>NC_060122.1:692926998-694313664 GCF_021461395.2 Schistocerca americana
GATATGATACAATTTCAACAATTTTTAATCTGTGGGGTTCGTGGAGAAACTTTCATAATATCGAGCAAAAGTCTTAAGCAGTCTGAAATACACTGCTAACAATGCTAATTAAGTAATTGGAGGTCCATGAATTTAAATATCAGCAGATACGTTACGTTATTATTTGCAACCATACAGTCTGTGACTCCGTGGCAGCGCAATAGGTTACGTCCTCGCAAAATTTGACTCTCACAGATACGTAACTTAAGTCACACTGCAGATCAGGACGGATCTGACACCAAAAATTTCGTTCCTATTTACATTGACTCCCAAAGGAACTGTTCAGAAAAAGGATATAAATGATGTTATGCACTTATGAAAATTACGAAGCATAAATGCTAGAACGTTTCTTCTTCACCTTAATTTAATATCTTCTTGACTGTGGCACAAAATTATAATCATCAATTTACAATAAACTGGTTCGAATTTATTATAATGAGCTAAAACCATGTGCAGTTATTTTTAAGGAAATGACCCACTGATTCTTGTCCTATGACTCGTTAGCCTGATTTCTCTCGGAGTCATGTCACTATTTCCACCAGCTCACAAATAAAGAGGCAATCCAAATGAAAAGAAGGTGTCAAAGACAAATCTTCTACTGAAGAAGGGCTCATAGGTCTTAAAGTAGGCATTATACACCCGATTTTTACTACTTTTTCTCTTGTTTTGGTCTGTGTTACCTCTTCCTAAAATATGGAAAGCAATGAACTTGCAGTAAAAGAGTTGTATTTCGCAGTGAGAAATGCTTATAGCTTTCACGGTATGCATTTTTGTGCCTATGTTTACCATGCATGTTTTTCTTTTTTTATTATGAAATGAACCTGTCCCCAGGTTTGTAAAAATATTTTGAAACAATCTGGGAATATACTTTTTTACAATATGAAATTTTAATTCTTATTGAGATACATAAGGGGCAGTTAAATGAAAATGTGACAAATGGAAGAAAAGTAAATAAACTACTTACTACTTCAAAAGTAATCATCATAACTGTTAATACATTTATACAATTGAGAGACAAGACGGTTAATATCCTCATTAAAAAGCGATTGTGGTTTCCTACCGAATCATGATTGTACCCGGGCGTGCTCCTTTTCGTCCGAAGCAAATCGACGGCCGCTAATACCTTTCTCGAGGCCGCCAAAAACATGGATATCGCGTGGGGAGAGATCGCAACTTCATGGAAGAGCGACAGGGCTTTCCAGCTAAAGGTTTGCAGCGTATTCGACAAAATCTTGGGAACATGTGGGCGGGCATTATCCTGCAATGGCATGATTACCTCCGTCAACATTCCTGGGCGTTTGGACTTGATGGTGCGCTTTAATTTTTACAAAGCTTCCGCACTCCGCTGTGAGTTAATTGTGACACCGTGTCGTCGCCGGCAAAGAAAAAGAAAAAGGTCATCGTGACTTTCCCGCAGCTGGTGTGCCTATTCTGCTCAAGTTCCACTGCGAACCCCTTACACATACTCTGTATAGTTCCGATCTCTCCACATGCGAATTACATATTTTTAGTGTCCTTACGAAAGAGATTCGTGGCCGTCGATTTGTTTCGAAGGAACAGGTGTCTGGGTGCAATCACGGTTCCGTAGGCAACCGCAAAACATTTTTCCTCGAGGAAATCCGTCTTGTCAAATATGGCGATAGATGTGTTAACAGTTATGGCGATTGGTTTTGAAATAATAAACAGTTTACTTTTTTCCATGTCTCGTTTGCATTTCATAGAGCAGTGAGCCTGGTATATTCTCCAAAACACCACAAGAGTTTTGGGCGGAACTGAATGAATTTCAGTTTACATATTTTGTATCAAGCGAAAATATTCAATATCGGTAGTTCCTTATACAAACATATCTGAAGTTTTTTAGTCTTCCTTGTTGTCCATCACAGATGAGACAAAGCTTACTAATTTTTGCACTTGTTCTGAAGTACATTTTCGTCGTTCATTGTACTGTCTTCCTTCCAAAGCGTTTTCTTGCAAAACCATTGAGGTGATGGGATTTTCTAACTGATTTAATTTGTTTTAATGTTCAGAAAAAACCTTCCAGCTGACAAAGACTGGCAACCAGCTGGACACTCGATTCAGATTCCTTGTCAAGCACACACTGAGGTGACAAATGTCGTGGGGTACCTCCTAATTTCGTGTCGGACCTCCTTTAGCCAGACCTGGAATAAACTCAACAAATCGTTGGAAGTCCCCTGCAGAAATGCTGAATCATGCTGTCTCTATAGCCGTCCATAACTGCGAAAGTGTTGCCGGTGCAGGATTTTGGGCACGAACTGACCTCTCGATTATGTCCCATAGATTTCCGATGGGATTCATGTCGGGCGATCCACTCGGAATTATTGAGCCACGCAGAATTATTATTGTACTGCTGTAAAGAGGTAAGTTCAGAAATTCAGGAAACGTATGAATTTAGTAAATTTTAACTGCGGGGCTAATGATTCATCGCCAGAGTAAGTCATATCGTACAAATAACTGTTAGACATGATGAGTGTATGTAGTTGTGGAACGATAGTACAGGCTCAGCTATAGGTACTACATAATTATGGCAGCCTTCGATATAGTGGTAAGATACTGAGAAACTCTCTGCGAAGGGGACATAAATACTAATACTGGTACATTGTTCATGTGAAGGAGTTCTATATCAGATCAGACGACATCGGGAGTACAGAAAACAAAGCGACAGAGGTACTCAAATTCTCGAGAGGGCTGAAGAGGAAAGGGCTCTGATTAGGGAACCACTTTTACAGAAATCTCGCAACAAAACTTCAACTTTCAGGAGAGAAACTGCAATTATAGTAATCTCCCGGACCCCCCGCCCCTCTTTTATAGTGTTTCCACAGAGACGAGGAAAATATCACAGAGACGTATAAGTAATCTTTCTTCTCATCCTCTGATCACAAAGAGCCCTCTGCTACTCGCTTCATAAAAATTCCCTAAATGTGGCTTTAGATGAAGTGAGTAAAAGAAAATCCTTCGGTTTCTAAAACAGTTGCACATTATAGATGATACCTTAACCATTGTAATATAAATAACGTACTAAAAAGAATTAATTGGCTCTCCGATAGTTTCTAAGCATAGCAGTACTAGAAAAAATAAATTGGCTCTCCGATAGTATTTGCTTACACATAATAGAGTGTAAGACAGGGATGCAGTCTTTCTGTCCTATTGTTCAATCCATACGTCGAAGAAGCAATGACGGAAATAAAGAGAAGGTTCAAGAGTGGGATTAAAATTCAGGGTGAAAGGTTATCAACTGTAAGGGTTCCTGATGACGTTGCTATCCCGAGTAAAGTTGAAGTAGAATTACAGAATTTGTTGAATGGAATGAACAGTGTAAATGAGTAGGAATGTAGACTGAAACTAAACCGAACAAAGATGAAAGTAATGAGAATTAGCCGAAAAGAAAACATCGAGAAGCTTAACATCAAAACTGGTGATCACATAGTAAACGAAGTTAAGAAATTCTGCGTCTCAGAAGCAAAATAACACATGACGGACGAAGCAAAGAGAACACAAAAAGCGGACTAGCACGGGCAAAGAGGGCATTCCTGGCCAAAATGAGGCTAGTAGTATCAAAACATCGGCCTTAATGTGAGGAATAATTTTCTTAGAATGTGCGTTTGGAACACAACATTGTGTGGTAGTGAATCATGTAGTTTGGAAAAGCCGCAACAGAAGAGAATCGAAGCGTTTGAGATGTGGTGCTACAAAATAATGTTAAAAATTTGTTGGTCTGGTAAGGTAAGAAACGAGGAAGTTTTCCACGGAAACTGTGTAGAAAGGAACACGTGGAAAACTCTGGAAACAAGAAGCAACAAGATTATATGACAAGCGTTAAGACGGTAGGGAATAACCTCCATCGTACTAAAGGGAGCTGTAGAGGCTAAAAACTCCAAGAAACAATTGAGAATGTAAGTTGCAAGTGCTACTTTGAGATGAACAGATTGTCACAGATGCATGCAAAGTACACAGTTGAGACTACGTAACAGGGTTCTTTGTATGAAGTATGGTTCTTCTCTTCCATGGGTTGTCAAGATTGTCTCAGAGAAATAACTTTTCGAGAGGCAGTGTTTCATTTTATTTTGGAACTTTCATCGAACTGCAGTAGCAGCAGTCATTCAAATAAATACATAAATTCCTCCGCTAGCCGTTGTAACTACAGCACCATCAGAGCCACATGAAATTTGCTACATGATTGAATATGTAAATGCAACCACACTGACGCTATCTACAGGGTGTTTAACAATTCATGCTACATACTTCTAGAGGTTGTAGAGGGGCTTAGTAGGTCAAGTTTTACATAAGAACACATCTCTGGAAAGGTCATCCAACGACGCTACAGAGCGTCAAAGTTATGGGCGCCGGCGTCTGTAAATGTATGTATATACAGGGTAGCTTCGTGATGATGTTAACAACTTCCTAGAATGACGGAGAAGGATAAATGTATCAGTTTAAGGTAAACGTCTTTCTACCAAAAACGAACTAGTCCAAATTTATAAGTGAAAACCGTTCTAATGCCTCTGTCAGTGGAGTACATGTACTGATATAGTCGTTCGTAAGGTTGTCGGGTAGGCAACTTTGAGAGGTGGTAGTAGGGACAAAAATAAATAAATAAATAAATAAATAAAAAATGACCGGTAAACATGGTTCTAAAATGTATACCTGAGGAGCTGTTGTGAAACAAACGTCTATTCAACAAGTGCTCATAGTTCCTCAGGTACACATTTTAGAGCCCATGTTTACTGGAGATTTGTTCCTTTCCTTGGTCCATACTACCAGCTCTTTAAAGTTGACTACTCTACAGTCTTAGCAACAACAGTACCAGTAAACGTATTCCACTGTCAGAGGTATCAGAACAGATTCGCTTATAACGTTGGTGGTTCCTCATTCTGTAATTGAATTCGAATGCCAAATTTAAAAGAATGCAAAATCCCCAAAATTTGTGAAATATTCCAGAAGCTCAAAATTTAGCGAGATGCTTTTAATAGTTACCTCAACGAAACCCTGTCCCGAAATCTACCAAAAATTAAGAGAGATTCTGGTCTTATGTGAAACACACCAGAGGCAAGATACAATGAATACCTTCTCCGTGCGATAGAGAAGGTAATGTTACCGACGAGAGTGCCACTAAAACGGAGTTACTGAATACGGTTTTCCGAAATTCCTCTACCAAAGGATACCAAGTGAATGCTCCAGAATTCGAATCAACAACTGCTGCCAACAAGAATAATATAGAGTAGATATTCTCGGTCAAGCAAAACAGCTTAAATCACTTAATAAAGGAAAGTCCTCCGGTCCAGATTGAATACCAAGTGGTTTTCATTCAGAGTATGCTGATATAACAGCTTAGAAATCATATAAAACAGCTCGGTCGGCGGAAGATCCGTACCTAAGGACCGGAAAGTTGCGCAGGTCACACTAATACGCGAAATGGAAGTAGGAATAATCCGATTACTTATAGACCCATATCAATGACCTAGAATTTTGAAACATATGCTGTGTAGAACGTTATGAATTACTTCGAGGAAAACAGTCTGTTGATGCAAAGACAGCACGAAACAGAAAATATCGCTCTTTCGAACACAACTAGCTCTTTATTCTCATGAGATAATGAGTGCTATAGACAAGGGATCTTAAACTGATTCCACATTTCTAAATTTGATAAGCGACTTACAATCAAATTGTGTGCCTACTTACTTTTTGGTTGTCCTCCGTCAATCCTGTCTGGTAAGGAACGCATAACGCACAGCAATACCCTAGCAGAGAACGGACAGGTGTAGTGTAGGCAGTCTCAGTTGTGCAACTGGATTCACTATTTGCTGTCCGATAGATTCCTGTTCGTACTCATTGACGGAAAGTCATCGAGTAAAAAAAGAAGTAATACGTGGCGTTCCCCAAGGAGGTGCAGTAGGCCTCCACTGTTCCTAATCTAAAGGGGCGTTTAATAAGTAATGCAACACTTTTTATCGGCCAATTTCGGTTGAAAAAATGTGGAGTTTGTTGTGGGTCATAGAGGAATATTCTCGCTACAGGCCCAATAGTTTCATGAAATTCCGTTAGGTGGTGGCGCTATACGTAGCCTTCAAAATGGCATCTGTAACAGAAGTGCATTCCCGACAGATAACTGTCATTGAGTTGCTTTAGGCGGAAAAACCGGAACATCGCAGATAGAGGCACTTGCAGAATGTCAACGGAGACCTGGCACTGAACAAAAGCATGGTGAGTCGTTGAGCGAGGCGTCTGTCATCATCGCAACAAGGCCGCGCAAACGTGCCGGCCGGCTTCACATAGCTGTGACTGCTGCACTGTTGGAACGTGCAGACACTCTCGTTCGAGTTCATCGACGGACCACAAATGAACTCCTCCTCTCCATGACTACGCCAGGCTTCACACAAGTCTGTGTACCCAAGAGCAGCTCAAAAAACTTCTCATCCTCCATACAGCCCGGATCTCACAACTTCCGACTTCTATCTGTTTGGCCGAGTGAAAGGGTTTCCTCCGTGGGAAGCAATGAGTCGATAATGGGCTGGTTGTTGAGCAAGGCGGTGACGGTAATGTTGGGCAGTAGAGTGGTATCATGCGTGCATACAGTTCCTTGCAGTAAAGTGGCGTAAGGCCGTTGCATTGAACGGAAATTATGTTGAAAAATAGGGTTTTCTAGCCAGAAGAGTGGAAAGGGTATGACTTATTGGAATCCTGAATAAAAACAACCTGTTTTCAGAAAAAAATTGTTACGTTACTTACTGAACGCGCTTCGCATATAAATGGTATAGGAGACAAACTGAGCAGTCATCTTACATTGGTTGCAGATGAGGCTATCATTTACGGTCTTGTAAAGACATCAGAAGATCAAACCCTACTGCATAATGATTAAGACATGTATGGTGCGAAAAGTGCCAATTGATCTTAATAATGAAACATGTAAGGGCATCCAAATGAGTACTGAAAGGAATTCGTTAAATTTCAGTTACATGATAAATCACACAAATCTAAAGGCTTTCAGTTCAAATAAATACCTACGATTACAATTACGAACAACTTAAACTGGGATGATCACACAGATAATGTTTTTGGGGGAGGGAGACGAAACATTTAGTAGATGCAACAGTCTACTAAAGAGACTGTCTACAATACACTTGTCCATCCTCTTCTGGATTACTGCTGTCCAATATGGGGTCCTTACCAGATAGGATTGACGGAGAAAACTGAAAAAGTTTAAAGAAGAGCAGCTCGGTGTATATTATTGTGAAATAGGAGAGAGAGAGAGAGAGAGAGAGAGAGAGAGAGAGAGAGAGAGAGAGGAAGAGAGAGAGGGAGTCACGGATGTTGTAAGTGGCCTGTTTATATGTTTGTATGTTGGCAGCGCTTTAGACTGCATTAATATCACTGACAGCGCTCTGCGCCCTCTCTAAGAGCACTTGCAGTTAGAAGTTAATAGTTAGGGGTGAGCAGTGCCAGCGCGAGCTGACGGTTTGGACGTGTGTCTGTCATGGAGATTTAGTGTTGGTTGGAAATGGATTGAAAATGAAAAGGGATGTATTTGCTAATGTTTCGATACTGGAATTATTGATGATTATATAATTTTTGGAACTGGATGTCACATGAATAAGGTAAAATCTGCTAAATACATTGTTTGCTCTGCAGCAAAATCTTTCCTTTGCTAACCACATGCCCATTAGTAGTTAGAGCCTATAGTAGTCGTAATCGTTTTATTTGGCTGGCTGTAGTGCTGCTTGCTGTTATCCCTCTAGTTCGAGTCGTGAAGATTTTCTATGAGGTAAGTGACTAGTGAAATGTATGGGTTAATGTTAGGATTTCTTCTAATTCAGGGCCATTCTTTTCTATTAATTACTTGCAGTCAGATTGCGTTGCGTTTGTATACTGTGGGTCATAAACGAGTAGGATAGGTTTGAACTGTATTTTTCATGGAAAATTTTATAGATCAGTGTTGAAATGATAAAAATAAGTAACGAGACAGCAGCATTAAGGTTCAGATATTTCAGCAGTTTAAGTAAGGACGTAGAACTTTGTCAAGGAAAGTTCTGCAGGTCAGTGTTTGAAAGTAAATGATAAAATAGCAAAGAGACGGTACGTTCAGTTACATTCAGCAGTTTCAGACTAAAAAGTAGAAGCTTCAATGTGATACGTTAGTTGAGGAGGCAATCATTAAAACAAAAGGCGTCTTTCGTTGCGCTGAGATCTATTCACGAAATTTCGTTCTCCAGTGCTCTCCGAATGTGCAGATATTTTGTTGAGTGCCACCTACATAGGGAGAAATGACCACTGTAATAAAATGAGGGAAATAAAAGATCGCACGGAAATATTTAACTGTTTGTTTTTTCCGCGTGCTATTAGAGAGTGAAACGATAGACAAATAGCGTGAAGGTAGTTCGATGAACGATCTGCCAGGCACCTACGTGTAAATTGTAGAGTAGTCATGCGGATGTATATGTTGTCCACCTGTGAGAAAACCGTATTATGCCTCGTATGAGATGAAGAAACGTCTATCGGCGCTGCCGGATGTCGACAGGGGCAGGATCGTGATCTATAGAGACAGCCATTTATCGATCTGTTATCTTGCAGATCGCGTAGGTGGGGATTCCACGACTGTCACACGAATACGGAATCTATGGGTTCAGAGGGCCATACTAAATGCCATGAAGGATCCCTGAGTCCCACACGAATAGCAAAAGAGGCGACAGAGATATCTTTCGCTCGCCCAAGTAGGATCGTACGCCACGTCAAATACATGGAGTCAGATAACAGGCCCATTTGGTGCAAGACAATTATCCACACCGACGACGCTACGATATCTAGAGCGCCATGGACTGTCGGCCAGGAGGTCATTACGCGCAGTGACAAATCTTGACACAAGAGCAGCACCACGTCGTCTCACACGAGTCCCAGCTCTGCTTTCGGTACAACGATGGACATATCCACGTGTGAAGGCTCAGAGGAGAACGAACGTTGCTTGATTGCAGTCGTCACCTTCATACAGGCGCAGAGCCTGTGGTGATGGTATGGGGTGTCACTGTGTACAGAACACGATCACCTTTACTTCGAATACCCTTTAGTACTGGACAGCAAGTGTTTTATTTCTAACACGTTCACGCAGTGGTTGTGTCCTGTTCTGGGATCTTCGTGACACATTCTTTTACGAAGCTGACGCCTGAGTACAGGCTTCCCGTGCTATCGAAACCTACCTTGATGCGGAGAATGTTTGACTGATGAACTTCTTCTAATTTCTCACCCGCTGGAAACATCTGATCGGAAACATCTGATCATGGGTTATCGAAAGACCCGGACGCCACCTCGCTCTAGCCACCACGACTGACGGACTCTGGCATAGAGCTCAAGCATCATGGAATGAGGTACCCATACATGTCAATCAAGTTCAGTTCGATTCGATACTCAGCTCTGTGTAACAATTATTGCAGCCTTTACACCCCAAAATTACCTACAAATTTAAATAAGTATTTTTCCTGCTGTGCTGTACACCCACAGTAAGTAAAATTTCTGAGTTGTGCGCCGGCTGCTATCGATACCTGATGAGCGGAGTCAAATACAGTGTCGCTGGACCGCGAAACGATGGTCTTTGCCACGGCCAAGACAGGAGGCGCGCTAAGGAGAAAAGAGGATTTAAGGCCCACAGCGGACAGAGCGGAAGGGGGGGAGGGATGGCTGATGCGTTTCGAATTGCAGTAGATGGGTTGTAACGGCTGTTTATTGTGATGTGGTGAACCATGAGGTATGGTGTTGTCAATTGGCGTCGTGCGGTAGCATGTTGCGTCGCTTGCCATGAAGATCTCTACCGGGAAAGTTATAAACTTGCTGCAGGTTGCGGAGGCATATTCGCTGGTGATTTATGGATGTTTCATCTGCGTAGCAGGACTGTGTTTCATCTGGTGAAGATTCATTCGTTCGTCTGAGCCATTGCGTCTTGTTCTGTGGGATACCTGTTTTAATTGTAATGCCCCTGGCGTCGCTTTGGCGATATTAGAAGTATTTCTGTTGAACTTTGTTTTAAATGGCTTTTCTTGTAATGAAACCAGTTTGTATTCAGATTAGTTTCCAGAAGTCTGTTAACTTAACGTAAGAGTCAACTATGCTTTGATTTTACATAAACTGACGGCATTGTGCCTTAGGATTATTAAGTCCTGTGTACTGCCAAGATAGCTTTACTAGCTATTATTCGTGGCACGCATTTCGCGTTTCAGCGTCCATTGAGTGACAACATTTCTTATGTATGAAGGGGTGCCCGAAAAAAACCGAAACTATTTTTTAAAAGCTATATTTTTTCTAACTGTTTACAAAATGACCTTATCCCCTTCAATACACTCTCCATTACAACTAATATATTTATCCCACCGGTGGTTCCTTTGTTTCAAAGATTTTTGTAGTCATCTTTAGAAATGGCTGATAGCTCTTTCCTCTTTTTTTTCTTTTTTTCTTCAACATTGTCAAATCAGTGTCCTTTCATGCCCCTTTTTATGCGTGGAAATAAGAAAAAGTCGCACGGAGCCAGATCAGGCGAGTAAGGTGCGTAGGGCAGCTATTATTAGCCAAACACTGCCTAAAAAATTGTCTTTGTGTGTAGGTGCGTTGTCTTTGTGGAAGAACCAGTCTCGTTTCTGACGCAAATCGGGTATTTTTTGATGAACACTGTTGCACAATCTTCTTAAAACTTCCAAATAAGAGATTAGATTAGCTGTCTGAAATGGGAAAATAATCTTTAAATGTACTAAGAACTTTCATCAAAAAAGCAAATCAGGATGATTTTGATTGATTTGACGTGACGACATGACGATGACGTCTTCCATTGGGTTGACTGTTGCTTTGTTTCTGGGTCGTAAACATAGCACCATAACTCATCAGTAATAATGACCTTTGACAGAAAATCTGGTTCAGCTTCAAGATTTTGTATCAAAGCACGACATGTTTCAACGTGACGTTCCTTTTGAGTGTGAGTCAGAACCCGAGGAAAAACCTTGGCAGCAATCCTTTTCATTCCCAAATCTTCAGTTGAAATTCGCTGAACCAACCGCCAAGATAATCCACTAATCTCTGACAGTTGATCGGTTGTCTGTCGACAGTCTGTGAGCACAAGCTCTCGAATTTTTACAGTATTTTCGTCTGGTTGGGCAGTTGACGGCGGCCTAGAACTAGGTCTGTCATCAATCGACGTACCGCCATTTTTAAACCGAGCAAACCACACGTACACTTGAGTTTTTCCTTTAGCGTCATCTTCATAAGCTGTTTTCAACATTAAAATAGTTTCAACAGCATTTTTACCGAATAGAAACCAAAATTTCATAGCTGCACGTTGTTCACTTACACTTGTTATCGTAAAAAACGAAACAAGAGCAAAACAGCGCTAGCAAAAACAACCACTGCAGGTGAACTGAACAAGTCAGGTCGACACACAGGCAGCACTTAACTGGAAATAAGGTGCGCTATACACGCCTAGCGGCAGAAATGTGTACTACACAAGTTCCGCCCTCGTCAATGTTATACTGTTTTTATTGGATATCTCCTGGCATTCAGGTGTGTGGCACGTGTGCAACTCTCCTTTATATCGTAGTCAAGTGCCCCATTGGCGCTACTGATATTCGTAAATTGTAAGGTAAAAGCGCCATCTCTTCGGAGCTGAGTTTAATTAGTTTGTTTATTGGGTGTCCCGCTATAGAGAAGGTGATTGTGAAGAGTTATTGCTTGTGAAACCTGTATATCAAGCTTGCTAGTAATCAAGTATTTAAAGCTGTAATTGAAGTACATTACTTTATTTTTTATTGCTTTAAACTGTTTTGATGTCTCTAATTCCTTATTTCAAGCTGTTACCTTAATAGTCAAGATATTTTAAATATTTTTGTTATTTACGACGGTTGCTCAGAATGCACCGCATTTTTTTCTTCGACAATTCTTTATTGAATGTAATGAGAATTACACACACGAAAGAATGTGTTTTATCTACACACCCTTTTTTTCCACGTAATCTCCATCCAGTTCTATGGCCTTCCTCCAGCGTGAAACAAGGGCTTGTATGCCCTGTAGGTAACAGTCCTTGTCCTGGTGGCGGAGCCAGTGCTTCACTGTGTGAATCACATTCTCATCGTCCTCAAACTGTCTTCCACGAATGGCATCCTTTAATGGCCCAAACAAGTGGAGGTCCGAGGGGGCTAGGTCAGCAGTCCTCAAACTTGCGTGGGGCCGAGCGTTATCGTCTTGCAGCAGAACATCTCCTGGGTTGCTGCGGCGTCGAAGTCGCCAGAAGAGCGTCTTGAATTCTGTTACTGTGTTGACATATGCTTCTGAATTAATGTTCCCGCCTCTTGGTATCACATCAATGAGAATCACACCTTCACAGTCCCAGGAAACGGTGATCATGACGTTATTGGCGGATGCAGTTACTTCGAATCTTTTCTTCAGTGGGGAGTGGGAATGGCCCCATTGAGTCGACTGTCGTTCTGTTTCGGACTCAGAATGGTGAACCCAGGTGTCATCGCCCCTCACAATCCGGGACAAGAAGACCTCCCCCTCAGCTTTAAAACGTTGCAACAAATCAAGACAAACTTTTTTTTTTGTGCAATTTGTGATCCATCGTTAGACACTATAGGACACATCTTGAACATACTTTTGAATATCCAAGAGTGTGGAGAATTGCATGCACTCTTCCTTTGCTGATTGTCAGATGCAGCGCCAACTGCCGAGTCGTAATGCGTCTGTCTTCGCGAATGACATCAGCTGCTGCAACATGTCAGGTGTGACAGCCCGCGCATGGTCTCCCCTACCGCTGCAAATCTTGGAGCTCCACCGAACCGCCTTCTGATGACCTCACCCTCCGTGCCCAGCGACTAACTTCGACAGGAGATGCTCCATAGACTTTTCACAAGCGTTTGTGAATATTCCCCACAGTTTCTTTCTCTTCAGTGAGAAGTTAAATGACGACACGTCGCTTGTAACGTACAGCACTTACAGACACCATTTTGTAACGTTCTGCAGCTACGCTATCTGTCGGAAGTGACGGGAACTTGGCGCGCCCACACAGGAGACTTAAAATAAACATAAGTAACGTTTCGCACTCATAGCATTATTTTCGGCTGAGAAAAAAAAATGCGGTGCATTACTTTCTGGGAAACCCTCGTAATTTCAGTTGATGCCTGGTTCAGAGTGCTTTGTTTGAATTGTATTTATTTAAATTAAATGGATTATGTCGTTCAAAACATTTTGCCAACAAAAACCAATTGTTGTATTAAAACCTTACTCTACCGGAGCCCACTACCTACAGCTCCTTGCTCCTTGCAGTTGCTACCATGACAGATATCCTTCACCTTAATAATGTTGTCATTCGATGTCCTTCCTGGTGTTTAATTTTAATTGGAAGCGGTGTATACGTTTAAGCGTCACGAACTGAAATATTAATATAATTAAAAACCAATCACTCGTACTATCATTTTTCAATGTTTCATTGTCACAAACAGATAATTTTCTTTGCTTTTTTTTTGTTACGGAAGAAATTTGATAGTTTGCATTCATAAAAACTGCTTGCCGTCAACTGTCTGTGCCTAACTATTTTTCACTCTTAAATTACGTCATTATGCTGCGAAAAGTTTAATCAAAGTCAATTATTTCAGTGTTATTGCAGAGAACGTAATTACAACCGTATTAAAAGCAGTAAGAGTCTGCCTCCTCTGCGCCATAGTGATTTCGAGTGCCTGCCGACAAGAAACGGTACATGGATCACTTTCAAAAGTACAGACGAGCATAGATAAATTTTTGCTCTTTACTACTGATGGAAGCAACATTATGTGTTTAGATGCTCAGACGAAGTGAGGATGCTTGTTTAATCATACGCAACATCGAAGATTTGGAAATGTTAAGATGTTTTCAGAGCTTTTACGTGAAAGAAAGAGATGCGGTCATAGAAAACATTCCTATTTTAACAGACGTTTCAGTCTTTATGAATGCCGAATCTTCTGCAGAAACGCAATGCAAGGAAGAAACGATAAAAAAAACTTTCAACGTTATTACGAACTACCCTTAACCCGACTATTTAAGCCACCGCAGTGATAATTAAATTAGCCGTATCTTGGGTCACAGTTACTAGAACATTTGATATAAAGTCGTAAAACAACGAAGCAGAGGCCATCGTAGAAAATGAGGGAGTTTATGCCTGCACTTTAATGTAGGTCTTGGTCTAATTAAAGGAGCATATCTATAATTTCACGGACAGCTGGGGTACTGCGCCTGTTTCATATCCGTTTACTGCGTTTTCTCTACTAGGCAGCTTGTTCTAGCAGGGTAATAAAAAGTGACTTTCATTCCGCTCCCGAGGAAGTTCTTCGGAGTTATATCTACGTCTCTTGTTATAGCTAATTTTAAAGGTTATTGACAAAGTAAAGACACCACAATTTCAGAAGAGGGGTATTTTCACATTTACTTGACTTGTGTTGGGGACAAACTTTAACTGTTTCACATAATCATTAGCAATTCTCATATTTCTCATGACATGGGAACGAGCAGTTGTTAAAATATTCTGCCTCCTTTAAGAACGTCTTTATCACTACATCTCACTTGTACGAGGGCTATCTGGAGAACAAATACTTTACGCTGTAAGTAAAATACCGCAATATTTAAAAAATCAGTGGAAACATACAGCTTATAATTACTTTTTATATACTATTTATTTAGACCTAAGCGTTTATTGTAAGCCATAACTAGTCGATGAACACCCATTGCACGTAGTTCTGTAGGATGAGCTTGAACTCAATATGTGACAAAGTCTTGAAGTTCTTCGTTAGGCCAAAGCCTAGGAATCCAAGCCCCTATTTGTTAATTTACACAAAGAGGGGGAAATCACTTGGAGGAGAATAAGAAAAGCCGTCAGTGACAAGTGACGTCGATATTTCTTGACTGCCGTGCTGTGTTTTTGTGCGACAAGTACTCGGTGACACTCTTAGGTCAACAAAGGCAATGTAAATATGACAGATGACAGTCCTGGACACTTAGACTTAATCTTGACTTCCATGTCCCAAATGCCTAAGTCCGACGGAGAACATCTAGAGGCTTTTATATGCCAGCCACATAAAAGGTTCACCAATAGGAAATCTGTCAGCTGTTTATCAGATTAGATACATTTTTAAATCTAAATAGCAGTTATGTGGTAAAGTTTATTTATTGCTATATTTTGACCATATTTACAATATTCTTAGACCATCTCATGCGATATAATTAATAAGTAATTTGTGTTTCAGTACTATGCTACTAGTAACAATAATGATGAAGCCTTCTGCCTATAAGACAGGTCCATCAGTGAAATCTCAGTGTTATCCTGTCCTTCTGCAGTTCAGCCGTCTTCTCATGTTTGATGTTTGAGTATTATGCATTAATCTTGATGTCGTCAGTTAGATGGTCTTCCTTCCAGTCACCATTCCTTCTAGTACGTCATTTAAGAAGCTGTTTGTACTCGTCCAGTGTCCTAGCATTCTTTTCCTCCCCTTACTTGCTTCAGGGTAGATGTCTTTTCTTAACCACCGTGTGTAACACAACGTTTTCCTTACTTTATCTACCCGTTCCTCAATTTCACGCTTCTCTAAATCCACACGCTAAAAGTCTCTAAGAACTTTTCCATACAATAAATGCCATTGATCTTTTTCTTAATTTGTCTTTGAATGGGTTACAGAATATCCTCTTCGGTAATATTTTTTTTGTACTCGCTGTCTTTGTTTTTTCAATTACATGACATGTTACAGTTTATTTTTTATGTTAGTATCTGAAGTTATCACTTCTTCCAACTACTAGTAATGATAATAATAAAGATGATGATAATAACAACAATAGAAGAAGTTATGTAGAAATGACCGTTGGCACTTGGGGAAACATAATGATTCCAATTAAAAAACACACTGTTAGCTATTGTTTCACTGATGAGTTTCTATTTTGTCACCTAGGTTTATGGTTAGGTACCCCTAGATATGGAAAAGAAAATTGAGGATCTGCTAGATGACTGACAGTTTAGCTTTAGGAAAGATAAAGATACCACAGACGCAGGACTGACGTTGCGGTTGATAATGCAAGCAAGAGTAAAGAAAAATGAAGACAAAGTCGTAGGATATCTCGACCTGGAAAAAGCGTTCGACAATGTAATATGGAGCAAGATGTTCGAAATTCTGGGAAATAGAGATGTAAGCTATAGAGAAAGACGAGTAATATATGTAAGTAGGCTGTTTAGGTTTTTATATTGGTAACGCCATGTAGCGCTCTGTATGAAAATCACTGGCTGTGCTGTGTGCAGTCTGTGGCTAGTTTGCATTGTTGTCTGCCATTGTAGTGTTGGGCAGCTGGATGCTAACAGCGCATAGCGTTGGGCAGTTGGAGGTCAGCCACCAGCAGTGGTGGATGTGGGGAGAGAGATGGCGGAGTTTTGAAATTTGTGGCACTGGATATCATGAACTGCTATATACATTATGACTTTTGAAAACTATTAAGGTAAATACATTGTTTGTTCTCTATCAAAATCTTTCATTTGCTAACTATGCCTATCAGTAGTTAGTGCCTTCCGTAGTATAAATCTTTTATTTAGCTGGCAGTAGTGGCGCTCGCTGTATTGCAGTATTTCAAGTAACGAAGATTTTTGTGAGGTAAGTGATTTGTGAAAGGTATAGGTTAATGTTAGTCAGGGCCATTCTTTTGTAGGGATTATTGAAAGTCAGATTGCGTTGCGCTAAAAATATTGTGTGTCAGTTTAAACATAGTCATGTACAATTTTTCGAAAGGGGACGTTTCATATACAATGTGTAAAAGGGTACAATAAGACTGGAAAACCAAGAACGGAGTGCCCGCATTAAAAATGGTGTAACATAGGGATGTAAGCTTTCTCCCCTACTGTTCAGTCTATACACCGAAGAAGCAATGACAGAAGTAAAAGAAAGGCAGAAAGACGGGATTAAAATTCCAGGTGAAACGGTATCAATCATAATATTCGCTGATGACACTGATATCGTCAGTGAAGGAGAAGATGAATTATACGAGCCGACAGAAAGATGCTGCGATATGCAAATGATTAGCTTTTCAGAGCCTTCACACAATGTTGGCGCCGGTGGCGACACCTACAACGTGCTGACATGAGGAAAATTTCCAACTGATTTCTCATACACAAACAGCAGTTGACCGGCGTTGCCTGGTGAAACGTTGTTGTGATGCCTCGTGTAAGGAGGAGAAATGCATACCATCACGTTTCCGACTTTGATGAAGGTCGGATTGTAGCCTATCGCGACATTGCTGCTCGCGGTGGTCGAGATCCAATGACTGTTAGCAGAATATGGAATCGGTGGGTTCAGGTGGGTAATACAGAACGCCGTGCTAGATCCCAACGGCCTCGTATCACTAGCAGTCGAGATAGCAGGCATCTTATCCGCATTGCTGTAACGGATCGTGCAGCCACGTCTCGACCCCTGAGTCAGTAGATGGGGACGATTGCAAGACAACAACCATCTGCACGAACAGTTCGACGACGTTTGCAGCAGCATGGACTATCAGCTCGGAGACCATGGCTGCGGCTCGACGCTGCATCACAGACAGGAGCGCCTGCGATGGTGTACTCAACGACGAACCTGGATACACGAATGGCAAAACGTCATTTTTTCGAATGATTCCGGGTTCTGTTTACCGCATCATGATGGTCGCATTCGTGTTTGGCGACATCGCGGTGAACGCAGATTGGAAGCGTGTATTCGTCATCGCCATACTGGCGTATCACCCGGCGTTATGGTATGGGGTGCCATTGGTTACACGTTACGGTCACCCCTTGTTCGCATTGACGGCACTTTGAACAGTGCACGTTACAATACAGATGTGTTACGACTCGTGGCTCTACCCTTCATCCATCCCTGCGAAACCATACATTTCAGCAGGACAATGCACGACCGCATGTTACAGGTCCTGTAGGGGCCTTTCTAGATACAGAAAATGTTCGAATGCTGCTCTGGCTAGCACATTCTCCAGATCTCTCACCAATTGAAAACGTCTGGACAGTGGCGGTCGAGCAACTGGCTCGTCACAATACGCCAGTCACTACTCTTGATGAACTGTGGTATCGTGTTGAAGATTCATGGGCAGCTGTACCTATAAACGCCATCCAAGCTCTGTTTGACTCAATTCCCAGGCGTATCAAGGCCGTTATTAAGGCCTGAGGTGGTTGTTCTGGTTACTGATTTCTCAGGATCTGTGCACCCAAATTGCGTGAAAATGTAATCACATGTCAGTTCTAGTTTAATATACTTGTCCAATGAATACCCGTTATTCATCTACATTTCTTCTTGATGTAGCAGTTTTAATGGCCAGTAGTGTATCCAGCAAATAACTGAGGATATAGGTTACAATTGCTAATCTGAGATGGAGAAGCTGTAAAATTTGCACACGAGAGGAATTCGTGGCGGGCGCACTAAACTAGTTAGAAGGATGATGACAAAAAACAAAGACAAAGGCGTATAGATAATCGTTTTTCGCTGTACCCTCCGCCACGCACCATACAGTGGCTTGCGAAGTATGTGCGTACATGTACACTATGTGATCAAAAGTACCGAGATACCAAAACGTAAGTTTTTTCATATTAGGTGCATTGTGCCGCCAGCTACTGCCAGGTACTCCATATCAGCGACCTCAGTAGTCATTAGACATCGTGAGAGAGCAGAATGGGGCGCTCCGCGGAACTCACGGACTTCGAACGTGATCAGGTGATTAGGTGTCACCTGTGTCATACGTCTGTACGCGAGATTTCTACACTCCTAAACAACCCTAGACTACTATTTCCGATGTGACAGTGAAGTGGAAACGCGAAGGGACACGTGCAGCACGAAAGCATACAGGCCGACCTCGTCTGTTGACTGACAGAGACCACCGACAGTTGAAAGGGTCGTAATGTGTAATAGGCAAACATCTATCCAGACCATCATACAGGAATTCCAAACAGCATCAGGATCCACTGCAAGTACTATGGCAGTTAGGCGGGAGGTGAGAAAACTTGGATTTCATGGTCGAGCCGCTGCTCATGAGCTACACATCACGCCGGTAAACGCCAAACGACGCCTCGCTTGGTGTAAGTAGCGTAAACATTGGACGACTGAATGGTGGAAAAACGTTGTGTGGAGTGACGAATCACGGTACATAATGTGGCCATCCGATGGCAGGCTGTGGGTATGGCGAATGCCCGGTGAACGTCATGTGCCAGCGTGTGTAGTGCCAACAGCAAAATTCGGAGGTGGTGGTGTTATGGTGTGGCCGTGTTTTTCTTGCAGGGGGCTTGCACCCCTTGTTGTTTTGCGTGGCACTGTCATAGCACAGGCCTACATTGATATCTGAAGCACCTTCTTGCTTCCCACTGTTGAAGAGCAATCGGGGATGGCGATTGAATCTTTTCAGCACGATCGAGCGCCTGTTCATAGTGCATGGAATGTGGCGGAGTGGTTACACGACAGTAATACCCCTGTAATGGATTGGCCTGCACAGAGACCTGACCTGAATCGTATAGAACACCTTTGGGGTGTTTTGGAACGCCGACTTTGTGCCAGGCCCCACCGACCGACATCGATACTTCTCCTCAGTGCAGCACTCCGTGAAGAATGGGCTGCCATTCCCCAAGAAATATTCCAGCCGCTGACTGAACGGATGCCTGCGAGAGTGAAAGCTGTCATCAAGGCTAAGGGTGGGCCAGCACCATTTTGAATTTCAGCATTACCGATGGAGGGTGCCACGAACTTTTAAGTCATTTTCAGCCAAGTGTCCGGATACTTTTAATCACATAGTGTAGATGCCGCACTGCTGGATGATGGGATATCACAAATTGCGAACTGATAAGTACCAACTCCTAAAATTAGCGACCTACAGGACTGATTTAATACTTTAAATTTTGTATCTCATTTATATAGTCGATTGTCTCATGAATCACAAACATTGCCGAGGTGCGGTGACTTGTGCGCCTCAACGATAGAGACAGCCGTACCACAGGTGTAATCACAACGAGAAGTAACTCTGGTTGCTAAACTGGGACACAAGCCTTTTTCAGTACTTAAAGGTGCAAGACGATTGACTGATCTGGCTTGCACGTAGGTATTTCAGAAAGTAACTCAGAAATGTCGTAATATCATTGCGCTTTGTCAGAGGAGATTATGCGCTCTGAGTCCCCTGCAGGCACCGTTCTATTGCGATACAGATAACAGGTGGATCACGGCTTGGGTGTGAATTTGCGCGGCAACTGGAAATGTTCGCCGAAGATTAACAGCACGGTGCAGTACGATTCTTGTGGGGAAAAAATGCATAAACTGCACACAGGTGCACCGTTAAATTCCGGCGGTATGTGCACCAAAGGCAATGTCGGGTCCAGCCGTAATGAAATGGTGTCAACAATTAGACCAAGGCCGCAGGCAACGTACGTAGTTGATGCTGGTGCGCCACACAGCCTTTATCTTGCACCATGCGATTCCCTTCTATTCGACGGCCTGAAAGAATATCTCGGAGAAAAATATATTCCAACGACGAGGTCTTTCACGCAGCGGTACTCGAATGGCTCCGTGACCAAGAAACTGATATCTGTCGTAGGGGAATTGAACTATTGGTAGAACGTTCCAACCGAAATTTACAGACTTCTGTTGCAAAACAGTGTCACCTGTCCTTGTCACTTTGAAGTGTAATGCGGCATTCAGTAAAATTACTTTGCCTACCATGACAATGTGTAAGTTGAAGTCCCTTAGTAACTCTAGCCAACATAGCCTTTCTATGTTGGTACTGCGCGAACGGTTCAAAGCAAGGGGAACCTACAGGCATATTCTTCTAGAGTGCATACAATTCAACTGAATTCCATCCTCTAGGGTATAATATCTTATGGGTGAAGAAGTCCCCCATTCAGATATGTGGGAAGTGGGCTACTCAGAAGGCTGTTGTCTTGAGAAGAAAAGGCTGGAAAGCATTAAGCAGGTTCAAATGGCTGTGGGTTGCCATAGTTATGCAACAGCTATGAAGAGGCTTACGTGGGGAAGACTAGCATGGAGAGCTGCATCAGATCGGTCTCCGGGCTGAGGACTACGACGGCGACAACAACAACGACAACAACAACAACGACGACGACGACAACAACAACAACAACAAAGAGTGTTCCTACTCTTAGAATCCGCCTTACTAAACATTTAGATCAGGCACACGTGGTGTCGTTCAGATATCGTAGTGTCACAACAAAGCCGGCAACGCTAATCGACACCACAGACATTAGTGAGTATTTTCTGCAATCCGCAGTGGCTAATCGACGTACTGACGACCAGGCCTATATCCTCAGCATTGCAGCGCTCTTAGACTGAGGTCAATACAGTGTCAAGCATGCAAGAGCTCAGTCCACTTCCAGATCTCAGCTACAGCAGTCAACATCATAATATAGAATGGTGTCAATTAAAATTTCTGCTGAAATGTACTTTCTTAAATGTTGCTTTATGTACTGAAAGAAATCAGTTTGTTAATCTGTGTATCAAATGATGATTTCATAGTCAATAACAGTTGTAAATTATCAAGCAACTCTGTGGCAAAGAACTATGTCAAAGATAAGTAAATCTTTTATTCATTAATGTAATAAAGCGAACTGCTATTTCGTGTGTGACGAGCTTTCTCCCAGAGCAACCAAAGAACCCACAGATATGGCAGGACGATTGTAGTTTCGCCTGGCCACAACATTATATTAAAACGAAAACCTCAGAATCAGTTTGTCTCTCTTAATGCGAGGGGAAGCTAGTGATTGAATACGAGTGTAAGTCAATTATTATCCGCAAAGTAGTTATAAAATTTTATTGTAATCAAATAGGAAACTTACAAGAACATCCTTTTTCGACATGATCTCCTTGCGTTTCAACGCACTTGCTCCATCGTTGTACAGGCTTCCTGATGCCCTCATTAAAGAAAGTTCTCGGTTGAGCTGAGAGCCAGGAAGCCACCGCTTCTTTCACTGCTTCATCCGAGGCAAATCGACGGACTCTTAACGCCTGTTTGAGTGGATCAAACAAGTGATAGTCAAAAGGGGCAATATCGGGACTGTATGGAGGATGATCCAGAACTTCAAATTTGAGTTTCTGGAGCGTTTCAGCAGTGTACGTAGCAGTATTCGGACGGGCATTGTCGTGCAACACCACAACACCTTTTGACAGCAATCCTCTTCGTTTGCTTCGAATTGTAGGCGTTAGCCTGGCAGTAAGCATCTCACTGTAATGTAAACTTTTTATTGTTGTGCCCCTTTCCCCATAACGTTCCAGTACTGGACCTTGTCCGTCCCAAGAAACAGTAAGCATCAGTTTTCCTGTGGACAGTTGGGTATTGAACTTTTTCTTGCACTGCGGATTTGGATATTTCCATTCCATACTCTGTCACCAGAAAGGATCCTCTTTAAGAAGTTGTCCCCTTCGTTACCATAGCTATACAAAAGTTTTTTGCAGATGTCCAAGCGCGTTTGTTCATGCAACTGTGTGAGTTGTTTTGGGACACATCTCGCACAAACTTCATGAAACCCAAGTCTATTGTGGATGATATCCTAGGCAGAAAATGTTCAAATATGTGTGAAATCTTATGAGACTTAACTGCTAAGGTCATCAGTCCCTAAGCTTACACACTACTTAACCTAAATTATCCTAAGGACAAACACACACACATATGCCCGAGGGAGGACTCGAACCTCCGCCGGGACCTCATAGGCCGAACCGTGACTAATTTGCTGTCGATGTGCCACTTCGTCAATAGTTAATCATCTGTCTAAGAGAATCATTTCTCGTAAACGCTCAATGGTTTCTTCATTTGTGGCGGTAAACGGTCGTCCGGCTCCTTCGTCGTGCGTAACACTTGTGCGACCATTTCGGAATTTTTCAATCCAATCGTAGACACTGTTGTGGCAAAACACTGGTCCCGTATTGTACCGAAAGTCTTCAGTGAATTTCGGCCCCTAATACGCCTTCCCACCACAAAAAACGGATCACTGATGGTTGCTCTTCTTTGGTGCAAATACACTCCTGGAAATTGAAATAAGAACACCGTGAATTCATTGTCCCAGGAAGGGGAAACTTTATTGACACATTCCTGGGGTCAGATACATCACATGATCACACTGACAGAACCACAGGCACATAGACACAGGCAACAGAGCATGCACAATGTCGGCACTAGTACAGTGTATATCCACCTTTCGCAGCAATGCAGGCTGCTATTCTCCCATGGAGACGATCGTAGAGATGCTGGATGTAGTCCTGTGGAACGGCTTGCCATGCCATTTCCACCTGGCGCCTCAGTTGGACCAGCGTTCGTGCTGGACGTGCAGACCGCGTGAGACGACGCTTCATCCAGTCCCAAACATGCTCAATGGGGGACAGATCCGGAGATCTTGCTGGCCAGGGTAGTTGACTTACACCTTCTAGAGCACGTTGGGTGGCACGGGATACATGCGGACGTGCATTGTCCTGTTGGAACAGCAAGTTCCCTTGCCGGTCTAGGAATGGTAGAACGATGGATTCGATGACGGTTTGGATGTACCGTGCACTATTCAGTGTCCCCTCGACGATCACCAGTGGTGTACGGCCAGTGTAGGAGATCGCTCCCCACACCATGATGCCGGGTGTTGGCCCTGTGTGCCTCGGTCGTATGCAGTCCTGATTGTGGCGCTCACCTGCACGGCGCCAAACACGCATACGACCATCATTGGCACCAAGGCAGAAGCGACTCTCATCGCTGAAGACGACACGTCTCCATTCGTCCCTCCATTCACGCCTGTCGCGACACCACTGGAGGCGGGCTGCACGATGTTGGGGCGTGAGCGGAAGACGGCCTAACGGTGTGCGGGACCGTAGCCCAGCTTCATGGAGACGGTTGCGAATGGTCCTCGCCGATACCCCAGGAGCAACAGTGTCCCTAATTTGCTGGGAAGTGGCGGTGCGGTCCCCTACGGCACTGCGTAGGATCCTACGGTCTTGGCGTGCATCCGTGCGTCACTGCGGTCCGGTCCCAGGTCGACGGGCACGTGCACCTTCCGCCGACCACTGGCGACAACATCGAATTGCTGTGGAGACCTCACGCCCCACGTGTTGAGCAATTCGGCGGTACGTCCACCCGGCCTTCCGCATGCCCACTATACGCCCTCGCTCAAAGTCCGTCAACTGCACATACGGTTCACGTCCACGCTGTCGCGGCATGCTACCAGTGTTAAAGACTGCGATGGAGCTCCGTATGCCACGGCAAACTGGCTGACACTGACGGCGGCGGTGCACAAATGCTGCGCAGCTAGCGCCATTCGACGGCCAACACCGCGGTTCCTGGTGTGTCCGCTGTGCCGTGCGTGTGATCATTGCTTGTACAGCCCTCTCGCAGTGTCCGGAGCAAGTATGGTGGGTCTGACACACCGGTGTCAATGTGTTCTTTTTTTCCATTTCCAGGAGTGTAGATAACGGAGCAGCCATAATTAACAGCATGGCAACGATAACGGAACTAACGTAGCAGCTTGAAAAGTGCCAAGATATAACAACAAATAAACAAAGGATGCGTCATCAACGTAAAACGACAGAACAAAAATATAACTAAAGTACGGATAATAATTGACTTACCCTCGTAAATGTTTTCCCGTGCATAGGGGCGATTCGAGTGGAGAGGACAGTTACGCGCTTCAGTTCATTCCGAATTCGCCAAGCGAGGACTTCGTATGTTGTCCAGCCGGCAAAAAACAAAAAACAAAAAAAAAAAAGAAAATACACCACGCTGGAAAAGCCTCGTCAGACTGAATAATTCATGCAAGTCGCAATCGGAAAGTCGCTGCATAACGACTGTCGTTCGACTATTCCGCTGATTCGGTTCTGGCACTGGACCTGTCGATAGCTGCGACAGAGAGAGAGGGAGAGAGGCGGGATGGAAATCACCTGTATGCTGTGCTATGCCTCTCCCCGTCACTGGTCGAGATACGCCCCTCCCCAATTTTCTGCGTTGCCTGCGGACCGTCGTGGGGGAAAAATGAGGCTGCAAAAAAGATTCACAGTAATGGCCTCTCTCGGACAGCGGCCGTATTTCAGCATTAAAAAAAAGGCGACACGAAAATGCATCGGGCGTGTCGCATCGACCGGCCGGTGGAGCGCGCAGGGCAGGTGTAAAGTCGCCCACGGGTCGCGCCGCTGATGGAAACACGTGTCTATCGCCTGCAAACACGGAACACTCGCAGGAGTGGCCCGCTCGCTCATGTGGCGCGATTTATCTGTTTGTCCG
Source organism: Schistocerca americana (assembly GCF_021461395.2). Classification (NCBI taxonomy): domain Eukaryota; kingdom Metazoa; phylum Arthropoda; class Insecta; order Orthoptera; family Acrididae; genus Schistocerca; species Schistocerca americana. The sequence goes on from NC_060122.1 coordinate 692,952,298, forward strand.
TCACACGGTCAGCAACTGGGACAAGCGAAAACCGAGAAAATCCGTTCGAGTCAATGCAAGCGTTGAGGGGGAAATATTTCTTCGAACGATCAGAAGTGTGTATCAGTACGTGACTTATGACTAAATATCTTAGGGGAACGGCACCGGGTGACGTCTTCGACAACTACCGATACTTCGACAGGTGAATACCTAGTCATTTTCAAGGGAAAAATGCAACGAGAGAGCACTTAGCGAGGAAATGTAAGCCCTCGGTAGGCGGGGCAAGCCAGCCACGAGGCATAATACGGAATATTAACAGGAGTTTCCGTCGTGCTTGGCAGAACTTGATAATAACATTAAAAAGGACAGTACTTCCTAATTTTCTGCAAAAGTATACTTATTTGGTCACGAACAGGCTTTCGGCTACTCAAAATGGTTCAAATGGCTCTTACCACTATGGGACTTAACATCTGAGGTCATCTGTCTCCTATACTTAGAACTACTTAAACGTAACTAACCTAAGGACATCACACGTATCCATGCGCGAGGCAGGATTCGAACGTTCGACCGCAGCAGCAGCGTGGTTCCGGACTGAGCCGCCTAGAACCGCTCGGTCACAGCATCCGGCTTTCGGCTCCTCAGGCAATCTTCAGATAACAAGGAAATGTTACCAACTCAGATAAACATGATGTACGACTTACACAGATATTATTTCTATAGAAGATAAAAATGACCGAGTGTTTATATGGGCAAACATTTCATTTTTCTGTCACATAGAAATAATTACATTAACAAAAAGAAGGATTCTTAAGTGGAATACATTAAATAATTGATGAGAGGTATATGAACATTTTTATTCAATAGTAAACACAAACTGCAACCCATGTCACAGAGTGCTGTATATAAAATCGTTTGCAAGCAGTATGAAAAAGTGTATATTGATCAGTTAGGAAGAGCTGTGGCAACCAGGCTATGCGAACATAAGAGAAACTAGAGAGTAGGGAGGGAAGATTCAATCTTTACTGATCATCTTTTTGAAGAAAAGTATTCTTGTGATGTAGAATGTGAAATTTTTCATTATTACTGGAAATCAAGAAACCATGACCCAGAATGTGATCCTGATTTTAAATGATCAGACTCAGTTTCCATTTTTCGCTGTTTTAAATTAAGTTTTCGCTACAATTACTAGATTCCAGTTGTAAATTCATCTTATTACTCGCCAATTGTTAACTGTATCTTCACATAAAAACTTCGTTTAACTCCATTTTTTAGTCAATGTAGTTATTTCTATGTGACAAAAAAGCAATATCTTCCTATATAAACATTGTCATTTTTGTAAATAATAGATATCAGCTATCAGTCGTCGTTTTTAAATTTTATTGGCAGATCTAGATTTCAGCTAGAAACTAACCCTTCTCAATGCACTATCATTTTTGATCAATGCGTGTAATACCTGTTAGTCGGGCTTCAACCACAGTTCATTAAGTATTCAATGAACTGGAAAAGGCGATCGAAGACCCACCTGTAAACGCTGGAGACAACTGTGAAGCCGGAACATGCAGGTATGCCTAATCGATGGAGTGAAGAAGAAGAAGAATAAAAAGAAGAATGACGAGTGGTACAGAGTGTATGTTCTGCAGTAATAGATTTGTTTGGCTGTTGTAAGCCCGTGTAACTCTTATGCTCAATAACCGGTCGCCTGTGATGCTGATGCTATGACCGGTGTATGAGATGCCACAACTGCCCGGAACGTGGTGGACACGTGCCTTAAGCAAACCGGGACCATTCTTCACTGACATTAAAAGTGCCATTTCAAACCTTTTTTTCCTTAGAATACGACAAATCATGTTGGAATGTTACCTGCATAAAAAGGCTGTGGACTTGGGTGCCACCTTCTTATTTTCATCACTCACTCTATTCCCGTTTAGTCAGTAGCACAGGTCGTGTCTGATATGTCTTACACTACATTTATTCTGATTTCGAGTTGGGCTAGCTCAGCTGGCAAACTTTCAGGATCTGAGAGGACATAGGCTGTGTGAACCGAGCCGGATGTTGACAGCTGTCAACCTGAAGATACAAATCAATGTGAGGTGGCTTCCTGTAAACGGCATTTCCTAGTGCATCATATACTTTCCTCTAGAGCAGCACATCAAGGAAGGAAAGGCAACGCCCTGAATTCCATGTTCTAACAGGCTGTTAAAATCCCAACTTTCATGAACGAAACAACAAAAGTATCAGCTACACATACGATAGAAAGAACTCTAGTTTCTCGTGACTACCCTTTTACATGTGTTCTACGTCTTCATTTAAATTTATATCGATATATACGTCAACATCTACATCAGTGTTACATCTATATCTACGTCCATATTCTACAAAACACTGAGTTACATGGAAGAGGACACTTTCAGTGAGCCAAACATTAAGACCCCTTCCCGTTCCACTCATACATGGAGAGCGAATGTGATGACTGCTCAGGCGCTGTATCTTGCCTAACAACATGTTCGTGATGCATACGGGAGCGGCATATAGCGACCAAATTCGCTGAACGCTTCTTTCGCTCTCATTGGTTTCGTTCATTTTTTTCGTCAACTATGTTCGGAGCTTGCTTAAATCGATAATTATTTTCTCTTTGCTGTACTGACGAGTTCCTAACACAGGTCTCAAAATCTTGCTTTTGCATTTTCTCCATTTGTGCTCCACGCTTTAGTAACAGAGCTTTGTTATTGCTAAACTGTTTTCTAGCTTCCATAACAATCCTTAGTTCTCTTGAAAGTTATCCTTTATTATGAGGCCTACAGAATACAACAATTTACTGGATAAACAACAAAAATTTAGAAAACGTGTATTCAAAACCTCTTTTGAAAACGTTAGAATATATGTAAATACAACAATAGAGAAATAGTGTGAAAGTGGTTCGATGAGCACTCTGTCAGCTTAAATATGAACTCCAGACAGATGTCATGTAGGGGTAAATACACACCCAGCAGAAGCCATATTCTTCCGTATGAGAATAATAGTATGTTACATGCTTTTTTCACTGTTATGGAGGTCCTTTCACAGAAACAGTGGTAAGTGGGGCGACAAACCAAATAAATCACAATTACATTATTATTCTATTAGCGACGTCCCGGAGACCAAAGTGACAGTTTATTACCAAACTGCGTGGCCCTGGAAGTAACGTCCAAGCAGGTAATGAACAGGAAAGTCACCATGTTCCGTTTCTGCATAGCAAGTATAGAAGGACAACCAGCGTTTAATAAAGCTGCAATGTGCTAGACGCTAGAAGGATTCGTTTTATGCGACATAAGGGTCCGAAAACTAGTTTAAGCACACAGAACTTGAGATCCTGCACCAGCCGTTGTCTACAGCCCCACCATACGTGGCTGTTCGTTTCAGTATGAGTAAAGGCGAGTTTGACTGGCTCATAATAAAAAGTTTTTCCATGCGTGTCTACGTGCAAGGCTTTTCATTGGCCGGGACTGCAAACGTGTCATGTAATTGGAGAGATTTTATGCCAGCTCACACCATTACTATCTAACCACGACGGAATCCATGAGAGCAGGAATTTGTTGAACTTGTTTATAGAATAATTATTAGAGATGAGCAAACTCGTTCGTCCTTGGGAACTAGTTCACTGGTGATCGCTCTTTTTTGAGAACCGTTCATTTCTAATCGTTCACCGTTAACTGTGTTTGGTATATGGTTCTTATCAAAAATTGAAAACTACTAGCATATGTCACTGAAGATGGAAGGCACAAAGAGGGGGCACTTGCCTCCCCCATGGAGTACAGACTTTTTGTTTGTAACAGAATTCTCACGCACTTGTAATTTTCGTGATTCTGTAAAACATCTCGCTTAGCCAACTGTAGCGTTATGTGGCTGATCGCAGTGAAATAATATTACGTGGCCCACGAGAAATTCCGTAAAACCATGCAGAATGTAAGAAATGAACGCGATATTTTGATTAGGACCAAATGGGATGGGTGTTGGAGCGCAAGAAACTGCATCGCCAGACCAAATTTTAAGCTGGTCACTCTATTCAATGAGAACTTTGTTGCAGTGGAGATGTTGAAGGTTTCAGTAGAGTTTTCGAAACCAATATATTTGGGTATGTGTGTACTGGACATCTCCAAACTCCACATTTACCGCTTCCACTATGAGTTTGCTAAAACTCATTTCGTGGAATAAAAGTTACTTTATATGGATACAGATAGCTTCATCTGCTGGGTGAAGAACTGCGAGCCATATGAAGTAATTAGATGTCACGGTAATGAATTCGACATATTGGGATATGCAGCTGATAATCCTTATGGTATTGTTCCTCAGAACAAGCAGATTATGGGCTTAATGAAAGATGAGGCGGATGGCTTGCCGATTGCGGAATTCTATCGTGGGGCAGTCACCCTCCCTTCCATAGACACTTTGCACACAAAACAGCGCTATTCAGCTAGGAGTTTACATTTGGATTGTACGTAAAATCATATTTAGAATGTATGACCGGAAGATGACGTGACCGGAAGTTCCGCCATCGTGGATATTTAGAGTATAAAAGGAGGCATGACAACCGCAACTGATCAGTCTTCTGTGGTAGTTGAAAGTGTCGACATGGATTCCTCCAAAGTGCTTAAAATGCCTCATTTATTAGGGTTCGAGGACGAGACCAACCGACGAACGCTTTGGTTTATGGTTACTACTGGTGAACCTGAACAATCTTGTTTCTGACACTGGCAACATGTATTACACCCGAGAATGGTACACTCCTTATCAACAAGAATTTAAATGTTCTTACTCCTATTACAAAACCATTTTGCAATAACATTATGGTAGTTAAAATCTGTGATGAAGAGGACTGCCAGGAGCAGTTAGAGAAGGGACGACCTGTAGTGTTGAAGAAGGAAATATGTTGCTCATTTAACCATTATCTACGTAGTAAATTCTCCAAGGTCGTTACTGCAAGACATGGTGTCAAGCCGAAGCTACCATTTTTCGTACATGGAAGCGACAGTGTGACAGCAAGAGGAATATTGGACAAAATCGGCAAGGAAGCACTGGAAACCATTTCGAAGAAATATGAAAATCCTTTGGCTATAACATATAAAATGTAATTAGCTGACGTTGAACTTGATGTTCTAATGGATGAGTTGTCTGGAATATTGCATCATCTACTTGTAGACGATTATTACCTTTCGGATTTAGACTTTGCCGGAATTTTTAATAAAATGGAGATGTGCGACTACCTAATATCAACCCACGACTTCTGCATGGATGGAGACCATCAGTGAAGCAGCAATGTGATCGTGGACAACGATAAGACAGCTGGAATAGACTGCTTAACGTGGATGAGCTCCATTTGTAGAGTAAAGGTATACAACAGATTTATATGTCAAATCACATGTCCAGGAGTAAACAAGGTTATCGGTAACCATCTTATAGATTTTATAAGGTGTCCAGACACGCGACTACGGAAAACTTTTACGTCTTCTTTGGCTAAGGAGTATGACATTACCAGGCTGGAGGTTACAATATACAACTACAGAAAGTATCGTATGTTCGACCCAGTGCAAACCTGTTTAAGTGTATTAGATACCAACAAGTAGTATTTACAATGTGCTCCACTTTACTCGGTGCCAAATGCGATCATGTAGTGTCAGCTAACTAATAATTTACAGAACAGTTTCTGTGTGGTGTTTAACAACGTTGTGGAATCTGTCCACTGGGGTAATAAGAAAACCCGAAAATTGACTGCAGTGCAAGTAAGTCTGCCGGACTCTCAGACTGAGAAAAGCTTATAAGTTGTACTCTGTCTACATCCGGTTTTAATTATCTACATGTAAATTACGGGGAGGTTCTTAACTCCGACGCCAGCAAAGACAATATTAGTATTATTCAGAGGTGTTATGTTAAAGCAGGAGAAACTTATTTTTCTCAGTCTAGAACACTGTTCACCACAATACCGCCCGATGTAGATATCGCCGAATTGGGACTGGTTCCTACAAGCAATGTTATACCCCAAGTATTAAGAAAAAGGACCATTGTATCAGTCAGCCTTAAACCATTCCCCATTAAAGAACTTACTCCTTCAAGCGCAGTTAATGGATTAAGTGTACGGCAAAGGAAACTGGAAATGGAGGACCGCGAAGTAAAGAAAAGCAAAGTGGAATATATGGAGAAGGCAACTGCCATAAAGGAAGAAAATAAGCTGCAATTGGAAAAGGAAGAAGCTATTGCGGATGTGCAGGCCAGGTTTACATACGGATTTAAACACACTGTATGGAAAAATGTGTCGACGAAGGGGGAATACAAAATATTGGCATTTACAGTAAACGGAAATGGAAACTGGTCATCTGTTGGAATAGTGGCAGAAATCAATGGAATCGAGAACGTTTAGCGACCGTTACGGTCGCAGATTCGAATCCTGCCTCGGGAATGGATGTGTGTGATGTCCTTAGGTTAGTTAGGTTTAAGTAGTTCAAAGTTTTAGGGGACTGATGACCACAGATGTAAAGTCCCATAGTGCTCAGAGCCATTTTTTTGAGAACGTTTACTATATTAAGGGATACGCAAAAAATGTATTTATTAAGATCTATTCCAATTTGGATGGGCCTAAAAAGGATGGTTATATTCTATCTAAGTGTGACGAGCTGGATGTTGTCCACCTAGCAACAGAACTGCAATTTGCTGAGTTTAAAACTGATGGAATATCTACATTTAATGGACACTCGATTGCAAAAGTTGTAAACTTAAGGTTCTATACAGAAATCCGGCAAGAACGTGGAGCAGGAGAGGTGCCGACATACACACTGGAAGACGTGGAACGCTCTAACAGTAGCGTCATGGAGGAGATACGAGGAAAAATTAAAAACCCCGAATACTTTCGCCTAGAAAAAGTGCAGGAAAGAACTCAGTTAATAATTTAAGCCATAAAACTAGCACTTTACAGGTTGAAAATTAGATATGTATTAGAACTCCAGAATATACCGTCTCTGTATTTCTCAAATTACTGGTTCGAGAAAGAAATAGATGATTCAGATGTGAATTTAATTTATAAGTTAAAAATTAAATTGGACATTATTACACCTACGCCTAACAAGAATAAGGAAACAGTTGTATTCTGTGATGTATATACAAAAGTTAATAAATATTTTGTACGAGAATATTTACCTGTCTTGCCGGCCGCGGTGGTCTAGCGGCTCTAGGCGCTCAGTCCGGAACCGCGCGACTGCTACGGTCGCAGGTTCGAATCCTGCCTCGGGCATGGATGTGTGTGATGTCCTTAGGTTAGTTAGGTTTAAGTAGTTCTAAGTCCTAGGGGACTGATGACCACAGATGTTAAGTCCCATAGTGTTCAGAGCCATTTGAACGATTAACCTGTCTTATTTGCTAACCTACCGAAAATTCGAAGACATTTCGTATATACAACGGTCTATGTGAATTTATTTTGGATGTGGAAGTGGGTAGTTGGATGACCTTTGCACAGTGATTGAAACTAGGCAGTTGAAAGCATAGCGACCCCATTTTCTTACCTATATGAATGTCAATACCTTCACCACTGCTATTTTTTTCACCATCCACAACAGATCTTATAATCGATTTGTATTTCACATTGCTTCGACTTCGTACATTCTTACGCAAATCAGTTAACCGCAATATTTCACAATACATTTCCAGATCTTTAGGCGAATGTTTTAAAGTTTTTGTGGGTCTTAGGAAAATAAGGTTCAGTAGACCGGGTGTTCTTTGAAATTGTTTATCGCCGATCTGTATCGTTTTCTCATTTAAAGTTATAGGCTGTGTGCCCAACATGTATGGTTTCTCACCACTAACACCAAATTTGTATATCCTAGCATCGCTGTGACGGTTAATGAAATTGGCACTAGCGTCATCGTCCTCGTTGCGGAATTTCGCTTAGAGTTCATCTAGAGATTCAGTAACTGGTTTAAAGGTTTCTCGCAGTGTCTGCTCCCACTTCACATGCCCTAACCTCAACAACTTAACTTCTCGCGAACGGCCTTCCGTGCCTCGATGACTTTATGCTTAGTCGACATCTCGGTGTGTATTAATGGGAATTCTGTGCAGCGTGAGGTTTTATATATCCGCTCTTTTTCTTCTTATGATGCTCCCCCTTCTCGGTAACAGCTATTTTCCCTTCAGTTAAGTTGCCTATTTTCTTTTCAATTGCGCTAACCCGTTCGTACAATGTCCCGTTCTCAATGATAGCTATTCCCACTTCATTTAAACCGTTTACTTTCTTCTCGATTGCATTAACCCGATCATTCAGTGTATTGTTAAGTCTCAGAAGGGTTTGACAATACGTCTCTAGTTCCTTGCGTACGTCTCCAACGTTTTGTTCCTGAGTTTGGATTTTCGCGTCCACGTGCAAGCGAATGTTTTGTCTATGTACACCCATCCTATCAAACTGAGCTCCCGGCATGCCTGCGAATTTATCCATGGTGATTCGTATACTGATGTACTCACCGCTTTGCATGGCTATATAGGAACTCCTGGAGTTCCGTCCGTATCTGCCGTCATTCAGTTTTCTTGTTTTATTAATAACGAGGAACTCATACTGTGATTGATTCCAGCAATCTGCACACATATTTACAAAATCATTGAACGACATGTTGGTTACGACATCAGCCTGGTAAATGTGTTTTGAATTCAGATTGTCCTGTTTGAATGCTACAATTAGATTTGCCTTATCTCTCACCAGCTGATTTGTAATTCTGGAATATTTCTTACTCAGATAAAATACATCAACAGCTATATGGTGACCGAAACAGAAATATCGCCTAATTGGATCTTGGTTTTCCACAGCAACATCGCCAAATATGAACACTATGTTTGGCTTTACTTTTTCCGGTGCAGGGATACCACTGCTCTCACTGAATGTCGTGTATGTCACACCATCTACACGCTGCAGAATCTCCTGTAATAGTTTGTATTTGGGCTGAATCAGTGTTTTCGAAAATACACGTACATGCTCAAAGTGGACTTCATCAAGATGTGTTAGGAGCCACGTGAGAACATTTGTCTTGCCGCAATTGGATAAACCTACAGGTATTGCATGTATGTTGTCGGGAAGGAGTGCGCCATTCTTCTTCTTCCGGTCTTCTGGCGCACCGGCCTAGCTCCAGTCGCTTACAACAAAGTCTTGATGCTTCACCCACCCTTCTATGATACCGATCATTTCAGGTACTGGCGTGCAATGGACATTTACGAAGAATTTAGTTAAATGACATAATTCTCTGCTGTTGCATGCTTCCAGTGAAAATAATGCCGCAATAGCTTTAGTACTTGTAATATAATAATAGGTAGGAAATAAGAAACACATACATGGTTACATACATTTTTTTAATTCAGTAGTCATACACAGTATGCACTGCATCAACTTGTTCTTTATCTTAACTCCAGTACAGAATATAGGAAATATAACCTTCTTGTAAGCACAGAATTCAGCATGTATTTCTCACAAACTTATTGGCAGTACATTAGTTTTCGCCGGCACCATACTGACCCACAGTTCGAAGCCGTCTACATGCACACTGTTCATACTTGGATACTCTGCAATGTCTCTAAAAACAGCTTTAATACAAGGCAGCCATCTGTTCAGTCTTTCCAATACAATGGATAGTACCATCTGTAGATGAAAAACGGTGGAGTGATATAGATAAATGGATGTGTCACCTGATTTCATACGGAGTGCAGAGTCATTGTACACTGTTGTAATGGATAGAGGACGGCTCGGGTGATACTCGGCGATCAACTGCTGCACGATAAATGCTTTTGTACGACAGAGTTCATCCCATTCCACCTCCGTAAACCGCACTTTAATACTTTTAGATGCATGCTCGATCTGTATCACAATGCTCTCTGATTGCTTCTATACCGATATGTAAACGTTTCGAACCACTAGCAGTTAAATTATACACTGAGGAGAAGAGTAATGGTGCACAAGGCTTAACTGGTATCTTCTCATCCACTACATCCTCATTCTGTCCTTGCAGTATCACTAGAATATTCTGCGATGGCGCTTATGATGGAGGCCAGTATCGACCTGCGTCTTGCTAACTGGGACTCCAGGTGTACTTCAGTGAGTCAGGAGCTGGCTGGGTGTCTTCAACCGACAATAACAGCTGATTGTTCTGCTCCACCAAGCTGACCAGGTGCGCGACGGGATCCCAGGATGCTGCCGCTGTTGCGGGTCCCAACGGGCTGGGACACGTCGCTGTTGTGGACTCCGACAGGGTGGAGGACGTCGCATCCGCTGATGAGCGAACAAGAAAAACCGTTACAAGCGATGACAGAAGCAGAAAGACCCTCACACGGCAGTAAACACAGATATAAACTAGGGGTACCATCTCTTCCACAGCTTTTTCGTATTCCGTTACTGCTGTGGCTGGACGTCGCTGGACGATCGCGATTGGCGCTTCATTCTGGGTGACTGACCGCAACTGAGGCTGCAGAGCTGCTGGGCCTGCCTTATATCCCCGTTGTGATCGAATGCTGCGTTCCTATTGGCTACTACCAATTCCAAGCGCCTCTGCGTTTAATTGTGTTAGAGGGGTACACTCGGCTTTTTGCCCAGGAGGACCAGGGTTCGAGTCCCAGAAAGGGCACCGCCATTCTTAATTTCCCTCAATTCCTGTTTTGGGGGCTGGTGGTGTTGGATGTCAGCACAGCCCTGGCACAAAGAAATTCCCACCAAAATTCCCTCCAAAATTCGAAATTCCTGGCAAAATTCGAAATTCCCGCCAAAAGGGTAGGTTTGGGGGAGGGTGGGGTGGGGAGGCAGAGGGGGAGAAGGGGGCTGGGGCACACGTGCAACTGAGAAAACACGTGACGTCATCAGGGGGTGGGGATGGGAGTTCAAAAATGTTTCAAATGGCTCTGAGCACTGATGGGACTTTACTTCTGAGGTCATCAGTCCCCTAGAACTTAGAACTTCTTAAACATAACTAGCCTAAGGACATCACACACATCCATGCCCGAGGCAGGATTCGAACCGGCGACCGTAGCGATCGCACGGTTCCAGACTGTAGCGCTTAGAACCGCTCGGCTACTCCGGTGGGCGTGGTCGGGGGTGGGGGTGGGCAGGGGAGAGGGATTAATTGATCAATTTAATTAATTTGCATATCAATTTGATATGAAAATAGCGCTACAAACGCCCTTATATTACTACTCATAAGAAATTTATGCAATATTCATCAAGGATAGTAAATGAATATCGCACTGTCTTTTTTAGGTGTTTAATGTGTCTTAGAACGATTCGTGCGATTTCTTGGGATTCCGTCTTCTACATGAATGATTATCTCCTCAACCGAGTAAAATGACAAAGATTCAGTTGGAGACTATCATGTACGATCCAGAAATGCTTGGGACAGGTGCTTATCCGAAACAACTGATTCTTCTTCTTCTTCCATGTCCGGCTGCACCAATTATATCTTCCCTTCCCAGTAATTAGCAACGTAGATTGCTTTGTCATTGACTTTCAAAATATCATCTTTAGTGCATGTCATAGACATGTCTGGGCAGATCAGTAGGTGGTCCAAGTCGTGTAATGCTCCGCATTCACACCTATCGCTATCACTGTAACCCCATTTAAATAGGTTTGATTTGCACCCAGTTACTCCAGTGCGCAGCCGGTTTAATGACCTCCAAGTTGTAAAAGGTAGTTGAAAACCTGCAGATCCCTCCTCAAGTAGTTCCATTGTGGAGTGTGGCACCATTTCTTCCCAGAGAGATAGCCGCCTTGCGACGGGCTTGGTGGCGAGCTCTTCAGTAGTTTCAATGAAACTCCTGCGGGATTTCAGCCGGACACGTTGTTTTCGGTGCATATACATCGGGTGTCGAAGATCATTCTTTTGTTTTGATCTTCCGATCTCGGCGGCTACTTGTCTGCGGATAGTGGGTGGTGCTATGCCTATGATGGGGTAAATGATGTCTGTGGGAGTTGGTTTGAGGCATCCTGTGGCAATACGTACAGTTTCGTTTACGGCGACGTCAACTTGCTTAGCGTGGGCAGAGTTCCTCCAAACTGGCGCCGCATATTCCGCAGCTGAGATACTCAGCACCAGACCTGTGGTGCGCAAAACATGTGGTTGAGCTCCCCACGATGAACCTGTTAGCTTCCGCAGTATGTTGTTCCTGGCACAGACCTTTTTTTTTTGGGTGTTGTGACAGTGCTGCTTAAAAGTAAGTGCTCTGTCCAATGTAGGGCTTTAAATAACGAAGAGACAGTAGTGACCTTCGGCGAGTTAACGAAGGTACATGACCACATCGACATACGCTTAGAGCGATCGTGAAGAACAGAGGATTAGACGGCACTAAACGAGCAGAAAACTGGAGGAATTTTAATTTATAGTCGAGCCTGAAACTTATTCCAAACACGCATCCACATCCTTACTCTCCAAACCATTGTGGAGTGTGTGGTAGGAGGTACTTCCCAGTTATGGTTTCTTCCGGTTCCATTCGCATATGGAGAACAGGAAGATTGGCAGTGTGCTGTATTTACCCTAACCTTTTCTTTGTGCTCACTGCGGTAGGCTTGCTTACAGGGCTGTAGCGCTCTCTTCGATTCATGTTAGTTGTGGCCTTTGAAACTTTATTAGTAAGCTTCCGTGGGATAGTTGGCATCTATCATAAACTGTCTGTCAGTACATTTGTGCCAGGAAGCATTTTTCATGACGCTATGTCATGGGTCAAACGAACTTGTAATCACTGGTGCTACCCTTCTTTGTATACATTTAATTTCCCTAGGCCGGGTTTGGTAGGGTCCCGAACAACTGAGCAATATTCCACATTGGGCTCCATGAGAGTTATGTAAAGAATCTCCTTTGTAGACTTATTGCATTTTCCCAGTGTCCTGAACTGAAGTCTGCCCCCTCCTTTGCATACGACAGAGCCTATGTGATCATTTTCCTTCATATCCTCACAAATTGTTACAGCCAGATATTTCCGTGTAATGACTCACTGATATTTTGGTGATGGAATACTACATTTTGATAAGTGTATAGTTTGCTTACGTACGATTTATCAGCAGCTGAATGAAACGTTATCCCAAATTATTCGCTGAATGCTAATTTCACCATATCAGCTGCCGTGGGTATAGCCATACTGGTACTCGAAACCAGATTTCCAGCTTGTCCTGAGTGGTCACCTTAGCGAATTCGGTTATCTGCGCACTCTTTCCGGCCTGACTCAAACCACCATATCCCAGTGTCTACGTCCTTATATCGTAATCTTATGCACGTCTCCCTTTAAGCTCGCGACATTACTGTTTCCTGCTTAGTGTGAATGACACCACCACATCGAATCGAGAAGGGGCATGCGACCATAAAAATGGTCTCGATTCCTCGTGGTGGTGCCATTCTACCTAAGCGGGAATCATGGAATGTTGTGAGCTTGACGGGACACTTACATAAGACTATGACATATGCACGTGGAATGTGGCATATGAAGCTTTGGGTGGGGCTGGGAAGCGTGCATGTATAGTCGAAGTCGTTAAAGCGACCGCTCTGGATAAGTGGGGAATCTGGGTTCGAGTCCCGATCTGGTACAAATTTTCATATGTTACCGTTGGATAACAGAGCTATACCCAAAATTTAGACTTTCACGGTCGGAAATGTCAGGTCCATTATAATTATCCGGGCTGTTATGCCGTGGTCGGTTGATGAATTCTGTGTCAGTTTCCAATGTTTCGTCCCCGTCTGCGGGAGACATCTTGAAGGGGGTCTGTAGCTCGATGAAAGGTCCAACACAGCAGCGAGCCAGGGGGTGTGTTGGACCTTCCATCGAGCTACAGACCCTCTTGAAAATGTCTCCTGCGGACGGGGACGAAACGTTGGGAATTGACACAGAATTCATCAAGCGACCACGGCATAACAGCCCGGGTAATCATAATGGACAGAACTATACCCATTGCAACTGATGTTATGAAATCCGCATTCAGCGAATAATTTGGAACAAATACACAGTTTTCCATTTCTGAACATTTAAAACAAGTTGTTAGTCTTTGTAATACTTCGAAATCCTATAAAGATCTTGTAAGGCTATTACGTTAGGGAGCCCATATAATTTTTTCTCCTGTCATTACTTTATTTTAATCATTACATTCAGTAACAATTACCAGTACATTCGAATATTACGAATACAAGCTTTCAATATATATTTATGTCTGTTTGCTATAAGAAAGCCTGCTGCCACTTTAGACAAACTGAGCAATCGAGTGGATAAGATAGCGGACGGACAGTTGTCGCGCCAGCATGCTTGATGTATTGACTTTGGTGTTTGACGAGAAAGACAGTGATTACTTTAGAGTAAACTATGTACCTCCGTTTTCTTTCTGGAAGAACTAAAGTTTCCCATTGCGCAACGGACGAAAATCGATGGGTCGCTGATGAAACAAAGCATGTGCACAGTATCAGGTTTGAACATCTCGAGTACTGTGCTTTGAAGTGAATAAACTTTTAACTGTCGTGTCACCCACTGTCCTGCAACCATTTTGCTGATGCCACTGAATCGGACATTGTATAGACGGACATACTCAATACACATATCAGTGCGGCATATTTCAAATAGTGTGCATTCTGGAACAGCAATCCCGCGCCATCAGACTCCCGATAACAGCTGCCACAATTTGAGAGTCGTATCGTTATCTGGAAGAGATACATAACGGATCTGGGGACATTATTTTGGAAGCTGAATCGTGAAATACCACCATCGTGTGCCATCAACGCCACACTATCTCGACAGCCAGTAATGAAGTGACACGCAGAAAAAGCGGAGATTTTTCAGAAGAGCTGCTAAATGGTATCAGACTCACAAAATGAAATGTTGATCCACTGATAATACTACCTTAGGTTCACTATATTGTCTCTAATTGCCTCAACAATAATAAACATAAAAATGTAGTATTTGCTCCACATCCCTCTTGCAATTTTTCTGTTAATCTGTAAAACTGTAGTCACACATGCTCCCATATACTCAGTTCATCCATCATTTTCCGCAGACTCTGGTTCGTCTCGTAGTAAGTAATTTGATTTGGGAAGTAGGCAGATTTAGAAACCGCCATTATTCGACGTGCATGCATACTGTGTTTGCTCTGATTGGTTGGGAATCGCAACAGACGCTGTATTTATATCTGACGGTTGGGGTACGAGTGTTTCAGGCTTGTTCGTTTATAGTATTATATGAGTAGATGGATTTGAAGAGTAAAAGTATTTCCAGCGACTGAGGGCATTTCAGGGTGCATATAAATTTATTATCCACAAAAATTGGTGCATTTACTTGTGAGAAATATACGTATTTACTTACCTTGAGCCTGTTTTTTGTATGCTTGAGTAAACGTACAGGGTGAGTGTATGATTGCAGTTTTGTTGATTTTGCCGCAGAACTCCAGTCGTGTTATTCATTAATCTTGACATACTTGTGGTCATTCATAGCTAGATTAGGTCGACAATTTGCACTGTTTAAATTTATGTAGACCGTCCCACTGTGTTGTAATCTGACAATATTTGATGAACATTTGTCCAAATAGTTTCGGATATTGCTTCATTACAAATTATATGGGTGTGGGGATGGGATTTCAACGGTAAAATATTCCGCTCTTCAGCCATAATCATTTTTAAAACTACACTCCTGGAAATGGAAAAAAGAACACATTGACACCGGTGTGTCAGACCCACCATACTTGCTCCGGACACTGCGAGAGGGCTGTACAAGCAATGATCACACGCACGGCACAGCGGACACACCAGGAACCGCGGTGTTGGCCGTCGAATGGCGCTAGCTGCGCAGCATTTGTGCACCGCCGCCGTCAGTGTCAGCCAGTTTGCCGTGGCATACGGAGCTCCATCGCAGTCTTTAACACTGGTAGTATCCCGCGACAGCGTGGACGTGAACCGTATGTGCAGTTGACGGACTTTGAGCGAGGGCGTATAGTGGGCATGCGGGAGGCAGGGTGGACGTACCGCCGAATTGCTCAACACGTGGGGCGTGAGGTCTCCACAGCACATCGATGTTGTCGCCAGTGGTCGGCGGAAGGTGCACGTGCCCGTCGACCTGGGACCGGACCGCAGTGACGCACGGATGCACTCCAAGACCGTAGGATCCTACGCAGTGCCGTAGGGGACCGCACCGCCACTTCCCAGCAAATTAGGGACACTGTTGCTCCTGGGGTATCGGCGAGGACCATTCGCAACCGTCTCCATGAAGCTGGGCTACGGTCCCGCACACCGTTAGGCCGTCTTCCGCTCACGCCCCAACATCGTGCAGCCCGCCTCCAGTGGTGTCGAGACAAGCGTGAATGGAGGGACGAATGGAGACGTGTCGTCTTCAGCGATGAGAGTCGCTTTTGCCTTGGTGCCAATGATGGTCGTATGCGTGTTTGGCGCCATGCAGGTGAGCGCCACAATCAGGACTGCATACGACCGAGGCACACGGGGCCAACACCCAGCATCATGGTGTGGGGAGCGATCTCCTACACTGGCCGTACACCACTGGTGATCGTCGAGGGGACACTGAATAGTGCACGGTACATCCAAACCGTCATCGAACCCATCGTTCTACCATTCCTAGACCGGCAAGGGAACTTGCTGTTCCAACAGGACAATGCACGTCCGCATGTATCCCGTGCCACCCAACGTGCTCTAGAAGGTGTAAGTCAACTACCCTGGCCAGCAAGATCTCCGGATCTGTCCCCCATTGAGCATGTTTGGGAGTGGATGAAGCGTCGTCTCACGCGGTCTGCACGTCCAGCACGAACGCTGGTCCAACTGAGGCGCCAGGTGGAAATGGCATGGCAAGCCGTTCCACAGGACTACATCCAGCATCTCTACGATCGTCTCCATGGGAGAATAGCAGCCTGCATTGCTGCGAAAGGTGGATATACACTGTACTAGCGCCGACATTGTGCATGCTCTGTAGCCTGTGTCTATGTGCCTGTGGTTCTGTCAGTGTGATCATGTGATGTATCTGACCCCAGGAATGTGTCAATAAAGTTTCCCCTTCCTGGGACAATGAATTCACGGTGTTCTTATTTCAATTTCCAGGAGTGTATAACAAAAGTGATAGTAAATGTTATTAGGGGAAATACGTCACACATAGTTCTAAAATCAATAAACATGATGAAACTGTTTGGTGACTACATAAAGAAAGAACATGGAGACTGTTCTCTTTTTAAAATTAAAAGGCAAAGGACCAAACAGCTGAAAAGCGAAAATATGTACATTATAAAACCTCATTGCAGACAGATGAAATTCTTCAAAGAAAAAGCACTGCACTTTCACTTAAAATCTGAGGACCTGCACTGGGAGAGAAGGATTTCAGGAGAAGAGAATATGTTCAATAGAGATTGAGGAATGTGAGTAGAAAAGATAGGGTCTATTAGATGGAGAGCCGTCGGGACGAAAGCAGGTGTTGGGGTGGATAGTGGGGAGATAGGGGTGGGAAGGCAGAGTGCGAGAAGTACCGTGTTGGGCAGGGTAGCGGTATTAAGAGGAAAGGGTTGAAGGTGCATGGATATGGAGGAGGAGTTCTTTTATAGGGTGGGGTAGGTGGGGAATAGTTAAAGTTTGTAGGAGGGGTAAATTTCAGGGCAGATCTCATTGTCTGGGAGAGCTGGATGAAACTTCTTTGGGAGATTATCTGGAGGGTATGTAGGTGTGAGGTAGTTTGGATGTGTTGGTAGGGGCATGGCAGTGTATGAGGACTGGAAAGGAGAGAGGATACTGGTGGATTATTGGATTCGAGTTTGCAGAAGGTGTAAGTTATTTGTAGGTGTTCAATGTGAGTAAGGACAGGTGGGAAATTGATAAGCTTATACTGAATAAGAGAAAAACTTTACTTTCTGGATCAGTGTCGTTACTAAAAACCATATCGCAGCTTCTATAACGTCCAGGAGTTGTTCATGGAGAGAAGAGCTACAGGTATGTAGGTATCTGCTTCAACGGAGGAAGGACCTTATGTGCAATCGAGAATCTGCTGACCATAATGTGAGATCACTAGAATGTTCATGCTTGCCACTGTAGAAGTCTTGAGTGAAACAAAGAAAGAGGACATTCTCACTATATTCGAACCTATGAGACAGGAAAAGAAGAAAATTTATAATAGCATTTAGTGTGCTTATGGATTGAATTTAGATAACGTTACACAATTCGCCATGGACAAAAAGCTTTTCTTACTTTGAAAAACAATAAAAAACCTTTTTGTACTGATTTTCTCAAAATTATTATTGTACACGAGAATCAGTAGTTAATAGGTCCACCTCGATAGTTGAGGGGTCCGGAAAAGATCCTGCCAGCACGGTCACTCAGCGTGTATGGTTAGAGGGATCGCCGCCCTCTGTAATAAAAAACTGAGTTAATGGAACGCCGATCAACTTGAGCAAGCGTCATGGGACGTCCGCCTCGGACAAACCGTACGAAAAATCACGAACGAAATTAGATAAAATAAAAAAATGTGGTCAGCGCGACGGAATGCCGTGCAATAGGGCCCGAGTTCGAATACCGTCTGGGTCGGAGATTTTCTCCGCTCAGGGACTAGGTGTTGTGTCGTCTTCCTCATCATCGTATCATCCCCATCAACGTGCAAGTCGCCGAAGCGGCGTCAACTAAAAAGAAAAAGACTTGCACTAAGCGACCGGTCTACCCGACGGCAGGCTCTAGCCACACAACATAAAATAATAAATAAAGAATACGCTTAAATTATTTACTCTACAAAGCATTTCCGCTTTCCCCTTCGATTATTTGCCCATATATGTCAGTAGCTGTGTCTGGTATGTAGCACAGTTTCTCTTTTCCTTCGTAAGTATATATGCGTGTTCCAATGCAGAGATATGTAAACCGGCAGAACTCGGCACTGCGGTCCGCAGCGCCTATATAAGACAACAAATGTCTGGCGCAGTTGTTAGATCGGTTACTGCTGCTACAAGGGCAGGTTATCAAGATTTATGTGAGTTTGAATGTGGAGTTGCAGTCGGCGCAAGAGCGTTGGGACACAGCATATCCGAGGTGGCGATGAACTGGGGATTTTCCCGTACGACCATTTCACGGGTGTACCGTGAATATCCGGAATCCGGTAAAACATCAAATCTCTGACATCGCTATGGCCGGAAAAGGAGCCTCCAAGAACGGGACCAACGACGGCTGAAGAGAATTATTCATCGTGACGGAAGTGCAACTCTTCCGCAAATTACTGTAGATTTCAGTGCTGGGCCTTCAGCAAGTGTCAGCGTACGAATCATTAAATGAAACATAATCGATATGGGCTTTCGGAACCGAAGGCCCACTCGTGTACCCTTGATGACTGCACGACACAAAACTTTACTCCTCGCCAGGGCCCGTCAACACCGACATTGGACTGTTGATCACTGGAACACTGGAAACAGTTTTTGCCTGGTCGGACGAGTCTCATTTCAAATTGTATTGAGCGGATGGACGTGTACGGGTATAGAGACAACCACATGAATCCATTGACCCTGCATGTCAGCAGGGGACTGTCCAAGCAGTTGGAGGAACTGTTACGGTGTGGGGCACGTGCAGCTGGAATGATATGGGACCCCTGATACGTCTAGATACGACTCTGGCAGGTGACACGTACGTAAGCATCCATTCATGTCGATTGTGCATTCCGACGGACTTGGGCAATTCCAGCAGGAGAATGAGACACCGCACAAGACAAGAGTTGCTACAGAGTGGCTCCAGGAACACTCTTTTGAGTTTAAACACTTCCGCTGGCCACTACACTCCCCGGACATGAACATTATTGAGCATATCTGGGCTGCATTGCAACGTGCTGTTCAGACGAGATCTGTACCCCTTCGTACTCTTACGGATGTATGGACAGCCCTGCAGGATTCATGGTGTCAATTCGCTCCAGCACTACTTCAGGCATCAGTCGAGTCCATGCCACGTCCTGTTGCGGTACTTTTGCGCGATTGCGAGTGCGTTACTCGATATTAGGCAGGTATACCAGTTTTTTTGGCTCTTCAGTGTATATATCCCGTGCGTATCTCTAGTGAATTTCACCCTGCATTTTCATCTCAATTCAAAGGAATCCTGCTAGTAACAGACTGTCGTTTCGAAAGAAAAAAAAAAAAAAGAACTGTACCTGGCGACTGACATTTTGCTGCGTTACACCATAAGGTTTCAGAAAGGATTTAACTGTATCTGTGCTATGAAGCAGTGACTTGACTGATGCATTAAACAACACAACTGAAAGACAGGCCTTTTCTAACGTTTCTATAGCCCGGCAGTCCCCCACCCCCACTCCTTCAGTGACACCCCTACCCGTAGCAGGAGTAAGGGCACCTTGTTCCTATAGTACTCGTATTTTACGCAATTAATTAATGTACTTGGAAAGTTTGGTAGAAATTTCTCCAAGTGTTCCCGAGTTATGCATTTTGCATCAAGACTTTTTTCAACTCAAACCCTCAGCCATAATGGAGACTATTACTGATACAATAATTTTTTCCATACAGCAAGTGACACGTGTGCCAACTCTGACAGAAATTCTTGCGAGCATTACAGAGAAATGCTGACAGGGCGTTGTGTTTGCCATTCTCCTCCCTCCACTCCCCCCCCCCTCTTTCTCTCTAACCCTTTCCCCAGCTCTAGGGTTGAACATCATTCCGACTGAAACTTCCTGGCAGATTAAAACTGTGTGCCGGGCCGAGACTCGAACACAGTTTTAATCTGCGAGGAAGTTTCATATCAGCGCACACTCCGCTGCAAAGTGAAAATCTCATTCTGGAAACATCCCGTAGGCTGTGGCTAAGCCATGTCTCCGCAATATCCTTTCTTTCAGGAGTGTTAGTTCTACAAGGTTCGCAGAAGAGCTTCTGTAGAGTTTGGAAGGTAGGAGACGAGGTACTGGCTGAAGTAAAGCTGTGAGGACGGGGCGTTAGTCGCGCTTGGGTAGGTCAGTTGGTAGAGTACTTGCCCGCGAAAGGCAAAGGTCTCAAGTTCGAGTCTCGGCCCTACACACAGTTTTAATCTGCCAGGAAGTTTCATATCAGCGCACACTCCGCTGCAGAGTGAAAATCTCATTCTGGGATCATTCCGACTGTTACCTAAGTCTAGCGGCCCAAGAACATGTAGATTTAATACTAATACTAATTTAATACTAATATCGGTCAACCTAGAATGTGTTTTGTTACCTCCACCAACATTATTAGCCGTGGTTGGGATGAATTATCCCTGTAAATTTTTATACATGTAATTGTACGACTGATGGGTAATGTATATGCAGCACTTAACTGAAACTGCTACAGAAATACCTGAGTTACAACTCCATGTTACCACTTTCCGCCTTCATCACCGTGGCTGATAGATGATTCTTATCCACACACAAACCTTCACAAGCATGGGCATAGGTCAGCAAAGTTTCATCATACTAGAATGAATAGTACAGTAACGTGCAGAAGACAAACAAACAAATATTCATTTTTACATACGAAAATAATTTCACAGTGCAACAAAATTGCAGAATCAATTTTTTCTAAACCACAATAATTTTCTCCCATTCCGATGCATAAGGCTCAAAGGTGCCTACCACCTTCCCTCGCTCTGAGACGTCACCCTCGGTGTGAGTGACGCTTCAAACGGCAAGCTGTCGACAAATGCGGATAAAAGGCCATAGCTCAGAAGTTGATGTAACTTTGGCACCAACTTTTACCACAGTTCTAAGCAATGCCACCAAGGACGTGTCGTGCGATGGGAAAGTCGTCAAACTCCCTCTTAGCCACATTTCAACCCTTCTTTTGCCATCTTTGCGATGGAGGTCAGAACCGCGACACTGCGTGTTGAATTGGCTCGGTTTTTCAGACACGCCACCACTCAGAATTGGCAAGGAAAGGCCTGGGAATGAGGCCTACAGGGTGTCAATGAAACCCTTACCTTGGGGCGTTGATTGTAACATAGTTCGCAGCTGACTGCGACAGTTCGAAATATGATTAGCTAAAGGACGACGTTCGTGACAACATTCTAACATTCTGCGTGGTTGCTGTTGTTCTATATCGTGCCTCCCTAGCACTTTCGCACAACGACGCTCTGAGCGTGTTTTTTAGGGAATTGACTAGTTTGAACCTGGGACCTGTTGCTGGTAAGGAGACGCCAGACCACACATTACATGTAGAGTTCAGAAGAGTTCAGTGAGACTAGCGATGATATAACCAAATACTTAATGATTTCACCATCAGCTCCACTGCACTCCCTGTAAAAGAATCTTAATACTAACTAAATTTAGTGGAAGGGGTTCAAGGCTTTCCTATTTTTAGTTAGCTGGTAAAATAACGCCGAAAAAGCAGTTAAGTTTACCATTGGAAATTTTATTCTACTCCCAAAACTTTGTTTATAAATTGCACTATTGATAAAAGGAAATGTTTTGATACAGGATGATAAAAACCAATTGCGTACAACAAAAATGTGAACGAATATTCCCTGAATGGGTTTCCAAGTTCTACAATGGATCGAAGGATGACCTATGCCATATCACATCTATAATCTAGGTTTGAATTAAGTTTCACAAAAGAGAAAACTATCAAAATGGTCTACAGTGACCCTCAATTATCTTTAATTACTTATCTAACTTGTAAATTACAGTGGCTGATGTGGCTTCTCAATAACTATATAACAGAAAAATCGTCGTGTTCCCGATTTTTACTTCAAGTGGCAAATGTGAACACCATGAGCTTTAATTGACGATCGACCCTAGCATTACGCAAAAAGGGGGTGTAACAGATGAGACTTCTGCAGTTCTGAGTGAATGAAGCTTTATGCGCTGTTATTTTGTCAGTGTTCATCAGGGGGCGGCGGGCAGCACAGCTCCGTTCACCTCACCATCTCGGAAGCAACTCTCTCCTAACTTCTCCTTACTACAATTTACCGAAGTTGGTTTAAAAAAACTATCTGGCTGTGTTTTCATCTGACCAATCAGGGTCTCAATGTTAACCTTAAGCTCCGCCTACAAAAATTCTGTCTATCCAATGAGAAACATTATACTTTTAGCTTTTAACATGGGCTGGGGGGGGGGGGGGGGTGGTCCTAGCGGTTAGCTGGTAACGTGGGTGTCCGTCCCTTATGGTAGGGCCTTCCAGCTTCACACGGTTCTGCTCTCAGCATCTGTTCTCGTTTCTCCCCTCGGAACTGCGTCTGTCTCATGGTGGGAAGGTATGACATACATTTAGGCATTCTTGTGTTAGTCTGTGGTATTGCATTTGCTCACTCGTTACTCGTATTACTATGGTTAATTTAATGTCACGATTTATTTGGAGCTATGTGACATACTACTTGATTTGCTTATCAGTCAGGGTTTTCATGGAAGGTGTTGGATTTGCCTGACACCTTACATATCACCACCCTTCGAACTTAATTTTTGTACTGAAGTTAGGCAATGATTGAATCGTTGTCTAAGTCAGTCAAAAATTATTCTGTTATCTAAATTTTGTTGCCTACTTTTCAGCCACGTTATTCTGTTCAATGCTAGTTTGTATTACTAATTTATATTTTTATATTCTTCCACATTATTATCAAAAATATGTTTATATTGACAAGGGAAGAATATTTTTATTCTATTATAATTATTATTTTTTAATTATTTTCTTTCTTTATTTAATTGTGAAGTTTGTTTTTTAAGAAGTTTGTTATCGAAAGTGAGGAGTCTTTCACATCGATTTTCTTAGAAATATATTTTTTTATAAATGTAGTAATTAAGTAAAATTTATTCCTAACACATTTTCTAAATATCATGTACAAGTAAAATGTTTTTGTTTCTAGACACTCATTTCAACATTGTTACACTAACAAATAAAAATTATTTCCAAGAATTGCTTTGACAAAGAAATATACATACACAACTATTGAGATATTATCCTAACAAATGGTACAAATGTTAAAAAAAAGGGAAAACATCCAACAAGATAATTTTTTATTCTTTGTTTTTATAAGGAGAAAATAAGTAAAATATAGGTATTCTTTTATTTTTATGAGGAGAAAATAAGTGGCATATAGTTTTAGTGTTTATTATGCCTTACTTTTGTTCTTTATATACTGTCCATTTCAGAGCTAATAACTTATTTTTATTTGTAGTCTATTTTGTACTTAAGTCCATAGTCAATGACAGTTATTTTGTAGTTTATTAGCTGTCTGGTGTACTTAACTTATTCAGTTTTTCACACGTTTCTTTTGCACAATTCCTACATCACGTAATTTGATTTCACACATTTACACTATCCTATGAATGTTTAAGCATGAGGTTGGCAAATGTTTTTTGCACGAAGGTGATGGACTTGAGGGAGATGGATGTGGGCAAGTATGTGATGTACTGCTTCGTTCGTTGTTCCTTGTTGGCTTTGCAAGTGTGTGTTGCTGATGTGGAGGTCCCATAATGGAATGGAGCTGTGAGTGCAGAATCTCGTTGTTTACTGGCTTTGTATACGTGAAAGTCATCGTTATGTGTCGCTGAAAGCGGTCGTTTTTCGTTGTAATACTTCACAGACGACTAGTTTACAATAGGATAGGGATTTGGGAAGGTATGTTGTCTACTCTTCACCCATCTTCTTTCTTGGTCTCAATCTTGCGAATCTTCAACTTCTGTTCTTCCTGCTTTTTCTCTGCTTCTTACTTGATTCTTGGTTCTTCTCTGGGCAGGATATGGAAATATTTATTGATAACTAGTCGCTTTGATGTTCTCCTCCTAATAACAGTTTGATAAATGGTTTGGGCATGTCAGTTCTACTTTTTGGACGTTTTCTTCAGTTTCGTGCATCAGCGTGCTGTTTAATAGCGGTAGTGTGACTTTTACACATATTTTTTGCCAGTGGTGGCGTGCCCAAGCCGTCTTCTCGTCAGGCCATTTTTTGCCCACTCCGCTGAGTCGGGGCATCCCGGGGTTTACGAGTGGTGAAAGTCCGGTGTGTGCTTGTCAGTCCCTGCACTGGTCCCTTCTGTGTTCTGCCACTCTGTGGTTCTGTCTTCTGTCCCAGCAGTGTTCCGCCACCCTGTGGTTCAGCAGATTTACTGCCCACTTCAGCTACCCTCTGTTGGTCTCGCTGTCCTTTCCCTTCTCTCGACACTTCTGCCTTGTAGGAATCGTGTCTTGCTAATTACGTCCTTTTCTTTCTTGATACTTCTCATGTTGCAACTTGTGGGTCATTGCATCTGGTCTTTGTTGGAGTTTTTACAATGGTTATTACAAAAAGTTTTGCTTATAATCATCTAACATATGTCTAGTACATACATTGTTTTACGCCTTCTTAAAAAGCTTTACAAATTTCGGCACCCTTTCCATGTTACGATTCTAAGATATTTTGAGTCTTAACTTCTACAAAAATCCTCAAATTAGTTTTTTTATTTTTTGTGTAGTGTTGTGGTGTATAGCATTTTAGTATTTCATGCCGTTAGACTATCTACGCTTTATCCCTCCACCTTAATCTATGGTACTATTGGTGTTATTTTTGTTTTTGTTTTTATTGAAACTACTTTCTTTTTCCCACCTTCCTCTCTCTTCATTCTACTTTCTCCTGACGATCTTATCTGCAACATAATCTTGAAATATTGTGCTGATTATTTACCAGTAATAAAATTAATCTTCAAACTTGTACTGAAAGTGTTTAATACTGCCAGTCTTAGGTAAAAATACCTCTGCTTTATCTCGTAAAATACCCTCTAATTCTCTTTTACTGTGTTCCGAAATACCTTGAACTCCTTGCAATTTTTCGTCAATTTCTTTATGAACTTCTAACATGAGTTGAGGCGATTCCCCCTTTTGTGCATACCATTCTAATTCTTCATCCTCTTTATCTCGCGTCATTCTTAATTGTTTGTTTATAACTGGTATTTCTTCTAATTTTAGCTTTTGCTCAAAGAGAAGTGTGACATTCCCGAATGTTACGCTACCTTTCCCATATCTATTATCGCTCGTCTCTCATTTAAAAAATCTGCACCTATAATCAAATCTACAGTTAGTTTAGGTACAATCATGAAGTTGGCTTCGATCTTTAGACCTTGACACGAAAGAGTTAATATTGTTTGTGTCGTAACTTCTGCAGCATTGTTTCTAACAGGACCTCTTGCTTTAATCTTACGTGATTTCAGAACTGGCAATTCCTCATCGGCATTACACTGCATGAATAAATTTTCTGAGATTGCAGGCAGTTCACTTCCGCTATCAATTACAATATTGACCGGTATATGCTTGATCATGGCATTCACAATTGGTTGAATTTGAAAGGGTTGGTTCTGTTCTTCTTCTTGGATCACCGAATCCTCCACTGAATCATACATGAGTCTTTTTAGGAATTTCCCTTGTGAATTCGAACTTTCTGTAGGATAAGCTTCGACTGCTACTTCTCTCTCTTTTATTTCCTCTTCTCTATTTCTTTCTTCATTTACGCTTTCTTCAACATCCTCTACTTTTTCCTCATCCTCGTCTATCTTCTCCTTATTCGTCGCTACTTCCACATAATCGCATCTAAATGCTCTAATTATCGCTTCATAACTTTCTTCATTATATACGTTGGGTTGTGTGCCCACTCGTAACTTATTTTCAACTTCTGTCGACTGCGCATTATCCTCATTGAATTCGCTTCCCCTGGTTTCCATCTCAAATAGCTCTGCAATACTCATTACTTCGTCCATTCCTGCTACATTCGTTGTGCATGCCTCTGGTAATTCATCTTCCTCGTCAGTATTCTCCCAATTAATTTCGTCCCAACACGATATTGTTATTTTCTTGTCTTCGTTTTCATCTGGTCCCTGCAGATTTGTTTCTTCCTTCTTCTCTTCTCGTGATAAGATTTTTTACTTCTCTGTTCAAGGTGCTGCAATTGTCCTGGGTCGGTGCGTCATTCTCTTTGGTATGGGCGCTTAGCTGTCAATTCGAACGTTTATCGGGGTTTCGTGGTCTTACCTCCACCTCTTCTACCCGTATTCTCTTTTCTTGTTCAGCTTGTTGATAGTGGTTTCTTTGTTGAAAATTTGTCGGTCTATTGGTTCTCCAGTGCCCGTTCCGGTTGTCGTTATTCCCTCTGTAATAGTTGTTGCCGTTCCTGGGTGAATCATAGTTATTGTCATATTCTCTTCTAAATCCATAACCGGTTCTTTGTTGAAATCTATTGTCGTTTGTTGGTGCGAAGTTATCACATGGTTCGTAATTATTTTTTCTTCGTACTGTGTCTTGTGGATTCCACTGCTTTTTGCTTTCGTTTTCACGTGCGCTTAGTCTTTTTCTTGCGTCATCTTCGAAAAATATGAACTCTAGCTCCCTTAGAATACCTTTAAATGCTTCGACGTCATTGCCTCTGCGAACTACTAATGATTGCTGGTATTTAAATGGTAGCTTCATCGCGCATAATTTAATCAACTCTCCGTCACTGTATGGTAAATCTAAGCACAGATTTTTCTTTGCCATTAATTCGAAAAATTTCACGGGACTCTTCTCTCCTGAATTCTCAAAATATGGGTTCTGTAATAATTCGTACTTCACTCTGTTCTGTGCTTCGCTGGAGAAATATCGGGAGAGAAACTTCTCTCTGAAATCTTCGTACGATCGGCATGTCGCTGCAACATTCTGCATGGTTTCTGCGACTGTTCCTGACATGTGTGCACATATAGAGTCTAATTTGTGTGCTAGCGTCCAGTGCTCTGGTAATCCTACTCGGAATTGATCAATAAAAGTTCGTGGATGTAACGCGTTATCTTCTCGAAAGTGTTGAAATTTTCTGAATATGAGGAAATGATCGTTGTCGTACTTCGTCATAGTTCCATATGAAATTCGCGATTCTTCGCCACTTTTGTTTCTGATCATTTCTCCCGTCGTGCTTTCCGGTTGTGGTAGATCCATTGGATATTGTCCACTGTAACTTTCGCCTCCCCTTGCGTAGTATCGTTGGAGTGGTACGCAATAATTTTCTTCCATCGGTTGTGAACGTGTAGCTGAATGCATTGCACTGTACTCTTCGCGACCTGGCTTTCCATTGTCAGGTATTGGTTCGGTATCTTGTCTGGCTAACCTTGCTGCTTCAATGCACGATCCAAACTGTCTTGAATCATACATTTGTGTTCCGCATGTGTTTGTGATGACGTTTGCTCATCAAGAATTTCGAAACGTGTTTGTTGCTGTGCAGGCTGTCTGATTTCACGTATGTTACTTTCCGCCTGTGATTGGAATCGCAAATGCGTAATATCTTAGTTAATTGCTTGTTTTTCCGGTGCTGTTACAGATACGGATGTGGTTGCAGACTCTGTGCTTGATCGATCCTGTTCACTACGCTCTTCAATGGTTTGCAACAACTCTGTTCGCAATTTCTGAAATTGTCGCTTCGTTTGCGCTTCTATTTTGACTATGCAGTTATCATATCTTTTCAGCTCTGCTTTTGTGATACGTTTGTGTAACACATTGTTTTCAGCAATTTCACGCGCTGTACCTGCTGCTTGTCTAGTAATTTCGTTTATCTGTTTCTCTAGTTTCTTTACTTCTCCCTGGGTGTTGTTACGTAATGTTTTGATCTCGTCCTGAATGTCATTACGCAATGTTTGTACGTCCGCTTGTACCTTGTCAATGTCTGTTCTCAATTGATTGTGACCTGTTATTAAGTTTCCTATCACTTCTCGAGATTCTTTTGCCTCGTCTTCAATATGACTTAGGTGTAACTGAATTTTTTTGTTTTGTTCTTTAATCGCACGCATTTGTCTCGTGGTTTCTGCATTCTGAATTTGAATTTGGTTCGCTATGTCTTTATTTTGCCTTGTCATGGTTTCCGTAATCTGTTGTAATAATTCTGCCAGATTGGTGGGTCCTATTGCGTTTTCTTCCAACGTCCTACGCTCTGTGTTTTCGCCCAAGTGTTGATTCGCAACCGATTGCATTGAACTGTGCTGTGACACTTTTTTGCTCGCATTCCTTGTACTCCGTGGTGAGGGAGCTTTGATTACTTGTACTATGGGTTCTACGTATTCAAGACGCAAGTCAGAATCCTCATCGACTGTCAGTCTACTTTCCTGCTCCTCTGTCGTATGCTGACTTACGTTTTGTATGCCATGGCGTACATTATCCTCGTTATGGTGCGTTATATGTCCTATTTCTCGCGATACTGCATCGTCTGTTGTACTGTCCTCTATTCTCTGTCCATTTTCATGCTGGGTCTCTACCTCAATTCGGTCAAGGTCTCGATCTGCCATTGCTAATCTTTCCGAATCCCTTATTTTCTGTTTTAAAAGCAATTCACGCGCCGTACTTCGAGTCAACATACGCTCATACGATCTCACGCGTTTCATAAACTTTTTGTTCACACGACTTGACACTTATTATACCCAAGACTGACAATCCATTCACTTATTTGTTGGGTCAGAACCAACTTGTCAACGATGTAACTGCCACCTGTGCGCTTGCATTGAGGAGAAAACTTAATTCTAACAATTTTCAAAATTCATAACTTAATTATGCTGTTGTCTCTGCTACAATGTCTCACTATCTATCGCTGCAGCTACTATTTTCAACTATTTATGCTTTTCAAAAAAAATTTTTAACAGGATATTTTTCCGACCTAGTTAGGCATGTGGTCGACCTTCAATCATGGTATTTTACCATCCTGGCAGGGTCGCCATTTTCTAACATTCTGTGTGGTTTCTGTTGGTTTATATTGTGTCTCCCTAACACTTTCGCACAACGACCCTCTGAGCGTGTTTTTTAGGGATTTGACTAGTTTGAACCTGGGACCTGTTGCTGGTAAGGAGACGCCAGACCACACATGACACGTAGAATTCAGAAGAGTTCAGTGAGACTAGCGATGATATAACCAAATACTTAATGATTTCACCATCAGCTCCACTACACTCCCTGTAAAAGAATCTTAATACTAACTAAATTTAGTGGAAGGGGTTCAAGGCTTTCCTATTTTTACTTAGCTGGTAAAATAACGTCGAAAAAGCAGTTAAGTTTACCATTGGAAATTTTATTCTACTCACAAAACATTGTTTATAAATTGCACTATTGATAAAAGGAAATGTTTTGATACAGGATGATAAAAACCAACTGCGTTCAACAAAAATGTGAACGAATATTCCCTGAATGGGTTTCCAAGTTCTACAATGGATCGAAGGATGACCTATGCCATATCACATCCATAATCTAGGTTTAAATTAAGTTTCACAAAAGAGAAAACTATCAAAATGGTCTACAGTGACCCTCAATTATCTTTAATTACTTAACTAACTTGTAAATTACAGTGGCTGATGTGGCTTCTCAATAACTATATAACAGAAAAATCGTCGCGTTCCAGATTTTTACTTCAAGTGGCAAATGTGAACACCATGAGCTTTAATTGACGATCGACCCTAGTATTACGCAGAAAGGGGGTGAAACAGATGAGACTTCTGCAGTTCTGAGTGAATGAAGCTTTATGCGCTGTTATGCGGCATCGCGTGTGTTCATTATTTTGAAAGTGTTCGTCAGGGGGCGGCAGGCAACACAGCTCCGCTCACCTCACCGTCTCGGAAGCAACTCTCTCCTAACTTCTCCTTGCTACAATTTACCGAAGTTGGTTTAAAAAAACTATCTGGCTGTGTTTTCATCTGATCAATCAGGGTCTCAATGTTAACCTTAAGCTCCGCCTATAAAAATTCTGTCTATCCAATGAGAAACGTTATACTTTTCGTAGTGGGGCAATGTTTTTAAAGTTTGCAACGTAACAGAGACGCGAAAAAGCCTCACGCTAAAACTTGCAGCTGGTGTGGTCCTTTTAGTGTTATTGTAAGATCTATACTGTTCTTATGGAGGGCTCTATCTTTTAACAAGGGGTGGGGGGTGGTCCTGACGTAACAGAGACGCGAAAAAGTCTCACGCTAAAACTTGCGACTGGGGTGGCCCTTTTTTGTGTTATCGTAAGATCTAAACCGTTCATCTGAAGGGCTCTAGCTTTTAACACGGGGTGGGGGGTGGTCCTAGCGGTTAGCTGGTAACGTGGGTGTCCATCCCTTATCGTAGGGCCTTCCAGCTTAACACGGTTCTGCTCTCGGCTTCTGTTCTCGTTTCTCCCCTCGGAACTGCGTCTGTCTCACGGTGGGAAGGTATGACGTGCATTTAGGCATTCTTGTGTTAGTCTGTGGTATTGCATTTGCTCACTCGTTACTCGTATTACTTTGGTTAATTTAATGTCACGATTTATTCGGAGCTATGTGACACACTACAGGATTTGCTTATCATGTCAGGGTTTTCATGGAAGGTGTTGGATTTGCCTGACACCTTACAACATTCGATGCAGCTTCCACACCCTGGGTGTTTCTACCCTACTATAAGGATAGCGTAGAGCTGCAACTCTATTGAATATTATCTGATTCCTCTGGAGTGTAGTGCGACGGCAGTTTCTGCTCTGGTACACAGAGTGGAACCACTATCGACCGTTCAGAACCATTTATCGTTAGCCGAAGCAGCAAAGAGCGTTTATGCTTGAGCTGACTGCAATCTAATTTTATTTATAAAGCATCTTCCGTGGTTGTTCTGTAAGTTGGATACAAACGTTTGTAAATTTTTTAATGTTTTATGTTAAAAATAGTTTTTTTTATAAAGTTGGTCTGCAAGTTACTTCCGGTGTTTCTTTGCATAGTCTGCTCGTTCCATCCTTGCTAGCAGCAGATGGTGTCGAAAGGCTTCATTTCACATTTGCACTTGGCAGTTTTTGGCATTCTGCAACGTTTCCTGCACAGCACTACTTATAATTCACTTTCTTAAACTATTTCTCATTCTTTACTGCCAAAGTGTTTATGTCAGTTCTTTTTATTTTCGTTCCCGTTGCGAGTGTTGCCAACATGTGAAACGATGCTTTTTATGTGTACGTTTAACGTTATATTAAGTGGTCAATCAGTTTATAGAGTGTGTGTTTTGCCAAGTTGGTCTGATCATTTATGAGTTGTTTCTTTTCTGTTATGATTTTTTTTTGGGTGTGGAGTTTTCTTGTAACGTCAGGACTTGTTTTTTGTTGTTGTTCATCTTTATGATTTCCACTTCTGTCTATCTGGTTGTAATTTTATGTTGGTGTTGGTGTAAGTTTTCAACATAAGTTGAATGATTTATTCTATACTTCCGTGCTGTTGCATGTCCTTTGTATCTGGTATCAAATGTCCTCCTGATTTGACCTATGTATCTTCCATTACGTGTATTGCATTTCAATTCTATATTTCTGATTTCTGATACAGATCAGTTTTCCCTATTGTTTTTGGGAAGTACTTCTGAATTGAAAATGGTTCAAATGGCTCTGAGCACTATGGGACTTAACATCTTAGGTCAGCAGTCCCCTAGAACTTAGAACCACTTAAACCTAACTAACCTAAGGACATCACACATATCCATGCATGAGGCAGGATTCGAACCTGCGACCGTAGTAGTCCCGCTTTTCCGGACTGCAGTGCCTAGAACCGCACGGCCACCGCGACCGGCTTCTGAATTGAGTTGGTGGTTTGGTGTGCTATTTTTATGCCATGTTTTTTGAACCTATTGGATATTCTGTACATGTATTTGTGGTTGTATTTCATCGTGTACCATCTTTTACTTTATGTTCCTTTCCCACTTTGTGTTGTTAATATTCTTGTATTTTGTGTATTTGTTTGCATGTCATTTTGTACTTGTGTTGGTGACAGCTCGATGTTTGTTCTTTTCTGTTTCTTGATTTTCTTGTTCAGCTTTGTCACTAAGTTCTTTTTGTATCCATTATTTGTGGCTATTTGTATTATAGTATTCATTTCTTTTTTTGCTGCATACTTTTGAGAAGTAGGGTGTCGTGATGTTTCATGTATAATTGTGTATGTTGTTGTCGGTTTTCGGTACACTTCAAATATGTGTTGGTTTTTTTGAATCTTTATGGTGATGTCCAAGAAATTTAACTGTCTATTTTGCTCTTTCTCTATTTTAAAATGTATCTTATCATGAACAGAATTTATGTCTTTGTGTAACAGGTCAATTTTATTGTTTGGTTCATCTCTCTGACATAAGATGTCATCCATATATCTATTTCAGTATAGGATGTTGTACCTATTTGTCAATATTTTGTTAAATATAATCTGTTCTACATGGTTCATAAATATATTTACTGTGGTTCCAGACACTGGGGGTCCCATTGGCAATCCTTTACTTTCTAAATAGAATTCATTATTGAACTGAAAATAGTTCTGTTCTGTTATTAGCTCTAGAAGCCTGACTGTATTTTTGATGTATTCATGTGGAAATGTACTCTGTCTCTTTAGATTTTGTTCTATAATGTTTATTGTTTCAGTTATTGGTATACTGGAATACAAATTATCTACATCAAATGATAAGAGGGTGGCTGTTTCTGGAACTTGTCTTTTATGTTCTGGATCAACTGTGTGGAGTTTCTTGTAGTCCTGTCTTCTTGTAATTTGTTTCCTGATAAGATTTACAACATGTATCTTGCAAGTGGGTAAGTGGGAGCGTTTCTATAATTCACAATAGCTCTGATGGGGAGATCTTTCTTGTATAGCTTTGGCTGGCATCGGAGGGAAGGTGCACTGTGAGTTGTTTGTAGCTGCTTTCCTTTTTCATTGTTTTCTATCATGTGTTCAGTTTCTCTCGGAGTGCTCCTCAACTTCGTTTGGAATCTGTTAGTTGGTCTGATTTTAGTTTTATAGTTTTATTTTTTGTACTGAACTCTAGTGTCTTACTGATGTATTGCTCTTTATCCATGAGAACCATTGTATTTCCCTTATCTGCCTTGGTGTCATTGTTATGGAATCTGTATTGTTTCGGTTTCCTCTGATTTCTTTCATCTGCGTTATTATATTTTTGATTTCATTACTGTCTAGCTCTGTCGTCAGACCAATGTTTACCTCATTTTTTTCGTTTCTCTTTTCCTGTGTGAGAATACTTACTGGTGCAGGTATGAGGTTTTCTAAGTATTTTTCGTCTATCTGTGCGCTGACGTTGTGTTTCAAGCTTTTTCGAGTAGTTTTATTTCTTCTGTATGCAAAACAGTATCAGTGAGGTTGACTAGTCTTGGACAGAAGTGGTGTTTTGCGTTAGACTGGGTGTGATTTGTGACTGAGTTCGGTGTTTGTTTAGCTTTTAAATTTGCATTCTTTCTTTTGCGATTACTTTTTCATTTTTTTCGATCACTGCATATGTACGATTTTCAACCTTCTTAACAAGGTGGGAGAAAACACCGGTATTATTGAGAACACTTGTAAGATTAAGATGTGCTTTATATAGTTCCCAATTTGGTGTTTTCTTTTTGGCATAAAGAGACTTGATTTCGTTCTTTGCCAAATTTTTTGAGCTATTTGTTTCGTTTTTTTTGTGCACTAGTTTCACACTTTTTCAGCACTGCTAATTCCCATCCTCCTGTGGCGTGATCACGGTGTGGGGGGCGCATCATTATCATCTGCGCGAACAAAACGACAAAAGGTCCTTCCAACACCCTCTGACCTCCATCGCAGAGGCGGAAAAAGTAGGGCTGAAATGAGGTAAGAGATTCTGTGGTCCGTGACGACTTTCCCATCGTGTGACAAGTCCATGTTGACATTGCATATAATTGTGGTAAAATGTAGTGCCAGTGCGACGTCATTAAATCACCTTAAAGCTCACAATAACTATTAAGCTGCAGCCTTTTTTTTCGCTTTTGTCGACACCTTTTCTGTTTGAAGCATCGCTGAGTACAACGGCGTCTTCGCAGGGCGCCGCGCTTTTGCACCATTACAGAGTGAGATATTGTAACATTACGAGTCAAGATAGCTGTTAACGGAACTTGAATAGCGTAAAGTTATAGTTAAAAACTCACGCCGCGCGATTTGTTACGATTTGGTCGGTCATAATAATAGTAACATGCTTTTGAATACCATTAAAATATAACGGCGATACCTGTTTAGTGTTATTGGAAATAATATGTAGTAAATTAATGAGTAAGGTAGCCGATCCTATAAGAAGAGGTAAAATTGGGCATATTAAGGTGTTTGCTTTATATCGACTAAGCCGATGATACGGCGTCTTTTTTTCCGTTTACTCTTAGAAAAAAAAAACAAGTAAAGAAGTGCTAATTGTGCGTTGTGAAAAATATAGGGGCGAATTTTAAATAGCAACAGTGTATAATCAGTCTAACAAATGGACATTCAGTTACGCGAAATAGCGGATAGCAAAGTGTGGTCATTAAACTGAGTACACCTACAGGGTAGGGATAAGTCTATTCGCATCTCACGAGGGACGCGGTATTGAGACCGTTTTTTTAAAATTATATCGCGGAGAGCGGGTTTCAATTTATAAAAAGGAGAAAAGCTGTATCATTATCATTGACTGTTGGTGTCAAGCAACCAAAACTGTTCATCACAGGGTTTCGGTGAATGAGTGGTGAATACGAAATGAAACTGTGAACGAAGTTATGTTAAATAAAGCTGAAGAGACAAGACAGTTTGGTCGTATCTGTTATTATTCCATAAGCCGTAACATTTCTTCTCGTTGTACGAAGCCTTTATAGACGATCGTTATGACAATTTGCTTTGAAGGGATCTCGTTACGAGTTAAGTTTTGGGGACCTGGTCAACAGGGGATAGTTCGTAGATCTTAACTACTGCAGCTATTCTGGAATCAGGTGCTACCGTGACCGTTGTGTGTTGTCAATGGCTTAAGGTCATCATATCTCATGCTCTAAGATCGACGCGCCTTTCCTCTTGGTATAACGGTGTCTCACGGTAACAACGACAACGCCGATGACGAAGGAAGATACGGTAGAGTATCACTGAGCCGAATTTCAAACTTACGGTTCAGAATGGGAAACTGTTACGGGGTTTCGAAAACCAATCCTTTACTTCTGTTTCGCAGTTAGATTATTACTTTTTTGCACCAAGATCAGTTAGCTTTTCCACTCTACAATTATTATGGTACGTATAAGGAGACACACATATAAACTGAGGGGGTTATCAGTGCACTAGCAATGCTAACAACACATACACTTTTTACTCGTCGATTCAAAGAACAATAAGCGACTGGAAGCTGTATACCAAAAAAAGGAATACAATGTGGCTGCCATCCGTCCTCCTACTACTATGTTGGGGCTGTGCGGGTAAAGAAGAGACTTAGGCAGCACCAAGGTTCCTTGGCGCGCCCTTACACACACACACACACACACACACACACACACACATACACACACAGCGGAGTCACCACAACGAGCGTGGCTCTCGGTGCCAAGGGAACAAAAGTGCCTGCAGCGTGGCGCAGTCGTTTGAGCGCTGCGCGGTTGTTAGCACGCCGCCGGCATTGCGCAGCGGTATTGCAGGTAGCGTGGGTGGCGGGGGAGGTGGGGGGGGGGGGGGGGGACACCCACTGCCTGCGTCGCCTCTGTGCACACTGAGAGGCTTCTCTTGGGAATATAAAAGGTACCACTAGCGCCGCTACGGCCTCCGTTCGGGGGAAATTTTCGCAGGCGCTCAACTGCCTCGCCTCACATTATACGGTCCAGCCGCCGCTGTCCGTTTCCCACGTGGAGAAAAGGCAGACATACTTCTTTTGGTACGGGAAGACTGTCTCAATTATTACGGTCATTTTCACTAGTTATGTAAGTCTTGTTGGAAACACACACCGACAGCTGCTGTGTGAAATACTTCGTTGGGCTACCGGTTTCAAAGTATATTATCATCCGGCCACAAAATATGTATGTATTATTAACCGCAGTTTCGGTAATAACAGTTCTGTCTCTAGTATCGAACACATGAGATGAAATCTGATTCTAAATGTCAATCTTCAAAATATCAGTACAGTCTGCATGTGTCTGATAAACATGCCCATACACTTTAATTTGGAAAGCAAACACTTACTCATTCATTCATTCATTGTCATAAAAAGCTGGCAACAGTCGAACGGCAAGATGTCCATATGACCTGTCTTATTACTTCGAATCTCTCACTTTGAAATCTAATTGTCAGTGTCGTACTGCCCTTACATTACTGTTATACGTTCTGTACTTGAGGTGGCAGGTTCATTAACGAAATTGTAATGGATTACACATACACGTTGTAAGATGATGTTTGATGGTTAAATGATGAATTTATAAACAGAAACTAGCTGCACAACATAGAGATTCACACAGCAACTGTCTGTATATTTTTCAAAACGATTTTTATAAAACACGATGCAGCTGTCCACCACCGCCTATGCAGGGTGTTACAAAAAGATACGGCCAAACTTTCAGGAAACATTCCTTACACACAAGTAAAGAAAAGATGTTATGTGGACATGTGTCCGGAAACGCCTAATTTCCATGTTAGAGCTCATTTTAGTTTCGTCAGTATGTACTGTACTTCCTCGATTCA
Organism: Schistocerca americana; assembly: GCF_021461395.2. Classification (NCBI taxonomy): domain Eukaryota; kingdom Metazoa; phylum Arthropoda; class Insecta; order Orthoptera; family Acrididae; genus Schistocerca; species Schistocerca americana. The sequence goes on from NC_060122.1 coordinate 692,989,581, forward strand.
CCGCCATGATTTCATACGGGATACTCTAGTTGTGCTGCTAGAACATGTGCCTTTACAAGTACGACACAACATGTGGTTCATGCACGATGGAGCTCCTGCACATTTCAGTCGAAGTGTTGGTATGCTTCTCAACAACAGATTCGGTGACCGATGGATTGGTAGAGGCGGACCAATTCCATGGCCCCCACGCTCTCCTGACCTCAACCCTCTTGACTTTCATTTATGGGGGAATTTGAAAGCTCTTGTATGCGCAATCCCGGTACAAAATGTACAGACTCTTCGTGCTCGTATTGTGGACGGCTGTGATACAATATGCCATTCTCCAGGGCTGCATCAGCGCATCAGGGATTCCGTGCGACGGAGGGTGGATGCATGTATCCTCGCTAACGGAGGACATTTTGAACATTTCCTGTAACAAAGTGTTTGAAGTCACGCTGGTACGTTCTGTTGCTGTGTGTTTCCATTCCATGATTAATGTGATTTGAAGAGAAGTAATAAAATGAGCTCTAACATGTAAAGTAAGCGTTTCTGGACACATGTCCACATAACATATTTTCTTTCTTTGCGTGTGAGGAATGTTTCCTGAAAGTTTGGCCGTACCTTTTCGTAACACCCTGTATAAAGCACACGCCTTATTGTTCACTTGCACATTGATCGATTTTACAAGTTCCTTACATGATCTTTGGATACATAAACACCGTACTTCACAGTTATCACGTTCCGAGACAATATCAGTATCAATCTTGTGAATGGTTCGAGAAATAGTGGCAGAAAAGCTTTCCAGCGAAAGAAAACGACGTCAGCAAGTATGTCTATACTCAGAGAATCGCCATTACCTGCGTGACAGGTATCTTCTGTTTCACGAAGTTTTACGGTTGCTTCCTGTTGAAACGTGGCTACTAGCCACATTTCATTACGAAAGTAAATTTGTTTTGGGCACATATTTACTGGCGTGTGGCATCTCCAGAAATGCGCGTGGTAATCAGTCCTAGCCAGCCTTGTTCTGGGCCCTTCGAGGCGACACACGGCCAGGCTTCAGTAGTACATTCTTCGCGGGTCATTTGCGCACAGAGAGGAAGCACGACCTGCAAATGAACAGCTCATGATCAGCTGAGATGTGTTACAACTCGGAGTTCGGTTTTCAGTATTGGCAGACGACGGACGCCGACATCGTCTCTCCATTTGCGGTTTTCTAGGTGATATCTAGTCACGTATTGCGTGTGAAATGTGTTGCAGCATCTAATTCTGTTATCGTTTCTAACTGGTTGTATTATTCCAGTGATTTTGGGCGAGTATATTTACACGTCATTTTTCGTAACGATCGAGTTTTTATATCGTTTAGAGACTGAGAAATTCTGTGAGTGGTGTTGCAGAAGGCTATCATGGGGATCAACGTATCTATTCGCTATTTTGCCAACAGTAATTGAATCTTGTGCTACTTTCTTCTATCAAATACTTTGTTAGGATAATTTCTGGAACTTTTTTGTCACATAGTCAAATAAAGTCTTATTTGCTACTGTCGAGAACCACATATAACACCGTTTTGTTTAATTTTTTCATGCATTTGTTGAACAGCGTTAACAAGGATTACACTAAGGAGTTACAGTTCCTCGCTCATTTCTTTTTTTGTATTGTTTTGAAATTTGTGTTGGGGACTGAATCTTTGATACTGCAAATTTTTCTTAATCAGAGGGCTATGTGTGATTAATAATTTTGTTGCTGGTTGGCGAGTACCATAAATGCTTGTGTCTGTAACCACTGCATAAATAAATAGTAATTTTGGAATAACAGTAAAATCTACTCTGCATCTACATCTACGTGTCTACTCTGCAATACAAAAGTGAGTGCCTGGCACAGGGTTCGTCGAACCACCTTCAAGCTCTTTCTCTATACACTCTCAAACAGTATGCGGGAATTACACTCTCAAACAGTATGCGGGAAATCGTCTCACCATCCATTGCTAGAGACCATCTTCAGTCTGTGCCGGACACTGTTCTTTCATCGATTTATTTAACTTTTCCATGGCAATTGTTCCGTATGATAACCACCTGCCGCAGCAAAACGATATGTTGATTGTTCAAAAATGGTTCAAATGGCTCTGAGCACTATGGGACTTAACAGCTGTGGTCATCAGTCCCCTAGAACTTAGAACTACTTAAACCTAACTAACCTAAGGACATCACACACATCCATGCCCGCGGCAGGATTCGAACCTGCGACCGCAGCAGTCGCGCGGTTCCGGACTGAGCGCCTAGAACCGCTAGACCACCGCGGCCGGCTATATTGATAGTGATTTTCAGTTTCGTCGAAGTAAGTTTTATAAGTTACGACCACATGGAGTACAGTTATTTTGTGTGAGTTGGCTGTGAATGGCAGGTAAGGTTTGTGGAAACAAAAGTACACTCCTGTTCCCTTGAGATTGTAGACAAAGCAGTAGACATATTACTACAGTCAGAAGCATAACATACGTTTTCTGCCTTGTGAAAGCTTATTGTATTTCAGTGGATTTGTAGACATATCAGTGAGGATATTATCATTATTATAGTCAGTTGCAGGTATAATTTCTTAATCATTCGTCTATGCAATTAATGATCTAATGCAGACGACACAAACATCTGCCTTCCAAAGGTTGTCCCATCAAGGAGTAATCTATCTACGCTAATTTATAATAATGTGATATGTAACTCCATGCCTTAACATTTCAGTTTATTTCTCTATTTACTACTCTATTTATCGCAAGGTCAATTTAATATTTAAACAGGATATTAGCTTTTACATAAACATCACATTTGATAACAAATGTCAGAATAGTTAATCAGTAATTTTAAGCAGGTTAGTTTCACAATTTCATTCATGGATGGAACATGCGAAATTAACATCTTATACATAGAGAACTAGGATATTTATAATTCTGACCTAAAAGATGATTCTTGTATTGTTGCAGGTAGGTTCTGATATGTACAGTATATTTCTTTGAGTGTTGGCCAGTTAAGATTTTTGATAATTTCTGTTGCATCCTCTCATGGTCAACGAAGCTGGTGACCATTTAGACTGCCCTACTTGTTATATGACTGATATCAGCTGCAAGCCTGATCATAGCTGTCTCCATACACTTGAGCAATATTCAGACAAGGCGGACACAACTATTTTATATGAACTCTCTTGAGTCGACACTCTGGAATTACCTAGTATCCTATCAATAACCTAGTGTTAAGTGAAACTTGTAGGAATTTGTAAGAAAGTCACCTTGGGGTGTGGTGTTAGCTACCAGTGGCTGGTAATCATAGGGTGGCAACATGTAGGTTAAAGCAATACCTACGCAAAAGAATTGTGAGACGGGCTAGCAATGCTCTGTGAAACCTGCACGACACAGCAGTAATAGAGTGGGCAGAATGGTGTCACCACACCAGGTCAAGAATCTTGTTATGAGCTATATGACGGAGTGCTGGTTAATAGTGCAACAGATGTGCCCCAGAGCAGTGTAAATAAATGTGAATTTTTTGGTACCAGGGCTACGCTAGACGATGAGATCTCTGGGTGCCACCAGCTGCAGCCAAGGGTTCGAGACCGGGTCAGGGCAGCTGTGTCTCATCTCACTCTATGGGACTTTGTGCCTCAGTGAAGCAGAAGTGCAGCCTGCACCTGCCTTCTCCAGGAACCTGCCAGATGGCAGTGGATGATATCCCATGCACCGCCACTGAAGATGCAACCTACACTAGAGTCACCTGGCCGTATGCGTTCAACAGCAATGGCAGACACAGCAAGAAGACGTAGTACACCACTGCCTGGCCGCTGTCAGCAATGTAGGATGCCTATGGCGGTCCTGTCACACAAGGCCGGAAGCCGACTATTCACTGGCTGTCGCCAGTCCATCATGCCTTGCAGATTGAAGTCGCCAACGAGTACTGTTTCAGAGGCAGCCAGAAGCTCTGGAGCCATGTACGTTTGTTGGGATGAATATGTTAGCACCATTTAACTGAACTCCAGCAGGGAATCTATTTGTGCTGACTACAACAGACCACTTCTCTCATTACATCGAGATTGTGGCAGTGCCAGACCAGCAGGCTGTTACATTCGCACAAGCATTGGTGAATTGATTGAAGTTTGGGCTGCCAATGACAATAATAACAGAGCAAGGGATTAACTTCATGCTGGACTTGATGATCGAATTGTACAGGTTGTTAAAAGTGAAGAAATTAAGATCTAGTCCACTTCAACCTCAGTCAAACGGAAGAATGAAGTGGATTCATGAAACGTTTCGGAGGATACTTAGTTATTACTTCAACTCCCACGGGATATGTTTATGTGGTGAGAGTGTATAATTCGAAAGTCCACACCAGCATACCTTTGCCAATATGACGCGATATCAGGGCGCATATCAAGTGACTGAAACCGTATCACCTGAAAATGTGAAGCTACAATTACCAACCAGGCCAATGACTATATAAGACAGATGATTACGACCATTCAAGGGTGTACCAGAATCTATCCTAGGGGGAACTTCGTTAGGATCAAAAACAGAGAGCAAAAAATAAGGAGCAGAAGAGTAATCAATACGGTGACCGTGTACGTCATATACCGAATAGTTTCAGGACAATGTGGTAGTCAAAGTGTTGCATGTTTTATTATACTTACGATTCTGTGTGTGTAGATTTTTAAAGTAGTTTTGGGTAGGATTATACATATAAGTCGTGGTAATGATTATCTGTAATTATTGTGTGAAGGATACTGATCAGAGACAGCAGGTTTCTTGGAGGAGAGGAGATGATCATGGTCCCTGGCCTCCGGATGCCATTTGGCAAGGGAGCGGAAGGAAGGACGCTAGTTTTGTTGGTACTTTAGCTAGGGTGGAGTAGGATATCCTTGGGTTTGCTGCAGTTAGTGAGCTGTAATGTAATACTCAAGGAGGTATCAGGTGCCACAGCTAGAAATCTAAACCGGATTTAGAGACGGTTCAAGGACGAATCTATCGTAGAGGGAACATCGTCAGGACCAAAAACAGAGAGCAAAAAATAAGGAGCAGAAGAGTAATCAATACGGTGACCATGTACGTCATGTACCGAATAGTTCAGTTTGATGCGAGAATAACGCTAAAAAGATTCTGCAGTCACAAGGAGATAGCAGAAATGAGAACGGCGAAAAAGTTAACATCAAAATTGATGATCACAGAGTAGATTAAGTTATTTCTGCGATCTAGGCAGCAAACTAACCCATGATGTAAAATTTTGTATTTGTAAGATCCTCAGCCTCCATATACTTAATAAACGTAAGCATGGTCCTTAGTAGGCTGTAATGCGATGTTTATTTAAACGTAGGATTAGCTAATTTCGACTAAGCGTCATTGTCAAGTTCATTTGTATTTCATGTCATCTTCAAATCTCTCTTAATTATAAGTAAGAAGTAGCCATATTCCGTCATTTTACGAAAGGATCCACGCGACAGTGACATCTTCTAAGATCGTATTTAGAGTTACCGTTTTGTTGTGCATAGAGCAAAGTTCAGAATACGATCTTAAAAGGTGTCACTGTTGTGTGTATCCTTTCGTAAAATGACGGAATATGGCTACTTCTTTCTTATAATTAAGAGAGATTTGAAAATAACATGAAATACAGAAGTTATAGATGTGCTTGACAACGAAGCTTACTCAAAATCAGCTAATCGTACGTGTAAATAAACATCGCATTACAGCCTAGTACGGACGTGTTTGCGTTTGTTGACCCGTGATGGAAGGATCAAGGAGGATATAAAAAGCAGATTAGCACAGGCAAAAAGGGCGTTCTTGGCCAACAGAATCCTACTAGTATCAAATTTAGGCCTTAATTTGAGGAAGGAATTTCTGAGAACGTACGTTTGGACTACAGCATTACATGGTAGTGAAACATGGACTGTGGGAAAACCGGAACAGAAGAGAATCGAAGCATTTGAGATGTGGTGCTACGGACGAATGTTGAAAATTATGTGGACTGATAAGGTAAGGAGTGAGGAAGTTCTGTGCAGAATCGGAGAGGAAAGCAATATATGCAAAACACTGATATGAAAAAGGGACAGGATGGTAGGACATGTGTTAAGACATCGGAGAATAACTTCCATGTTAAACTTCCACGTTACTGAAGGGATTGTGAAGGGTAAAAGCCGTAGAGGAAGACAGATATTGGAATAGAGCAAGAAAATAATTGAGAACATAGGTTGCAAGTGCTTCTCTGAGACGAAAAGTTTGTAAACTGATGGTTCAAAAAAAGAAAAAAGAGAGAGAGCTTGCATGAAGCTTCCATCAGGCGCTGCATGGGTAACTGCGTCCAGTTTCATTGACAACCAAGCAATACCTGTAAAGACTGAGAAAGATGTGGAAAGAATTACCGCCAGTACTATAGTTAACAGCAGAACCTAACAGTCAAAAGATGCCATTCCACAACGATTGAACAACTATGGAAATGAGCACAGGTAGTGCATGGTTGTACGTATCAGTCAAGGTACCAGTGGCAGACGTGCATGCATTGTTCAGGTGTTGCACAGCACATGCCTATGTAGTAAGGTTAGAAACGGTGGGGAAGTCTGTGCAGCTAAAAGAGCTCGTATTACTGATAGCGGAAGATATGGATCCGCATGCGATAATGACTATGCAGAGCTACAGTAATGCCAAAATGGGGTAGTCATCATATGTCCTATAGGCAAGATGCAGATGGGAGTAAGTGCATGTGTTCATTGGTAAGGTAGAAGGTAAGCCATGCTGAAAGGAGGTGATGGAACTAAAGCTGCACTTCTAGCGATCGGATTTACGTTGGGAACACTTCCTGTACAATGATGCAATAGTAATCACAAGTTGTTATGAGCAAGGGAAGGTCATGAGAGCAAGATGCTTGTAGCTAAGAAGCAGTGGGTTGTGTGATATTTTGCGACGCACATTTCATTTACCAGCTACAATGATGGGAGTAAGTCTTTTAAGTACCACACGATCACAGCTGTATTTATCAGATGAACCCTTGGAGATATTTTTTAAGCAAGACCTCACCTTCCAAAATGATGCCTGGGAGCCAAGTCTAATTCATTTACCGAGTTAAACGATGATATTACAGCTGCACAGGAGGGCGGATCACTGCACAGCAATTAATAAAATGGTTCAAATGGCTCTGAGCACTATGGGACTCAACTGCTGAGGTCATTAGTCCCCTAGAACTTAGAACTAGTTAAACCTGACTAACCTAAGGACATTACAAACATCCATGCCCGAGGCAGGATTCGAACCTGCGACCATAGCGGTCTTGCGGTTCCAGACTGTAGCGCCTTTAACCGCACGGCCACTTCAGCCTGCTGAGAAATTAATACTGCACATTGAGCAATACTGGGGTAAGTAGATGATGGGTAATCATTACCTTCAGGTCACAGTTCCTTGTGCCACAATGTCAAATTTTGTTTTGCATAGTTGTTGTTTATATTGGATGGCGAACCGTTCAACAATCCAATCTGTGGGTAATCAGGTTCCAGTAAACTGGATCCGCCAAGCATGAGGTGGAGACTATTATTATAGATGAAAAACAATTTGTTAAAGTTTAAGGTAGATTGTAAGGATGGAGAAAGGCATGTAGGGGTAAATATGTGCAATGAGCAAATATTACATTAGATCAGTGCACTGAAGAAATTACAAGGCAGCAGCCATGAAGTTCAATGTAATGTAATAGTTAATGTAGTATAATCTTGGGGGTGTCACTTTCTTTACAAATGGTGGAAGTATTCGTATTGGCGATCCAGTCAAGAACAAGACCTGAGGTCCAATGCCCCATAGAGAGGGGTAATGTAGCGCCGCTACCTAAGTGAAGCTTGTAGAAATTTGTGAGAAAGCCTCAATGGAGCATTACGTTAGTTACTGCTGGTCAGTAAGGCCAGTACGGTGACGTGCAGGTTATAGCAGCTTTTATGCAAAAGGACTGTGAGACAGGCTGGTCGTGCTCTGTGAAACCTTTACTATGCAGTGGTAATGGCTGGAGTGTACAGGACTGTGTCATCACACCAGGGCAAGAATTGTGTTATGAGCTACGTGACCAGGTGCTGGACAGTAGTACAACAAATGTGACCACACACTGAGGTGACGAAAGTCATGGGCAGCGATATGCACACATACATACAGATGGCGGTAGAGATATAAAAGGGCAGTGCACTAGAAGAGCTGTCATTCATAGTCAGGTGATTCATGTCAAAAGGTTTCTGACGTGAATATGACGGCACGTCAGGAATTAACAAATTTTGAATGCGGAATAACAGTAAAATCGAGATGCATGGGACATTCCATTTCGGAAATCGTTAGAGAATTCCATATTCTGAAATCCACACTATCAAGAAGGAGCTGAGTCTATCAAATTTCTAGCCTTATCTCTCATTACAGACAATGAAGTGGGCGACGGCCTTCACTTAACGACCGAGAGAATCGACAGTTGCATAGATTTGTCAGTGCTAACAGACAAGCAACACTGCATGAAATAACCGCAGAAATCAAAGTGTGACGTGTGACGAACGCATCCATTACGAAATTTGCTGCGAGATGTGGCGTTAATGGGCTATGGTAGCAGATGACCAACGCAAATACCTTTGCCAACAGCACATGGTCTGCAGTGGCTCTCCTAAGCTCGTGGCCATATTGGTTGGACCCTAGACGACTAAAAAAACCTTGGGCTGGTTGGATGTGTCGTAGCCTAGACGACTGAAAACCCATAGTGTGGTTAGATGAGTCCCTATTTCAGGTGGTAAGAGCTGATGGTAGGGTTCGAAAATGGCACAGACCCCACGAAAGTCCATGGCCCAACTGAACCCATCATTGACTGAAAATAGTAATCTTTGGCTAATTGGAGACCATATGCACTCATTCATAGACTCCATGGTCCCAGACAACGACGGAATTTTTATGGTTGATTATCAGCCATGTCACTGACCTACAATTGTTTCCGCTTGGTTTGAAGAACATTCTGGACAGTTCAAGCAAATGATCTGGCCACCCAGATTGCCCAACATGAATCTCATCGAACATTTATGGGATATAATCGAGATGTCAGTTCATGCACTGGCAGCACTTTCGAAACTGTGGACGGCTATAGAGGCAGAGTGCCTAAGTATTTCTGCAGGGTACTTCCAACAACTTGTTGAGTCCATGCCATGTCAAATTGATGCATTATGCTGGACAAAAGGAGGTCTGACACGATATTAGGAGGTGTCTTACGACTTTTATCACCTCAGTGTAAATAAATATGAATTTTGAGACGGATGAATTTGGAGCTCAGACATTATCACAAAGCCAGGAGTACGCTAGACGACAAGATGACTGAGCGCCTCCTGCTGCAGCCACACATTGAAGACTGGGTCAGGGCAGTTGCCTCTCACGCTAAGTACACACTCAGCTGCCACAGCGCGCCTACTATCTGCACCTGCCATCACCAGACTGCTTCCAGGAGGGCAGCTGGTCACGCTTATCCCACACACAGCAGTCTTCCCAGACCATTGCAGGGGAAGCAGGCAGCACCTGAGTCGCCTGGGCTGAGTGTTCAACAGCAAAGGGAAGACAGCAGGACGAAATAACTCCCCATTGAAGTCAGGATCTTGGCATACTGACGGATCACTGGCCACTGCCAAACCCCATGTTGGCAACACAGGGTGTATACAAAAGTGCCGATGTGCTGAAGTGGATGCCAGCCATCCACGACCATTGTCGGCTCACTGAGCTGAATTGGGATGTGTCTGCCTTACTTTCACAGTGACTAAACGTGTACCTGAAGATTAATGAAATGCTTTCCTCGACCATCAATCTGTCACTGTGCCCCACTGTCCCTCCACTCCGCCTGGTCACTCCCAATCCCTTCAGAATTGTAAACCACCATTAAGGTTACCTAGAACTGTGGGTAAGTTTTTACTTGATTTCTCCCAAAATAGTTAAATCGCAGTACATTGCTTGTCATTTGTTTTGCATGACCATTTCTTCTGCTTATTTCTCAATACACTTTTAATGACACGAAATTGCTACTTACAACTACCTGTTTAATATCCAGTATTGCAGGCTATGTCACCAATCTTGATCGGGTAATTTGATGCGTTTACGTTTGATATTTAAGAAAAATTGGTGATTTAGACCTTACACAGTACGTACGTTCTTACAGCAGACGACGTCGCTCGCCAAATTGGCGTTCACAACAGTGAGGTCTAGAATGAAATTTTCACTCTACAGCGGAGTGTGCGCCGATATGAAACTTTCTGGCAGATTAAAACCGTATGCCGGACCGATACTCGAACTCGGGACCTTTGCCTTTCGCGGGCAAGTGCTCTACCAACTGAGCTACCGAAACACGACTCACGCCCCCTCCTGACAGCCTTAATTCCGCCAGTACCTCGTCTCCTACCTTCCAAACTACACAGAAGCTGTCCTGCGAACCTTGCAGAACTAGCACTCCTAGAAGAAAGGATATTGCGGAGACATGGCTTAGCCACAGCCACGGGGATGTTTCTAGAATGAAATTTTCACTCTACAGCTGAGTGTGCGATGACATGAAAGGTAAAAGTCCCGATTTCGAGTCTCGGTCCGGCACACAGTTTTAATCTGCCAGGAAATTTCAACAGTGAGGTCGTTTGAACAAGCAACCACTACCACGAGTTTCAAAATGTTGAAACTGTCTCCTAGTGGTTGCTCTCGGTCAACAACAGGAGCCCAGGACCCTGCGAGCAAGTGATGGCTTCTGCCACATACAAGTAATGGCTCGTAGATACACAGAGGTGCAATATAGGATGCAACTGGGAACAGTGTGTCGAACTAGAACACTGATATGATTATTGAAATTTTTCTGGTGTAAAGAGTATTCCATGAAGTTCTGGGATGGCAGCCACGATATTTTGGTTCACAACCATTCAGCCATCTTCAGTTGAGTGTTGTGCACTGGAAGTAGCTGACTTTTGTTGTTCTTTATTGAATTTCAATTCCCCATCCCAGGCGGGCTGGCAGCAGCATAGGCTCCGCTCTTCACCCTAGAGACAGTAAGTACAGAACATGGAGACATTTAAAACAACAGAAAGGAGGAAATATGTCGAAACAGAGATATAAAAAAGGGGAGAACATAATGGCTGTAAAAATGGCGATAAAAATCTACAAAAACTAGTGTACACAAAAAAACCACACACTGTGACGATTAAAAGGACACAAGGCGAAGTACAGCAGGAGCATAAAAGTTGTGATGGACAGCATATCACAGAACAATCATGGAAAGCGACACTATGTACAAGTCAGGCACATGATTAAAACCGCAGCACTTTATGTCACTGTTGAAAAGCACCAGACACAACACTGACATACGACACCGACGATGAATAACAACCTGGGAGGGCTGCCAGGAGTCATACGAGGGAGAAGGAAAGAAAGGGGTGGAGTGAGTGGTGTGAGAGAGCGGAGGGAAGGGGAGGTGGGGTGGGCGACGCGGCAAAGGGGTTTGGGGAGGGAAGGATGGGAGAGGGAAACAGCCAAGGAGGGGGTGCAGAGACTGAGGGTGGGAAGGAGGAAAAACGTCTCTGGGGAAGGAGGGGAGAGGGAAAGTGGTGGGCCCTGGGGACGGGAGGTGGGGGGGGGGGGGCACGCCAGGCTATACTCGATAGGAAAGGTAGATGTCTGGTGAAGTTCATCATCTGGGAGGGAAGGTTCTGGAAATTGAGTGGTGGAGAAGAACGAGGACACCAGGGGGTGGGGATCAAGACTGCAGACAGTGTAAAGGATGTGGATATCTTGGAGGAGAAGGAGGAGGTGTGGGAAGGAGATGAGGTCATACAGGAGTTGTGTCAGGGATGGAAGGAAAGGCAGTTTGCATGGCATTCTAAAATTTGGAGGGCCTTAGAAAAGAGGGTGGTGGCGGATATCAAGGCAATGCTAGCATAACAGAGGATAGGACAGATGAGGGATTTGTAGGTGTGGAGGATGGTGGGAGATGCAATCCTCATGTCTGGCCAGACAGGTGTTTCAGGAGGCAGAGGCGGGTACTGGCTTTCTGCTCATGGTCAGGAGATGAGGGATCGAGGTGAGGTGACGGTTGAGGATAAGGCCAAGGTATCCCAGGGTGGGGATGAGCTGGATGTGATTATAAATGGTTAGGTAGAAACCATGGAGAAGGAAGGAGTGGGTGGTGCAGCTATGATGATTACCTGGGTCTTAGAGGGGTTGATATGAAGGAACCAATGGGTGCATCTGGTGGTGAACTGGTCAAGGTGGATTTGCAGGGTGCACTGGGACGATTGAAGGGTAGGCTAGAGAGCCAGGAAGGCAGTGTCAGCATACTGGACGAGGTGTACAGGTTGGGGTGGCTCGGGCATATTGGCAGCGTCATATTGGCAGCGTACAGGAGAGGGGAGAGGATGGAGCCTTGTGGGTTGCCAGCAGTGGGATGAAAGGTACATGAGTTGGTATCATGGAGGGTGACATAGCAAGGAAGGAAGCGACCAGACAGACAAAACTGATAGGCAGGGCTTAGGTTTGGAGTTTTAATAGGAGACCAGGATGCCATACACGGTTGTAAGGATTTCAGAGATCGAGGAAAACAAAAATGGTGGAGCCATGGGTGTTAAATTGGATGGAGAGAAGGTGGATGATGTTAAGTAGTTGGTCTTCAGTGAAGAAGGAGGGTCAGGAGCCACACTGGATAAGGGGATGAGATGGTGGTGATTAAGATGGTGATGTGTAAGATGGGAGAGGGTGGGACGATAGCAAGAGGCGACAGAAGGGGTTTGTTGGGTTTCAGAAAAAAGAAACTGGTGGAGAGGATGACGTTATATAAATCAGCAAAGACAGTCAGGCAGGAGACAGGGCCAGGGGCCATGTTGCATTTTCACTCAAGGATAAGTGGAATGTCTTGGTCTATGATTGCAGTGTTGATGTTGGAGGGGGTAACTGCCCCGAGTACTGGAGACTGGGAGCAAGTGGAGCGACCAAGGTATCAGCACGTTCCATGATGGTGGGAAAAAGGGAATAATTAAAGTGGGGATCATCAGGGATGGAGAAGACCTCGGAAAGGTGGGAAGTAAAATGGTTGGCCTTACTGAGGTTGTCGGGAAGGGGGTGGTCATTTTGGAGAAGGGGGCAATGGGGTGTGGAATGGGAACCAGTAAGGCGATGGAAGACAGACCAGAACTTGGAGGAGTTTATAGGGAGGGTGGCATTGAGACATGTTCAGGTCTGGCACCAGTCCCAGCGTTTCTTTGCTGTAATGAGGTTCCGAATTTGCCGCTGTATTTGCTGATGGCAGTGGAGTGTGGCCCTGTCATGAGTGTGCAGGTAGGAGCGATAGAGGCGGCGGGATTCGCGGCAGAGGAGGACAGCCCATGGAGGGAGAGTAGGACGGTGGGGTTGAATGGTTTCAGTAGGAACATGGACCTCCATGGCGTCAGTAATGGCCTTCTGAAGGAAGGATGAAGCATGGATGATGTTGTTGGGATGGTGGTAGGCTAGAGGGTGGCTTTCGACCTGGGTGGCGATGGATTCCTGTTAGGCAACCCAGTTGGCGTGACGATATTCATGGACTACCTTGGGAGGGGGTGCAGGTTAGGGAGCTGGAGGTGGCTGGTGAGCACACATTATGGTCAGAAGGACGGAGAGGTGGTCGGTACCTGTGGGGTCCAGGATGCTGATGGCAATATGCCCAAGGAGGTTGGCAGAGGCTATGACAACATTGGGGGTGCTGTTACTTTTGGAACGGGTGTGCTGGGGAAGAGGAACAAGGTCACCTTGGATCGTGGAGAGGAACTGATGCCACCGCTGAAGGGCGGCAGGAGAGCAGCTATGGATGGATGGCAGCAACAATCACTTAGTAGGAGAAGATGCCTTCATCGTGGAAGACGAAGTCATAGGGAACAGGAGCAGTGGAGCAGACATAGATGGTGGCGCAGGTGACGGTGAGGGAGGGGAAAAGACGCTTATGATAAAGTGTTTGGTGGAGTCATTGAGGAGGGATTGTGGCCAGATGGGGATGTGGTTAAGTTGGCTGATGGCGACTTCACCCTGCACTGGGGGACTAGGAGCATTAGTTCTGTGGAGGACATAGGGAGAGGTGCGGACAGTGCGCTGGAGAAAGCTTTCATTCAGGAGGAAGGTGTCGACCCGGTGTTGGGAGGTTGCTAGTTCATGTCGCTGCCTTTATACTAAAAATAGGTGCGAAGACGCAGGCGCTACATGAGTGACCTCTGTCGAGTTACGCGATATCTTCGAATCTCCATCTCTAACGTGCAGACGTATCGGTAATGTGCTTCTCTCTCGGAATGCGCACTCGCCGAGTTGAAATTCAGATGTCAATATTAATAAAATGTCACAGATCATAAACTGTTTTCTTTCTGAAGAAATTATGGAAATCTCAGGGTAAAACGCCTTATCAAGTTGAAATCCACCATCACGATAAATATGATTTTGCGCTAAACGTCGTTTCACCGATTCCTTAATGACTGAATCCCAGAAGGATCTTGTCGAGGCTAGGATTCCCGTGGCAGACTAATCCGTGGAATGTTCTGTGGAAATACAATTCTCATCTATGGCTGATTTACTGGGCTGTGAGAGGCTAGTGTTATGAACATGTTCAACGCATCTTTTCCCCATTGTGTGCGTCGCCTGACCAGTGCAGGCTTTGCCACGCTGACAAGATATTATGTAGATTCCAGCCTTCCGCAATCCCAGATCGTTCTTTGGCGAGCCGATAAGAGCACAAGTCTTTGTAGGTGGATGAATGTTTTCTTAGGATTCTACCTAACTGTTACGAAATATTGCCGACATACGGGAGGGAATCCCTGGATTCGCTTCTTCACCTCTTTATTCTTGTGAGTGGTCGCGTTTCTGCTTCCTTAAAGCTGTGCTGATGTGTTTTGGAGAATATCCATTACCTTTGAACACTGATTTGTAGGTGTTCCAGCCGCATTGCAAGGCTGTCTCCATCAGACATTTCATGTGCCCAGTACACCACGTTCGAAGGACGCTCACAGGATTGTGGTGGGTTTTGGCAGCTAGACGCCTGCAATAAAGGTCTGTATGTGTGGGCTTACGATAGATGGAATGAACTAGTGATCAATCCACTTTCCATCTGATCAAGACGTCCAGAAATGGCAGACAGCCGCTCTTTCCCACTTCCAACGGAAATTTGATGTTCTCTTGGACAGAATTCAGCTACTGCAAAGAGCATGAGAGTTCGTCTTCACTGTATGGCCTCACTACGTACGTATTATTGACAATTCGCAAAGAGAATTTTGGTTTAAGTTCTGCCAAATCAAGTGCTCTCTCCGCAATGTCCTCCATAAAAAAGTTTGCTACCCTAGGGGAGAGAGGACTACCCGTGGCAACACTGTCAATTTTCTCAAAATATTCACTGCTGAATGAAAAGTAGGTTGAGGAAAGGGCGTAATAAAATAGCGCTGTTCTATCAGGTTCAAACTTAAAGCTGATGAGTGATAATGGGCCCGTGAGAGGAACACTAGAGAAGAGGGAGACAATATCGAAGTTTACTAATAGGTCCATCTCGTTGAGTAGACGTGCCTTCAGTCTATTTATAAAGTCACCGGCGTTGCGAATATGATGTGAGCACCGCCTCACAAAAGGTCTTATAGCAAGGACAGGGTTGCATTGGGTGTGGGTGATGCTGGGTTGACGGGAAAACACATATTCACACGATTTTCATTTATTTGCTTCGACAACGTAGCCTTCCAGAATGGCTTGAAGCACAGATAGAATGCGCTACTACTAATATGAAATTTGGAATAGTTGCAGTAATTAAAATATAATAAATGAATTATGTACACTGAAGCGCCAAAGAAACTGGTATAGGCATGTGTATTCAAATACAAACAGGCAAAACACGGCGCTGCGGTCGGTAGCGCCTTTAGAAGAAGTGTCTGGCGCAGTTAGACCGGTTACTGCTGCTACAATGGCAGGTAATCAAGATTCAAGTGAGTCTGAACGTGGTGTTATAGCCGGTGCACGAGCGATGGGTCACAGCATCTCTGAGGCAGCGATGAATTTGTGAATTTCCCGTACGACCATTTCACGAGTGTACCGTCAACATCAGAAATCCGGTAAAACATTACATCTCCTTCATTGCTGCGGCCGGAAAAAGATCCTGCAAGAACGGGATCAACGACGACTGAAGACAATCGTTCAGCGTGAGAGAAGTGCAGCCCTTCCGCAAATTGCTGCATATTTCGGTGGAGGGCCATCAAGAAGTGTCACCGTGTAACACCGAAAATGCAGACATAATACCTTCTGCACCATCCAAAATTTTCGCCGTTTAATACCTGTTGATAGCTTTTACTACATTTCTGATTCTGAATCGGTATGATCGATGTTATAGTGTATTTATTTTTGACCGTGTATAATTGATTGTAATTATAACGAAAATTGTGTAAATTGCTGGTTTATAGCCAAGGGATCTTTATTTAAATGTCTCGATAGCAACGAGGAAATGGCAGTAACTGTGCCGTTGTTTATCTTTGCGTATGGAGACACAGTGACGCGTTGTAAGCAGAGAGGAGGCAGAGCAGCTTGAGTTATGAAAGGGTGTGGAAGTGTTTGTTAGGCGCTCCCGCAGACGAGGTGTGCAGCTATGCTCGCGCCAATGTAGACGCGCCTAATTCGTTAACCCGTGAGTACGGAGCATTCGGTAGGTGTGGACTGGCGGAGGAAGCTGCAATTCCAACTATTGCTTGTCCCGTGTTATCCGACGCTCTGGAGACAACCGGGATTCCTCTAATCGAACAGCGGCAGCAGCAACAACAACGTCAGCTCAGCACTGTCGTCGGCTACATTCTTCGTCGTCCGCACAGCTACAACAACAAGACTGGTAAGTGAAAAATTATAAACTTACTGAGCCATTACACAGCAATATTTATTTCACAAAGCTAAGCTGAATAATATCCTGCAATAGTTAATACTTGTGCGGCAGCTGTGCTGTGATAGTCCTCAAACGTTATTGCCAAGCAGGGGCCCTTTCCTTTCCATGCAATCACCGAGAATATGAAAATTGATTAACTATTTACTGCCTCTAAATTTTCTGCCTCAGTAACGGCTCATTCTTGCATTGCATAACAGAGGCTACTTAAAGTAAAGTAAAATTTCAGTGGCAAAACTAATAACTAATGATACAGCACAAATTGTGTGCAGTTTCATTTATTCTTTATTTAGCTGAACGAGTGACTTCTTCTGGCTCGGTATGTATTATACTGTTGCTATCTTAAAAGTAAAATCAGTTGCTCATTTGCTTAAAGTAAATTCAATTCAATCTTTCAATAATGGAAAGTAAATTGCTTGCCTTTTTCAAAATTTTGCATTATGTTACACTGTGTTTACTGAAAGTTATTTTTTACGTAAAAGAGTTTAAGTTAAGTCAGTCAATTATTAAACCAGTAATTTCATTTAACTTTACTTTCAAGGCTTAGTATTTCATAATAAATAACTCCAGGCTGAATGCTTTCTGATTCATTTAGTTTCTCGTGAACTGTGATGCTGTGGAAAAGTGTGACAACCTTCTGTTGCCACTCCAGTGATTATTTGCTTAAATTTCTTTGTCATTACCTTCCTCAAGATTCTGGGGATTCACTGCCATAGTGGGCTGACGACCGTTTAATTATTCCCTCGTTTTAGCTAATCAGTGTTTTCTTTGTGTTACCAGCGATTTTTGTAGTAAATATTACGTGGTACCCCTGTGCGGTTAGTGAGCGATTGCACTATACTCCACCCATTTCAAAATTATCACAAGTATTTAGCTTAAATTTAGAATAGATTATTCCCTCAGAAGAGTCTTTTTTACACTTTACTCCAACCAACCGGTGCTATTTTCCTTCGATAACGATAGCTTATTCACTGTAAAATTTCATTAGGCATATGCGATCACCGTCATTTATATCGTCATCCAGTAGGCCAATTAGGAAGGGTGTAGTTACAAGCGCGCGAACCATTCAACTAAACATCATCGATATGCGCTTTCGGGGCCAAAGGCTCAGTCGTGTACCGTTGATGACTGCACGACACAAAGCTTTAAGCCTCGCCTGCACCCGTCAACACCGACATTGGACTGTTGATGAATGGAAACATGTTGCCTAGTCTACCATGAGTTTCGTTTCGAATTGTATCGAGCGGGTGGACGTGTACGGGAATGGAGACAACCTCATGAATCCATGGACCCTGCATGTCAGCAGGGGACTAATCAAGCTTGTGGAGGCCCTGTGATGGTGTGGGGAGTGTGCAGTTGGAGTGATATGGGACCCTTGATACGTCTAGATATGACTCTGAAAGGTAACACGTACGTAAGCATCCTGTCGGATCACCTGCCTCCATTCCGACAGACTTGGGCAATTCCAGCAGGACAATGCGACACCCCACACATCCGGAATTGCTACAGATTACTGCAGGAATACTCTTCTGAGTTTCAACACTTCCGCTGGCCACCAGTCTCGCCAGATATGAACATTATTGGGCATATCTGGGATGCCTTGCAACGTGCTGTTCAGAGGAAACTCCATCCCCTTGTACTCTTACGGATTTATGGATGGCCCTGCAGCATTCATGGTGTCAGTTCCCTCCAGCACTACTTTAGACATTAGTCGAGTCCATGTCAAGTCGTGCTACGGCAATTCTGCGGGCTCGCGGAGTCCTTACACGATATTAGGCAGGTGTACCAGTTTCTTTGGCTCTTCAGTGTAGTATCGACGAATATCCTGAGTAGAAAAGAAATATCGGCCGCTTGTTTTCCTTCTTCGAAACCAACAGGCACTGGAATTTAGCAACATCAGGTATCAACTGCAAAAATATTACAGTAAATGTCACACAGTCACAGTTCAATATCCGTACCACAGTCTTTGGTGCCTAACAGCTTGCATTAGAACAGTTTCAGCGTATCTTGACAACACAACTTTACACATTTTTCCGAACAAATGGCTATTAATGCCAAAAAAGAGAACGATCATTACTAGAAACCGGCTTCCATATTTGGTACCTTTTCACCGGTTATTGCATATTTTAACTAAAAACGAGTGACGATGCTTGTTTTCGCTCGAGTTTACAATATTTTTAAAATTTAGACGGGCTGTCTCTAGTTCGATCTAGTTCTGATATCTCACAGATTGTCCGTGACCTAGAACTGCGTGCACCTGCTGTAACCGAGAAGCTGCTGCCTAACAAAATCATTACAGAAGAGGAAGAGGCAGACAGAGTCGTTGCTCCTGTGCCCGCGGCCCGCTCCCTTCCACTGTCATACCGTACGCGTCGGCAACAATTAAATTAAACTATGCAAGTTTTTAGTCGCACGTCGATTGCTCAGTTTAGCCTTTTATTTACTTTTACACATTTGAACATATTTACGACGAGTAGTGTGTAACGTGTTGTGCACCATGCCACTCGAAAAAAGAAACTTCGGTTCGTGGATAGCTGACCATCCTGGAACATTTACATCTGACGGAATTGTTTTATATTTTCGAGTTTGCGAGGAAAACGTTTCGTGCAAAAAATTTTTCGAACAGACCAGCATGTCAAGACAAGTCTTCATATCGCAGGAATACAGAAGAAAGGACCATAACAACTTCTGACAACAGCAAGTTGCAGTAGCAGTGATTTTTCCAAAGGTAACCATAAAAGTCGGCTTAACATGGATGTATGTGAAGCATTCATTGCAAATAATATTCCTCTTTGCCGCGCGCGGGGTAGCCGTGCGGTCTAAGGCATCTCGCCATGGCATGGTTCGGGCGGCTCCCCCCCCCCCCCCCCCCGCCATCCCCCCTTCCCGTCGGAGCTTCGAGTCCTCTCACGAGCATGGGTGTATGGGTGTGTGCGTGTGTTGTCTTTAGTGTTAGTTACTTTAAGCTAGATTAAGTAGTGTGTAAGCCTAGGGAGCGATGACCCCAGCAGTTTGGTCCCATAGGAACTTACCATAAATTTCGAAAGTTCTGTTCCTTTTCACAAACTTACAAGCCCTATCCTCAAAGGCTTCCTGCGCAAATATTGATTAAATCAAAATATACAAGATGAATCAACTTTGCTTAAAAATTACATACCGACAATTTACTTAAATGTTCTGGAAGAAATACGCAATGAACTCAAGGACAGTATTATCTGGATTTCATTTGAAACTACTGACAGTTGTGTCCGTTACAATGCAAATTTAATTGTTGGTGCTTTAAAAGAGGGTCCTTCTTCTTCCTATTTAGCGGCCTTCAAAGAACTTGAAAAAATAAATCATTCTACGATCGCCAGATTTGTGAATGAGGGTATTAGAAAATATTTCCAGAATTTTCTATAGATGAAAGGGTGTGTGTTTATTTCAGATGCTGTTCCCTATATGATCAAAGCAAGAGAAACCCTCCGAGTATTTCATCCCAATTTGATTCATGTGACGTGCTTTGCTCATGGACTACATTGCCTTGCTGAAGAAGTACGTTCCACGTTTGTCAGAGTAAAGAAACTGATTTCATCCACAAAAAAGTGTTTCTAAAGGCTCCTGCCCGCATCGTGACCTACAAAGAAATACTACCAATGTGCCTTTACCTCCCGAACCAGTTATAACTCTTTGGGGTATGTGGGACGAAGCTGTGTTGTTTTACAAAGAACGTTTCGAGGCCATTAGAGGAGTGGTAAACGGCTTCGGTAGTGTAGAGGCTTTGGCAGTTTCCCAGTGCAAGGTTCAAATGGCTCTGAGCACTATGGGACTCAACTGCTGAGGTCATTAGTCCCCTAGAACTTAGAACTAGTTAAACCTAACTAACCTAAGGACATCACAAACATCCATGCCCGAGGCAGGATTCGAACCTGCGACCGTAGCGGTCTTGCGGTTCCAGACTGCAGCGCCTTTAACCGCACGGCCACTTCGGCCGGCCCAGTGCAAGGAAGTTTTTAATGATTCCGGTATTAAAAAAAAGATATTGCTGTGATTAGCACTCATTTTTCCCAAATACCTGTAAGTATTAAAAAGTTTGAAACTCAAGATTTGGCGTTGAATGAATCTATTCAGTTAATGAATAAAATTATTCTAGTGAACTCGGCATTACCAGAGGTATTCCCTAGAAAACTTAAAGAAAAGTTTGAAAACATTTTAAACAATAACCCAAGCTTTGAACCCTTGTGACAAATTGAGGGTTTCATTAATGGGACGAGTGAACTTTTGTCAGGAACAATTAGTGCCAACATAGCACCCAAATTCAAATGCTCCCCTGTTACCTTAGTTGGTGCAGAACGGTCCTTTTCTGCTTATAAAGGTGTTTGGAGTGATGAAAGACACAATCTTACTAACGAACATTTGGAACAGTACTTGTTCGTTTATGTTTACGACAGTAGGAAAATGTAAAATAAAATGTAAATGATGCTTTGGTCCTGTAGTATTAATTAAAAGCTAATGATGGTAAAATCATGATTTTATGATTTTTAAATAAAATATTTCGGAGTTTTTGAGCGTGCCCCTCTGAGTGCATTATATCTCAAAGTTGGTCCTGTGCATATCGATTGTTTCGCTGCGACTCAGTCCCATCGCATCCGCTTGTAACCGACAGCGATAGCGAAGAAGGAACTATTCTTCAAACACGATATGCGTACTCATTTTGCAAATTTTTAGAAAATAATCCCAGAAAGGCCCCCTTCCTAACCCCTACCAGAAAGTATTCAGAAAATGATATTAGCTTTCTAAATGTTTCGATTTTTCGCGCGGCTGGCGCTCTTCCTCGTAACTGATATGCACAGGTTAGAGTTCGAGATATAATGCGCGCAGTAGCTACCATGTTCTTTTATTATTTGATCTTGTTTATTTCGACACTTTTCATGTATTTTTTAAGGATTTTCTCGTTTTTGCATGGATATTTTAAGATACTTCATATAACCCAGTCTCTAGTCATTGCGAATATGCATTTGACAGTTCAGGTTTTCAGCTTGCGTAATTACCAAAACTAGCAGGAAAAAGTGTGACAAATGACAAGATGACAATAGCTATCTGTTTGGAATTTCACTCGTCGCGAAAACAGCGACCTGAGCCAATGTTTCTAACTACACGCTAACCGCTGATCAGCCAAACAAGAAGCACATCAAATAATTCAAAACAGGTCAAGCCAAGTCAAGTGCTAGTAGCACGCAAAATCAGAATTTTCTTGATCACATCTCTCCAGGGGGGAATTCTACAATAGTAGTAACCCAGGTTAACGTGTTTAACTTCACCCAATCACCAAGGACACAAAAATTTGTACAAGCAAATCTTCTTATGTACCACATTCCAAGTGATCAACAACTAAAAGTTGTCAGTAACTGACAAATGAAAAGACCACAACGTAGCGATAACTTAACTAGAAAGCTCAGTTAGAATAACAACGTTCAAAAGGATTTTACCGAGAGAAAGGTAAAGGTCAGCATAAGGACTGTTGTGTGGAAGGGGAACGCAAGGATAATTCGTGACATAAATTAAATCGTGCCATAACTCTAGGCTAACGAATAGTGACGTTAAGAAAATTACTGATTAAACTTAAAACATCAAGAATACCAACACAAATAAGACCGTTAGTCAATTCAATTCAGAAACAATCATTCCCCAAGACACACAACAGGCTAAAATTGTAAAATACACATTGAATTAGGGGCTAGTAATAATTTACAGAGATTGAAACGTGATTAAATAAATTTCGTACGCTCGTACAGAATGCAAGAAAATACTGCTAGGCGCTCACTTAAACACAGTTCAGATGCCAAGTAGCAAGCAAATTAAGCGAGACACTAACAAACCTTTAAGTATAATAACTTTAACACAACTGTTTTACACATAACTTAGTCCATAATAGTCGAAGGCCAAGGCGCCGACCCGCCCTCCTTTGTTACGACAAAATTACAAACACGGTTACTGCGATGTGCAGTTTCCTTCCTTCACCAACCTATCGACTGAGATCATTTGGAGCGCAATAAACACCTTGAATTGCTTGCCCAACAACACGGAGGGAAAGATGACCAGTTACAGGTCGCGAGGAGTAGTGCACTGAAACAGACTAAGTTTATTACGAGTAATTACAGCAAACACGATACCGCAAGGGAGCGTTTGCAGTTGCAAATGCTAACAGACTAGGTCATACAGTTCAGCTGTCCAAGCTACACCACAAAGTCACATGCAAACGTATGCTTAGGCCTCCCTTTAACCAGCAGTCAGAGTTCGTCATTAAGCTCGATTCATAAGAAACATTCACAACCAGTTTGTGAATCAACTCGCGAATTTATAAACCGTCGTTACAATCAGGTTTGTCCGATGCCCAATGAGGCTCACGGTTTTCAGTCTCCGGAATTGGTAGCACTGGACAGAGTACACAGTGCTTAAATTTCAGTGTGAAAGTTCCGGCTGTCATTTATGTTGCACAATTCACTAGGTTGAGTCAATGACCATTATCAAGCTTAGCTGGCATAAACAGCAGGAAAGTTATACCATAATTTGAACAAAAGTAATTTGTTCTTTTAAGCACACTTCTTTGAAGCCGACCTTAGTACGTAAAAACTTTCTCACAATAATGACGAAAACTATCGTACACAATTGTTACTGTGAGAATTTTTTACATACTACGGTGAGCTTAAAAGAGCTAATTACTTTTGTACAAATTATGGTACAACTTTCCTGCTGTTTATGCCACCTAAGCTCGATAATGGACATTGACCGAAGCTAGCGAACTGTGTAAAATAAATGACAGCTGAAGATTTCACCATGAATTTTAACAGTCATTTGGTGGCTACACAGTAGTATCAAGAGGCTCGAGGTCACCACTTGACAGATCCACGGAACACATCAGCGAAGGACGATCGCAGCCGACCAAGGCAGCAGCAGTTGGGTGACTCCAGGCCAGTCGCCACACAACTTGCGGGCCCATCGTAATTCAACCCACTCCCTATCGCGACCGCCGTCTGCACGCGTCTTCCCGTTCGCGCAGCAACCTCGACCTCTAGCGTCTAGTTTCTCTACTCGACTTCTGGAAATTCGCTGCAGGAAAACGTCCTCTCGCGTTGAGTGCCACGGCTCAAACCTCAACCAGCTAACACATTTTTGGGCAATACCCGTCAATCAACTCGCTGATTTAGCACAACTGACATGCATCATACAGGCTTTCCGGGCGGGAAGGCGCGCCGGACCCCGGCACGAATCCGCCCGGCGGATTAGTGTCGAGGCCCGGTGTGCCGTCCAGTCTGTGGATGGTTTTTAAG
Source organism: Schistocerca americana (assembly GCF_021461395.2). Lineage (NCBI taxonomy): Eukaryota > Metazoa > Arthropoda > Insecta > Orthoptera > Acrididae > Schistocerca > Schistocerca americana. The sequence continues at coordinate 693,013,759 of NC_060122.1, forward strand.
GCGGTTTTCTATGTGCCTCGGTGAATGCAGCGTGGTTCCCCTTATTCCGCCTCAGATACTCTGTGTCGGCGATTGCTGCACAAACACTGTCTCCACGTACGCGTGCGCCATACTTATTCCACCACGCAAACATTTGGGGCCGGCCGCTGCGGTGAGCGGTTCTAGGCGCTTCAGTCTGCAACCGCGCGACCGCTATGGTCGCAGGTTCGAATCCTGCCTCGGGCATGGATGTGTGTGATGTCTTTAGGTCAGTTAGGTTTAAATAGTTCTAAGTCTAGGGAACTGATGACCTCTCAGATATTAAGTCCCATATTGCTCAGAGCCATTTGAACATTTTTGAGCAAACATTTGGGGTTACACTCGTCTGGTGGGTGGGGGGGGGGGGGGTGAGGGGTGGTCCACTGGGGGCCGAACTGCACGGTAATCCTGGATTTGGTGTGGGGCGGCGATGGGATGAGTGGACTAGGTTCAAATGGCTCTGAGCACTATGCGACTTAACTGCTGTGGTCATCAGTCGCCTAGAACTTAGAACTAATTAAACCTAACTAACCTAAGGACATCACACACATCCATGCCCGAGGCAGGATTCGAACCTGTGACCGGAGCGGTCACGCGGTTCCCGACTGAAGCGCCTTTAACCGCACGGCCACACCGGCCGGCGGATGAGTGGACTGCTGTAGCCTGTTGTAGGTTTGTGAACCACTGAGGGCTACGGAGGGGAAGAACCCTCTCCGTCGTTTCTAGGTCCCCAATTCAATACAATACAATCATATAGGCTTTACTTTTACTTTCAGTGCAGAGGTACCATACAAGTTCGGAAAAGTTGAACTAGCGGCAAGAAAGCCCTTCAAAATCGGAAAATTTGAACTATCGTAACAGACAAGTTCGGCAATATACACCGCGCTCACAAAACCCTCAGAGCCTAGGACAAAATGTTAAGGCACGGTTAGGAGTTTAGTACCTAAGGCAGAGTGCTTACAGCAGACAGAATTTCATCCCAGGCGAGCAGTATAGTGTCTGCAGCAAATGATACTTTTCACTCCAACTAGCTCCAACGTCGTTATGCTCAATCCTCTGCACCGACCATTTGCGGTCACATGTGCACAACCCGGGCCACCACAGCCAATGTCCGCACACACCCCTTGTTCCCATCTCCTCAGTATGCAGGGCCTGTTTATTCCTTCCTAAACTTCTACTGGAATTCCCGTCAGCTCCACCTTGCTGAGCGCCGAACTGCCTCGCGTCATTCACTACACAGCGCCCTCTTTCGCTGGTGGCGGACAACTGCGGCTCTCCGACTGCACGCTCTTCGCAGCTGCCAGCCACAGCGGGAAGAGTCAAAAGTCCGGTATTTGGTGTGACACCGAAACGTCACACCCTTCCCCCCCCCCCCCACCAACCCCGCCCCCCACGCCACTAATATGGGCGCTGGGAGGGGAAGGTGGAGTAGCAATCTCTGTTCCACAGCGATTGGTCTCCCCCACGGCGAGTGGTCTCACCTGCAGCGAAAATAGGCACATCTAAAGAAAGGAAATTAGAGACGGGTGACGACACCGTCTCAAAATAGTCAGTGTTACTTCTTAACTTCCCATGGGGAAAGCGACACGTTTGCTTAAGGCAAGAGAACAGTCACAAACAGCATTCCCCGCTGCCAATAACCTTGTGGTGAAAATGTTCCAAATAGAGTTAATTAACATTTTAAGAGATAAGTACATATTAACTTAAATAAAATACAATTAAAATTACAGCAACTTGTTAGACCTAGCTTCTTGGCGTACTGTTTGCAATATTATAGTGATCTTCAAGACTTGTGCCTCCCCTGAATGCGTTCACTTGAAATAAATGGAGCATCAGTATTCGTTTAGTATTGTGATCTTTCACAAGTAATGTGATCGGCGCTACGAATTGCAAGACTTGTCGTGGCCCCTTACATAGCGGCACCAGCTTCCCTATTACCTTGTCCACCCCCTACCCCCCCCATCCCCAACTTGCGACATAAAAATTCCTAAAAAAATCGTCGTCAGGGCGAAGTGAGGTCGGATGAATTATGAGCCGGATCCGCAGTGACAACTAGTCAATTACGTGTCCTCCACACAGTTTTTAAGATCGTTTCTAACATGGCACAGCGCGTACCCAATCACAGGCTGTTGCGCTTGTACACTCCTGGAAATTGAAATAAGAACACCGTGAATTCATTGTCCCAGGAAGGGGAAACTTTATTGACACATTCCTGGGGTCAGATACATCACATGATCACACTGACAGAACCACAGGCACATAGACACAGGCAACAGAGCATGCACAATGTCGGCACTAGTACAGTGTATATCCACCTTTCGCAGCAATGCAGGCTGCTATTCTCCCATGGAGACGATCGTAGAGATGCTGGATGTAGTCCTGTGGAACGGCTTGCCATGCCATTTCCACCTGGCGCCTCAGTTGGACCAGCGTTCGTGCTGGACGTGCAGACCGCGTGAGACGACGCTTCATCCAGTCCGAAACATGCTCAATGGGGGCAAGTCCGGAGATCTTGCTGGCCAGGGTAGTTGACTTACACCTTCTAGAGCCCGTTGGGTGGCACGGGATACATGCGGACGTGCATTGTCCTGTTGGAACAGCAAGTTCCCTTGCCGGTCTAGGAATGGTAGAATGATGGGTTCGATGACGGTTTGGATGTACCGTGCGCTATTCAGTGTCCCCTCGACGATCAGCAGTGGTGTACGGCCAGTGTAGGAGATCGCTCCCCACACCATGATGCCGGGTGTTGGCCCTGTGTGCCTCGGTCGTACGCAGTCCTGATTGTGGCGCTCACCTGCACGGCACCAAACACGCATACGACCATCATTGGCACCAAGGCAGAAGCGACTCTCATCGCTGAAGACGACACGTCTCCATTCGTCCCTTCATTCACGCCTGTCGCGACACCACTGGCGTGTTGAGCAATTCGGCGGTACGTCCACCCGGCCTCCCGCATGCCCACTATACGCCCTCGCTCAAAGTCCGTCAACTGCACATACGGTTCACGTCCACGCTGTCTCGGCATGCTACCAGTGTTAAAGACTGCGATGGAGCTCCGTATGCCACGGCAAACTGGCTGACACTGACGGCGGCGGTGCACAAATGCTGCGCAGCTAGCGCCATTCGACGGCCAATACCGCGGTTCCTGGTGTGTCCGCTGTGCCGTGCGTGTGATCATTGCTTGTACAGCCCTCTCGCAGTGTCCGGAGCAAGTATGGTGGGTCTGACACACCGGTGTCAATGTGTTCTTTTTTCCATTTCCAGGAGTGTATTTTTAGAGAGGGACGCTGGCGAGGGCCGACGCTATCCTAAAAATTCTTCTAGCCGACTGTTGCAACAGCGTTTGCCTCAGAGCTCCCCACACCACTCTAACCTACATTCACATAGCTTTTAACAGAGTTGTTTCTCGTGAGTACTCGCTCAGCTAAGGGGAAGGGACGTGGCGTCGTCGTTTCACTTGCGGAATGTTCGCCTTGTATTCAGATCATAAAATTTCTCTGGCGCCACTCCGTCTGACAAGGTGCGTCCAAAACAAAAGAATAGCTACATACTGAAATGGTCACCCGGAAGGCGCCATGCTAATGCAGACCTCTTATTGTGCCATGCGCAGCGCCTGGTCGCATCCCTCCAAACCAGGAAACTTCTTGTTGCTTTTGCTGTATGGCCGACAGGGTTCCAATATCTGGCTACAGAACCGCAGCCACCAGCATTAGGAGTCGTAAAGACTTTTCTGTCCCTGGTGAGGCGAAGGATCTCTGATTATCCCATGGCTATTCGCAGCAAGTGATATTAAGTTTAGCAAAACGCCTTCATCCACTTACCAAATCCAGAGACCAACCGTATAAATATTCGTGTAGTACAATTAATTACCGAATTAACTGGTCCTATAATCGCGCGTGGTGACCCGATTATGATCTTCAAGTGAAACGAAAGTAAGTCTAAGTGACTTGCTACGTTTCAAAATTGACAGCAAATTTCAGCAAAATTCTACCGAACGCCATCGTGTACGTTTCACACTATGAGGAGGTCGTTACGCCCCCTCTTACCCACATTTCACCCCTTCTTTTGAGGCCTCTGAAATGGAGGTCATAACGGCGACGCCCAAAGCTTAAATAACATGATTTTCTTATCGGCAGCCGAGGAAAACATTTCATACTGTTGCTTAGAATCAATACGAGAAAGCCTCATGAGGAGGCATAAAGTACGTCACCCCTGGGTCACCCCTGGACAGCATGGCTCTGCAGCACCATCGAATAAGATTGCTGCAATACCATGGAACGTAGTCTGACCTCTCTGGACAGTAGCGCGTCTGCAGTTTTTGTTCTGGTGAACAAGGTGGGCCCACTATGGACCGTTCAAAACCATTCGACGAATTTCGAACGAAATCCGAAGCAGCAAATGGTGTTTATGCTTTACCAACCCTTTTATTTCACGCCTTTCTGTGTCATGATTGTGGGTGGGGTGGGGGCAATCATTAACTAGTGCGGGAATAAAATGGCAAAGACCACACCTGCCACACAGTTCGGCAAAACCATCGTTACATCCAGTCACCTCTGTTGACTACATTAAAAATGGAGCTGTACAACGACATCGTCAGCCATTCAGCCAATTGACGCTTCACTGCTGCGCCAGCGCCATGCTTGTTGGCAGATGGAATATGAGGGGTGTTCGATTCCCGGCGGGGTCAGGGATTTTCTCTACCTCGTGATGGCTGGGTGTTGTGTGCTGTCCTTAGGTTAGTTAGGTTTAAGTAGTTCTAAGTTCTAGGGGACTTATGACCACAGCAGTTGAGTCCCATAGTGCTCAGAGCCATTTTTTTATGAGGGATGTGAAGGGGTTGCCTTCCCTCAGGCGCTAGAGGAGCAGCGGAGCGCCACTTAGCTGAGTAGGTCTCGAACTCTCTGTACACGTAAGGCGGCAGGAGCACGCAATTGTCAGTGTTACACCACACTTGTGAGTACGCTATATAAGGAACAGGGGGGATGAAGATGGATAAATATCCTTTGCTGCTTCGAATTTTGTCTAATAGTTTTGAATGGCCCCTAGTGCTTCCACGCTGTACACCAGAGCAGAAATTGTGATCGCGCTACACTCCAAAGAATTCAGATCACTTTCGGTGGAGTTTTTGCCCCACGATGTCCTTAGAAAAGCTATGGGACGGTGTCAGCACTGTTGAGCCTTATTACAGACGGAGTTCTGTTGCTCATCACACATCGAACTGTCCTTTTCAGCTGCGAAATGTGTTGGAATCAAGGCCCCAAGCGAAATGTTGGTTTCATTGACCCTCTTTATGCCACCTCCTGAGACATTTTCGTGTGAATTCTGAGCGTCGGTGTGTCTGAAAGGTGTTCCTCGTCCACACATAAGAAAACAGCTGGCGTCGCGGTTCTGACCTCTATGCAGAAGCGTCAAAAGAAGGGGTGAAATGTGGGTAAAGGGATGTGTGAGAACATTACCATTAATTCGCCTAACACCTCACATGAACGTCAGATCTGTGGCCTCTTTTTTTCTTTCTTATTGCATATCCCTTTCGATTTTTTCGGGCTGTGTAGCTCTGTGACTGGCACATCCCAGTTTCTACCTACAACAACATGAGCAGGAGTCTAGAAAATGCGTTCATTTCCTCAAACGTTCCACTGTGCCAATTTTTTGTCTTGATACAGCAACGTTCTAAATTAGTGCAATACACGGTCTCCTCTAAGATGCTTTGCGACTTAAAATAATCTCATAAGTTCTTAGGAGTGACAGGTATTGGACCAGAGGGAATGTTCATGACGTGTATTCAAATTGTATTGAATGGAAGTGATTTTCTGCTCAACTGATTCACTGGTTTCAATAACGACCGACAAAGAGACCGTCAATTGTGTACTCAGACTCTTCTGATTATAACTTTCTTTTGTAAAAATAAACATTTTAATATTATGTTGATTGAATGTCTGAACTGTGGAATGGATACAAAACTCGAATTATCGTGTAGCCTTGTAACTGCAAGATGTGTGCTAACTCTGTGTTATTGTTAGCAAAACTTTACACGAACTGATTGGGCGATGCAACTCCCAATACCAATAGAGAAATACAATCACTGCAAAATACATTCAGCTCCTTAGGACTGAATTATCTGACCCTGTTCAAAACTGATAACTTTGGTCACTGTGCACATATCAAATAAATTAAATTGTCATACCTCTAGAGCAGCAACGGTGGAACGTGATATATTCTGGTCTCTCACAAAAATATAAATATGCTAGCTACAGACTCACCGATGTGCAACGCTGGCCTGTAATACTTTGAATTGCACATGAAATTGCTTGGGCCGATAACTAAAATATTTAAGAAAATGCTACTTCCTTAACAAATATGACCTGGACAGGTGAAATACTAACACTGGATTTTTTTAGATTTTCAAAAACATCTGACAGCTGAAGTAACATTACTCACAGTTGATTCACAAACAATGAGATTTAAACACCAACTGTTATCTAACTTCATTAATCCAACATAAATGCAATATTACATATACCTCTGTTAACAAATCTTAGAAACATTACAAAGTGAAATATCTAACTAGCCTGTTTATCAAAACGGTTTACATCTTTTCTGGGGTTACTCAACGATTACGAATTACCAGCCATCTCATCTATACTAATGCACTCGCAACAACAGAAACCATAATTATTTAACAGATTTACCTTGCTTACATGAAGACTTCTGCTTCCAAGTTCAACAATATTGACATATCTAAATTAATCTAACTCTTGGTGGCTTCACACAGCACACCACAAAAACTGCCTACTCCATTGTCTTTCCCTCACAGACAGCTACCTGCAACTCACCGCCCAGCGCTATCTTACTCCAACAAAGCAGTACAGTATCTTTGGCTCTGCGGTCGCGCACAGTCAGCGATCTGTCTTATCTAGCCTATCAGAGACATTCGTCTTTTATAGTATACTAGTTTCATTTTAATTTATTAATATTCCTATCTTATTCTGGTGGCACATACAAGCGCGCTCCAGTATACTCCTTTCATGATTATTCACTACTTTCTTCACTTTGGACAATAGATGACGAGGATTTCATTATCCTGGGAACCATCAATGCCTGAATCTCTGTTAACTTTGAAACGTCCCCTTTCAACAATTTTACAGGACTGTGCTTAACCTGACACACAATATTTTTAGCGCAACGCAATCTGACTTTCAAAATTCCCTACTAAAGAATGGCCCTGACAAACATTAAACTATACCTTTCACAAATCACTTACCTCACAAAAATCTTCGCTGCTCAAGCTACTGCAATACAGCGAACGCCACTACTGCCAGCTAAATAAAAGATTCAAACTACTGAAGGCACTAACTACTGATAGGGGTAGTTAGCAAATGAAAGATATTAATAGAGAGCAAACAATGTATTTACCTTAATATCATCACAAGTCATAATATATATATCAGTTCATGACAAATTACAAAACTCCGCCATCTCTCTCCCCACATCCACCACTGCTGGCGGCTCACCTCCAACTGCGCAACGCTACGCGCTGTTCACAGCCAGCTGCCTAACACTACAATGGCGAGAATTACAACAATGCAAAGCAGCCATAGACTGCACACAGCACAGCCAGTGATTTTCATATTGAGCGCTACGTAACGTTGCCAATAAGAAAACATAAACAGCCTACTTACATAGAGAAAACATAAACAGCCTACTTACATAGTCCCCATGCTCCCCACAAAAATTTTACAAATTTTTTTTGGGCAGTGGCCAATAATGATTTGATAAAATTTTTCATAATTACAATAACAAAGAAATCAAATGCACACACTTATTGATACAATGTTGGTCAAAAGCTAAAATTTTCTCACAGTCCATAAAGATAGTCCTGATCATTCATCATAACAGTAATTACAGGTTTTTTTTCAAAAAGTCTCATTAGTAAAAGAAATTGCACACAGAAGCAGTGGATTTCCATGCAGTCTTGAAGAAGTAGTGTTGTCCTTCCAACGGGAAGACAGTGCTGACTCTTGACATGCATACAGGTAATGGGCCACAACAGAGCAAACCCACAGCAGAGTCAGTCGAAATTTTGAAGAGTATTGGTAGGTAGGTCATCACAGAGCAGACCCACTGTAGTCCTGGTAGAGATTACGGTATTGGTGGGCCACCAGAGGTGCAGACCCACTGCAGTCCTTGTAGAAATAATGGTATTGGTGGGTCATCAAAGATGCAGACCCACTGTAGTCCTTGTAGAAATAATGGCGTTGGTGGGTCATCATAGATGCAGACCCACTGTAGTCCTTGTAGAGATAGCCAGCAGCCATCTGTTGTGACTGTGCAGGTGCACAATCACCACTGAAGAGTCTTGCGGAGAATATAGCAAGTCCATAAACCACCACTTGTGCACTCACAAAGTTTTTGGAATTGTCCTTAGAACCAGCAATGCTGTTATCCAGTCCCTTGCTGAATTATTAACACACTTGCAAACACTAACAGTCCCTACTTCTCACATATTGTCCATATACTATGACCAACAGAAACGTGTGCAGTGAAATGTAACTTAATTTGAAGAACTGGTAACAATTACAATTTGGTAACATAAAAATACAATAACAAAGGTACACAATACATCATTAAAAACATAACAATATAGATAACATTTGTAGTAATAGGGGCTTTACAAAAGAATAGAAATAGACATATACATCAGTGTTACAGGAATTATGACATGAGTACATACATAAAATAATGAGAATAGTTTTCGAAACATTAATTTCACACATGAACATTGAAACAGAACAGAATTGTAAACAACTTTACAAAGAAAATAACATATTATTAATGCAACTTATATTTGAGGATAACAGTATTCCTCCTCATAGTGAATATAGCTTAGTATTAGAAGAGAAAAAAATTCTATGAAACAGTACACAGAGACAGGAAGAAAACAAATACTCAAGGGTACACAAACACATAGTGGGATAACACCAATAGGAAAGGACAGGGTTCGTTTTCAGTGTAACATTTGGTACTGCAGTCCAACCCAAAACTTCATATATCTTTCCTCTTATTTCATCCTTTGTTTCCACCAAAAAAAAATTCTAACTAAGCATGCTTTCTGTGTTTATATGTTCACACATTTCTTACCTCATTTTTATTTTCCATTATCTTACCTCATCATTTATTTCCAAGAAAATCCTACCTAAACCTGTTTTCTCAATGCATTTCTTCCAATTCATCGCAACTCATTCTCTTAGAGGCTACCCCCTCTTAAGCTAACTTAAATCTACTGAGCTCAGATGCTAAACTAAGGAACGAGGCAATGCAGCATCACATAACAAATCAACACAAACAGCAATGCAAAAAATGCAAATTGGCAAAGCTAGCAGCATAAATGAGCAAAAGTCAAATTCAATAACACTATGCCTGGCAAACAGCAGCAACTTATACCTAAACATGACATAGCGCAAGCAGAAAAAATATTACACTAAACAACAATGCAGATAAGGGAAATGTATATTCACATCTTAATGTCTATGTAATTAAAGTGGTGCACCACAAGAAGTTATTCTACCAAAAAGTTACCAATTACTTGAAAAGAAAATTATGAATGCAGTTACTAGTTCCTTCTTATTGTTCTTTCCTTTCCAAGTGCTCCTTTTTTAAAGAATGTGGATCATAAAATAATTATTTAATAGATCTGTTGACAGAAAGTGTTCACATTAGCAAATGCATTTCATTTTATAAAAGCAATGCTGCAACACAGCTGGAAACCAGATATCAAATGAAATAAGCAATTACGCAAACCAAAGCATAAAAACATCATTCAATAGCTATGTGGCATTTCGTAAGTCAGTAGCTCTCAATTCTCGTAGAAAGACACTTGTCATTATCAGGTTTGCAGATGTAAGAATATTTCCAAGGATAATGGCCTCCCCTTTTTTTTTGTGCTACCTGTGCCGCTGAAAAGGGCTCGCAATAATGGCTTTTTCTCCAGGCGTCTGACACTGCTGGGTGCCCGCGACGCATTACGTGCAGGTGGTCACTTAACTTTCGTACGGAAATATTTACGACAGGAGATTCTGCTACCGTGGTAGTCTCATATAAAAATATATCACAGGTCAAGAATTAGCGTTGCAAATCTGTAGAAACAAAACCCTATAAATATAACAGTGTCCAAAACAATTTTCAGTGGCATTGTGATACATTCATGCATATACACACACATTTCATAACTCTTAAAGTACGATTCTTGGTTTCCAACAACCTTTTCATAAATCAGAGTCCCTAACCCCTACTCCTTATTCCTTACCTTATTACACATATACATATTCATATTCATCAACACGTCTTCAATACTTCATCATAATAGCTACATAGCATAATCAGATTCCTCATATAGCATCAGCTTATTTATCATAAACATACCTCAACAGCATAGTACACATCGTCGTGGTAATAATAACATCATAACACTTCAGTCAAATCTTAAAAACGTCGTAACTTCCTCCAATAATTTCAAAACGTAAAAAAAATTCTCTGCTCATTTCAATAGTGTCATCTACCTCAAACGTACTTTAAAATCATGCTCCCTTACCAAATATATCATTCAAATCTCTCATAGTATCACAATGGTTCCGAAAAAATATGAACAGTTTACAAAGTACAGATAAAATACAGTTTCATAAGTGTGAAGTTATCCAACCGTGTAATTGCGTAAACATCTGTCACTGATATAGTAAAATAAATGTTTGTCTCTCTCAGTTAAATGATCAGATAGCTGTGTAATTTGTGTGTTAGAGAAATATGGTACCGATGTGTAAAGTTGTATAAGCAAATACCATATTAGCTAGGGTTCCTTGTGGTTGCCACACACATGGTACACAAAGTAGGCATGTACCCCCCTGAGGATAAATGTAATTATGCCCTCAGGTGTTACAAATTACAGCAATGGAATGAAATGTATCACGGAAAACTTTCTTTGTAATTAAAAAAATCTTTAAAAATAAATGTTTCAAGTACAAAATTAATCACTGAAATGTGTGTCCTGCAGCGCTAAATGTGCGTCTTGTTGCAACATAATCTGTGTGGAAGTGTCGTAGTTATCGTCCTCCGAAAGCTAAGTTCTGCAGAAGCCAATGTACTTACCTCATGATAAACAAAAGTGAAATGCTTTGCGTATAGATATCATACTTATTACGCTTATTGCCGTGATGAAGAAAGTACTGTGCTGTAACGTATTGTTGTGCTACAGAAAAGGCTGTCTCCTTGTAGCTATACCATAAAAGTTACTACTAAAACATGTTTTACTTTCCAGAATAATACAGAAAACTGTGCAGATATAAAACAGATACACCGCAAAAGCAACATTGTAAATTGTCACTCATTAGTAGCGTCGTGATAAAAATCGTGTAGCTGTCACATAAACTAACCACTGTGTCGTCTGGTATCTCACAGAAAGTACTTTAAACCCAGAATGTATTTTCAAGTAAACCAAAATGTTGCATTAAAATCTCATTAGCAGTACCAGTATGTGTCCTAAGTATGTAACCCTGATAGTCGTTACGTAATCGTGCAACTAACAAGCAAGAATGTACAAATACAACACTGTGTCGTCTGTTCACTATAACAATGCATTCGTAATTTCTGTTTTAAAAATGTTCCCTAGGTTCTAGACTGGATATTTAACTTCAAACATTGTTGCATGTTAACAGTTTCTAAATCTGACAAAGCATATTAGTAATGTGAAGCGAAAAATTTTATGACAAAGACTAAGTTAAAAAGCAGATTATCTTTCAATAAATGGTTTTACATGTGAAATGTGGTGTAAACCTTTACTCTTCATAGTACTCAGAGTTTGAACTTGAATGCAATTGTCAGGCGGTATACGTCGGTAAAGAATACTGGAGTTTTTCTCAAGGTTAGCGTCTATGTTATTTTTCTCTGAGCCGCCTGCTGTGCGAGTCATTGTCTGTCTCTTTGTTGGCGCGCGTCGTTATTGGGATTAGGAGACCTAACTTCTACAAATTCACCGTGACGAGAGGGCCCTGCTCTGTTTGAATCCCGCCAGTTCTGATGCAATTCAGGTCTGTCGTTACGATCATATCGTCTGTCGTCATGTCGGTAGATTCCATAGTTTCTTTCTTGTCGGTCACATGGTGGAGAATTTCTCCCTGAATCGTAACTGCGCGCTGGACCGTTGCGTCTAAAGTTATTCTGTCTCCCTTGATAATAATTGTTTTGGTTCCCATATTGTCTGTTTCTCTGATTGTCTCTGTGATAGTCATTACCACGGAGAGGTGATCTTTCCCTGTAATTATTACTACTCTGCCAACGGTTGTCATACGGGTGGTGTCTGTTTTGGTCACGATATGTGTTGTGAGAATAGCCTTGTCGTGTCCAGTTATTATTTCTTTCATCGTGGAATTGTGACAGATGTGACCTGTAATTGTTGTGCTCCTGTTTCCGCGTTCCCCGATTGTCAGTGTCAATTTCCAATTCTTGTAACAGACCCTGAAATGCTTCAATGTCATCTTTGCAACGTCCTGCTAAAATAATATGTCGTAAATGTTCAGGCAATTTGAGTAAGCAAATGCGGATGAGTTCTGAGGGGCTGTATGGGTTTGAAAGATATTGATTCTTATGCAACATGTCTTCAAAATATTTGACAAGACTGGAAAATTCAGATTGTTCAAAGTGTTTCATCATCATGATGCTATGTTTTACACGGTCTTGTGTAGCTTGAGACCAATACGCTGAGAGGAAGGCATGGTAAAATTCTCCTTCACTGTGGCAATCGTGAATTACCGATCGCATTCTTACAGCTGGTTCATTCTCCAAGTAGCCACACATAAATTCTAATCTGTGTTCCAATGACCAGTTGGGAGGGAAACAATGAGAGAATTGATGGAGCCACGCTTGTGGATGAATGTCGTTGGCAGAATTCTTAAACGTTTTGAATTTACGTGTAGTAATGAACAGCTTATAGTCAAAATCATCATGTCGGCAAGTCGCATGTCGGTCATTGTAACTTCGTTTCGGCGGTTCCATCTCGAAATTCGGTGCACATTGCCAGTTTCTTTCATAACTTCCGAAATGCCCTGTGTTATTATTTTGCGTCTTTTCCGTATTTCTAAGTCCCTCTTCCCGTGTTGGGGCGCGAGTGTCCTCTGAAATACGTAATTCTTGTATTACCTGTGTCAGCTGATCTTGTACTTCCCGGATTTCTCTTTGGTGTTGCGTATCAATTTGATTCAGATTTTGTTTCAGTTTCCTAATTTGTTCGCTCTGTTCTGTGTCATTAAAGACTACCGGTTTTGCGTCATTCAGATTATCATCTACCTTCGTAGATAAATTATTTAGCTGTTCCGAAAGTTCAACTACTTTCTCTGATAATGAACACATTTCCTCAGTGTGTTTTTCTGAACCAAGCTTCAGAGTGTCCATTTGTGTTGAAATCGAATCTACTGTGTCCTTTAAGTTTTCCTGAGTTTTTGCAAGTTGCGTAACCGAATCGGTAGATGCAACTGAGTCAATTTTAGCCCACAAGGTCTCATGATTTTCATGAACAATGGTTTGCAGTTCTTTTATGGCTGCTTCGTGATTCTGTAATGCATTTTCATGCCGCGAAAAAATAGGTTGAAAATGCTCACAAATTTGTGTTTTTACGTCATTACACACTTTCTGACATTTCGATTCAATGTTATGTAACTCAGCAGTTAAATCTTCACGCGTTTGTTCAAGAGTTTGTTCCAATGAGTCTAACTTTTGAAGCTGTTGCTGTGTTTGTCTCTGATTTTGTTCCAGTGTGTCTAACTTTTGAAGCTTTTGCTGTGTTTGTCTCTGATTTTGTTCCATTTGTTGCATTAATTGCAATAATAATGCATTAGTGTCTGGAATCTGTTTCTCTACGCTTTTCGGCAGTGCATTTGCACCGGCAACATTCACATTTTGACAAGCAGAAAATGTGTCTTGACTTATTTGAGAAAACGGTGATGACCCAAAACCTGAATCTACAGTATTTGCGAAATTGTGTCCTGTCATTTCGGATTCCTGAGGCGAGCTGTTGCCGACCGATCGATCGATAATGCTTCCCTCTTCACTAATTGTTTCACTGTCCATGCCATTGTTTGCCGCCCGCTCCATTTCCCTATTCACAATTACCAAATTACTACTTTGAACATCAGTTAATTCACTACTCGGTGGCGCTAACACACTGCTTTCGTCTTCACTGTCATTTCTCAGTTTACTTTGGAGCCTAGTATTACGTTTTTCACACGCCATTATTGTCACAATATTTCACACGACAACACAGAAAAACACAATTTGAAGATCAAAAATAAGAGAACACATTAACATAGCACTGAAAATAATATCTAGTTAATTGCAGCTGCGAAATACTTGGTGCAAATCTACATGCATGCCACAACTGTTTTACTATACAACAATGAAAAACTACAACTACAAAGGAAATTCTCTCTATAATTACGCGCTAGCAATAAACAAAATCTACACTAAATACACAAACTACAAGAAAAAATCAGAAGATTCCAGTGAGGTATCCTAGGCTAAGGGTCGACATATGAAACGTCCCCTTTCAACAATTTTACAGGACTGTGCTTAACCTGACACACAATATTTTTAGCGCAACGCAATCTGACTTTCAAAATTCCCTACTAAAGAATGGCCCTGACAAACATTAAACTATACCTTTCACAAATCACTTACCTCACAAAAATCTTCGCTGCTCAAGCTACTGCAATACAGCGAACGCCACTACTGCCAGCTAAATAAAAGATTCAAACTACTGAAGGCACTAACTACTGATAGGGGTAGTTAGCAAATGAAAGATATTAATAGAGAGCAAACAATGTATTTACCTTAATATCATCACAAGTCATAATATATATATCAGTTCATGACAAATTACAAAACTCCGCCATCTCTCTCCCCACATCCACCACTGCTGGCGGCTCACCTCCAACTGCGCAACGCTACGCGCTGTTCACAGCCAGCTGCCTAACACTACAATGGCGAGAATTACAACAATGCAAAGCAGCCACAGACTGCACACAGCACAGCCAGTGATTTTCATATTGAGCGCTACGTAACGTTGCCAATAAGAAAACATAAACAGCCTACTTACAACTTTCTGATAATAGAGCTTCAACTGCAAGCCATTCAGAAATTGTCGATTAAAATTTTGATCACTTGTGATGATTTAGGATGATGTTCCTTAGCTGGCAAAGATGATATGGAGTCCAAGCCTAAGCAACTGATAAAGGTACCTTCCTTAATTACCGTGTTTATGTTTATGTGAGACTGTAAGGGGCGATCGAAAAGTTTCCGTTCAAGGACGTTGCTGCAGCGTATATGCAAGGTAGCGTGACTACGATGCGGTTATGTAAGCACCGACATGAGGGCAAGGCATTAGCGTGGCATTCGTGTCATTTCGAGGTGCGTGCGGTAAAGTGCGGAAACGCGAAACGCGGCGACGGCATTACAAAATGCATCCAAACAAGGCCAACATACTGGCATTCTGCTGAAGGACCAACACCGGCAGACATCCATCGGAGAATGCATCAGAGGGTGCAGCTGCCTCATGATAGCGCACGTCCTCACATAGTAAATGTCTTAACACATAAATTACGCCAAATTAAGTCGGTGACACTCCAGCATCCGCCCTATGTTCCTGATCTCTCCCCACGCGATTATCATCCATTCGATCCCCTGAAAAAGGCCTTGAAGGGTCGAAGATTCTTGTTGGACGGGGATGTGCAGCGGGCATTTACGGAATTTTTCACGCAGCAGGACACAGTATTTTACGAAACGTATTTCTTAAACATGATGAGTCGGTGAGTAATTGCCCCAACTCTCACGGCGCTTTTGCCTGATGGACATACCGATTTCACAGCCTTCTAAAGGAAACTTTTCGATCTCCACTTTTATTATGATGTAAAGTCATTGACTTGCCTACAAAAAGAATACACGGTTGCAGCTCTCACAGTACTTATTGCTTTCCAACAATGGTTGTATCTGTGCAGAACCGCTAGTTGTCAGTAATCCTAGCACCACAACGTGTCATTCAGACCAAAGTACTGGGAAGATGGTTTGTTCGCAAATTTGTCTAAAAAATCCCTGTCATGCCTTAGACGTATAAAACTGAAAAATTAATGAACTAAAACAATTAATTTCAAATTAACCAAATAATGAATTTCCTAAAGAAAGCCAGTTGTATTTCCAAGGGTTATACATAACCTAAACAAAAATAATTTACAACACAGTTAATTGTAAAAAGGAAATTTTTCCGTATGTGTAAGGGTTGAACTACGTGCTATCGATGATTAAATTACAGGGGTTGGACAACAACATCGAAACACTGCGAGAAATGCGTCCTTGAACATAAATGCAGCCATACCTGCAGGTTGTGCTGTTGTGTTTGATCACGAACGACACCTGTGCAATGTCCTGAAGACATTGAAAATGTTAGAAGAGTTCAGAACAGAGTTCTGTCTTGTTGTGAGGGCAATATGTCAGAGTTAAGTGGATTCAAACATAGGCAGATTGTTGGTGATCATATAGTGGGTGTTTCTGTAACCAAGTAACCAAGGGCGTTGAACAAGAACGTAACTAGGGTTTTGTCAAAGGGGGGGGGGGGGGGGGGGAGAGTGGAGGAGGGAGTGAGATTTTTAAAGAGGACTGTCTTCATTTATTCTGAAAATTTCCATAAAGACCGATAACCATTACATTCGGCAATGATCTCTGTGTTTTCCCCAAGCAGAGATACAGCGAGGTGGCTAAAGTCATGGGATGGCGATATGTACGTATACAGATGGCAGTGGTATCTCTCACACAAGGCAGTGTAGTGGCCGAGCTGACATTTGTACTCGGGTGACTCACGTGAAAAGATTTCTGACGTGCTTATGGCCGCACGAAGGGAATTAACACTTTGAACACGGAGTGGTTGTTGGAGCTAGACGCTTGTAACATTCCATTTAGAAAATCGTTAGGGAAATCAATATTCCAAGACCAACAGTGTCAAGCGTGTGCGAAAATACCAAAGTTCAAGCATTACTTCTCACTATGGATAACGCAGGGTCCGATGGCTTCATTTAACGACCGGGAGCAGTGGTGTTAACGTACACTTGTCAGTGCTAACAGACAAGCAGCACTGTGCGAACTAACCGCAGAAATCAATGTGGGACGTACAATGAACATGTCCATTAGGACAACGAGGCGAAATTTGACGTTAATGGGATATAGAGCAGCAGACGACCGACGCGAATGCCTTTTGTAACATCGCGACATCACCTGCAGCACCTTTCCTGGGCTCGTGACCGTATCTGTTGGAACGGAAAATCGTGGCCTGGTCAGATGCGTCCTGATTTCAGTTGGTAAGCGCTGATGGTAAGGTTCAAGTGTGGCGCAGACTCCAAGAAGTTGTGGACCCGAGTTGTCAACAATGCGCTTTGGAAGCTGGTGATGGCTCCATGATGGTGTGGGTAGTGTTCACATGGAATGGAGTGGGTTCTCTGTTCCAACTGAACCTATCACTGACTGCAAATGTTTAAGTTCGGCTACTATAGGTCCACTTGCTGTGGTTCGTGGACGTCATGCTCACAAACAACGTTAGAATGTTATGGATGACAATGCTCCATGTTACCGACCCACAGTTCTTCGCTGTCGGTTTTAAGAACATTCTGGACAGTTCGAGCGAATGATTTCGCTACCCGTCAAACATTTATGTTCGTTCTCAAAGTCTTGCAGTGGCGACACTTTCGCAATTAGGGACGGCTATAACGACAGCGTGGCTCAGGATTTTTGCGGGGGCTACCAACGCCTTATTCGTTCTATGCCTGACGAGTTGCTGTACTACGTCGGGCAAAAGGCCCGACAATATATTAGGAGATATCCTTTGACTTTTGTCATCTCAGTCACTTAGGAGTGCTGTATTTTGGGAAACCACTAATAAGCATTCTTGCTCCAATTTTCCTTCACCCTGCAACGTCATTTTTACATTCTTCTTTCAGTCCGTATGTGAGCCGAGGAAGTGATCAGGGACGAGTGCTAACTTTCTGGGGCACCGTGATTATTACCTACATGGGTTTTGAAGTAAGATCTCAGTTCGACAGAGAAGCTAGAATAAGTTTTGGTGGCGAAAATGCAAAGGATGTAATTATTGAACCTTAGACGTTCCCAAATTTCCTCATTTAAATATGCATCTGTTACTCCTTGCAATGTAACAAACATCATGGTCTGCATTGATGAATGTCCAAGTAGACGAAATCTTGAGCCTAGCTCCCGACAATGTATACTTTTATAATTTATTAATCATACGACTTATAACCCTGGGGGTCTCTGAAGAGAAGTTGGGCTCACGTTCGATTTAGTGCTTTTCATTTAAGCAGAGGGGTTGCATCTTTAAGGGAATTGGAACCTGTCGGGAAAGAATAGTATTCGGAAAGATTTGGCTGTGGTCTATAATAAGGTACCAACCCCAGCATTTGCCTAAATTGAAAATGGGAAACCACAGAAAACCATTTTCAAGGTTTCCAGATATGGATTCAAACATCCTCGCCTCCCGAGTTCAGAGATTGCTACCTCGGCAGCTTAACATGCAGAACTACCTGAAATCGGTGGAGAACTTAAAAAAATGCCAGTTGCTGTACACTGTTTTAAAATAAATAAAATGCATCGGAATAAAAGTTGTAAATCTGATATTGCATGTTTCTCCTTTAATTTTAAATGGTTATTCATTTACAGTGCGTGAGTGCATGCCTATTTTAAGATTTAATCGTGTATGGAATTGCTGGCATCAGTTATTACAAAGGCGTAAATAGATTTCGGCCGAAAAGAGGGAGTGAGGGGCGCACGGGGAAGTCGGATGGAACGAGTTCGTGCATCCAGTTGAAAAATTCTCTTAGAAACGAACCAGTTATGGAATGTGCCGTCAGCAAATGCCTCTTCCGCTCCCCACAAACCTCTCCCCATCGTTTCGTTATGTACCGGAATTGGTTTTCATAAACGAGTACCTCCCTGGTGACGAGATAGGGTGACATTTTACCATTTGGGCTACTAAAGATACAATTTTAAACTGCTATAGACTGGTATTTAGGCTTTTGTGGGAGTGCGCGCGTACTTTTATCTTACCGAAACGCCAGTGGACGAATCAGAATCGGTTTTGTTCTTCTTTCTCGTTACAAACCTATCCTTCATTAGGAACTACGCAACAACACACAGCATATATATATATATATATACGGTACACTTACAGTAAGTACAATCTGTCAGAACTGAACCAATTAACGAAAAAACAGTGCTCAAGCAAGACCAACAATTGGTCTTGGTTAAAATAGGTCTGGCCGATAGCTGATAGTTATGCGGATGTATAGATTGTTTAAATCTGATGCTGTCCTTGCTGACTGTAGATAGCGTGTAACCCTTTTCCGTTACTGAAAATTAACCGTCCTCCCTCTAACTACATTCTTTCGCTGAAATGTTTGGTGTTTCAATTGGCGCCATATGAATTACACGAGTGGTATTCAGAAAGTAAGGTCCGATTTGGTGCAAAATGGAAACCACAGTGAAAGTTCAATGGAACTTTGCACAGAAATGGACCGTGTCTCTGGACACGAACAAGTCACCTCTCTTCTCAGCTCTGGGGGCACAGTGTGCACGTAGCGATGAATATAACAATAGTGTCTCCCACCAAGTATGTGCATCTGGTGAGAGATCCCGCCCACATAACATAAATGTCACGCGTTTCTTTCTTCAAGACAATTTTCAGCCGCGTTCTGCAGGGGCAATGAAGACGCTCCTGCAGTGTTTTGGATGGGAAGTGTCTGATCACCCACAATACAGCCCTTAATTGGCTCCCTCCGATGTTCATCTCTGCTCGCATGAACCATTGGCTACGAAGACCACATTTTAGCACAAACAGCGACAGACAAGCACAGGCGGTTGCTCTCAGCGACGAGGGTACTGGAAAGTTTGTACAACGCCTGGACAGATGTCTAAGTCTGAGCGGCGACTAACTAGAGAGGTAGCTAGTAGATGTGGCTAACTGTTGAGAATAAAAAAAAGTTTTTGATTTTCACTGTGATTTCTATTTCGCAATAGACCGGACCTTAGTTTCCAAACAGCCCTCGTATACAGGGTGGTCCATTGATCGTGCCCGGGCCAAATATCTCACGAAATATGCGTTAAACGAAAAAACTACAAAGAATGAAATTTGTCTAGCTAGAAGGGGGAAACCAGATGGCGCTATGGTTGGCCCGCTAGATATAGGTCAAACGGATATCAACTGCGTTTTTTTTTAAATAGAAACCCCCATTTTTATTAGATATTCGTGTAGTACGTAAAGAAATATGAATGTTTTAGTTGGACCACTTTTTTCGCTTTGTGATAGACGGCACTGAAATAGTCACAAACATATGGCTTACAATTTTAAACGAACAGTTGGTAACGGGCAGGTTTTTTAAATTAAAATACAGAACGTAGGTATGGTTGCACATTTTATTTTGGTTGTTCCAACGTGATACATGTACCTTTGTGAACTTATCATTTCTCAGAACGCATGCTGTGATTACCTGTAAATACCATTTTAATGCAATAAATGCTGAAAATGATGTCCGTCAACCTCAATGCATTTGGCAATACGTGTAACGACATTCCTCTCAACAGCGAGTAGTTCGCCTTCCGTAATGTTCGCACATGCATTGACAATGCGCTGACGCATCGTTGGATCACGATAGCAAATATCCTTCAACTTTCCCCACAGAAATAAATCCACGGACGTCAGATCCGGTGAATGTGCGGACCTTGGCATGGTGCTTCGATGACCAATCCACTTGTCATGAAATATGCTATTCAATACCGCTTCAACCGCACGCGAGCTATGTGCCGGACATCCATCATGTTGGAAGCACATCGCCATTCTGTCATGCAGTGAAACATCTTGTAGTAACATCGATAGAACATTACGCACGAAATCAGCATACATTGCACCATTTAGATTGCCATCGATAAAATGGGTACCAATTAACCTTCCTCCCTTAATGCCGCACCATACATTAACCCGCCAAAGTCGCTGATGTTCCACTTGTCGTAGCCACGTGGATTTTCCGTTGCCCAATAGTGCGTATTATGCTGGTTTACGTTATCTCTGTTAGTGAATGTCGCTTCGTCGCTAAATATAACACGTGCAAAAAATCTGTCATCGTCCCGTAATTTCTCTTGTGCCCAGTGGCAGAACTGTACACGACATTCAGAGTCGTCGCCATGAAATTCCTGGTGCATATAAATATGGTACGGGTGCAATCGATGTTGATGTAAGATTCTCAACACTGAAGTTTTTGAGATTCCCGATTCTCGCGCAGTTTGTCTGCTACTGATGTGCAGATTAGCCTCGACATCAGCTAAAACACCTACTTGGGCATCATCATTTGTTGCAGGTAGTGGCTGAAGTTTCACATGTGGCTGAACACACCCTATTTCCTTAAATAACGTAACCATTCGGCGAACGGTCCGAACACTTGGATGATGTCGTCCAGGGTACCGAGCAGCATACATAGCACACGCCCGTTGGGCATTTTGATCACAATAGCCATACATCAACACGATATCGACCTTTTCCGCAATTGGTAAACGGTCCATTTCAACACGGGTAATGTATCACGAAGCAAATATCGTCCACACTGGCGGAATGTTACATGATACCACGTACTTACACGTTTGTGGCTATTACAGCGCCATCTATCACAAAGCGAAAAAAGTGGTGCAACTAAAACATTCATATTTCTTTACGTACTACACGAATATGTAATAAAAAATGGGGGTTCCTATTAAAAAAAAAACGCAGTTGATATCCGTTTGACCCATGGCAGCGCCATCTAGCGGGCCAGCCATAGCGCCATCTGGTTTCCCCCTTCAAGTTAGACGAGTTTCGTTCTTTGTAGTTTTTTCGTTTGATGCTTATTTCGTGAATATTGGGCCCGGTCACTATCAATGGACCACCCTGTATACTGCGAACAGGGAAAGGGGAAAAACATCATCTGCTAAGTAACAATGCGGAGGACAATGTGTGTTCAGTGTTTGTAACGCAAAATAGGAGGACTACAGCTGCAAAAGTCATTGCAGAACTGAAAGTCGCATTTGCGAACGCTGTCAGCATCAAACCAAAATGAAGGGCCCTCCGTAAGCAGGAAATTGCAGGGCGAGCTGGAATTTCGTAACCACTTACAAGTGATATAAGTGCCCGTTAGAAGAAAACGCGGTGCCGAATCCATGAAACTAGGGCTACGGAACAATGGAAGGAAGTCATTTGGTCTGATGAGTCTCGTTTCAGACTTTTTGCAAGTTCTGGCTGTCCCACATCTCAAGAGTGAAACATGGCGGAAGTTAGGTGACGATTTGTGCGTTGCGTATCATGTAGCCGTGGTCTAGGAGTAGAGTCTTTGATTCATAATCAAAACGTCTCCAGTCCCCGGTTCGATCCCCGCCACTGCCTAAATTTTGATAAATAATCAGCATTGGCTGCCGAAGACTTCCGGCATAAGAAGTCAGCCCCATTCTGCCAACGGCCTTGTCAAAGAGGGCGGAGGAGCGGATAGAGGTTCAGGGCACTCTCTTGTCCTAGGGGTGGGAAATTGCCCCTAAAGGCGGAAGAATCAGCAATGAACAACGACATGAGGATGCAGAAGGCAATGGAAACCACTGCATTAAAGACACGTAACGTGTATCCACAGGACATGTGGCCTGTAATTGAAGAAGTGTCATGATGATCTCTCCATTGGCAAAAGATTCCGGAATAGTCCCCCATTCGGATCTCCGGGAGGGGACTCCCAAGGGGGAGGTTACCATGAGAAAAAGATTGAATAATCAACGAAAGGATAACGTTCTACGAGTCGGAGCGTGGAATGTCAGAAGCTTGAACGTGGTAGGGAAACTAGAAAATCTGAAAAGGGAAATGCAAAGGCTCAATCTAGATATAGTAGGGGTCAGTGAAGTGAAGTGGAAGGAAGACAAGGATTTCTGGTCAAATGAGTATCGGATAATATCAACAGCAGCAGAAAACGGTGTAACAGGTGTAGGATTCGTTATGAATAGGAAGGTAGGGCAGAGGGTGTGTTACTGTGAACAGTTCAGTGACCGGGTTGTTATAATCAGAATCGACAGCAGACCAACACCTACAACGATAGTTCAGGCATACATGCCGACGTCGCAAGCTGAAGATGAACTGATAGAGAAAGTGTATGAGGATATTGAAAGGGTAATGCAGTATGTAAAGGGGGACGAAAATCTAATAGTCATGGGCGACTGGAATGCAGTTGTAGGGGAAGGAGTAGAAGAAAAGGTTATAGGACAATATGGGCTTGGTACAAGGAATGAAAGATGAGAAAGACTAATTGAGTTCTGTAACAAGTTTCAGCTAGTAATAGCGAATACCCTGTTCAAGAATCACAAGAGGAGGAGGTAGACTTGGAAAAGGCCGGGAGATACGGGAAGATATCAATTAGATTACATCATGGTCAGACAGAGATTCCGAAATCAGATACTGGATTGTAAGGCGTACCCAGGAGCAGATGTAGACTCAGATCACAATATAGTAGCGATGAAGAGTAGGCTGAAGTTCAAGACATTAATCAGGAAGAATCAATACGCAGAGAAGTGCGATACGGAAGTACTAAGGAATGACGAGATACGTTTGAAGTTCTCTAACGCTATAGATACAGCAATAAGGAATAGCGCAGTAGGCAGTACAGTTGAAGAGGAATGGACATCTCTAAAAAGGGCCATCACAGAAGTTGGGAAGGAAAACATAGGCACAAAGAAGGTAGCAGCGAAGGAACCATGGGTAACAGAAGAAATACTTCAGTTGATTGATGAAAGGAGGAAGTGCATACGTGTTCCGGGAAAATCAGGAATACAGAAATACAAGTCGCTGAGGAATGAAATAAATAGGAAGTGCAGGGAAGCTAAGACGAAATGGCTGCAGGAAAAATGTGAAGACATCGAGAAAGGTATGATTGTCGCAAGGACAAACTCAGCATACAGGAAAGTCAAAACAACCTTTGGTGACATTAAAAGCAACGGTGGTAACATTAAGAGTGCAACGGGAATTCCATTGTTAAATGCAGAGGAGAGAGCAGATAGGTGGAAAGAATACATTGAAAGCCTGTATGAGGGTGAAGATTTGTCTGATGTGATAGAAGAAGAAACAGGAGTCGATTTAGAAGAGATAGGGGATCCAGTATTAGAATCGGAATTTAAAGAAGCTTCGGAGGACTTACGGTCAAATAAGGCAAAAGGGATAGATAACATTCCATCAGAATTTCTAAAATCATTGGGGGAAGTGGCAACAAAACGACTATTCACGTTGGTGTGTAGAATATATGAGTCTGGCGATATACCATCTGACTTTCGGAAAAGCATAATCCGCACAATTCCGAAGACGGCAAGAGCTGACAAGTGCGAGAATTATCGCACAATCAGCTTAACAGCTCATGCATCGAAGCTGCTTACAAGTATAATATACAGATGAATGGAAAAAAAAATTGAGATTGCGCTAGGTGAAGATCAGTTTGGCTTTAGGAAAAGTAAAGAGACGAGAGAGGCAATTCCGACGTTACGGCTAATAATGGAAGCAAGGCTAAAGAAAAATCAAGACACTTTCATAGGATTTGTCGACCTGGAAAAAGCGTTCGACAATATAAAATGGTACAAGCTGTTCGAGATTCTGAAAAAAATAGGGGTAAGCTATAGGGAGAGACGGGTCATATACAATATGTACAACAACCAAGAGGGAATAATAAGAGTGGACGATCAAGAACGAAGTGCTCGTACTAAGAAGGGTGTAAGACAAGGCTGTAGCCTTTCGCCCCTACTCTTCAATCTGTACATCGAGGAAGCAATGATGGAAATAAAAGAAAGGTTCAGGAGTGGAATTAAAATACAAGGTGAAAGGATATCAATGATACGGTTCGCTGATGACATTGCTATCCTGAGTGAAAGTGGAGAAGAATTAAATGATCTGCTGAACGGAATGAACAGTCTAATAAGTACACAGTATGGTTTGAGAGTAAATCGGAGAAAGACTAAGGTAATGAGAAGTAGTAGGAATGAGAACAGCGAGAAACTTAACATCAGGATTGATGGTCACGAAGTCAATGAAGTTAAGGAATTCTGCTACCTAGGCAGTAAAATAACCAATGACGGACGGAGCAAGGAGGACATCAAAAGCAGACTCGCTGTGGCAAAAAAGGCATTTCTGGCCAAGAGTAGTCTACTAATATCAAATACCGGTCTTAATTTGAGGAAGAAATTTCTGAGGATGTACGTCTGGAGTACAGCATTGTATGGTAGTGAAACATGGACTGTGGGATAACCGGAACAGAAGAGAATCGAAGCATTTGAGATGTGGTGCTATAGACGAATGTTGAAAATTAGGTGGACTGATGAGGTAAGGAATGAGGAGGTTCTACGCAGAATCGGAGAGGAAAGGAATATGTGGAAAACACTGATAAGGAGAAGGGACAGGATGATAGGACATCTGCTAAGACATGAGGGAATTACTTCCATGGTACTAGAGGGTGCTGTAGAGGGCAAAAACTGTAGAGGAAGACAGAGATTGGAATACGTCAAGCAAATAATTGAGGACGTAAGTTGCAAGTGCTACTCTGAGGTGAAGAGGTTAGCACAGGAAAGGAATTCGTGGCGGGCCGCATCAAACCAGTCAGTAGACTGATGACAAAAACAAAAAAAAAAGAAATATCATGGCCCCCACCATTGCTCTGTAAGGCCACATTACTGTCCAGGATTATGTGACAGTTTTGGCTGCTGAGGTCCATCCCTGCTTTGGAAAAGAGGGTGCATGATCGCTATCCACCGTCATCATATTTGCCTGAACTTATCACTAGTCATCAGGAAGAATGCTATAAGATTCGGCCTGTATTTATCCATTCGGAGACAGCTTGTAATGGTACTTGAATTACGTAACCACTATGCCACCTCACCTCAACCTCTCGATACCAGCAATATTCTACTGTGTTTCTGTAAAATAGTTAACATATTTCTGTGACAACATTCAGAGTTGATTTCATTAATGCAGAGGTACTTCGATACATCAATATGTATATATTGCAATGATAATATTCTTATGTGTATTTTTTTTTGTCACTATGATTTTTGACGTACTTGTAACTCTGATTTTTGAGCGTGTAAGCGGTTATTAGAGAGAGTCAAGCTTTGGTCGTCATGTTAAAAAAAGGTGCAAATTATAGTCAGTTTATGAAACGTGAACTTTAACAGTGAGGGAGATATTTTCAAGTATGTTTTATATTGTGAAGTGATGTTTTGGAACGAGTTACGTGATATTGCAACAAAAGTAATAAAAAAGAAGTGTAGCTTAAATTCGGACTGCTGATTACTTTTTTACATCACCATTGTCCTAACTTGCAAAAGTTTAATCTTCAAGATTGGTTTATGAAACACATCTATAAAACTTGTGAATATCGCAGAATAACACCTAGGCCTCTTTGCATCCGAGCTTGGAATCATCACTACCTAGATTTTCGACGATTGAGCCATGAGTTCACAACGAGACCAGCGTGGGAAACACGAAAAGATGAGCGCCTAGTTTATCCCTTACTTCAAGAAATGACTTTATTAACTGTGCTCTAATGACACCAGCCACATAATATAACTTTGTTGTTACCCGAAAATGCAATATTTAGCAGTGTGAGCAACACTACGATCATAATTAATTTTTGACCTTTGTTGTGGTAGGGTTGTTAGAAGTTGGAATCGGTTTTGCATGCCAACGGTTTTCCTACATCTTGGCATGGTTATGCCTTGTGTTTTTGACGTTTCCATATTTTTGAACCCATGTATGCTCCGTGAAAAATTGAACCAGACCATCTCCTCTTCCATTCCTTCCCACCAGTCCGTTGTCTCCCACTATTTTACTTCTCTTCCTTCTCTTGCTATAGGATTCCTGTCTCCGCCACAGATAAATTTTCTTCTTTCCTGTCTGAGTAAAAACCATGGTGGCTTAATAAACAAATTTCTTACTTCGTGATGATCGGCTAATCTAAAGTTGTAGTGCATAGTGTTTTCGTTCATCAGCAGCCCTTGGTGGGTCTTAAGCACCTCTTTTTCTCAAATATTTACGAGATACCAGGTACCACCTGCACAAAAGTTACGTTCTACATCTACATCTATGTACATACTCGCCACGCCGCTGTAGGGTAAGCAGAGGAAGGTGCCCTCTACCATTAACAGTAATTTCCTTTCCTGTTCCGCTCATAAAAAGAGCGATAGAGCATATATGCCTCAGTTTGAGCGCAGGTTTCTCGTGTCTTAGATTTTTGAACGGCGTGGTTGTGGAGATAACGCAACGATTAGTATGATTAATCAATTATTCAAAAACAGTCTTAATCGCATTTATTATTATTATATCGCCAACCGGTTTCAACCCGACGTAAGGGTCATCTTTTCTGCGTTTAAACCATTGATCGACTGCTGGTGGTGTCACTCCTGTCTACATAACGGCAGGAAACTATGGATAGTTTGGATAGGATAGGATTGTTCGACTGCTGGTGGTGTCACTCCTCTCTACATAACGGCAGGAAACTATGGATAGTTTGGATAGGATAGGATTGGTCGACTGCTGGTGGTGTCACTCCTCTCTACATAACGGCAGGAAACTATGGATAGTTTGGATAGGATAGGATTGGTCGACTGCTGGTGGTGTCACTCCTGTCTACATAACGGCAGGAAACTATGGATAGTTTCGATAGGATAGGATTGGTCGACTGCTGGTGGTGTCACTCCTGTCTACATAACGGCAGGAAACTATGGATAGTTTGGATAGGATAGGATTGGTCGACTGCTGGTGGTGTCACTCCTGTCTACATAACGGCAGGAAACTATGGATAGTTTGGATACGATAGGATTGGTCGATTGCTGGTGGTGTCACTCCTGTCTACATAACGGCAGGAAACTATGAATAGGTTGGATAGGATAGGATTGGTCGACTGCTGGTGGTGTCACTCCTGTCTACATAACGGCAGGAAACTATGGATAGTTTGGATAGGATAGGATTGGTCGACTGCTGGTGGTGTCACTCCTGTCTACATAACGGCAGGAAACTATGGATAGTTTGGATAGGATAGGATTGGTCGACTGCTGGTGGTGTCACTCCTCTCTATATAACGGCAGGAAACTATGGATAGTTTGGATAGGATAGGATTGGTCGACTGCTGGTGGTGTCACTCCTGTCTACATAACGGCAGATAACTATGGATAGTTTGGATAGGATAGGATTGGTCGACTGCTGGTGGTGTCACTCCTCTCTACATAACGGCAGGAAACTATGGATAGTTTGGATAGGATAGGATTGGTCGACTGCTGGTGGTGTCACTCCTCTCTACATAACGGCAGGAAACTATGGATAGTTTGGATAGGATAGGATTGGTCGACTGCTGGTGGTGTCACTCCTGTCTGCATAACGGCAGGAAACTATGGATAGTTTGGATAGGATAGGATTGGTCGACTGCTGGTGGTGTCACACCTGTCTACATAACGGCAGGAAACTATGGATAGTTTCCTGCCGTTATGTAGACAGGAGTGACACCACTAGCAGTCGACCAATGGTGTAAACACCCAGAAGATTACCCCTACGTCGGGTTGAAACCGGTAGGCGGTATAATAATAATAAATGCGATTAAGACTGTTTTTGAATAATTGATTCTCGTATCTTATCTTCGTGGTCCTTAAGCGCAGTATAAGTTGGCGGCAGCAGAATCGTTCTACAGTCAGCTTCAAATGCGCGGTTCTTTAAATTTTCTTAAGTGTTCTTCGAAAAGTACGTCCCCTTCCGTCCAGGGAGTTACTGAAGCAACTCTGTAATACGTTCGCGTTGTCCGAACGTACCAATAACAAATCTAGCTGCCAGCCTCCGAATTGCTTCCATGTCTTACTTTAATCCGCCCTGGTGCGGATCCCTAAAATTCATGCAGTACACAAGAATAGATCGCACTAGCGTTCTATATGCTGTCTCCTTCACGGATGAACCACGAATTCACATAATTCTCCCAGTGTACAGGAGTTCGCGTTCCCTACCACAAACCTCACATGTTCGTTCCACGTCATAAAACTCTGCAACGTTTCGCACAGATATTTAAACGACGTAACTCTGTGAGGCGGGACACTGCGAATTCTGTATCCCAACATTAAGGGTTTGTTTTTCCTACCCAACAGCATTAAGCTAGATTTTTCTACATTAAGAACTAGATGCAGTTCATCACACCAACTAGGACTCAACGATGACACTCTCCCATTCAATTAAAATTACCAAATAAGCAGCAACCAGTCGCAAAATCATGTATTCTTTATTTAATTTTGCAAATCGATTTCAACTGATTAACGGCCATCATCGGTGCTTCCAACGTATATGTTCCCTGAGTAGTATCACTGTCTTAAGCACAGGTCAAACTTTACAATGTTACTACTCAGGGAACATATATGTTGAAAGCACCGATGATGACCGAAAATCAGTTGAAATCGATTTGCAAAAGTAAGTAAAGAAAACATGATTTGGCGACTGGTTGCTACTTATTTGGTAATTTTATGGTTTACGGTCGCTGCACAACTTGGGAACCATATGGAGCCCACCATTCAGAACTTTCCAGTTCATCACAGCAACATCAGCCAACAATCGCAGTTTGCTGCCCGACATGTCCGCCAGATTAATTACGTATACAGAATCAAGCGGTCCTACCACACTTCCCTGGAGCACTCCTGACGGTATCCTTGTCTCTGATGAACACTAGTCGTTGAGGACAACCTATTGGATTCTAGCCATTTGCTCCGTTAACAGTCAGCAGAGCGGCAACGAGTCAAATACTTTTCGGGAATCTAGAAGTGCGGAATCTACCTTTGCCCTTCATCCATAGTTCGCAGTATATTATATGAGAAAAGAGCAAGCTGTTTCGCACGAGCGATGCTTTCTAAAACCTTACTAATTCGTGGACTGGTCGGTCTCAGGGAAATTTATTATATTCGAAGTGAGAATATGTTTAAGAAATCTGAAGCAAATCACTGTTAAGGATATTGATCTGTGCCTTGTTTCTAATTTATACGAAATTTATATGGCAAAATATATATGATAGACGTGTATGGCAGAGTGCCACTCACGGGAGTGAACGTCGAGGAGTCAGTTGGAGGTGGTCGTAAAAATGCCGTGTGGCTGGGGCCTCCCGTCGGGTAGACCGTTCGCCTGGTGCAGGTGTGTCGGTGGGGAATCTCCGACCCAGCCGGGAATCGAACCCGGGCCGTTATGTATGACATTCCGTCGCGCTGCCCACTCAGCTACCAGGGGCGGACGGATCTTGTCGTGAACATTATGAATGCTTTGAAAGAAGAAGAGCACCAAAGTGCCAGAACGCACAATACACAGCTACGTGAAGTATAGGCAGAGGTAAAAAATATGATTATCGCCTAGCTGTGTAGGAGACTTCCCGCTTACTTAGAATGGTTGTTGCCAGGACCACAGCTATGCTGTACCTTCTACTACTCACGCAGGGGTGTTTAAAATCTTGTAGAGGATATTCAGAAGGAAACGCCTATATTTGTAATCGTCCTTTTAACTGTGAAACATAAAGATTTGTTTACATAATCAAAATTAGTCCTATGTGATAGTGATACAAGGGTGGAAGATGTCCATTCTCCGTCCTGTGGTTACTGCGAATGTTTATGGCGAAGACACAACTGTTGTGTTAGGCTGTGTGTGATTTACGCCATACCTGTTTCCGTAATTAATTGCGCGTTTGTAGTTCTTTCGGAAGCTCAAACTTCGCATATCCCTCTGAGCTGTTATTCCAATTAAGTAACAAAGCATCCCACCCACCCACGTCCCAGCTCAGCCGAGTGGCAGCGGGGGACGTTTGCGCAGACCCCGGCACTCAGTGGACTGGATCCCCGTGTTGGAACCGGAGAGTAATTTTCGGCTACAGCCCGCAGCGGTGCCCTCTTAACCTATTTATAACGGATTTTCGGCGAGCGAGAGAAAATTCGCAGAGCTTCGGTGCGCTTACCATTTAAATCCTGCTGGTCCGGAGGAGGTCGGACTCAGAGGAGAAGGGAGAGGGGAGGGGGTTGGTGGGGAGCGTGGGGGAGGATAAAATCGGCGAGGGCTCGGCTTGGAAGGGAAGAAGAGAAAGGGCGGTTGGCGGTCGCTGCTGCTGCTCGCAGGACGGCAAATCTCTTACGCAGCTAATTCCAGCACATTAGCCGCTAATCCTGCTTCCGTTATTTATACAATTTGGAGACCGAAATTTCCATATTCCTGGCGCCAGCACTGAGGATCACCCCTCCGAGACTATTACTCCGCAAACTCAGCAGCACTGCCCGAGGTCTACCAAAACGCCCCCCCCCCCCCCCCCTCCCCCCGCCCACCCACCATCTAGAGATTCTCGTCACTCCATATTTAAGACCACTGTTCCCTCCAAAGTCGCGGAAAATGAAATATAAGAGAGAAACAGGGACCGGGAAGAAACCAGAAAACTTTATTTTCATGTATAACCATCTTAATGTACATGGACACGTTCCTTATGCTTTTGATAAGTACAGTTACCGTAAATTTCTTCTCGCAACTCTTTGCACACTCTGAATAGTGTAACCACTTAACGATGTCTACAGCCGATGTGTGCATAATCTGCAGGAAAACGATTGAAGTTCTTACTAATATTGACTTCGTAATTTGCATTTTAAATCGTGGATAACCATGTTTAAACAATATTGCAATATCTCCATCCATACACATACTCCTTAAGTCACCGCACGGTGAGTGGCGGAGGGTACCCTGTGCCATTACTATTCATTTCCTTGCCTGTTTCACTTGGAAACAGAGTGAGAGAAAAGCAACTATCTACGTGGCACCGAAACAACCCTAATTTCTCTTATCTTTGTGGTCTTTAGGCGAAATGTATGGGGGCGGTAGTAGAATGCCGCTTCTCTAAATTTTCTCTGTAGTGTTCCTCGGAAAGAATGTGGCTCTCCCTCCAGGGATTCCCATTTGAGATTCCGAACTATCTCCGCAATATTTGCAAGTTGTTCGAACCTACCAGTAACAAATCTAGCAGAGTGCCTCTGAACTGGTTAGATGTCTTCCTTCAATCCGAGAAGGTGTGAATCCTAAACACTTGAGCATTACTAGCGTCCTATACGCGGTCTCCTTTGTAGATGAATCTCCCCAAAAACCGGTTAACCATTCACTTTCCCTACCTTCCCTTACATGCTCCTTTCATTTCATATCGCTTTGCAACATTAACGCTCGGGTATTTAAACGACGTGACTGTGTCAAATGGTTCAATTGGCTCTGAGCACTATGGGATTTAACATCTGAGGTCATCAGTCCCCTAGACTTAGAACTACTTCAACCTAACTAACCTAAGGACATCACACACATCCATTCCCGAAGCAGGATTCGAACCTGCGACAGTAGCGGTGGCGCGATTGCAGACTGAAGGGCCTAGAACCGCTCGGCCACACCGGTCGACGTGACTGTGTCAAACGGGACACTACTAATAGTGTATTTGAACAT
The DNA here is from genome assembly GCF_021461395.2 of Schistocerca americana. Taxonomy (NCBI): domain Eukaryota; kingdom Metazoa; phylum Arthropoda; class Insecta; order Orthoptera; family Acrididae; genus Schistocerca; species Schistocerca americana. Next base: position 693,046,370 of record NC_060122.1, read on the forward strand.
TAGGGGTTTGTTTTTCCTACACAGCTGCTCTAACTTTCGTTTATATCTTTCTACATTTATTTCTGGCTTCTAGCCACCTGAACAATTAGAAATTTTGTCTGTCATCTCGTATCATCCTACAGTCATTAAACGACGTTACCTTCCCGCATACCACAGCGTCATTAAGGAAGAGCCGCCGAACGCAGCTCGTCCTGTCCGCCACACTGTTGCTAAAGGTGAAGAAGGGTATTCCATTTTAGGTCAGATCAGGAATTGTGCTAGACAGTGTGGCTCTACGAAAGAGATTTGACGTTGTAAGACGTGTATATTTCTATTGTCTATTGCCAAACCACAATTTATGAAATATGTTTGTATTTTATTAATAGGATTAAGTAGGAATAATTAATATTTGTCATGTTGGAAATAATTGTGGTAGCAGGGAATGTCTGCACCAAAGTATTGTTGGCGGGAGAGACCGCACATTGATATAATTTTAAAAAGGGCGGGAGAGACCGCGTATGGATACATTTTATGAAAGGAGCGGGAAAGACCGCGCATTGATACATTTTGTAATGGTAGCAGGGATTGTTTGCACCAGAAAGCATCGCTGGAAGGAGAGACCGCACTTTAGCGTTCGTAGGAACTCAGTAGCAAGCGAGAAGTGAAGCGAGTCGGTAGCAGGTCTGAAGCGAGAGGTTGAGAGGGGCGGTGTGCCTGCCAGCCACCAGCTATGATTTACAAGAGATTATAAACGGATGTACAGAGACATCAGCTAACTATTATCATAAGAGGAACTAATATTATTGAATTATTTTTTTGAGAAACTCAAGACTACTGAAGGTATGTTTGCGCAATGCTAGTTGTAAGATTATTGTAAAAAGTAAGTCCCATTTTAACGTTTGTAAAATCATTCCATTCAGAATATAATTAATTTTTGCGAGCAATTTTGGATTATTGATTATAATCCATCCAAAAAACCATCAACGTAAAACTTCGCAAAATTTTATTGTTGTCAAGAAAAAGTTTAACTATGAATTACGTAACGTCAGTCAAATTAATTAACGAATAACATCAGCTTTGCTATTAAAGAATAACGACAGCTTTGGTTATAAATACAGGCACTTATTATGACAGTCCACCAGCAGCTAATAAAGTATAGTAAAACAGAGTAAGTATATTCATGTCACAGTTCGGTGGCGATCGAGTAACAGTAAAAAAGGTAAGGAACAGTTTTGGGTTATTACAGGTAACGACTGAGGGCCACGACGACGACACATTCTATGTTTCGTCGAAATAATCAGAAAATCACTTTTAATAAGCAGCAGTTAAATTTGTATGCGAAGATTGAGAAAGAGAATAAATTTCAAAGGGAAGATATCATTTGTTATTATTAAGCAAGAGATAGAAATCCTAAGGAAACATTTCATAGGTTATTGTAAAAGGGAAGGTTGCGTAAGAAAAGAGGTATAGAGGAGACGGGAAGGTTGCAACTTTGACAAATAGGAGCATTAGAATTTGGAAAATGATCTTGTAAGTTCAGTTGTCTTGATCGCAGTGGGTGGGTTTACAACAGTTTGCCGCTTTCGACTTTTATCAATTATCATCGTGAAGTACAAAATACGAACTCATTGCTAAATGTAAAAATGAAAAATTGCGAGTAAGACATAAATGAAAACGTACCCAGGATCTTACCACAGCAGTGACATGTAGTACAGCGATCTAACGTCCATATTGATCACTTGACATCAACTGCAAAGCCTGTTCATGTGTTATACTTATGAAATAATAACTGTTATGTTCGTAGAGGGCGAAAGAGCCTGATTGATTTACATGCGTGAAAAGTAAAATTTAAAACTATCTTATCCTGTTTACAGCCAGATCATTATTATTCACGTTTCTCAAATATAATCAACCATAATTTTGATTTTTTTATAGATGCTCGTTGTCACAACTGTGATGCCATCCGCACACAGGACGATTTAGCTAACGTTGACGCGGAGCTGTACAACTTTAGTGATTTCATTTCCTGTTATTTCCCGTTGAGAAATCATTGTCATACGTGAAACACAAAGTAATTTTCGCAATATTTTGGCAACTCGCTACGGGAGGTTGAACCAGTAGGAGGTAAGAACACTTTCTACGTCACAAACAGAATTTGCGAGACACCATACTGTATTTATCGTTTTTTGTTGAAGTTTATTTGGTGAATTTTGTATTTTAATTTACAGCTGTTTCTAAGCACAAGCACACATAGTACCTCTGAAAAGCACTTCGTAATTGGTACGATTTGTTGTAATTAAATGATGGAAAACGCCACATAGGTGGTTAAAGAATTTCCGTATAGAGTTATTTGCAGGTTATAACTCGCATGTTTTGAATGTACACCGTTTTGAGCCAAGGGAACATTGAAAATTCATCAAAAATGTGTCAATCTTGTTAGGATTTGTTATAATCGAATGTCAGTTAATCACACATCGGCGACTAAAGCCTACAGAAGATCCTAACATAAAATGCAAGGTCGTGCAGCGTACAAGGTTGTGGGATTTTCCTGTTAATATAGATAATTTCCGTTACATTCGATGCCATGTAAATATAAGTGCACTCTCAAGACTGAGTTTGCTCGCTTTTATGAAGTTTGATAAACTGATGTCCTTACTTCCAGGAAGCTAGGCCGGCCGGAAGCTAGGTACGGTCGCAGGTTCGAATCCTGCCTCGGGCATGGATGTGTGTGATGTCCTTAGGCTTAAGTAGTTCTAAGTTCTAGGGGACTGATGACCTCAGAAGTTAAGTCCCATAGTGCTCGGAGCCATTTGAATTTTTGAACCCGGAAGCTAAGCTTCCCTTTCCATGTTCTGACATGTTCATGTCTATTGAAGTTTTTATTTGTGTATACTACAGACAGTACAACGTGACTAGCATATGTATAAGGAGGAAACGTTCGTTTTAATAGAGCTAACGTAAGAATGTCACGCGCGACCATTTTCGTAAACAAAATGCGTGGCTCGGGTGCCAGACGCAGCAGACATCTGTCGCTGGACAGCGCTACAGTGGCAAATCACGATAACTAGCACGGCCCATTTCATGCGGGTCGTGTGATCGTGAGACTGAATTTCACTTCTGCGTCCACATTACCGTTAGCTGCCTCGTCCCCTGTCAGGAAGGCTTTCCTTAGTTTGTACACTGAAGAGGAATGAGGGAAGAGAAGGAATGCGCCGAAGTGGGAAGAATTTATCACACACAGACAATTACCTGACATGGTTCGCTGACGTCATAGCTGTAGTCAAAGAAACTCAACAGGTAGCGAGTCTGAGACATCACTACTTCACTGTTGTCTTGGAGCTAACGTAACGTCAGGTGAAGCACCTATAACGGTCGCGACAAAAAGCAACGCACTCTTTTCGCCATGCGATGCGTGAGACAGATGGTTCAAATGGCTCTAAGCACTATGGGACTTAACATCTGAGGTCAGCAGTCCCCTAGACCTAGAACTACTTAAACCAAACTAACCTAAGGACATCACACACATCCATACGCCACGGCAGGATTCGAACCAGCGACCGTAGCAGCCGTGTGGTTCCGGACTGAAGCGCCTAGAGCCGGCCGAAGTGGCCGTGCGGTTAAAGGCGCTGCAGTCTGGAACCGCAAGACCGCTACGGTCGCAGATTCGAATCCTGCCTCGGGCATGGATGTTTGTGATGTCCTTAGGTTAGTTAGGTTTAACTAGTTCTAAGTTCTAGGGGACTAATGAACTCAGCAGTTGAGTCCCATAGTGCTCAGAGCCATTTGAACCATTTTTTTTTTTTTTTTTTTTTGAAGCGCCTGGAACCGCTCTACCACAGCGGCAAGCGCGAGACAAATCACATGACGTATTGCTCCGCGACTTCCTCTGAAAGGCGCGTTGCATAATCTGTATGCTCTGCTACACTATTTTATCACACTAAATAACAGTTCCCACCACTGCTTTGTCCTGCGAGACAGGGCTACAACAGTCACCTGTTCTATTCCACTAATCAGTAAGCTATGGCAACCCAACTACTTTCAAGAGACTCCCGTATCCGACAACTGGATTGGAAATGAGAATCTCCCTCATTCACAAGACAGAATAATAATCTAAATTTATAGAGTTAAAGACGCAAGCAAAAATACCACGAGTTTCCACCAGAACAAATGGAATTCTGTCTCTCCTACAAAAACTTGCAAAGCCCATCTCGTTGTTATCCAACACTACCCATAGAGCGCACGTAGAATAAGTAGAGGCACTGTCGGCAAGTGTCGGGTGAGCGGTAGTGGTGGGGGTTGCAGTCAAGTGTTCAGCTCGCTGTCGGAAAAATGCCGAGCACTGGAGAAGTGACGTTCTAAACTGAAGCCAACACAGAGTATTTGTAAATATTAAGTGGAGCCCCTCCACACCCACACTTGCATGGTATCCATCCAAAAAGCGTGTCACCTCTACATTGGTTAGTATCTGAAAAGAATTCCCCTGAAAACTCAAAGAAAGTATCGATTTATTTTTGTCTGACTTGTCAACCATCTGGAACTTCCAGAGAAAATCTACATTTCTCTTGTTGTCATGTTAAAGTCTGCGTCTTTGCGGAATGCATCTGATTTTACACGCTGGGTTTACACAATGTCACCCAATTAAAAAGTTGTGCAAATGCAATTGTGATATAATTCTGAAACAGTAATTTGTCAAGTCTATAAACTGAGGACAAGTAAGGTTAATAGATTATGAAAGAGCTCATCTTTTGTACAAAAATAAATGTGTAGTAATTTGACTTATTCCAAAACTAACAGAATTTCTCATTTCACCGACCTTCTTTCATCAAAAAAAATCTGTAGTTAGTGAAATAACACATAATAGCCATATGGAACAATACTCTCCTCTTTGTGTGTTGTCATTTGCCAAAATCTTGTTTTATGTAATATGAGGAATATTATGCATATTTCACATTCTGGCTTTATCGCTGGCACACTCGATCACAAATGTGTGTGTTACATAAGATAAATTTTCTAGAGATTAGTGACACTCAAGTGTAAAGAAAAATTCAGTGAGGTAGCTAAATTTCATATGCAGCAACATATTATGTGATATGCACCAAACACAAAATCGTAGCTACCCTATTTCTCATTCCAAACTTTTTCGAACTTCGGCAAGTCTCTTGCTTAAATACAAATATCACAATAACTATGACCATTAACGAAATGATTAAGCTGACATAAATCAATAAGCAACGCAAAAATAATTTTTTGACAGAATGGTTTCTGTAAAATCATTCGAGAAAAACTGCAGGACATGCGTCTCAATCTTGTCACCGCTGTTCATCGCCAACTGTATATAAGTTGGTGAACAACATCTGCGTCCTCTTCTGAACAAGCGAATGAAATTGCCCAGCACTTCGGACAAAAATTGGCCAATGTGCGCTGGTCACCGTATTCTGCACAAACTCTACCCTGCAAATGTCTCCATATTCGAACATGAGACTGCTGTCCATCTAGTAAATGATACCTAATTAAACTGCTCCCTTTCTTGCCATTGCAAGAAAACTATCGATCACTGAGTATCATTCACTCTTGATTTCCTACATGCAACAGTTTTCAAGCCTCAGCACGACCATGTAGGATCCTATCCATGCTCCATGCTCCGTGAAATTATTTTTAACCTGCAGACATTTTGGACAACCAGCCTCCAGAGCAGAATGTAGGCTCTTCAATTGACCATTTCCTACTAACATTCGTAGTACTTCTAATGTTCAGCTTCCTGCCAACCCTACGAGAAGCTTTTTTTCCAAACATTGTTAGGAAATACAGACAATCCTGTTGGCAGTCAGCTGCGTTCGAAAACATCAGGGTTTGGCTAGACCGCCACTATCTGGCTGGATAAGGGAAGGCTCCCTAAGTGTGAGTGCATAAGACATATTCTCCATGATGTGAGGCGCAGAAATGGATAGGCGGAAAGAGACACAGATGGAGAACAGAATCCAACAAACTATAACGGAGCTTTATCGGTTATTATTAAAGTTACCAGATAAAACGCAAATTCTTTAATTCAGTCTCTTCTGCCATAAAAACCCAATCCTGTGCTAGGTCTTGATAAACAATTGGTAATCTTCACTACGGTTACTAAAACTTCTCGGTAACTTCTCTTTAATAAACTTTTAGATTCGAAAAACACAGCTTCCTCAGTATCCTCTCCTTGAGCAGCACAGTCGTCGTCGTCGTCGTCGGCTGATACTCGTATCCGAGTTTTCATTTCTCTCCTGAGATTTCCTTTGTCACGGTGTACAAAGCTGTAGTCATTTCCACTCTGCTATATGGTTGCGAAACCTGGACGTTATATTGCTGTGATCTGAAGAAACTAGAACGCTTCAACCAACACAAGCTAAGATATATAATGAACCTGAAATGGGATGACTTCATATCCAACACGGCTGTTCTTGAGAAAGCAAAAATGTTAGGCATGGAAGCTCTTGAAACTTTCTGGCAGATTAAAACTGTGTACCGGACCGAGACTCGAACTCGGGACCTTTGCCTTTCACGGGAACTCTGCAGGTGAATGAGCTGGAGAAGCATTGTCATCAGCATACTGCAGCTCTGTCACACGAGTGGTACTGGTGAACCTTTTTGAATGGAGTCTGGACCGGTTGAATAATCCTCCATCGAACCTGTACTTCAGTTCTATTCCTGCATTGTTTACTGATGTCTCGTAAAGCATAGCTGCCAGATACAATGCAAATAATGTTGGTACTAGAACGCATCCTTGTTTAATCCCACTTGTTATTGGGATTTCACCAGTTGTTTCATTCTGGCAGAGGACCTGTTCAGTCACATAATCGTGGAGAGCTTCAATCAAGTCAACAAAATGTTCAGGGCAGCCGAAGCGTTTTAAGACCATCCACATGGCTTCTCTGGGAACTGTATCAAAGGCCTTTTCTAGATCGTAGAAAACAAGTACTAAAGGATTATGCTGTTCTCTGCACTTCTCATGTAGTTGTCGTGCACAGAAAATCATATCAATTGTCTCTCTTGAAGGTCGAAACCCACATTGAGACTCAGGTAGTAGAGTCTCTGAAAGTGTCTGGAGGCGATTTAAAAGGATTATTGCAAAAATTTTGCCAGTGACAGACAGTAGAGATATTCCCCGGTAGTTACCACAGACGCCTCTGTCGCCCTTCTTGAAGATGGAGACAATTGTGGAGTTCTTCAAGTCAGCTGGTACCGTGCGGGCTTCCCACATTAATAGAATGAGTGAGAAGAGTCTAGTTTTTAGAGGAAAGCCGCCACCCGCAATAAGCTCCATCGGGATGCTGTCAGGTCCAGCAGCCTTCCCAGGTTTCACACTCTTGAGTGTCTTGCAAAATTCTTGAAAAGTTGGAGGATCAGCCATCCAGGGTTGTGGAGGGTGCTGTGGGACATTTTTGAGAAAATCTCCAGCGGCAGTAGAAGGGCGGTTTAACAGTAAGCTGAAGTGCTCTTTCCAACGATTTAAGATGTCCTGACTTTCAGTAAGAATGGTGGAGTTGTCAACAGCTTTCATTGTTCCTGATGAGGAGCGGATAGGTCCATACAGCTCTTTAATACCAGCGTAGAAGCCACGCAGGTTCCTTGCATCGGAAAGATTTTGGAGTTCTGCGGCTTTCTGTTGCCACCATTTGTTCTTGATTGCTCGTATTTCACTTTGACATTTCTGCTTGAGTTCTTGAAGGTGTGCTTTCTTTTCTGCGCAGGACGGATCTCGAGCAAGGGATGGGTAAGCATCCCGCTTTGCATTGATGATGGCTTGGATTTCTCCATGGTTATCATCAAACCAGTCACTTCTTTTCCGTGCACTAAAACCAACTACATTCTCAGCAGTTTCTTTGATGATGTTCTTTAATGTGGTTCATTCTTGTTTGACATCATCTGTGGTTGCTGGAGCTTTGTTAAGTTGTTCAGACAGTATATCTTGGAAGTGTGAGCGAACGTTTTTGTTGTTCAGGCTGCTTATGTTGAATTTTCTGCGTGGTGGGTTTGAAAAGTGGGATCGTGGCTTGCGATATTTTGGTACTCTCAAACGGCTGACTAAAAGTCTATGGTCAGTCCAGCACTCATCGATGTTTAGTGCTGCTTTTGTGATGAGAATGTCTTTCTTGTCACGCTGTCGAGTAATAACGCAGTCTATAAGATGCCAATGTTTGGAGCGTGGGTGCATCCATGTGGTCTTATAGCGGTTAGGCAAGCGGAATTGGGCACTGGAGATGAAACGCTCGTGCTTAGCACATAGACCAAGAAGTAACAACCCATTTGCATTGCAGTTTCCGACCCCTTGTTTACTCATGACGTCTCTCGAAAAACGGTTGTCCCATCCCACTCTGGCATTGAAATCACCAAGTAAAATTAATTTATCTTTAATGGGTATCTTAGGGAGAGTACTGTTCAGTTGGTGGTAGAACTGATTCTTTGTGTCTTCATCACTGTCTAAAGTAGGAGCATATGCGGAGACGAAGGTGATGAAACTGTCTGAACCAATGGGTACTCTAAGAGTCATCAGTCTTTCATTAATTGAGACAGGTGTAAGCCGAAGATCTTTCACCATTTTCGTTTTCACGGCAAATCCTGCACCATGGATGCGTGGTTCTTCTGCATCCTTTCCCATCCAGAAGATGGTGTACCCTGAACGTAGCTCACTAATGTGAACCTCACCTGAGAGTCTTGTCTCACTCAAGGCAGCTATGTCTATATCTAGCCGGGCTAGTTCTTGGGTGATAAGAGCGGTTCTTCTCTCTGGCCTGTAATTGTTCACGTCCAGGAGGGTCCTGACATTCCGTGTCCCTATTGTCATAATCATTCCATTCTTCTTTTGTTTACGTCCGCAGTATAAGGAGTGACCTACTGGGTGCGGATTCCCAGCCCGGTTCAAGTGTGACTTCCGATGTTTAGCCCACATTTTCTAGGGCCTTTCCCTTTCAGGGTGGGCAGCGGTCATCCTAAATAGGCCTGCCCAGTCGCAGATGCAGGACCGGATTCCCGAGTTGTCACACGGGTTCTCAGGAAGACGACCATCACACACCCGCCGCCAATGTGCAGGTCCAGACTAGTAGCTTCCAGACTCACTCGGAGCCTGCTACCATCCTCCTTATCCCATCGCCATTGGTCTTTAGAGAAAATGACAGGAGAAATTGCCATTTGCGTGAATTTGTTTAAGTTGGATTACAGCTTGCGAGGAAGTGATCCACACACTATGATTCCGGAACAATTCATCACGGCACATATGTATGTGACATGTGACTTCAGGTACCAGAACTGCAACGAACTGCCGCGAGCTCAATGATGGCTGAGCGGCGCCTTTACAGCCAGTTCGTCTGGCATGACCTCTTCCGCCTCCACGATCGTTGAGAACCTGGGATATAAGATTCTTCTTCCGCTCGCTTCGTCGTTGGGTTGAAGGGTAGGTAATAGATACTAGAGAGGAAAGTGAAAGACACCCTTGGGCCTCGGAAACCTAATATCGTTGTGGTCGAAGAAACCAAGAGTTGGCCAAGGGAGGCCGGATAGGAAAGGAAACAAGAGAAGCCTGACACAAGTAAGTGGAAGTAATGCCAGGCTTCGCTAAGGGCCCGTGTGGTTGCCACCCACATACTCCTAAGACGGGAGCCCACTGCGGTATGAGCAAAAAAAAAAGTATTGTGGGCAATAACACATTTATTCTATGAGCAGCATAGAATAAATGTTTTATTGCCCACAATAGTTTTTTTGCTTTCTAAAATCGGGACTCTTATATCTGCAACGTTCTCTTCGATTGTAATGTGGTCGAATTCGATTAGTTGAGCCAAGCCCTTTGAGCTCTCTCTGTGGCACCACGGTAGCATGTTTACATCTTTGAGAGTTTCCAGTTGCAGAAACTAGCTATGAACGGACGCAGGTCGAATAAGCCATGCGGTTGTCTGGTGTTTTCTGAAGTCAACGTGAGCTGTTTCGGTGTGCTGAAATGCTGGAGATTCTGTTTGAGATATTTATAATTGCTTTCGTTGGTGGTTAAAAGGTGATGTGTAGTTCATATAAATTGTGCATTTTAAAAATTCGCACATTCATTTTGCAATTACTCCGCAATCAGAACTAGTAGTGAATTACGTTGTACAATGGCTTCTTTGCGTGTGGTGAGAAAAATGCTCACAGACTGCTCGCGTTTCATGAATGGGAGCTGACTAATACGATTGAGTAATTTCCTTCTGCATTAGAAATGGTTTATCGTCTTGCCGGAAGACATATCCCGGGAACATTTAATTTCGTGACCTTGTTCTAAAATATCAGTTCATGTTACAATACACTCGCAACTCATATAGTGTCTGCGATTGTTTTGAGCACAATATAGAAGTTAGTTCTAACATTTCTCTGAATCATTCCTCTCAACTTAGGTCATTCATTTACAACCGAAGTGAAATGTGTCCTTGCTGATGTCTTGTAGAGGCCTGTTGGTACAGTATTCGTCACATCAATGATCGTAGTACTAAGATTTAAACTCCGTCCTTTCCATGACTCAAATTGCAGGTGCCTAAAGGTGGTCATTAGATGCCATTCGGAAATGCTGATGACTGTAGAAGAACATGCATTTCGCATTTCTATAATAATGATACACTTCCTGGAAATTGTTATAGTGATGGACTGCCTACTTTCAGCAGTACGTGAAAATTTTGGACAGGTTTTTAGTGCAATACCTATTGCTGAGTGTTCAAACACATAGCTGTTGAGTATTCATATTCAGATAAAAAATTATTTATAACACATCAAAACTTTAGAACTGAGCTTTCATTACTACTCATGCCAGTAACTCATTGTCGCACCTGAGCATTTATTACTACTCATGCCAGTAACTCATTGTCGCAACACGCTACACTGCTTCCGCAATGATTTATCATGTACACACCAGCAATCATAGGACAATATTAGCTGCAATTGTAATCCCTTCGAACATGAACAAATATGTATTTGTATAGCGTACTAATCGATTTTCGACTGCGAGAAAACCGCAAACGCTCGGAGAACTCCGTCACAGTTCCATTCTGTAATCTTAACTGTCCTCTTTCGTTTTACAATGTACATTGCTTTTATCCTACTATAGTCCTCTCTGCTGCTGTAGTCTTCAGTCTGAAGACTGGTTTGGTGCAGCTGTCGCTGATGTACAAGCGTCTTTATCTCCGAATAGTTGCTGCAACCTACATCCTTTTGAATCTGTTTGCTGTATTCATCTGTTGGTCTCCCTCTCCAGTTTTAACCCTCTAAGCTTCCCTCCAATATTTGTGATCCGTTGATGTCTCAGAAACTATCATATCCACCAATTCCTTCTTTCTATCAAATCATGCCACAAATTTCTTTTTTCTCCAATTCTATTCAAGTTCCTCATTAGGTGCATGGTCTGCCCATCTAATCTTCAGGATTCTCTGCAGCACCACATTTAAAAAGCTTTTATTCTGTTCTTGTCTGAAATGTTTATGTCCATGTTTCACTTCTATACAAGCCTGCATTCCAAATAAATACCTTCATAAAATATTTCCTGACAAATATGCATTCGAAATTAACAAATTTCTCTTCTTCAGAAACGCTTTACTTGCCATTACCATTTACATTTTATGTTCTCTCTAGTTCGGCCATCATCAGTTACTTTGCTGCTCAACTAACAAAACTCATCTACTTTTAATGTATCTTTCCTAATTCAATTCCGCCAGCCTCACCTGATTTGACTAAATTCCGTTACCCTCGTTTTGTTTTCGTTAATATTCATCTTATATATTTCTTTCAAGACACTGTCCATTCCGTTCAATTGCTCTTCCAAGTTCTTTGCTGCCTCTGACAGAATTACAATGTCATCAGCAAAGCTGAATTTTTTTATTTCTTGTCCCTGAACTGTCAACGCTTCTCCAAATTTTTGTTTGGTTTCCTTGACTGCTTGCACAGATTAAATAATATCAGGGATGGCCTACATCCCACACTCCCTTCTAAGCCCCTGCTTCTCTTTCTTGTCAACTGCTGTCTGGTTTCTGTACAAGCTGTATATAACCTATCGCTCCCTGTGCTACTTCAGCTACGTTCAGAATTTCAAAAAGTGTATTCCAGTTGATGTTGTCAAAAGCCTTCTACAAATCTTCAAAAGCTATAAACTTATGTTTTCCTTTCTTTAACCTATCTTCTCTAGAAGTTCTAATGTCAGTATTGTCTCCCATGTTCCTATATTTCTCCGGTTGTCTTTGAATAGTTTTCCATAATAATTCCTGTTAGTATTTTGCAAGCGTGACTTATTAAACTGATAGTTGGGAAACATTCACATGTGATTTGTTTGGAACTGGAATTACTACAGTCTTCTTTAAGTCTGAGGGTATTTTGCCTGTGTCATACATCTTGCGCGCCAGGTGGAATACTTTTGTTATGGCTGGCTCTCCCAAGAATAACAGTAGTTATCAGGGAACGTGGTTCACTACAGAGGCCTCGTTTTGACTCTTTCAGTACTCTGTCAAATTCTTGTTGCAGTATCGTATATATTGTCTCATCTTCACCTACGTCCTCTTTCCTTCCAATAACAGTGCTTTCAAATTCATTTAACTAGTACAGCCCCTCTACATACTCCTTCTGTAAGTCAGTTTCCCCTTCTTTGCTTAGTACCGGTTTTCCATTTGACCTCTTGATATTCATACAGCTGCATTTGTTTTTTCTTTATTTTCCCTAGTGGCTGCATCTATGTTTTCTCTAGTTATGTATGTTTCTACAGCTTTGCATTTGTTCTCTATTCATTTCTGCTTAATCTTTATGCACTTACTGTCAGTCTCATTCTTTAGACGTCTCTGTTCCCTTACGGCGGCTTTGTTTGCTGAATTTTTATATTAACTCCTATTCTCAATGAAATTCAATATCTCCTGAGTTAATCAAGATTATCTACTGGGGAGGGGATGCCTTTTTTCCTATGTGAATATCTGCTGCCTTCACTATTTCATCTCTCAAAGCTACCCCTTTGTTATTCCTTTCCCCTGTTTCAGTCAAAAGATGCCTAACGCATCGTCTAAACTCTCAACAACCATCGTTTGCTGCAAGTTATCCAGGTCCATCTCCTTAATTTCCTATCTTTCCGCAATTTATTCAGTTTGCCTTCAGTTCGCAACCAATAAATTATGGTCAGAGTCCACATCTGACCCTTCAAATAAAGTTAGAAATCTGGTTTCTAAAACTCTGTCGTACCACCAATTAATCAGAATTCTTCCATTGTCCCCATGCATCTCTCACGTACGCAGCCTTCTTACATGATTCTTAAACCTAGCATTGGCGATGGTTACATTATGTTGAGCTTAAATTCTATCAGTTGGCCTCCTCTTTCATTCCTTTTCTGCAGTCCACATTCACCTGCTATTTTTCGTTCTCTTCCTGTACCTACTGTAGGTACGAGTTTTGTAAATTTTCTAACCTACCTTCCCCATTAATTGATCTAAGTTCGACGCTACGATTCGTAGATTGCCTGTTTTGCCTCCCTTGTTGACAACATCCTCCTAAGTAGTTTTTCATCGGGCTCACGAATGTTTTGTCTCCCTTGTTGACAACATCCTCCTAAGTAGGTTTTCATCAGGCTTACGAATGGGGCACTATTTTACTTCCGAAATATTCTACACTATTATCATTTCAATTTGCAGTAGAGCTGCATGTCCTCAGGATAAATAATGGCTGTAATTTCGCCGTAGCTTTAGCCTTTCGCAGTTCCAGTACAGCAAGGCCATGTTGGCAAATGTTGCAAAGCCAGATCACTGTCATCCAAGCAAAGGGTTCCTCTGATGGAACACTTTGAGAATCTTGGTACTTTGATGGAGCCCCTTGTTCATTTTGAGACTTAATAAAATTTTTAAAAAATGGGAAAAACTTGTCTTATTTAGTGACTACTCCAGTTTTAAATAATAACTAACACGTAAATCATAACATTTTTTATCAAATTAAAAAGAATTCCAATAGTTTTTCGAATAGTTTTTCACGGAGGACTTATTCACTTCCCGCTGAACACCAGACTATTTGCCCTGCAACTACTGAAAAACTGTAGCTTTTAATACATTCATTCACAATAAAGTAATACATCATACAGTTTTCATAGTAAAACAGTTTACAGAAAAAGCTTTACCTAATGAAATACATTCATAAATAAATTACACTGATATCAACAGACGTCAATAAAGTATTAAAAAAAGTTTATTCCTGAAACAAGAAAATAAATTAATAAGTGAATATCAACTAATTAGCACAGATATTCGGTGCTAAACCAAAAATCTCCTCACAGTCTTAGAGCTAATGACAGAAACACCAACAGATTATATCACATGAGTCATAACTGCAAAATGCGTTAAATTACAACAAAATACGTGGATGAAAGTTACATACAGAGGAACCAAACGACTGACAGGAAGCCGACCTTTCAGGAAGATCAATTTAGTTTCCAGGAAAATGTAAATGCATAAAAATACTGACAGTGTTCAGGTTGAAGAAAGGGAAATCCACAATTATAGCATAACTTTTTTGACAATGTTGACTAGATTAGACTCTTTGAATTGCTGATTATAGATAGAAAGCAGGGAACAAAATACTTGGGGACTTTGAAGCCATTTTGACTATTTTTCGACCGTGACTGTCTCAGAAAATATGTAAAGGTTTTTAACTACCGCTACCGGTCACAAAATTTGTTAACTAATGTATTATCTATTGACTGTGCGACATGTTTCGAAGATATACCTCATCATCAGACTATATGGCATTACAAAAACAATTTCACAATAGGATCATGGAGATGTTTAAGAGACACAGTCATTAATAAATCTTCCACACATCCCAACTCACATAAACAAGCTGCATTCAGATCCTTCTTAAACAGAGAACAGAAATTCCCACTTAATGCTGCCGACTACGAGACAGAAATGAACACTATCAAATATATTGCTCATAATAACGGCTATCACTAACGTGAAATAGACACACTTTCACAATGTACAACTAAAAATGATACAAAACAGTTTGAGACAGCTTCCTCACACAACCATCCGAAAACCCAAGTATATGAAGTTACCATATTTAGCTGTCATATCAGACAAAACAGCCAAGCTGTTTAAAAAAGCAGATATCAGGATCACCTTTGCCACCAATAAAACTAAAAAAAAACGATATATGACAGACATCTCACATTCTACAGAGAAACTGAACAAATCAGGAATCTATAAAATTATATACAGTTATTGCAATAAATATTATATTGGCAAAACGAGAATAAATTTTAAACCTGCTTTAAAGAACACATTGACTGTTTCAGACTTGGCAAATCAAATAAATCAGCTATAGTGAAATATATAAATGAAACAGGTCACTTGTTACAAGAGACAACGATCTCAGAGTACTACATAATTTAGAAAAGAGCTGGGAAATGGACATCTTGGAAGAAATGGAAATATACACCCATGGCCACACGGGGAATAACGAGGTACTGAATGAAATGACAGACTTTAAAAATTCGCATTTCTTTTCCAATTTCACTACAGTACGCTTAGAATAAGAAGTACATAAAATCAAAGTCATTTGACTCTCCCTCAGCAATAGCTTAAAAACGTGTAAAATAAATAGTTTTTATATCATCATTTGCACAATAATATTGTAATAATTGCTCAGTTTTTAATGTATTTCGTCAACCTACATGTGTAACACGATAACAAGACGTGCAGAAGACATTGTAAACATCTGACACCACATAGATCGACAGATCGATAGTCAAATCGAAACCAGCTGTATTTTGACTGCCATCTTGCCCACTGCACTACAGATTTGTTTTTGTGATGGTGTTTCCAAGTTACTGGAACCTTTGTGAAAATTTGTGAACAGTGATCAAGAAAACCAAGAGAACCACGGAAATGGAAACACCTCATCTCATCACAACGAGACTGCCACGCCATAAGAACAAAGCAAGTAATTGTTACAAAACGTTTTCATGCAAACATCAGTCCAGCTTACACAGTGACATCGCCTCTGAACAGGTTTTCTCTTCTTCCGCAGGCTAACCACAG
The DNA here is from genome assembly GCF_021461395.2 of Schistocerca americana. NCBI lineage: Eukaryota > Metazoa > Arthropoda > Insecta > Orthoptera > Acrididae > Schistocerca > Schistocerca americana. The sequence goes on from NC_060122.1 coordinate 693,062,392, forward strand.
CATTTATGAAAAGGCTGTTTAACATCTCAATGATCCTGTTGTGAAATTTTTCTTTGTAATGCCATGTATCCTGATAACGAAGTATACCCTCGAAAGATGTCGAACAATAAATAAATAATACATTAGTTAACAAATTTTGTGACTGGTAGCGGTTGTTAAAAACCTTTACATAGTTGTGGAATTGCCCATCTTCAACCTAGATACGTCATGTGGTCAGTATTTCTACAAGCGATCATTTGTTTTTCTGGAAACTAAATTGAACTTACTCAAAGGCCGGTTTCTTGTCAGTCGTTAGGTCGTCCTGTTGTAACTTACTATGTATTGTATATGTAACTGTCATCCGCACAATTTTTTATCCACAAGAGCTATGGAATGAGGTAGCCGCTGGTGAAGTATCAGTGCAGCAGCAGTGCAGTAGCGAGTCGCATATTTAGCTTTCATATTGGTTTTGTAGTTTGATTCTTAATTTCTTTCCAAGTGTTTGTGCGCTTGCATATTTAATTACATAAAATCCTTGCGTATTCTCGTAGTTGAGAGGAGTAATATTGCTTATTGATAGCCGTAGAGTATAAATTCCCGGAGTCGTTAGCTATTAGCAGTAGCATGGATAGGGTGTGTGCGTGCTGTGTGCGGGCGCAGGAGGAGCTGACCGCGGTCCGCGAGCAGCTGAGCGTGCTGTTGGCCACGGTCAGCTACCATCAGGCTGCTGCCTCGAGGTGCAGCGAGGCGGACGGTCCGGCGCGTCGCCTGAGACACCCCAGGTGTCGCTCGCTGCGTCCGCTGACTCAGCCGCCGAGGCACCTTCTAGTGTACCCGGTGCGTTGGGGCCGCCCTCACCTCAGGATGAGTGGCGGACTGCAACGCGTTCCCGTCACTAGAGGCGGAGGGTCAATGTGGAGGCTGTCCGGCTGGCCTCGCCCGTTCATCCTGTCAGTGGGCAGGTGGCCGCTCCTTCAGCAGGGCCCGAGCAGGTACACAGGAGCAATGGCTTTCTGGTTATTGGGAGCTCCAACGTTAGGCGGGTGATGGAGCCCCTTAGGGAAATAGCGTACAGGGCTGGAAAGAAATCCAACGTGTACTGGGTTTGTCTGCCGGGGTGCCCTCATCCAAGATGTGGAGGCGGCCTTGCCTGCGGCTATCGAGCGTACGGGGTGCAGTCGTCTGCAAGTAGTTGCTCACGCTGGCACCAATGATCCCTGTCGCTTGGGTTCTAAGGCGATCCTCAGTTCGTACAGGCGGCTGGCGGATTTGGTGAAGACCGCTGGCCTAGCACGCGGGGTGCAAGCAGAGCTCTCTATTTGCAGCATCGTTCCCAGAGTGGATCGGGGTCCTTTGGTTTGGAGCCGAGTGGAGGGTCTCAACCAGAGGCTTCGTCGACTCTGTGACGGTCTTGGCTGCAGATTTCTAGACTTGCGCTATTGGGTGGGGAATTGTAGGACGCCCCTAGATAGGTCAGGGGTGCACTACACAAAGGAAGCGGCTACTCGGGTAGCAGAGTACTTGTGGCGTGCACATGGGGTTTTTTAGGCTAGGCAGTAGTGCGAGGTGTCCTGATGAACACTCACCAGTCGACGTGCAGGCAGGGAAATCAGGACGCGCTCAGTGTAAAGACACTTCAGCTATCGAGATATTAGCAGTAAATTTTCAGAGTGTTCGGAATAAAGTTCCTGAATTTACTGCCCTCCAGGAAGCGTGAGACGCGCAAATTATTCTCGGGACTGAGACTTGGCTGAATCATGAGATAGGAAGTTCTGAGATATTTAGTGAGGGTTGGAACGTATATCGGAAAGACAGATTAGACACCGTAGGAGGTGGTGTCTTCATTGCAGTTGACAAAAATATTGTGTCTACTGAGGTCGAAGTAGAGTGTGATTGTGAAGTTATCTGGACACGTTTAACGGGGGTAGGGGAAATAAAGTTAATTGTGGGATGTTATTACCGGCCACCAGGTTCCACAGTGACAGTTCTAGAATCATTCAAAGGGAGTCTACATTCTGTATCGCAGAAGTACACGGATCATGCTATATTAGTCGGAGCGACTTCAACCTACCTAGTATAGACTGTGATTTCTATGGATTCATTACAGGTGGTACAGACAAGCCGTCGTGTCAGTTACTTTTGAACACATTATCCGAAAACTGTCTTGAGCAGCTAAATCGACAGCCACGCGTAATGGAAATATTTTAGACTTGTTAGCCACGAACAGACCAGACCTCATCGACGATGTCAGTGTTGAGACAGGGATTAGTGATCATGATGTTGTCATTACGACTATCATTACGAAAGTTAAAAAGTCGGTCAAGAGGGCTAGGAGAGTATTCTTACTAGAAAGAGCAGATAAGCAGTTGTTAGCATCCCACTTAGTAAATGAATCGACTTCATTTACTTCCGGTAAGATGGACGTGGAAGAATTATGGGGAAATTTCAAACACATTGTAAATCACGCATTGGACAAGTATGTGCCGAAAAAGTGGGTTACGGACGGAGAATGCTCAGGAAGCAAAGGCAGTTGCACTCGCGGTACAAGAAAGATCGGGAGAATAAGGACAGGCAAAAGTTCGTAGAGAGTCGTGCTGCTGTAAAAAGAGCGATGCGCGAAGCATTCAATCACTACCACCGTCATACCTTAGCAAAAGCTGAAACCCCAAGGAAATTCTGGTCTTACATAAAATCGGTAAGCGGGTCGAAGGCTTCCATCCAGTCACTCACTGGTCAGTCTGGTCTGGTAACGGAAGACAGCAAAACGAAAGCTGAAATTTTAAATTTAGCATTTGAGCAATCTTTCACGTAGGAGGATCGTACAAACATACCGCCGTTTGAGTCTCGTACAGATTCTCGTATGGAGGACATAGTGACGGACATCGCTGGGGTTGTGAAGCAGCTGAATGGGTTGAAAATAAATAAATCGCCAGGTCCTGTTGGGATTACAATTCGGTTTTACAGAGAGTACTCTACTGCATTGGCTCCTTATTTAGCTAGCATTTATCGTGAATCTCTTGCCTAACGTAAAATCCCCAGAGACTGGAAAAAAGCGCAGGTGACGCCTGTATATAAGAAGGGTGGAAGGGCGGATCCTCAAAATTACAGACCAATATCCTTAACATCGGTTTGTTGCAGGATTCTCGAATATATTCTCAGTTCGAATATAATGAATTTCCTTGAGATAGAGAAGATGCTGTCCATGCATCAGCACGGCTTTAGAAAGCATCGCTCCTGCGAAACGCAACTTGCCCTTTTTTCACATGATATCTCTCGAACCATGGATGAAGGGTATCAGACGGATGCCATATTCCTTGACTTCCGGAAAGTGTTTGACTCGGTGCTCCACTGCAGACTCCTAACTGAGGTTCGAGCATATGGGATTGTTTCCCAAGTATGTGAGTGGCTCGAAGACTTCTTAAGTAATAGAACCCAGTACGTTGTCCTCGATGGTGAGTGTTCATCGGAGGTGAGAGTATTATCTGGAGTGCCCCAGGGAAGTGTGGTAGGTCCACTGTTGCTTTCTATATACATAAATGATCTTCTGGATAAGGTGGATAGCAATGTGCGGCTGTTTGCTGATGATGCTGTGGTGTATGGGAAGGTGTCGTCGTTGAGTGACTGTAGGCGGATACAAGATGACTTGGACAGGATTTGTGATTGGTGTAAAGAATGGCAGCTAACTCCAAATATAGATAAATGTAACTTAAAGCAGATGAATAGGAAAAAGAATCCTGTAATGTTTGAATACTCCATTAGTAGTGTAGCGCTTGACACAGTCACGTCGATTAAATATTTGGGCGTAACATTGCAGAGCGATATGAAGTGGGACAAGCATGTAATGGCGGTTGTGTGGAAGGCGGATAGTCGTCTTCGGTTCATTGGTAGAATTTTGGGAAGATGTGGTTCATCTGTGAAGGAGACCGCTTATAAAACACTAATACGATCTATTCTTGAGTACTGCTCGAGCGTTTGGGACCCCTATCAGGTCGGATTGAGGGAGGACATAGAAGCAATTCAGAGGCGGGCTGCTAGATTTGTTACTGGTAGGTTTGATCATCACGCGAGTGTTACGGAAATGCTTCAGGAACTCGGGTGGGAGTCTCTAGAGGAAAGGAGGCGTTCTTTTCGTGAATCGCTACTGAGGAAATTTAGAGAACCAGCATTTGAGGCTGACTGCAGTACAATTTTACTGCCGCCAACTTACATTTCGCGGAAAGACCACAAAGATAAGATAAGAGAGATTAGGGCTCGTACAGAGGCATATAGGCAGTCATTTTTCCCTCGTTCTGTTTGGGAGTGGAACAGGGAGAGAAGATGCTAGTTGTGGGAAGAGATACCCTCCGCCACGCACCGTATGGTGGATTGCGGAGTATGTATGTAGATGTAGAATTAAAACATATACTGATGTTAGGAATTGAGATACTGAAAGTAGTAGACGAATTTTGCTATTTGCGCAGCAAAATGTCTGTGAATAAACGAAGCAGTGGGATATAAAAAGTAGACTAGCAATAGCAAGAAAAGCGTTTCTGAAAGATGGAAAATTGTTAGTGCCGAGTGTAAATTTAGATATTAGAAAGTCTTTTCTAAAAGAATTTGTCTGAAGTGTTCATTGGCATTAGTCAGGACGGATATCAAGAAAATAGTTTTTGAGCAGTGGTGGTACAAAAGAATTCAGAAAGTTAGACTGCTAGATCGAATAAGGAAGAGATACTGCAACAAATTGGGGAGCAAAGTCCTTTATTATGCAATCTGTCTGAAAGAAAGGGTATATTGATTTAAGACGTACTGAGGCATCAAGAAGTAATTGACTTAAGTTATGGTGTAAGGTAAAAATTGTTCGAGAGCGAGGGTCAACTACACTAATCAGTTTCATTAAATTTTGAATATGCAGCCGTTCATCTACAGAGTGAGCTGAACGGCTGACACTCCATCAGTCGCTTCGTCTTTTTAAACTCGCAGATTGCGCCACCTCTCATGCAACCACGTACACAACCATCCTGAAGATGGCTGAATGATATACAACTGAAAAATTAGAAAAAACGAAAATTATACAGCCGCTCATTCGAAATTTAGTGGAGCAATCTTTGAGCCGCGCAGATATGAAGTTGTAAACTAAGTTCGTTCAAATAGATGTAACTTGTGGTAGTTATGAACCGATGAATAGGCTTGTGCAGGGTAGATTAACGTGGAGAGATGCAAAAAATAAGGCTTCGGACTGGAGACCACATCAGCTGCTAGGTGCAGGCTCACAAGTAATACAGGGCGACCCACTCATTGTTTATGGGTACATACGTGTGTAAGAGATTCTGGGTTTTGTGTCATAGCACATTAGCACCCAACATGTCCACCGATCGTTGAATATCTGGTTTAATTGTTCCCACCCTATGAGGGTGTCGTCCTGTTGATGGATGTTTGCGTTCAGTATCCCATCTTCCTGTACTTGACCACATACTGCTCGATCGTTTCAAGGTAACTGACGGTACGGAAAGTATCTTCGGCAAGAAAAGAATGGGTCGAATGCTTTCTCTTGGGTCATTCCACACAACCCATTCGCTTTACGGCTGGCTCTTTCGAGCTCCCGTGAGACATGTGAATTATCGGTTCCGTAAATGAGGCAGTTATGCGTGTTGACCACTCACATGAAATGTGGCCTCGTCCTTGAAAATCCATCGATTTTACCACTGATCATCCACTTCCTGCCGTTCACGCATCTTCATAACAAATTGGAGTCAAGCTTCGCAATTCGTGTGGGTCATTGCTTGTGGGCGCTGTATACCCGATGGATACATCTTAAGATACCGTTTAACAATCTTCTGACGTGTTGTGATTGCTCTGCTGATAGGCAGCGAGTGACTTTCGTGGACTGAGTCATGGCTTGTAGCATATCTTCCTCCTCCTTTCTATGATGCTGCCTTTCACCTGTGTATGGCATCTACAAACCATTTTCCAAGGACATGTACCATTTAACCATGTCGCAATGTGATGGGACGTACCTTACGTTGTACCGACGTGTGAAAGTTCGCTGGTCTCTACGACACTCCAAAGCATAGTATACAATACGACACATTGAGAGGATTTGGACCTGCGTCTGGTCTGTGTCTTTTAGCCATTCTCCTTGTTCGCTGTTCGTCTTAGTCCCTTCCCTGCATGTGTTCCTGTTTTTATGCGTTTGGGCGCTGATGACCACGCTGTTTAGCGCCCGTAAACCTCAAACACACACACACACACACACACACACACACACACACACACATTGAGCGGGTTGTTGTGGCGTAACGACCATTTCTACTCAACAATCGAGTCACGCTGAGCGCGCTAACTTGTCACCTCCGTAAAATGGGCTTCTGACATCTGATATTTGCGCTGTGAACTACGCGCTGCTGGCTTGCCTCCGGGAGCATTGTTACCCATTGTTAGCTCCCATCATTTTCACGTACATTACAAAAAATTTCACAGAGATACATACGAGGTGTGTTTAAAAATCGATTAACATTCCTAAATTCGCGCCAATGTTGTGTTGGAGCGAAATGCGACTGGCATTCCTCGACACACCTGTGTTTTTAATATGTAAGTTCCAGAAGTTTCATTGATGTGTGACTGTTAGTTATTATTAGGTGCTTTATTGAATAGAATTTTGTGGCGCACAGTTTGCGTATTTCGAGATAGCAGAGTTGGAGGAGCAACGCGTATGCTTTAAATTTTGCTTGAAACTCAAGAAAACCCTTACAGAGACAGACCAAATGATTCAGGAAGCCTACATCGATGAGTGCTGAAACCGTGATCTGTGTTGTGAATGGTTCACACGGTTTACAAATGAACGGACGGAAGTCAAAGATGACCCTCGTTCAGGACGCCCTTTGATGTCTACCGACGACGCTCATGTCAGGAACGTCAACAAAACTGTGTGTGCCAATCAAAGACTGACTGTCCGAGAGACTGCAGAAGAATGTAACATTTCAGTTAGACCATGTCGTGAAATCGTGACACAGCATCTTGGAATGCATCGTGTTGCCACCAAGTTCGTCCCACGGCTCGTGACTCAAGACCAGAAAGACTTTTGCCTGGTGATCTGTGTAGAGCTTTTGGATATCGCAAATGGAACCAGATGTTCCTTAAGAGGATCATAAATGGTAATGAAACTGGGTCTGTGGTTATTTTGTTGAGACTACGGTTCAGTCTTCACGGCGGTTCAATCCCGCGTCCGGCCGTCCTGATTTAGGTTTTCCGTGACTTCCCTAGATCACTCCAGGCAAATGCCGGGATGGTTCCTTTGAATGGTCACTGCCGATTTCCTTCCACATCCTTCCCTAATCCGAGCTTGTGCTCCGTTTCTAATGACCTCGTTGTCGACGGGACGTTAAACACCAATCATCTCCTCCTCAGTCTTCACGATGCGTCAGGAAAGGTTCTCCAAGGCCAAAAAGAGCTCGTCAGGTCAGGTCAAATGTCAAAGCCATGCTGATAGTTTTCTTTGACTTTGAAGGATTAGTTCATCATGAATTCGTGCCACAGGGACAAACTGTTAATCGATGGTACTATCGCCGGCCAGAGTGGCCGAACGGTTCTAGGCGCTACAGTCTGGAACCGCGTGACCGCTATGGTCGCAGGTTCGAGTCCTGCCTCGGGCATGGATGTGTGTGATGTCCTTAGGTTAGTTAGGTTTAAGTAGTTCTAAGTTGTAGGGGACTGATGACCTCAGAAGTTAAGTCACACAGTGCTCAGAGCCATTTGAACCATATTTGATGGTACTATCGGGACGTGTTGCGAAGCCTCAGAGAAATGTGAGAAGGAAACGGCCTGAAATGTGGCGAGACAAATCATGGCTCTTGCATCACGATACCGCACCCGCACATTCATCCCTGTTGGTGTGTGACTATTGCACAAAAAACGAAATCACTGTGCTGCATCATCCTCCGTTCTGTCCAGACCTCGCCCTGCAGACTTTTTTTTGTTTCCGAAATTCTCAGACGGCCTTTCGCGTGATCCAGTAAGAGGCGTAAGAAGACTACTTCCGGAAATGGAAACGGCGTAGGGAGCGATGTATCAATGATTGTGGAGGAGAGTATTTCGAAGCTGATCATGCACAATAAGTAAAAGGTAAGCGTAGAATTGTGTGGTCAAAGTTCCGGAATTTTTTGAACAGACGTCGTACATTGACTTAATAAAAATAACGTTTTACTTTTCTGACATATCAAACGGATCAACTTGCAGATCAGGCGACCGGGGAATGCCGAGTCGTTATAATTAAAACACTACTATCGTGAAGTAAAGTAGTTTTAAAATTTAAGAAGTAAGGTGACAGCTGTAAAGAGAAATCCATTCACTACGTAGACGTCTACTACACTGCTGCCCATTGAAATTGGAACACCATCAAGGCGGCATGCAACAAAAAGTAAAATTCTTATGGAGGGTATCCACAAGCTTGGATACGCAAATGATTAGCATTTTAGTGAAACTACAGAAAACGGGTGCGACTAACACCATTTGTATTCTGTATGTGAGGAATGATTACGAAGCGAATTTAACATTCACAAATCGCATTTCAACGTTGTTTGTTTGTGAAAAAATCATTTCCTGCTTCAATTAAGAAGGGGAAATTGCTACCAAGCCCCGGAATTCTACAGCGGCATGACCTCGGCCTTCCGACACTGCTGTTTACTCTTCCGCGATAACGCTTAATGGCCTGTGACAGAATGATCCACGCATCGTTTGTGACAGGTAAAAAAATCAAATAATACCCGACATCTGTCTGTGCTCCGTAGATTAATTGCAACAGTCACTGGATCCCCTGCAGGCGATGCCTTCCTTTGCTAATAGGGAAATGATCAGACTTACCATATTGAAACCTGCTCTGATTTTTTACCACTCGTATTTAAACTCAGTTAAAATTCACACGCTAAATTTCAGCTGCCGAAATAAACTGGAACAAAAGATAATGAAATTTAATGTTACGTTAACTGATCTTCCGTCGGTTCTTGGTAGAACGACTTTACAACAAATGAACAGCGCTAGACTGCTTTTGTTCTACAGTATCACTTTTATTGTGTTAACTGATTTTCAGCTTACAAGGCCATCTTCAGATGTGTACTGAGTATTGTCACCAAAGAAGTTACAATGTGTGTAAACAACACTGGGAGAGAAGTTACACACCTAGATTGAAACAGAAACGTGCAGTAAATAACATCTTTGTCAGTGTGGTGGTAATGCAGTGTAAAAGTAAAAAAGCCGAACAGTAAACAGATAAAAACGAAGCAATCAGGAAAAAACTTTAACACAAAACAGGAACAGTAAGCCTACTAATAAACAAAACCAATAAAATACAATAAAATCAGTACTTGAAAGGCTGACTCAGGAGGTATAAAACACAAACCAATTAACTAGGGAATATGTAAGGAACTTATGCAATATCAGTAATATAAACAGAAATGAATAAACGCAAGAAAATGGAGGAGTGTGAGGGAACATACAGTGAATGCAATCTTCGAGAGTGTGGTGGTACTACACTTTAAAAGATAAAGAAGGCTGGACAATACGCAAAAAAAAACGAGCAAACAGGAAAAACACTAACACTATACTCTAAACAATGCCTATGTAACGGTTTGCGTTAAATAAGTGAACCAAGTAAAATAAAAACAATACTTCATGAGACAACTACAAGAGGTATTTCCTGCATTTGTTCATTTCTGTTTGTCTTATTGACATTGCTTAAGTTCCTTATACATTGCCGGCCGTGGTGGTCTCGCGGTTCTAGGCGCGCAGTCCGGAACCGCGCGACTGCTACGGTCGCAGGTTCGAATCCTGCCTCGGGCATGGATGTGTGTGATGTCCTTAGGTTAGTTAGGTTTAAGTAGTTCTAAGTTTTAGGGGACTGATGACCACAGCTGTTAAGTCCCATAGTGCTCAGAGCCATTTGAACCTTATACATTCTGTAGTTACATTGATAATTCTTTCTTCTTTTAATTGGTTTGTCTATCACTCTCCATGTTTTATACCTCTTGAGGGAGCCTTGTGAAGTACGAGGGTCACTCCAAAAGATATGCACACTATTTTTTTTAAATCCATCTTCTATTGAAAATGTTTGAAAGTTTTACAACGTGTAGATGCATTCTTTAGGAATAATATTTTCATTTCTCCACATAATTTCCATCCCTTTCAACTGCCTTACGCCATCTTGGAACCAGCGCCTGTATTCCCGCACGGTAACATTCTGGATCAATCTATTGGAGCCACTGTCTGACAGCGTGCACAAAGGAGTCATTATCTTTAAACCTTGTTCCACGAAGAGAGTCTTTCAGTTTCCAAAAGAGATGATAGTCACATGGAGCCAGGTCAGGACTGTAAGACGGGTCTTTGAGTGTTGTCCATCCAAGTTTTGTGATCGCTTCCACGGTTTTTTGACTGACATGTGGCCGTGCATTGTCGTGCAACAGCAAAACATCCTGCTTTTGCCGATGTGGTCGAACACGACTCAGTCGAGCTTGAAGCTTTTTTCAGTGTCGTCACATAAGCGTCTGTCAGCAGTCACCAATTCGGTAACTGCACATTGTGTGGGGTGTGTGCTGTACGAGGCTGGCCGCTGTGAGGACAATCCTCAATATTGCCGTGCCCGCTTTCATCATGTAACCTGCTTGCCTACCGACTAACTGTACTGCGATCGACAGCAGCATCTCCATACACCTTTTGCAACCTCTTGTGGATGTTTCTCACTCTCTCGTTTTCACAGCACTGGAATTCTACACTCCTGGAAATTGAAATAAGAACACCGTGAATTCATTGTCCCAGGAAGGGGAAACTTTATTGACACATTCCTGGGGTCAGATACATCACATGATCACACTGACAGAACCACAGGCACATAGACACAGGCAACAGAGCATGCACAATGTCGGCACTAGTACAGTGTATATCCACCTTTCGCAGCAATGCAGGCTGCTATTCTCCCATGGAGACGATCGTAGAGATGCTGGATGTAGTCCTGTGGAACGGCTTGCCATGCCATTTCCACCTGGCGCCTCAGTTGGACCAGCGTTCGTGCTGGACGTGCAGACCGCGTGAGACGACGCTTCATCCAGTCCCAAACATGCTCAATGGGGGACAGATCCGGAGATCTTGCTGGCCAGGGTAGTTGACTTACACCTTCTAGAGCACGTTGGGTGGCATGGGATACATGCGGACGTGCACTGTCCTGTTGGAACAGCAAGTTCCCTTGCCGGTCTAGGAATGGTAGAACGATGGGTTAGATGGCGGTTTGGATGTACCGTGCACTATTCAGTGTCCCCTCGACGATCACCAGTGGTGTACGGCCAGTGTAGGAGATCGCTCCCCACACCATGATGCCGGGTGTTGGCCCTGTGTGCCTCGGTCGTATGCAGTCCTGATTGTGGCGCTCACCTGCACGGCGCCAAACACGCATACGACCATCAGTGGCACCAAGGCAGAAGCGACTCTCATCGCTGAAGACGACACGTCTCCATTCGTCCCTCCATTCACGCCTGTCGCGACACCACTGGAGGCGGGCTGCACGATGTTGGGGCGTGAGCGGAAGACGGCCTAACGGTGTGCGGGACCGTAGCCCAGCTTCATGGAGACGGTTGCGAATGGTCCTCGCCGATACCCCAGGAGCAACAGTGTCCCTAATTTGCTGGGAAGTGGCGGTGCGGTCCCCTACGGCACTGCGTAGGATCCTACGGTCTTGGCGTGCATCCGTGCGTCGCTGCGGTCCGGTCCCAGGTCGACGGGCACGTGCACCTTCCGCCGACCACTGGCGACAACATCGATGTACTGTGGAGACCTCACGCCCCACGTGTTGAGCAATTCGGCGGTACGTCCACCCGGCCTCCCCCATGCCCACTATACGCCCTCGCTCAAAGTCCGTCAACTGCACATACGGTTCACGTCCACGCTGTCGCGGCATGCTACCAGTGTTAAAGACTGCGATGGAGCTCCGTATGCCACGGCAAACTGGCTGACACTGACGGCGGCGGTGCACAAATGCTGCACAGCTAGCGCAATTCGACGGCCAACACCGCGGTTCCTGGTGTGTCCGCTGTGCCGTGCGTGTGATCATTGCTTGTACAGCCCTCTCGCAGTGTCCGGAGCAAGTATGGTGGGTCTGACACACCGGTGTCAATGTGTTCTTTTTTCCATTTCTAGGAGTGTATGACAGCAAGTGTAGCGGTGACGGCGCCACTCACGGGAACAGGTTGAACTAAGTCTGAAAACAAGCGGGAAGGATGTATCCACACGCTGTAAAACTTTCACACATGCAGAATGAAAACTGTATTTTTACAAAAATGGTGTGCATTTCTCTTGGAGTGACCCTCGTACTAATTTTATTTTATTTTATTGGTTTTGTTTATTAATATAAACTGTTTCTGTTTTGTGTTAAAGTTTTTTCCTGTTCACCTGGTTTTTATCTATTTACTGTTCAACTCTTTACTTTTTACATTGCATTATAGCCACACTGTCAGAGTTGTTATTTACTTTACCTTTCTGCTTCAACTTTTTACACTGCATTATCACCACACTGTCAAAGATGTTATTTACTTTACCTTTCTGCTTCAATCTAGATGTTGAACTTCTATTCCAGTGATTTTTACAAACATTGTAACTTCTTTGGTGACAATAGTCAATAAATGTCTGAAGATGGCCTTGAAAACCGAAAAACGAATAACGCAATAAAAGTAATACTGTTAGCATAGTCTCCGCAACTGGAACTGTCTGGTTTACAGCTCTGATTTCTATAGCTGCGCGGCTCGACGTAGTGATCTCTTACTAGAGTTTCTGTTGGTTTCCGAGTTGAGTCTGAATGCCCGACTGAAAGCAGTCGTAATACAATTAAATGTCTATAGAGAAATACAATAATATTATCCATAAAGGGCATTCAAAATTGGTATGGAGTACACACAAATAAATTCAACATTTTCTGCACGCCAGAAGTTCCTTTTAACTGTTGCAAAATTGTGAAACATTGGTAATATGTCCCAAAATTATATTTTTAGTGCACCATAAACAAGTGATTAAGAAGGAAATCGGACAGCTATGCGAGCCGCAGACAGTCTGCACCGTGGCGCTTGGGCCGTGACATCCTCCTCCCTCGGTGTCAACGGGATCACGTGACTCGGATATGTGGCAAGGCAAACTGACTTTGGACATTGGGAAGTTTGTGTGTACACAACGACTTTCTTAGGGTGAGCTCACTGACATGTTCCAAAACTGGTTAATTTGCCGTCTGTTAATCTATTGCGCTTGGTAGCTGATTAGTGACCTCGGAATTAAGCTTCCTAGTTGCTTGTCCGCCTAGTGTGAATTTTGGTTCCTAGGAACTCGCTTCTATGAAAGGGTAAATCGAACGTTTTACAAGCAGCGTGATTGTTCTGGCCATCTAAGACCCTCACTGACCCACCTGTCTCGTTCCCGTTGCATTTGTAAATCGGACAGGAACCGAATTGAGTTGCAAATTTTTGGCTGTTTAGGTTTCTTAATTCACGATCGGCAGTGCTTCCGGAATTATTGTTCTATACTACCATTTTTCGTGATACCCACAGTGCTAAGCAGAGTAGCTGTGTCAAAAAAATGGTTCAAATGGCTCTGAGCACTATGGGACTCAACTGCTGAGGTCATTAGTCCCCTAGAACTTATAACTAGTTAAACCTAACTAACCTAAGGACAGCACACACATCCATGCCCGAGGCAGGATTCGAACCTGCGACCGTAGCGGTCTCGCGGTTCCAGACTGCAGCGCCAGAACCGCGCAGCCACTTCGGCCGGCAGTAGCTGTGTCAGTGTTGAGCTTGCAGTACTGGCACGGGCTTGGACGTTCCTTTAGTCTGTTCCAGCGTCATGGAGAATGTGGTACACAGCCTTATGGGACTCTGGGACCGTAGTGCCTTCGCAGCTGTTCTTCTACGGGCCACGCCGGCTTGCACTATTTTTGCCGAGTATGTCGCCACTCGCCAGGTTATGTAATTGTCACCTGTTAACTGTTTCCTCATTCTACAGGCCTAAGCGGTCAGTGGAGGCTGCCACTCGCTGACATTCGTAATTGTAATCTAGTAGGGCTTTCATGTTACTGCTGTTTTACTCATTCTAAGGGCCTAAACGGCCAATTCTTCTATGCCAATTTGGTACCCCTTCCCCAAATACTCTTTTAATTACTATGGGAAGCTACCCCTGTTATAAACTGCTCATTTATTTGGTTTAGTGGTTAATTAATGAGGCAGCAACCCCCTCCCCCCCTTTCTTCTTTTAATATCGGGGGCTGTAACGGCGCTGGCTTAAGGGAACTTGTGCTTCGTTTGGCCACAGTTGACTGTGTTTCGTAGATACCATGCCTAGATGGAAACAGATTGTTTTTAGTTATTCCTTGTTTTATCAGGTCATCGCCCTGCTGGATTCTATTTATTGTGTTTGGTACTACTAGTCAATCTCGTGGGAGGGAAAGTGTATAATCTACATCGCTCGGCTTGTACCTCCTGCTTAAGGCATTTATCTATGCCGAAGACATTGGCCGCTCGTTGTTAACTCTGACCGATATTGTACGGGGTAGAATTCCTTGATACTAAACGTTTATTCTTTTTTATGAAACAGAGGGAAAGAAAAGCTCACAGTGCCAAATATAAAATTTGTTTCTTCACTCGCGGAATTATAATGTTACCTACGGTTCCGGGAATTTTTTCTCGCTGTAGATATAGAGGCAGCGTCTAGTCTTGACATTTCATATTTATTATTTTTTATGATTCTAAAAATCAGGCCGTTGCGCTTTAGCTTCACAGTTGTTAAATGTTGCGTCAGCCAAATGGGGCAAACTTGTAACGTTCTTGTCAAAAGTAATGGAACGTTGTATTTAACTTACTTGCGCCAGTTACTGTTTTCTCAAACTGCGCCATTTGTTACAATACGTACAGTCGATAGTTTAAATGATCATAACATGTGGTCGTGATTTGACACTAAAAATTTCCAGTTTATAAACTTGCCTGTAAAAAGGTATAATTTAATAAAAGGCCCTGTTTCATTTTAAAACTATTGTTTGTATCCAAACACTTGTCCCCTTTTTCTTTGCTGTTTAAAGTGAATGTAGCTGATCTCTCATATTGTTTCTCTTAGTGTAAGTAATTACAGTGCTTTTTAATGTTAATAAATTTCGTCAAATGGTGATTGATATGTACTTAAAAACCTAACTCAGTTCTTTCGCGTGTTTGATTTTGTTTAATCCGCAGTCTGAAAGGTGGCATTTCAACATAGTCTGCGCACATGTTTGCTGCTGATACTATCACGCGCTTCGGTCCAGAACCGCACTGCTGCTACGGTCGCAGGTTCGAATCCTGCCTCGGGCTATGATGTGTGCGATGTTCTTAGGTTAGTAAGGTTTAAGCAGTTCTAAATCTAGAGGACTGATGACCTCAGATGTTAAGTCCCATAGTGCTTAGAGCCATTTGAACCATTTGATAGTACCAGTTGGGTAAACATTCACAGGGACCCCAGACACCAGCGAGGTGAGATCGAATATACAGAATATCTTTTAGAGCTCTAACTAGTGCCAGAAAGTGGTGTTTCCAAATTAAAGTAAGCAACTCAGTGAACGCTGCAGCGATAACAAACCATCCACACTTCCAACGACTATGTGTACAACGCTCGTCGTAAGAACAACTAGCGGGGTACAGGGGGATCCATCTCTTAATTGCTAGCACCAGCCGGCCGAAGTGGCCGTGCGGCTAAAGGCACTGCCGCCTGGAACCGCAAGACCGCTACGGTCGCAGGTTCGAATCCTGCCTCGGGCATGGATGTTTGTGATGTCCTTAGGTTAGTTAGGTTTAACTAGTTCTAAGTTCTAGGGGACTAATGACCTCAGCAGTTGAGTCCCATAGTGCTCAGAGCCTTTTGAACCATTTTGCTAGCACCAATTAAGTAAATGCCCGTTTTCAAGATTTTTTTGGCTAACTTCGAGTCCATATCGGTAGCTGAAATTTATTATTTTGGTTTTAATTGGCGTTAACTACATTATCGAAAAAACAGAGCTAATTTCGAGTTGGAGAGTCGGAAAAGTTCCCTTGTAAGATTATACTAGTCATTTCACATTGAAAGCAAAGCCGTGTTTTCTTATCATAGATAGACACAGCTAATCTGAAAACTGGAATGTTGAAAACTCGACGTTCATACGCATATTCATTTCAGTTACAGTTATTCACCACACAAAATTTTCAGAGGAATGTTATTGAAGTAATAGACGAGAACAGCTCAAAAAGATGTCTCAGCGCAATGCACCCATGACAAATGATATTATGTGTCCCCGGAGTCTTTCGCGACGACAGACATGAATAAAACGTTCTCGATTTTCCAGCCGCGTCAGTTCGAATAAAATGCTCAAGCTTTCGACGGCCATCTCCGCCATCGTCGTCAGAAGATGGCCATCGAAAGCTCGAGCATTTTTTCGAATTGATTCGGCTGGAAAACCGAGAACGTTTTATTCAAATGATATTATGTTTATTACTTTCTTCAGCCCGCAGCTCATGGTCTACTGTCGCTGCCTCTAGATCACGGGGTTCCGGGTTTGCTTTCCAGGTGACACGGAGAATTGCTTCGCTCAGAGACTGGGTATTAGTGCTACATTATTCATTTCACATCATATTCTCCACAAAGAAGCGGACGTCCCATAAGTGGCGTCAAATAGAAACACTAGGACCAGGTAGTCGAACAACAACAGATGGGATCTCCCTGCCAATCTATACTACTGCATAAAGACAAGTCGTTTTAACCTCGAAGAGTTCTTGACCGCTTTACCTCAAGTTTTTCAATGATTCTCTAATGAACACTCAGACGGAATTGGCTATATTATTTCACTATGAGGAAAAGTTATTACCAAAAGTCAGGAAAATTCGTGTCTGATTTACTTCACATTCTTACACGATACTGTAACAAATATTCAAATGTATATTGGATACATATTTCTCAAACAACAGTGTACAGCTTTTCTGCTAAAACTGGCGGCGAGAAAGAAACTGCAGTGATGTGCTCTGTTGCGAAAACGTGCTGTTTTGTTTTCTGTCTCGCAGTCGGGTTTTATAGACAACAGGAAAGTTTTATGTTGGGTTACTAGATTGTGATAAGGATGCTATCACAGAAACTGAATTCGCAATGACAATAAACAACGCTCAAGGACATAGAGCGGGGGGAGGGGACAGGAGGTGGATAGAAAGGAGGGGAGGAATTGGACAAGGGAGGGGGAAGAAGGGGATGGATAGAGAGAGAGGGAGAAAGGTATTGGGGGGTGGGGGTGGAGGCATGGGTAAAGGGAGGGGGAAGGAGGAGATGAAGAGAGATGGAGGACAAATAGATTATGACATATATCCAACTCCTATGTAAATTTTGCAATCGCAGGGCATTGCCGGGTTTGCTGGTTATGCCGTAACATCATTTCATTTCACTTATTTCAGAAAATGTAATTACAGCCATTGATCACATATGAAGTTGGCTGTTTATTGTGGTGAAGAATAGGTATGAGCTGATATGTAATCGAGCAACGGACGACAGAGTAATGAAGTAGGTGATAACATTTTTTAGCATTAATGTAGAATAGTTTCTATAGTTTGTACTCAGAATCGATTGTAATTCCCTCATCCAATTACAGGCTAACACCTTATAATTTTACAGCATAAAAAGCCAGAAATAATCATGCACAACGCCTCTTGCCTTCCCTCATGTCTACACCGGCAGTTCCGGAACACCACTAATTTTATACATTTAGTGTGTGTGTGTGTGTGAAGCTATATTGCTTTCTAGAAGCGCATTGTTACTGACATTCTCGTGAAAACTTTCATGTCTCCATCCATATTAATGGAATCCGACCTACTGGCAATGTCGTGTTAAACTTTCATCCGTCGACGGAAATAATTGCAGAAGTTCCTTCGTTGGCTTTTAGTTGAACCCTGCGACAACTTTGACGGGATTTATATCCCTAAGCAAGAGGACTTCCATCTTCTTCACGTTTTCAGACTCTGGCAATTTGTTGCTGGCTTCATTAATAGTTTCGGTAAAACTTCGCCCTTTACAGTCCAAGTTTATGCGGCTGCAAGATGGAGCTTTTGTGGAATTCCCTTGTTAAAAATGTATGCTCATGAAAGCGAACATGCAATATTCTGCCCCCGTTGCTATGCTCGAAAGGAACGCGATCTCATTTATCAACTGCCTTCAAACCACCACTTGGCGTAATCTTGGCACTGCAAAACGTAATATCTTTCTCTTCTGACCACTATTCTCGCTCTTTCTTTCGACTCACTACCGAACCGAGAAGAAAGGTGCTTGTGAATTCACACGTCACAGTCACATGCAACGAGTGCGATGGCTCTTCGTGCGCAACACGAGCTTAAACGGAACCCCAGATTCAGCAGTTCTGTATATTCACTGCACCATGCAGTGCAAAATGTGGCTTGTCACTTAATAGAATATTGCCCTGCCACATGTAATCAATTTCGATCTGTTCCAGGATCCGAGGAGCAAATTCAGGACGATACTGCGGATCATGAGGTTTCAGTTGCTGTGCAGTCTGTATTTTCGGGGACTTCGCGTTTGTGTTGTTCTCATCAATTCATCATCATCATTATTCGTTACAGTGGCTAGATTGGATTGTGTAAAAATTGGACTGTGTACAAATTGGGGCTTTGTATGGATGCCGATGACAGTACAGTTGACAGCCCCACAAGTCAAACATCGTCATTATCTTGTACTTGTATCTGTGTAATATAGACTGCAACACTTTTCGTGATGTTGACACTAGACGAGCATCACCACGACCCCGGGAACGTGCTGTATGGTCAGTTACACGAACAACTAATTCGTCAATAGCTTCCACTTCTTCTTCCCGGTGCCACACCAAGCTCACCTGTGCTTTCCAGTTTCATTATGTTCTGTAATCCATTTAGAAACATCGGGCCTTTTGCTTTCATTTGCCGACACTCTTTGTATGGATGCCGATGACAGTACAGTTGACAGCCCCACAAGTCAAACATCGTCATTATCTTGTACTTGTATCTGTGTAATATAGACTGCAACACTTTTCGTGATGTTGACACTACACGAGCATCACCACGACCCCGGGAACGTGCTGTATGGTCAGTTACACGAACAACTAATTCGTCAATAGCTTCCACTTCTTCTTCCCGGTGCCACGCCAAGCTCACCTGTGCTTTCCAGTTTCATTATGTTCTGTAATCCATTTAGAAACATCGGGCCTTTTGCTTTCATTTGCCGACACTCTCTCAGAGATGCACTGTAATTAATGCCGCTCACAATTTCACTACCAGCGCATGATCTCTCTTCTCGATAGCCGTACTGTTCACTCACTCTATGGTTTGTCAAATGGTAGCGTGGATGTCAAACCGTCGTACAAACAGTGCACAGAGCCAGATTTTTTTAGCTGGTGACCAAAAGTGGAACTAATTTTTTCCAGCGCAAATCGGTTCTTCATTAATGCATTAGCATATCAACCAAGTTTCGCTGCCATACGTTAATTACAGCCGACAATGGGCCAACGTGCGTAGCTCCACTTCAATTATAAGCACCCAATACTAACAGAGACAGTAAACAACGCATAATAACTCATAAGGAACCGTTTGTCATAAGCTTGGGACAGCAAAACTTAGTATCTTTGTCTTGCCCCTCCACACACACATAAATATTGCTCATCTAGTCTTTCATGAGATGCCCAGTGTGGACTTCAGCAGGTACAGCACTGCTCTGGCTCACGCTGAGTGCTACCGCCATGCAGCAGCACTACTCAATCGCTGCTGGAGTACTAGTTAATCTTCGTGTT
Organism: Schistocerca americana; assembly: GCF_021461395.2. Taxonomy (NCBI): domain Eukaryota; kingdom Metazoa; phylum Arthropoda; class Insecta; order Orthoptera; family Acrididae; genus Schistocerca; species Schistocerca americana. Next base: position 693,082,181 of record NC_060122.1, read on the forward strand.
TTACCTGCCCTGTTAACACATATGGATGAAAATATCAGATTTCATTAATTTTTGACCGTCGCTTCGAATGTGTATGAAAAATTCCGCTCTAAAGGTATTTTCTTTTAACAGGAAACAAATCGACGCTTTCTTTCGGAAATGGGGATGGTCAGTATTTGTTTGTGCTAATTCCACTATGAGCCCACTTATCGGTATGACGTTGCTCCCCATCTAGTGTGGTTGCATACACTTACTCATTGGTAAGAGTGTCACAAAGCCGCCGTATCCTTTACTGAGGTACACCGTTCCACAAATTTTGTACCTGGTCCTTGTTGTTCTGGTACTGGCAGTGAGAGGGAGTTGATGTCCAAGCCTGTTTCACACCTGTTCTACTGGGGACAAGTCTGGGGATCATGCTGTCCGCAGGAGTACATAAACATCACGCATGCAGTTGTATGAGAGTTAACCCATCAGTACTTGGGATATCCTTTGTACACCGGTGTGTTATCAGAGTTCCCTCAATGAGTACTAACGGCGATATGAGGTCACATCCGATGGTTTCCAACACCTTGGTACCAGAAATAGTACCGCCGTCTCTCCCTGGAAGAATAGGACCTCTCCCCTGGTCGCCACCATTCTCACCGACGATGATCATTATGGTCATCTACGGCAGTGCAGAGCCACTATTCATCGTTGAACACATTGCGACACCATTCATGAGCAGACCACGCTTCCAGATCATGGCACTAGCACAGACGGACTCGTTTGTCTTATAGTGTTAAGGGTAGCCTATGATGACGGTAATCCCAGCGGCTATTTGCTGTTGATGTCCTACCAGTATTGTGGGATGATAGAATGTTGCAGGGACTCCACTACCTCTCGGATGGCAGGAGCATATCTACATCTACATGGATACTCTGCAAATCAAATTCAAGTGCCTGGCAGAGGTTTCATCGAACCACCTTCACAATTCTCTATTATTCCAATCTCGTATAGCGCGCGGAAAGAACGAACACCTATATCTTTCCGTACGAGCTCTGATTTCCTCTATTTTATGGTGGTGATCGTTTCTCCCTATGTAGGTCAATGTAAAAAAAATATTTTCCCATTCGGAGGATAAAGTTTGTGATTGGAATATCGTGAGAAGATTCCGTCGCAATCGTGAGAAGATTCCGTCGCAACGAGAAACGCCTTTGTTTTATTAATATACATCCCAAATCCTGTATCATTTCAGTGACACACTCTCATCTATTTTGCGATAATACAAAACGCGCTTCCCTTCTTTTAACTTTTTCGGTGTACTCCGTCAGTTCTGTCTGGTAAGGATCCCACTCCGCGCAGCAGAATTCAAAAAGAGGACGTAGAAGCGTAGTGTTGGCAGTCTCCTTAGTAGATCTGTTACATTTTCTAAGTGTTCTGCCATTAAAACGCAGTCTTTGGCTAGCCTTCCCCACAACATTTTCTGTGTGTTCCTTTCAATTTAAGATCGCCAATCTTGGGGATTTTGCTTCTGTTTAAATTTGGCATGTTGTTTCTGCGACAGTGTTCTAGCCCGTTTTGTGTACCAAGGAAGATCAGCTCCGTCGTTTGTTAATTTATTTGGTATAAATCTCTCAATTGCCGCCTATACTATTTCTTTGAATTCAAGCCACATCTGATCTACACTTATTAATTTGGAATGAGTGGAGATTGTCTCTCAGGAAGGCATCAAGGGAATTTTTATCTGCTTTTTGAATAGGTATAATTTTCGCTTATTTTTGGAGGATTTGGGGATTACAACATTCAACCTCGCTACGACAACCCGGTGTTCACTAATCCCTGTATCGGTTTTGATGCTCGTTATTGACTCAGGATAATTTGTTGCTAAACCCTATGTGAGGGTTTACGATGTGCTTGGTGCCCAATACGACTATCCTCCCTTATCGGGTCACATCTACATTTATACTTTGCAAGCCACCCAACGGTGTGTGGCTGAGGGCACTTTACGTGCCACTGTCATTACCTCCCTTTCCTGTTCCAGTCGCGTATGGTTCGCGGGATGAACTACTGTCGGAAAGCCTCCGTGCGCGCTCGAATCTCTCTGATTTTACATTCGTAATCTCCTAGGGAGGTATAAGTAGGGGGAAGCAATATATTCGATACCTCATCCAGAAACGCACCATCCCGAAACTTGGACAGCAAACTACATCACGATGGAGAGCGCCTCTCTTACTGAGTCTGCCACTTGACTTTGCTAAACATCTCCGTAACGCTATCACGCTTACCAAATAACCCCGTGACGAAACGCGCCGCTCTTCTTTAGATCTTCTATCTCCTCTGTCAACCCGACCTGGTACGGATCCCACACTGATGAGCAATACTCAAGTATAGGCCGACCCACCTCCTTTGTTGATGGGCTACATTTTCTAAGGACTCCCAATGAATCTCAACCTGGCACCCGCCTTACCAACAATTAATTTTATATGATCATTCCACTTCAAATCGTTCCGTACGCGTACTCCCAGATATTTTACAGAAGTAACTGCTACCAGTGTTTGTTCCGCTATCATGTAATCATACAATAAAGGATCCTTCTTTCTATGTATTCGCGATACATTACATCGGACTTTGTTCACCCTCCGTCTTCCTTTATATGCGCTACAAGCCTAGAAAACAACATTCTGCACAAATAACATTAATTCACTTCGTGGAAAACAATTGCAACTCTAATTATTTACATCTCGCCGATTGTGTCTACGTGCACCAAGTTATACTGACTTCCGACCACCTCTTGTCGATATTACACTTCTTTTTTGAAGCAGTGTAGATATTCACACACCAGAAGTAGCGATTTCTCTGTAAATCTTACATCTGGACTGGAAAATTGTCAAGCTTGTTTTTCTAAGAAAATGTCACTATTGGCTACTCGTATAGGGTACAACACCACGATCGTGCAGAATGCAGCATTTCTGTTGCTCAAACACACGAATACATGGTGGTCAGAAACAGGCTGTGACGGTGTCGCAGACTAGGTTGGGCTGAGGACTGTTAAAAAAATCGACAGGTTGTGACGTTTCCGACATAACTAGCATTGAAGTTAGCTAATCAGCCCGTTCCGCGAGCAAATTCAAGCGGCCTGCGAGAGTGGGTGTCGCCAAACCCGATCTTCGTTTGGTTTGCTAAAACCGAAAAAGAGAGCGATACGTAAATGGGATGGTAATAAGGATCGAAAGCGAGCCAAAGACCGAGCAGTCTCCCGCGCTTTGGGAAGAACTGACACTAATTGTATCTTGTTGGCAGCTTAAATGTGCGCACACGATGGCTACATTGGCTACCTTAAATGATAATTAACTAGGAAATGGCGCAACGTACAGAATTTTTTGTAGACAATTATTTCTCAGTACAGCCGACCCTGCACAACCCTTACATGCCTTTCATATTGTTTCTGACCATGCTGTATACGAGGAGGGCCATAAAAGTAAGAAGAACTCCAATTATGTGACTAGGTGCTTTGCGGAAGAACAATGACATATCCTTCTGTTCCATTTGCTTACAGAAAAAGAGAACGTATTTGGAGAAATTATATTCAGACGTATTCATCCAATATTGCGACAGAAGAGAGTTATTCACACAGGTCGTTCAGATAACGAGGGGCCCGTATGTGTAACAAGTTACGAGCAGTTCGTTCTCATATGTGTCACAGTGCGGCGACAACTAGGTAACTACCTGACCTGGATGTGGACGTGCGCTGCACGAGCGACACTGGTCACGCGGCAACGTTGGCAGCCCTGCTGCGGCTGTCGGCCAGCCGTCAAGGGTAATGGCGCGTGAATCGTGGACCCCCGGGCCGCGAAGTAAAGCCGGGATTATCACAGGCAATTGGGCGAGCGCGCTACGATCTGCGGGGGCGCGTCTCGTTCCATCAGCGCTGAGCAGTCCCCCGGAACTTTGTCGTTTGCGGGACAGACGCTTCCTGGCCAGAGCCCGTGGGGCAACTTCACTACTGTCCTGCGGAAGCTGCTACCGGTTAACGAGCTGCTTTCTGTAGGCAGGTACTGAGCAGGAGATTTATTTGCATTACAGTAATTGGTACACAACGCATAGTTTGCAGTTATCACCTGGTGAATTCAGATGTGTGTCTCACTGACAAAACAAATCGGAAGCGCAAGGATAAGATCTTCAGTCGTTTACAGGATTTTTGTTTTGTTTTTTACCGTTCCTTTACATCTGGCAATGACTTGTTTTTAATGTCAAATTAAAACTTGTTAAAGGAAGAAAAATTTATGTTTCTACATGTATTATGTCTTGTTGATACATGAAGAAGCCTCAGAAGGTCTTTACCAGAAGATGTCACAGCTCCTTCTTCTTCTTGTAGAGGCTATGGCCTGTCGGTGCATGCACTCTTCTGTATTCTGTGCTATCACCGTTCATTCTTTACTATTTTGGAATCTTGTTAGTTCAATTATTTTCTTTATTGCTCTCTACTTGGTTTTCATTCCCAAAATTTTTCCTTCCAATGTATCACTTAGTGTTTCTAAACAAACACCCAAATACATGTTTTCGCCACCCCTGTGTGACCGTGCGGTTTAGGCGCTTCAGTCTGGAACCGCGTGACCGCTACGGTCGCAGGTTCGAATCCTGCCTTGGGCATGAATGTGTGTGATGTCCTTAGGTTAGTTAGGTTTAAGTAGTTCCAAGTTCTAGGGCACTGATGACCACAGATAATAAGTCCCATAGTGCTCAGAGCCATTTTTTTTAAACATGTTTCCACTTTTTTAATAGTTGCTATGCGTCATATGTGCTTACTGATCTCTTATATAATCTTCTATAATATTCATTGGTTGTCCTTTGAGTCGAGTAGTCCTCATAATTCTTCTCCAAAGCTACTTTTGCATCTGCTCTAAGAGTTCTGTATCCTTGTTCGATAAGCTTTCAGAGCCATATAGTAGCATACTCCCGACGAATGTCTTCGCTCATGGAGAGCAAGTATAGCTGCTACAATTCTTTCCTTATTTGCGTGCTGCATGTGTTGTCTTTGATAATTATGTCGCCTAAATGAGATATATAGACGTATAAAACGCATGTTTGACCATCAGGTGTTTTCATTTTAAACAAAAATATCAACCGGTTTCAGTCATGGACCATATTCACGGGTAAGGGTTAAAATGGTTTAAGCCACCGCATTACATTTGTCATTACTTAAATAATGTGTGTAGCATGTCACGAATATCAATATACGACACAGGACTTTTAGAAGCAAACGAACTAAATCTAAACAGTGCAATACTGAAGAGAAGATCAGGACTATAGGTATTACATTGTACAAAATATTGGGGAGTTGCTCAAAAAAGCTACACATTATTTAAGTAATGACAAATGTAATGTGGTGGCTAAGACTATTTAAACCCATATCCGTTAAGATGGTCCATGACTAAGATCGGCTGATATTTGGGTTTAAAATAAAAGCAGCTAATGGTCAGACAAGTACTTTATAGAATACAAGATGGCGGTTGATTGTCACCTTACAAAAATGTTTAAAATCTATCAACATTTTCTATTGGTATTTCTTTCAAGTTTCATGCTAGACTTGCTTTCATTTTTGATCTGCTTATTATCATTTATTTTTTCACTATCAGTTATTAAGGGAATATTATATACAAATCTTAGATAAGTAATGAGAATTACATTCGTTTCATCTCCAAATTTTTTTTCCTTTGAAGATCCTCTTAGCTTTTCCGGTGAAAAAAATTAAAGAAATAGGAAAGTAATGAGTATACTTGTCTTGCTTATTTTGGAATTTAGCTTTTCGTGGTTCTCCATCTGGGTGAGTTTTTGGTTTTCGTATATTTCTTTAATGTTATTCAGTATTTCAAGAGATTTTCAAATATTTCTTTGTCAAATGACTTGAAAATCCCCCCAGTTTAACTCCAACCTTATCTGTAGGTATCTCTTGCGTGGTATGGTCACTTCTCTGGCCTATATTTTTTATCTAAAACTAAACTGATTCTCTTCATGACCGATCTCTTTATTATACTTTACTGTTTGTTCTGCTAACGATAGCAGCATTTTCTTTTCTCGAACCAAATTAGGCTCATCGTCCTGTACTCATTCTGTTGGGATTCTTTTATATCAACGAATGTTGTCTTACATTCTATTGATCATCTGGAAAAGACACATAATCGTAACACAAGTTTATAATTCTGAAACCAGACCCGAATTTGGATTGATTTCTGGATCCTTATATCTGGATAAACAGCCATTTGTTTTTGAAATCGGTAGCACATAAAACTGACATCAGGATAGTCAAGTGAGTGGTTGAGGAGACAGGAAATGAGAGACATAAAATTATGTATTTTCTTTCACGAATTCCTTAGCAACTGATGCCGCAACCACCTTACATCAACGTTCAGGCCATAAAAATATTCGGAGCCCAATTTCAGCTGAGTGTCTTCCTAGAACCGCTTGTGGAAGTTAATTCAAAGGTAGGAAGCAGTACATCCCTGTAGCTAAACCAGCTCTAGTAAAAAGGTGTGGTGTTCCATCCAACCTTCAGGCGGATGTGAACCATGGACTGTGGGTAAACCAGCAAAGAAAAGAAACGAAACATTGTCATAGAAAATTAAGAAAATTAAGTGAATTAATTAGATAGTACAAGAGGATATTGCCAAAGAATCGGCATGGAAATGAATGCATGAAAAACAATAGTAGACTAGATGAAGATGCGTTGTATGACACAAGGGAATAACTCACTTCGTGCTAGCGGAATCTGTAAAGGGCAATAATTATAGGAAATCACAGACTGGAATGTTAAGACCAATAACTGAGGACGTTGAGTGTAGGTGGTACCTTGAGAGGAAAAGGTTGGCTCAGAGCAGGACTTTATAACTTGCAGTATCAACCAATTCAGAAGATTAGAAGATTGGTTAACCACTTGTACAGCACACTCCACCCCACTATCTCTCTCTTTCTCTCTCTCTTTTTCTCTCTCTCTCTCTCTTTTTCTCTCTCTCTCTTTTTCTCTCTCTCTCTTTTTCTCTCTCTCTCTTTTTCTCTCTCTCTCTCTTTCTCTTTCTCTCTCTCTCTCTTGTTCTCTCTCTCTCTCTCTCTCTCGCTCTTTCTCTTTCTCTCTCTCTCTCTCTCTCTCTCTCTCTCTCTCTCTCTTTCTTTCTCTCTCTCTTTCTTTCATTCTCTCTCTCTCTCTCGAAAAGAAAATTCTTCCTTTCAACGTCATACGAGGGCCATTAAATAAGTAACGCAACACATTTTTTTCTAAAAAAAAAGATTGGCTTCATTCAGGATACCAAAACACCATATTATTTCCACTCTTTTAACTACAAAACTCTTTTTTTCAACATAACCTCCGTTCAATGAGACGGCCTTACGCCACCTTCCTGGGAGGGCCTATATGCCCGCATGGCCCCAGTCTAATTGTCGACTTCGAAGCCAACGTCTTGCTGCATCAAATTACATGGGCATCATCCACGAACTGCGCCCCACAGAGTGCATTCTTCGTTGGGCGAAACTGATAGAAGTCGAAGGTGAGAGATAGGGAGTAGTTTCTTCAGTTTCCTGCTTAGCTCTGTTAAGCATCAGAGTTGATCATTGTAACATGTGGGAGGGCATCAAACAGAATAAGCGCTTGAGAGTCCCAGAAGACCGTCACCCTGAGTTTACCGGCGATTTGAACTTTTTATTCGGAGGAGAGGTGGTGTAGCGCCACTCCATGGACTGCCGTTTTGCTTCCGGTTGAAAGCGATGAATCCATATTTCATCGTCTGTGATAATTTTCGACAAAAGAACTCACGATCAACCTCGTAACGCGCAAGTATTTCCGCACAGGTGGTCGTTTGTTGCTCTTTATGGTGTACTGTTATTCTCCGAGGAACCCAGCGAGCATACAGCTTTGAGTACCACAACAGGTGGGCGAGTGTGTCAGCACCACCTACAGAGACAGACGTTCAGTTGAGCAGGGAGATGTTGTTTTATGATCCGTCGATCACCTCGAATCAATGTGTCCCCACGTTCCGACACTGTAAGAATGACAGTTGTGTGTGGCCGGCCAGAACGTTGGAGGTCAGACAGGTTTTCGCGACCTCGTTGCGAAAATGACTGACCCGTCGCCCAACCACTCACTGCCAGGTTTTCGTAGACACTCTGCAATCACCTGTTAATAACTGCTATAGTCTGGTTTTCTGCTACAGGAAGCTCAATGACTGCTCTCTTCTTGGAACGCACCTCCGTTACAGAAGCCGCTTTGAAAGCTACGTATAGGGCGGGAACCCATCAGAACTTCATAAAACAAAGGGAGTTAATGTCGGAATATTCCACGATGCCTCACAAAATATGTTGCATTTATTCAGTCAAAACAGGGCGAGAAAAAAATGTTGGATTACTTATTGAACGGTCCCCGTATTTCTGTCCAGTTTGTCCAGAGGTGACAGTCCACTCTTCATGACGCATTCGCCCGAAGGCAGAGTCTCGTGCTACAGATCGATTCTTCAACATTCACGATTACCTCGTGATGTTTGGAGTCGACATTAATGGCTGCTGTCTGTTGTGTACTCGGTACGACATTTCTCGCTGCCACAAAACGCTGTATTTCTTCTAAGCGTATTACTACCCAGCGTATGAAAGACGCAAGGCTAAGGTGGTTTTGCACAACTGCCATAAGGACCACATTCGGCAGTCTCTTATACCTCTTACATCCGGCTCTTTTTCCGTTGTATTTTCTCGATGCTCTGGCACCACTTGATGGATTCCTCAGTTGAAGAAATGGTTCAAATGGCTCTATGGAACATAACATCTGAGGTCATCAGTCCCCTAGAACTTAGAACTACATAAACCTAACTAACCTAAGGACATCACAGACATCCATGTCCGAGGCAGGATTCGAACCTGCGACCGTAGCAGTCGCGAGGTTCCGGACTGAAGCGCCTAGAACAGCTCAGCCATCGCGGCCGGCTTACCAGAAGAGCTTGGTATATATTTTCTGTGACTTCTTTCATCAAATGTAGGGTTTTACCAGTTTAAATCATATACGGATAAATAATGATAAACGATCTTTGACATAGACTGCTTCACAAAAATAGAAGCGTAGTGACATAATGCCCTTTGTAGGAGTTACTCGCGAGTGACTCCTGACTCATACGGTGCAGCTCATCCAAATTTCTTTCTTCGTGCCAGTGTCTGGGATCGTATTGTTACACTGTGTATACAGTCTAGTAGTTAATGAACTTGGTTGATTTAAGGGGTGTGATTGCCTGTTAGCTGTTGTTTTCGTCGTATTATTTGTTCTTAGCCCTATAAATCTGAGTACGGTTGGTTTATTTCAGTTCTCTGTTGCCCAGCACTAACTAAAAAGGCAGATAGTAGAAACAAATCATCACGTAATTCATATTCAATGTGCGCCTACAAGTGCTACCACCACACAGTTTTCCGTAAGCATTTTTCATCGTCTAATCTTTCTAGCAGATTCTCATTTCGTAGTTCATTTAATTCTTATTATCTCCACCCGACGGAAAGTTCAAAATAATCTGTTCTGATAATTGCAATATTAATACTATAAGAAAAATTATCAATGCTAAATTCAGCATGTAGAGGTCTACCTTAATTGGCGTTGGAAGAGGGTCTTTGATAATAAACGTATTGGTGGACGCTCCCTTGCAATTTATGCAACAAATAAGAGACTTAACTAATTACTGAAGTTAAATTCCGTAGCCAGGCGTTGTACAGTGAGTAATACGCAACAAATTTTAAAGATAAACACTTTATATTCTTTACATACTGATTTAGAACTTATAAGACTGAGGACATGTAACCGATTGTACTATTTCTCACCTTTCCCTATATATAAGGTAAGAATTACAGTTAAAGATTAGTGTGGCTCTTTCTTGTTGGTCAGCACAATTATGTGTCTTGACTTGGAATGGCAAAACAACCACCGCTTGCATTTTGACACCGAATAGAAAAGCGGCGCTGCAGTGATGTCGAACATAAAATTCTAGAACGAAATAAGCTTTATGAAAACCTGTCGCTGTCTTCACTGATCTCCAACTGCTGTGCTGGCTAAGAACTGCAGCAACGAAGCAAAACTTTTATTTCTCTATGTGACCGCCTAATGTGTGTGCGGCAACCTAAGAGAAGAATGTATTGGCACTTAATGCACAGACATAAAAAACGCTTCGAAAGAGCCAAGACCGTACAAGGAGCGGATGTCGTTTGATATGGGAACGAAACTGAAGCGTGACTATCGGAAAGTAAAAATAGCGTGCAATTATAATATAGCAGAAGGAAAGAAACAGATTTCATTTCCAACCTATGAATACGTTACGCTTATATAGAGGAATGTGTGGATGTGAAGAAGAAATGGACGAAAGAGGTGATATTGAAAACTATGAGAGAATGTTAGGAAAATAGAGCGCAGTAGAACTAGGAAGGATTAGATCAGATGAAAGATAGTAGAAATTTATGATAGGAAAATGTGGAAGAATGACGGTACAGGTATTGTTAGAAAACAGTACATTGACGTGAAGAAAAATGTGACTGGCAGGGAGTGGGTGGCTTCCAGGTCCCACAGTAGACCCGAGTTAGAGTTCGAGTGTGGATCCACCGAGCGTTTATCTGGAGCGATGTTGGGATGCGGAGCCACAATATGCCACGTCCGGAATAGGATTTGAAAGTGTATCCGCCGCGTGTTTTATCCTGAGGGATGTTGGGACGCGGATCCACAACACATCACGTCTGGGATAGGGCTCCAAAGTGGACCAATCACGTGTTACGTCCGGAGATGTGTTCTATGTTCAAACTTGGATCCACCAGCAGGAAGAGCATGTCATGGGAGCCTTCTGCGACACGTGCACGGAAAACAGAGCAAACGTGCTGCAACTATAGAGTATACGGTTGGAGGTGACTGATGCATTCGAGTACAGTGCAATACTATGCCACCCGACCAGAAAAATAGTGCATTTGCGCTAGGTGTTGGCAGCTGTACTACAATTACAAGCAATTTCAGAACACGGAATCCATGATCGCATGGATAGAAGTGACATAAAATCGATAAAATTATCGAAAATACGTATAAATTGAAGGAAAAAATAAGCCGAAATGCGGGGAAATTGAGGGAGTACTTGCATGTCTTCTGATTGGTGAAGAGCAATTCTTGTACATGGGAACGAGTATACGGCAGCAAGAGGAATATAGGAAAACGTCGAGATGGAAGCACCGGGAAACGGGGAAACAGTCTTTTATTTTTCGTCGAGGCAACGTTCAACTGTATGTCTATTGAGGTAATAGTGATACACGCGAGTTGACTGCTGTCTTTGATGCTTTCCTGGAAAGAAGAGGACCGTCTGCCTCTAAACTTACTGGCATCTGCGTTAAAGGATGACAGAGAGTAGATGGAGTGATTGGTTGAGATGGAGTTTTAATGAGGTAGGATTTAATGGTAGACTGATGATGCATTCCAGAGAGAGATGTTGTCGCAATTCATTTGACAATTTTTTTTCCGTCTTTCTGTCGGGATGCATCAGTTGTGTGACATAACCTGTGTTTGACTCGCATACATTAGCGTGTTCTGTGTGTGACTTAGAGCACTGCCTACTTGCGATCATTAACAGCAAACCTCTTGGTCATCAGAGGACTTCCATCCTGTTTCGACACATTTCTATAGCCGAATGAAGATTTAGGCGACGTACCCACTCCCCTGCCGCATCTTGGGCATAAAATTGAGTCTTCGGTTTCATAACTGCGGTGATGCTAAGTTATCGACAGGTGTTTTTGAAGTACTACAATCCCCGTGTATACATCTGCTTGACAGATGTCCTTGTTTATGGAGTTAGTGATTGCATGACGTGTAATTTCACATGTCAAACACCGCTGCTACGCGTTTGTCTCTTTCTCTGTAACAGGCATTCGCCGTTACTAACGATCATTTTATATAGGACTGATGCAAGCACAGTATAATTTCTGAACCGTGATCGGATGTGAATAGTGGGCACCGTACAGCTCTGGAAAGCTATAGTGTACATGTATCATAAGGAATCCATGTTTTAAGGAAGTAGTTTTTCATTTTACAGTTTACCACCATAGTTTATCGTAGACAAACCTGCAAGTAGAATGCTTGTCAAGCGCTAGAAATATATTTCTTGCATTGAGATGTTAACATTGTTGCATTCCATATGACCAATAGGTCAGAAGCCTTAACGATCAAACATTATAGCATGTTTCAAGTGCAGTACCATTGCGGCGTCGGCGTCTCCTTAGAGTTGACACGACTCGGCGGTGATGGTTGCCCCAGTCGGTATGACGTGGAACGGCGTCCGTGGCTCACGACAACGCCACCCTGCAACTAGTAGAAAAAACACAAACTCGTCTCGTGGTTTGGTCATATTTCAGATACCGTCTTTCGTGATTAATGTCAATATTTCGATAGAACAGCGCTTCAGAATGTGTAGCCGCTCTTGCTTCTTCACAGATAAATGCGACAATTGCACCCCTCGATGACGCGATGGCTGGCGTGACATGAAATTGTGTAAAAAATCTATCGGATGGAGTTAGCGGAGCATTTATAGTCCATACGTTTTCTCTGTTGGATGGTACAGAATAACGATGATAGAATGTTTGGATGATAGAATGTTTGGATGATAGAATGTTTGGATGATAGAATGTTTGGATGATAGAATGTTTGGATGATAGACTGTTTGGTTGATAGACGAGAATGGATCCTGAGGGATTCGGATCTGCTTCGGACTTCAGTACCAGTATGATGTTGAGTTTTCCTAATTTTCCCAATAAGTAACAACACCGTAACTGTTCGTACTGTCTTTTATACTATGTTGTGTTGCAGGAACAGACTTCGTTTGGCACTTACCTTACACATCTTACACGGGTGGTGAAGCTACGAGACAACATATTCCCATTTCCACCAAGTAGTCAAAACACGGTCCTATAGCATTAACTCAGCTCACTCTGTTTCTACACGGGTTGCAGAATGTGGTAGATACAGCTCTCTCTGATGTCTGGGTAAAATTGAATAGCTATCAACTGTAGTGTGTATTACAGTACATCGTTCCATATCAACAGTGCCTTTACCATCCATAGGGGACGCTAATGATTACCAACACCACTCAGTTGAGATCTAGGGAGCATTGGCAAAACACACAATCTGCTACTTGCCACTGTGGAGCATGGGATTAAATGTAGACATCATCACATCTGTACAGTTGTTTGGTAGCGTTTCTCAGTGCTACAGACTGGTCCTATCTCCATGTGCCCAATAAAGTGACAGTACCACTTTTTATTTGTACTCCCCCATGCATGTTGTGGACAGTACATTCCGACGATGTCAACACCGAACCGGTAATCATGTAGATGACTACAAAATGAAGGAACAATGCTTTTCGAAATGGAAAACCGAGACATCGATGTCGATGGGGAAGCTGAGATTAACTGTACAGGTCATTACCTTCGAATAGCTGTTGGAAACGCTCTACAATGCCGCAAACTCAGCAGTTTCCACATGTTGCGATGTTTTACATATTTTTGTCAATGAGAAACATCGCTCCTGTGTTTTATTTCTACCAGCCAGTGTTGCGATAGCCGTACAGTTTATGCCATGCGATGTTCAGCTTTCTGTGAGAGCCAGAGGATCGAAACGTGTTAATGTCAGTTTAGCAGCAGCTGACAGGGATCTCTACGGTTTGGTAGTAGAAACAGTGTATGGCTGTGTACCCTGATTAGGTGTGTTACAACCGAAAAAACAATGTATTAAACTGCTTATGAAGGAACAACAGGGGAACCCTCTCATGTGATTCATAATCTGTTGGATATGTTCATCCAACAGTACAGGTGATGAAACTTTACACCGGTCTGTGGAAGCGACTTCGATCATGACTAAGATGAAGGGGGACTGTCTAAAAAACAGCACTGGAGTTTTTGCTGTATGCGTTCCTCAGCAGATAGGTTCGAAAAAGGCGACTCGTTTCGAGATATGAGAGTGGCACGAATATGATTCAGCAGTGACTGTATTCAATAAAAGACGTCTCTACAGAATCCAGTGCAAGTATATGGTAGAATGGATCGACTTGATTCCAAATTGCAGACAGCATTTCTACCCGAAAGCGTTACACTATCAGCAACTCGTGTGTGTGCCTGTAGGCTCAAGACGCCTTTTTATGCAGGGTGACGGAAACATAGTCGCTACAATCGTGCTTTTAGTAGCGCAGTCCTTACGCGTAATGTATGGTGTGGGCTGTAAAATCCCTCTGCGATCAGTTTCAAATGTCGGTTTTCAATAGTGTTCCTCGAAATGGTCTTTCCTCCACGGATTCCTATTTGATCTACCTGGCGAATGTAATCCGACAACTGGAAAAAAAAAATTACTCGCCATGCAAACTGACTCTTATGGACAATTTAATTACTTAGCCTATCAAATCGATGTCAATGACGTGGCACATGCTGGGAGGAGGAGATGGCTAGGGCACCATGGAATGATTCTTGACAGGCGTTTCTTTTTAGCGGTGATATCTTTTAACGAAATTTCGATCTCCCACTTACACAGGGCCAGCCCTCACTATTTGTTTCGTGAATGCTAGCGTGATACTGGTAAAAGGGGACCTGTCATAGTGTCCACACAGCTACGATCTCTTGAATTATAGCTTCTTGATGTCGAACGTAAAATGAATGTGTTTCTTCCGACATGTGAGCCAATGGCATGGAAGATTGTCTGAAATGTTTGTAACACGCACATGCATGACAGTTTATTTACTGACACTGAATACGAGAGATGTTCTCAGGTCGTGTAATTTGTTCAACAAGCTGAAAGGAATTGCTTAATTTAGATTTTTCCTCTTTCTTTGGAATTTATATTCTCGCTTTTTCTTCACTCCGATGACGGTTTTGGGATAATTAGGATATTCTGTGGTGATCAGTAATTTTCGCAGCAAAATAGTCTGTTTTATCCTGATTTTACAGATGATGGACTTATCTCTGTTGATCATTTGTGATCAGTAGCGGTGCACTTCATTAGACGTCACAAAATAATAAGTTGCGATTTGTAACCTGCAGTCGAATGTAAAAACTATACCGATTTTGCTCGTAAAACTAAAAGAAAAACTTCGCCTATTTTCTTGGAAAGAGGACATTTATTATCGTCGCAATTGCATTTTCCTTTTTAATAGTTGCTTTATTATGGAAGTCGTATTGATGTTAAACAGTACAGTGCTGGCAATGGCGTGATGGCCGAGTGCCCTAAGAGGTCACGGCTGGCGGTTTAGACAAACAACTCTCGGTAGGGATAGCATTCATTTATCACGGTTTTGTTCTGAGAGATTCCAGCGTCACGATTTGTACTGAAGACACTGTGGTGTGAGGCTAAGCTCACTTTGAGCAGAAGGGGCTTCCTGTTCTGCAAGCAGCTGACTTCTGAAAAAGCCATGTGGAGCATTCTCCGGATGTGTGGGGTTGTGCTGGTAAATTTCCCTTTTGTGTTGTCTTGACCAACGCCTCAAGGCAGGCCGCATGCCACGAGCGACTGCAGAGGGTAGCGGAACGCCTGGTGTGACCAGCGGTCGCGGAGGGGGTGCAGAAAAACTACGAGACGCTCTGCAGAGCAGCTGGCCGTTTGAAAAAGCATGTGTCCTCCCTGCAGGTGGATGGAGGGAAGCCGGAGGGAGGGGGAGACGTGAGGGGAGGTGAGAAGGCCTCGGTGTTCGGCAGTTTGTGACTGTACACCTAAGAGAAAGCGTGTCCAACTACCAACCAGATTTTCCTCAGTACATGTGCTGCATTATGACCCAATCATTACGAGTGATGTTTTTTTTTCACGTCATAGCGTGCATTGGCTTCGATTACTTGAGCTGTAGCGTGGTTGCTGAGTAGGCGTCTGTAGTGAACTCTGACGTCAAGCAACAATAGATACTGTATGCTTACAGGTAATATACTTTTGAAACTCCTCTCTGTCCAACACCAGCATCTTGTCAGTTGAACATATTTCCCACCAAAAAGAATAAAGATAGTACCTTACACCCCTGCCTTTTTCCAGCCAGCTTGTAGGTAAAGGGTAGAGTTTGAGTGTGTCTGTCACTAGTTTCGAATGGTCTTGTGAAACTTTTTTCTCAGCAGTATAACACCAGTTGTGTGGTATCGTCAGCGTTTGAACTGTACTGCGATTTTAGGCCATTCTTGTGCCGCTATGTACACTCCTGGAAATTGAAATAAGAACACCGTGAATTCATTGTCCCAGGAAGGGGAAACTTTATTGACACATTCCTGGGGTCAGATACATCACATGATCACACTGACAGAACCACAGGCACATAGACACAGGCAACAGAGCATGCACAATGTCGGCACTAGTACAGTGTATATCCACCTTTCGCAGCAATGCAGGCTGCTATTCTCCCATGGAGACGATCGTAGAGATGCTGGATGTGGTCCTGTGGAACGGCTTGCCGTGCCATTTCCACCTGGCGCCTCAGTTGGACCAGCGTTCGTGCTGGACGTGCAGACCGCGTGAGACGACGCTTCATCCAGTCCCAAACATGCTCAATGGGGGACAGATCCGGAGATCTTGCTGGGCAGGGTAGTTGACCTACACCTTCTAGAGCACGTTGGGTGGCACGGGATACATGCGGACGTGCATTGTCCTGTTGGAACAGCAAGTTCCCTTGCCGGTCTAGGAATGGTAGAACGATGGGTTCGATGACGGTTTGGATGTACCGTGCACTATTCAGTGTCCCCTCGACGATCACCAGTGGTGTACGGGCAGTGTAGGAGATCGCTCCCCACACCATGATACCGGGTGTTGGCCCTGTGTGCCTCGGTCGTATGCAGTCCTGATTGTGGCGCTCACCTGCACGGCGCCAAACACGCATACGACCATCATTGGCACCAAGGCAGAAGCGACTCTCATCGCTGAAGACGACACGTCTCCATTCGTCCCTCCATTCACGCCTGTCGCGACACCACTGGAGGCGGGCTGCACGATGTTGGGGCGTGATCGGAAGACGGCCTAACGGTGTGCGGGACCGTAGCCCAGCTTCATGGAGACGGTTGCGAATGGTCCTCGCCGATACCCCAGGAGCAACAGTGTCCCTAATTTGCTGGGAAGTGGCGGTGCGGTCCCCTACGGCACTGCGTAGGATCCTACGGTCTTGGCGTGCATCCGTGCGTCGCTGCGGTCCGGTCCCAGGTCGACGGGCACGTGCACCTTCCTCCGACCACTGGTGACAACATCGATGTACTGTGGAGACCTCACGCCCCACGTGTTGAGCAATTCGGCGGTACGTCCACCCGGCCTCCCGTATGCCCACTATACGCCCTCGCTCAAAGTCCGTCAACTGCACATACGGTTCACGTCCACGCTGTCGCGGCATGCTACCAGTGTTAAAGACTGCGATGGAGCTCCGTATGCCACGGCAAACTGGCTGACACTGACGGCGGCGGTGCACAAATGCTGCGCAGCTAGCGCCATTCGACGGCCAACACCGCGGTTCCTGGTGTGTCCGCTGTGCCGTGCGTCTGATCATTGCTTGTACAGCCCTCTCGCAGTGTCCGGAGCAAGTATGGTGGGTCTGACACACCGGTGTCAATGTGTTCTTTTTTCCATTTCCAGGAGTGTATATGGTTGTGTGATTAGGCCCGATCTTTATGATTAATTATGTAATTAGGATCACTATTTGAGTCAGTTTCCCGACCAAAATGAGCAAAGTATACTAACCTAACCTTCCTCTCCTGCATCTGGACATTTTCCATGTGTTGGGTATGCTCTTGGGCTTTCCGTCCAGTGGTCATTTTTAATGCCATTTTTAATTTCCCATCAATTGCAAGTGCATATGGTGGTGTAATTGTGGTAGGGGGGCGCACTTGGGCTTCGTGTCCGGGATGACCAGGATTCAAGTCTTGGAAAGGGTATTGCCAATTTTAATTTCCCGCCAATTCCTAGGTGTGGAGTGGTGGTGGTGGTGGGGGGAGCGGGACGTCAGCACAGCCCTGGGCGAAAGAAATTCCTGCCAAAATTCGAAATTCCTGCCAAAATTAGAAATTCCTGCCAATAGGGTAGGTTGGGCGAGGGTTGAGAGAAGGGAGGGGGCTGGAGCCCACTTGCAGCCCGAGAAAAACACGTGACACTAGACATTATCTGAGGGTGGGGGAGGCATGGTCGGGGGCGGGGATGTCCAGAGACGAGGAGTGATTAATTCATCAGTTTGATGAATCTGCATATCAATTTGATATCAAAACTGTGCTCGTAAACCCAAATCCCTACTACTCTCGTGTTTGGAAGTTTTTTCTATTCCATCTTTTGGTCCATACTATCACCTGTGAAAGTGTCTACATTACAATCTTAGCAGCAACAACACCTGTACATAAATTCCACTGTCAGAGATATCAGATCTATTTTCGCTTATAGCTTTCGACTCTATCGTTTCTGGACCTGTTTGCCTTACCTTAAACTGATACTATCATCCCTGGAAGTTTGTAACATCAGGCAAGCACCCTGAAGAAACACTTGCAGTAGACGACTGAACTACAACAGACTCCCGGCCAATAATGCCATAAGATAATTTCGCTTTTTTCTACGACAGCCGGTTTCAAATCCGAAAGTAACTGTTATTCTCAGTAGAGGCAGGTCTATATCTGTCAGTTTTCGAGGGCGAAATTTGCAAAGGGAACGCCATATAACTGACACCTGTAGTCCATACCTAGCAAAATTCTTGTTCACAGCGGCAAATCAACCTCCACATCTTGAATGGGACGCCAGCTATCTGTAGGTGTGTAGTGAGGTTCGATAAATCGTTAATCTGCCTCTTTTCAGAAGACGCAAGGCGTCAACGGCATCGGCGGCCGAATAATAACTTTCTGCAGTACTGTTTGCGGATTGTAGTTCGAACTGGAGGTGCTTCTATGATGTTGTGGGGGTGTTTTTAATACCGTAAACCGTGGTTACTTTTGTCCAGTTTTTGCCTCTGTCTTTATATGTGGCAAGAAAACAAAGGATAATGGCAGAGAGAATATTTCAAATACATTTTTCTAGAAATGTCAAAGACTTGTGCCACCAGTTAAAAAAGGAATTAAATTAAACACGCAAAATCTTTTCCTTGGGCCTACTTGGACCCGCTCATTCATTTCTTCATAAAACTGTGGTAAGGTAAAAATGGAAATGAGCTTATGGCATCGTTGGCCACGAGGAGAAGTTCGGCCGCCTAGTGCAAGTCTTATTTGATTTGACGCCATAGTGGGCGACTTCCGCGCCGGTGATTAGGATGAAATGATGACGTGGACAACACAACACCCAGTCCACGATCAGAGAAAATCTCGAACTCGGCCGGGAATCGAACCCGGGCCCGCTTGCATCAGAGGCAAGCACGTTTCCACCGAGCTAAACAGGCGGAGTGTGCTAAGGTAATACTAGGACAAGGTAGACTCAATAAACATCAGACATTCAGGAACATGAGGAACAAACATAATACTAAATTTTTGAAGGCAAGGGTAGGGAATATTAAACTGCACTAAGAAAGTAATACTGTAAGTATGCAAGTGCAATGTGTTTCATCAAATAATTTCCAGGTTACATGATGCGCTATGGTAACTCTATGCAAAGAGAACATGTAATATGTTAAGAATGCTATTCGGTACGGTTATCAGCTTTATTATATAAATTACTCAAGCTCTGGTACATGAAAGCAACACATTTTGTTAGTCGCTTTGGACTGATAATTCTTATTAAATCGTCTCAAGGATAAAATTATTTATCTTTTTCTTGCGGCCATTTGCACTAGGACTTCGTCTTTCACATAAAGTTCACGTTAGTACCCTCGTCACTCACCTCAATGCCAATATTCTTGTTTGTCGTCTAAAACTCTAGCATACTGTCGACCGTTACAGTGCTAGACATCATCTTACACACGAGAGAAACTTTCAGAATCACCATTAGATTCTAACACAACTTCATCTTCATTTTGGGGTTATTCTGACCTGGACCCATATTTTTCAAAAACCTGTGCCATTTTACAGAAGTGTTAAACCTTTTATCTAAATTGAATTTCACACAAATGATAGTTTCTCACGTCATTACCTAATACTGTCAGAATGCAAAGTAACACTCACTACATTTTTTATTGAACTGATGCGAACCCTCGAGGCAGAAATTAGTGGAGTGTAATAGCTGTTAAAATATACGGACGAAAAAAAATCACAACACCAAAAATTTATTAACGTGAAGTAATAAACGCCAGTAACACATTTGTCTAGTTAATATAGTTATGTGATCAACGTAGCAAGCTCACAGGTTAACATAAGCTCGAGATAAGCGATTGCAAATGTGAAATGCTGATGCACTAGTAAGTGGTGTAAAGGCCAGAATGTTGAATGCAGGAATGCAAACGTGCATGCATTGTGTTGTGCAGGTGCCGCGTGTCAGTTTGTGGGATGGATTTCCATGCCTATTGCACTAGGTCGGTCGATACGTGGACTGTTAATGCTGATTGTGGTTCACATTGGAGTTGTCGTTCGATGATGTGCCATATGTGCTAGATATCAGACAGATCTGGTGATAGAGCAGGCTAAGACAATATGTCGACACTCTTTAGTGCATGTTGTGTTACATCAGCGGTATGTGGGCGAGCGTTATCCTATTGGAGAACACCACCAAGGACGCTGTTCAAGAATGGTAGTACAAAATGTCGAATAACCATATGACGTACAAATTTGCAGTCACGGTGTGTGGGATAACCACGGGAGTGCACCTGCTATAATGCAAAAGCGTACTCCAGATTGCCGACCGAAGTGGCCGTGCGGTTAAAGGCGCTGCAGTCTGGAAGCGCAAGACCGCTACGGTCGCAGGTTCGAATCCTGCCTCGGGAATGGATGTTTGTGATCTCCTTAGGTTAGTTAGGTTTAATTAGTTCTAAGTTCTAGGGGACTAATGACCTCAGCAGTTGAGTCCCATAGTGCTCAGAGCCATTTGAACCATTTACTCCAGATTATAACCCAGGAGTACGCCCAGTGTGTCTATCAAGTAGACTGGTTGGTTGCAGGCACTCAATTGGCCTTCTTCTGTACGAACACATGAAGATCAGTGGCACCAAGGCAGAACAAGCTTTCAACAGCAGACAAAATAGACCCCCACCCTGCCCTCTAATGATCTCTCGTTTGACGCCACTGAAGTTGCTAACGGCGGTGGTTTGGGTCAGTGTAATACACGCTACAGGGCGCCTGACTCGGAGCTGTCCTTGAAGTAACCTGTTTATAAGAATTCGTGCCATATTCTGCAGATGGGCCGTAGCCAGAAGCCAAACAGATAGTCTTTCATATCTGTAGTGCCCCTTGACCGTCTGGAGCCCGGTCTTCTTGGACCGTACCACCGCTGCCAGCAATCACATACGGTGGCTACATTCTTGCCAAGTCTTTCTGCAATATCGCAGAAGGAACATCCAGCTTCTCACAGCAGTATGAAACGACCTCTTCACTCGAGTAGGGTGTTGACAATGGGGTCTTGTTGCCTGAACGGCAATCTTGACTAACGTCAACTCACCACGTCCAGTCTCAGAGGTAACTAACGCTCACGACTGTTACAGCGCGTATTTAAAGCAAACCTGATCTGCATCCTCATAGCAGCGTTACTAGCGCCACTCTTATGCAAATAGTGCGAAGTTTGAACAGGTGGCATCTTTCAGACGTAGAAACAGAACTACCTATTTTCCTTTATGTCGCAGTACTCCTATTATCAACATTGAGTCCAGTTCTGCCAATACAATAGTACTACATGGAACTCAGAACCTGCTAGATCACAATTCACGAATTGTAAATTCATGGTGTCTTGTTTACTCCAAGCTAATGATGTAACTGCAACGAAAAAAAATTTAAAATTTTTTATGACCAATGGGCCAAAGTTATCGGCAAAGGTCCTAAGTAATCCCTTCTTACGGTACAATGGCTTGCTTACATTCATTGATGTTCTCGTGAACGTTGACCAGGACGTTTATTTCAACATTCTCAGTGGCCAGGTGTTGCTCATTCTTTTTTCCATCACTTCACTCTTCCAGACCCGCAACAGCTATGATCACAGACGGCACGCATACGTTCCTAATTCCATATTCAAATATCCCATCGCAGCTCAATGTCTCGATAAATTCACTCTAATATAATACTAGTGAAAAAATCTGGAACTATTTAGCTGAGCAACTGAAATTTGTCAATTAGCATTCCTACAATATCGTAATTACACAGGATATAATCGTATACGAGTGGCTTCAGCTTGAAATTTGTGGACTCTTTTCCTCTCCGAACAGAGATGTTACACAATATTAGCGTGATGTCATCTGGGAAAGAGTTGTTGTCCGTCGTCCTTATTTTTCGGGAATGTTTCTGCAGCGGGGTGTTCCACTAGAACTTAGCTCGGCGACAAAATGTCCACCTGTCGGCTCATGTTACGCTAAGAACCGCGCAGAGCGGACATCCGGACTCACAGCGAAATTCAGAACGCGCCGTGATGGACGATGCGTGACGACCGCCACGACACACTGAGCCCGCGCCTACCTGTGGCGGCCGGCTCCACCCCGTGATTTATGGTGCAGCCGACCGAAAGCGACTAACGCAGATTGATAACGCCGGCGCAGTTTTATATCCGCCTCGGTGGCTGCGGGAAGACGTGCGCTGCCGGCAGAACGCCGCAGACGCAGCCCGTGTCTTGGCGAGCCCCTGCAGACGTGGCAGATGCAGCCCAACTGACGCGGCTGGCAAGCGGGCGGCGGCGCCACCCTAATGAGGCGCCGCTCTCACTGCTAATGCTGTGCTAATGACGAGCTCACTGCTCCACTACAGCCCGCCGTGCGGCCTGAAATTCGCGTAATTAGCTCAGCGTGAGAAAGGAAAAAGAAAATGCGGTTGCAGACAAAGGAGCTCCAAAAAAACCTTTTCCTTTTTGTCTCATCGTCGCGGAGCCATTATGTTTCTCAATTTCACAATTTGAAAATCGTCCTGAACCATAACAAAGATTATTCTTTCCGCTCTGTTTTATTCATTTAAGTCCTGCAATAGTTCCAGATTTCGTTATTTTCAGTCGTATAATCGCGTGGGACGAAAGGAATCTGTAAGCTACCATTTCTATTGTGCAAGTTTGAATGTTGTTGGTAATAAGTAAAGGAATAAATTGAGAAAGGGCAGATTACGCTGGCTGATGAGAGCGGAGAAAAATCGGCGTAGTTCGTGGAAGCCGTTCCATTGTTAATAAGGAGATCCGTGACCGTGAAAAGACAATTAAGAATTTCAGTGTCAGTATCGACAAAAAGTAGTACCGACAAAGTAGAAAAATGACTTTTCAGCAAATAATATCGGACCTCGTAGAAGAAATCTAAGTGATAGCACGTTCTAACACCGATTTTGCCATATGCAATTATAGCTGCTAAATTGGCGGCCGATCAGTGACAACGCCATAATGAGACGTACGACTTGATTCACGCCCTCCAACATCAACTGCTGGAAAAACATTTAGAAAAGCGAATTATGACAGGGAAGTGATTAAAATAATAAATAATAGCCATATGAATATCATGAAATTTGTAATCAGCATAAAATATGCAGAGAACAATGAAAGCACCTTCTGCCTAGCTTGTAGTCAGAAGGAGCGCCAAGAGAGGAAAGACAGCAGTAGATGATGCCGCTCCAGCATTTGTTCTGAAACAAAAAACACTGAAAAGCTGTCTCAGAACAATTTTAAATTACAGCTACATTCGACCATTTCATCTCTGGATTTTGATTACTATCAGTTTTTCTCTGAAAGTATGCGTATAATTCTCACCATTTAGTTATATGAACTAGAGAAGACTTAAGGTGTATTAGAGTATATTCACGCAGCTGCTGTCAATCTAAGTTGCAACGAAACGGAGTGACGAGGATGCAGATACGAGCTACCTCAGCTGTGTACCAGCGTTCATCAGTAGCAGTGTCTGGCGAGTGGTAGCGTGTTAATATCTTGGAAATCCATCACGTTTCCAGTTGCTGAGAGATCTGGCACTGGAAACTGTCGAAAATCCGCTGCATCGAGAACGGGCAACATCTGGCCTTGCGAAAGTTCCTGGTAGATTGCAACTATGTGCTGGACCGGGACTTGAAACCAGGAACTTTGCCTTTCGCAGGGAAATGCTCTCCCATCTGAGCTACCCGAGCACGACTCACGACCCGTCCTTAGAGCTTTACTTCCACCATCTCCTACCTTCCAAACTTCACGGAAGTTCTCCTACTTATCTTGTGGGACTAGCAGTCTTGGAAGAAAGGATATTGCGGAGACGTGGCTAAAATGCTGTTTCATTCCACCTCGTACCCGAGCTAAGGAAGAACCCACCCTGCCCACATGTTGTTAAGAGAGAAAAAGTAATTTATTTAGTGTTTTTCACCCTGACATAATGCTTTAGAATCAAATGCCCTTTGCAGTAATGCTCATCCGGACAATTGACTGGCAACAAAAGAGAGAAAATCCGGTTACATTTGGTGTCAGAGAAAAAACCCTTGGCTCAATATGAGGTGTGAGTGACAGTCACTAAAGGTCCACAGTTAGTATTGTTTAATGTGTGAAAGGAGGAGAGGTTTGCATAGCAGTCGTAATATTTTTTTTTATTTAGAAATATATGTTCTCTCATAATTTTAAGAGTTTGTCAAAAATATTTAAACATCTTTTTAATTCAGTGTAGTAAGACTGTGTAACTAATAGTTGGTAAAATGATGACACAAAATCGTACACAGTCAGAGTCAGCACCACAAGCGGTTTCTACTGAGATAGCTATTCAGAGCTTAGTTAATCAAACAGCACAGCTTAAAAATGATAATAATGCATTATTTAAACAGTTGTGTGAGGTTAGGCAAACCGTTTCAATCCCTCCCACCCTAGATTCCTCAACAGCAGCCTTGGTAACTCCTTTTTTACGTAAACCTGGCGAGAACATAACAGCCTTTTTTTGATGATTTAGTAGCAGTTTCAAAGTTAGGATCATGGTCAGATGAACAGCTCTCACAAGTGACAAAGTTAAGATTGATAGGAGAGGCTAAAGCACACGTATTATACCATGAAGAATTACGGAATGCTCCAACATTTGAGGAATTGAAGAAAGGATTAATTAAACGTTTTCAAAAACAGAACAGCTGTGGATTTTATACGGAAAAATTAAACACTATCATTCAGAGGCAAAACGAGTCGTTAGAAACCTTTGTAGATAGGATTAGAAATGTTAAATATTAACACCTATCAGTTGACAACTAGTGATGAAGCCATTAAAGTCATTTTACAAGAGGCAGAAGATAGAGCTCTGGATACATTTTTACGTGGGTTACCTCCTGAAACGTCCCGTCGTGTCAGGGCAGAGTTTCCTAAAAATTTAGCGGAAGCTCTATCTGCGGCGACGGCTTTCGAAGAAATTGACATTGCCATCAGATACAAGGAGAAGCGAAATGTATTTTCAGCAGTAGTAAGATGTTTTTGGTGCGATCGACAGGGACATATGCAAAAAAATGCAGACCACCTCAATGCACTACTTGTCAAAGAATGGGTCACACATTCAAGGAATGCAGGTCTAAGAAAGTTTTTGGAAATAGAAATCAGTTAAACTCAGGCGTTCCCAATAAAATTTAATGCCATTAAGACGAATGTGAAGGCGGAATGCTGGTTATCTGCTACCATACTGGATAAAGAGGCAAGGATTCTGGTGGATACAGGCGCAAACGTTATCAACAGTGAGCAGTGAATGCATTGGAGAAAAGAGATATGACCCTTCAAGGTATAGATTGAGTGGGGTAGGAGGAGGTATAGTGAAGTCATTAGGATGTACATAATTGATTATCTATATTCACGGTGTATAATTTCAAGAAGATGTAGAAGTGGTAACAAAGGTAACTGACGGATACGACGCGATCCTAGGGCTGGATTTCCTGAACAAACATCACGCTAAACTCGACCTCAGACAGCAAACTGTAGAACGTAGCGGAATAGTGTGTCAGCTAGGTGACACCGTTGCAGAGGGACCGCTGCCGTAAGATTTCCCCAGCCGGAAGGCGAAATCAACTACACTGCGTGCAACGTCCTTGAACGTTGATTCGCGGGATAAGATACCATTTAGCTCAGGAAAACTTTTCTGGATGACCGTTGACCCCGAGGTACCTACAGATACAGTATGTCTAATAGAGCCATTAGAGGAAAATGAGGAATTAGATGTATCACATTGTTTTGTACGTAGAAGCGTTGTACGGGTTCAAGACGTTGAGGCAGAAAGAAAAGCACCGGTACATATTGACAATTTCGGAGTGGAGGACAAAGAGTTGCATAAGGGAATATTAGTAGCTACAGTCAGTACTTTCGAAGAAGAAGATTTCATTTGGTCAGATATTACTGATGGTCAGAAACCAGACGCCTATAAAACCGCATTACGCCAGAAGATTGAGCATTTGAAAGGAAATGATAGAGACACGATAGAAGCAGTTTTAGTTGAGTTCCAAGATTTATTTAATGCATAATGTCCACTGCTAGCAACAGATATCACACAGCATAGGATCCCAACAGGAAACAGCCCCCCCCCCCCCCCCCAGTTTATAGGAAGCCTTATAGAGTTCCGCATCACTTACAGCCAGTACTGGATGAATTTTTAGAATAGCATCTAAAAGATGGAATTATAGAATATTCTGATTCGCCTTATAATTCAAATATTGTAATTATTCCAAAGAAGTCTCCCGACGGTAGGAAACGATATAGATTTTGTTGTGACTACAGACACCTTAACAAACAAACTATCTCAGATGTTTATCCTCTTCCAAACATTACAGATATCATTGACAGTTTGGGTAACAGTAAATACTTTTCAACAATCGATTTACGTAGCGGATATCATCAATTGGAAGTTGCACCTGAAGATAGGCATAAATAGCATTTTCTACCCCTGGAGGCCACTGGCAATTTAAAAGAATGCCTTTCGGTTTGAAAAACGCACCAGCAACTTTTCAAAGACTACTCGATGGAGTATTGCGAGGACTCAAAACTCAGCAATGTTGTGTATATCTAGACGATGTTATTGTATTCTCCAAAGACATTAATGAACATGCTGTGCGTCTGCGTAACGTTTTTCAGACATAGCAAAGCTAAATTAACATTAAATATGGAAAAATGTAGTTTTGCATTGACAGAGGTTTCATACCTAGGGCATGTCATTAGTGAAAAAGGAATTAAAACAGATCTTCGATTAATTTCGGCAGTTAAGGACTTCCCAACACCACAACGCGTTAAGGAAGTACAAAGTTTCATTGGTCTCGCATCGTATTACCGAAAATATGTTCAAAATTTTGCTGACATTGCCCCACCCTTAACCCAATTATTGAAAAAGGGTGCAAAATTTCATTGGTCTGAAGATTGTGAATCAGCATTTCAAACCCTTAAAGATAAGTTAACACACAGTCCAGTATTAGCCTACCCAGATTATAATAAAGAATTTATTTTATCCTGTGACGCAAGTGGTCATTCAGTACAATACTAACGTGTGTGAAAAAATTCCACTTCATGCATGAACTTTTAATGCATTTACTCTTTACTACCAAGACGTGAACAGTGGAGTCGACTTAAGAAAGTCCCTGACACCTAGCACCGTTTTTGACGGCTATCAACTGCGAAGCGCAAAGGTTGTAGGCGAAAATAATAGCTGTCTATTAAGAGGTCATGTCCGAAAGAAGAGACGCCAAGCATTCATATAACTGTTGAAATGAATCCTCCTTCAGCGCAGATGCACAAATACGTCGGACTCGTTGTGCGAGTCTCAGAAAATGGACGGGGACTGCGTATAGGTGGCCCTCGATGGGAATGTGAATGAGCCGTGAGACGTGCTGAGGTCGTTCGAGCAGTGGCGGCAACACTATGTCCCGGATGGCGCAATGATTAACGCACCTACCTAATAAGCAGGAGATCCCGAGTTCGAATCCCGGTCCGATACACATTTTCGCTCATCGCCGCTGATTCCGCGTCATATCCCGATGGAGCTGAGATTAGTGATCCCCTCCTTTTTCTTTCCTTTCTTCCTCCCTCCACCTCCAAATGGCCCTAAGCACTATGGGACTTAACATCTTAGGTCATCAGTCCCTTAGACTTAGAACTACTTAAACCTAACTAACCTGAGGACATCACACACATCCACGCCCGAGGTAGGATTCGAACCTGCGACCGTAGCAGCAGCGCGGTTCCGAACTCAAGCGCCTAGAACCGCTCGGCCACAGTGGCCAGCCCCTCCACCTTCAATTTACATATAATTTCAATCGTGTTTTCACGAATACATGGAAATGAATCTGCACTACAAACGCGTATCATTCTTTCTTTCTGTTTGTAATAGACAGTAGCATAAAAGAATGCTTGGGAAATGTCGAATTTGTCAGATAGTGTAGTCATAACAAAGATTTCTTACAAAGGAACTATATGATGCTGAATCAGTTGAGCTATATTTCTCAAACTACTGTTTCTCCAGCTTGATATAATGGCAACACTAACTTTTGGAACACTGAACTGGAAAAAATATTGGAATAATAAAAACTCGTAATAAATTCACCGTGGTGCAGCTATGTTCATAAAACAAACACAGTAGTTGAAGAACAGACAGATGTCTGTTCATTTCTACCAACTTGTTCCATGTAGTTCCCGTTGTCATAATATAGAAGATACTTCTTACATTAGCTCAAGTCATTTACTTAAACTGAAGAAGTGGAAGGTATGAGAACTTTGGATTCGGTTCCACCACTCATGATGTACACTTATATGTTGTTTATGTTTACCTGTCCTATGCTAGCAACGACGAACATAAGGAATCAGCTTATAACATCATAAAAATAACGATGTCTGCATTCTACTATTACACTGTTGGAATTATGGTATAGCACGTTTGACTTCTTAATACTAAATTCAGTCGTTCCCTGACCAAGGTTTCTTACCTCAGATTGATGGATACGGCTGTCTCTATTATCCCAGAATATTAAGTCCAATATCACGGGACCACTCTGAAAACACTCCACAGTTGAACTGCTACCCAAAAAGCTCCCTCCCTTTACTATTCACTGTACAGGAATGTAAAAGAAGGTCCATGTTCTTATTTTCTCTTCCGTAGATCTGTAAGTAGATACCGTTAGACCTTCCACCTCTACTGGAATGGCTGGCGTTATACTCTAACATTCCTTCCTGCCCTCTTCTAGAACAATTAGGGTTTTATCACGGATGTACAGTGTTATTACCGAACCTATGTTAAATACAGAGGTTTCTCTCTATTACATTAAGACACTCATAACTTACTATAATCTACAATATATTACACAAACATTCAACAATACTTCTTCACCATGTTCCTCTAAGTACTTCGATCGTGTGTTACTTCTTCTTCTGCGCCTAATCTTCTCATTATTATCTGTAAAATTTGGAGCCAGGTGTTCATCGGTCGTCCTCTTCTTCCCTCAATTTCCCGTACCAATATCAGTTCTGGTATTCCTGTTTCCTCCACTCTTCTCACATGTCCTTACCACTGTAAATATGTTCGATCCAGAGCATCACATATACTTTCTCCCACTTCCATTATCTTTATCAGTTCGTTGTTCCTTGTATAGTATTCCCTTGAAATCCATGCCTTGCATCTCTGGTACTTTCAACATGTTTATACCGCGTCAATAGAAAAAACATTTTAGGACTGGCTTAATAAGAAATACAGAAAAATTCAAATGGAGGTTTTAATGCTTCACGTGCTCCACATAGTCTTCCTCCACTTGCGTACAACACACAAAACGTTCATGCAACAATGTGAAACTGCTAGAGAAGTCTTTCTTCGGGGTATTGCTCAATTCACGTGTCACACTGACTCTAATGTCAATTGTGTCATCAAAGAGTTGATCGTGGTGTGAACAAAGGGCATTCCAATTTTATGGTAGGTTCGTGTTGATAACACCTGGTCTCGTCACCCTTGATAATTTTTCCCCGATAATAATTGTCCGCTTTTGCTTTTGAATCAAGTCGGGGCAGGTGTTGCTTCCATTCGTAAATCAGGGTATGCGGAACATATTTAGAACACATAATACTCTTCTTCAAAATATTCTGGAGAAAGTCTTGAACACTTGATTTAGACAAGTTGCTCCATTGTGACTTGTGACAAAACATCGTTGACACACTGCTGCCGTATGTCCACTACGTATCACTGCCTGCTCTCAACTGGCTGGTCGACTGCGCATTTGAGGAGCAACGTTCCAAAACGTATTACATGAAGCCCAGGTGGTAATACTGTTTGATGCGTTTTCTCCCCTCTTTCACGCCGTTGAGTTAGTTCGGGACATTTCATATTTTTTCGTATAGTAATTTAACCCTGAAAAACATGAATCGGATCAAATCATGTTATGCATACTGCAGCCGAAGGTTCAATTGGTTCATGACATACGCTGAACGACCAAAGAAACTGGTACACCTGCCTAATATCGTGTAGGGCCTCCGCGAGCACGCAGAAGTGCCGCAACGCGACGTGGAATGGATTCGACTAATGTCTGAAGTAGTGCTGGAGGGAACTGACACCATGAATCCCGCAGGGCTGTCAAATGTTCAGATGTGTGTGAAATCTTATGGGACTTAACTGCGAAGGTCATCAGTCCCTAAGCTACTAAACCTAAACTATCCTAAGGACAAACACACACACCCATGCCCGAGGGAGGACTCGAACCTCCGCCGGGACCAGCCGCACAGTTCACGACTGCTGCAGGGCTGTCCATAAATCCGTAGTCCGAGGGGGTGGAGATCTCTTCTGAACAACACGTTGCAAGGCATCCCAGGTATGCTCTATAATGTTTATGTCAGGGGAGTTTGGTGGACAGCGGAAGTGTTTCAACTCAGAAGAATGTTCCTGGTGCCATCTGTAGAAATTCGCTATATGTGGGGTGTGCATTGTCCTGCTGGAATTGCCCAAGTCCGTCGGAAAGCACAATGGACATGAATGGATGCTTGTGATCAGTTAGGATGCTTACGTACGTGTCAACTGTCACAGTCGTATCTAGATGTGTCAGGGGTCCCATATCACTCCAACTGCACACGCCCCACACCATTACAGAACCTCCAGCAGATTCCCTGCTGACATGCAGGGTTCATGGATTCATGAGGTTGTCTCCATACCCATACACGTCAATCCACTCGATATGATTTGAAACGAACCTCGTGAGACGAGGCAACATGTTTCCAGTCATCAACAGTCCAATGTCGGTGTTGACGGGCCCAGTCGAGGCGTACAGCTTTGCACCGTGCAGTCAGCAAGGATACACGTGTGGGCCATCGGCTCCGAAAACCGGTATCGTTGATGTTTCGTTGAATGGTTCCTCGATGACACTTGTTGATGGCCCAGCATTGAAATCTGCAGCAATTTGCGGAAGGGTTACTCTTCTGTCACGTTGAACGATTCTCTTCAGTCGTCGTTCTTCTCGTTCTTGCGGGATCTTTTTCTGGCCGCAGCGACGTCGGAGATCTGTTGTTTTACTGATATTCACTATACACTCGTGAAATGGTCGTACGGGAAAATCCCCACTTCATTGCTACCCTGGAAAAGCTGTGTCCCATCGTTCGTGCACCGACTGTAGAACCACGTTCAAACTCACTTAAGTCTTAATAACCTGCCACTGTAGCAGCAGTAACCGATTTAACAACTGCACCGGACACTTGTTGTCTTATATAGGCGTTGCCGACCGCAGCGCCGTATGCCTGTTTACATATCGCTGTATCTGAATACTCTTGCCTACATCAGTTTCTTTGGCTCTTCAGTGTATATCCCATCCTGCTTTATTAGCCCGCTCTGTTGTTGGCTGTTCCCACTATTTTCATCTTGCAGCTCACAGTGTGGTGTTGATTTCACGACTGCGCATTTTCGATCACCATGGCTAGCTATTTACCTAAAACTGAAAGACCGCGTGAAGAGGAAGCTCAGCAAGTAAGAACATCTGAAATATTTTACGAACGATTTTTTTCAGTACATTTGTAATGTCGACGCGTTGATGTGTTATTCGTCTAGAATGATCGTATAAACTCATGTTCTTATAATTTTTTACGTTTTACAATCTGTAGTTAAGACTCGAAGAGACGTATTTCACTTTATGTACTTCAACCGAAATCAACATGAAGTAATTCTGAGCTGCCTTCTAATCAAACACAAGGTATATTGAAATGTGGAAGCATCCAAATGTCCTACCTGTGAAAACAAAAAAAAAAGTTCACAGATAACCGAATTAATGTGGAACAAGTTCGCATACTCAGTTATGTGACGATAGTTGCATCTGAAACACCACGAAGGCCTGGGAAAGCATTATGCAGGAGTGCGCAGTCGAAATTCCATTGTTGCGTTACAATGTTTTTGAGACGTCATAATCATTCTGCAGTAAATAGATGAGTAATTCATTATTGTAGAACAATAGGCTTGACACCTGATATTTCTCTTGCACAAGGAAGAAGGATTAAGTGGAAGGTTCCAACACATTGATATACGGTCAGCAAGATGCTATTGACGGTTTTTTCTTACATGCTGGGTTGTGTCCAACAATAAAATCAATGAAAAATTGATGTGAACGTTCCAGACCATATTATGTAAAAACAAGATTGGCTAAAGACGTATTTTGTTCAGTGAATTGGTTCAAAACGTATTACGTGCAATTTAAAACTTAAAATGAAGCTTTCATGCATTGGTAAATGATTTCATTCATTACTGTTTCTGGAACATGGAACTTGCCATCGAGAATTTGAACCTACGTGTTTGCTTTGCTTAGGAAGCGAAACGTTTCTTTCGTTTCCTGCGAAATTATGATCTGTGCGCTTCATACGATTTGAAACGATGCTCATCTGTTTTTGATTGTCACCACAGTGCCGCGCTAAAGTAGCTTATATGTCAGGAATAAAATCAATCTTGAAGTTTTTTGAACGTAGTGTGCTTGTCTGATTAGTTGACCAGGTCTCTGCTGCATGGAGCAACCTATTTAGTAGCGGCTTGAATATGAGTCCTTTTGTTCTATTCAACACATTTCTGCATCATAAGATTAAAACTGAGCATCCAAAATTCCTTGCTTATATTATCAGTTCTTTTATTAAGCTATGAATCTGATAAGGCTTCAAATGGTCAAGACAGTGGAAAAGATAACTTAATTTTCAATATAATCTTTATTTGTCTAGATCGCGATTTTATAAAGTGGTATTCCCGGTTTTGACTGTGCTAGCAATAATCTTCATCATGTAGCATCATAAGATATTAGTTGATTAATGACTCAGTACCTGGTTGGGCAATATGTGACGAGTTACGCGATATTACATGATCTGCATATGGTTGCTAACACAGTAGAAAACGGTCATATCATTCAACGACATCGCGATCTAGTCCAAATTTATATTTACCTCTTTTTCTTAAACTGGCCGCAGGTAGCATAAACTGCTGATCTTTTTGATTTTTTTCTTCTATAAGTACAGTTCGTCCAGATATTATTAAGATATTCTGTTTTTTGATAATTAGTCTACTGACAGGTCGTTTTATATTTCATTGCTTGCTATTTACTTATATAATTTGGATCCTGCCCGTCTTGCGATACTAGTTCTTTAGAACTAGACACGTTATGCAAACACATCTGCAGTTGTATGTTACTCATGGTGCACGCAATGAATGGCAGGCGTCACGTAATATTACGAGAATTCACAGCGCTACTTACTACTTATGTGATATACTGCTATATCCAGCCAAGAGGATTGATGAAATATGCTGTTATTAAGACAACTACCGATTTCTGCTCGCAAATTTCATTGCAGCATACACTGCACTGGAGTGTACATGTTGTGTCCGAAACCTGCTGCAGTGGCACATTAGCCTACCAGGGAAAACAATTGATTAATCGAAAGTGGGACTGCTCTAACGAGAAGACATTTTTACTAGGTAGATCGGGCTTCGTTTCTCGACGCTTTAGCTCAGTATATGGCGTCAGAAGCAAGTGTATTTTTAATTACTCTTCTAATTCATAAGCGACACGCTCTGGAGACAGATCAAATATCTCAACTGAATTTTAATAGTAAATCCGCAGTAAGCGGTGACTTGCCAATGCAGGTAACTTGGTGCAAGTGATATGACGGAGCAGTTACGGATTTACTGAAATTGTTTTCAAAACCAAATGGATGTTAATGTAGTACATCGTACTGAATCCAGTTAAAGTGAAACATGCGATGATAAACGCTATTTACCTGGCACCGAACACAAAGTTTATGAAATGACGAAACATAAATTCGATTAGGTATTGATACCCATCGTTAACACCAGTATGGAGTGTCACACCAAACGGTACAAATACTCTTGTACACATGTTGGCATAAAAGTAAATGTTATCAGAATGCTATATTGTGAAATTTCTTGCCATACCTAGGTATGTAGCGTTAGTTGATGAAGCGTGCTGGCAGGAGGTTAGTATGTGACATCGTATCGCATCCTAGGCATGCTCTAGGTGTGACAATCAGCGAATAATGGAGCCATACATTCATCAATGCGTTTGAAGTGTGAAATGCTGCACGGTGTCTTCCATTATCCTGGTGGTATATGCTATTTGTAACTCCAACTGTGAAGGAAAATGTAAAATGCGTTACCATGCAAGCTGCATATTGGCGATGATTTAAAAATTACAAACTCAGTCTTGCATGTCCAAGAGCTCCACACCGTAATTCCAGGAGTTGGTGAGACACGGGTCTCACGCATCAATGTATCCTGCGGATTTTCACCAGCAATCTACACATTTCAAGTCGTTGATGTCAGTGATATGGCGTCAGGAGTGCACGAACTGTGGCATCTCGAAATTTCAACCAAACTTCCGTTACCGACGGTTCGCGGTGACTTTATCTGTAATGTCTGTCTGGATTTGAGCAATTGTCATCTGTGTACTCGTCAGAGAGCATCAACCAATCGTACAATCTTAAACTGGTGTCGTCCTTCCCGAACCATCTGTGCCTATTCTTCATATCACAGTGTTATCCTGAGTCTGGTTCATCATCACCCATTCTACAGTCGTTTTACTACAGATAACAATTGTTACAGGACAGCTTTGTCGGAAATAGTCCCATAACGTATGTAAAATCATACTGCAAATACGAGTTTGATTGGAATGACTAATCGATGCCGCGAAATGTGATTGTCAATAGGTGAATACCGTAGTTTTCATTTACTGTTTTATTCAAATTTGCGTACATTTATAAATAAGAAGACGTTGGAAGCAAATTAGCAGTAGGTGACAAAGCTGTACAGTCACATAGGCCGCCACCCTTGGAGCGGCTTTCAGAAGGACGTGCTGCGAGGAGCGCCTGTCAGTGGTTCAAAGGCCACCGACAGTCTTTTGTATTGACGCCATTGGGCGCCTGAAGTTCCACAGGGAAACACAGATCAGATTTTCTGTGATATAAGGTCCCAGCCGTGACCACTTTTACAACCCAGAAGAGGAATGAGAAGGAACACTGTTTTCAGTAAATTTCGAAAAGGCACTGCTGTGCACAAAAGATAGAAAGCTGTGTTTTCTCCAGTAAGTGTCCGATGCTATAGATCCTTTCTTGGAAATGGAGTGGCAACCCACTATTATAGGACGCTATTAGAAGCGCGAGACGTTGCTGGACGTTGACTCCACAGAAACCAAACATTTATGCAACATAAGAAGTGTCAGGATTAACTGGAGATTAGAGAGAGAAACTCGACTGTGTCTACGTACATCTACCCCATTTTCCTCAGAGAAGGTGTAAAGAGAGACGCCTTTTTTCAGTGTTAAATGGTAGGAGGGATGTTGGTAACTGTTTATAGAATAACCGAGGGAAGGAGAGCAGCTTTTTATAACTAATATTTTGAAAGGTCAGAGATCGGAAGATCCGTAGCCCAGCGAATCCCAACAGACTAAAGAATGAAATCGCGGTAATGCTACTTCAACTTTTAATGAACACTCGGTGGAAAATTACTTCTTCATAGAGAGCTTTCATCGCTTCATCTTCTTAGATAAGAGCGGCTGCAATCGGAATTGGCCTCTACCAGGTTGTTATGCCGCCGGAGATAACGTCGGCGAGGATCTTTGGTGTGCCATCAATGACTGTTTCTGCAACCACTTCAATTTCCACCTGCTGTTCCAAGGGTGAGATAGGACCACAACCGGGAGACGAAGCGTAGTTCATCATCATCAACGTAATTATCTTCATCATCACCATTATCAACCTGAAGGATTGAGCCCTTTGGTCTGTTTCGTCTCCTTCAAAATTGATCAAGCCATCTCTTCATTGATCTTCCTAAAGAACTTTTTCTTCTTGGTTTATTTTGGTATATTTTGCATATTCAGCTCAGCTCAGATGTCAACATTTTTCTTTATATCTACAAGGTATATCCACCCACGTTTCTGAGGAAATTCATTTCACACCCTATTTATTCTCTTTTGGCTATCTATTCTTAAAGGCCCAGTTTTCACATACACAGAGCAGTGCTGGTAGGTCATTAAAACCATTTTATAGAATTTCATAACTTTAAGTTTCACTTTGAAAACTTTCAATGATGAACTTGCTTTCAACTCCGACCGCAGGTACAACATATTCCTTCTTTATTACTGTCTTTAGTAGTAGAAAAGGCAAACCTACGTTTCTAGCATTTGTAGACTTAGAGAAAGCTTTTGCCAATGTTAACTGGAATACTCTCTTTCAAATTCTGAAGGTGGCAGGGGTAAAATACAGGGAGCGAAAGGCTACTTACAATTTGTACAGGAACCAGATGGCAGTTATAAGAGTCGAGGGGCATTAAAGAGAAGCAGGGGTTGGGAAAGGAGTGAAACAGGGTTGTAGCCTCTCCCCAGTGTTATTCAATCTGTATATTGAGCAGGCAGTAAAGGAAACAAAAGAAAAATTCGGAGTAGGTATTAAAATTCATGGAGAAGAAGTAAAAACTTTGATGTTCGCCGATGACATTGTAATTCTGTCAGAGACAGCAAAGGACTTGGAAGAGCAGTTGAACGGAATGGACAGTGTCTTGAAAGGAGGATATAAGATGAACATCAACAAAAGCAAAACGAGGATAATGGAATGTGGTCAAATTAAATCGGGTGATGCTGAGGGAATTAGATTAGGAAATGAGAAACTTAAAGTAGTAAAGGAGTTTTGCTATTTAGGGAGTAAAATAACTGATGATGGTCGAAGTAGAGAGGATATAAAATGTAAACTGGCAATGGCAAGGAAATCGTTTCTGAAGAAGAAAAATTTGTTAACATCGATTATAGATTCAAGTGTCAGGAAGTCGTTTCTGAAATTATTTGTATGGAGTGTAGCCATGTATGGAAGTGAAACATGGACGATAAATAGTTCGGACAGGAGGAGAATAGAAGCTTTCGAAATGTGGTGCTACAGAAGAATGCTGAAGATTAGATGGGTAGATCACATAACTAATGAGGAGGTATTGAATAGAATTGGGGAGAAGAGGAGTTTCTACATCTACATCTACATCTATACTCCGCGAGCCACCTTACGGTGTGTGGCGGAGGGTACTTATTGTACCACTATCTGATCCCCCCTTCCCTGTTCCATTCACGAATTGTGCGTGGGAAGAACGACTGCTTGTAAGTCTCCGTATTTGCTCTAATTTCTCGGATCTTTTCGTTGTGATCATTACGCGAGATATATGTGGGCGGTAGTAATATGTTGCCCATCTCTTCCCGGAATGTGCTCTCTCGTAATTTCGATAATAAACCTCTCCGTATTGCGTAACGCCTTTCTTGAAGTGTCCGCCACTGGAGCTTGTTCAGCATCTCCGTAACGCTCTCGCGCTGACTAAATGTCCCCATGACGAATCGCGCTGCTTTTCGCTGGATCATGTCTATCTCTTCTATTAATCCAACCTGGTAAGGGTCCCATACTGATGAGCAATACTCAAGAATCGGACGAACAAGCGTTTTGTAAGCTACTTCTTTCGTCGATGAGTCACATTTTCTTAGAATTCTTCCTATGAATCTCAACCTGGCGCCTGCTTTTCCCACTATTTGTTTTATGTGATCATTCCACTTCAGATCGCTCCGGATAGTAACTCCTAAGTATTTTACGGTCGTTACCGCTTCCAATGATTTACCACCTATGGCATAATCGTACTGGAATGGATTTCTGCCCCTATGTATGCGCATTATATTACATTTATCTACGTTTAGGGAAAGCTGCCAGCTGTCGCACCATGCATTAATCCTCTGCAGGCCCTCCTGGAGTACGTACGAGTCTTCTGATGTTGCTACTTTCTTGTAGACAACCGTGTCATCTGCAAATAGCCTCACGGAGCTACCGATGTTGTCAACTAAGTCATTTATGTATATTGTAAACAATAAAGGTCCTATCACGCTTCCCTGCGGTACTCCCGAAATTACCTCTACATCTGCAGATTTTGAACCGTTAAGAATGACATGTTGTGTTCTTTCTTCTAGGAAATCCTGAATCCAATCACAAACCTGGTCCGATATTCCGTAAGCTCGTATTTTTTTCACTAAACGTAAGTGCGGAACCGTATCAAATGCCTTCCTGAAGTCCAGGAATACGGCATCAATCTGCTCGCCAGTGTCTACGGCACTGTGAATTTCTTGGGCAAATAGGGCGAGCTGAGTTTCACATGATCTCTGTTTGCGGAATCCATGTTGGTTATGATGAAGGAGATTTGTATTATCTAAGAACGTCATAATACGAGAACACAAAACATGTTCCATTATTCTACAACAGATTGACGTAAGCGAAATAGGCCTATAATTATTCGCATCTGATTTATGACCCTTCTTGAAAATGGGAACGACCTGCGCTTTCTTCCAGTCGCTAGGTACTTTACGTTCTTCCAGCGATCTACGATAAATTGCTGATAGAAAGGGGGCAAGTTCTTTAGCATAATCACTGTAGAATCTTAAGGGTATCTCGTCTGATCCGGATGCTTTTCCGCTACTAAGTGATAGCAGTTGTTTTTCAATTCCGATATCGTTTATTTGTGGCACAACTTGACGAGAAGAAGGGACCGGTTGGTAGGACATGTTCTGAGGCATCAAGGTATCACAAATTTAGCATTGGAGGGCAGCGTGGAGGGTAAAAATCGTAGAGGGAGACCAAGGGATGAATACACTAAGCAGATTCAGAAGGATGTAGGTTGCAGTAGGTACTGGGAGATGAAGAAGCTTGCACAGGATAGAGTAGCATGGAGAGCTGCATCAAACCAGTCTCAAGACTGAAGACCACAACAACAACAACAGTACTGTCTTTACTGGCTGGCTCTAAGCACTATGGGGCTTAACACCTGAGGTCGTCAGTCCCCTATAAATACTTAAATCTAACTACATCACAGACATCCATGCCCGAGGCAGGATTCGAACCTGCGACCGTAGCAGCAGCGCGGTTCCGGACTGAAGCGCCTAGAACTGCTTTACTGCTAACACCACGAAAATCATGGTACAACTTCGCGATTGTGATTTTTCCACTTAGACCATTATCAGATTTTTACCCCGGATCCTCTTTATCAGAAGTGCCAAGGTTTTACTATAGTAATATTATCATTGCTTGTCAAATGTTTTCTTTCATAGAATAAACGACATTAATTGTGTTTGTCATTTCATGTAGTAATCATAATCCTAATTCATTATTCTGGAGTGTGAT
Organism: Schistocerca americana; assembly: GCF_021461395.2. Classification (NCBI taxonomy): domain Eukaryota; kingdom Metazoa; phylum Arthropoda; class Insecta; order Orthoptera; family Acrididae; genus Schistocerca; species Schistocerca americana. The sequence goes on from NC_060122.1 coordinate 693,121,794, forward strand.
TAATTGAAGTATGTCAGATACGGTTCCCATTTTCCACACCTCCAGCTTCGAATTATCCGAGCGTAATTTAGCACCATCTATGCGCTGTGTTGATATGATCCGCCCACATCCCTCATGCCGATGATTCTTCCCATCCCAAAGCGAAAATATGACTATATCCTGCAGCTGCACCTCCTTTGGGCATGCTGTATTGCGACCTCCACCTGAGGTGTTCCAGCAATGTTAAACAGTCTCAATAACCATCATCTAGTTATAATTCTTCACCTGCAGGAAAGGCATTTCTCAGTACAGAAAATACTAAAATAAAGCTGACATAAATGTGAAATGTCAGTCCACTATTATACAGACACGTAAATTCTGGGATATCTGTTTTATAGTGTTCTATCAGTGTGTTCATTGAGTTAACATTTTCCTTTTCCATCAGTGTATTCGAAAACAGAGCATAGTCGTAATGATAAAAGTAATTAATTTTACTCTCACGCTTATATTAGCGATTCATAAAGCAGTTTCAACTAATTGCGGGATATACTGAGTTTTATCTGTTTCCCGGTTAATTCCTTAAGGTAAATGAATATTTTATGGAGTGCTAAGCTTTACTCGCGCAATGCCGTTTGGATGCGTAAATTAACTGCCTTCTAGGTACAGACATCGACCACTCGTAATTAAATAAGAGTTGTGTTGAAGAAGTAAGAATTTTGTAGTCTCGTGCCTTGTATTCGCAGTATCGGCCGCTAGCCGGTGGCCGTATTTTCAAGTATGAACACCAACCAGTTAATCCGCGGCGTTTTCTACAGCGGCCGCCGCGGCACGGGAGCTCTGCTGCGAACGGTTACGTAGCCGTCAATGAGATGCCAACAACCCATCTCCGGAGCAACAACGGTGGGTTTATTTAAGTTGAAACATTCATGCACTGAGCGTATTTTGTGTGTCTGTTAGTTGAATAACATTCGTAGCGGCCAGCGCTCGACATCTTCTGAACAGACGTTATGTTGAAGAGTGAAAGATTTATAAAATTTTTATATCTGTATTTATTTCTATATTTAGATCTGCTGTTAGCAACTGGAACTACAACTACAGCAACTAAGTTACGTATTATTTTAGCGGTTCGATATTAGATGTCGAATAAATTAATATCTGAATTCTCTGTTCATGAGCAGCAGCTATTCGTCGCTCCTGTATCCACTAAAGAACCACACAGCGTGAAAGGAAGCTATAACAGTATTATCCCAATTCGAGCGATGTTTTCGTTAGGCAAACTTGTCTCAAAAGGATCTCTGCAGTGTTAGCCACATTGGATATTTAGTCTGACGTCAGCTGTTAAGAATGTTACAAGTATTTATATACTATCAGCGATTATATTTTGTTTCGTACAAATGTGGATCAGAAGATTTGAATTAAAGTGCATCAAAGCTATAGAAATGATAAATATCAGTTTTGGTGAGTCATCTACGAGTAAATCAAATTTTACTAGTGATTTAACAATTCTATGAAGACCACAAAGACAGTAAAGATGACGAGCACCTGGGACAACCCAGCACATTATCAACAGATGAAATCATGAAAAAAATGTAAGAGGCGATTATGATCGACCGCCGAATCACAGAGAACCCGCTGTTGGTCCTGGAATATTAAGAGATAACGGGTCAAGTATTTTAATCAACCGTTTAACCCAAGCCGTACCTGCACGTCACCAGTTACTTACCGGCTGCACGTTCTGCGGCGATTCCCGTGGGCCAGTAACTTTCAAAGTAACAGAAACTATGATACGCAATTCTTTCTGCGGCGATTCCTGTGGGCCAGTAACTTTCAAACTAACAGAAACTGTGATATGCAATTTTTTCGGATGTTTTCATTACGAAATGTCTGTTAGCAAAATGAGATCAAAAATTGTCGAATTTCGAAGAAATACACAAGCGAATGCGAATTGCTCAGAAATTGTTAGACGAAATTAACCACTGACAGGCTCAATCGTCCCAGTGGTTGCATTCTGAATAGCTAAGATTGAAAAAAAGGTCGACAAATATGGTCAAATGTAAGGGGTGCGCTCATGGTATTCTTCAATTTTAATGACATTCTGCACCATGAGGTCTTACCATAAGATCGTGCGTACTATCTACAAGCGCAACACACGTGAAGCTCTCCAAAATATCGCCCGGATTTGAGCAAAATAATACTGTAATATTGCCACAGCCCTCGCATTCACAAAACACTTTTTCCGTTTTTAAAAATTAAGCAAACCTTAAAAGGATGATGTTGTACAATCTTGGATGAGATTAGAAACGCATCGCTGAGAGAGATACGAATTTTACCATACCGTCGACGTAAGTGTACAATATCTAATGTGGACTATTTTGAAGTGGTAACACTGACTGATATACACGGGTAAATATAATTATATCCAAAAAAAGAAAATTCTCTTATTTTGGAATACACTTCGTATTAACTTTCAAGTAAATCTACAGTTATTAGGAAACAGCAATCACACAAGACACAAATAAAGATCTCTTCAGATACAGACTATAATTATAGCATAGACTTCCTACAAACATCGTCGCGGTAACAGGTAACAGCAATGACAACAATATTCCGTTCCTAAATTCATTTTTAGAGGAAAATCAGACAAAAAATAAATTGTGATGAGTTTTTCAAATTTGAAGAATTTCTGATTTCCTTACTACGTTTTCTGGCCAAATTTATACACCTATTTTGGATAGTCCCTTGTGCGTTAATGCCTCAAAGAAGCTGTGGATAAAACACAGCTTACAAAAGAGACAAGGGGTTAAATATTTTAATAAACGGCTTCACCCCTATCGTTGCTGCGCACGATAATTTATCTACTCTGATACAAGGGTGCTGCTTTTACTTATCGGCTGTACATACAGCGGCGATTCTTCTGGAACAGTAACATTTAAAGCAACGGAAGTTTTTGTGACAGGTTATTCCGAGTTTCCTTAGTCTTACTTAACACACCACGTCGATTTCTTTCCGTAGCAGACTAAATTGTTTTCCATATTACACAACAAATGTCGTTTTAAACTCCTTTAATGCAATGTACTAATTTCTAACGGTACTGGAGTATTTAAGGCTATGGCGAGGCCGAGAATACCTCCTTTTACGTAGTCAAAATCATGAAACTAATACAAAAATGGCATACAGTTTTAACGACAGCATTAACAAATTACTGTACAAATTCTTCATAATTAGAGATGGCATAATTGTTTATAAAACATATGATAAAGCAAATTATTTACAACGACATATACTTTGAAGCAACATCAGACCTTTGAAATCTCTGAGCTATAGAACGCAGGATTTATCAACTGTTCACTTACAGCATCCATAGAGGTAATACCCTACTGCCGTTATACCATTTTCTGCTGCTGTTGATACTACCCTGTATTCATCTGGCCAGAAATCCTTGTCTTTGAATCGCCCAGAGAGATGCATTCCGAGGGCACGATTTGCAACGCAATAAACTACAATGTGTGGTCGATTCACCACTCAACAAGGAAAACTTTCTTTTAATCTGCCATAAAATTTTACTATAGATCACATTTTGCACATGGTGAAATATCATTATGGAAGACAACCATTATTCCCCACAGGAATAAACGTCTTTCACATGAACAAATTGATACAAATTCATTGTCCGTCTCATCTGAAGCTATTTTAACTGTGTTGCATGAGACCCCTTGGTTTCAGCATGCTAGGAAATCTCATGAAAACCAATTGCCGGCTGGTCAGCACAACTACCGTCGTCGTTAAATCGCCGGGCGGGTTCGATCCGGGGTGAGCGCCCCTCCGCGTTCCGGAAGCGACGCCTATTGTGCGTGGCTATCCGGACAGGCAAAATGTCGACTGTGTGGCCTCCACGGTTGCTAATCCAATGGCGTATTCAACCATTGTGGAAAAATATCGTCCGGTGCGTCTCGAACAATCTAAGAAATGCGATATCACGCATAAACCACATATCCCTTTATTTGCAGGAGCACATCACGTAGAAAGTCAGAATCATTTTCTGCATAAACTGCTCATAAACACCAGCTGTAAAACGTAATCACCTACGCGATAGGCACCTAAAACTCCATTCCCCAAACAACGAAAATACACGTACAACTCGTGCATCGGCTTACTGACATGTTTCATTATGTTACTCAACTAACTAATAATTTTAGTTTCAGTAAATGGTTACAAACCTTACCCTTTTGAGTTTTACTTCGCAAGGTATAAAATGTAAACATCTACAGGCATCTGACAATCGCAGGACTTTTTAATAAGTTTTAGTGTAAGGAATTAGACACACTTTCTGTAAAAATCATATCTGGTACAGTCTTCTGCAAACTGAACACTGTTTACATCCTGATTTCGGTTGTTGCTTTGTTGCTGATTCAAGCACGGTTTGGACTCGGCGTTCGGAGGCAGCTCCCTTAACGAACTGCTATTGGAAAATTAACGCCGGAATCCCTGGCTTCTCCGGTAGCACTGAAACCAGAGCGAATTCTCTCCGTTCCATTAGCCGGCAAGTTCCGCAGGCCGAACACGATAACACTGACGTCAGAAACTCGATGCGCTTCCCTCGCTCAGCGCACTGCAGCAATTTCTGTTGCTGAAATAATACTGTAGTACAGTTCAAGTAATTCTGCTACGTAAGGATAACACGAGTGTTTCTGCGCGGAAAACTAGCGTAACTAGATCAATAGGAAACCACAAATGACAATAAAGGGAACCATTTCAGTCGCAAAAAACCGTTGCTAAATAAAAGCTGTGTTTCGGGAAATGAATTGTTAGCACTAGTAAGAATTTAGAAAGCATCGCTCGTGCAGAACTTGGAATGCTATTTTTACTTTCAATACCCTGTAAATAATGGACGAAAAGAAGCAGGCATGTTCCTTATTTACATACTTGCCGAAAAGCGTTTGCCACAATGAGCAGTGCAGACTGTTGGCGAAGGTCCGAGCATAAGGAATAGGTTCTTAGATGAATGAATGTGTCATAGACTTAAGTAAAAAGATCCAGTTCCTTGTTCTAGACGCCGAATGTTCGTCAGAAACAAGGATATCGTCTGAAGTGAGTAATTTAGCCCTCCTTCCTAATTGCAGCTTCCACATTAGCCTTTTATGCAGATTTGGGAGGTGAAAAGATCGTAATAAACTTTCTAATTTACTTATCTTTTCACGTAGAGTTGGGTCCAGTTCTTCTTGTCTAGGGGTCTGATTCTTGAAGCCGAAATTCTTACATTTTAGGTCGTCATGGTTGAATTGATCTACATAAATTTGAGGATTGTTGTTGCAGAATTTTTGTTGTTACGTGGACATACACACATCAAAAAAAGTTTTGCATCACTCGGTTCTGAGAGTTCGGGAACCTGTACAGAAAATTGGAACAGAGTTCAACATAAATATCATTTCCGCCCTTTTTATTGCTCATGAAAACCACACTTTGCATGTTGAACCACCATAAAGCGAGGCCTTCAGAGATGACAGTCCAGATTGCTTACACACCGATACGTCTAATACCCAGTAGCACGTCCTCTTGCACTGATGCATACTATCCACAAGTTCATCAAGGCACTACTGGTGCAGATTGTCCCACTCCTCAAGGGCGGTTCGGCGAAGATCCCTCAGAGTGGTTGGAAGGTCACGTCATCCATAAACCCTTTTCAATCTATCCCAGGCATGTTCGATAGGGTTCATGGCTGGAGAGCATGCGGAGAACATGCTGGTCACTCTAGTCGAGCGATGTTATTATCCAGAAGGAAGTGTTTGACAAGATGTGCACGATGGGGGCGCGAATTGTCGTCCATGAAGACGAATGCCTCGCCAATATGCTGCCGATCTGGTTGAACTATGGATCGGAGGATGGCTATCGCGTATCCGCACAACTGTTATGGCACCTTCCGTGACCACCGGCGGCGTACGTCGGCCCCACATAATGCCATCCCAAAACAGCAAGGAACCTCCACCTAGCAGCTCTCGCTGGACAGTGTGTCTAAGGCGTTCAGCCTGACCGGGTTGCCTCCAAACATGTCTCCGACGATTTTCTGGTTGAAGTCATATGCGACACTCATCGGTGAAAAGAACGTGATGCCAATCCTGAGCTATCCATTCGGCATGTTGTTGGTCCAATCTGTACTGCGCTGCGTGGTGTCGTCATTGCAAAGTTGTACCTCTCCATGGACGTCGGGAGTGAAGTTGAGCATCATGCAGCCTATTGCGCACAATTTGAGCCGTAACACGACGTCATGTGGCTACACGAAAAGCAATATTCAACATGGTGGCGTTGCTGTCAGGGTTCCTCCGAGCCATAGTCCGTAGGTAGCGGTCATCCCTTGGACGGCCTGAGCGAAGCATGTCACTGACACTTCATGTCTCTCTGAATCTCCTCCATGCCCGACCAACATCTCTTTGGTTCACTCCGAGACGCCTAACACTTCCCCTTGTTGAGAGCCCTTCTTGGCACAAAGTAACAATACGGACGCGATCGAACCGCGGTGTTGACCGTCTAGGCATGGTTGAACTACGGACAACATAAGCCGTGTACCTCTTGCTTGGTGGAATGAGTGGAACTGATCGGCTGTCGGACCCCGTCCGTCAAATAGGCACTGGTCATGCATGGTTATTTACATCTTTGGACGGGTTTAATGACTTCTCTGAACAGTCAAAGGGACTATGTCTGTTATACAATATCCCCAGTCAACGTTTATCTTCAGGAGTTCTGGGAACCGGGGTGACGTAAAACTTTTTTTATGTGTGTATATTTTTTTTTTTAAATTCTTTATTATCAAAACTATTATAATTATACAAATTAACCCACTACCTTACTACATTAGTGGGTCCTAACATTTATACATTTGTATTGAAATGTTGCAGCTAGTTTAGTATTAGTTGGTGAGCTACAGTTAATATTAACATTAATAACAATGGGCATCTAGTCTACATTTACTATTTATTTCCTATTCCTATGACTAATTTAATTTGTATGTGTATTCTGCAGCGTCACATGTGTGCCAGTAAAGATATAAACCTACTTGCATTTGCCTTGCTCTTCGAGCTAACCCCGAAGAGCATGCCCCTGGCACTGGGCAGGCCTCGATGTTAATTTGCTGCAGTCCCTATCTTAATTTCCTATAACTAAGTCCTACAAACTAACTTATCCTACGTCAAATCCGGTGTGTGTCACGATCGGTGGTTGTTCCCTACTCCCCCTAGTCCTGCACGTGGCGGATTCCAACTTAGATGTAGTCGGCCAGTCCACGCACAGGTGGCATGGGAGTAGGGCTCCTGGACGCAATTGGTGGTTATTGTATCTCGCCTAAATAGTCAATGAGAACTTTTCGAGATACCTCGTTAGCCAAGGTGTTTAAGGTCTGAAATGTTCCCTCTTGTCTGAGTAGTTGGTATGTGTCGCGGTTGGGTAGTCTGTCTCGTAGTGTGTTGGCAACATCATTGAAGAGGGGACATTCGCAAACTACATGCTCGGGTGTACCCTCCGGATCACCACAGTCACACGCTGGTGTTGCCCTCTTCCCAAATCGACATAAATAAGTCGGGTAGGGTCCATGGCCAGTGAGAAAGTGGATCAACCCTCGCGTAGGCTCGAAGTACTTCAGTCCAAGTCGTTCCCTGACATCAGGTAGGAACTGGATGGTTCTTCGTCCCGTCTCTTCTGCCTCCCAAGTCTCCTGCCAGAGCTCCTCCACTCTTTTCCTTATCTCTCTCTTATCCCCCACTCTAATACCCATAATATCAGCAATCTTTTCATAATTCCCCTTCTTGGCCCAATACCATGCCGCCTGCTCTCTTATCTTTATGTCTAGGGGGCAGAGCCCCATTATGGCTAATAGGGCCCCCCCCCCTCCGGAGATGTTCTATAGGCGCCTACTGCTCTTAGTACCATACTTCTCTGGACCCTTCTCACGGCCATGGCGGGCACAACCCTCGTGAGCCTGTGCGCCCAGACTCCCGAGCCATAGCCCACAACTGAGGTTAAAATACTATTGTGATAGAGTCTGATTAAGTGTGGAGGAAGATGAAATCTTTTGTGACCTATTGAAATGAGATTATTTAATATCTGAAGGGCTCTTTGGGTGACAGCATCAATGTGTTTTCCGAAGTTTCACCTCTCATCAATGATAACTCCCAGGTAGCGTGTCTCTCGTCGTCGGAGAACTGGTGAACCGTCTATTCTTACTGTCGGGTTTCTGATGAGTTGTCCTTTTAGTAGTAAGTAGGTGGATTTACTGGGTGAAATCGTCATTTTAGTCGTGTGGCACCACTGTTGGAGTTTGTCTAATGCTGTCTCTATTTTCGGTTCAATGTCTTCGCGGCTACGGCCACCGACCAACAGAAGGAGGTCATCCGCGTAGGCTATCACCTCTAGCACCTCATTACTTTGTTGCAGTCTATCTAATAAAGGCTCCATATGGATGTCCCAAAAAAGAAGTCCTAAGACAGAACTTTGGGGACACCCTTTGGTAATTACCTTCCCAACTCTTTCGCTAGACGATGATAACCAGACCTCCCGATCCTTACAATAGCTCCTCAGGCAACCATATAGCGGCCCTGAACACTCCTTCTCCCGCAAGCAGGAGAAGAGCGAAGGCCACCACAGGTTGTCAAAGGCGCCACTGATATCCACCATGATGCCAACCACGTATTTGTGCGGGGTCGAGTCACAGACCTCGGCCGCCAGGGCAATTGCATCAAATGCCGATCGCCCCGGCCTGAACCCGAACTGCCTGTCACTCATCCCACACAACACTCGGTGTGCTGTCAATCTGTCAGCCAATAATTTCTCTAATATTTTACCAAATACGTCCAACAGGCAAATCGGCCTGTAGGATTTTACTTCTGCAGGGTCCTTGTCTAGTCCTTTCTTTATAATAACTACGTTCGCCATTTTCCATTTCTTCGGGAATCTTCTCTGTCTGAGGCATTCGTTATATAGATGTGTTAGTGGCGCAATTATCTGAGGCGCCAGAAACTGTACCACCTCCGCCACAATGCCGTCTGGCCCAGGTGCTTTTCCTTTTTTCAGTGATCTTATATGGGTTGCCACCTCCTCCTCCGAGAAGGGGTAGACAGCCGTTCCATTGACATATTCTTCGTGATCTTCGTCTCTTAGTTGCTTCTGCTCCTCTGTCTCCCCATCCGCATTATCGTCAGGCAGCAGGGACCGGAGGAGGACCCCTGCAGTCTCCTGCCAGGACTCCGTCATCCCGTCCCCGTGCCTGACTGTTGATAGTTCCAGAGGAGAGCGGATTTTTTTCCCTTACCAGTTTGTACGGAAGCCCCCATGGGTCAGTGACTAGCTGGTTAAGCACAAAGTTTTCCCAGCTTCTCATCCTGACTTCGCGCAGTTCCTTTTGGAACTTCTGCTTTTCCTCTCTATATAGCATCTGCCACCTTTGTCGTTCCTGCCAGACGACACTGCGCTGGTAGTGCTTCCTCAGCCTTCTGACAGATTGACGCAGTTCTCCCAGTTCAGCAGTCCATGGTGACGGAGAGGCCGCTCTGGCCCCCCTCCTTGTCGGTTCAGCTGCCTTCACCGCTCTTGTCACTGCATTCATCAGTTCCTCTGCTCTCTGGTCTACGTCTATGTCCAGTTGCATATCACCTTCTGGTAATGGAGGAATGTCACACTCCCTCGCTAGACGTTCCCAATTTGCTCTCCTGTAGTCCAGTTGCACCTACCACCCCGTGGCCCAGTGGCACTCTCTTTCTCCCAAGGTGAAACATATTAGATTATGGTCACTTGTGGTGGCGTTCTCTATGACTTTCCAATTTTGGATAATGTTTGCCATATTTGGAGTTACAAGGGTGACATCAATATTTGTGCCCTGTCCTCCCCCTGCAGCGTAGGTAGGAGGATTGCCGGTCCTATTTGCAACCACAAGTTGTGATGCCATTATGAATTCTTCAACTTTTTCGCCGTTAGCGTCTCTTGTGCCACTGTACCACAGGGGGGATTTGGCATTGATATCAGCTGTTACCACGATCTTTCTTCCCTGTAACGCCGTGGTAACTCTCGCTAGATGGTCAATGTGATGTTCTATGCTATCCCCGTACTGGAAGTACATATTTATGAGAGTTATGATCCCTATAGGGGTTTGAAGCTCCACGACGTTACAGTGGCTCGTTGTGAATTGTGAGGGCGTGGTGACTCTCAAGAGTCTATTTGCAATTATGATTGCTGCCTTCGGGTCGTCCCCTCTGCTGACTATTTGCCAGCTCGCAGCAGCAAAAGCTATTTTTCCGGCCAGGGAGTATGGCTCCTGTAGACAGAGTACATCTAGTCTCCTCTCCTCCACCTCCCTTCGGAGCTCTTGCATAACGAGTCTGCTGTTGTGAGTGTTAAGCTGTCCAATAGTTATTTTCGTCATTGGGGGAAGTACGTATGTATTCGGTCATGTGGCCAAGTCTTACTCCAGTCGAATGCAATTCGTCCATGTGCTATTACTGATTGTTTGTAAATGTCGTTAAGGTCAAATTTCTCACCTCGTCTTTCAAAAACTTTCTTGAGCAGATCTCGCAAGGCTCCGAAGTCGGTGGGAAGATTCACTGATTTTAGCTGGATTCTGTCGACAGCCTCCATAACCGAGAAGGTTATCTTTCTACCGTCTTCATGTCCTACGCGGACCACATGTCGTAAGGCAGTGGTCAGGGTAGCCGGCTGCTCCAACCTGGATAGTTGCATGGTGTACTCCAAGTTGGGGTACACCCTGACTGGATCAACTGGTGGCAGTCTGACTATTGGTGAACTTTGTACAGTGGGGCTCGTACTTGAGCTTGTTACTGTATTTTCTTGTATGGGTTGTTGATTTGTTTGGTTGATATGATTGTCTTTAAGCGTTGCCACAGCCACAGGATGCCCTTGCCGTTGCTGGTGTAATTCCGGCTTTGTTCCCCGGCTTCCAGAGGAGAGAGTTTCGGCCATGAGGGGGAGATCGGTTTGTGTACCAATGTCCATAGTTGGAAATTCGGTTTGTATTGCTTTATCTATTATTTCAGTTTTGGTGGCTCCCGAGAGCGACCTCAAGAAATCCTTGAATCTGTTTGCCCTCATGGCGTCCCTCCTCCTTTTGCTCGGTGACTTTCGCTTTGGCATCCTGTTCGGTATGCCGGGCTCAGCCATAATCGGTTCTAGAAATTAACCTTTGCTCCAACATTTTGTATGTCGGGCAATTCCTGCCTGTGGCTCCGCAAGACTTCTTCCCGCGATTCTTACATGGTATGCAGACTGCCGCCGCCTTGCAGTCTTTGCGGCTGTGACCGTGCTCCCCACACCTGGTGCATGCCGGCTCCCTGGTGCACAGCCTTAAGACGTGATCCAAGTCACCACAGTTGTGGCAACGAGGTACCACGACATAATCTCTTGTGTTTATGGCGTGAAAGCCAACATATATTCTGCCCATTGTTATTATTTTTCTCCACATCTGCGCTGATACCTCGGCGACGTGATGTACAACATCACGACCCCTTGGCCCAGTCTTGAATTTTAATTTGAAACAGTTCTTGAATTCCTCTTCGTCTATTTCGTCAAAGTTTTGCATTCTAATTGTATTTAAGAGTTCGTCATTGGTCATTATTGTTGGAACGTCATATAGTATGACGAGAGGATTTCTTTTCCTCGGTGGTTCGCATTTGACCACCGAGTTCAGTTTTTGGTTGTTCAGCAATTTATTTTTATCTTCCTCAGAGGCTACTTCTACGATAACAGAGTTTCTACTCGGTTCTACTTTTTTGATTCTGATTTTGTCTTTCACAGGGTCTCTGCTTTTTGTAAATAATTCTTGAATCTTTTGCACACTTGTGCCTTGCCCAGGCAGTGTCCTGAGGAAGACTGCTGTGTCTGTTCTCTTTGTCATTCTTTCAATAGTGTCTTTTGTCGTGTTTTGTGGGCGCTTAGTGGGCGCTTGCGCGGCCACGGCCGCCCACGTCTTTGTCGGTTGACTGCTTAATCTATTGTTCTCCTTTTCAAGTTCCTCTACCCTACCTTCTAGTTTAGCGTGGGCAACAGCCCAAGCTGAAAGCTCGTTCTTGATAATGGCAAGTCCTGCTTGGCTTATCTTTCCGTTTTTAATTTGCTGCTCCATGAGCGACATGATTCTCGTATACTTTTCCATGACTGTTTCATTCTCTGCATGTCCCTGCTCGTCCTGGGGAGAGGGATCAGGCGCAAAGGAAGCTCGTTGAGGCGCACACGAATCACTCGTTTCGTTCGTAGCCATGATTAACGAGTGATAAAAAAGGGGTGGGAGCCCGTCTCTTGCCCCGGACCGGCTCCTCTGGCATGAGGGGGGGGGGGGGGGGGGACTTCCGCAGCTCGCCCACCGACCTCGCCCCTAGGTCGAGGGCACTTCCGAGCTGCCAGGTTCAGCGCACCGTCACCAGTGCACTGGTCCTCCTCGGTGTCCCCGTCATCGACGATTTCACGCGACGCTCCTCGGCAACTGCACCCCGCACTCCGGAGAGGCGGATGCACCTCTCGCCCTTCGCCGCCTACTTGCCACAGTTTCCACTTCCTGGCCAAGGACCCACTCCTACTCAGGTGGCGGGCCGGTCCCCCAGACGTTCGGCGGTCTGGACCCATCTAACCTGGCCCAGGCGATGTCACCACCACCTGGGTTTGGCAGAACACGCCCCGGTTACCCAGGGGCGCGGCGAAGCACCCTTGCCGACTCGCGCCGCGATCCCACGCCGACAAACGAGATCGCCGGCATCCAGGGCACGTGATGGTCTGTACCCTGCGAACAAAAGGGACTGATGTTCGGTCCCTTGACACAGCTCCCTCTGTGCCACGCACCCTTCGCTTTCGCATCGGGTTGGGTCGCAGCTCTCCCTTTTGTCGCAAGGCAGAATGCCAAGCTTAACGTCTGGCAAACTAAATTACATTCTAGAAGATAGGTTAACTCCCAGCAAAAAACTTTCTCATCAACATCGTTTGGTTGCAGATGACAAGCTGCCTATAGTAATTAACACCTAAGTGATCCAGAAAATTCATGCACACCTAATGTAAAGGAATTTACAAAAAGAAACGATCTATTGTTTGAACTAAAGATGCACATAGTTTTATAATCATTTAAGAAGAATGTTCATTGCTGAATAAATAAAAACGTAAATCCACTGATGATGGCACAGTGATCCAGAAACATGTTTGGGTTCTGAGAAAAAACGGAGTTGCGCATAACTGGCGGATCTCACATCCAACAATTATAAGTGAATCGTTGCTGGATCGATAGGTCGAGCCACTTTCTCTAGTAGAAAACTTTGCCTTTAAGAGGGCGTGTTTGGCGCGGCGAGGAGAAGCGAGGGGAGTCACACTGAGGCCGGGAGGGTGAAACTGTACGCTCGGGTTGAGGCCGCCGAGATGGAACCTGGCGGAGAGGTGAGCAGTGTACCGGCACCTGACGGCTAGTACAGGCTCGGCAGTTAACATTCACCGGCTCTGAGTGTAGCAGCGACACCAGGAAGAGATACTCAGGAGGGTTCCTGTTCCTGGATTGCGAACCATTATTGCCTAAGCTGCACCGGCTGCAAAGCTTTGGTGCGCGAACCGAGGGAAGGTGCGTGTTGCGTCCTTCAGCGATCGACCGGACCCGGAGACGAGCGGCGGACCGCTGCATTGTTGACGTTGTGTGTCGGCTCCACGCTGTCCTTCGTCGAACGCTGTGCAGATACATCTGGTGAGCCTCCAATGTGATTTATAGGGTGCAAGTGAGAAGAGCACCGACAGTAACCATAGCGATAATTCCCATTCCATGTGCCAGTACTGTGACTGTTTAGCTCCGTAGTTTTCTGGTTGTTTGTTCGAGTTCTACCTCCCGTTCCATATCAGGGTTCTGGTTATCGGCCGCATTTCTATCTCTAGGCAGGAAAGTTGCGTGTGCACTCCCATAAAACTTCTGAAATTGTTTCTTTATTTAATACTCCAATCACTGTTATTTGCCAAGTTCGATCTCAGCTTTCTAGTTCGCTGCAGTAAGATGTCGGATTTGTGGCGGCGTGCATTTATCCATTAAGTGGGTTCATTTCATGAGCCACGCCCTGCATATACTGTTACTGGCGCGCACAATTTCATTTATTGTCTTATTGGGCATTATGCTACCAAGTTTTACTGTGTATTTTTATTGTTTGTAAGAGTGGGGCCCTTTATCTTAATTATTAAGTCTCTCTCAGTGAGGACTTCGTTTGAAAGTTCAAATGGCTCTGAGCACTATGGGACTTAACTTCTAAGATCATCAGTCCCCTAGAACGTAGAACTACTTAAACCTAACTAACCAAAGGACATCACACACATCCATGCCGGAGGCAGGGTTCGAACCTGCGACCGTAGCAGTCACTCGGTTCGAGACTGTAGTGCCTAGAACCGCTCGGCCACTCGGCCCGGCGGACTTACGGGTGGCTGTAATGTTATTCAAAAGATTATGTCCTATCTGCTGTCAGTCAGGGACCCGTTCGCCTCCCGAACGCGTGTGCTTGGGGTTTAGTGCTCCGCTCCGCGTGGCGGTTACCTGTTTGCCCCTCGCCCACGTGGTCCGAGTGTGATAAAACTTGTGGTCGGCAGTCGAACTTCCTACTCTATAACTGTGTTAGGTGCTGTGTTCAGATTTTGGACGCCTTACAAGTTTCATTGATTAAACTCAGTTACTCATTGAAAAATAATTTGTTTTTCTTGTTGCAAATTTTTACTGCACTGCCGTGCGGTGGTGTTCGGTCTATAGTAGACACCTGGCCCACTTACTGCAGCAAATTCTGTATTCCTCTGTTAACTAGCTTACCGTTTGTGATTATTTTGGTGTGACTTCGGTGAAATCTGCCTGGTTCATAGAGCAGGCGCAGCGTCGGAAAATAGAGCAAAGTCCACGCTCGATCGAACGGCCAGTCGGGTGCAGGTCGTCCTGCACCATTTAATCTTTCCCAGCTCACTAAGCCTTCTGAATACAGTGCTGTATAGTACATCGACGTGTTTATTTGTGTCTTAACCACTGCGCGACTACTGCAGCCCTGCTTTTAATTTTTATTTCTAACTCACGTAGATTATTGAAGTGTTAACTGGATAATTAGGCAATTGAGTAATTACTAGATTTATTTACTTAAATGTTTTTTGAGAGGCCATTGTCAGGAACCCCGGGCTCCCGTGCAATGATCGACGAAATGTTCGTGAGCTCACAGTACGTATTGCTCGAAGTGTCGGTTTGAAAATGGGAAGAATTACCCCAGAATACAGGGTGATTATTTCCATGGCGTACAAGCTCTAGGGATTGATCGATGAAAGGGTACGGAACAAAAACTGTCTAATGAACTTATGTCCGAAAATGCATGGTTTCCACACTAGAACCCATTTATTCAATCATACATTGTTACAGAGACTGCGGTCTAATATACTCTGTACCATGCAGCCACAGCTACAGTATGTGATGAAAATGGTTTCCATGTGCTTCAACGCATACGTGTATGCGCCATAGCATGTTCTGTCTCACACGTTCACATCGGCCAGGCTGCACCCAAACAGTGCAGCATAAATACGCTTCTCCAGCGTGTCCACATCTGGAATGAAGATACGATTGAGATGCGTCTGGACGTTTGTCGCGAAGTGGGCTGGAGCAGCGTCATGTAGCAACATACCCCTTCAAATCATAAATGGCACTTCTTCCAGCAGGGGAAGAAACGCTGATAGTTCCGGCCTCTCAGGCGACGTTGAAGGAGTCTGGTCCCAAAATACGGAAGCCAATTATTCCGGCCTACACATCCCGGCTGCACCGATGCTGATGATTCGCTGTCAACATACCATGGGGGTTCTGCATATTACCCGACAGATGACTTATGAAAGTTGAAGGTACCACTCCACGTAAAAGTGGCCCCACCTGTGTATAGGATGGATGACACCCATATCGGAATCGTGGTTGCCTGGTGAAGAAACAGTGACAAAACTGCTTCCGATGTTGAAAGCCTGTCGCTAGTACGTCCTGCACACGCTTTAAGTGATAAGGGTAGTAACAATTGTCATGGAGAATGCTCCACACGGTCATCTGGCTTTGCTGTTTGAGGGCCAACTGCCTGGTACTGACACGGCTGTTGCCTTCCACAGTGTTAAACATGTTTTCCTCCAAGTCTAGGCCCGAACGTTTCGGGTACGTCTTTTATGATTTCCTGCCTCCTGAAACGACCCTACCTCAGAAAACGGCGAAACACTGTTCCAAACACTGAATGCTGTGGTCGTTGTTGGCGGGCATAGGTCTCCTGGTACAACCTCGCTGCCCACTGCCAGTTGACATTTGCCTCTCCGTAAGTAAACACCATGTCGGCAACGCTGTATTACATCCGCTATAAGGTGAGTCAGCAAGACAAGTGAATCGGACATAACATCACGAATTACTATAGCAGGATAGGGCGATAGGGGATGTTGTATGAACAACAGTACCCCTCTCGAGGAGGAAGCCATACATAGTGTAAGTGTAACAAAGTCTCTGTAACAAAGTAACCATGCATTTCTGGATATAATTTCATAAGACCTTTTTTGTTCCGTATCCTCGCATCCATCAATCCCAACAGTCTGCACATGGTGGAAAAACAATCACCCTGTATGTTGTTGTTGTGGTCTTCAGTCCTGAGACTGGTTTGATGCAGCTCTCCAAGCTACTCTGTCCTGTGCAAGCTTCTTCATCTCCTAGTACCTACTGCAACCTACATCCTTCTGAATCTGCTTGGTGTATTCATCTCTTGGTCTCCCTCTACGATTTTTACCCTCCACGCTGCCCTCCAATACTAAATTGGTGATCTCTTGATGCCTCAGAACATTTCCTACCAATCGATCCCTCCTTCTAGTCAAGTTGTGCCAGAAAATCCTCTTCTCCCCAATTCTATGCAATACCTCCTCATTAGTTATGTGATCTACCCATCTAATCTTAAGCATTCTTCTGTAGCACCACATTTCGAAAGCTTCTATTCTCTTCTTGTCCAAACTATTTATCGTCCATGTTTCACTTCCATACGTGGCTACACTCCATACAAATACTTTCAGAAACAACTTCCTGACACTTAAATCTATACTCGATGTTAACAAATTTCTCTTCTTCAGAAACGCTTTCCTTGCCATTGCCAGTCTACATTTTATATCCTCTCTACATCGACCATCATCAGTTATTTTGCTCCCCAAATAACAAAACTCCTTTACTACATTAACTGTCTTATTTCCTAATCTAATTCCCTCAGCATCACCCGACATAATTTCACTACATTCCATTATCCACGTTTTGCTTTGGTTGATGTTCATCTTATATCCTCCTTTCAAGACACTGTCCATTCCGTTCAACTGCTCTTCCGAGTCCTTTGCTGTCTCTGACAGAATTACAATGTCATCGGTGAACCGCAAACTTTTTATTTCTTCTCCATGGATCTTAATACCTACTCCGAATTTTTCTTTTGTTTCCTTCATTGCTTGCTCAATATACAGATTGAATAACATCGGGGATAGGCTACAACTCTGTCTCACTTCCTTCCCAACCACTGCTTCCCTTACATTCCCCTCAACTCTTGTAACTGCCATTTGGTTTCTATACAAATTGTAAATAGCCTTTCGCTCCCTGTATTTTACCCCTGCCGCCATCAGAATTTGAAAGAAGGTATTCCAGTCAACATTGTCAAAAGCTCTCTCTAAGTCTACAAATGCTAGAAACGTAGGTTTGCCTTTCCTTAATCTAGCTTCTAAGATAAGTCGTAGGGTCAGTATTGCCTCATGTGTTCAGAATTTTCTAGGGAATCCAATCTGATCTTCCACGAGGTCGGCTTCTACTAGATTTTCATTCGTCTGTAAAGAAAATGCGTTAGTATTTTGCAGCCGTGACTTATTAAACTGATAGTTCGATAATTTTCACATCTTCAACACCTGCTTTCTTTGGGATTGGAATTATTATATTCGACATGAAGGCTGAGGGTATTTCGCCTGTCTCATACATCTTGCTCACCAGATGGAAGAGTTTTGTCAGGACTGGCTCTCCCAAGGCCGTCAGTAGTTCTAATGGAATGTTATCTACTCCCGGGGCCTTGTTTCGATTCAGGTCTTTCAGTGCTCTGTCAGACTCTCCACGCAGTATCATATCTCCCATTTCGTCTTCATCTACATCCTCTTCCATTTCCATAATATTGTCCTCAAGTACATCGCCCTTGAATAGACCTTCTATATACTCCTTCCACCTTTCTGCTTTCCCTTCTTTGCTTAGAACTGGGTTTCCATCTGAGCTTTTGACATTCATACAAGTGGTTCTCTTTTCTCCAAAGGTCTCTTTAATTTTCCTGTAGGCAGTATCTATCTTACCCCTACTGAGATGAGCCTCAACATCCTTACATTTGTCCTCTAGCCATTCCTGCTTAGCCATTTTGCACTTCCTGTCGATCTCATTTTTGAGACGTTGGTATTCCTTTTTGCCTGTTTCATTTACTGCATTTTTATATTTTCTTCTTTCATTAATTAAATTCAATATTTCTTCCTGTTACCCAAGGATTTCTACTAGCCCTCGTCTATTTACCTACTTGATCCTCTGCAGCCTTCACTATTTCATCCCTCAAAGCTACCCATTGTTCTTCTACTGTATTTCTTTCCGCCATTTCTGTCAATTGATCCCTTATGCTCTCCAAGAAACTCTGTACAACCTCTGGTTTAGTCAGTTTATGCAGGTACCGAACTATCAGTTTAATAAGTCACAGCAGCAAAATACTAACGCGAATTCTTTACAGACGAATGGAAAAACTGGTAGAGGCGGACCTCGGGGAGGGCCAGTTTGGATTCCGTAGAAATGTTGGAATAGTAACCTTATGACTTATCTTAGAAGAAAGATTAAGAAAAGGCAAACCTACTTTTCTAGCATTTGTAGACTTAGAGAAAGCTTTTGACAATGTTGACTGGAATACTCTCTTTCAAATTTGAAGGTGGCAGGGGTAAAATAAAGGGAGCGAAAGGCTATTTACAATTTGTACAGAAAGCAGATGGCAGTTATAAGAGTCGAGGGACATGAAAGGGAAGGAATGGTTGGGAAGGGAGTGAGACAGGGTTGTAGCCTATCACCGATGTTATTCAATCTGTATATTGAACAAGCATTAAAGGAAACAAAAGAAAAATTCGGAGTAGGTATTAAAATTTATGGAGAAGACATAATAACTTTGAGGTTCGCCGATGACGTTGTAATTCTGTCAGAAACAGCAAAGGACTTGCAAGAGCAGTTGAACGGATTGGACAGTGTTTTGAAAGGAGGATATAAGATGAACATCAACCAAAGCAAAACGAGGATAGTGGAATGTAGTCAAATTAAATCGGGTGATGCTGAGCGAATTAGATTAGGAAATGAGACACTTAAAGTAGTAAAGGAGTTTTGCTATTTAGGGAGTAAAATAACTGATGATGGTCGAAGTAGAGAGGATATAAAATGTAGACTGGCAATGGCAAGGAAAGCGTTTCTGAAGAAGAGAAATTTGTTAACATCGAGTATAGATTTAAGTGTCAGTAAGTCGTTTCAGAAAGTATTTGTATGGAGTGTAGCCATGTATGGAAGTGAAACATGGACGATAAATAGTTTGTACAAGAAGAGAATAGAAGCTTTTGAAATGTGGTGCTACAGAAGAATGCAGAAGATTAGATGGGTAGATCACATAACTAATGAGGAGGTATTGAATAGGATTTGGGAGAATAGAAGTTTGTGGCACAACTTGACCAGAAGAAGGGATCGGTTGGTAGGACATGTTCTGAGGCATCAAGGGATCACCAGTTTAGTATTGGAGGGCAGCGTAGAGGGTAAAATCGTAGAGGGAGACCAAGAGATGAATGCACCGAGCAGATTCAGAAGGATGTAGGTTGCAGTAGGCACTGGGAGATGAAGAAGCTAATTACTACGTTTATCTTAACCTGACCAGACAAGTGTTCAGGAAACATCCTCTCGCAACTTTTGATGAAATCTAACGGATGCCATCCGTTATGTTTCTTGGCGGGATCGAAGCATTCCTCACCTTCCAACAGCTTCGTAAGTGGTGTGCCATTATAGACAACACCAGGCCTATCTTTAATTTTACTCTGAAGATCGAAAATTTTGCCTTGAATTTTCGATGTATTTTGTTCACACTTTTGAACACATCCGGTAACTTTTTCGCCTAAATCTCTTTCAGTATCTGAAACTGCCTTTTTAACTGTGAGATTCCGTGTTGATATTCGTTTACGATCTCAGTTTTCGTCTACTTTCGTTTCAATCAGAGGCTCTACTTTCTCTTGGATGTTGAGTATTTCAACATCAAACCTACTGTTAATGTTGTCAATTTCCCCCTGCATAGTATCCATATTTTTATTAATTGTGTCAATTTCAAACTTCATAGTATTTACTACAGAGCTTAAATTACCAACTTTTTGTAACTACCTGTTCTATTTGTTTACTAATGTTAATTCCTTGTTCTTCGACCTGTGCTTTAAGCTGACCAACGTGTGTTTTAACCTGATCATTCTGTGTTTTGAACTGATTACTTTGCGTTTTAAGCTGCTCGTCAACGTGTGTTTTAAGCTGATCATTCTGTGTTTTGAGCTGCTCACTCTGTCCTGCAATTTGTTTGGTTAATTGTTCAAATAAATCGTTCATGCTTAAAATTTTCACACTGTCTTGTTCTACAGAATCGGTATGTTCCGATCCTACATCAATATTTTCTTTCGGTTCTTTCTTTATCTGTGGTGAATCAAACATCTCAGTGGATTCGTTCACGTACCCACTATCATCTACAAAGTCACCCTCTACTTCCTGTTTTATTCCTTGCTGTGTTCTAGGCAATCTCGATATTTCAATCTGTTCGTTAACATGTTCGTGATATTGTACGTACGCCAATTGTCTTCCGCCAACGCCATCTGTTATCTGGCCGCGTAAACTCCTGTTATTGCCAGCCGCATTTTCCATTACACTCGGCACATCTACTGTTTCTACGGTCCTGTCCATACTGAACGCAAATTACACCACACTACCGTACTTGACGTTCACTGCTATTTATTTTACTAAATATTATTACAATTCGTGCCACTGAACATCCACTGTTCGGTATTCACATTAATTTGTGACCGATAACAACTGGATGTCCTGTCACCGGGAGCCACTTGTAACGCTGCGCTTTGGGGCACGATACTCATTAAAGCCTGTACTATGGTATGTTGACGGGCTTCACCTTATGAGAAATGATTTTTGTATAGAAATTGACCGCGTGTACCTGAATGGAGTCAAATCAGACTTACACCCACTCTGTAATAACAATGATACGTCAAGGAAGTCCGAAATGCAACTACACGTCAAGACGGACAAGAAACAACACATAAGATGATACCAATTTGTTAATAATACGGTCGCCAGCCTAATTAAGCATTAACTGAGTTTCTTCCCTGTACAAGTTAATGTACGTTCAAGCAAAACAACACGTAGTAACACAGCATAATATGGAAAATTTTAGAACCAGAAAATCTATTGAACTGATAATTTCACTTTCTGTACTGATAGGGATAAACCATAAATACATAACACTACACTATAATGTTTCCTACAAAACTTTGTACTGTTTATTGATCTTATTAAAATCGGGCATAGGTTACCCTAGAAATAGCACTTTCGAATCACACACACAATGTCAATTTTGATAAAGGTAAAACACTGATAAATTTTGGTTTTTTATATTGACTTTAACTTTGCTGATGAAATCAGTCTAGAACACTTATGAATTCAAATGAATAAAAAAGAGGGGGGGGGCCCTGAAACTGTTATGATCACTGTATTAAAAAATTCGATTACTGAAATCATTATGTGCTCAAGATTTCCAATATATTAGTTACTACTATTTTCATCCCATTTCCTGCTCATTTAAATACCATTATATCTGTCTCAAAATGATTAAACTTCACTACTAAATCAATATCAAAATTATCTTGCAACTTTGTCAGACCTTTGTTATTCGTCTATTAGTTCATTAACAATAAAGTTCTTTAAACATCATTCTAACATAGCTAGGTCTGCAGGTAATTATTATTAACATGAACTTTAATTCTTCATTTCGGGACACTCGGATTGCACAACATTTGGAAAGGACCCTGGCTAGGTTAGTTGTGAGGATAATTAAATGATAGGACAGTTCTGGTAAAATTTAAGTTGTTATTGAACAGTATGGAACAAAAGTAACACTGGTCCACACGAATACAGTACTAAAAGTTTCAACCTGTTCGTATCGATGCGGCGGTTGGCGGGCGGCGAGATGGCGAGGCACGGAGCACACATACAACCACAGCAATGGCTCTTGATGTATCGGCACTTTACTTCTTCATAGCGTCGCAATAATTTTCCATTTAGTGCCTATGGAATTTTGCCATGCTGTATAGGCGTCGGAACGGCATATCCGAGGGTCAATGAAACTACATCTTCCAGGAGAGCCTCCTCGATCCAGAACGTGTTGCTCACACCAATGCCCAACTCCAACTACTACTGCTGAACCCGTTATGCCGTGCAGCGCCGTGTGCATTTTCCCGCGCTCGCCTGCCATCCACCTTTTACCGCTCCCCTACAGACAGGGTATTCACCAGAGGTTTTGCATTCTACATATACTAACACATTGCCTACGTATGGACCAGACGCACAATTACAATTTTAAACATGTTACAATAGATTCAACGTTTGTTACACTTCAATTCTATTACAATATTGCTTGAAATTTGACATAAACATTAATATTCGCATTGAAAATTGTTTACAGTTTCTTTAACAGTATGGCATAAAACAAAAAAAAACAAAAAAGGAAATGAAATCGGAACATCGATTACACTAATTTATCGAAAAATCAGATGGAAAAAAAATTTACTTATATGTACAATAGTACAGCGTCGTTGTTGTTACACATGCCCCTGTTCCGGTAAATTTCACTAAGTGCAAATTTGATGGGAACACTGAACTTTGTGTTTATACAGGGGTTCTGAATCTATGTGCGAATGTACCATCATAAAATTTTGTATCACTAAACTTCCTTTCTCTCACATCATACAGGTCTATGCTTTTTAATATATCGAGAACATTTACCTATCATTTACTTAAGTGCCTTTGGCACAGTCCAACCTCCTATCACAACATGATTTAAATAGCAAATTACTCATTTTTTTAATTAAATTTCTCAAAGATATAATTTCGAATTCTGAAACACTAACACTTAGCAATAAAGCAGATACAAACACCAATATACACTATCAAACAATTTGTTGCTGCTAGCATTGAATGGCAGTCCATTTCCTTATTTACTAATAAACACACAATAATATTTAGAAAATTACTACACTTATTTGCTGCCTATTATTCAGATTTGGGCAGTCCATTTCGCACCATTTTATCACATCTCCTGTACCACAATTACAATTCTCCTTTGACTATTTATATGCCCTCTTTGATTTTTGGCAGCCCTTTATATTATGACTCATATACTGCCCAATTTGGTTTTCGGCAGTCCCATCTTTTATCTGGCTTACAGCATTTGCTTTTTCTTTTCAACCCTTTTCTCCATACATCTTTACATTTAGAGGACATATGGTAATCTGAAACTCACATAACTACATTAGCACACTGACATTGGTATACATACATTTACAAAGATTTGTTACATTTAGAATGAAATGGTTTCAGCATAAGATACAGCACATTCACTGCAAATTGATCTCTGAATGTACTTAGGTCACTCACTCCTAGGAACATACAGTTTCGGGTCCACAACGTTTCTTACACCTAAAGGTCTTTTGGATTTTGGGTAGATCAGGTAGTAAGCATTATCGTGTGGAATGTTCTGTATTACATACGGTCCATTATAAATATATTTAAATTCGGAAATTTCATGGTTCAGTTCACTAGATTTTTCGTGGGTTTTTAAAAGAACATAATCTCCAATTTTAAATTTTGAAACTTTCAGATTTTTATCATGTCTTTTAGATCTAGATTCAGCTTTTTGCTTTGCCGTTTTTCTGACTAATTCTTTCTTTTGACTCAACCCCAAGCTTGTACAAGGTGGAAACTCCAGTTTTCCCTCAATTAAACTTTTACTTCTGCTGCCTAACAAAATTTCTTCCGGAGGGAACCAGTAGTTTCATGATGTACTGTGTTCATGACATTCTCAAAGTCCAATATAAATCTGCCCCAGGCTCTACATCATGCCCCTTCCTGTTTCTTTTTTTCTCACAACGCACCTTGGTCGACTGTGACATCATCCCAAGATACGTTCCTGACCTGTGAACCATTTATAGCTGGTGGCTTTCTCGGTTTCTGGAGCTCAAAGTCTTAGCTTACTTGAATTCTTTGCAAAATAAACACTGAGTCATCAGGTGGCTCTTTCTTTCTGTGTTCAGTCTCAACATCTGGGTTTTGTTTTGACACTTCATCATCGGTAGGTACAATATTACAATTAGCTGTATTCCCATTATTTTCACTAGTACCGAAATATTCGTCATCTGAACTATCGTCCGAATCCGACCATTCTGGATCGCTTTCAGGTTCTAACATAACAGCTTTTCTGAGACAGGCACTAAGTTCTTCCTCTGCATTTTCATCAGGCTTTGATTTTAACTCAGTATCTTCTTTTGGCAAAACGGCCTCATTATCGGCTTTACTCAAATCCACTGTTACTTCATATTTAGTGTAATACTCGTGGACTTCAATTACTTTTAGGTAATTACCTGCCCCTTCCCCACAGTGCCTTTCGGTAGCAGCGCGTACTGTTGGCGGATCGTTAACAGAAGTTACTTCCTCGTCAATGCTCAGGATTTCATCCTCCAATTCCTTCCTGTCTTTAACCTTCGTCCTATCGGCAGCACGCGTACTTTGCGCGGCGCTATTTACTCTCTCCTCTTCAAATTTGGGCCACGTCACCTTATCGACGTCCCTACTATTTCCTTTTCCACTAATTCATCTCCTTGCCTCATA
The DNA here is from genome assembly GCF_021461395.2 of Schistocerca americana. Classification (NCBI taxonomy): domain Eukaryota; kingdom Metazoa; phylum Arthropoda; class Insecta; order Orthoptera; family Acrididae; genus Schistocerca; species Schistocerca americana. The sequence continues at coordinate 693,146,746 of NC_060122.1, forward strand.
TTCCTCCTTAAAATCCTCCCACTCACATTGCTTGAGGCCCTTGTACAGATCGTCAATCTGCACACGCCAATCAGTTACTTCTCCTAATTCATTCTCGCCTTTTACTTTATTGCTAACACTGCTAACCGCACCTCTCTGTGTATCCACTGTTTTATCTACTATTTCCTTCGCCACGGAATTACCACTCGTAATGTATTCACCAGCTCTTACGGCAATGTTCGTACCTAATGCTGCCGCCTAGCTAGCGGCTTCTCTCTGAACAGCTGTTCTGCTAGGCTGGGCCGTTGCCCTCTGATGCTCCACTCGCCTGTTAACATGTATTGCTCTGCGCTGCGAAGATGACTCACCAGCGCTCGCACCTGACACGTGGCGTCGTTCCACGCCTGTCTCTAACCTGTCTCATAACTTTACTGTCAGTCGGGTAACATTTCTTAAATCGGGGCCGGTATGTTCTGTCCGCTTCCGTTTGGGCCGCAACGTTCGCGGAAATCAGTTTCCCGCGTCGTTATTATTTTGTGCGGTGTACCCTCTACCGTGACCTGGATAACACCCTCTTCCTCTGCCTCTACCTCTTTGTATCACGTTGACGTGAAACCCTTCGCCGTCATTTCTCTTGTCATTATTACGATTATTTATGTTACCAAAATTATGATAATTGGCACGACTTTCGCGCCAATGGTCTTCGTCTTCGAATCTCTCGAGAAACGCTGGAAAGCTACGATGATTGCTTCCCACATATCTCTTTGAATCTTCTGGAAGCTTTTTATATAGCTCCCATATGATTTCAGAATCGGTTCTTCTCCCTCTTAAATGCGTCAACTTTCGGAACCAATATTCGCAGAAATCTTTCAAAGAATTTCTGCCCCTGTTATCATGAAGCTTGGCCATGATAAACTCGCGCCACAAATGATCCTGTTTTTGTTCCGACCAATATTCTTCCGTAAACTTTTGTTTAAATTCTTCGAACGTCATTTGTTCGGTATTCAAGTTAATTGCCTAGCGCTTAGCGTTACCTGCTAAGGCGCTAATTACTACGTTTATCTTAACCTGACCAGACAAGTGTTCAGGAAACATCCTCTCGCAATTTTTGATGAAATCTAACGGATGCCATCCGTTATGTTTCTTGGCGGGATCGAAGCATTCCTCACCTTCCAACAGCTTCGTAAGTGGTGTGCCATTATAGACAACACCAGGCCTATCTTTAATTTTACTCTGAAGATCGAAAATTTTGCCTTGAATTTTCGATGTATTTTGTTCACACTTTTGAACACATCCGGTAACTTTTTCGCCTAAATCTCTTTCAGTATCTGAAACTGCCTTTTTAACTGTGAGATTCCGTGTTGACATTCGTTTACGATCTCAGTTTTCGTCTACTTTCGTTTCAATCAGAGGCTCTACTTTCTCTTGGATGTTGAGTATTTCAACATCAAACCTACTGTTAATGTTGTCAATTTCCCCCTGCATAGTATCCATATTTTTATTAATTGTGTCAATTTCAAACTTCATAGTATTTACTACAGAGCTTAAATTACCCACTTTTTGTAACTACCTGTTCTATTTATTTTCTAATGTTAATTCCTTGTTCTTCGACCTGTGCTTTAAGCTGACCAACGTGTGTTTTAACCTGATCATTCTGTGTTTTGAACTGATTACTTTGCGTTTTAAGCTGCTCATCAACGTGTGTTTTAAGCTGATCATTCTGTGTTTTGAGCTGCTCACTCTGTCCTGCAATTTGTTTGGTTAATTGTTCAAATAAATCGTTCATGCTTAAAATTTTCACACTGTCTTGTTCTACAGAATCGGTATGTTCCGATCCTACATCAATATTTTCTTTCGGTTCTTTCTTTATCTGTGGTGAATCAAACATCTCAGTGGATTCGTTCACGTACCCACTATCATCTACAAAGTCACCCTCTACTTCCTGTTTTATTCCTTGCTGTGTTCTAGGCAATCTCGATATTTCAATCTGTTCGTTAACATGTTCGTGATATTGTACGTACGCCAATTGTCTTCCGCCAACGCCATCTGTTATCTGGCCGCGTAAACTCCTGTTATTGCCAGCCGCATTTTCCATTACGCTCGGCACATCTACTGTTTCTACGGTCCTGTCCATACTGAACGCAAATTACACCACACTACCGTACTTGACGTTCACTGCTATTTATTTTGCTAAATATTATTACAATTCGTGCCACTGAACATCCACTGTTCGGTATTCACATTAATTTGTGACCGATAACAACTGGATGTCCTGTCACCGGGAGCCACTTGTAACGCTGCGCTTTGGGGCACGATACTCATTAAAGCCTGTACTATGGTATGTTGACGGGCTTCACCTTATGAGAAATGATTTTTGTATAGAAATTGACCGCGTGTACCTGAATGGAGTCAAATCAGACTTACACCCACTCTGTAATAACAATGATACGTCAAGGAAGTCCGAAATGGAACTACACGTCAAGACGGACAAGAAACAACACATAAGATGATACCAATTTGTTAATAATACGGTCGCCAGCCTAATTAAGCATTAACTGAGTTTCTTCCCTGTACAAGTTAATGTACGTTCAAGCAAAACAACACGTAGTAACACAGCATAATATGGAAAATTTTAGAACCAGAAAATGTATTGAACTGATAATTTCACTTTCTGTACTGATAGGGATAAACCATAAATACATAACACTACACTATAATGTTTACTACAAAACTTCATACTGTCTATTGATCTTATTAAAATCGGGCATAGGTTACCCTAGAAATAGCACTTTCGAATCACACACACAATGTCAATTTTGATAAAGGTAAAACACTGATAAATTTTGGTTTTTTATATTGACTTTAACTTTGCTGATCAAATCAGTCTAGAACACTTCAGAATTCAAATGAATAAAAAAGAGGGGGGGGGGGACCCTGAAACTGTTATGATCACTGTATTAAAAAATTCGATTACTGAAATCATTATGTGCTCAAGATTTCCAATATATTAGTTACTACTCTTTTCATCTTATTTCCTGCTCATTTAAATACCATTATATCTATCTCAAAATGATTAAACTTCATTACTAAATCAATATCAAAATTATCTTGCAACTTTGTCAGACCTTTGTTATTCGTCTATTAGTTCATTAACAATAAAGTTCTTTAAACATCATTCTAACATAGCTAGGTCTGCAGGTAATTATTATTAACATGAACATTAATTCTTCATTTCGGGACACTCGGATTGCACAACATTAGGAAAGGACCCTGGCTAGGTTAGTTGTGAGGATAATTAAATGATAGAACAGTTCTGGTAAAATTTAAGTTGTTATTGAACAGTATGGAACAAAAGTAACACTGGTCCACACGAATACAGTACTAAAAGTTTCAACCTGTTCGTATCGATGCGGTGCGGTGGTTGGCGGGTTCCTACATTATGCCACATGGGCGGCGGGCGGGCGGCGAGATGGCGAGGCACGGAGCACACATACAACCACAGCAATGGCTCTTGATGTATCGGCACTTTACTTCTTCATAGCGTCGCAATAATTTAGTGCCTATGGAATTTTGCCATGCTGTATAGGCGTCGGAACGGCATATCCGAGGCTCAATGAAACTACGTCTTCCAGGAGAGCCTCCTCGATCCAGAACGTGTTGCTCACACCAACGCCCAACTCCGACTACTACTGCTGAGCCCGTTATGCCGTGGATCGCCCGTGTGCATTTTCCCGCGCGCACCTGCCATCCACCTTTTACCGCTCCCCTGCAGAAAGGGTATTCACCAGAGGTTTTGCATTCTACATATCCTAACACAATGCCTACGTTTGGACCAGACGCACAATTACAATTTTAAACATGTTACAATAGATTCAACGTTTGTTACACTTCAATTCTATTACAATATTGCTTGAAATTTGACATAAACATTAATATTCACATTGAAAATTGTTTACAGTTTCTTTAACAGTATGGCATAAAACAAACCAAAAAAAAAGAAATGAAATCGGAACATCGATTACACTAATTTATCGAAAAATCAGATGGAAACAAAATTTACTTATATGTACAATAGTACAGCGTCGTTGTTGTTACAAGTTGCCCCTGCAACTACTGAAAACTCTTCTGCCCCTCTTCAGGAACCACACGTATGTCTGGCTGCTCAATAGATTCCCTTCCGTTGTGGTTACACCTACGGTACGGCCATCTGTATCACTGAGGCACGCAAGTCTCCCCACCGATGGCAAGGTCCATGGTTCATGGTGGGGGGGGGGGGAGGGTTATTCTTAAGGAAAAGTAATTATGATGTTTAATTTCAGTAATAATATAGTTATATTGGATATCTGTTTCAGTTTTCATGTAACTGTTAGTAACAGGTACATGGGAATATTCATGTTGCTGTGTCGTTGCTTTGAAACAACGACACAGCACTACAGCTGATTAATTATTTTAAAGAACAAATCAATTCACTGGGTGGAATTTCAGGAAATTTTATTGCGATAAATTACCAAACGAAAGTATTTGGAAGGGCAATGATGGACTAGATTGAGAAGGATATGTCGGATAGTTGTGGGATGTTTGGTATTAAATTGTAATTATTTGGAGTATGATAAATGATGAAGAGAAACAGACTGGGCTGAATTTGTGTAGATTTAGTGGAAAGTAGATAAATTCGTAATTACATTCTGTAAAGGTTAAAGCTGATTTTGCAGACTGATAGAAGAGCGGAGTAGTGATGGATTCCGTTTACAGCAATGATTTTCACGTGAAGTGTTGTGTGTTTCCAGGTACAAAATAAATTATGAAGACGTGCTAGTGCAGTATCATAAAAAGAAACTGGTGATGAGACACAGGAGTGGTTATCTGTGTGATAATAAGCAAGGATATACTCATATGGGTCATATTCGAAAACGATTTTGTGTTTCATTGAAGAAAAAGGAGAAGTCACGAAAGAGAATTATCACTAGAGTTTACCAAGGACAACGAGTGTGGACAGGGTACTCTGATATTAATAAACAAATGAATAAAGGAGAAAAAATCGATAATTGGGGCGAAAGATTACCTGAATATTGAGTAATAAGATGCATGTTACTTCTTCCGAATCGGTTAAGACCAGGAGCGTGAGAATAAAGAGTATATCTACTAACCCGTTGACTCACAGCGCTTTCCCATCAGTAATGATTGGGATTGATACTTGTTCCGGTGTAAGTTACATGTTCACACATCATTGCCCAGTCAGGCTGTAGTAGCCGACCGAACCAGACACAGCAACAGGGAAGTAACCGCTTTTGTGACATTTACGAGTTCCTAACCAGGAGCGAATTTTATTATATCATCTGTGTGCTTCAATAATTTAGTTTCTTGAGTTTCTGTGTGTAAATTTAATATCTAATAGCCACAGTTCTCGCGTTTTCGTTTGCGTCGGAAAGTATACCGATTTTGTGACATATTACCAGTTCCTAATCAGGGCCGAATTATTTAGTTCCGCCTGCGTGCTTCGGTAGGTAGGCTTTTGAATATCTGCGTATTACTAGACACAGTTCGTGCGCTTTCGTCAGGGTGTACAGTAGAGTTGCGCAGCATGTGCCGATAGTCCGTTTATCTGCATAGTTTAGTTTTCCACAGTGTTTTGCACGGACAGGGACTGCGAATTGTTGTGTGCGGATGCGAGCCGAGTTGGTGACACTTCACTCTCAGCTTCAGGCTGTGATGGCTTCGGTTACACAGCTTGAGGCTGCAGTGGATGGGCACCACTGTTGTGGACCGGCCGTGGGGATCCAACGGACGTCCAGCACGTCCGAGTTCTACGATCGGTCCTCACCGGTGGCCAAACCAGTTACTGCTCGTACTGAGGTTGACCCCATCCCAGTAGTCAAGTGGGAGGTCGCCCCAGAGCGAAGCAGGCGGCGAAAGGTTTCCCAGGCAGCCGCACGTAAGGCCTCCCCAGTTTGTCTGGCAAACAGGATCCAGGTGCTGTCTGTGGCTGACACTGTCGCTGAGCCGGATGCTGTCGCCTGTCCTGTTTCAGAGGAAACCACTCAGCCTGCAAGATCCGGGCAATCACAGAGGGTGGGATTGTTGGTAGTTGGGAGCTCCAACGTTAGGCGCGTTATGGGGCCCCTTAGGGTCTTGGCCGACAAGAAGGGTAAGAAATCCAATGTGCACTCTGTGTGCATTCCGGTTGGAGGCATCCCAGATGTGGAAAGGGTCCTTCCGGATGCCATGAAGAGCACAGGGTGCAGCCAACTGCAGGTGGTTGCTCACGTCGGTACCAATGATGTGTGTCACTTTGGATCAGAAGAGATTCTCTCTGGTTTCGAGTGGCTGACAGAAGTGGAAAGGCTACCAGTTTTGCTTGCAAGATGAAATCAGAGCTGACCATTTGCAGCATAGTCGACCGGACCGTTTGCGGACCTCTGGTACACAGCCGTGTGGAGGGTCTGAATCAGAGGCTGCAGATTCCTCGACTTGCGCCAAAGGGTAGTTGGGTTTCGGGTTCTGTTGAATAGGTCAAGTATCCACTATGCGCAGGAGGTGGTTACATGGGTAGCACGGGCTTTGTGGCGTGGACTGGGCGGTTTTTTAGGCTCAAGGGTCTCGGGAAAACACAAGAAGGGCTTCAGTCACAAAGGATGCAGGCTGAACACAGGAGAAACATAGATACAGAAACTATTGGTATAACAGTTGTAAATTTTCGTAGCTGTGAAAGTACCAGAGCTCCAAGCGCTAACAGAAACCACTGATGCTCAAATCGTTATAGGCACTAAAAGCTGCCTAAAGCCGGAGATAAGCTCAGCTGAAACTTTTGCGAAGAACCTAACGATCTTCCGAAAGGACAGGCTAAACACGGTCGGCGGTCGCGTGTTTGTTGCTGCTAGAAGTAGTTTTACTTGTCGCGAAATGGAAGTAGATACTTCCTGTCAGTTAGTATGGACGGAGGTCATTGTTGGCAACCGGAATAAAATAACAACTGGATCCTTTTACCGACCTCCCAATTCAGATGATACAGTTGCTGTAAGATTCAAAGAAACCTTGAGTTTGATTTCAAATACGTACCCGACTCGTGCGATAATAGTTGGTGGTGACTTTAATTTACCCTCGATACGTTGACGAAAATACATATTTAATTCCGGAGGTACGCATAGAATGTCATCCGAAATTGTGCTAAACGCATTCTCTGAAAATTATTTCGAGCAGTTAGTTCATGAGACTGCGCGAATAGTAAATGGTTGAGAAAACACACTTTACCTCTTAGCAACAAATAATCCTGAGTTAATAACGAGCATCAAAACCGATTCAGGGATTAGTGAACACAGGGTTGTGGTAGCGAGATTGAATATTGTGATCCCCAAATCCCCGAAAAATAAGCAAAAACTATACCTATTCAATAAAGCAGATAAAAATTCACTTGACGCCTTCCTTAGAGACGAACTCCACTCATTCCAAATTCATAATATAAGTGTAGACCAGATGTGGCTTAAATTCAAAGGAATAGTATCGGCAGCAATTGAGAGATTTATACCAAATAAATTAACAAACGACGGAGCCGATCCTCCTTGGTGCACAAAATGGGTTAGAACACTGTTGCAGAAACAACGAAACAAACATGCCAAATTTAAACAGACGCAAAATCCCCAAGATTGGCGATCTTTTACAGAACTCGAAATTTAGCGCGGACTTCAATGCAAGATGCTTATACCAGGTTCCACAACGAAACTTTGTCTCGAAACCTGGCTGAAAATCCAAAGAAACTCTGGTCGTATGTGAAGTAAGCTAGCAGCAAGAAACAATCAATACCTTCTCTGCGCGATAGCAATGGAGATACTGTTGAAGACATTGCTGCCAATGCAGAGTTACTAAACACAGCGTTCCTAAATGCCTTCACAAAAGATGACGAAGTAAATATTCCAGAATTCGAATCGAAAACACCTGCCAACATGAGTAACTTAGAGGTAAATATTCTCTGGGTAGTGAAAGAACTTTAATCACTTAATAAAAGCAAGTCTTCCGGTCCAGGCTGCATATCAACTAGGTTCCTTTCGGAGTATGCTCATGCATTAGCTCCATACGTAACAATCATATACAACCGTTCGCTCGACGAAAGATCCGTACCCAAAGACTATATGTTTGCTCAGGTCACACCAATATTCAAGAAAGGTAGTAGGAGTAATCCACTAAATTACAGGACCATATCGTTAAAGTCAATATGCAGCAGGAATATGGAACATATGTTGTGTTCGAACATTATGAATTACCTCGAAGAAAACCGTCAACATGAGTTTAGAAAACATCGTTCCTGTGAAACACAACAAGCTCTTTATTCACATGAAGTGTTGAGTGCTATTGACAAGGGATTTCAGATCGATTCCGTATTTCTGGATTTCCGGAAGGATTTTGACACTGTACCACAGAAGCGGCTTGTAGTGAAATTGCGTGCTTATGGAATATCGTCTCAGTTATGTGACTGTATTTGTGATTTCCTGTCAGCGAGGTCACAGTTCGCAGTAATTGCCGAAAAGTCATCGAGTAAAACAGAAGTGATTTCTGGGGTTCCCCACGGTAATGTTATAGGCCCTTCGCTGTTCCTTATCTATATAAACGATTTGGGAGATAATCTGAGCAGCCATCTTCGGTTGCTTGTAGATGCCGCTGTCGTTTATCGACTAACAGAGTCATCGGAAGATCAAAACAAACTGCAAAACGATTAGAGAAGGTATCTGAATGGTCGAAAAATGGCAGTTGACCCCATATAACGAAAAGTGTGAGGTCATCCACATGAGCGCTAAAAGGAACTCGTTAAACTTCGGTTACACGATAAATCAGTCTAATCTAAAAGCCGTAAATTTAACTAAATACCTAGGTATTACAATTACGAACAACTTAAATTGGAAGGAACACATCGAAAATGTTGTGGGGAAGGCTAACCAAAGACTGCGTTTTATTGGCAGGACACTTAGAAAATGTAACAGGCCTACTAAGGGGACTGCCTACACTATGCTTGTCCGTCCTCTTTTATTATACTGCTGCGTATGTGGATCCTTACCAGATGGGACTGACGGATTACATCGAAAAAGTTCAAAGAAAGGCAGCACGTTTTGTATTATCGCTAAATATGGGAGAGAGTGTCACAGAAATGATACAGGATTTGGGCTATACATCTTTAAAAGAAAGGCGATTTTCGTTGCGACGGAAAATCCTCACGAAATTCCAAACACAAACTTTCTGCTCCGAATGCGAAAATATTTTGTTGACACCGACCTACATGGGGACGAACGATCACCATGATAAAATAAGGGAAATTAGAGCTCTTATGGAAAGATGTAAGTGTTCATTCTTTCCGCGCGCTATACGAGATTGGAATAACAGAGAATTGTGAAGGTGATTCGATAAACGTTCTGCAAGGCACTTAAATGTGATTTGCAGAGTATCCATGTAGATGTAGATGTAGATGAATGGCCCTATGAGGGTATGATCCATGCGTTCTCCTACCTGAGGATCAACCCTGTTCCTGACCAACCCTACCACCCCACACACTAGCAAGAGGACTATTCTCCGTCTCTACACACACCTGTCCTGCAACATCCATCAGACATCGTGCTGAGGTCACTACCAAGACATCTCCATATTTATTCGACTCCACCAATGCAAGACCACCCTGTATAAAGACAACGTCAGATCTGTGATTTAAACTTCTAATTAATTTTTGTAAATTACTGGTTGGAACATAAGTTTAAATTAGTTGATTAGCGACTCCATAGAGTGCTCTGTGCACAACGACCATATAAGTAAAATTAGAAGGAAGGTCAGCATTAGCCGTAATTTTGATGATTTATTGACAGCAAAATCGATTTCCGATCATACAATGATCATCTTCAGTGCTGGAAGTTAAAAATTTTCGCGTTGCAATCAGTGAATAAGAAACAAAAGACCACAAATACACCGGAGTATAAACCAACTGTTGGCAAGAACATACCTTTAGTGTACAAATTAAAGCTCTTAAGCACTGGTGTCTAGTAATTAGCATTAACAAAAGCTATGAAACAATCACAATAACTGAAGCCGCAGTTTACATTCACCTATACAGTGGACCTCAGTACGACAGGGGCTTGGAACGCCCTGTATGTGACATGTGTCACCTGAAGAGTTAACATTACTTTGTGAAGAGATTACCACAAAATACCAAAGTGCGCTTGCAAATCATTAATTGAATATTTAAAATTTAAAATTGTACATTAAAAGCGTATACCAGAAAGGAAGGAGGAAATGCACATCTTGCCAACATACACTGGCGTGTTGTTTTCAAACAACTTAAAAAACATGCAAGAATAAAAATCAACAGGTAAAATTATTTGGTGTCAGATTACAGGACTAGTAAAGAAGAAAAATATACAAATAGCATGACATAAAATATAACAGAATTTGTTATAGCACAGTAACAGCCATCTGGTAAAAGGAAGTCAGAGATGCAAAGTTCTTAATTTACGTAAAATATTACGTTGAAACCAAGATTGCAAATACATAAATAGTGGTAATTTTACAGTATATGTCACTATATAACAGGTCAAACTGTCATGAAACACATTACGTGTTGTAAAATTTTTTTATGGTGCAGACTAACAATTTTTTATCGTATTTAACGACGTGATGATACACACATCTCATTCGTCCCGTTATAAAGTGTTCACGTCCCAATGGGACGGATGAGATGACACCAGTGCCTACAAGCTTTAATTTGTACGCTAAAGGTATGTTCTTGCCAACAGCTGATTTATACTCAGGTGTATTTGTGGTCTTTTGTTTCTTATTCACTGATCGCTATGTGAAAATTTTTAGCTTCCAGCACTGAAATCGATTTTGTTGTCAATAAATCACAAAATTACGGCCAACGCTGACCTTCCTTCTAATTCTAAGGTTAAATTAGCCTTGTTCCAGCTTTTCCATGGTTTCCGTCAGGAACTCTTGCCCGAATGGGAAGGCTCTTCTGATCGAAAGTCATGGCCACATGAACCGTTTACAGAGTTATTTAAACGGCTACTGTCAAAATATTTAGCCTATGAGAAGTAGCGACTGAATATGATAGCTACACAAAGTTCATAAGCGGCAAAAGTTGTCATCAGCCACCAGCATATTCGTCTCAGTAATATTGTCAGTAGCGCCAGTTTTGTTACAGTTTTGGTCCCGTATGATCTTTTAAAGAAAATCTTCACCCAAAATGGCATTGTAATGGAACGTAAATAGTGGAAAACTTAGACTCAGCTGCAGCGAATTATTAATGCCGAGAACGGTATAACTGCTTGCGAGAATTCGACGTTCCGTGCCACGGACGCATCTCTCTGGTTTAAGTAAACAAAGATGTATATTGGAGGACTCTGTGTGAAGCGATTACAGAGATCGGACATGTTTTATGTTGGAGAGATTTTGCTATTGTGGTGCGACGCTATTAAGCTCCATTATGAATGTTTAGTTAGTCGATGGCACAATAAACAAATTCAAGAAAATAATACGCATTCAAGGTGTGTATTTATCAATTATAAAAGATTTGACAAACATTATTCAGCTATCACGTGACGTAGATCGATCAGAGGTGCAGTGTGGAATGATATTGCGAAACTTTTCGTTGATAAAACAGTTACACACATCAGTCCATACGCATCATTCAGCATAGCATCTAGTTGAGCCGAACGATCTTCGTAGCGAAATAAAACATTTTAGATATTTCAGGTGGAGCAGTTCCGACGGGGTGTATCAGCGACATTGACGTTGCGGGACATATATCTAGCTATCCTGTGGTATTTAAAACCGAAGACATACTCTTTAGCTTTTAAAAGACTGAAGATAAAACCTAAATAAAACCACTGAAAATCATAACTAATAATACCAAAAATAAATAATAAGCGGAGAATTTTCTTAAACAAAATTTCTTAAATTAATAAATTAAAATATCGTTAAACACCTACGAAGTTGGACTGTTCAGATCCACTAATCATATGCCCATTCTGTGTAAACAAAATGTCAGTTTTAGCAGAATTTTGTGTTACAAACGGTAAAAGCTTGATCTTACTGTGACTTAGCATCAATTTAATTTCTAGAAGCGATGAACATGTGTCTTAGACTGAACTATCTGATACACTGCCTATGCTGTACGTAACGTCCTTCACTACCGACCTAGTGCCATCAGAAAAAGAAGTATTTTAGAATCACATGTCATATCAGAATCGAAAATAGTTTTATACATGTAAGAAACGGTAGTGGTCCCAGCACTAACCTTTAAGGCCCCTTCGCTCTTCACCTTCCCCACCTCCCAAACACCAATCAACAATGCTCCAACTGAAGCCACCTGATATCCGTTCTCGTTACTATGGAGAACGACCTTGTACTGGCTTCTCTTAAGGAGTTAGAGGAACTGGTTGTGAGCTACTCCTTTTATTCAGCAAGTCTTAGATTAATATTTTGTGTTCAACAAAGTCAAACGCCTTATCTGAATCAGAGAAAACTCCTACGGTCCGTAACACTTTGTTTAATCCGTACACCGCACCACAGAGGAAAAAGAATATAGAATTTGTAGTTGTTAAAGCATTTCAGTTATACGAACTGAAGTGATCCATTACTGTCATTTATAGAGCCTTTTCAATAACTTTGTCAAACACTGATGACAGGAAATATGTCTAAAATTGTCATCATTAAACCTTCTCATTTTTTTATAAAGCAGTTTCACTATTGAGCACTTTAATCGTTCAGGAAACTGACCATTCCTAAAGGAAAAGTTACAAATGTGGCTTAGTACTTGAATAAGAAGTGCAGCGTAGTGCTGCAGTATCTTGCAGTCACGCGTGGTGTAGGAGTAGCGTATTTGAATATTAATCATAACACTCTTGGTCACGAGTTCGATTCTCACCATTGCTAAAATTTTGAATGATTCGTCGGACCAAGTTTTCCGGTGCAGGCAGTCACTCTCGTTCTGCCAGCGGCATGGAAAGAAGGCAGAGAAGCGGACAGAGGTTCAGGGCACTCCCTTGCTCATGGGTGGGAAACTGCTAATAAAAGGAGGAAGAATCAGCATTATAAACGGCATGAGGGTGCAGCAGGCAATGGAAACCACTTCACTAAGAACACATAATACGTATCCACAGGGCATGTTCCCTGTAACTGAAAAAGGGTCAATATGATGTCTCCATTGGATTCCGGGATTATCCTCCATTGGCATCTCCGGGAGGGGACTGCCAAGGGGGATATGACCCTGAGAAAAAGACTGAATGACCACCGAACGCGTAACGTTCTACGACTCGGAGCACAGAACGTCAGTAGTCTGATCGCAATAGGATCTGGAGAAGGAAATTCAAAGGCTCACTCGATATAGCTGGGTCACTGAAGTGAAATGGAAAGAAGACAAGAATTTCTGGTCGGAGGAGTATATGTTAATATCAACAGCAACGGAGAATGGTATAACGGGACTAGGATTCGTAGTGAATAGGAAGGTAGGGCAGGGTGAGTTACTATGAACAGTTCAGTGATAGTCATTCTCATCAGAATCGACAGCAAACCAACACCGTCAACGATAGTTCCGGTAAACAAGCCGATTACACAAGCTGAAGATGGAGAGGGTGAGGAAGTGTATCAGGATACTGAATGGGTAATTCAGTACGCAAAGAGAGATGAAAATCCAATTGTCATGGGGGACGAATGCGCAAGTGGGGAAGGATCAGAATTTGGCCTTGGTGCTAGGAATAAGAGGAAAAAGACTAATAGAGTTCTGAGATAAATTTCATGTTGTAAGAGCATTCGCTATTCAGGAATCTTAAGAGGAGGAGGTATACTTGAAAAAGGCTAGGAGATACGGGAAGATTCCTGTCAGATTACATCACAGTTGGGCAGAGATTCCGAAATCAGATGTTGGATTGTAAGACGTACCCAGGAGCAAAACTCAAATTACAATTTAGTTATGACGAATAGGCTGAAGAATAAATGCGCAAAGAAATGGGACACGGAAGTACTAAGGAGTGAAGACAGACGCTTGAAGTTCTCTAAGGCTATAGATACTGCGATAATGAATAGCTCAGTAGGCAGTTCAGTTGAAAAGGAATGGACGTCTTTAAATAGGGTAATCATTGAAGTTGGAAAGCGAGAAGGTAAGTACAAGGAAGGTAATAGCGAAGAAACCATGGATAACAGAAGACATACTTCAATTGATCGACGAAAGAAGGAAGAACAAAAATGGTCAGGCAAATTCAGGAAGACAGAAATATGTCTCACTAAAGAATGAAATAAATAAGAAGTACAGGGAAGATAAAGTGAAATCACTGGTGAAAAGTGACATCATATGTGACTGTCAGAAGAACGGAATCGGCATGCAAGAAAGTCAAAACAAACTTTGGTGAAATTAAAAGCATGAGCAGTGGCACTGAGAGTGCAATTGTACTTCCTCTGTTAAATGTAAAGGGGAGAGCGGATGTACAGGAAGAATATATGAGGGGGGAGTTTGTCTGATGACATAATGAAAGAGATAGTAGGTCCAGAATTAGAATTTAAAATAGCTTTGGAAGACTTAAGATCGCATAAAGCGCATGGGATAGATAACGCACCATCGGAAATTCTCAAACCACTGGGGGAAGTGGCAACAGAAGGATTATTCATGTTGGTGTATAGAATGCGCGAGACTAACAATATGCCATCAGACTTTCGGAAAAAACATCGTTCATAGGTTTCTGAAGGTAGCAAGAGCGAAAATTATCGGGATCAGTCCAGCATTTCTTGCATCCAAGTTGCTGACAAATATAATATAGAGAAGAACGGAAAACAAAACTGGGATTCTGTGACATGACGATCAGTTTGGGTTTAGGGAAGGTATAAGTACAAGAGAAGCAGTTCTCACTTTGCACTTGGGAAGCAAGACTGAAGAAAAATCAAGACGTCTTCATAAGAATGGTCGACCTGGAAAAAGTGTTCGGCGAGGTAGAATGTTCAAGATGTTCGAAATTCTGAGAAAAACAGGGGTTAGCCATAGGGAACGACGGGCAATACAGAATAGGTGCAAGAACCAAGAGGGAACAATAAGAGTGGGAGACCGAGAACTAAGTACTCGGATTAAAAAGGGTGTTCAAATGGCTCTGAGCACTATGGGACTCAACTGCTGTGGTCATTAGTCCCCTAGAACTTAGATCTACTTAAACCTAACTAACCTAAGGACATCACACACATCCATGCCCGAGGCAGGATTCGAACCTGCTGTGGTGTCACCGCCAGACACCACACTTGCTAGGTGGTAGCTTAAATCGGCCGCGGTCCATTTAGCACATGTCGGACCCGCGTGTCGCCACTGTGAGATCGCAGACCGAGCGCCACCACAAGGCAGGTCTCGAGATACGGGCTAGGACTCGCCCCAGTTGTACGACGTCTTTGCTAGCGACTACACTGACGAAGCCTTTCTCTCATTTGCCGAGAGACTGTTAGAATAGCCTTCAGCTAAGTCCATGGCTACGACCTAGCAAGGCGCCATTAACCGTATCTGAAGAGAGTCTTATTTGTATTATCAACAGCGATGTACCACAACATGGAATAAAGTTAAGTATTTGAGGAGCTGCATACTTTTCTTATTAGAATTCACTACTTATCCTGTTCCAGAATTCACGCCCGTCTGCGTTAGGTAGCGTGCATTTAGGCCGCCTCTATCTACAAGGTGTTGGCACATTTACCAACACATCACCTGCGACCGTAGCAAAAAAGGGTGTAAGACAGGGAAGTAATCTGTTAAATCTACACATCGAAGAAGCGATGATCGAAATAAAAGGATAGTTGAAGAGTATTAAATTTCAAGGCGAAAGGTTATAAGTAATAAGATTTGATGGTGACATTGCTATTCTCGGTGAAAATGAAGGAGAATTACGTTAAGCTGGTCGTAGGTTGTATGCCAAAAATGAACAGCATAGAGACGGAAGAGATGACACTTTCTGCAGGACCTGACCATCATTCTGCAGGACAATGCTGAAGCACATACAGCGCAAACTGTTACTGATTTGTTTGATTGATGGGGCTGCCATGTGCTATACCACCTACTGCGCACCCTGACTTAACCCCTCGTCAGTTCAACTCGATTTCTAAACTGAAGGAAACACTTCACAACGTTCGCTTCAGAACTGCTACAAATTCATCGGGCAGTAGAACGCGCCGCTCGAACTGTCAACACAACTGGCACTGCTAAGAGTATCCTACGACTTCCACATCGCTGGCAACGGATTATACACAATGCTGGTGACTACGTTGGTCAGTAAAACTTTGAAACACGTACGAGCTGTAAATAAATAGTTGCCAATATTAAAGTTCCAACCCTCGTATGTACGTAGACGCAGGTGAATTGAATCAAGCGTATAAATTAATGAGCAGTAATTAGATATTTTGCTCTTGCTAATTTGTAACGTAGATAATATTTTGAGTATCTGATTTCTGTGATTTCGATGGATATCATGGAAAGCTGTAATATTGAATTGTGTCGCAGGCATCCACCATATACACTCCTGGAAATTGAAATAAGAACACCGTGAATTCACTGTCCCAGGAAGGGGAAACTTTATTGACACATTCCTGGGGTCAGATACATCACATGATCACACTGACAGAACCACAGGCACATAGACACAGGCAACAGAGCATGCACAATGTCGGCACTAGTACAGTGTATATCCACCTTTCGCAGCAATGCAGGCTGCTATTCTCCCATGGAGACGATCGTAGAGATGCTGGATGTAGTCCTGTGGAACGGCTTGCCATGCCATTTCCACCTGGCGCCTCAGTTGGACCAGCGTTCGTGCTGGACGTGCAGACCGCGTGAGACGACGCTTCATCCAGTCCCAAACATGCTCAATGGGGGACAGATCCGGAGATCTTGCTGGCCAGGGTAGTTGATTTACACCTTCTAGAGCACGTTGGGTGGCACGGGATACATGCGGACGTGCATTGTCCTGTTGGAACAGCAAGTTCCCTTGCCGGTCTAGGAATGGTAGAACGATGGGTTCGATGACGGTTTGGATGTACAGTGCACTATTCACTGTCCCCTCGACGATCACCAGTGGTGTACGGCCAGTGTAGGAGATCGCTCCCCACACCATGATGCCGGGTGTTGGCCCAGTGTGCCTCGGTCGTATGCAGTCCTGATTGTGGCGCTCACCTGCACGGTGCCAAACACGCATACGACCATCATTGGCACCAAGGCAGAAGCGACTCTCATCGCTGAAGACGACACGTCTCCATTCGTCGCTCCATTCACGCCTGTCGCGACACCACTGGAGGCGGGCTGCACGATGTTGGGGCGTGAGCGGAAGACGGCCTAACGGTGTGCGGGACCGTAGCCCAGCTTCATGGAGACGGTTGCGAATGGTCCTCGCCGATACCCCAGGAGCAACAGTGTCCCTAATTTGCTGGGAAGTGGCGGTGCGGTCCCCTACGGCACTGCGTAGGATCCTACGGTCTTGGCGTGCATCCGTGCGTCGCTGCGGTCCGGTCCCAGGTCAACGGGCACGTACACCTTCCGCCGACCACTGGCGACAACATCGATGTACTGTGGAGACCTCACGCCCCACATGTTGAGCGCAGCTAGCGCCATTCGACGGCTAACACCGCGGTTCCTGGTGTGTCCGCTGTGCCGTACGTGTGATCATTGCTTGTACAGCCATCTCGCAGTGTCAGGAGCAAGTATGGTGGGTCTGACACACCGGTGTCAATGTGTTCTTTTTTCCATTTCCGGGAGTGTATCTTTGCATACTTGCCACTGAAACATCGTTTTTGATTCTAATCAGCTTTAAAAAACGAGAACATAACTGTTTCCTAGTCCTTGGGAAGGAGACCGATATACTGTTGAAGAGAAGAACATATTTGGATCCAACTAACAAAATTGTAGCCAAAAAGGAATTAGTTATCTTTACTTGACGTTGAGATTAGAAAATTACTGTGATTGACAGGTAATCATAAAATAATTGGTGTATGTTTCATGCATGTTGTTGGCGTGTGAAATTTATATGACGTTAGTCATGTCCTCGGGAAAAATGGGCTGCACGGAGTGTCTCGAGGTCAGTTCCGAGGAAGTGTTGGAAAACGGCAGATCGAGGAGGTATCTATGGTGGAGACACGGTTGCTGTGATTTGTTAAAGCAGATTTGATGCTGCCAACATGTGTGGAAAGAAGTAATGTTTCATAGCAGTCTGCGAGTAGCTATAGTGTTAAAAATAGGCAGCAAGTAATGATCAGGATGATGAACTGCGGTTTGCGACCACAAACCCGTAACAATCAGGCTTACCTAAGTCTGCTGCCGTTGGAGTTGTCTTATTTTCTTCCAAGCCTATTGGCTTTTTTGTTTTGGTCATCAGTCTACTGACTGGTTTGTTGCGGCCCGCCACGAATTCCTTTCCTGTGCTAACCTCTTCATCTCAGAGTAGCACTTGCAACCTACGTCCTCAATTATTTGCTTGACGTATTCCAATCTCTGTCTTCCTCTACAGTTTTTGCCCTCTACAGCTCCCTCTAGTACCATGGAAGTCATTCCCCCATGTTTTAGCAGATGTCCTATCATCCTGTCCCTTCTCCTTATCAGTGTTTTCCACATATTCCTTTCCTCTCCGATTCTGCGTAGAACCTCCTCATTCCTTACCTTATCAGTCCACCTAATTTTCAACATTCGTCTATAGCACCACATTTCAAATGCTTCGATTCTCTTCTGTTCCGGTTTTCCCACAGTCCATGTTTCACTACCATACAAGGCTGTACTCCAGACGTACATCCTCAGAAATTTCTTCCTCAAATTGAGGCTGGTATTTGATATTAGTAGACTTCTCTTGGCCAGAAATGCCTTTTTTGCCATATCGAGTCTGCTTTTGATGTCCTCCTTGCTCCGTCCGTCATTGGTTATTTTACTGCCTAGGTAGCAGAATCCCTTAACTTCATTGACTTCGTGACCATCAATCCTTATGTTAAGTTTCTCGCTGTTCTCATTTCTACTACTTCTCATTACCTTCGTCTTTCTCCGATTTACTCTCAAACCATACTGTGTACTCATTAGACTGTTCATTCCGTTCAGCAGATCATTTAATTCTTCTTCACTTTCACTCAGGACAGCAATGTCATCAGCGAATCGTATCATTGATATCCTTTCACCTTGTATTTTAATTCCACTCCTGAACCTTTCTTTTATTTCCATCATTGCTTCCTCGATGTACAGATTGAAGAGTAGTGGCGAAAGGCTACAGCCTTGTGTTACACCCTTCTTAATACGAGCACTTCGTTCCTGATCGTCCACTCTTATTATTCCCTCTTGGTTGTTGTACATATTGTATATGACCCGTCTCTCCCTATAGGTTACCACTACTTTTTTCAGAATCTCGAGCAGCTTGCACCATTTTATATTGTCGAACGCTTTTTCCAGGTCGACAAATCCTATGAAAGTGTCTTGATTTTTCTTTAGCCTTGCTTCCATTATTAGCCGTGACGTCAGAATTGCCTCTCTCGTCCCTTTACTTTTCATTAAGCCAAACTGATCGTCATCTAGCCTATTGGCTACAGCACGGAATAATCCATGGGTTTGATCACCGCGGTCATACAAAGATTGAAAGTTCATGGAAAAAGCCCTAGTTTGCGATGGTCCATTGTTTACGGCAAAAGATTCGTAATCCTTAATCAGTCATCATTCAGGTCTCGAAATGCACTACATTACCACTCCGAGATTTTGCATCCATATTTGGTTTGTGCATGTGTATTTAGCATAAAACTGTATATCATTCAAAAAAACGTATTGTCTGTTCCTTGAAACGTCTTGATAGTTGCTGTTAGAAGAAATTAAAATTTCTTCTCACAGTCAGATGCCTAAAAATACCTTAAGAAGAAAACCGAACAAGCGAATGAAACTTTTATAGAATAATACAAGATGTTCTGCTTAACAACTAATTAACATTTGGTACAGAGTTGATAGAAAGTTGTAGGCATGAAACAAGGTGAACATACAATCCATGGTGAACATACAGTCCAAGTATGTAGTTCCCTGGACTTGAGATGACATTCAAATGTACATTTTGAACTACGAGTCGTTTCCCTGTGCTAACAGTACTTTTTAGATACAAATCATAACACACATCACTGTAACATATATTTCGTGTTTTATTAACGTTTTATGAAGACTTACAGGAGAACTAGTAGAATCCGATACAAATGACAGTCTGCAGAGCGATCATATGACGTACATTATTTTTTATTTGTCTCGATCACAAAGTTTTTTGAACAAAATTACTGGGTTCGGCTATGCGGTAACCTTTTTCAGGACCTACAATAGAATTTGAAGGAAAAAACAATACTATCTACTACATTAAAATATAAAAACAAAAAGAGAAATTATAATAGAAACTAATATACGTCTCATTTTGCCTCACTGCAACAAGGCATAACCGCGTAAAAATAATGAGTCTTAGTTGTCATCCATCTTTCAAGCAGTACATAAAGTACTCAAATGCAGTCATAGAGATCGTTGATGCATGCGTAACTAGCAGATAATTATGTAAACTAATAAAAGAAATCATTTAGGGGAAATACCATTCATAAAATATGCTCGGTTTTAAGTGAGAAAACGAAAAAACTATATTTAACCCTATAAAAAGTGCAGTCGTGGACAAAACGAGTGAGACCCCTCGCCTTTTCGTTATGCTGATCCGCACGGCTTTAAAGTCTTCTACACAGCATAACAGGCAAGGCGACGAAGTGCTACCAACATACTATGCACAGGCGTGAAATTGACAAACTATCTGAACTTTTTTAGGCTGTTTTCAATAATTTGTGAGACTATATTAGTGTTGATAAGTGTGTTAAATACAACACGTAAATATAAGACAGAACTGAAAGAAGAAACGCTAATTGGTATGAACTGTACCAAAAAAATGAATTTCAACTTATCGAGATAACATAACTGTTTTAGTTAGACAAAGAACCCCAGATCGTTACGAATTAGCAAAATATTATCCGCATTCGGCCGCGAAATGGTCTGTGTCAACGTTCAGACCAGTTATAC
Source organism: Schistocerca americana (assembly GCF_021461395.2). Taxonomy (NCBI): domain Eukaryota; kingdom Metazoa; phylum Arthropoda; class Insecta; order Orthoptera; family Acrididae; genus Schistocerca; species Schistocerca americana. The sequence goes on from NC_060122.1 coordinate 693,167,759, forward strand.
TGGATTACCGTTGTTGACCTACCATGAAAGTGTGCAAATTTAGCAATGCGTGAAGATTCGTAACTATATTCAGTTAAAAATCATTTAGTGACACGCTTAAGTCAATTCCATTATTGACAGAAGCGGAAAAAGTAGGCAGTAACATGTATGAAATTCTACAAGAGTGTCATATTGACATCCACAGGGCGCCAGTACACAATAAAGGTAGCGATAAAACGTATTGCGGGCGCGAGAATTTCTTAAAATTGCTTTACTGATATTCTACCTGCTTCCATCGAGATTAGAACCGAAAACAAACCAGACCTTCCTTTCACTACGCTAGCAGACAACCCAGGCAAACAGCCCTCTATTATTACCCCAGACATGAATAAGCCGGCAATTTCGCAATGAAAATGGCAAAATGATCTGCAGTTTCTGTTGCATAGAGCTTTCTGAACTCAAAAACATGAATTTTCTTCCCTTATGTCACCGCTTATGTGACAATCATTCGGGATGTTTATCGAAATAACAAAATACTGCTACTAGAGAGTAAATTTAGTAGGATAATTCTGCACCACCCCATGAAATAAACGGCTACATAGCTGTCAAACGTATTCTACACTGTTTCGATTTCTACGCTAGACTCGCCACAGCCAGAAAACGTTCATTAGCCGAAGTGTTTCTTAAGCTAGCTAGCAATGGGAATGTTCGCACCTCTAAAACGCGGTGGCATTAATACTGGGATGTGAATTACCACGTGTATAGGCAAATGGATTCTATTTGCATTCCTGTAAACGTGATTTGGATCGAAAGTGTAGTTACGATTAATATTTCTGATGTATCGACTGCAACTAGAACATTTCGAATAAAGAGTAGGGGGTGTTATTTATGCGGCCCTCATGTTCAGTAGCTGTCGTAGCTGTTTTCGTTGTTAGGATTTCGTCACCTAAACCGGTAAAAACGGAACCCTACTAGTCTCACTTTCTTGACCGTCTATCGGTCTACCCAACCCTTAAAACCCGTTTACCTCGATACGGGTAGACATAACAGGCGGAAATGTTTCGTACTTCCTGCAGTATACGGTCCCTTGGTGGTGTAAAAAAGTGAGCTTCTATGTCAACGCAATCTAAAGATACGGCCGTTTATGTAAAGAAAATTACGCGAGAGGTCAAAAAATGACTCTAAGAACTATGCGACCAAAATGCTTGGGTTATCAGTCCCCCTAGACCTAGAACTACTTAAACCTAGCTAGCCTAAGGACATCACAGACATCTATGACCGAGGTAGGATTCCAACCTGGGACTGAAGCAGCCGTGCGGTTCGTGACTGAAGCGCCTGGAACCGCTCGGCCACCGCACCCGGCGAAACCCTATTCACCTCATGTATAATGATAATATATACTGTCTAGTGAGGGTAAACTGTATTCGCCAGCAACTCAGATCGTTTGATCAAGGAACTTTTACCAAGCTACATTCAAACTTTGTTCGAAGTCGTCTGCAATATCCATTTATAAACACCCAAGGAACGTCGTATACGATATCCACTTTTGAAGACGCGGGCAGGTACTGCAGTACCATAACAAGTAGGTGAGAACTTTTTGTTATTGGTCCACGCATGACACTTTATTTCAGTATCAATTTAACGCGCCTAGGTGTTCGTATAAAATGGTTCAAATAGCTCTGACCACTATGGAACTTAACATCTATGGCCATCAGTCCCCTAGAACTTAGAAGTACTTAAACCTAACTAACCTAAGGACAGCACACTACACACAGTCATCACGAGGCAGAGAAAATCCCTGACACCGCCAGGAATCGAACCCGGCAACCCGGGCGTGGGAAGCGAGTATGCTACCGCAGGACCACAAGCTGCGGACAGTGTTCGTATATGGCTGAAACTAACGAACAAAAAGTAAATAAACAGCAAACAACTTCGATGTTCAAATCAAATGAAAGTCACATGTCGCAATTACAACGTAATTTCGTTGTTACATCTACATAACTATATCAACAGAATTTCTTTGCACTCCAGACTTACGTGCCTGGCAGAAGGTTCAGACTGTTTCTCTACCGTCCCACTCATTAACACTGTGCGGGAAAAAGGACCACTTAAATCTTTTCTTGCGAGCCTTGAATTAAATTATTACTATGATTTCTTCCTGTGTAAGTTCCCGAGGAAATAATGTATTGGCATTCAGAACAGATGTTGGTGATTGAAATTTTGTGACAAGATCTCGCGGCAACGAAAACACTTATGTTTTCATGAATGTTACCCCAACTCGATTATCAAATTTGGGACCCTCGCACCACTATTTCGTGACATTACAAATCGTGCTACCGTTCCTTGGACGGTTTTGCGTGCACATTCAATCACGTCTGTCAAGGATGTTATAGCAGTGGACGGACAAACGTAGTGTAGGCAGTGTTTTCAGTTGGCCTGTTGCGTATTCTTAGTGTGCGGCCAGTAAAACGCAGTCATTCGTTTGCCTTCCCCACAAAAGTATGTTTTCGATCGTTCCAGTTTAAGTTTTACTGGGTACTGAGATGAACTGACAGTGCTTCGACTTGTGTTTTGTCATGTAACCGAAAGTTAATTATTATTATTGGACGCAGCTTTCGAGTTTAATGTATTCCTCATTCAACAGAGCACACTCCTCGTACACCACACATAACTGTTTCAAAGTATTAAATTGTTACTGATGTTACCAAGTTGCAGTGGTCATCTTAACTTGCCGTTTTGAAACAATGGAAAATATTATAGCGAAATGTAGCAACTAAGAAGCAGAGTATCCAAATAAACAAACATTCCCGGTTTAAGTAGTCGCAGTAGGTCTACTACACAGTAACGTGAATTAGGAGCAAAGTCCATTAGTATATCGTTATCAGGAAAACCAGCCCTCATAATGCAAAGTGCCATTACAAGAAAGAAAGTTTCCAAACATGTCAATGAGTAGTCGAGGAAAGTGGACGCATTCTGTCTACTGAATCCCCACGCCACTTACGAGGGGACACGCCAAGTGTCATACCCCGATCTTGCTGAAACTTCGCTCAGTGAAAGAGCGGACAAAATAAGCGAAGATGTGCCTCGGCTTACCTGCTTACACTCTACCGCTTCTGAGAAAACGACGGTCAAAGTTTTCAATGCGCTGTTGCTATAGTGTAGATACCTGTTAGCGGGTAAGGATTCAACTGCAGCGGTGGCTCTGCGGCCACCATAGCGACTTCGGAACTTTGCGCTGCGAGATCGAAACCCGGTTTTTTCTCCCCCCCCCCCCCCCCTCTCACTCTCTGAATTATCAACGAATGTTAAGAAGGAACGACGGTAGCCACTGAGCCACCGCTTCAATTGCGTTCTCGGCTGCAGAAGGTATCTACACTATAGCAACAGCGCGTTGATAACTTTGACCGTTGTTTACTCGGAAACGGTCGAGTGTCTGCAGATAAGTCGAAACAACTTTTCACTCGAGGGAAGACTTGAACCAAGGACCTCTCGTTCCGCAGCTGCTCACGCTAACCACGCGCCCACGGCGCTCCTGAGCTCACACTCTCCTTGATGTTGCTTATCTTGCGCATGGACTACTCAGTTTGTATATTTTGCTTATTTTTTCATAGTTCCACACAGCTTCTTCCTGTTTTCTCGATTGATCTGTGTTCAGTTTTTCAAGGCCTATCCACTGTGCCAACTTATAACTAAATCTGAGGAGGGTGCGATGGCGAGGTTCCCTTGTTAGCTATGAAACAACTGTAGCAAAACGGAGCATCATCATTATCCATGTGATGGATAAGACGACTAATTTGTATCATAAATGTCAATGTAAGCATCAATTTCTGTTGGAACGTTCTTCCTGGACCAAATAACATACATTTCCTACGTCTTCAATGCGAATCATGTAGCAAATGTAATTTAAAGGACATAAAAATATCGAGTGAATTTACTAACATAATTATGAACCGCTCACGAACATAAATCGATGGTCACATAGTTGTCAATAGTATTCTACAGTATTGCCATTGTCCATTAGACTAGCAGCAGGAAGAAAAAGTACGCTCAGCTGTGCTGAGTTATCTTGCACTGACGAAGCTCGCGCTTCGAAGACGCCACAGCATCGTCTGCCACCATTGCATGGGAAACGAAATATCTCAAGTGTACAGTCTTAGACATAAAAACTGACCGCCGACCGGCCGCCGCGGAGGGACTAAGTCCGAGACGTTCACTTAACGTGGCCAATAAAACTGACCGCCCCTGACAACTCTAAGTCCAGCCATCTGCACAATCTGGCAACACTGTTAGATGCAGAAGCGTTAGGAGGAAGTGTTATCTACTTCCGAGATGTTCTCGGATTGTGTGAGCCCGTGGTATAGTGGTAAGCTTCGTGCATTCTAAACTTATGGTCGCCTGTTCGCGTCCAACTGTTTTTTTTTTTTTTTACCACATTTCCGTCTAAAGTAAGGAGGCTAATTGAGCATCGAAGATAATTCGCTTAACATTCTACCCACCAGCAATAACAAGTATTCCAGAAACACCTCCGCAGGACAGCTCGTGGCTGCGTCGCGATAGTAACAGCTTACGCTCGAGCGTTTCCTCGCGCTGCAGCGGCTACCGGCGAGTGCATTTGGGAAAAATCAGCCAGAAAAAGATATTCGTGTTTCAACAAAGATCGTTCTGGCATGAATGATTTTCCACATTAAGGAAGTCTCGACTACTGATATATGTCATAGATTACCATTTTTCCATCATGCGACATTTGCATTCAACAGGCAAAGTTCAGAAGTCTGGTGTAGGAGTACTGCATGCTCTAATTCGAAACAACAAAAATCAACGGAGTGACTATTATTGAACGTCATCAGGTCACTCATCGAGCATTCCTATGCAGTACTGTTACTGGTGACGTCTTATGATGCCTTTATCGTTAACTTCCTAAGAAGAAATGAAAGGCTGAGCCCCACCAAAAGACGTAAACTCGAGGAAAGAGTAGTGTGAACATAATATTTTACATCTGATAAATCCAAAAGTGTGTTTTGGGCTACGAATTCTGCCCCCAGGGTGTGTGCAAAACAGCTGAAATTTGTTGCCAACAACTGAGACACCTTTCGGTCGCAGTTTAAGTAATTCGAGCAACAAAACTACATCACCTGTGCTACTGCATGATAACGCACTATGTTGATGTGAGAAACAAAACTATCCAGGAGATTGATAGGAAAGTCGTCTCTCAGGCACTTGTATTAATAGGGAAGTCCTCTCTCAAGCACTTGTCCCTCTCGTCATATATTTGTAAAATTTTACCTTTCCCGCTCTTGATCGATCAGCTGTCAAGGCAATTCATTTCTAGACGAAAATACTCTTAAAAGTACCTGGTTTAATGACATCGTTAGAACCGGTAGGTTTCTACAGGCGTAGAATTTGTAATCAACTTTAGCATTGTCAGATCGTTTTAGATATCGTGAAAGAAAATTCTGCTGCTGATTAATTTCTCTTTGTCAATTACTGTTGCGTTTAGTAAATTAATTGAAAATGCAATTAAAATATTCACTGTACTAATACAAATTAAATTCAGCCTACTACAGAAACATAACGACGGCAGTCTATCTTAATAAAGCATTAAGTGTCTCTGAGACGATTGAGCCTATTTTAACACGAATTAGTAGGAGATTACCGACTTTTGACTTCGAAAAGATCTGTATTTATTTCATTTCCTGTACCATTCGTAAGTATTATGAAAATGTGACATTTAATAGATCAAATTAACTATTCACAACAACAAAAAATATTTCGGCAGAAAACAAAAGTGGCATTATGGATTTGGCAGTACCGTAAGGTTTTCGCTCTGGCACTAAGAGTTACTGAAAGTAGCAAGACGAATTTTGCTCGAGCGTTGTCTTAGGATTGCCTTATTGTGTTTTTATCTGCCTGCTCGTATCTGTGCTACAAAAGAATTAAAAATCTGGCTTCCAGCGAGTCTCGAAAGGCGAACGAAAGCAGCTTGCACCTGGTGGGTAAGCATGTTACCTGGGAACTGGTGTTTTCCTAAAGTGGAAAGACATCCTTTTGTGGTTGAATTGTTGGCAAATGTCAGTCAGACGTGTGCCGTTGGTCTAAGCGTTTCGGTGTGTTGAATTTGTACCAATGATTTTTCTACAGGTTTTTTCTGTCCCAAATAGAGAGTTGAAGTCTCCCATTAGTATTTTCACGTCATCTTGGTGAATTTTGCTCATAGTATTTTCGAGTGTGTTCCAGAATTTTTCGACGTTTTCGGTGTTTTTCTTATTTTCGATGTTGGTGGGGACACGTGCATTGATGAGTGTATATTTTTTACTGGGGCTCTGAATGAGCATAGTCATAAGTCACTTGTTGATGGGCCGGCCGCGGTGGCCGACCTGTTCTAGGCGCTTCAGTCCGGAACCGCGCTAGTGCTACGTTCGCAAGTTCGAATCAAGCCTCGGGCATGGATGTGTGTGATGTCCTTAGGGTAGTTAGGTCTAAGTAGTTCTAAGTTCTAGGGGACTGATGACCTCCGCTGTTAAGTCCCATAGTGCTCAGAGCCATTTGAACCTTTTGATTGTTGATGGGTGTGATTTCTTTGACAGAGTTGGTGATAGATCTGTGTTCGAGGAATGCAGTGCCGAAGATTGGTACGCCTTTCGCTACCTTTTGTTGTATTTTGCTCTTGAAGATGCAATGGTTTCCCTAATGGAAGGTTTCATTGTCAGTTAGTCGTGGTTCTTGAAGAGCAAATATGAGAATTTTTTGTCGGTCGATTTCTTTTGTGAGATTATTTAGTTTTCGTGTTTAGATCAATGTATCGATGTTTACTTTTAAATGCATGTTTTTTGCTTGTAGGGAAATTTACCAGAGATCTTCGATATTCTCTGCTGTGCTAACCTGGACTCCCCAGAATCCGAAAATCCAACTGCCGCCTGTCGACAGCCGGGTTGCGTACCACCTGGGATAAAGTTGACTTTGCTTGCGTAGATAGTTCATGTTTGCTTGTGTTTCATTAGTTTGGCTTGGGCGATACCAGGACCGGACAGGACCAGAGGGTGTTGAGGCTTTTGAAAGCAAATATTTTCAGCCAAGCTCATTGAGCTAACAGACTGTGACCAGAGTAGCGGTGATTTTCACTCAGACGTGTCTGGATTTTGGGTTCAACGCATTGAGTAGCCGTTCAGGATTGTGTTAGTATTTGGTTCACCCCTAGTATTTGATTTCCTCGGTACCACCCATATGGGGGAGGGTTTCCCCTATCCGCCACACGCGATTATTATTATTATTATTATTATTATTATTATTGTCTTTATGTCATCGGCAAATCTGATATGGTGTACCTTCCCACCACTGAAATAGATGTGTATTGTTCGATTCAGTATTTCCATCACATAAATGTGGGTTATAATTACGTTACATTGCTGCTAGTAGACATATTTCTCACTTTTTCTTAGACAGTTGCTACCTGTTACTCCATCATAAGTATTTATGTGCGCAGCATTGTTGCAATTCAGACGTTCAAATTATCCGATTTCTGTAATTTCATTTCGATACCAGATAGTTTTAATCGGATTCAGCCAGGCGGTCTTGATGTGGATATCCGACTACGACTCTCATCATATGACAGACTGGGTAAAACACATTCTTCATCGGACTGTTGAATATAGATCACTTATCTATGACAGGGCCTGAATTCTTAAACACTGTGGAAAATAATAATCCAATGTGCTTATTACAAATACGTTATTTAAATATAAATATATGAACTAACGAGATAACAGTTTATTTACAGGAGCAGAGCCCCGTCCATCATAGCAGAGCAGTGCGAGATGGGTTTCAGGGCCAAGAGAGGATAAATGGCTCTGAGCACTATGGGACTTAACATCAATGGTCATCAGTCCCCGAGAACTTAGAACTACTTAGACCTAACTAACCTAAGGACATCACACAACACCCAGCTATCACGAAGCAGAGAAAATCCCTGACCCCGCCGGGAATCGAACCCGGGAACTCTGGCGTGGGAAGCGAGAACGCTACCGCACGGCCACGAGATGCGGGCCAAGAGAGGATAAAGCTGTTGCCGTTTGTTCCACGATCACCAAACATCAACCAGATAGAGAATATGTGGGTAGAGGTAACAAGGCTATTGCCACGTGGATCTACAAAAGCAAGCGACCTTTGGACAAATATAGAAAACATATGTTGGGAAGTAAACCATCACGCTACACTGTCGACGACTTAATGAAATCAATTGCCCTACGCCTTCGAGAAATCTTACGTAATGATCGTGGGTGGGCTGGTTATTAAAAGTATAAAAAAATGTTCAAATGTGTGTGAAATCTTATTGGACTTAACTGCTAAGGTCATCAGTACCTAAGCTTACACACTACTTAACATAAATTATCCTAAGGACAAACACACACACACCCATGCCCGAGGGAGGACTCCAACATCCGCCGGGATCAGCCACGCAGCCCATGACTGCAGCGCCCCAGACCGCTCGGCTAATCCCGCGCGGCTACTAAAAGTATACTCGTCCACAAAGCCCATGTGGACAATTATCTGATAATCGGTCAAGCTTAGCTTTGTCGCAGCTCTTTAGCATACAAGTCCATTTACTTTCAGGCTCCTCCTTATAATTCTTGCAATGCAAGGTAATTGAAAAAAACTCATCCACTCGACCCTAACTGAGGAGCTGACTGGTGCATGTGTTGTTCAACACACAGTAGTTGTTACTCTCACTGGAATCAATGACTGTGTGTGTGTGGGTGTGTGTGTGTGTGTGCGTGTGTGTGTTTTCGTGTTCATGCACAATCTGAATCAATGCTATTAACATTAGAGGGACAACCAACAATAAATATTGCATCAAATATGACTGTAAAGTATTTTAATGCGATGAGAAGTTACAAACTGAATTTTTACCCAACCCACGTCCTGCATATTACGTTAAGTAAGATGTATTAACTCCATACTATCGTTAGCAGAGACAGTGCGCTCTTGTTGTCGAGGCTTGCGACAAGCGCAGCGATCAGCAGTGCCCAATGCCGCCGCGATTTATCAGGAGAAAGAAAACTGGCGTTCTACGGATCGGAGTGTGGAATGTCAGATCCCTTAATCGGGCAGGTAGGTTAGAAAATTTAAAAAGGGAAATGGATAGGTTAAAGTTAGATATAGTGGGAATTAGTGAAGTTCGGTGGCAGGAGGAACAAGACTTCCTGTCGGGTGACTACAGGATTATAAACACAAAATCAAATAGGGGTCATGCAGGAGTAGGTTTAATAATGAATAGGAAAATAGGAATGCGGGTAAGCGACTACAGACAGCATAGTGAACGCATTATTGTGGCCAAGATAGATACGAAGCCCACACCTATTACAGTAGTACAAGTTTATATGCCAACTAGCTCTGCAGATGACGAAGAAATTGAAGAAATGTATGATGAAATAAAAGAAATTATTCAGATAGTGAAGGGTGATGAAAATTTAATAGTCATGGGTGACTGGAATTCGGTAGTAGGAAAAGGGGCAGAAGGAAACGTAGTAGGTGAATATGGATTGGAGCTAAGAAATGAAAGAGGAAGCCGCCTGGTAGAATTTTGCACAGAGCATAACTTAGACATAGCTAACACTTGGTTTAAGAATCATAAAAGAAGATTGTATACATGGAAGAACCCTGGAGATACTAAAAGGTATCAGATAGATTATATAATGGTAAGACAGAGATTTAGGAAACAGGTTTTAAATAGTAAGACATTGCCAGGGGCAGATGTGGACTCTGACCACAATCTATTGGTTATGAACTGTAGATTAAAACTGATAAAACTGAAAAGGTGGGAATTTAAGGAGATGGGACCTGGATAAACTGAAAGAACCAGAGGTTGTACAGAGTTTCAGGGAGAGCATAAGGGAACAATTGACAGGAATGGGGGAAAGAAATACAGTAGAAGAAGAATCGGTAGCTTTGAGGGATGAAGTAGTGAAGGCAGCAGAGGATCAAGTAGGTAAAAAGCGAGGGCTAGTAGAAATGCTTGGGTAACAGAAGAAATATTGAATTTAATTGATGAAAGGAGAAAATATAAAAATGCAGTAAATGAAGCAGACAAAAAGGAATACAAACGTCTCAAAAATGAGATCGACAGGAAGTGCAAAATGGCTAAGCAGGGATGGCTAGAGGACAAATGTAGGGATGTAGAGGCTTGTCTCACTAGGGGTAAGATAGATACTGCCTACAGGAAAATTAAAGAGACCTTTGGAGATAAGAGAACCACTTGCATGAAGATCAAGAGCTCAGATGGAAACCCAGTTCTAAGCAAATAAGGGAAAGCAGAAAGGTGGAAGGAGTATATAGAGGGTCTATACAAGGGCGATGTACTTGAGGACAATATTATGGAAATGGAAGAGGATGTAGATGAAGATGAAATGGGAGATACAATACTGCGTGAAGAGTTTGATGGAGCACTGAAAGACCTGAGTCGAAACAAGGCCCCCGGAGTAGACAACATTCCATTGGAACTACTGACGGCCTTGGGAGAGCCAGTCCTGACAAAACTCTACCATCTGGTGAGCAAGATGTATGAAACAGGCGAAATACCCTAAGACTTCAAGAAGAATATAATAATTCCAATCCCAAAGAAAGCAGGTGTTGACAGATGTGAAAATTACCGAACAATCAGTTTAATAAGCCACACCTGCAAAATACTGACACGAATTCTTTACAGACGAATGGAAAAACTAGTAGAAGCCGAACTCGGGGAAGATCAGTTTGGATTCCGTACAAATGTTGGAACACGTGAGGCAATACTGACCTTAAGACTTATCTTAGAAGAGAGATTAAATAAAGGCAAACCTACGTTTCAAGCATTTGTAGACTTAGAGAAAGCTTTTGACAATTTTGACTGGAATACTCTTTCAAATTATAAAGGTGGCAGGGGTAAAATGCAGGGAGCGAAAGGCTATTTACAATTTGTACAGAAACAAGATGGCAGTTATAAGAGTCGAGGGGCATGAAAGGGAAGCAGTGGTTGGGAAGGGAGTAAGACAGGGTTGAAGCCTCTCGCCGATGTTATTCAATCTGTATATTGAGCAAGCAGTAAAGGAAACAAAAGAAAAATTCCGAGCAGGTATTAAAATCCATGGAGAAGAAATAAAAACTTTGAGGTTCGCCGATGACATTGTAATTCTGTCAGAGACAGCAATTGACTTGGAAGAGCAGTTGATTGGAATGGACAGTGTCTTGAAAGGAGGATATAAGATGAACATCAACAAAAGCAAAACGAGGATAATGGAATGTAGTCGAATTAAGTCTGGTGATGCTGAGGGAATTAGATTAGGAAATGAGACACTTAAAGTAGTAAAAGAGTTTTGCTACTTGGGGAGCAAAATAACTGATGATGGACGAAGTAGAGAGGATATAAAATGTAGACTGGCAATGGCAAGGAAAGCGTTTCTGAAGAAGAGAAATGTGTTTACATTGAGTGTAGATTTAAGTGTCAGGAAGTCATTTCTGAAAGTATTTGTATGGAGTGTAGCCATGTATGGAAGTGAAACATGGACGATAAATAGTTTGGACAAGAAGAGAATAGAAGCTTTTGAAATGTGGTGCTACAGAAGAATGCTGAAGATTAGATGGGTAGATCACATAACTAATGATGAAGTATTGAATAGAATTTGGGAGAAGAGAAGTTTGTGGCACAACTTGACCAGAAGAAGGGATCGGTTGGTAGGACATGTTCTGAGGCATCAAGGGATCACCAGTTTAGTATTGGAGGGCAGCGTAGAGGGTAAAATCGTAGAGGGAGACCAAGAGATGAATACACCGAGCAGATTCAGAAGGATGTAGGTTGCAGTAGGTACTGGGAGATGAAGAATCTTGCACAGGGCAGAGTAGCATGGAGAGCTGCATCAAACCAGTCTCAGGACTGAATACTACAACAACAACAACAACAACAACAACATTATTTGTTTATGTTGGCTGAGCGTGGACACTGCAGCAGACGCTTCGCCATAAACAGAAAGAAATCACCTTGGCTCAGACTGCAGTGAGCGATATCACTGCCTGCGTGTTCTTATAGTAACCAATGTGAGACTCTACTCACAGGTGCCATGGAGCAATTGCAACGGGTACCATGTCATTAGTCATCAGAACATTAACCAGTGATGAAATGTCCACTATTTGAATCCCAAGAAAATAGGAACCTTCTCACAAAGGAATGTGAGGTGATATCAAAATTTATCCAACATACAAAAATTAACTGCAGGGCTTTCATGTATGCAGTAGTAGCACACAAGGAAATATTATGTCTTGGAAGCGTATATTTCATTTCCTCTTATCATATTAACGCCCTTGTTTTAGAATGAAGTGAGAAAATAAACACAAAAAACTTAAGTTTCTGAAAAGCATATAAGTCATTTCCTCTTCTCATATCATAACTTTTGTTTTAGTATGAGGTAAAAAAATAAACAGTTTAGGGTTCTCAAACATAATATCACACCAGACTCTTATCGTAGGCGCTATCGGAAACGCAAAAAGCAGGGAGCTGTCCATTCTTTTGTCCAAAAGTCTGTTTCCTTTCATGCATTACTCACGCTAGGAGATTCTTATTTAAGGATTTGTGGGCATCAAGTTCTTCAGCAGAACAAGCCTTATGTTATTGTGCTAATTACGGTATCGAAAAAATTGCAACAAAGACGAGTTCCCCTAGAGCAGTGAGGATATTTACACATGTCTGTAATCAGTAATGACTGCCAGCTGCCACAACACTTCACAGAATCCTTGCGGCAGGCAACACAACTGTACGTGCACTTCAAACTTCATTCAGTAAGACGTCAGGAGATGGATACAAACGTCAAATTAACGTTGCTTTCCGAGTCTTATTCAATCCAGAATGAGATGTTATTAAGGTAGTTGAACGTTCTAGCAATTACACTTCTATAATTCCCATATGAGTATTCCGATAGCCAAAAGAACCCGTTGGTGTGAAACCATCTGGAACTGCATTAGCATCAAACTGCAAGAACTTGAGACAATACGTGGACTCTTCTCTTCGCTAGGTGACCTGTTACTGATATTTAGGATTTTCTCCGTCCTAGGCGTAATGGAAATGGAACTTCAGAGGCGCTTTCCGCTATTCTTGACAAACACGAGAAACTTGTAATCACTGCGAGCTACAACCGCGTGATGATAATGGTTCAGGTTGTCAGTAGTTGTGGTGGTGTTATGCTGTCAAACTGCTTACAGCAACGTTAATGGTGGCGCACATAATTTAGCGCTGACTACCTACTTAAGTAAAGATAGTGTTGTGGTGTCGTCGCATGTCTTTATTTGGCTTCAGCTTGAGTAATCCGATTTAACGAACATAGTACTACATTCGCGGGTTGCTAATGATACAATATGACTACAGAGATCATCGTGCGGGCATTACATTAATTCTGCAATGAATTGCTGAAAAAGTGTTACCCTCAGCTATGCAGCTGGAATGACTCGCTACACAGGTTCTCTATGTGGCGCTTGGTTAAGTGATCAGTTCGCTGCAATCCTGCTTCTACTGTTTGTAAATAATTGTATACTTCAAAAATGGTTCAAATGGCTCTGAGCGCTGTGGGACTTAACGTCTGAGGTCATCAGTCCGCTAGAACATAGAACTACTTAAACCTAACTAACCTAAGGACATCAGACACATCCATGCCAGAGACTGGAGTCGAACCTGAGACCGTAGCTGTTGTGCGGTTCCAGACTGTAGCGCCTAGAGCCGCTCGGCCACCCTGGCCGGCATACTTGTATAATGACCATTCGTTACTTGACTAAATATGAACTACAATCTAATTCGCATGTATATGACATGGGTTAGCGCCGGCACAAAGGTATGTGTAAGGATTGGATGCTGTTGGAGTCCCGTTATTTTGATGGTAAGACAAATGTTCGCAAATCACCTCTATTGCCTCAAAAAACAATTGCATCTTAAATATCGAAGGTCCGACGTCCACACTGTCGCAGCGCTTTGAAATACGGCAACGAAGGCAGATGAAAACTTGTGACCGACTGAGCTTCGAATCTAGACCTCCTGCTTACTAGACAGACGTGATGACCACTGCACTATTATTTTTTTAAAACGTTTGAGAAGACTTTCAGCACCAGGTAGGCTCAGTCAAAGAGGGCAGGGGTCGAAAATCCGAGGCCTGGCCACAATGCCTCCCCCAAACCTGTCACTGAGCAGCTGCATTATTCACATGTATTCCATGTTTGCACTCATATATTCCTTTAAATTGTGGAACAAAATTGAAGTAGTAATTAAGGTAAAATAAATTACAGGTTGTCGCCTCCAATGGCATGCGTTCCTTGTGGAACATAACTTATAACAATGAACAGGGTGACGGAAAAATAAATAACAAACATTCATTCAGAATTATATTCACAATTTAAGTTATTATGCACTGGATGCATATGACGTCTGTAAGGAAGCCATATATTTTTAACAAATGGAAGAAGTTTCGGAGCCGGACGGGTTTTACCAAATTAGAACAGTTCTGATTTTAGAACTAACGTTAATGAATATTCCAGGAATAAAAAATAGTGAAAGAATAGTATTCTACTTCTAACCAATAAAACTGTCCACCTCTTTGTAGCCCACATAAAGCAATAGATAAAATTTTTTTAAGGAATTCGTTATATTTGTTATTCTTCTTCTGCTTAAAATGTTATTCTGCAATATAAAACATGCACTCTTCTAAGGCCTACGTTTTGTTTAGTACGACGTAAAACACAACCTGTCCCAGAAGCCACGAATAACTGTTATTCTTTGCGTACGGGTAACATTTCCAGTCGGGTTGTAAAGCTTCAGTTATCGCTATATGACTTTCTGCGATCCTGTTGATAGTGCTAATTTCTTCCTAGTCCAATTCCAAATTCTGATTCTATTTACACATAAGAAGGTGTGCGCTACAGTTTCTACAAGCCCACTTTTGTCGCAGTATGGAGATGGTCTCAATTTGATATTTCACAATCGTTCCGCTGTGGGTAAGGTTTCGTTTAGAACGTCGCACCATACGGCGCTGACTCTAGTTGGTATAATTTTATTGTTGATATTTTTCCAGACGTTCCTCCAGTTTTTTGTAGGTTAATTTACCGGAGTTGATTTGTATAGACGATGTCTGGTAATAATAATAATAATCATAGACGGTTCTAGTGTTGGTTTGTGCTAGTGGAAGTCTTATACAGCTCCAATCGCCATAGTACTTTCGGACGTAGTGTAGGCTGGCGTGCTACATTAACAGGAGCGTTCCTATCCCCAGGATCTAACGAGAGGAACAGAAGTTTCGTGATCCCTGTCTTAGTGGCGTGTATTAGTTTAAAAGCACGTCAAAGGTTCAAATGGCTCTGAGCACTATGGAACTTAACAGCGGAGGTCATCAGTCCCCTAGAACTTAGAACTACTTAGACCTAACTACCCTAAGGACATCACACACATCCATGCCCGAGGCATGATTCGAACTTGCGACCGTAGCAGTCGCGCGGTTCCGGACTGAAGCGCCTAGAACCGCTCGGCCACCGCGACCCATCAACAAGCGAATTATGACTAAGCTCATTCAGAGCCCCAGTAAAAAATATACACTCATCAATGCACGTGTCCCCACCAACATCGAAAATAAGAAAAACACCGAAAACGTCGAAAAAGTCTGGAACACACTCGAAAATACTATGACCAAATTCACCAAGATGACGTGAAAATACTAATGGGAGACTTCAACTCTCTATTTGGGACAGAAAAAACCTGTAGAAAAATCATTGGTACAAATTCAACACACCGAAAAGCTTAGACCAACGGCACACGTCTGACTGACATTTGACAACAATTCAACCACAAAAGGATGTCTTTCCACTTTAGGAAAAAACCAGTTCCCAGGTAACATGCCTACCTACCAGGTGCAAGCTGCTTTCGTTCGCCCTTCGAGACTCGCTGAAAGCCAAATTTTTAATTCTTTTGTAGCACAGATACAAGCAGGCAGATAAAAACACAATAAGGCAATCCTAAGACAACGCTCGAGCAAAATTCGTCTTGCTACTTTCAGTAACTCTTAGTGTCAGAGCGAAATCCTTACGGTACTGCCAAATTCATAATGCCACTTTTGATTCTGTCGACATATTTTTTGTTGTTGTGAATAGATAATTTTATCTATTAAATGTCACATTTTCATAATACTTACGAATGGTACAGGAAATGAAATAAATACAGATCTTTTCGAAGTCAAAAGTCGGTAATCTCCTACTAATTCGTATTAAATTAGGCTCAATCGTCTCAGAGACACTTAATGCTTTATTAAGATAGACTGCCGTCGTTATAGTTCTGTAGTAGGCTGAATTTAATTTGTATTAGTACAGTGAATATTTTAATTGCATTTTCAATTAATTTACTAAACGCAACAGTAATTGACAAGGAGAAATTAATCAGCAGCAGAATTTTCTTTCACGATGTCTAAAACGATCTGACAATGCTAAAGTTGATTACAAATTCTACGCCTGTAGAAACCTACCGGTTCTAACGATGTCATTAAACCAGGTACTTTTAAGAGTATTTTCGTCTAGAAATGGACTGCCTTGACAGCTGATCGATCAAGAGCGGGAAAGGTAAAATTTTACAAATATATGACGAGAGGGACAAGTGCTTGAGAGAGGACTTCCCTATTAATACAAGTGCCTGAGAGACGACTTTCCTATCAATCTCCTGGATAGTTTTGTTTCTCACATCAACATAGTGCGTTATCATGCAGTAGCACAGGTGATGTAGTTTTGTTGCTCGAATTACTTACACTGCGACCGAAAGGTGTCTCAGTTGTTGGCAACAAATTCCAGCTGTTTTGCACACACCCTGGGGGCAGAATTCGTAGCCCAAAACACACTTTTGGATTTATCAGATGTAAAATATTATGTTCACACTACTCCTTCCTCGAGTTTACGTCTTTTGGTGGGGCTCAGCCTTTCATTTCTTCTTAGGAAGTTAACGATAAAGGCATCATAAGACGTCACCAGTAACAGTACTGCATAGGAATGCTCGATGAGTGACCTGATGACGTTCAATAATAGTCACTCCGTTGATTTTTGTTGTTTCGAATTAGAGCATGCAGTACTCCTACACCAGACTTCTGAACTTTGCCTGTTGAATGCAAATGTCGCATGATGGTAAAATGGTAATCTATGACATATATCAGTAGTCGAGACTTCCTTAATGTGGAAAATCATTCATGCCAGAACGATCTTTGTTGAAACACGAATATCTTTTTCTGGCTTATTTTTCCCAAAAGCACTCGCCCCAAACACAGTTCAAATCTTTCTAGCTGCCTCCTCTGCATTCACCCCTCTGTTATACCAAAAGTAAACGTTGTGTTGCAGATGTCACACCTTCTTCCACTTGCGACTCAATTTTACATTGCTTAACTGTAGTTCATGATTTTCAAGTTTGCAAAATCCAGTGCTTAACTGCAAGATGATAACTAGAACTTCAAATTCGAAAATGACAGTTGCTACATACACTGACAGCGTGGCGCCGCTTTCACATGGGCGGCGCCGGATTTCAGGCGGCGGGTGGCGTCTGGGCGGTGGCCGGTAGCCGCTGCAGCGCGAGGAAACGCTCGAGCGTAAGCTGTTACTATCGCGACGCAGCCACGAGCTGTCCTGCGGAGGTGTTTCTGGAATACTTGTTATTGCTGGTGGGTAGAATGTTAAGCGAATTATCTTCGATGCTCAATTAGCCTCCTAACCTTAGACCGAAATGTGGTTAAAAAAAAAAAAACTGTTGGACGCGAACAGACGACCATAAGTTTAGAATGCACGAAGCTTACCACTATACCACGGGCTCACACAATCCGAGATCATCTCGGAAGAAGATAACACTTCCTCCTAACGCTTCCGCATCTAACAGTGTTGCCAGATTGTGCAGATGGCTGGACATAGAGTTGTCAGGGGCGGTCAGTTTTATTGGCCACGTTAAGTGAACGACTCGAACTTAGTCTCTCTGTGGCGGCCGGCCGGCGGTCAGTTTTTATGTCTAAGACTGTGCACTTGAGATATTTCGTTTCCCATGCAATGGTGGCAGACGATGCTGTGGCGTCTTCGAAGTGCGAGCTTCGTCAGTGCAAGATATCTCAGCACAGCTGAGCGTGCGTTTTCTTCCTGCTGCTAGTCTAATGGACAATGGCAATACCGTAGAATACTATTGACAACTATGTTACCATCGATTTATGTTCGTGAGCGGTTCATAATTATGTTAGTAAATTCACTCGATATTTTTACGTTCTTTAAATTACATTTGCTACATGACTCGCATTGAAGACGTAGGAAATGTATGTTATTTGGTCCAGGAAGAACGTTCCAACAGAAATTGATGCTTACATTGACATTTATGATACAAATTAGTCGTCTTATCCATCACATGGATAACGAGGATGCTCCGTTTTGCTACAGTTGTTTCATAACTAACAAGGGAACCTCGCCATCGCACCCTCCTCAGATTTAGTTATAAGTTGGCACAGTGGATAGGCCTTGGAAAACCGAACACAGATCAGTCGAGAAAACAGGAAGAAGCTGTGTGTAACTATGAAAAAATAAGCAAAATATACAAACTGAGTAGTCCATGCGCAAGATAAGCAACATCAAGGAGAGTGTGAGCTCAGGAGCGCCGTGGACGCGTGGTTAGCGTGAGCAGCTGCGGAAGGAGAGGTCCTTGGTCCTTGGTTCAAGTCTTCCCTCGAATGAGTAGTTTAATTTTCTGCTTTCAGAGAATCTTCACCACACGTACTGTTTAGCAACAATTGTAGGAAATAATCATACAAATGTTCGACAATCGTTCGATCCCTTAAGGAACTTTCTGATTCCTTACAGTTCGGAAAATATTCATTGAAATTGTTATTGAAGTCGCGAGCTATATTTTCTGGATTCATATTGCCAACGGAATGCATCTCACGTATTTCATGCACTATCGTCCAAAGTAGCGAATAGTCAACTGCCAGCCAGGGAGCCTCGTTAGCAGGAATACTCTCTCTTCCGTGCGCTGTAGTCGACTGACGTCGTGTGTTTCGATGTTTGTTTAGGTGTAGCGTCATCATACTACGACGCAGTTACCTCGCATCGGACGCACGGACGGACAGATAATAATTGTCTGAATATAAATAATTAAACTTTTCATTCGAGGGAAGACTTCAACCCAGGACCTCTCGTTCCGCAGACGCTCACGCTAACCACGTGATCACGGCACTCCTGAGCTCACACTATCCTTGATGTTGCTTATCTTGCGCATGGACTACCCAATTTGTATACTTTGCTTATTTTTTTTCATAGTTCCACACAACGTCTTCCTGTTTTCTCGATTGATCTGTGTTCAGTTTTTCAAGGCCTATCCACTGTGCCAGCTTATAACTAAATCTGAGGTGGGTGCGATGGGGATGTTCCCTTGTTAGTGGTATTGTGTGTTGGTGGCGTTGCCAGTTTACATACTGTGCATGTAACACACAATAAATGCGTTGGATGCCTCCTGTGATCAGTTTACTTGAAAAACGTTTGTTGTCATCGTAATTTATGTAACTGGCTCTCCGACTTCCAATTTGACAATTTGTGGAAAAATTGTTTACCTTGCTAGTCCTAGTTTCAAACATTGTCTGACAGAAAACGTGGGCATGAAGGAGTCAGTAAAAGCAATTATTCGCTATTATAGCAAACTTTTGAATCCACTGGACACTTGAATTCTCTATATTGATTCTGAGAGTTTTATTATTTCTCTTGATATTTACTATCTCAATGTCATCCGTGAGAATAAAATTAAAGGCAGTTGGACTAGGTTTCTGAGCCGGCCGCGGTGGTCTAGCGGTTTTAGGCGCGCAGTCTGGAACCGCGCTACTGCTACGGTCGCAGGTTCGAATCCTGCCTCGGGCATGGATGTGTGTGATGTCCTTAGGTTAGTTAGGTTTAAGTAGTTTTAGAGGACTGATGACCGCAGATGTTAAGTCCCATAGTGCTCAGAGCCATTTGAAAAATTTTTTTAGGTTTCTGATCTATAAACTATGGTTTAATATTCTGCGCTGCTAAATAAATTTTGAAGGTTATATTCTTTACGTAAAACAGAGTATCGGTTTCAGTCCTAGTATTGACGATAAACTTCAGAAATACAATTACAGAATAGTGGCATATCGATTATGGGGGGGGGGGGGGGGGGGGAAGGAAAAACTGGGTTTCGAACTCGCAGCGCAAAGTTCCGAAGTCGCTGTGGTGGCCGCAGAGCCACCGCTTCAGTTGAATCCTTACCCGCTAACAGGTATCTACACTATAGCAACAGCGCATTGAAAACATTGACCGTCGTTTTCTCAGAAGCGGTAGAGTGTAAGCAGGTAAGACGAGACACGTCTTCGCTTATTTTGTCCGCTCTTTCACTGAGCGAAGTTTCAGCAAGATCGGGGTATGACACTTGGCGTGTCCCCTCGTAAGTGGCGTGGGGATTCAGTAGACAGAATGCGTCCACTTTCCTCGACTACTCATTGACATGTTTGGAAACTTTCTTTCTTGTAATGGCACTTTGCATTATGAGGGCTGGTTTTCCTGATAACGATCTACTAATGGACTTTGCTCCTAATTCACGTTACTGTGTAGTAGACCTACTGCGATCACTTAAACCGGAAATGTTTGTTTATTTGGATACTCCGCTTCTTAGTTGCTACATTTCGCTATAATATTTTCCTTTGTTTCAAAACGGCAAGTTAAGATGACCACTGCAACTTGGTAACATCAGTAACAATTTAATACTTTGAAACAGTTATGTGTGGTGTACGAGGAGTGTGCTCTGTTGAATGAGGAATACATTAAACACGAAAGCTGCGTCCAATAACAATAACTAACTTTCGGTTACATGACAAAACACAAGTCGAAGCACTGTCAGTTCATCTCAGTACCCAGTAAAACTTAAACTGGAACGATCGAAAACATACTTTTGTGGGGAAGGCAAACGAATGACTGCGTTTTACTGGCCGCACACTAAGAATACGCAACAGGCCAACTGAAAACACTGCCTACACTACGTTTGTCCGTCCACTGCTATAACATCCTTGACAGACGTGATTGACTGTGCACGCAAAACCGTCCAAGGAACGGTAGCACGATTTGTAATGTCACGAAATAGTGGTGCGAGGGTCCCAGATTTGATAATCGAGTTGAGGTAACATTCATGAAAACAAAAGTGTTTTTCGTTGCCGCGAGATCTTGTCACGAAATTTCAATCACCAACATCTGTTCTGAATGCCAATACATTATTTCCTCGGGAACTTACACAGGAAGAAATCATAGTAATAATATAATTCAAGGCTCGCAAGAATAAATTTAAGTGGTCCTTTTCCCCGCACACTGTCAATGAGTGGGACGGTAGAGAAACAGTCTGAACCTTCTGCCAGGCACGTAAGTCTGGATTGCAAAGAAATCCTGTTGATATAGTTATGTAGATGTAACAAGCTAGCTAGGTTTAAGTAGTTCTAGGTCTAGGGGGACTGATAACCCAGGCATTTTGGGCGCATAGTTCTTAGAGTCATTTTTTGAACTTTCACGTAAATTTTCTTTACATAAACGGCCGTATCTTTAGATTGCATTGACAAAGAAGCTCACTTTTTTACACCACCAAGGGACCGTATACCGCAGGATGTACGAACCACTTCCGCCTATTATGTCTACCCGTGCTCGAGGTAAACGGGGTTTAAGGGTTGGGTAGACCGATAGACGGACAAGAAAGTGAGACTAGTAGGGTTCCGTTTTTACCGGTTTAGGTGACGAAATCCTAACAACGAAAACAGCTACGACAGCTACTGAAGATGAGGGCCACATAAATAACACCCCCTACTCTTTATTCGAAATGTTCTATTTGCAGTCGATACATCAGCATATTAATCGTAGCTACACTTTCGATCCAAATCACGTTTACAGGAATGCAAATAGAATCCATTTGCCTATACACATCCCAGTATTAATGCCACCGCGTTTTAGAAGTGCGAACATTCCCATTGCTAGCTAGCTTAAGAAACACTTCGGCTAATGAACGTTTTCTGGCTATGGCGAGTCTAGTGGAGAATTCGAAACAGTGTAGAATACGTTTGGCAGCTATGTAGCGGTTTATTTCATGGGGTGGTGCAGAATTATCCTACTAAATTTACTCTCTAGTAGCAGTATTTTGTTATTTCGATAAACATCCCGAATGAATGTCACATAAGCGGTGACATAAAGGAAGAAAATTTATGTTTTTGAGTACAGAAAGCTCTATGCAACAGAAACTGCAGATCATTTTGCCATTTTCATTGCGAAATTGCCGGCTTATTCATGTCTGGGGTAATAATAGAGGGCTGTTTGGTTGGGTTGTCTGCTAGCGTAGTGAAAGGAAGGTCTGGTTTGTTTTCGGTTCTAATCTCGATGGAGGCAGGTAGAATATCAGTAAAGCAATTTTAAGAAATTCTCGCGCCCGCAATACGTTTTATCGCTACCTTTATTGTGTACTGGCGCCCTGTGGATGTCAATATGACACTCTTGTAGAATTTCATACATGTTACTGCCTACTTTTTCCGCTTCTGTCAATAATGGAATTGACTTAAGCGTGTCACTAAATGATTTTTAACTGAATATAGTTACGAATCTTCACGCATTGCTAAATTTGCACACTTTCATGGTAGGTCAACAACGGTAATCCAGTATAACTGGTCTGAACGTTGACACAGACCGTTTCGCGGCCGAATGCGGATAATATTTTGCTAATTCGCAACGATCTGGGGTTCTTTGTCTAACTAAAACAGTTATGTTATCTCGATAAGTTGAAATTCATTTTTTTGGTACAGTTCATACCAATTAGCGTTTCTTCTTTCAGTTCTGTCTTATATTTACGTGTTGTATTTAACACACTAATCAGCATTAATATAGTCTTACAAATTATTGAAAACAGCCTAAAAAAGTTCAGATAGTTTGTCAATTTCACGCCTGTGCATAGTATGTTGGTAGTACTTCGTCGCCTTGCCTGTTATGCTGTGTAGCAGACTTCAAAGCCGTGCGGATCAGCATAACGAAAAGGCGAGGGGTCTCGCTCGTTTTGTCCACGACTGTACATGTACTGAACGTCTGTTCCAGTTTATTCCTTCATAAATACCCATTTAGAGTCATCGCAACGGATTCGACATTACCATTGTGTTTATAATCAACTTTTACTTTTGATTTTGATAAATTCAGTTCGTCTGTAAACTCTCAGAAGACTAATAGATTTCTTTGCGTGGTCAAGAACAAAAGTAAATTTTTTTTCGCTTACTCATGCCTGGCAACTCTGACTCGTGTTATTTTTACGTGGATATGACCTTTTGCACTGCAGTGCAGCAGAATGAAAGGTATATTGTGTTTATATTATTATTATGTTTGTTTTGTTTTTTAACCTCTCAGTGCAGTAGATGGCAGTGCTTCTTTGTTTACTTCTATCGTAGATTCTGAAGATTTTGATGGGATAACCTTTCGATCAATAGAATTAAATGAAAGCTGATTATATTAAAAATTTGCCTTTGTTTGTTATGAATTAAAAGTGCACACACTGTAACCACAGTTAACTGAAAATACTTCTCTGACTAGTCACAATGCAGCGTACATCGAATTTAATAATATCTATTAATGATTTACATAACTCTTATTCTATTTAGAGTAAACTTCTCGATTCCGTATAAATATACTTAGTAATACTACCAAAATTTGAACTATATAACATATAAACTGAATAACAGACATAACACTGCATAGGGATGACTATGAACTCTCAGCAATTGCGGATTAAATTAAACTACGCAGGTAATCCAAAACTGACTGACTTCTGTTTTCACTTCACGTCTGCGCGTTTCTGGTTTCAACACATACGCGTACAGGACGTACGAAGTGTACATAGTAAATATTCTGATGCGGTATTTGCAGTAAAAATAACAGGAAGCATGTAGAAGTTACAACGAAGCCACAGCAAACATCAGGAATTTTTTTTGTATTGTAAAGGCAGGTATTCACCAAAGCGGCGTATAACTTCTGTGCAGCTGTTGCATGTTAACGTAAAATATTTCTACATGTTGCTGTATGTTCTACTACGTAGATGCTTGATAACGTGACAAAAGATAAATGTTACGCAACGTTCAATATTTCAGCTGTAAGTGGCTAACTGCAGGAGGAAAGAAACGACAATCGGCAACCTATTGTTACCGAAACAACAAGGGCAGCACATAACGAAATTATATTTATTGTGCATACAGACTATAGTAGGATGATTACGTTATTAAATACGCGATACTTAGTACACGCAGCTGTCACTTGTAGCAGCTGCAGGCTAGCTTGGCTTACCATCTAGCAGAATTGAGCTTGGGTGACATACGTCTGTCCATGCTATAAAGAGGGACAGAAAGTATCCGTTCGAAGGTCGTACAGTCCAGAATCTGTAGGCCAATCAGGAAAAATCGGCGCGAGCAACCGTCCCACCGTCGGACCAAGGTTGAAGATACCCGTTTGGTAAAGCATCGTTTCCTGCTGCGTGAAGAGGTCCGTAACTGTCTTTGCACGTCCTGGTCCAACAGAAATCATATACCTTTCGAAGTCTTTTTAGTGAGAAATTAGGTCTATATGGTGACTGCTTGAGTGCCATCGACATGAATTAGCGCAACTTCTGCGTTACGACATTTTCAGTATTGGGACCAGCTCGGAACTTGACATTTCCATAGCGGTGGTTTTCGACAGATATGCTGCCCCATACACATTCTTCATTCTTCGATGAATGTCTGCCAGTGTTTGTCCTTCAGCAGCCAAGAAAACAATAACGGCACTTTGGTCCCGTTTGGAGTTTTTGATAATGACGTCGTGTAACACAACAACACGGTGTCTAATACATTTTTCGCATAACTAATTCTATACCGTAACGTAATTGTAATTTAATTTCTGTCATATCTACCTTTTATAATTTGTGTTGTCATAACTAAATGTCAAAGAATTAATCCAAAAGAACTAATTAAAAAAGAATATTGTAATTGCGGCGTAGTGAAAACGCTGGCCTAGTTAGTGAGGAGTCTTTCAGCTGGGCACTTAAGCCATGACTCGGGCAGTAGTAGTCGGCGTAGGAGAGTTGGCAGCTACTAGTGAACATCCCCTACGCTGTGGCTAAGCCACGTCTCCGCAGTATTTTTCCTTCCAGGAGTGCTAGTCTCGCAAGTTCTGGAGGAGACCTTCTGTAAAGTTTGGAAGGTAGGAGACGACGTACTGGTGGGAGTAAAGCTGTGAGGACGGGTCGTGAGTCGTGCTTGGGTATCTCAGTCGGTACCTGAAGAGACTGCGCAGTCTGCTCACTTGGCACGTCATATAAACAAAATGTCGACATAGTAGGAGATCCCTACCCAAAATACTCGAAACGTTCTCAATTGGGAAAATGTGAGGCGACCTTGCTGGTCAAGGTAGGGGTCGGCAGCACGAAGACGAGTAGTAGAAATTCTCACAGTGTGCAGATGGGCATTGTCTTACTGCAACGTAAGCCAATGATGGTTCGCCATGAATGACAACAAAACGGGGCGCACAGTATCGTCGACCTGCCACTGTGTTGTATGGGGGCCGTGGATGAGCGGATGTCGGATCGTAAGGCGGGTGACAGGTTGGCATACCACTGCTATCGAGGGCTTCTCTAGACACCTCCTCGCTGGTCATCAAGGCTCAGTTCTAAGCGGGAATCACCACCGAAGACATTTATACTCCAGCCAATGAAACGCCAGGCTCTTATGGCCAGCGAAGACACGTCTGGAGACGCGCTGTACAACAGCTGTATTCCAACCTGACTGTCAACCGCCATACAGCCCAACAAACAGGAGACGAGGGTGTCATTTCATTTCATAGCTGAATTCTCTTGGGTTTCCTCAGTGGCAACCTTATAGCATAACAGTACCTCGACAATATTCTAGATTTCGTTGTGTTACCCTGCATGGCAAGCCATCCTGGGGTGCACACGGTGAGAGATTCTACTGCTTGTCTTCGTCCTTGTCAAACCCTACTTCTGTCAGCGAGGTCTCTAGACCTCTCTCCAATCGAGAAAGTTTGGAGCACTATGGGCAGGGCCCTCCAACCAGCTCAGGGATTCTATCTAACGCACCAGCTACATAGAATTTGGAACGATATCCTTCAGCAGTACATCCAGTCAGTACTACGCTGATCCCCCATTCCTTCAGGCCTTCTTACCCTCAACGCTCCTCTAGTTCCATTAAAGAAGTGTGTGTCATCTCAGTGTAAAACATCAAAAATGGCTGTGGATAACTAAAAGTGGAGCTAAGTGTGATTAATGTTTTCGTGGTGCTTTGAGTGAGTGCTCCATATAAAGACGTAATCTGAAAAATATTTTGTAAGTATTTATTCTTTTGTGTGTCTTTTTAGGTATTTAATGTGGACATAGTCTTCGAATAAGTACTGCGTCCTAAAGTTGTGTGTTAATATTGTTCAGATGATACATTTATTTAACATGCTTAGTAAGGTTTGTGAGCCTAACATGATTTTTTCAATATTTATATAACCATCTGGGTAAGGATACTTGTAGCTGTTTCTGTGGCTACTACTGCTGCATTTATATCTACGATTAAGTGTTTCGATAGGCTCTTAGGAAATATTTAATGCTCTCATATGAGTATGGGGATAATGTATCTATTTTAGGAAGCTACAAATACCTCTTTTTTTGTAGGCTATAGTCAAGTTCACAGTTAAGATTTTCTTTACCTCTGATAACAAGCTCATAATTTTCTGTGCCTTACAGGGGAATGTAATGTTAATTTTGGCAGCACTTTCTATCTACATTTTACTGCGTAAGTTTACCTTCTAAAGCTGCATCAATGAATGCCTATCAGATGGTCCAAGGACATTACTTCCTTGAGTTGGCATCGTGTATGGCTTGCGCTCCCAGGAATATTCTTTAGCAGGTTACCTAATGGAAATCTTTGTGCAAGAAGCTGACCCGCACTGGATCGCATCATCGTCGCTGATGGTGAGCTGTCTTTCCGCAGTGACAAACACTGCATTATTTTCTTTTTGCAGATCTGCTCGAGATGGGTCAGTACAAGCCTGCTCCAGCTTCTTTGTTATAGCTGGCCTATCAACAGCAGTGTCTGGGAGTTTTTCCGACCTTCGGTCCAGGGGACGGGGAAACTGCTGGTGGACGGCATCTATGATGATTTCAGGTGCCCCTTTTAAAGGGACACTCCATTGGTTCTATGAAATCCGTTATGACAGCATTGTCATCTCTTGCTGTGGAGATGGGCTGAGGAAGGTGAGGTGGATAGTTGCCAAACACCAAGGTGGTTTCATCAACTTTCTGATAGTGGGGAGGAGCGTTTTATCCCCACCTTATCAACACAGTAGTTTGTGGTCAAGGGAATTATCAGAAGCCACCATGTAAACACGTCGTGCTTGCTTCGCCACAGAAGGCACCAGCCTCCCCACCAAAGGTATGAGTATTGTTGTCAACAGCACTGCAGTTGAAGCCACTACTTCACATCTATGCATGCCCACTGAGCACTGAGCGGATATCCTTCAGCCAGGCGCGTATTTAGGACTCTGTCCAACCGCTGTGCAGTCAGTTTAGTTCACTGAGATAAACAAGGATGTACTCATTGCAGCCAAGAAGGTCTAACCGCCACACCAACCTGTAAGTTTGACTCTGCAGCAACTAAGAGCAACTACCGTCACCTCTGAACGTCTGTCTCACAAACGTTTGACTTCTGTAGACTCTGCGGATCGGTGCTTGGTATCTACTGGTGGTCGTTGACTTTTGTGATGGTGTTTAAGAACTATCATTCGAGATTTGGTCCATGTGAGCTTAGACTGGTATTTCTAACAGTCTGTCGTGATTGAGATCCAGCCCAAACACATTTCTTTGAGTGCTAGTATATTTAACACGAATTTAGGAGACTATTATTCAGTAACACTTATCGATGCAGAAGATCATTTCTTTTTGTTCAGCTGATCTTGCTAATTTGCTACATCTGTGGATATTAATTGTGAATCATCAATTTTATGCTTATTAAAATAAGGTGTTTACAGTTCCATAGCTACCTCGGATTTAGTCTGGTGCTTTGAACCTGTGTACAGTCATCATAATTACAATTAATTTCTGAGTTGTTCCTCATGAGTTAGGCGGGAGTAGTGCTTAGCTGCCGTTCTGTGATGCATCACTGCTAGTAGAGGATACAATCATCCTTACACAATGGTAGGTTACGCTTAGTTAGATTATGAACATCCTGTGGTTCTTGCTGCCAATACTGTCAGCTATATCCCGAAACTGATGACACTGACGAAAAGGTCTGCTGTAGAAGACAAAGAGTTCTTATACTATCACTTGCACTCTTACGCTGGTTAGACCTATGTTAGGCACACAATATATCGGTTGTAGACATACTACAGTATTAATGTTCACTAAACTTCCTTACAGTTTTGTGCTCTTTCGTTAGTGTTTTTAGTGGTGGCATTGTTTTGATTCTCTAACCTGGAATTTTTCATTTTGATAGGGAATCCATGGACGAATATTTGATACTTCCAGGGACATTAGGTCACCTTTGGTGCATCTAGACATCTAGACGGATTTTAGATCAGTTACATCCTGTGTGAGATGCAACTATGTGCGTCAAGCATGTATAGGCTAACCAACGAGTTTTACGATGACTTGTTACTAAGTGAGCTAGCGCGTCAGGCGTTAAATTTGAGTCTGCAAAAGTGGTTGTGCGTGACCACTAAGACGAAGTATTCTAAAGAAAGGTAAGGTGCATACTAAATTTTACAGTGGTGTTCCGGAGAATATTCGATAGCAATTCACAGCCAAAAAAAGACGTCCATGACTGAAGAATTCATGAATGCATAAATTTTATTCGAATCTCGTTTTAATTCATTCATTAATGCCTTTCCATGAATGATATACTCTCAATATATTATGGTTGATGGACTTCACACAGCTTATTATCAAATACTATTAAAGATGAGACGTCACTGACAAGAGCAATAGACATCTCTCAAATTATATCTCACATTACATTAATGGTGTCTGGCTGGAGTCCAGGCAATGGGTATACATAATAGCAAAACTTGCAGCATCTCAAAAGGACGCCATTCATAAATGGCTCCAGCAACAACAACGGTGTGAGGCAGGAACACACACTTGTATTTCTTGCGTAGAAACAAAGGGTTTCTGAATGCCCTCTCATGGTGTATGAGTTCATGCTGTATGAGTTCACGAAGATTTCTGGCTGAATAGTGGTAGAAAAGTATAAGCTTTCCATCGTATCCCTGACAAGGACTCTGGCTGGTGGTCCCAGCGCAGGTTCGAGTCCTCCCGCGGGCATAGTTGTGTGTGTTTGTCCTTAGGATAATTTAGGTTAAGCAGTGTGTAAGCTTAGGGACTGATGACCGTAAGATTTCACACACATTTGAACATTTTTTTGAACTGGCTGGCAGTTCAGGGGACTGCACAGGCCTCTCAAGGACCTACAAATTCCTCAAGTCATTTGGGGGTGGCTGCAGAGTGGAGTCCTGCCGGAATAGCCATTAGGAAACGTGGCAATGAAGAACTTGACAGCAGGAGTTACCATTCTTCCTACATGCTAGTAATCATTGTCTATTTTTAACAACTTTCAAATCAGTTCTGTTGTCATATTCGATGGCTTGTAACACCAAGATTCTTGGAGAGGTACGGGCCTTAAAAAATTGCTGCTTACGGCGATCTGTCACCAGGTCATTTATGGGCACATTCGTGGCGATCTGACCACTATGAATAGAAGACACCAGTTTCACCACAAAATGGCATTGTCTCAGTTGGCTGGCCGAAGTGGCCGAGCGGTTCTACGCGCTTCAGTCTGGAACCGCTCGACCGCTACGGTCGCAGGTTCGAATCCTGCTTCGGGCATGGGTGTATGTAATGTCCTTAGGTTATTTAGGTTTAATTAGTTCTAAGTTCTAGGGAACTGATGACCTCAGCAGTTAAGTCCCATAGTGCTCAGAGCCATTTTGTCTCAGTTGACTGGCACTATTCCATGCTAGTCTCTGTTTTCTGTGATGTGTCAGCAGTAAACGACCTAGGCAATTTGAGATTTCAATCAAGCTCTTAGTAATTTTCTTACCAGTGGTTCGCAGCTATACCCTGCCTGTAACCTCTGCCTATATTTCAGATGCTGTCATCCATCTTTGCGTCACAATCAGTTGAACAATCAGCTGACTTTCTGAGTTATTCCTTCTGGAAGGATCCATGCTTGATCTTCTTGCCACACTGTTGCTCTGAGTCCGTCTAGCCACCAGTCGTGCTGCAGTCATTTCACTAAAGCCAGCAATCTGTGCGATATTTCGTGATGCTCTTCCCATGCCCCTCATGCCGTAGTTTTTCTGAATCATTTGAATGAATGATTCGAACTTTCTCGAAGTCAGGAAAATTGCGGTAATGTGTATGAAAAGTTGTGAGTGAGGGCCAAAAAGCATGATTCTCCAAAAAAACCAAATTTTGTTTACTCATGCTAGCACTGCATGAATCAAAGCGGCATTCATAATACCTCAATGTCTTAAAAAAAAAGAAAAAAGAAAAAACATTGTGATTGTGGCAAATAGACATCAAATACTTTTACGGAAGGTTGGATAATTCATATAACCAGAAACCTGCCCCAGACGTCAGTACTCTGTCCGATTTGGTGCTAACGCTCCACATTGACCAGCTGTACCATAACATTTAACAAACAATTCATTAAAACTTGGGCATAACAATGCTACACAGTCAGGAACTCTTAAGCAGTGGAAGTATCTAAAATTTAAAGAAAATCAATAAACAGCAATAAAACTGTCTTACATTAACTAATACAATCAATGGGGGATTAATCATGGGAAACATGCAGCAAAATTAATGAAACTACATTTTTGAACACTTAAGAAAAACATAAGTTGACCAGTTTATCAAGCCCCGAAACACCCAACGATACTAATGAAATAACCATTTTGAAGTTTAGGAAAAAACAAGTTAATCATTGATGAATTCTTCTCGGTTAATTAGCCGAGTGGTGGCATCGTCTTTTCGCAACGTTTCAATGGGTTTCGTACCCGTCATCGCCAGAAGATGATGGATACAAAACTCATTGACACGTTGCGACAAGACGACGCCACCACTCGGCTGATAACCCGAAAAGAATTCATCAGGATGAGGGTAAGCAGGGTCGGCTTGCAGAACCAGGATCGTTGGAAGTAAACGTTCAGAAACTCGCTCAACAGTATTTTACTTCCCTGAAGAGCCATGAGATGAAGTCCACAGCAGCAGTTTCCTCAGTCCATCCAGCCTGTACCTGACACTAGCCGGTGCTCTCTGAGTATCACATATTTTCACAGAATAGAGTCCCATCAGCACGTCCGCGTACCCTCGCGAGTCTACACAGCGCCAGTGGATGACACTCAGCAAGCACTGCCTTGTCCTCCTGCTCCAGTCTGAATGGCAAAACACTCTGTCCAGTCACTTTAATATTACCCGTTAGAATCCTAAATAACCACACTTTGCAAGTTGGACGCTGAGAGACAGGCATGAGGAGAGTGAGGTTCTGGAAGATAGGAATAGTGATGTGGAGCCATGCTGACGCCAGTGCTGTGGCCAGCTGTGCAATGTTTCTCGCTTGAGGTTCGGCGACGCGAACACTCTGATCGAGGTAGGCCCCACAGATTCTTAACTGGGTATAAATCCGGGGAGTTTGGTGGCCAGGGAATTCAGTAAGATCATCGTGGTGTTCTTCACACCACACACGTACGCTGTGAGTCGCGAGCACTGTCGTGCTGGTAGAAACCATAGTGCTGCGGAAAAACAAACTGCATGAGTGGGTGGACCCGGTTCTCAAGGATAGATGCGTACTTCTGTTGATTCATTGTGCCTTACACGGTGATGAGACCACCCAAAGAATGGCAGGGAAACATCACTCAGGCCATGACGCAGACAAGGTGTTTGATTCCTGATGTTTCACGCAGTATACGACAATGGTCACATGTCCGATGGAGCATAAAACGTGAGTTATCCGAAAAAGTCCCTTATCACCACTCAATGGACGTCCAGCTGTGGTTCTGCAGTGCAAATTCCAGCCTTCGTTGCTGATGAACAGCAGACAGCATGGGTGCACGAACCAGGCGACAGCTGCAAAGTCGCGTAAGTAGCGACATTCGCTGAACAATGGTCGAGGAGGCACTGTTGGTAGCCCCTCGACTTATCTGGGCGGTCAGTTGTTCAATAGTTGTTACCGTGCACATCCCTGTGACGGCACACGGGGCTCCACAGTTGTCTCTGCGCCTGTTTTGGGTAGAACGATTTTGCCCAGCACAGTATATTTCAAGCACGGCGGCACGCGAGAAGTTTATAAACTAAGCCGTTTCGGAAATCCATCCACCACTGGCTTTTTGAATGTCAGAAAAATCGCACTGTTTCTACATTATGACAACAACTGCAGTGTTGTCCATATCCCCACGACACGCTCTATATGCTTCCTACTTCTAGTGCTGCCAGCTGCCGTCTGTAAGCGGCTATTGCACGTTGATATCGACATAGGCGGTGGTAACAATGTGACTGTGTAACACACCCGGGGGTACAAGTGATGGAGGACCCTTAAACTGATCTCGCTTTGACCGTGCGCCCTGTCCATGCCACGTACCTCGTACTCCCGCGGCGGTCGTATTATTTCTGCTCCACACTGCTGCTGGCTTTTATGAAATTATATATATAAATATGCAAGCGGGTTTAGGGAAGCCACTCAAGGCTAAACACAACACTGCCCTAGGTCTGGTACAAACAATAATTTTCTGAGACGATAAGAAAATCGCAGGTTGCACTGTTCGTACAATAAGTCGTAAGTGTTGATGCCAATTAACATTCTTGCTAATTTGATGAGAGGTCATAATTATCATTCCTTTATTATTGTACAGTATTCTTGACGATGATAATGTCTGTCACTACTGTATTTCACGGCGTCTCACGTATTTCACAGCCTTACTCTGGCTGAACCTTTGGTGATAGATACACAGGCAATGATGATGATTATCTGTCCACAGTTATCACTTGGACGAGCGTACGCGTAACCGATACGACGCAGGACATTGTTGATGATGCGGAAGCCGAATGGTCACGTACACACAGATATCTGGTGCCAGTACTTCTTGACGCTTGTAATAATATAACAACACTGTTCATAAAAGTTAATTTACAGTTCACAGTTCTCACTTGTACGAGAGTGTGCGTAAAAGTCGCGACGCGGCTGATTGTTGATTATACGGAAACGTGATGACCGAACGCATGTTCTCACTCTCGCTACAAGATACTGGCACTTCATTGCTCTCCTTTGTGGTAAAGTATTTTACTGATTCACATTAGTTTCGTTCTGAGAGGCCGAACACGACGCGGATGATTGATATTGTACGGTATGATACGCTAACGGACGGATTCTCAAATACGTTATCGGCGGCACTGTTCATACTTAATTACTTCTTTACGCAATTTTCACTGTATCCACATCCATATATCATTAGTACACAATAATAGTACTAGTAGCACACTTTAACTTCCATAATAATGCCTTTCCCATGCAGAGCTACCCACAACACAACATAGCAGCTCCGTGTCCCGTGCGCGACTCCGCAAATGTAGCCGGTCGCAAAGATACTCCGCTACCAAACCAGCGATATGACAGTATGCTTACAACTGGGCTTTGTACAACGATCCAGCCTGCGCGGTGATTCCTTTAAGAGTCTCGCAGGCAGACAGGTGTGGCAGTCTGTCACAGAGGGCGGCCGATAAAGTTGCTGGGTAACCACAGATAATAGTGGACAACCAATATCGATATGAGCCGGAATGGCTCTCTGTACATGCACGTCGTCTGGGGATATCTAGAGCTGAAAATTTCCAGTAAATCGACAGCTGCAGACGAAATTAATAGTGATCAACAGAGTTGTGACAACGCTGGGATGTTGCCATAGAGACGTGTTAAAAATTCCGTTACGTAACCTGCTGAGGTGGACCTAAGAAGCAGCTGCACCTAGCCCACTGCAAGTGTCAGAATTCTCCTTTCACCAACACCACGTTCCAAGTCACTGAGCTTGAAAGTCACTGAGCTTGAAACGTCCCCTTTGAAAAATTCATGAATTATTGTGCTGATAAACCTCTTACATTATTTGATTTTCAAACAGCTGAGCAGAACTTAACTTACTCAGACATTTCTCTCCTTACTTATTCTGATCAACACTAAACTGACACACAATATTTTTAGCGCAACGCAATCTGACTTCCAATAATCCCTACAAAAGAATGGCCCTGACTAACAATAACCTATACCTTTCATGAATCACTTACCTCACAAAAATCTTCGTTACTCGAACTACTGCAATACAGCGAGCGCCACTACTGCCAGCTAAATAAAAGATTCTAACTACTGAAGGCACTAACTACTGATAGGCATAGTCATCAAATGAAAGATTTTGATAGAGAACAAACAATGTATTTACCTTAATAGTGTTCAGAAGTCATAATATATATATCAGTTCATGACATCCAGTCTTACAATTTTAGTATGATGGACACACGTCCAGATCATCTGCACTCAAAACTCCGCCATCTCTCTCCCCACATCCACCACTGCTGACGGCTCACCTCCAACTGCGCAACGCTACGCGCTGTTCACATCCAACTGCCCAACACTACAATAGCGAATATTTCAACAATGCCAACCAGCCACAGACTGCACACAGCACAGCCAGTGATTTTCATACAGAGCGCTACGTGGCGTTACCAACATAAAAACCTAAACAGCCTACTTACAACCTCTACTGACCAACTCATTTTGTTGTAACTGCTTCTCTGTTGACAGCACAATATTCCCTCCACCTCATTTTCTACTGTCTGGTCTGCCTGTCACGACACCTAGTGGCCAAAGTCACATTGCGTAGGGATATCCAGATACTTTTGGTTACATAGTGCTGTAAGCTATGCTAGTAACACATCGCATATTGCTTTCTACAAAAATAAATACATTACTCACACCATTCATAGAGGAATGACCTTTTTCTCTAACGATAACCTGATATAAAAATTATAAACAATATACTCCACAGCTATGGAAGAAGTGAAGTGTCAGCTTGGTGGCATTTGATCGTGGTGTAATTATAAACAATATACTCCACAACTATGGAAGAACTGAAATGTCAGTTTGGTGACATTTGACCGAGGTGTTCGTGGTGTGACCCTTCCATCTCTGTCATTGTAGAATCACGCAGACACTCTACGCCAGACAACTTTCACTTGGAGGTACAACCTGACGTGAAATGGGACTGAGTTTAGATTAGATTAGATTAATTATTCATTCCATAGACCCACAAAGGAGGGGATCCTCCTGGGTGTGAAACATGTCAGATAAACACATTACAAAAATGTAATTAAAAAACTTGAGTTTCATTAAGTTTAATGATCCTCAGTCAATAAACAGTAAAATTATCTACATGAATTAAAATTAAACTTCTAATATTTACAGGATTAATACTTACATCTGCTTTCATTAAATCCATCGTTCACACAGTAGCTAGTTACTTGGCTATTTCTTCTTGTACTTCCCCTTCTGAAACAACTAACCTACACAAGCTCTTTGAAAACTGTGAGATTCATTTCTCTTCATTACAATTACTTCGTATGGATGATTTCTAGTCTACCATGTTCGACTTTCTCTCAAGTATCCTTAGAAACGGCGATAATATGAAGTGAATGCAAAAATCTGACCCCCAAAGAATTCATAATGAATTATTACATTTGATACTGTGAAATGTAAGCCAAGAGAGAGAAAAAAAACGCATGCTAACGTTCAATAGATTTCGAGATTATTACTGAGCATTACTACATCTGACTTTGCGAAGTGTAAGCCAAAAGAGGAAAAAGACCAGTTAACGTTCAATCGGCGTCGAGATTATTATTGAGCAGTAGATGATAGGAGAAGAATGGGGAGGGTGGCGGCCGTGTTCTTTGTAAATGAATCATCCGGCATTTGCCATAAGCGATTTTGACTAACTACGGAAATTTAACTCTATATGTACAATCGGGAATACGTATACGGGCTCACAGCTGCGAGTCCAGTGTGTTAGCTGCGCGCCACCTCGTTCTGTGATTACGAGAAACCGCCCATGTTCAGTGCTAACAAAGGTAATCCTCTGATAATGTTGGAACTCTGGCGCATTCAAAGGATAAGGGTGTAATTATTACACAAATCTCTCTGGTTTGTGTTATAATCTCAGTCCTAACTAATACTGTTATTGTTCCTCTCTGTAGTAATGTTGCTGCTGTTGTTTGTAATAACACCTTTTGGGATGGGTTAGGTGTTATTCAACTTAATGACAATAATATTAGTTTCGTATGTACGACGCAATGGAGACAATCATCAGAAAATCACTGTGCCGCGAATTTTGACTTTATGAGCCTCTATTTTTGCACAATCTCATGAAATGGATTACTCCATAATGTATTAAGTAATGTAGATGCTGTCTTTAATACTTCTACTATGATTCAACACTTCTTGTCAAAAAGTGATTTAAGTAATGGTTACGGAGGATGTGGTAATATTTTTATTGCAAATTATAATTAGTCCCTAGGACTCCCACCAGAATAAGTCAAGCACTGTCGAAGGCGATCTTAAAATATTCACAAAATATCGTTAGCTCTCCCTGTCCTTCCATCTACGCTGAAGTACACTGAAGTTCGCCCGACTTGGCTCTGCAGAAAAGTGGGCAGTTAAAATATTGCGGGTGGTACCAACAATATGAAACAGGCTAGTCACTTCTAAGAAAATTAGTTTGTACATGTTCCGTTGAAACATGTTGATATGGAGAACATGATTTTCACTCGTAGTTATTAATGGTTGGGTAAAGCACTCAAGGTTTGATGTTCTAATTTATCTCAAAGCAATGTCGATTTAACAAGCTAGTTTTCGTCAGTAAAGATGAAACTGCAATGAAAAAGTCCCATTTAACGAAGTTCCACTAAACAAGCGGATGTACAAGTTTTTCGCACGACAACAACGAAAAATACTCTAGGCTTGAGGTGTAATGTTAAATTCATATCACCAAGTCTCCGCGGTTATATCCATAGCGATGAAGTCTCTCAAGTGAAGCTCTAGCGAAACATCAGAATCCAAACCGAGTTCATAGGATTTTATGCTCTCTACAAGTGTTCCCCAGAGAAAGACACACACGTGACATGCGTCTCTCTTCACACTTCGAACTAAACTACTCGAGATCTGTGTCCCAGAACCAACAATTCATTGTTGAATATTATATAGGAGGAAGACCAGTCTAGGCTCGGTACGCAGGCCACAAATCAATTACTATTTGGCACTCTGATACTGGATCTGGTGCTATAACAGTGTGCAAAATGCAACAATGGATTCCTTAAAACCACTTCTAGAAACCCTGTGAGGATGTCTACTCATGAGTCTTAACTTTATTGTTAAGACTGCCCTCTTCCAGTGAAGCTGGCCAATGTCCACCAGTCACACCATATTTTAAAGACCCAAAAGTTTTCGAAAATGCGTTAAGTTTCACACTTAAGTTACGTTTAGAAAATCGGCATAGAAAAATTGCTATTAGAGTTTTGACTTTTTGAGGATGCAATTTTCAAACATCGATTAAGAAAGAAAATGTGCTCTTTGTCACTTCTTGCGCTTGTTTTTCTAAAATGTTGTTCGAACTTGCTAAAATGTACGAAATACGGAAGTAGACAGCCTATGGGCGTTATGGCGCATACGAGAGACCACCAGTATGTCGGTGCTGTGATTGCTGTAGTGCTGTCACTGAATCGAAGATGGCGCAGTTGGGAAGCTCAAAAATTGCAAGATGACAACAGGAAGATATTAAAAAATGAAAGATGGTGGAACTAACTCACAAGCGAACATTCACAGGTGTCAATAAACGATCTTGATGGATAAGTTCCTTGTCTTCAGGTATGATGGTCTAGAGCTGTGTTTTCAACCATTTTGTATTCGCGACCTCTCTCTAAGTAAAAATATTCTGGCGACCCCCAGAACCATATAATAAAAGTACGTCAGTGATTTCAAAGGCAACGTATTTAATTTTCTTTCTATTGATACTGTACTGATCGAGGTATCAAGTGCAATGTGAAAATAGTGCTCTTGGGCAGAAATATAATTATATTATTTGTTGCGGTAGGAGAGTGGGGGTGACAAGGGGTTAGTGGGGACATAGTCGCGTTTTTCGGTCACTACAATCAGTCGTCCGAATACGCTAGCAAGTGAAAGATGGCTACACTGAGTCACAGCGCCAGAGATTGCGCCAAAGATTATTATTCCGCCGCCTCCACTGGCGCAGTAGTAGTTCAGAGGTTGCCGTGGGCAGTACTTCATGAGAGGATGTCGAGAGCAGTACCTGTTGAGAGGATGTCGAGAGCAGTACTAGTTCAGAGGATGTCGAGTGCAGTTGTTGTTCTGTTGGGCTAGAGAGTAGATGCTGTTCGGTTGGTGTAATGTATTGATGGAAGATGTTGCAATGATCACAGTGTATGTTTCGTCAATATATACTGAGGTAAAAAAAAAAAAAAAATTATTTCACATTTCTTTAATGTCAATGCCTCTTGGTCACAGGTTCAGTCAACAAAGCATCTGGCTCGTGTTCATGTATTAGACTTGTAATTCTGGCTTCTATGTGCCATTACAGTATTTCTGGTTTTTCAATTAGTTCATTGTAAATGGTGTTTAAAAGATCTTATCGTATTGACGAAGAACCGTACCATATACATGTACGTTGAGTCACACTACCACACACAGAACAGTTACACTTGTGCTTTGTTGTTCCGTAGCTTTTATAGTTGCAGGGAACTTAATTAATTAATTGTGTTAATGGAAATTTCTTGTCATTCTTTATTTTTATTTTATGCAGTCAGATTGCAGCCTAATATTACTCAGGGCCAACCGGTTACGAGATTTCGTAACCGACATACAGCTGTTAAAGTTATTGCATTATTGCATTTATTTTCTTATTAATTAAGCCCCATGCACAAGTACGTACGTGATTACTGTCTTCGCGCTTTGCTTTGAGCGAGCACGACATGTACAAGTTTCTTAAAAGATCTGTGCAGCCCTCCACGTCTGGCACAAGTGGCAGAGGCGGAGGCGAATCAAAATCGAAAAAAAATGGACCTTACGCCGACAGTTAAGAAGTATGGTTTTACTCTCATGAACAGTAAACCTCAATGTGTAATTAGCGGCAAAGTATTGTCATGTGATCAATTAAACATTCCAAGGAAGCCGATAACCCGTTGGATTTCTTCGATAGGAAACTGAAAACACTTAACCAGCAGCAAACTACTATGATTGAGGTAATAAAACTAGTAATGTCAATTGTTGATTTAAAGTAGTATTAATGTTTCCGACTTTTTATTCGTTTTTCTGATTTAACAATATTTTTTATTTGATTTTAGGTACCCAGTGTCTAGGAGAAAGCGTTGCTACTGAGTCGCATCCAGAGCTGCTAAAGCACGGAAGCCGCATACAGATGCAGAGAATCTTGTTTTGCCAGCAGACCTGGATATGGTTCAAATTATGTTAGGTAAGGAAGAGGCAAACAAACTAAAAAGCATATCACTTTCCGATGTTTCCACTGAACGCGATATGGCCGGTGACTTTCGAGAACAGTTAATCGAAAAATTAAAGAAGTGCCCACATTTTGCTTTGCAGTTTGATGAATATACTGATCCTTCAGATTGTGCTCGATGTATAGTACTTGTGCGCTTTGAAGCAGATGACAGTATCATGCAAGACATTTTATTTTGCAAAGCACTCCCTGCGAACACTACTGGCCAGCGTTGCTGTGACATGTTTGAGGAAGCACTCGCAACTACGAGACTGATTGGACAAAATGTATCACCATTTGTAGTGTCTGACAGTAAAAGTGGGCTCGTCGCGAAATTAAGATCAGTAATATCAGATTTTTCGTGGGCACACTGCTTGCTACATCGACAAGCTCCGGCAGACACGACTTTAAATTCTGAATGTAAATGATGTGCTTAAAGAGGTGACCAAAGTTGTAAACGCCACTAAAGGTAAAGGGTTGCAAACACGACTGTTTAGGATCATTTCTGAAGACATGGGTTGGCTCCATCAAAATCTCCATAATCACACAGAGGTTAGGTGGCTTTCCAAAGCAAAGGTCTTGAGACAAGTTCTGGAACTAAAATGTAAATTGTTAATGTTCTTATAAGATTCTAAATCTAGATATGCGAATTACTTTTGTGACCCTGTTCGGCTATTAAAATCAGCATTTCGTGCTGATCTTTCTAGCCACCTAAATGTTTTAAACAAGAGCCTCCAAGGGAAAGAAGGAAACATTATAACAGCTACGGATTCAAAGGATTCCTCGCAAAACTTTGTTTGTGGTCAACGTTTTTACAAAAGATGATGTTTGAATATTTCCCTTGTGTTCCGACGATTGTCGAAGAAATTGCAATGGACCAGTCGGGGGTAGTAAGTTCTCATATTCCTTGCATGATACAGAACTTGCATAATCTTGAAGAGAAACTGTTAAGTTACTTTCCAGAGCTGAACTCTGACGTTGACAACGGTCATAGATGGATACTAAATCCTTTGTTAGATATGTCAGTACAACAGGTTGATTTGTGCATGATGACGAAAGAAACACCTGTAGATTTAGCAGCTGACAGGATGCTTAAAATTTAATTCGCAAAAGACTGACGTCTTCTCGATGGGGGAAAGAAGAGTATCCACAGATGGAAAGGGAAGCTTTGAAATTATTAGTGTCATTCTCTGCTTCCTACCTTTGTGAATTAGCGTTCTCTTCAATGGTGAACATAAAAACTAAGAAGAGAAATAGACTTCACCAAGAAAATGATTCGGTGATTCGTGTTTTAAAAATAGAACCACGATTTGACAAATTATTAATAAATGAACAGGCACAGCCGTCTCGTTGAAACTGTTGTATTTTTATTGTAGTCTAAGACCTTGCTTACTTTCATCTGGATAAGTGGTGCCCGTGGCAAATATCGCTGGTGTCGTCCTATGAATAAAAACTGTTCAAAACAATACGATTTTAATATGCTTTTTAATAATATACATCAGAGACATTAGCCATCAGGCATCAAATTACAGTTATGCCGATATAGCGCTGTGCATTTGCATATAAACGCTGGATACCATTATTATTATTGACTTCATTCTTGACGGAATGACTTATACTCCGCGGAAAATAAATGACAATGAAATAACAGAAAATGCGGAGGGAAAAAGAGCGTAATGTTTTACATTAGTGTTATTATTATGACGAACAAAGTACATTAGACGCTCCGACAAATACAACGCCGCCGACAACGTAGTATTCAGCTGTACTGTTAGCGACACTCCTCGCGTTGCTATTATTACAACCGATACCTCCCCTCGGGTCTCCTGGACGATGTTGCCAAATTCTCTGTGGTGATGTTGTAAGCAGGTCTCATGTTACTTGATGGCCTTAAAATACCTCTACATGAACTCTATTTTAATTACGTCGTCGTTAAACAACACGAATTCAATAAAGCTGCGCATTAACCAATACGCAGGCAGATGTTTCATTCAGCTAACCGTCTTTCGTGTCTATGACTCATTTTGAAGAAATGGTAAAAACAAATGTCTTTTGACGACTTCTCGTAAAAAATGTACATTATATAAACTGTTTTAGTATTTTTCGGAATGGAATGCATTATCCTATTTTTTTACGCGAATTCCAACAGAAAAATATGTTTCGCATAACGAGTGTTTCGCAATGTAGGTGAGACAGAAGATAATGATCCTCGTTAAACGTGGTCCCATTGTGTAGTCAATTTGTAAACAAGAAGATCTTTCTTCGGGTTTCTAACAGTTACTTACTGGAGCTTCTTCATTTAGTTATCGATCGGTTCCTGGAGACAGTTTTCTAGTTTTGCCTTTATTTATCTTTAAAACGGTATATTTATTATAAAACAATCTACATTATGCTCAGTTCAGAACTGATGTTAAACAAAGAAATACATAATTTTAATTCAAAATAAATATCGTTTTCCATAGGCCTACTTTATTGTATTACAGAACCCCTAGTTTCGAGACTTGTAGCAGGATGGTTGTTTCATTTACTTTCAAAAGAAGAGAACATTTCCTTTTAGTTAATGGCGAGAATATGTAGTATGCATTTTAAAAAGGACGAATCTATTTTTATCTAAGATATTTTTCCACTCTTTTATAAAGCACTATCGCCGGCCGCTGTGGCCGAGCGGTTCTAGGTGCTTCTGTCCGCAACCGCGCTGCTGCGACGGACGCAGGTTCGAATCCTGCCTTGGGCACGGATGTGTGTGGTGTCCTTAGGCTAGTTAGGTTTAAGTAGTTCTTAGTCTATGGGTCTGTTGACCTCAGATGTTAAGATCCATAGTGCTTAGAGCCATTTGAACCATTTGAAAAGCGCTGTCAAGAAGACAATGATTTACTTCACGGCTATCACCAAAATTAACTACACGAAAGAAATGAGAAATTAAGCAGGCGAACAGCAACGACGATTTTGTTGGAAGCCCGATGAAGCTACAGGCCTAGGCAAATAGAAACAACATCAACATGCAATGCGTGAATTAAAGTCTGAGTTGAGCTCAGGCATCCTAGATCCGCTCGGAAGAAATTGCTGCACTTCGTGCCTTGTCTCACTGCTGCCAATCCTAGGTGTCTATTGTTTGGTTCGAAGCTTGTTACTGAAATGCCTTCTAGTAACTGCGGTGCCAAATCTTGCACGTGAGCTTTGTAGGTGTTGTTGCAGCCATTTTGTATCAAATCTGAACGTGAGCGCTTTCATAAATTGTTCTCGTTCCGTGTGATATTTTTATCACAGCAGATGATTGGCACGCAAACTAAGTTGTCAGTAATACACAAGACGCTGCCGCTGCATCGCCGTTCCAACCCGGAAGTTGATGTGGTCCTTTTCCTCTCCCTGCAAACCTCTCAGAGGTAAATACTATCTGCATGAGGCTTTAGTGACTCTCGCCGCCCCAGTTCCATTCCGTAGAAGTGGGAAGAGATCGATAGAGATCGTGTTCCTTCTCATTGCTGGAAGTGTTTGCGTATTTGAACTCTTCAACAGGTTTAAGGGGAGGTTTACTATCTTTTGGTACAAAAAATTAATTTTTTTAAATTTCACTTTTGTGTCCATCAAAGTATTTAGAATCCACCCCTGAAAAGGGTTTTCTCGAATGCGGAACGAGAATGTTTGTTATTCGCCGTTGAACAATAAAATGCACCTGCCTGAAATCGGCCTTTTTCACTCACCAGTTTTTTTCTTTCGGAGCGCGAGTTATTGTACCGGTGCTTGGGAGGAAACACACGAAATTCAAATGAAAGTTTGGACGTGTGTGTTTGGAAATTAGCCCCCAAGCATTAGCATTCTGGTGCGAAGACAGTGGAGATTGTGACTTTCCTGGCAGTGAGCAGCTTCAACGAAGGGTATTCAGCAATTCTGAAGACCAAGACAACGATGGACGGTACCCTGGGACTCTATTCGACGCAGTTCGCCAAGCATTCGGACGACCACCGGATTCAAACGGCCGAAAACCGCTTGTCACCGGCCGTATGAGCGGCTCTGGAGCAGCGCAGGATGGCCCATATTGAGCAGAACGCCCTCAATGAGGAAGAGGAAGGACTAGTTTATGGACCCGGAATAGCAGATTGAACGTAAGTTACATAATATTGGATTTATATGTAGTCAAAACTTCAAGCGCG
This sequence comes from Schistocerca americana, assembly GCF_021461395.2. Lineage (NCBI taxonomy): Eukaryota > Metazoa > Arthropoda > Insecta > Orthoptera > Acrididae > Schistocerca > Schistocerca americana. Next base: position 693,211,519 of record NC_060122.1, read on the forward strand.
TTTTTCTCGAAATGACTTTCTTTTTTTTTAATCGCTCGGTACGGTAACTTCAAATCTACTGCACCGATTGGCATGATTATTTGTTTCCGACGAAGCTAAATAAATTGTCTAGGAGTTGTACCTCTTTTATTCCGATCCATCTACTACAAATATTTTTATTTGGCCGACAAAATCGAAAATCGATGAAAAAACCCTATTTCTTCAAATGGCCAGCATTTTGTTTACTATGGTCCCATTAAGTGAGGTACAATTCCTAAAGAATCTGATATACTTCGCTGACGTCAACTCAATTTTGATTTCAGGCGAGCCGGCTGACCTGTGACATGCCGCGCGTGGAGGTCTACATCGAAAGTTTGTTTCGTTCCGACTTCATTTCAGCCTTTGCTCTTCGACATTTCCCGCCGAAAAAATTCCAGTTTGTAGAGGAAATATCAATAAATTTTTTGACCAAATTTGACATTGACATCCATAACACATCCCGAGAAAACTCAAAGAACATGCTTTTTTCGGGCCGAAGATAGTAAACCTCCCATTAAATTAAATTCGTATTCATTATTATAAATAAGTACCAGACCTGAACGTGACCGAATTTGCAAGGTACTTTCACAAAACCTTGTCACTTCAATGTGACATTTACACCATAGCAGACGATCGTCATGAAACATATGTTACCAGCCATGTTGCAACTGCTTTCTCCCGCGACCGCGACCCCTGAGCAATGTTTTGCGGCCCCACATGGGTTCGCGACCCACAGGTTGAAAAACACTGCTCTAAGGGGTTCTTTCGCACTGACCAGCACATGAATCTGAAAATAATACAGATATTACTACCTTACAGTGAAAAAAATTCAAATATAATTTGACCTGGTCAGACATTTGTTTACCAGGGTTAGATGGTAAGAGCAGTAAAATAAAGGAAGAGTCGATGCAGTCTGTATTGTTGCCAAATTTATTCAAGATGGCGTATCTTCCTAAGTGGTCCACCACCATGAAAGGAAGATGTGGCAACATCGCGTTTTTAATGTCACTACCCCAATCCTCCGCCTCCTCACTTCACTTCCACTCCTCCACTTTCCCCCTCCCTTTCCCATTTCCCCTCCCCTCATCAAATCAGGAATTGACAGGGAAAAGACTCAATCTGTGCTGATCTGCTGGAGAGGAAGGATGTAGAATAATATCTTGGGAACTTCTTTCATTTATTTATGTGTGCATTATCCTGCTAAAAGAATTTCCTAAGGTTTCGTGGGGAAACCGAAGTGACAATTACGCTGTAGCCTTGCTGCTTGAAATTCAAATAAACACAATTGCTTAAAATTGGTGGGACAATAGAGCTGTTGAGGACCTTGTACACAGATATGTCCTATGAAGGGATAAGGCAGCAAACTGTCACTGCAGGGTAGGAAGGACAGTACATGCTACAGCGATAGAAAGTACCTCACTGCTCTAATTACACATTGAAAGTGTCATGAAACAACAGCCACTCATAAACAACAGATCATAATGCAACACATGTACTGGGAACTCAAAAAAATCATTGTAATAACACGTCTGCCACAAAAACAGACCTCGATCGGTCTCGCTGGGGGGAGTGGCAGCAGCTGCATGTGTTTTCACCTCAGTCTGTAGATACAGACCAAGCAGCTTAGAACCAGTCTTATCTCCCCCCATACCTCCCGTCTTCTATCCCTCTCTTCCTCCATAGGTAGGGATACCAGTTTGACAAGCCTGCTCTTCTCTGTCGCTGATGCTACATAAAGAGATCCTTCAGCTATCAGTGATATACTGTTTATGCTCTGCCGGAATCAGTCACAGATGAACAAAAGACTCACGAACAGGAAGCTTCGTGCAAACCATTAAAAGACTGGCTCTCTGGAACAACAGAGAAAGAACTGATTATTTTTAATCGAGGAAGAACTAAACGGCCAACAGGCAGAAATCAAGAGTGTTTCTAGGAAATGCCGACTCTTCAAACAATAGAGAAATACTTGGCTATTCGTCATGGATAACTCTCCGGGAGAAGAATGACCAACAGCAGGCTGCAGCCACTGTCTACGTTTCGTGGTGGAAAGAAGCAGTTCCAGGGGATACACTTACCAGAGGGGTGGGTGCCTTGACCAGCAGCCGTTGTGGTCGTTGTGGGAGGTCAGGTCGCTTCTAAATACATCAGCGCTGACCATCACCACTGCTAGTGCAGGCTTCCAGCAGCCTCTTGTAGGCAGCATCCTCTCCTAGTCTTTGAGCACTCAGAATTAGTGTCCGTGGAAGCCTTGGAAGTAAATTGTCAAGTGTGTTGTGTTACATACATTTCAGATCCACAAATATCATTATAGAACAGCGGCTTCCAGGCTATCTCTGCTCAGGTAGGAAAGAAAAACAGTCATTTTTACACCCAACTGCAAGCTACAATTCTATCCCCTCCCTAATTAATTACCCCTCCTGGGTAAAATTATAAACTCAGTCTACGATAGGACGAGCAAACCACCAAGGTTAGAGCTCTGTACCAATCATTTTTGTCGTACTTTTGCCGCCCGGGTGGCCGAGCGGTTCTAGATGCTACAATCTGGAACTGCGCGACCGCTACGGTCACAGGTTCGAATCCTGCCTCGGGCATGGGTGTGTGTGATGTCCTTAGGTTAGTTAGGTTTAAGTAGTTCTAAGTTCTAGGGGACTGATGACCTCACAAGTTAAGTCCCATAGTGCTCTTACTCGTATTTTCCATCAGTTTTTGCAATTTTGCCAGATTTTCCGTAATTTTAACGCATTTTGCCCAAATACTTGAGTTCCAAAGCACTGTTCTCCACGACTTGTCACATAAACGAAACCTCTCATCATGTCGATCTCTTTATGCTACAATATTAGCCAGTGATACTGCAGCACAGTTATCAATTTATGTATAATTTTCTATGAAAAGAAATGGCACCCCCTCATTGACAGGCCGTATGGTGAGCGACAGTGGCTGGTATCCCACCGCTGTCTAGGGCGTCTCTGGACGTGTCTTTGCTGGTAGTCGGGTCGCATTCCGAAGCGGTGCTCATCACTGCAAACAATTCTACTCCCTCCAGGGAGATTTCATGCTGAAGACGTGACTGGGGAAGCCCCGGATGGCAGTGAGATAACAACCTGACCCTCACCCGCCATATGGTCCGACATCCAGGAGTGGTGGTGCTGGGGTGCCATTTTCTTGTAGCAGACAGTTGAAGAGGGTCGTAATGTGTAATAGGCAGACGTCAGTTCAGACCATCACACAGGGAATCCAAAATGCATCAGGAACCACTGCAAGCATTATGACAGTAAGGCGGGAGGTGAGGAAACTTGGATTTCATGGTTGACAGGCTGCTCATAAGCCACACATACCGCCAGTAAATGCGAAAAGACGCCTCGCTTGGTGTAAGGAACGTAAACATTGGACGATCGAACGGCGGAAAAACATTGTTTGGAGTAACGAATCACGGTACACAATGTGGCGATCCGATGGCAGGGTGTGGGTATTGCGAATGCCCGTTGAACGTCATCTGCCAGCGTGCACGTGCCAACAGTAAAATTCGGAGTCGGTGGTGTTATAGTGTGGTCATGTTTTTCATGGAGGGGGCTTGCGCCCCTTGTTGTTTTGCGTGGCACTATCACAGCACAGGCCTACATTGATGTTTTAAGCACCTTCTTGCTTCCCACTGTTGAAGAGCAATTCGGGGATGGTGATCGCATCTTTCAACACGATCGAGCACGTGTTCATAATACACTGCCTGTGGCGTTACACGATAACATCCTAGTAATGGACTGGCCTGCACAGAGTCCTGACCTGAGTCCTATAGAACACCTGTGGGATGTTTTGGAACGCCGACATTGTTGCCAGGACTCACCGGCCGACATCGATACCTCTCCTCAGTGCAGCACTATGTGAAGAATGGGCTGCCATTCCAGCACCTGACTGAACGTTTGCCTGTGAGAGTGGAAGCTGTCATCAAGGCTAAGGGTAGGCCAACACCATACTCAGTTCTAGCATTACCGATGGAGGGCGCCACGAACTTGTAACTCATTTTCAGCCCATTGTAGGGACACTTTTGATCACATAGTGTATGATAAGTTAACTGCCTATAACCACTTCCTAAGCCATGGCACTGTGTAGGTAAGGCCAAAAAAGCCTTTGTATGATGGCCGCAATTGCTTTTGGATTATCATATCTCTGCATGATAAGACCTAAGCAGTCAATAGATTTCCTGAGATGACAGGTTGACGTTCCACAAGATCTTTTGCTTCACCTCGCAAAGTAGGACTGAGGTAAAGAAACATTTGGATGTCATCAAATAAAATATTACTGATAACAGAACTTAAAAGGGCATCTCTGTAAAAGGAACATTTGAAATAGCCCCGTTCAGAATTTGGAAAGTTGATAGCAGGTAGTTTCAAAGCACTGATGTTACGTAACAAATTGGATTCCACAGACTGTGGTAGCTGCGTGTGCCTCTTCATTATACCCTTGAAAGTGGATTAATTGAAGTCAGAGGTACCAACGAATTCCCCTCTGTCCTTACTATGATTCGCAGATTCGTGTTTCATTTCCGGCTAATCTTGTCTCACAGTCTGTCTGATTCCTCAACAATCAGTTTAATTTTGGTTCCAGCGTTCCTATGCTAGCATTATCTGCAGCCTGCAAAGATCTCAGCGTGCGAGAGCGGCATTTGAAACTCCTCTGTGTTTGGCTAATCGTGTTCTCTTATGGGATGGTAGGAGGAAACAAACATTTGCACTTCCAGGTTGCAGCAGAGCGAACTGTAACTGTAGTGACATCATGGGCTTTGCCAGGAGCTGCAGTCTCCGACGGCGTGAAATTTCCGGAGCAGCAGAAGGTGAGACAAGGAAGATGATTGGCAATGTAAGTGTCGGCATCTCTTGTGTTTGGAGTTCAAGAAATATTAGCCATGGGTGAAAGGGGCCTCAGACAGCTGATATTAAGGCTGTTGCTGCTGAAGTCCCAAACAGGCCATAGCACTCTCGGTAGCACTTACCTACCAAACTTAGAGTGTATGCAACTCACACCTTGATACATTATCGCGATGTTTACGGGTTCACAAACACAGAAACAAACAAACACTCGAGCGAATGAAATTATCTCGCATGTTCACTGCCTCTGGCTCGGAGAATGGAAAAATTGTGTGCAGTTCGCTTGAAGAGCTTTGGTCTCACCAGTGTATAGTGCGAGAGGACTCATTGAACTCCCTTTATTTCCATTCAAACAGTCTGACGACACAAAACTTGTTATACAGCTTGAACATTTTAACCCATAACGGGGATGGAGATGAAATACAGTAGAATTTTTCAGATAAAAGTTGTAGGTGCCAAAGTGGGTCGCAGGTTTCTACTAGTAGCCATGACCTTGAATGTTATTTTCAAGGTAATTTTTAACCCTAATATTTGATTTAAGATGTGGAAAGATCGGCAAAATTTACGTACAAAATTATACGTTATTCAAGGCCATGGCTAGTTCAGTGGAAGTCAAATGAGGAAATATTTTTTTAGTTCTATTGAGATTAACTTAGAATAGAGGGGAGATACAGCAAAATACAATATTAAATACAAATTGGAAGGGGATCCCGAGGGATGAGACAAGAGGGGATTCGTTTAACGACTTGCAAATCGGTGATATACGTCTTATTCATGTCTGTCCTGTCTTACTAATGCCACAATAGCATTTATATGCTGAGATGTATCTGTTTCTGCCAATAAAAAATTTAACTAATAATAGTTAAATTTCAAGTGTATGTTTTCTCTTTCAAACTCCGATGGTAGAAATAAGAGTTTCCATGAAACAAAACTCAGCCTTCGATAATTACCTTTCAAATTACGGTTATTGGTAATGGTACGTAACCCTTTACGCCTCTTCCAATCTGCATTCAACATTGTATTTTGCTGTATCCCTCCCTATTCGGAGTTAATCCCTACTAGAACGGAAAACGTATTCACTTATCTGACCTTGACTGAATCTTGCCATGATCTTGAATAAAATATCATTTTATTTGTAAAACTTGCTTCTCGTTTCAATCTTACATCAAATATTAGGGTTCGCACTTAAAAATATCACTTTAACCTCCACATCATCTTCAAAGTCACGTGCAAGGTAACAGCTATTAGCAGCAATGCGTGACCCTCAAATTGTTATCTTTAACATTTTGCTATATCTCATCTCTGTACCGATTTATTCCCCATTGTGGATTAAAATAGTCCACCTTGTTTAAAAATACTTCGTCCCTTTAATCGGTACAAAGTGCGAAAGCCGCTATTCCGTAATGAATGTTTCGTCCGTAGTGGACGGCTTTATGAGGGCTGCAACTGTTGGTGAATAAAATGGAACAGTTTCTGCGTCAGTCAGTCGCTTATTTGGCTACTATGCGTTTCGGTGTTTCACACCATCACCTCAAGGCAGGTATTTGTTTATTTACATCTCAAAATCTTTCAAGTAACAGTATAAATCTAATGCGCAGGGGAAAGGACATACATCAGACAGCAGTTTTGTAGAGCTTTTATAATTCTGCCGTCCCTCAGAAGACCAACATAACCCACAATGTCCTGATTTGCTACTGTGAAAAGACGTCTGCACTCTTCTCTAATATCAGCTATGTACATAAACAGTTCACTTGAAGATGAGGTGTGACCCATCGAAACGCGTTGTGGCGAAATAAACAAATGAATGACGCAGAAACTCTTTATTTGTGTCCCATAATACTTTACAAAGCACACATGATGGTTGCAGGCTGTTGCCCCTTGGCTGATCGAGACACTCGTCTGCTAGCTACAGAATCTCCACTCCACCTGGCGTATACGCTCTCTACGGCCGCTCGGTATTACCTGAGTACACAAAGAACCCGAGACGTTGCGTTAGGCGCACTCAAAGCTACGTTTCCAGACAGGGAGCAGATTAAACTGGACAAGCAGACCTATTCAGTCTGTAGGATACCAGTAGGTGGCACTAGGAGTGGGACAGTGAACTGTAGAGTCCATTACTGCCTTACACGCCCGCATTGACAACAATGTTTGAGCAACATCTTTGAAATGAAAGAAGTGGTTGTATGCATTGTAATTACATTGGGTAGGTTCATAGCTTTCGCTGAGTCAAAGATCTTGTGTAAATCTTACGGAACAGAAGCCTTACGTACCTTTCTTCGTCTCTCTATAATTGCAAAAGCTGTGCGCACTCACCAAAAACTTATCTCTTCGAACGTCCCAGACTAATTGAATGAGGTCTTGAAGCATGGCACTTTGAACTCCAAAGGGAAGCATTGCTCCATCAAGTAACGAATGTGTGAAACATTTTCTCTGCTGTATCTGCGAGTAGCCAGATACCGGTGGCCAAATCAGGAAAACAGGAGAGAAACGATGACGACCCAAGGCGGGAAGACCACCTACGGAAGGGACTCAAACAAAACGCAGAGTCGAGCAACAGGGCTGACCGAAAGACAGACCCGACTGAACACGAGAGAGTCACGAGCAGCCTATGCAGCAACGAAGTGCAACGACCTTTCGACACGACGTTGTCAACAGATCACGTATGAGCCACAATACGTATCGAGACCGAAGAGGAAAACCAATACCAAAGCGTAGTCGTTGACGAGTTGTCAGTAGTACGATGGAACTAGTAACGAAAGCTATCAGACGAAGCACACGATTTTTTTTTCTTTATTGAACTTCCATTCCTCCCAAAGGGGGTGGGCTGGCAGCAGCTTAGTACGCTGCTCTTCAGCCTACAAAATTTTTAAAACATAAGACGATAAGAAATGATAAAAGCAGGCGATAAAACGGTGATTGAAATTGTAAAACGGCTGAAAATTGTGGAACGTTGAAACGTAAAACATAAAACAAAGGGTGGCCCATGCTAATAAAATACACAGGAAGCAGACAGATAAAATAGTAGACAAACAATTAAAAACACGGCGACAGTCTGGTTTCTGTTAGCCAGAGATATAAAATAAAAATCACACTCAGCGACAGTATGATGTCCATTCGCAGCACTTCGGAAAACACACACAACACTTAACAATCACTAGAAACGCCACACTAAAAAGTCGGCACGAAGATGACACACCACAGCCAAGAGCAGATGGGGGGGGGGGGGGGACATGGACAGGCAAGGGGGAAAGAAAGGGGGGAGGAGAGGAAAAACGAAAGGGGGGGGGAACCGTCAGAGGGAGAGGACATAAGGGGGGGGGGGGGGCAGGGCAGACGTGAGAGGGAATGGGAAAGGCAGAGGTGGGAAATGCAAAAGAACTCGGGGGAGAGAAGGGTGGCAGAGAGAGGGAACACAGGGAAAGAAACAGGATGGAAGGGGGGAGAGGGAGTCTAGGAAAAGGGCAGAGGAAGGGAGGGGGAGATGAGGATCAAAGTTGATAGGAGGGATAAATGGAGGGAGAGAGGGCATCATCTGGGAGGGGTAGTTAGTGGGAGCCACCTTGGGAAAGGAGGTGAAGGGTGTAGAGATGGAGAATAGGGGGGACACAATAGCTAAGGTGCGGCAGAGGGCAGGGGTTGGAGAGGAGGGCGATCAAGGTGGTGGGAGGTGTAGAGCATGTTGATATGTTTGAGGAATAGGAGCAGGTGGGGTAAAGGAATCAGGTTGTAGAGGATCAGCGTGGGGGACAGGAGGCGTGTACGGAAGGCGATGCGGAGTGCATGGCACTCGCAGATCGGGAGCGACCTATAGAATTTGGGGGGGGGGGGGCAGATACCCAGGGAGCACTGGCATAACAGAGGATGGGACAGATTAAAGATTTGTAAGTGTGGAGGATGGTAGAGGAGTAGAAATCCAATCCCATGTCCAGCCAGAGAGGAGTTTGAGGAGTCGGAGACGGTTGTGGGCTTTGGATTGGATAGAGTGGAGATGAGGGATCCAGGTGAGGTGATGGTCAATGGTGGGGCCAAGGTAGGTGAGGGTGGATGAGAACTGTACAGGATGGGCGCAGATGGTAAGGGAGAAATCAAGGAGCCAGAAGGAGCGAGTGATATGACCTATGATGATTGCCTGGGTCTTGGAAGGATTGATTTTCAGGAGCCACTGGTTACACCACGTGGCAAAAAGGTCAAGGTGATTTTGGAGAAGGCGTTGGGACCGTTGGAGGGTAGGAGCAAGGGCAAGGAATGCAGTGTCATCAACATACTGCAGGAGGTGTACTGGACAGTGGAGGGTTGGGGCATATATGCCGTGTATAGGAGGAAGGGGAGAGGACAGAGCCCTGGGGCACACCTGCAGAGGGTAGAAGTACGGGAATGGGCGTTATGGATGTTAACATAGGAGAGGCGGCAGGAGAGGAAGGAGGCAATCAGGCAGGAAGGACGTAGGTCTGGAGTTTAAACAGGAGACCGGGAATCCAGACCTGGTCGTAGGCTTTTTCGAGGTTGAGGGAGACAAAAATGGCGGAGCGATGGGAGTTTAGCTGGAGGAAGAGGAGATGAGTGAGGTGTAGGAGTTGGTCATCAGCAGAGAAGGAAGGTCGAAAGCCACATGGGTTTTTGGGGAGGAGGTTGTGTCAGTGGAGGTGGTGATGGATGCACTGAGTAAGGATGGATTCCAAGAGCTTGGTGAACACCGAGGTGAGACTTATAGGGCGATAGGAAGAGGCCTCAGATGGAGGCTTGTTGGGTTTCGAGAACATCAGGATATGGGAGGTTTTCCACAGGTCAGGGTAGAAGCCAGTGGCAAGGATTACATTGTAGAGGGTGGCAAGGACTGCAAGGAAGGGAGGTGGGCAGTGTTTGAGGTGGTGGTAGGTAATGCAGTCGTGGTTGGGAACAGTGTTTCGTCTAGTGCAGAATGTGAGGCTGATTTCCTGTGTAGTGATGGTGGTGTGTGGCCCAAATACTGGAAGCTAGGAGCAAGGAGAGGAACAGAGGTATCCATATGGTCGATGGCGTCAGGTAAGAGGGAATAATCAAATTGGGGATCATCTGGGATGGAAAAGAACATCAGATAGGTGGGAGGCAAAGTGGTTGGTCTTACTGAGACTGTCAGAAAAGGGACGATCATCAAGGAGGAGAGCGTACTGGGGGATGGGGCGGTTCCCAGTGAGGTGGTGGAAAGCAGACCAATACTTGGAAGAGGTTATTGGGAGCATGGTGTTGAGTTGTGTACATGTCTGTCGCCATTCGTGGCTTTTCTTCGCAGTAAGCAGGTTGTGCATGTGTCGTAGAAATTGCCAGTGGCGAGTGAATGTGTCCTGGTCACGAGTGCGGAGAAAAAAGAGCGGTAGAGGTGGCAGGATTCACAAAGGAGAAGGATGGCCTGTGGGGGCAGGGCTGGGTGGCGAGGGTGAATGGCATTGGTGGGGATATGGGTGGCGACGACGTCAGACAAGGTCTGGGGTGGGACATGGTGGCAGTGTGCGAAGGGGGGGGGGGGGTGAAGACGGCGGCGGAGGTGACGGTGACGGTGACGGCGACAATGACTGCGACTGCGACAGCGACGACGACGGCGGCGGCGGCGGCGGCAGCAGCAGGATATGAGAAACGGCGGCAGCGGCGAAAGACGGCGGCAGCGGCGAAAGACGGCGGCAGCGGTGAAGAAGTCGGCAGCGCGAGGGGACGGCAGCCCCTCCAGCAGGCGATGAAAGCGGGCCAGTGAGTCTCTCCGGGCAGTGGCTGGACGATGTCGGCAAGAAGATGGCGGCTCAGAATCCTCCCGTGGCGGCGGCGGCGGCGGCGGACAGGCAGGCAGACGGACGGACGGACGAACAGCTTCAGCAGCGAGCACCGGGAGGCAGCTCCGGCGGACACACGGACGGACGGTCAGACAGACGGCAGACAGACAGCAACAACAACAGCAACAAGCCTCGAAGATGGAGATTCCACCCTGAGGGTAGCCCAGGCTCTACAATCTGTCGTTTTCGAAGGAGGGTATCCAACCCTCTGGATGGAAGCACACGAATTTTTTTTCCTTATTGTTATTTCATTCCCCTGGCCCATATGAGGGAGGGCTCTCAGAATCCGCCACTCTTCAGCCGAGTGACATGACAACTGAAAATAAGAATAAAATGTTACATACATAAGGCGATAAATGGGAACTTAAAACAGAATAATGGGAGAAAATGGAGGTAAAAAGTAGACTAACACGAAGACGTTCATGGAGGAAAGTTAAAAAAAGTCACCAGAAAGTTAAAAAACACAGTTGGCGATTCTTCAGAACTCAGAGAAGACACTGAATGGACATGCACAGGTTAAAAGTCGGCCACGGTAGTAAAAACACTCCGGAACAACACACTTAAAACCCACTTGGAGCACACACGACGAAGAATAAAACTGCCAGGCGGGGCCTGCCAGGGAAAGGGCAGAGAGGATGGAAAAGGAGGGGAGAGCAAGGGGCAGTAGGGGAAGTGGCGGGATGAGGAGAGGAGGGCATCAGTGGGTACACATAGAGGCAGGAGACACGTGGGGCGGGAGATGAAGAGGGAAGACAGGGCAGGAGGGAGTGCAGGGACACTGAACGGAGGCACAAGAGAAGCACACGACTGCCCGAGCGGCATTTATGTCGGCAGCGAGGTACGCTATTGGCCAGTGTATTCACGTGGCGAGACGGTGGCGCACTCAATAGGGGAGTGCAGCCCTGCAGCGGCACTCCCTTTAGTGTCCATCGCGTCCATTTGCTCAGGCGGGAACCTAACTTCCGCGCATCCTGATACCAGATTCTCAATAATTTGAAGGTAGGAGCAAGCGAAGTGACGTGAAATAGAGTACTGAAGACGCATGATATCAAAAATATGTCACTTTATTATTATTTATATTATTTATTATTATTTTTATTGTTATTTATATTATTTATATAGTTATTTCTTCCACTCTCCATGTCTCGCATTTATTGTGGTGCAATTTTAATGCTCTGCCATCATCTTGATGAACATAATTTACGCACTGCACCATATATTTACTATTGTTTAATATGAACACAACTACCGAAAGAAACAAATTATGTGTACACGTGAGGTTTACCGTGAACTGGAACAACATAGGCAAGCAGCACTTTTTGAATAAGATTATATATTTGACGCCCTACCAGGTTCCTTAATCATTCAATCAACGGTTTCATTGCACAAGGAAAACATTGAACGGCAGTTTTGAAGGACATTGTAGGTGCTTTCATTGTTTCCTGGTCTTTGTCGGCGTTTTATTGTGTCGGCTTATGGAACTTTTTCTGGTAGTCTGCATAACTGTCTCACCCTGTTCACTCATTCTAAAGTAAGTGAAAACTATTTCTTTTGTTCACTGCAGTACATAATTATGCTTCAAAATCACCTTTAAAACTAAAATTGTGTGCTGCATTTAGCATAAAATGCTGAAGATTAGATGGGTAGATCACGTAACTAATGAGGAGGTACTGAATAGAACTGGGGAGAAGAAGAATTTGTGGTACAACTTGACTAGAAGTAGGGATCGGTTGGTAGGACACGTTCTGAAGCATCAAGGGATCATCAATTTAGAATCGGAGGGAAGCACGGAGGGTAAAAATAGTAGAGGAACACCAAGGCACGAACACACCAAACACATTCAGAAGGATGTAGGTTGCAGTAGTTACTCGGAGATGAAGAATCTTGCACAGCATAGAGTAGCGTGGAGAGCTACAGCCAACCAGTCTCTGGACTGAGGACCACAGCAACAACCTTTCTGTATAACTTTCTTCGTAACTATCTTTGTATTAAAATGTTTAATACTAATGTGTAAATTATTTTCAACTTTTTAAACTAATTTTGATGTAATATTTTTGGTGCTTTCCACTGATTTTGACACAGTTGGCAGAGTCACACATACCAGAGAGATCTTCAGAGGTGGTTGTCCAGCTTGCTGTACGCAGGGGTACCTCTAGTATCCAGTAGACCGTACTCTTGCATTGTTTCATGCCTGTATTCGTCGTGGCATACTATCCACAAGTTCCTCAAGGCACTATCGGTCCAGATTGTCCCACTCCTCAACGGCGATTCGTCCTAGATTCCTCAGAGTGGCTGGTGGGTCACGTCGTCCCTAAAAAGCCCTTTTGAATCTATCCCAGGCATGTTCGATAGGGTTCATGTCTCGACAACATGCTGGCGACTCTGGTCGAGAGATGTCGTTACCCTGAAGGAAGTCATTCACAAGATGTGCACGATGGGTGGGCGCGAATTGTCGTCCATGAAGACGAATGCCTCGCCAATATGCTGCTGGTATGGTTGCACTATCGGTCGGAAGATAGAATTCATTTATCGTACAGCCGTTACGGCGCCTTCCTTGACCACCAGAGGCGTACGTCTACCCCACATAAAGCCACCCCAAAATAGCAGCGAACTTCCACCTTGCTGCACTCGCTGGACAGTGTGTAAGGCGTTCAGCCTGACCGGGTTGCCTGCAAACACGTCTCCGACGATTGTCTGGTTGAAGACATATGCGAGGAGAATGTGATGCCTATCCTGAGCGGTCCATTCGGCATATTGTTGGGACCATCTGTACCGCGCTGCATGGTGTCGTGGTTGCAAAGATGCACTTCGCCATGGACATCGGCAGTGATGCGCACAGTTTGAGTCGTAACACGACGTCCTGTGGCTGCACGAAAATCATTATTCAACATGGCGGCGTTGCTGTCTGGGCTCCTCCGATCCATAATCCGTAGGTAGCGGTCATCCACTGCAGTACTAGCGCTTAGGCGGCCTGAGCGCGGCGTGTCATCTACAGTTCCTGTCTCCCTGTATCTCCTCCATGTCCGAACAACTCCGCTCTGGTTCACTCCGAGGCGCCTGGACACTTCCCTTGTTGAAAGCCCTTCCTATCACACAGTAACAATGCGGACACGATCGAACTGCCGCATTCACCGTGTAGGCACGGTTGAATTACAGACAACAAGAGTCATGCACCTCCTTCCTGGTGGAAGGAATGGAACTGATCTTCTGTCGGACCCCCTCCGACTAATAGGCGCTACTAATGCGTGGTTGTTTACATACTTGTACGGGTTTAGTGACATCTCTGAACAGTCAAAGAGATACAACATCCACTCTGTCTTCAGGACTTCTGGGAACCGGGGTAATGCAAACCTTTTCTTTGATGTGCATATAATGAACGTGGAGATCAAGCCTTATGTTTTAGAATATTTTCAAAAGGGTATTTCTGTATTATTAGGTAACAAAACAGGCAGAAGGACATAAATGTGACGAAGTTGTTCTAGTTCATGGTACCACTGTATTTGATCGTAACGACTGGGCCTGTTCGGTCATGCGGTGGGCAGAACTGAATGCAGAGCACAGCCCGATGCTGCTTCTCGTGCCTCAGTTGTTGCGCCTGCGGGTAATCAGTGGAATACGGCAGAGACAGTGCGTGGGCTGTGCTGTGGCAGTGTGGAACACGTGAAGGCCCGCGCGACACAAATACGGTACGGCTCTTGCGACGCGGCGCAGCTCGCGTCGCTAATGTGCGGAGCGCGTGTCAAAGCAGCCGCCCGCGGCGCTTACTGTGATGGCGTGGGCGCGCCAATGCGTCGCCTGCGAACGAACCGCAGCGTTGGCTTCTCAGTTGTCACAGCGGGACCGCGAATGCGACAGAACTAGGATGCGGCCATTAATTAATGCATCGTATTCACTCTGCGATATTCATTGCAGTACATCCACATCTACACCTGAACCACGCAGCGCCTCTGCAGGGTGTGGCAGAGATTACCGAGTACAAAGGAATAGTTTCCTCTCTTTCCCGCCTCGTTTACGGATGCAGTGCGGTTTAAATTTCTATCGGAAAACAACTGAACGCTTAACAATTACCAAAATGCACAATTTAATAGTAGGAGCATTGATGACTAATCTCACCGCATAATTCACATAAAAAATACAATTCTTCAAATGCATCGGAGCAAGTTGGAAAAACAAAAAGATCGCTGCACACTGGCGGAGCCAAAATAAAATCTCCTTCCCGTTCTTATCCGTATAATATTAAGTACAATTTCAGGTCAAGAACGTCAGTTGATCAAACAGGTAACTACATTTGGTAATCACTGACAGAGTTGGCCCAGTGGTTAACACACTGGACTCGCATTCGGTAGGACGACGGTTCAAACCAGTGTCCGGCCATTATAATTTAGGTTTTCCGTGATTTCCCTAAATCGCTCCATGCAAATGCCGGGATGGTTCCTTTGAAAGGGCACGGCCGACTGCCTTCCCCGTCCTTCCCTAATCCAATGAGACCGATGATCTCGCTGTCTGGTCTCCTTCCCCAACGAACCCAACCCAACCCTAAATCGCTTCAGGCAAATGCCGGGATGGTTCCTTTGGAAGGGTACGGCCGACTTTCTTCCCCCACCCCCCTTCCTAATCCTATGGCACCGATGACCTTTCTGTTCGGTCCCCTCCCCCAAATCAACCAACCGACATTTAGCAACTGCACATACGGCTCAAGGCCTAATGATAAATGCCTACCACGGCGAAGCCTTTTCAGGTCATTAAATTTGTCATACAAATTTCGTTAAGGAATAAGTAGTCTGACAACTAAACACTAGGATACGGCAACAATGTCCTCCCCTCTCATGTGGAAAAAATGTCACTAAACAGGAAACGTTGATAACATTTAAAACACATACAGGATAACAGAATCAACGGCCGGCGACTTGCAAACAGATTGTACAATGGGAAAAGGGTGCTTTAGGATTTATACGAAATTATGTTAAGATTACAAGATGCTCATTAGTAATTATTTTAATGGGCCTTAAGCTTATGTCCAATCATGCCTTCGCGGGTAGTCAGGCTATGAAACTCACAAACAACGTTACTTGATTGGGATTTAGAAGCAGTTAGCTGTAGTATATCATACGAGAAGCTAACGGTAACTATAGAGGCTAGAAGCCGATATCATATACAATTGAAATGTAGGGCGCCAGAGTAAGGCAAACACTTAATCTCAGGTGCTTACAGGTAAGCAAACAATGGCACTAGCGGATCAAATATACAGAAAGAATTACCTAAGTGCGGCGGGCAGAAAATGCAAACAAACAAATCACAATGCAGTTATTTCACAGGTGGCTAGCTTGGTCAATAGCTAATCACAAGTAATGTGGATTTACTGGATTCAGCCCGCCACCTGTCTTACAAAAATAGATACCTTTTCGACAGTTTTAGAAGGAATTTATATTGCGAAAATTGATCTGATGTAAATCATAAAACAGAGGCCCCTTTCTGGGTTCGCTCTTGAATTCAATAAATGAGGTTTAAATAATGGCTACTGTGTCCCTTAAAACACACACACACACACACACACACACACACACACACACACACACACACACACACACACACACACACACACATTATTCTAATAAAATACAAAATCCGAACAAATAAAACAAGTGTGGACGACACTGAATAGGTAGTATGCTAGACAAGCAGCTTACAGAAAAATTTTTACATTAAGTGCGGGCTTGTTTACAAAAATCACCTAACTCATGCTAAATAGTAACGTGATAAGTGGGAATCAAGATACAAATTGTAACCATGTTCACTTCAAATAACGAACACGTGTCCAGAAAATCGGCTAAACACAGCCTTGCAGAAAAGTACGAACAAATGCGTTCGCTCACACAGAATATCATAGGAAAGACCACAAAAACCTGCTGGATACGATAGCAACCAGTATGCAATTGGTCACAAATCAGTTAGGAACTAAATTACTGCCTGTTATAGACCACAATGCTGTTAACATGTCAGCACCCTCTTGCGGGCTGGAGTCCTCCATTTTCCCAGCAATGGGGCAGAGACGTTCACAGGGCAGATACTATTGATAACCGAGCGCCGAGGATGTTGTGTCACATGGCACACTCTTGTAATATATGTGAGCAGCCAACCCTGTCTTTGAATCAGATTGGTGGTGTAAGACATAAAATTGTTTTGTTGACTGAGGAAAATATTTCAGTTTCCACTAACATACTAAAATACTTAGTACTAAATACGAAAGGTTGTGGAACTTGATACGACGTGGAAATGGCTATGTAGAATCCGATCACAAGGTTGCTTTAAGGAGTTTCTAATAGGACGGTGAAGCTAAATCTATCTTGTGACTGTCTCTTAGTAGAGATCAGAGACCCCTGTTCAACTTGAAACCGCCGGAAAAATATTGCGTGGGGTAATGGGGGCTTAAGTTGTTAGTATAATTTCTGTTTGTGTACATCTGTATACAATATTTCCTTAGGCTTAGGAGGAATTTTCATTTGTATCTCAGTGGCAAATTAGTTTCATACGTGGAGGTATTACAATGGTTACCATATTGAACGAAGACTGCATAAAATCTGTGCTTAGTAAAAAAAAAACACGGTAGCATTCCATAATGATTGTGCACGTAACCACTACCTGTGTGATGTCAAATACCAGCCTGAAACTTTACAGCAATCATTTTGTTATCAAGGTGACTGAACACCTTCGGCTGTGCGCTGCTTCTGCTTTGAAGGCCGAACATTAGACGATACGAGATGAGCTGAAAAGAATTTGCGATTATGTGTGCATCCATCTGCAATGCCCGTGTAAGCAGTTGGGTAGGTAACAGTCTGAGAGCACTCTCGAGACTGAAATGTTGAGTGAACACTTGGACACTAAGAATGCACACAGTAAGAATTGGCACCGTTATAGTACCCTGGCGGGGTGGGAAAGGGGGGAGGGGGTGTTACATGGTACCAGGGTGGTGTCTCCAGGGGGATGATTAATTTTTTGTGCTTACTTTTCTACAATAGTCACAGATTGTTCATTCTGTGAATGTAGTCATTACTCAATGCGCATGATATTGCCTTCCAAGGACTCACTCTTGGAACTGTCAAGCAATTTCTGTAAAGCAAGAAGTGATCCAAGAAAACGCTTTTCTTCTCCCGAGATATGCGTTTTAGGCTAGAAAAGCATGTAGTAAATGCCATTGTGGGATATATTGAATATTTTACTTTATATTCGAAATTTTGTACTTTTTCACCATTAGTGCCTAAAGCGTGGTCAATGTATAGTAAAAAATATTTCAACAGCTATCAGTTTGCAATAATGTAAAATTAATGGTATGACTACAGTGAATTTTTACTGTGTGCTTTCAGAAGGACTGAAGTATGGAGTGGTACAGTTTCTATTTCATTTAGCTCGGATCTTTTTTAGAGTGGCTATACCCTCTGAATAGTTTCACAGAGAATCTGTATCCAGATTGTACAAATTATTACCTCACAGCAAAGACCCAGTTGGGTGGGGTAGGTGTTGTTATGTGCGAAATTTGATCCGTTTGCACGTTCGCTGCCTGCGACCACAGTGAAGCGGACGACAGCTATTCCATTAATGATGCGCTTGATCGAGCCCTACGCCGAATATTTTTGAATCTAATAAGAGCAGCTAAGTCAGTTGAGGTGAGGACTGTCGGAGGTTTGCCTCGGAATCCAGTATTTGGAACAATATTTCATGTTGTGTTAGCGCTTGTAATTATCGCGAAGAGTTTGGTGTTTACGTGTTTGGTAACGAATGATCATTTGTCTTAGGATTTCGTTGCAGTTGACATGTTCACGAGTAAAAAGTCTCCTGGATCTCCTATAATCCATGAAATTAATCGAGCTTTTCCATACGTTTACTGTGTTCCTTCCGTGAACTAGCGTAGGGCATGTGTAACTTAATAAGCGAAAATAACCAGCCTTAAGTAAGACTGCTAGCTTGAAGTTTTCCAGTTTATGGGTTGCAGGTCCACTGAACAATACTTGCAATAACTGAGAAAACGGCATTAAACGTTTTAAACAACTTTTGTTATTCATTTCAAGCTCTCCTACGTAGGTTGAATTTCAGTCAAATACAAATGAAATATTGTGGTTTCAGAATCTATGGCTTGATAATGTAATATATGAGACTTACTGACTGGTTGAATTTCACTTTAGTCGTTGTTCCAGAGAACTCCTAAATTTGGCGTTGTGAGAGGTGTATTTTAGGAACTGTCACAGCTCCTCTATTCCTAAGGAATACTAAGTGCTGAAACGTTTAGCACTCGAAAAAGAACTGCTAAGGATCTTTTTTGAAGGACTTGTTTTTGTATTGTACTAATCGCTTTACACAACACAGTTTAATTACTTTCTAACTACAACCAGTAACTTTCATTAGCATGGGCGCCCACAGAAAGTTTTTCCAGGCGGGGGAGGGGGCGTTACGACGGCTCTAAAATTGTCATTCTAAATGTCAATAAGTTGATTAGTTTCGAGACATGTCATGCTGCAAGAACTAAAATTTAATGGTTACACTAGTAACTTACCTCCCAGAAAATAATTCACTTCAGATTCCAGGAGGGAAGTGTGAGGGGACAAGTATCCCTACGTGCTCCCACTCTCCCCATAGCAAACAGCTATTCACATAAGCAATTTCTCAATTTTACTAGAGTCTGTGATTTCAGCGTTACAGCTAGAGACATCACAGATAGGCGAAGATAATTTGTTTTCTGCTGTTTTCTGGTTACCATCTGACGAACGTACTGCCTGCTGTTGAGCAGCAAGGTACATGTACAAACTGGACAGAATGAATGAACAATAGATTAATTCTGTCCATTTCCCCATGAAATTCGTGCTCTCTGAACAAGCCAGATAACAATCGAAGAACTCTTCTCTGAACCTTCTCTAGGTTTCCAGCAATTATCTGTACTGGTGAACTATCTGATGTGGTATTTGCCTTCCCCATATATTTATTAGAGAATTACGCTTTGTATCGCTCCTTTTAACACAGTAAACAAAAGGCTAAAATTAACAATCATTCGAACACAGGGATTACACCCATTTACCATCTTCCTCAACTGCAAAACCTTTACCTCAATTATTCTCACTTATGCCAAAGTCGCCTCCATAGTCCTCCTAACGCTTTGCAATGACGAGAAATATCTAATTGTTAAACGAAATGCACTATATTAGTAATGCAGCGAGAATGTCTTAAAAAGAAGGTTGTGCAACAGTAATTTTATTACTAATTTGTTTCTTGTGGCTCTTCGACGACAACATGATTTGCTGAAAGAATAATAAGTACTATGATCCGGGTTTTGATTTTCAGATAAGAGCACAATGTCATTATGATGCATTCATGCAGTGATTTGTTGCCTTCTTCTGGCATATAGTAATTTTGACTTTTCCATAGTTCTTCAGATTTAGAAATTTTTCATTACAGTCAGACACAGTGGTTCCATAGATCAAAAATTATTCAGTCTATTATAAGAACTATTTGCATAATCAAAGCAGTACATCAATACACAATTACACTTGCAGTTTTCATCTTACAGAGTAACCTTATAAGTATCAATTCACGCTGCTTCAACTGTTTCACAAGGCAGTGCGAACGATCTACATCTCGCCTATATACGACTCCTTCTCACAACCTCACTCCAAGAAGAAGAAACATTATACATGTATCAAACTTTCTTTTACGTGGGGCACTCATAGATATTATATTGTCTTCAGGTATTTTAGAGGTTTTCAATATATAATTTAATGTCGATGACTTCATATAGAAATAAAACTGAATAATAAAATTTCGAAATAGATTCGATGTAAGTATGCAAAAGTCATTACGTTTCCTAGAAGAATAATTAAAAATAATACTATTTATATCAGATGCATAATCTGAATACATGTTTCGTATATCAGTGTAGAAAACATTTATGTTTATGTCCTTAAGACTATACGAAATGAAATTAGAATTTTTATCTAGTCTGTATAGTACAGGGAATTTATTAAATGCATCGAATAGTTCATTTCCTTAACTGTAACGACCAGTACAATACGTAACGAAACAAGAGCTATTGATTTGTTCCATTACACCCTCCAGTTCTTTAACATATCTTCCATTCTTTCCGCACATTTTTACTCTCATCCAAACTAACTGCATGAGCTGACCTAACAGCCGTATTATATTGCGCACCATTCACATATTCATTCAGCTCAGCCCTCATGTTCATCTCCAACATTCTCATCGATATCCCACTAACGTCCAGTGCCAATATCCTACAGCAAACACACTAACACATGTCGCTGGCCCTGCATCTGTACACTATCCACACCTTCTCCCAGAGAAACACCAATAGCTTAGCCCTCACACACAGTAACATTCACTGTGCGTTTACGTTTCTTTGCATCAAATATGCAAATAACTCCCACAAATCAAGGATCCCACTTTTTCCCCAATTTTTCTATTTCTACCCAGACCACATTTCTTTCTCTCGCCCGTCCTTCTTCATTACTATCGTAATATTTCATGTTTTACGTTGTTCCTTTGATATTTCTACATTATTATACTATCATCTTCTTGGAGAAGTGGTCCATCTATGGAACTAAATGAAAGGCTGCTTGTTTTTATACCACCGTATTACATATACATACACATTGTAGATGTGTAATAAATGTGTTACATAATATTTTCTACTATGTTTTTTGTTTTTCTCTTATTTACAGGTAAGTAAACTTTTTTTGGAGCGCAAGTCTTGTAAGATTAAATTACTATTTAGTTCTGCTTACAGTTTTTTGTTATTTTATTATCACCCACCTTGAAATTTTACTTCATCGTCCTAATGACCCCAGAATGTCTGATTCGCGGTTTTTGCGAGCCAATATCACATGACCAGTTCACTTTCACTATGTATTTCTTTTCTAAAATCGTGTGTCAGTTGTTATTATTTATGGTTTATATTAACGGAAAGTGTTATGTGTTATTTCATGTAGTCTTAGATGTGCACTGTGGTGTCTATACACATTTTGGCATTCAAAAATGGTTCAAATGGCTCTGAGCACTATGGGACTCAACTGCTGAGGTCATTAGTCCCCTAGAACTTAGAACTAATTAAACGTAACTAACCTAAGGACATCACACACATCCATGCCCGAGGCAGAATTCGAACCTGCGACCGTAGCGGTCTTGCGGTTCCAGACTGCAGCGCCTTTAACCGCACGGCCACTTCGGCCGGCCATTTTGGCATTCGTTTGTTTGTTAGATAGGTGCATGTGTTATTGTGTTTGATGGACGATGCTCTTGGAAAAGGGTAAGGAATCGTAATTTGTATGTATGTATGTATGTATTTGTGTGTGTGTGTGTGTGTGTGTGTGTGTGTGTGTGTGTGTGTGTATGTTTGTGTACTTTTAGTGTGGGTAGTAGGTTGTGTCAGTGGTGGGTAGATTTAATAAACTGCTGTTTAGACTGGTTGTGTTCTACATCTCGATTTGTAATTGTTACAATAGCTAATATGGTCAGTGAGTTATTAATTATGTTAATTTGGCCATTTATTACTTTTTTCCACTGTCGGGACACTTTTTATGATAAAAGTCTTCTATAATGCTAAGAGTTTCCTATTGCACTTGCTCAAGCTAATAATTTTCAGATGTTGTTTCGTGTTAGATGTTTCATGGTCACGTTCAGAAAAGATAGAAGGGCTATTTTCATATTCCCAGCTTCTCATGTGTTCTTTGATCTAGTTTTGAAATTTCTGCTTGTCACTTTCAACTTGACATTGCAGCTGGTATGCACCGGCTCCTTAGCATTTGTCTCATTTTTTTCTGTTGGTGTTTATAGTGTGACTGGAGTACGTTTCTTGTCCTGTAAGCTTTATGTAATCCTTGTTACTTCAGCATATTTGTTATTCCGTGTTCTGGTTGTGTGTTTATGTAAATGTGTATCATATATTTTTGTTAGTCATGTCCTAAGTGTTTCTGTTCTGTGTGCCTGAGTGTACTGTAGTGGCTGTGTCGATTAGCCAGCTCTATGTTGATTGTGTCGTCTGACTGTCTTCATTTTTCTTTAGATGAGTTCTGATTTTGTTATTGAGTCTTTATATTATGTAAGTGTTGTATGCATTGTTTCGAGTTGTATTGATTCTAAGGCTTTCTCACAGTGTTATCTGCTCATACCTTCGTTCTCAAAGACATGACGTATGTGTCACCATGTCCTAAAAGCCCACAAAAGATCAGTATTCCCTCACTTAATTTTATTCTTGCTAATGTATGAGTCTCATCTCTCTCCACCATAGCATCACAGAAATTTAAATTTACTGTTATGCTACTTTTAACTTCTGCACTTGCAGCTGAAGAAACAGACGGCCATGGCAGTATATATTTTTAACATCACTAAAGAAAATAATTCTTTCAGTACTTTAAAAACTCGTGTAAATATTACATTTTTAAAAACATGTCACCATCCTGCTGTATAAGTATTTTTGTGGAGAGTGGAATACTGCAACTCTGAGCAAAATGGAAATAAAGCGAAAATGTCACCGCTTGAAAAAGTGAGAGGTACGTGGAACTCTTTTGCAGCTTAAAGGGGACGTGTGCCCATAAGATTTTTTATAGAAATTGACACTGGTCAATGAAGATTATGCGAATGACATAGCATTTCACTTATCTAAAACTGACAGTCCGTTGACAAGACTCACGAAGACACAACTCATACGAATCGTGTGTACTTCTTTGAAGGACTTATTTGATTATAGTACCGTGTTGATGATTTACACGTGCAGACTTTGCATACCTTGTTTCTGTCAATGATTCCTAATTTAACCTTCTTTAAGACCTGAGTAAAACGTTGTAGAGTTTAGGTATTATATGTTCATTAGTTCATTTGTTGAAAGTAGGGTTTTACGCTCAATACTATTATTTTGAAAAATGATAATGATTAGAAATAAAAAATTGTCGAGAATGAATGGTGGATAAACTAACTGTGATCTTCAGCAAAACACAAAGGGACCAGTACCGGCAGAAATAAAGTTCCTATGATGAGTAATTTCGCATTTATAACAACCTTGAAACTTTATCGTTCGTTGCGTTGTCACGTAGTGTGTCTGTGTTACTGCAAGTGAAGAAACATGACTCGAAGCAAAACAGCAGTAAAGACAAGTCCTGCACTTCTACTTTTGCTATCGCAACATATTGCATCTGTCTTTCTGTTCTGCAAACTACCGTGTAGTGCCTGGGTCGTAGTCAACGAGAACAACGACAAACATCTCCCCCCCCCCCCCCCTCCTTACAATCGCGTATGGTACGCGGAAAGGAATGTTGTTGATGTCCATCTTGCGAGCTCTAAATTCTATAGTTTTACCTCCATGTTTAGTTCGCTTGATGGATGTAGCACTTTGCAACAATGTCTCACATGGAATGCGGGCTCTCGAAATTTTGAGAACACGACTGTCCACAATCAACGGCGCCTTTCTAATAAAGTCCCCGTACTGGAGTTCACGGAATATTTTAGTTACGCTCTAGCGCTGGTTAAACAATACTTGATGACACATCTTTTTTCAGTTTTACCTGTTTCTTCGTTATATTACGTTAGCAAGGGTACCAAAACGAAGAACAACACTCCGAGATTTGTGAAAGAATCATTTTGCTGGTCTCGCCTTACATTCCTCCGGACAGCTGTTACGAAGTAACTGACAGTGGCCACTGGTTCAGCCAGCCGATCTTCAGTCACACAGTCAGATGTCGAATTGTTGTTTCTTTGCACGGACACTGCATCACAACAATTTGTCACGTTAGTCAGTCTTTGGACGAAGCACTCAATACCTCTAAGGCACCCTAATTTTCTTAGCAATGTTCGAAACGCAGAACTTACACAAATTTATCGTCTCACAATAGCTGTAATGAGCAACTAATACTACTTGTCAAGTGAGTGTTGAAATACTAACTAAATAACTATACTACAATAGTCAAAATGGTCACTGTACAGTACAGTACAGAATATAATGTTATATATAAACCAATGTTAGAGTTAATTGCAAAACGCAGTAAAAACAGAGGCAATGAATGCAGACTCAGAGTATGTGGAGAACTGCTCACCAGCTGGAAATGTTTTAAGACTCTAGAGGGATGACGTCCATAGCGAACCAGTAACACAACTGTACCGCCCCTACTTCAGCATGTGAAATTCAATCCATTCACATCTATCTGGGTGTAACCACCATCCTTCCTTCCACCTTCCATAACATGTCAACTTCGAAAAGAGCTGACCATATGTGTTGCCTAATGCAGCTGCCATCACGTACAAAAAGGTGTTGAGAAGCATATTGAAACAAAATACCTTTAGTCCTATTGAATTGTGTGGATAGATGTCGACCGAAAGCAACCGATCGCCAGTCAACAAGGACAAGCGTTCTTGCGTACCACTTGGTTATCATCATATACATTACCTGCCACTACCGGAAGAATCATGATCAAATCTATGATCTACTATACTAACATTACAGTAATTTATCATTTCCACTGAAATATAGTTTAAAATAATCAAAATTTGCTGTCAATTTCTAAAACAAGGATACTACTGTGCTATTTAATGCTTTCTCGACGTAGTAACTGCTTCACTGGCTCACGGGCGTCGGGTCAGATAATGTTGTGGAAGCCGCACTATATTCCGATTAGACGGCTGCTCGAAATCTTCAGGGGCCTACTGATGTGTTGCTGAAATGGCTCGCCAATATATACGCCGACTCGTTAGAAGAGCGCAGGAGCCAAGGGTGAAGGCTATAACGTCACCGTAGACGAATCATAAGAGCATGCAACACCCAGTGCTCCCTGCCATACAAACGGCCCACGAACTTCTCATTGGCAACGCGGGAAGAGAGCGGCCGCAAACGGCTGACCACCGCGCGTGCGGGCAGTGTTAACGCCCAGTTTAAAAGTGCGGACTTTGATTCTCCCTCCGTGTTGACTCGGATTCGTTCGCCTGCGGCCGACGATGCCTTAGTACCGCCAGTGCTGGTCCCAGGCCTTGCTGAGTTGATATCCCGTGTCCTTATAGATCAGCTCCTTACTTATACGAATTTCGACTGCTCCTTTAATGATGGAGTCCCAGTACGTGGAAGCGGACGAAATAATCTTTGTCTCTCCATAGTTCATACTGTGCCCCGTGTCAAGACAGTGTTTAGCCCCAGCAGACTTTTCTGGCTGACCCAGTCTGGTGTGACGTCTGTGTTCAGCACACCGATCCGTGAAACCGTGCGGCACGTCTGGCCAGTGTATGATTTACCACACTGGCACGGAATTTTATAAGTCCCTGGTATCCTTAAACCTTGTCGTCTTTAACAGAATCCAGCATAGTTCACACACGTGTTGGAGGGCGGAATACATATTTTATTTTACAGCCTGCCAATCTTAAAGAACACGCTACCAACATACGGTAGAAAAACCATCCTCTTGGAGTTCTCCGTTCCTTGTGGCTGTCCTTGAGCTTTAGTGCGTGCAGGTGTAAATGCACTACGGGCCTGTTTATCAGAGTACCGGTTTTGTACAAATACAGAGTGCAGATGGATAAGCTCTGCTGATAAGCTCCCTGCATCAGAGATAATTCTAGCCCTATGAACGAGAGTCCGCAACACGCCACTGCGTTGGGATGGGTGATGACAGCTCGTAGGTTGTAGATGTAGTTGAGTGTGAGTCGGATTGCGAAACACACTGTGACCGAAGGACCTTGTTGGAAACGCGACTAAATTTTCCACCCACTCCAAAGACCTTGCGGATTTTATCAGTGCTGTTGAGCAAGGTGTCTTATAACTTCAGAGTGAGACTGCTGAAGAAATAAGGCCAGAGGCTTGCAGGGCCATAAACCGTATGCCCACATCAAAGGAGAACATTAACACTGAAAAAACGAAACCTCTCCGTTCCTTAAGAGAAGACTCATAAATAGTGATTTTAGCTGCTGACAGGGGAAACGATAGTGTTCTTTAGCCAGCAACGTCCTATTTCGGCAAGCTGAGGAATATCCAGCAGGACTCTGCGAATCGCCGTCTCCAGAAGGAGCCATCTGGCGCAGTACAACGGAAGACACCCTGGCTCCTCAAATCCAGCCAGTTTCCTGAACATCTTAAAAAGAGCTTAAGAGTCCAAGCGCCGACTCCACCACGAATTTATGAGATGCCTAAGATCCACAAGGAAGGGGTTCCTCTTCGCCCCATCGTGAGAAATATAGGGGCTCCGATATATTGCATTGTAACGTATTGTATGGAACGGGGGACCTAGAAACGATGGAGAGGCTTCGTCACTACCGTATCCCTCGGTGGTTTACAACCCCACAACAGGCTACAGCAGTCCACTCACACCACAGCCGCCGCACACCAAAGCCAGGGTTATCGTGCAGTTCGGCCTCCAGTGGACCCTCCCAGGCACGTCTCACACCAGACGAGTGTAACCTCAGTGTTTGTGTGGTAGAGTAATTACGGTGTACGCGTACTTGGAGAAAATGTTTGCGCAGCAATCGCCAACACAGCGCAACTAAGGTGGAATAAGGGGAACCAGTCCGCATTCGTCGAGGCAGATGGAAACCGCCTTTAAAACCATCCACAGACTGGCCAGCACATCAGACCTCGACACTAATACGCCGGGCGGATTCGTGCCGGGGACCGGCATGCTTTCCCGCCCGGAAAGCAGTGCGTTGCACCACACGGCTAACCGGGCGAACTCCCCAACGTATTACCTGGCAAAACATCTGGCTTCTCTTCTAAGCCCACTGGTAGGAAAATGTGAACATCACGTTCGAAACTCAGAAGATTTTTTACAGCGACTGAAGACTTTGTGTCTCGATCCAGCTGACATTTTAGTGAGTACTCTTGGTGGATTCATTACAACGTATAGGAACTAAGTTGAAGGAGGGCATCTTACATCTATTCAAACATGTGCTTACCTCGACGTACTTTTTATTTGACGAACAATATTTTGAGCAGGATGCCGGTGTTGCCATGGGTAGCCCTTTGTCTCCCGTAGTAGCTAAACTTTTTGTGGAAGACTTCGAACAAAAAGTACATCAGTCAGCGGTTTTGAAACCTAAGTGTATGTGGAGATACGTGGACGACACTTTTGTCGTTTGGTGACACGGAGTAGCAACGCTTCCTCCATTTCTGAAACACCCTAACACCCTCCATTCCAGCATTTGCTTCAATACGAAAGTGGAGAAAAATGGAGAGCTACCATCTCCTTCCGTCTTGGTCCACAGAAAAGAAGATGGTTCTTTAGGTCACAGTGTGTATCGCAAACCGACTCATACTCAACTACACTACTGGCCATTGAAATTGCTACACCAAGAAGAAATGCAGATGATAAACAGGTATTCATTGGACAAATATGTTATACCAGAACTGACATGTGATTACATTTTCACGCAATTCGGGTGCATAGATCCTGAGAAATCAGTACCCAGAACAACCACCTCTGGCCGTAATGACGCCCTTGATACGCCTGGGTATTGAGTCAAACAGAGCTTGGATGGTGTGTACAGTTACAGCTGCCCATGCAGCTTCAACACGATACCACAGTTCATCTAGAGTAGTGACTGGGGTATTGTGACGAGCCAGTTGCTCGGACACCATAGACGAGACGTTTCCAGTTGGTGGGAGACTTGGAGAATGTGCTGGCCAGGGCAGTAGTCGAACATTTTCTGTATCCAGAAAGGCCTGTACAGGACCTGCAACATGCGGTCGTCCATTATCCTGCTGAAATGTAGGGTTTCGCAGGGATCTAATGATGGGTAGAGCCACGGGTCGTAACACATCTGAAATGTAACGTCCACTCTTCAAAGTGCCGTCAATGCGAACAAGAGGTGACCGAGACGTATAACCAATGGCACCCCATACTATCACGCCGGATGATACGTCAATATGGCGATGGCGAATACACGCTTCCAATGTGCGTTCACCGCGATGTCGCCAAACACGGATGCGACCATCATGATGCTGTAAACAGAACCTGGATTCATACGAAAAAATGACGTTTTGCTATTCGTACACCCAGGTTCGTCGTTGAGTACAACATCGCAGGCGCTCCTGTCCGTCATGCACCGTCAAAGGTAACCGCAGCCGTGGCCTCCGAGCTCATAGTCCATGCTGCGGTAAACGTCGTCGAACTGTTCGTGCAGATGGTTGTTGTCTTGCAAACGTCCCCATCTGTTGACTCAGTGATCGAGACGTGGCTGCACGATCCGTTACAGCCATGCGGATAAGATGCCTGTCATCTCGACTGCTAGTGATACGAGGCCGTTGCGATCCAGCACGGCGTTCCGTATTACCCTCCTGAACCCACCGATTCCATATTCTGCTAAAAGTTATAGGATGAGGACCAACGCGAGCAGCAGTGTGGCGATACGATAAACCGCAATCGCGATAGGCTACTATGCGACCTTTATGAAAGTCGGAAACGTGATGGTACGCATTTCTCTTCCTTACAAGGGGCACCACAACAACGTTTCACCAGGCAACGCCGATCAACTGCTATTTGTGTATGAGACATCGGTTGGAATCTTCCCTCATGTCAGCACGTTGTAGGTTTCGCCCCCGGCGCCAACCTTGTGTGAATGCCCTGAAAAGTTAATCTTTTGCATACCACAACATCTTCTTCCTGTCGGTTAAATTTCGCGTCTGTAGCACGTCATCTTTGTGGTGTAGCAATTTTAATGGCCAGTACTGTATATCTACGAGCTACGAGCTGTCATCACCCATCTCAACGCAGTAGCGTGTTGCGGACTCTCGTCCATGGGGTAGAATTATCTCTGATGCAGGGAGCATATTAGCAGAGTTTAGCCATCTGCACTCTGTATTTGTACAAAATGGGTACTCTTATAAACAGATCCGTAGTGCATTTACACCTGCACGCACTAAAGCTCAAGGACAACCACAAGGAACGGAGAACTCAAAGAGGACGGTTTTTCTACCGTATGTTGGTGGCGTGTACTTCAAGATTGGCAGGCTCTTAAAAAAACATTAAATAAAATGTGTCTTCCGCCCTCCAACGCATGTGAAAACTATGCTGGGCTCTGTTAAAGACGACCTAGGTCTAAGGCGACCAGGGACATATAAAATCCCGTGCCAGTGTGGGGAATCATACATCGGCCAGACGTGCCGCACTGTTAAGGATAGATGTGCTGAACATAGACGTCACACCAGATTGGGTCAGCCAGAAAAATCTGCTGTGGCTGAAAACTGTCTTGACACGGGACACACCATTAACTACGGAGAAACAAAGATTCTTTCGTCCGCTTCCACGTACTGGGACGCCATCATTAAAGAAGCAGTCGAAATTCGTATAAGTAACGACCTCATCCATAAGGACACGGGATTTCAACTCAGCAAGGCCTTGGAACCAGCACTGGCGGTACAAAGGCAGTCAATCGAATCCGTGTCAACACGAGCGGAGAATCAAAGTCCCCACATTTAAACTGAGCGTCAGCATTGCCCGCACGCGCGCTGGGCCGCTACATGCGGCCCCTCTTTCCACGCGTCGCGAATGAGAAGCCCGTGGTCCGTTTGTACGGCAGTGGACACTGTATGTCACCGTGCTCTATGATTCGCCTACGCTTTCGTTATAGCCTTAACCCTTGGCGCCTCCGCTCTTCTAGCGAGTCAGTGTATATATTGGCGAGCCATTGCAGCAATACGTCAGTCAGCACCTGAAGATGTCGAGCAGCTGTCTCGTAGAAATATTGTGCAGCTTCCACAACATTATCCGACCTGACGCACGTGAACCATTGAAGCTAGGATACTACTAACAGCATACAGAGAGAAATTTACCATCATAATCTCTGCTACAGTGCCTTTTTTTAACACTTACATGAACTTACATACATGATTTACTGTCAGCTACTAATTATGTACCACACGTTTGCTTTAAGTGTAAAAAAATTCATTGCTAATATCTCGATTGATAACAAAAATGTACTTAGATACGATATTTTGCATTATCACAGTCCAGAAGCAAGAGAAAGTAATATATATACAGGGTGTTACAAAAAGGTACGGCCAAACTTTCAGGAAACATTCCTCACACACAAATAAAGAAAATATGTTAGGTGGACATGTGTCCGGAAACGCTTAATTTCCATGTTAGAGTTCATTTTAGTTTCGTCAGTATGTACTGTACTTCCTCGATTCACCGCCATGATTTCTTACGGGATACTCTACTTGTGCTGCTAGAACATGTGCCTTTACAAGTAAGACACAACATGTGGTTCATGCACGATGGAGCTCCTGCACATTTCAGTCGAAGTGTTCGTACGCTTCTCAACAACAGATTCGGTGACCGATGGATTGGTAGAGGCGGACCAATTCCATGGCCTCCACGCTCTCCTGACCTCAACCGTCTTGACTTTCATTTACGGGGGCATTTGAAAGCTCTTGTCTACGCAACCCCGGTACTTAACGTAGAGAATCTTCGTGCTCGTATTTTGGACGGCTGTGATACAATACGCCATCCTCCAGGGCTGCATTAGCTCATCAGGGATTCCATGCGACGGAGGGTGGATGCATGTATCCTCGCTAACGGAGGACATTTTGAACATTTCCTGTAACAAAGTGTTTGAAATCACGCTGGTACGTTCTGTCGCTGTGTGTTTCCATTCCATGATTAATGTGATTGCAAGAGAAGTAATAAAATGAGCTCTAACATGGAAAGTAAGCGTTTCCGGACAAATGTCCACATAACATATTTTCTGTATTTATGTGTGAGGAATGTTTCCTGGAAGTTAGACCGTACCTTTTTGTAACACCCTGCGTATACAGGGCGAGTCACCTAACATTACCGCTGGATATATTTCGTAAACCACATCAAATACTGACGAATCGATTCCACAGACAGAACGTGAGGAGAGGGGCTAGTGTAATTGGTTAATACAAACCATAAAAAAATACACGGAAGTATGTTTTTTAACACAAACCTACGTTTTTTTAAAATGGAACCCCCTTAGCTTTGTTAGAACATCTGAACATATAAACAAATACGTAATCAGTGCCGTTTGTTGCATTGTAACGAAAAGTTGACGACTGAGTACCACTCCTCCGCTGTTCGATCGTGTGTATCGGAGAGCACCGAATTACGTAGGGATCCAAAGGGAACGGTGATGGACCTTAGGTACAGAAGAGACTGGAACAGCACATTACGTCCAAATGCTAACACCTTTTTATTGGCCTTTTTCACTGACGCAAATGTACCTTACCATGAGGAGTGAGGTACACGTACACACGTGGTTTCCGTTTTCAATTACGGAGTGGAATAGAGTGTGTCCCGACATGTCAGGCCAATAGAAGTTCAATGTGGTGGCCATCATTTGCTGCACACAATTTCAATCTATGGCGTAATGAATGTCGTACAAGCCG
The DNA here is from genome assembly GCF_021461395.2 of Schistocerca americana. Taxonomy (NCBI): domain Eukaryota; kingdom Metazoa; phylum Arthropoda; class Insecta; order Orthoptera; family Acrididae; genus Schistocerca; species Schistocerca americana. Next base: position 693,243,573 of record NC_060122.1, read on the forward strand.
CAGGACATCTGGTGTAATGTCGCCGCTGGCTGCCACAATACGTTGTTTTATATCCTCTGGGGTTGTAGGCACATCACGGTACACACTCTCCTTTAACGTGCCCCACCGAAAGAAGTCCAGAGGTGTAAGATCAGGAGAACGGGCTGGCCAGTTTATGCGTCCTCTACGTCCTATGAAACGCCCGTCGAACATCCTGTCAAGGGTCAGACTAGTGTTAATTGCGGAATGTGCAGGTGCACCATCATGCTGATCCACATACGTCGACGCGTTTCCAGTGGGACATTTTCGAGCAACGTTGGCAGATCATTCTGTAGAAACGCGATGTATGTTGCAGCTGTTTAGGCCCCTGCAATGAAGAGAGGACCAATGAGGTGGTCGCCAATGATTCCGCACCATACATTTACAGTCCACGGTCGCTGTCGCTCTACCTGTTTGAGCCAACGAGGGTTGTCCACGGACCAGTAATGCATGTTCCGTAGATTCACTGCCCCGTGGTTTGTGAAACCCGCTTCATCGGTAAACAGGTATAACTGCAACGCATTCTCTGTTCATGCCCATTGACTGAATTGCACTCGATTACTCAAGTCATCACCATGTGATTGCTGATGTAGCGACACATGAAACGGGTGAAAGCGGTGACGATGCAGTATGCGCATGATACTACTTTGACTCAGTCCACCGGCTCTCGCAATGTCCCGTGTACTCATGTGTGGGTTCATGGCAACAGCAGCTAACACACCAACTGCACCCGCTTCTCCTGTGACGGGCCTGTTACGGACCAGTTTGCATGCTACGACCATACCTGTTGCATACAGTCGGCGGTAGATGTTTTGCAATGTGCGGCACGTTGGATGCTCTCTGTCCGGGTACCGTTCTGCATACACCCTGCAGGCTTCAGCTGCATTTCGTCGACACTCGCCATAGATGAGTATCATCTCCGCCTTTTCAGAGTTGGAATACACCATGGTCACAGTTCCTACATCACTACACCTTCACAGACGTCTGGTAACACGGTGTACTACAGTTGGTCTGCATGCGGAGACGAATGCAGAATAACAATAGCAGCAAGCGCTACATGCGGACACTGCGACAGCTAGACCAAACCACAACAGTGCACTTCAGCCACACTCGTAAACACGGTCGTCATCGTAAACATGTCCCTACAGATGCTGCTCGCCGACCGTGGCCCGTGTTTGTTACAAGACGCAACTGAACGTCGGAGGTTTCAAGCGTCAACTTTAGGTTACAATATCTCCGGGTGTAATTAACATTTTACAATGCAACAAACGGCACTGATTACGTATATGTTTATATGTTCAGATGTGCTAACAAAAATTACGTGGTTCCATTTTTAAAAAAAAATTATGTTTGTGTTAAAAAACATACTTCCGTGCATTTTTGTATGGTTTGTATTAAACAATTACACTAGCCCCTCTCCTCACGTTCGGTCTGTGGAACCGGTTCGTCAGTATTTTATGTGGATTACGAAATATATCCAGAGGTAACGTTAGGTGACTCACCCTATATAATATACATTAGCTGCAATATGCAGTTTCTTAGTTTCTTTTACGTTTTACTTAACACTGAAAAAAAAAAAACCTTTTCAAGTAAGCTCTATACTAAGGACACAATTACAACATTGTTACCGAGCGAGGTGGCGCAGTGGTTAGACACTGGACTCGCATTCGGGAGGACGACGGTTCGATTGCACTTGTAGTTTACACAACTAGCGATAGTTAATGTATCTCTCCTGAACATGATGTAGTAGTGGTATGTTACATGTATCCATCACTTACGAAATACCCATTCTTTCCAGACCTTCGACAGTTTATGCACTGGCATTATAATTTTCAATGCAAACCATTTCGATATTAAATCAGAGAGCGGTGGAATTTAACAGCACCACCGGCTGTGGAGTGGAAGTAGCTGATGACGTGAAGGCGTAATTACAGTATAGCAGTGATATGATTTATTAACAACACTACCACCAAACACAATCACTAAATTACTAAGTAAAATCCCTTCAAAAATAATTATTCAAAAACAGCAAAATAATTATAAGAAAAGCTTACTGGATGGCATTCACTAATAATGATATCCAAAACAGTAACACCAAAAAAGTTTCACTGAGGAAAGTAGCATTACTAATAACAGTGGAACTAATCCACTCTTCAGAGTCTCTTACATAATCTCCCAATTCATAGTTGAGCTCTGACTCATCCATACTAGAAGTCCTCAAGCAGGGAATAACTCAAAAAATTAACGATGAGATACTGGCGTAAGACGCATAAGATAATAATACGGTTGAAACTAGTTACACAGAACGATACAATACGGAATGAACAAGGCACACTGCAGTGCTGGCTTGAGCCAGATTGTTACACTAATTGAAAACCTTCTTCCTAACACACAAACAGGCCATCCATCATTATCAGTAGTATCAGATAACAAACTTATAGCAACCGCTTAGCACAGTTACACATGTGCACCTGCAATCGTCTGTCAGTAAATAGTGAAAAATGAAGCGCACAGCTTCAGAACATAGATGGCACACAGTGAAACGAGGTCAGTGTGGTACAACAAAGAATTAACAACAAGTATTAAGGACTTTTAAATGGACATTGTGGGGCCTGAAAGACCCGTTGACCAATCCAGTGTACAGGACACATACTACCGTGGTCCGATTAAAATTACTTGGTTGTTGACGACTTGTCACTTGCCGCTACAAAAAATGGCTCTGAGCACTATGGGACGTAACGTCTATGGTCATCAGTCCCCTAGAACTTAGAACTCCTTAAACCTAACTAACCTATGGACATCACACCCATCCATGCCCGAAGCAGGATTCGAACCTGCGACCGTAGCAGTCGCGCGGTTCCAGACCGAAGCGCATAGAACCACATGGCCACCGCGGCCGGCATGACTGAAATGGAAAATACTCTGTCGACAGCTGATTTTAATCATCCAGTAGCTGAACTGCGGCAGATAACACGCTTTTTAGCACTGAATTTAAATCACGTCCTAACCTAATCACAACCTCATGATGTGCAGTGTATCTGAGAAAATGTCGATCAACAATCTGCTGCAGAACTAAAATCACAATCGCTTTGTTCACGGCGTTTAATGCTAACCCCTACGAGAAAACTCGAGACGGAAAAATTTTCAGTTTCAGCGGTACAAGCAAACTATAACTTCTCGCTAAAGCAAACTGTAATATCTCGCTGTCATTGGTTATCTGAAATTATCCTCAAGACTGGTCACACGAGCTGGCGCCTTACCAACCGTAGGGCAGCCTTGGTTGCGGATCTTAGGTGACAGAGGCAGATTCCAAAGGAAAAAGTCATAGGAAGAGAAATAAGAGCAAACAAAATGCCAGTACGATGATGAAAACGACGCGGCAAAGTATAAGAAATAAAAAAAAATACATTTAAACCAATTAAATGAATAAAAATAATCTAAGTACTTTGATTAGGTCTAGAAAAGTAAAAAAAAAACCTGATTGTGTTTAATGAGATTCGAATGTACGATCTCCCGCACGTCAGACTTACGCACTAACCGCTGCACTAGGCCAGTACAGAATCGAATGTTGTTATCAAGGGTGATTGAAAGTAAAAGAACAGATTTCAGTTATTACAAAGAATGAAGAACAGAAACATACTGCGCCTGTTACTGAGGAAGGTTCAAATATGTTTGTGTTTCGTACATTCAACATGAGCACCATGCGTAGCTCGAGAAACATCGGAACGGTAGAACATTTCACTCCACTCACGTATCAACAGGTCCCTGTTTATGGAATCGAGAGCTATAACAATTCGATTTCTCAGCTCTTTAAAAGTAGCTGCCATAAATTGTACAAAGAGTCGGTTTTTTATGTTTCTCCAGCAGGACAGAAGTTGGGTGTGGGGAACGCACATTACACTTGAATAATTGAATGACTTCACGGAAAGTGGCACACGCTAAATGATTTCCCTTGTGGTTTAGGCACCATCTTGCTAGAAGAAATCAAGAGCGCAGCTGTCTCAAATTTTGAACCTTTCTCCAATGACATTGAAAGTTCTGCTTAAATAATAATATATAACTGACGTACTCTGTTTTCATTAAAGAGAGCTGAACAGAAGCAGTAATACTGAATCGTAGCAGAAATCTGAGCTGTTGTAAAGAGAAGTTAATAATGGTAAAGTAAATAATCTGACTGCAAGAACGTTGAACAGTATAAACTGCCTGAATAATCAACGCTGACGTAAAACCTACGATAATTAGTTTTGCAAAACTGATCACAGATCCAAGAACTAAAACTGCTACACAACCCTGATTAAATAAGAAAGAATGAAAATATTCGGTCCTTGTCTCTATTCTGCGCAGATTTGGATACCATGCTGCAGTACAGCTCTGTCTTGCGCGCTGCTACGCTAAAGCTGAAAATTTCTATAGAGTATGCACTCAAAGACGCTCATGAGGTGCAATGAGTTCTCTGTTAGTGGCGAATCGAAGTATTTTCGGAAGACACTTGCTCCCTTTTTCTACTTTTGAAAAAACCATGATCAATTAAAAATGTAAGAGAAAGGTAGGTGAAAAATGGCACTGCAATAATAAAACAGTGACTTCAAAAAATTATATTATAATTCCTCTTCACGCAAATAAACTATTTCATTACGTTTCCTCCTTCTCAGATAAATTACAATTACATAATCATCTTAATTAGACACAACGCTGCTCGCTCACATGTAACAGCTCGACAGCAAAGATATGACATTATTGTACAATCGATTAATACTCGGATGAGAAAATATCAACATGCACAATGTGTTTCTATGTTTCATAGTTTGTCAGCAATAAATAATTGAAATCTGTTCTTTATTTCTGAATGACGCGGTGTTTATGATGCTTAATTGCAGCCCTAAAAAATTTGGCTTCATGCAATGTCATGCGAAGCTTATCTAATGTAAGCTGATCACTGTGGTTATAATAAGTGTATATGTGACGCTAAGTAGCGTCTTATGCGGTGGGATTCAGTAGTGATTGGTTAGTGCTGTATACGAAACGTATCTATTTCGTTAACACAGTTGCGCGCGCGCGCGCGCGCGCGCGCGCGCGCGCGCGCGCGCGCGCGCGTGTGTGTGTGTGTGTGTGTGTGTGTGTGTTATGTGTGATGAAATACGAAGTAAAAGGGCCAGACTCCAGGTTTTGGGATCCAAACATATCAGGAAAGAAAACCGGACAACGAAATGGAAATGAACCGACTAATTGCTGCTGCAGTTTGGCAACGGAGTGTGGAGTGTTTATTGCTGTCAGATGTAGTTTTCTTTGTAGTGAAATCGAAGTAGACAGTTGGTTCAAATGGCTCTGAGCACTATGGGACTTAACTTCTAAGGTCATGAGTCACCTAGAACTTAGAACTACTTAAACCTAACTAACCTAAGGACATCACACACATCCATGCCCGAGGCAGGATTCGAACCTGCGACCGTAGCGGTCGCGCGGCTTAAGACTGTAGCGCCTAGAACCGCTCGGCCACTCCGGCCGGCGAAGTGGATAGTTCCTGTGAGTTAGTTTGGGTAGAGGTTATGCTTGACAAGCGGAATAAATTAACAGCTGGTCTCCTTAACCGACCATCAGATTCAAATTATAGAGTTGCTGAGCAGTTCAAAGAATATTTAAGTCTCATTTAAAATAGGTACCCCACTCATACAATTATAGTTGGTGGTAGCTTCAGTCTACCCTCGATATTTTGGCGGAAATACGTATATAAAGTCGGAGGTAAGCGTAAAACGTCGTCCGAAATCGCTCTGAATGCTTTCTCAGAAAATTATTTTGAACAATTAGTTCAGGAGCCCACTCGAAGTGCAAATGGTAGCGAAAACATGCTTGACCTCTCTGCAACAAAGAATCCTGATCAAATAGGTAGCATCAAGACGAATACAGAGATTAGTAGCCACAACGTTGTTTGTTCGAGGCTGAACACCACAACATCCAAACCCACCAAACATAAATACAAAATAAAGCTATTTTTTTTTAAAAAGCAGATAAAAATTCGCGTGAGGACTTCTTAAAAGACGGTCCCTACTTCTTCCACTCTGAATATGTAAGCGTACACTGAACGTGATTTCAGTTCCAAAAACAGTGCCGGCCGAGGTGGCCGAGCGGTTCTAGGCGCTAGAGTCTGGAACCGCGCGACCGCTACGGTCGCAGGTTCGAATCCTGCCTCGGGCACGGATGTGTGTGATGTCCTTAGGTTAGTTAGGTTTAAGTAGTTCTAAGTTCTAGGGGACTCAGAAGTTAAGTCCCATAGTGCTCAGAGCCATTTGAACCATTTTTTTGCCAAAAACAGTAGTGGCGGGTATTGAGAAACATACACCAAATACAGTATAAAGAGGTAGTACTGATTCCCTAGGATACACAAATCAGGTCAGAACACTGTTGTAGAAGTAACGGAAAAAGCGTATCAAATCTAAAACAAAGCAAAACCCTCAAACCTGGCCTTGTTTTACAAAAGCTCGAAACATAGCGCGAAATTTAGTGCGAGATCCTTTTAATAATTTCCACAACGAAACTCTGTCTGAAAACCTGTCGTACGTAAATTACGCCAGTGGTGATACGCAATCAATACCTTCACTGTGCGATAATAATGGTGGTGTTATTGATGACAGTGCCACTAAAGCAGTGCTCCTAAACACGCTTTCCCGAAATTCCTTCACAAAAGAAGACGGAGTAAATACTCCAGCATTCGAATCGGGAACAACTGCCAACACGAGTAACTTAGAAGTACGTATCCTCAGTGTAGCGAAGTAGCTTAAAATACTAAAGAAGAGTAAGACTGTATATAAGTCAAGTTCCTGTCAGAATATGCTGACACAGTAGCTCCATATTTAGCAATCATATACAACCGATCGGTCGTTGAAAGATCCCTACCTAAAGACTGGAAAGTTGCACAAGTAACACCAATACGCAAAAAGGTAAATAGGAGTAATCTGCTGAATTAAAAACCCGTATCACTAACGTTGATTTGCAATAGGATTTTGGAACATATACTGTGTTCGAAGATTATGGGCTATCTCGAAGAAACGATTTATTGACAAAAAGGCAACACGGATTCAGAAAATATCGTTCTTGCGCAACACAACTAGCTCTTTATTCTCAATAAGTATTGGTTCCATTGACAGGGGTGTCAAACTGATTTCATATTTTCAGAATGCCAGGTTTTTGGCACAGTACCTAACAAGCGACTTCTAATCAGATTGCGTGCCTATGACTATCGTCTCAGTTGTGCGACTTGATTCATGATTTCCTGCCAGAGAGGTCACAGTTGGAAGTAACTGACGCGAAATCATCGAGAAAAACATAAGTAACATCTGGCGTCCACCCTCTGCTATTTCTGATCTACATAAATGATTTGGGAGACAATCTGAGAAATAATCCCAGATTGTTTGCAGATAATGCTGTCATTTACCTTCTTATAAAGTTATCAGATGATCAAAAACATTTCAAAACGATTTAGACAGAATATCTGTATGGTGCGAAAAACAACAATTTACTAAAAGTAATGAAAAGTGTGAAGTTATTCTCATGAGAACCAAAAGGAATCCGCTTACTTTCCGTTACGCGATAAATCACTCAAATGTAAAGGCTGTAAATTTATACTTGGGGATTACAATTCCGAGTAACTTAGGTTGGAACGATCACATAAATGACGTTGTGGGTAAACTAAACCAAAGACCACTATTTATTGGCAGAACACTGAGAAAATGTAACAGGTATATTAAAGAAACTGCCTACACTGCGCTTGTACGTTCTATTGTGGAGTGTTGCTGTGCGTTATGGGATCTGTATCAGATAGGATTGACGGAGGATATCGCACAATTTCAGAGAAGGGCAGTTCATTCCATATTACCATGAAGTAGGGGATAGAGCGCTACGGGCACGATATGTGAATTGGCACTGACAGTCATTAAGAAAAGGTGTTTTCGTAGCGGTAAGATCTTCTCATGAAATTTCACTCTAACTTTCTCACCAGATCGTGAAAATATTCTGTTAGCGTCAAGTCTAGCTACGTAGGGAGGAATGATAATCATTATAAAATAACAGAAATCAGAGCTCGCACAGAAAGATTTAACTGTTCGTTTTTCCCACTCGTGGTTTGAGAGTAGAACGGCAGAGAAATAGCTTGAAAGTGGTTAGATGAACTCTCTGTCAGGCACTGAATTGTAAATTGCAGAGTGATTATGTGGATGTGTATGTAGACTGTAGTCGCAGTCACGTCAGGACACTCTACTCACAGTCTGCCCGGGAGTCAGCAAAACACCGCCCCGCTACCTTTTCATGTGTCTGGCACCGTTCCCTCGGTATCGACAGCCGCCAACTGCCACTCCGTCCAGCAGGCGTACATCTCCAGACTAGGCTGCATTGACTCTTCCTAACAGACTCGAGGACGGACTTCTCGGCACTGGTGCTGGTTTACTGTGAATGGTAGTCCCCGTCCCCGGCTCCAAGCTCCGGCCATTCCCAGCCCGAAGTAAGCCTCCAGGAGCAGACCATTGTGGAGTCCAGAGAGCACTAGTCATCCTGTGCCAATCCCAGACCTTTCAACGCCCTAATCCCTGTGTTGTCCTCAAGCAGTGGCCCATCATCCTACCAGCCGCTGGCTTAAAGCTCCAATGCTCCTGCTGCCCGACACGACCCTCTTCGCTGTCATGTTCACCCGCGCAAATCCGGCAGCGTTACGTTCAGTTACTTTGATGTTATGCGCGACCTCTGCCGCAACGGGAACACACCACCAGCGTTAGCGCAGCTGCCGTGCCGAGAGGGCGGCACTTCATGGATGCCACATTGTCGTGGGCACAAGCAAACGAAATTCTTAGGTTTCACACAAATATGGGATTGTGCTGTCGCGTTGCAGTGTCTCCTGTGTGACCTGAGGGGCTACTGTTATCCCAATGTCATTAAGTCCAGTTTAATAATCCGTGAATTGTATACGCAGCTCCAGTTTTGTATGTTCGTAATATGTCTGCTGCACAGTTGAAACAGACGACACAGTTGATGAGTACATACTGCTGGTATTCACTGAACAGTCCTGAACCCAGTGGTTAAATGGACAAAGATCCCAAGCGTTTTGAGAGCAGGCACTTATCAATACGCCCCCTTCAACTGTTCTTCGATAATGCTGCTTTACAACGGTGTAACTGTTTCCCCTTCATGTCGGAACTCCAAAATTTTTTGCAAGGTTGCACTGTCTATTCTCAAATCTCGGTTTCCACAATAATCCCATGTTACTGGCACTACTGTAGAATGTTTCTAGAATCTTATTTGCATCTGCAAAGTGTGCACATCAATTATTTCACAGGCGTTCTCTTTAGAATGCACTAAATACATTATATTCCCGCCTGCTTAGCTGAGTGGTAACGTGTTTTTCTACCATACAGTGGGCCTGGGTTCGACTGCCGGCTGGGTTTTCACCACTGGTAGACTGGGTATTGTGCTGTACTTGTCATCACCTCATCATCACCTACGCGCAAGTCTGCCAATGAGGCGTCACCAGAACTAACAAGGGAACCTCCCCATCGCGCCCTCGTCAGATTTAGTTATGAGTTGGCACAGTGGATAGGCCTTGAAAAACTGAACACAGATCAATCGAGAAAACAGGAAGAAGTTGTGTGCAACTACGAAAAAATAAGCAAAATATACAAACTGAGTAGTCCATGTGCAAGATAGGCAATATCAAGGCTAATTTAAACTCAGAAGCTCCGTGGTCCCGTGGTTAGCGTGAGCAGCTGCGGACGGAGAGGTCCTTGGTTCGAGTCTTCCCTCCAGTGAAAACTTTAATTTTTTTTCAGTTTATGTGACAAACTCTTATGTTTTCAACACTTTTTGGGAGTGATTATCACATCCACAAGAAAACCGAAATCGGGTAAGGTAGAAGAATCTTTTTACCCATTCGCCAAGTGTACAAGTTACGTGGGTCAGTAACATATTCCTGTCATGTGGCGCACATGCCGTCACCAGTGTCGTTTAGAATATATTAGACGCGTTTTCCTGTGGAGGAATCGGTTGACCTATCACCGTGCGATCAAATGTTTTCGGTTCCCATTGGAGAGGCACGTCCTTTCGTCTACTAATCGCACGGTTTACCGGTGCGGTCGCAAAACACAGACACTAAACTTATTACAGTGAACAGAGACATCAATGAACGAACAGACAGATCATAACTTTGCGAAAATAAAGAAATTAAACTTTTCACTGGAGGGAAGACTTGAACCAAGAACCTGTCGTTCCGTCCTTGCTCACGCTAACCACGGGACCACGGTGCTCCTGAGCTCTAATAACCTTGATGTTACCTATCTTGCGCATGGACTACTCAGTTTGTATATTTTGCTTATTTTTTCATAGTTCCACACAACTTCTTTCTGTTTTTTTCGATTGATCTGTGTTCAGTTTTTCAAGGCGTATCCAGTGTGCCAACTTATATCTAAATCTGAGGGGGGTGCGATGGGGAGGTTCCCTTGTAAGTAATGCATACGACCGCCGAACTTGCCCGGATAGGACCTCCCGGCCATCGATGTTACACCATCATTTCATTTAATATCAATTCATTACACTATATTACATTAATACTTATTCCATAGAACAAGAATATGACATTTTGTAATGATATGGAACCTGTCACTGTAAATTCGTACATAAAAATTCGTCTATTAAATATAAGGAATTGCATTCAGAAATTCTTTTAAATTGTTTTCTTTAAATGTTGGTTGGCTACCGGTCTATTCTATTAATGCTAATTGGTAATTGACTAAAGACTTTTTGTGGCAGCATAGTTCACCCCTTTCAGTGCTAAAGTCAGATTTAACTCAGCGTCACAGCTATGGTTCAAATGGCTCTGAGCACTATGGGACTTAACTTCTGAGGTTATCAGTCCCCTAGAACTTAGAGCTACTTAAACCTAACTAACCTAAGGACATCACACACATCCATGCCCGAAGCAGGATTTGAACCTGCGACCGTAGCGGTCGCGCGGTTCCAGACTGTAGCGCCTAGAACCACTTGGCCTCTCCAGCCGGCCATAGCTATGCACTTTGCAGTTACCTTAAAAATGGGAATTAGTTAGTAACAACAAATTTCAAAAGTGAATATATGTACTGTGACGGTACTGTGAATATCCCTAGTTCATTCAAAAACGTGTGCAAGGTGATACTCGGTGGGCTCCAGCTATTATTCTGATTACACACTTTTGTGTGGTGAGTACTTTTATCTTAATGAATTATCCGAAAATACTACGCTGTATGAAAGTAGTGAATGAAAGTAGGCATAGTAGCCTAATTCACTGATATGATTATCATTAAAATTTGCGATAACGTAAACAGCATAAGTAGCTGGACTCAAATATTTCAGCAGATCATCAGTGTGTTTCTTCCGGTTCACTTACTCGTCAATGCACATACCCAGAATTCTGAATATTCTGTCTTCGCAACTGACTTTCGTTCAAGGTCTCTATTCATCCATGGTATTATACCATTTTCTGTACAGAGCTGTATAAACTGTGTTTTCTGAAAATTTAGTGAGAGTCCATTTGCAGAGAACAACTTAATTATTTTCTGAATGACAGTATTTACAAATTCCTCAGCTAATTTTTGTTTGTTGGGTGTCGTTACTATACTTGTATCATCAGCAAAAATAACTAGCTTTACCTAATCATGAATATAGAGTGGCAAGTCATTAATATATATTAAGGTCAATAAGGTGGTAGGGAAACTAGAAAATCTGAAAAGGGAAATGCAAAGGCTCAATCTAGATATAGTAGGGGTCAGTGAAGTGAAGTGGAAGGAAGACAAGGATTCCTGGTCAGATGAGTATCAGATAACATCAACAGCAGCAGAAAATGGTATAATAGGCGTAGGATTCGTTATGAATAGGAAGGTAGGGCAGAGGGTGTGTTACTGTGAACAGTTCAGTGACCGGGTTGTTCTAATCAGAATCGACAGGAGCCCAACACCGACAACGATCGTTCAGGTATACATGCCGACGTCGCAAGCTGAAGATGAACAGATAGAGAAAGTGTATGAGGATATTGAAAGGGTAATGCAGTATGTAAAGGGGGACGAAAATCTAATAGTCATGGGCGACTGGAATGCAGTTGTAGGGGAAGGAGTAGAAGAAAAGGTTACAGGAGAATTTGGGCTTGGGACAAGGAATGAAAGAGGAGAAAGACTAATTGAGTTCTGAAACAAGTTTCAGCTAGTAATAGCGAATACCCTGTTCAAGAATCACAAGAGGAGGAGGTATACTTGGAAAAGGCCGGGAGATACGGGAAGATTTCAATTAGATTACATCATGGTCAGACAGAGATTCCGAAATCAGATACTGGATTGTAAGGCGTACCCAGGAGCAGATATAGACTCAGATCACAATATAGTAGTGATGAAGAGTAGGCTGAAGTTCAAGACATTAGTCAGGAAGAATCGATACGCAAAGAAGTGGGATGCGGAAGTACTAAGGAATGACGAGATACGTTTGAAGTTCTCGAACGCTATAGATACACCAATAAGGAATAGCGCAGTAGGCAGTACAGTTGAAGAGGAATGGACATCTCTGAAAAGGCCCATTACAGAAGTTGGGAAGGAAAACATAGGTACAAAGAACTTAGCTGCGAAGAAACCATGGGTAACAGAAGAAATACTTCAGTTGATTGATGAAAGGAGGAAGTACAAACATGTTCCGGGAAAATCAGGAATACAGAAATACAAGTCGCTGAGGAAATAAATAAATAGGAAGTGCAGGGAAGCTAAGATGAAATGGCTGCAGGAAAAATGTGAAGACATCGAAAAAGATATGATTATCGGATGGGCAGACTCAGGATACAGGAAAGTCAAAACAACCTTTGGTGACATTAAAAGCAACGGTGGTAACATTAAGAGTGCAACGGGAATTCCACTGTTAAATGCAGAGGAGAGAGCTGATAGGTGGAAAGAATACATTGAAAGCCTCTATGAGGGTGAAGATGTGTCTGATGTGATAGAAGAAGAAACAGGAGTCGATTTAGAAGAGATAGGGGATCCAGTATTAGAATCGGAATATAAAAGAGATTTGGAGGACTTACGGTCAAATAAGGCAGAAGGGATAGATAACATTCCATCAGAATTTCTAAAATCATTGGGGGAAGTGGCAACAAAACGACTATTCACGTTGGTGTGTAGAATATATGAGTCTGGCGATATACCATCTGACTTTCGGAAAAGCATCATCCACACAATTCCAAAGACGGCAAGAGCTGACAAGTGCGAGAATTATCGCACAATCAGCTTAACAGCTCATGCATCGAAGCTGCTTACAAGAATAATATACAGAAGAATGGAAAAGAAAATTGAGAATGCGCTAGGTGACGATCAGTTTGGCTTTAGGAAAAGTAAAGGGACGAGAGAGGCAATTCTAACGTTACGGCTAATAATGGAAGCAAGGCTAAAGAAAAATCAAGACACTTTCATAGGATTTGTCGACCTGGAAAAAGCGTTCGACAATATAAAATGGTGCAAGCTGTTCGAGATTCTGAAAAAAGTAGGGGTAAGCTATAGGGAGAGACGGCTCATATACAATATGTACAACAACCAAGAGGGAATAGTAAGAGTGGACGATCAAGAACGAAGTGCTCGTATTTAGAAGGGTGTAAGACAAGGCTGTAGCCTTTCGCCCCTACTCTTCAATCTGTACATCGAGGAAGCAATGATGGAAATAAAAGAAAGGTTCAGGAGTGGAATTAAAATACAAGGTGAAAGGATATCAATGATACGATTCGCTGATGACATTGCTATCCTGAGTGAAAGTGAAGAAGAGTTAAATGATCTGCTGAACGGAATGAACAATCTAATGCGTACACAGTATGGTTTGAGAGTAAATCGGAGAAAGACGAAGGTAATGAGAAGTAGTAGAAATGAGAACAGCGAGAAACTTAACATCAGGATTGATGGTCACGAAGTAAATGAAGTTAAGGAATTCTGCTACCTAGGCAGTAAAATAACCAATGACGGACGGAGCATGGAGGACATCAAAAGCAAACTCGCTATGGCAAAAAAGGCATTTCTGGCCAAGAGAAGTCTACTAATATCAAATAGCGGCCTTAATTTGAGGAAGAAATTTCTGAGGATGTATGTCTGGAGTACAGCAGTGTATGGTAGTGAAACATGGACTGTGGGAAAACCGGAACAGAAGAGAATCGAAGCATTTGAGATGTGTTGCTATAGACGTATGTTGAAAATTAGGTGGACTGATAAGGTAAGGAATGAGGAGGTTCTACGCAGAATCGGAGAGGACAGGAATATGTGGAAAACACTGATAAGGAGAAGGGACAGGATGATACGACATCTGCTAAGACATGAGGGAATGACTTCCATGGTACTAGAGGGATCTGTAGAGGTCAAAAACTGTAGAGGAAGACAGAGATTCGAATACGTGAAGCAAATAATTGAGGACGTAGGTTGCAAGTGCTACTCTGAGATGAAGAGGTTAGCACAGGAAAGGAATTCGTGGCGGGTCGCATCAAACCAGTCAGTAGACTGATGATCAAAAAAAAAATTAAAAAAAAGGGAACCAATACTGAACCCTCTGTGACACTGTGCTTGATACCTCCCCAGTTAATGGACTACGCTGTCTATACTGTTAATTTCAACCTACTACATTCTTCCAGTTACACGTGAATTAAACCCATTTTGCACAGTCCCATTCATACCGCAATACGTAAGATTACCTTGAAGTATTTCATGATTCGTACAGTCGAAAGCCTTAGTGAGATCATAAAAACTCCCAGTGGCTGTTGTTTGGTCCTTCAGAGCAGTTAATATTCGTTCAGTGAAAGCATATATAGCATTTTTTGTTGAAAACCCTTCCTGAAAACCAAATTTATATTTTATTGGTATTTCATTTTTACCAATATGTGAAGCTGCTAATGAATACGTTGCTTCTTCAATAATTTTGGATGAAGTTGTTAGAACTGAGATTGGGCTGCAGTTGATAACATCAGATGTATCCCTCTTCTTACGCAATGAAACGTCTCTCCAGAAACATGTACTGTTTCAGAGAGCTAGTAATTATGTGGCTCAGAGTTCTACTTACCTGTTGGGATCAATCCTTTAGTATTGTGTTCGAAATGCCATCCCATGCGAACTTTTACTTTCGAGTGAATTTATTATTTTCCTGATTTCAGTAGGAGTGGTGGGTTGAATTTCAGTTTCGTTAAATTGCATATGTATTGCCTCTTCCACATACAGCCTTGCATTTTCTAATGAACAGCTGGATCCTATTTTCCTTACAATACTTAAAAATGATTATTAACAGTATTTTATGTCTCTGACTTTTCGTCAAAAATTTTCATTTATTTTGATAGAAATAGAGTCTTCCTGTGGCCTAGGTTGTCTTGTTTCCTCTTTAATAATATTCCGAATTGTTTTAATTTTATTATCAGAGATGACCCTCTCAGATACAATGCACACACTGCTGGATTTTTAATAACACTTCTTATTACAGTGCAGTAGTTTTTGTAATGTTTGACTTTCTGGGTCATTACTCCTTCTACCTATAAGATACATTTTCCTTTTCTGTTTACGAGGTGTTTTTATTTCTTTAGTAAGCCACAGCTTTTTAGATGGTTTCTTAAGATTATGTTTTACTGTTGGCTTAGACAAATGTTTTCGAATATGCTCACATCAATTTAGCTTCAGGCTCTCAGTACATCTCACCCAAGTCTAACCGTTGCAAAATTGTAATTGTAAAATCGTTAACTGAGTGCACTATCTTGGAGGACTATTCTGCTTTACTGTATGGAGCTAAGTCATATACTGTAACTAGCTGTACATTAGGATCAGGAAGATCATTCTCAACATGAAAAGTTTTTTTTGATTAAAGTTAACGTAGTCTATAAAAGCCTTATACATCTGTGTGCTACTTTCCTGTACCACCCAAGCAGAAACACCAATAACTTATGTCAAATTGAAAGACCCAAGTAATACTTCAAAGCCATTCTTTCTATATGACTCTTTCAGGAAATCTACACCGAAATTCCCACAAATAATTATTTGCTTCCCTCTGTCTGACAGACAGCACTACGAAGAATCCAAATTTTTCAGAAGTTGCTGAGAACTTCCCAAAGGGGACCTATACACAGCAACAATTATAAAAGTACCATTGTTTAGTTTAAGGTTACAAGCACAAGTTTCTATATGTTGCTCTACACACAATCTTTTAGTTTCGAAATTTTTCACGCTACGATAAATTTTAACATGTATGACAACTCCTTGTCTCTCCATAGTGTCACTACTCACATATGCTGAAAACTTATATCTTCATATATTTATCTTTTCCATATCTGACTATATAAGCTCACACAGGTATAGTACACGTATTCGAATCTCAGTTCCTTAATTTTCTAAACAAACAAAAAGCTCATCTACTTTGTGTTTTAATTCCTTGATATTCTGATGAAATATACTATTATTATTTTTCACTGTACTTTTAAGAGAACCTTGTGATATACTAACATTATTTTTCACTTTACTTTTTAACACCTCTGGTACCTGCCTCTCTGAGCTTATCATTAAGCTTAATTTCATTCAATCTTCCATCATTGGACACTGATCTTAGCCTAAAAAATAGGTACTTCCATGAGTTTCAGTGACACCCCACCTGCAATAAAGATTTTGATATCATCGCATCGAATTTATCCCTCCCTTTCCTATTAAGATGCAGGCCTTGCCGTGTGAAGTCGCACCTCCAAATACTATCAGCAGTAACTAAACTGAGGCCTGACAAAGCAGCTGCCAGAAGCAGCATGGAAGCAGCAACCAAGCTAACATCTGTATGGTTTGTTTCGGATGCTAGTTTTAGCTGCTCACACTCAGTATTACAGCCCTGATCCCTGTCGATACTGTTTCCTGCTCCACCCGGTATCTACTTTTTAAAACTCTTCCAAAATGATCTGGCATTCTCTGTCACTTGGCTAAGGCATGTACTGGTCTCTAAAAAACTTGTGACATGCTACTCGTCACCTAATTTTTCCTGCAAGATCTGACTCACACCTATTCCATTGCTGCTACCTAACAACAGAACTTTCCTCATACTTTCTACTTTTTTTGAAATAGTTGGTTTCCTGGTGAGTGTTAACTACACTCACAGCACCTTGAGTTTCTTCCTTACTTAACTGAGGTAGAAAGGACAAATCTGTTGTTTGTGCCAATGATGAAACTGTCAAACACTGTTCTCTTTCTGTGGTCCCTGTTCCTTGCTACCACTTCCCCCTATATTCAGCTGTCTCCTCCCTTAACCTCGTCAGTTCCTCACTAGCGCTATCCAGTTCAGCCTTTTGGGCTCCAATCATTCCTTCCTGTTCAGCTATTTTCCTGTCGCTTGTACATACTTCCCCAATTCCCACGCCACTACATTCTCCCCAATATAACCATCTGTCACAACAACTGCATAGAACCCCAGAACTAGCTTTCCTACGGCAGCTCAACAATTCTCCGGGCGCTGATAACCTCGTTGTTGTGCGCCCTAAAACACTAATCATCATCATCATCATCATCATCATCAAACACTTCTCGCTCATGGTTGTTTATAAACTTTTTACAAAATTTACCTACACAATAATAGTAACATTCTATGAACTACGGATCACAAGAGTCACTAAGGTCATGTGGACCACCCTATATGTGTATACTATTAAAATAGTAATACAATGCACTTAAAATGACGTTAAAACTCAAAACCCATACACCCAAAAAATTACTCTTACGATCGTGTGTGCGTGATATGGACTTTACGTGTTTTTGAAAATAAATAAAAGGTAGAACTTAAAATCTTAATTTCCCCGAGGAGATAAGGCACTACTAAACATATGTGTAACGAAAACAACCTAAATTTTTCACTTAATACTTACGCAAACCTCTTAGGCTGCACCTACATTGCATCCGGAAGTCGTCCGATACGAACCTATCCGGCGAAGGGCGATAAACACGCCCCGGCGTCATCCAACGTGAATGCTGCATTGGGCCCGAGCCGATCAGGCAACGGCACGCGAGACGGCCGAAGTGGCCGTGCGGTTAAAGGCGCTGCAGTCTGGAACCGCAAGACCGCTACGGTCGCAGGTTCGAATCCTGCCTCGGGCATGGATGTTTGTGATGTCCTTAGGTTAGTTAGGTTTAACTGGTTCTAAGTTCTAGGGGACTAATGACCTCAGCATTTGAGTCCCATAGTGTTCAGAGCCATTTGAACCATTTGAACCAACGGCGCGCGTCTGACGCACGTCGGACGCTGGCTGCCAGCTGACGCACATAACCGATGGAAGAAATTACACTGAGCGTCAACCCAGGATATGGTCGTGATTCTTGAGTTTCCGCACTGGACTCAGTTACACGCTTTAGGTCAGCAGTTGCAGTTGTTGAGAAGCTATCATGAGTGATTCGGACGACGACTTTTGGCTGCTGCTAGACTAGAACGTTCTTCTTAAAAGACGTAGGAAACAGAGTTGAGTGAATCTTTTTAATGAAAAAAGGTTCAAATGGCTCAGAGCACCATGGGACTTAATATCTGAGGTCATCAGTCCCCTAGAACTTGGAACTACTTAAAACTAACTAACCTAGGTGCATCACACACATCCATGCCCGAGGCAGGATTCGAACCTGCGACCGTAGCGGTCGCGCGGTTCCAGACTGAAGCGTCTAGAACCTTTCGGCCACACCAGCTGGGCAGTTTTAATGAGGACAAAGCTGCAGGGAACTTATTTTTATAGATGTGGGAGGTTATGAAAAACAGAGTGACGGAAGAACATTTTCCGCTTCTACTTTGTCTGCGGTCTTGAAGAACTTTATTGCTGCGCTACTGCAGCCTTCGCCTATTGAAGGAATTACTACAGACATACCGTTTGTCTTGCTTTGAGAAGATGTGTATCCTTTTAAAACTTATCTCATCCAGACGACATCTCTCACATGAAGAAAAAGTTTTCAATTACAGGCTATCGAAGGCTAGAAGATGTGTGGAGTGTGCCGCCGGTATCTTGACTGCCATGTGGCGTTTACTTGCAAAATGTATTGAAACAGAACCTGGAAAAGCGGAGAGGATAGTGAAATGTATCTGCTTCCTGTAGAACATAATTATTGACCGTGAAGGTGGTGGCTTCTTCAACTCTGTAAATCTAGCAGAAGACATAAGTGCATCACAATATCAAGAAAGTAGTTCATCAACAGCGTTCAACAGACCGTCAGAATAGGCTCGAATTATCAGAGACAAATTCAGGTTATACTTCAATGGGATTCGGGCCAGCGCCGTTCCGTGGTAAAACAAACGCACCGAGTAGTATTTTAGCAATTAGAAACATATTTCTTTTTGACAGTTTGATAAAATACGTTATATGTTAAAAGTAATATGATTGAAATTAGTACTGATTTGTTGTAACATGAAGTGGTTTGAAAGCAAGCATGAAAACTACTGCAACGTAATTTTGAAATTTACGTTTGATTGATAGTTGCTCCCCAAAGTATTTCCTCAGTTCTCGCTTAATATCTCGGTTATGGTAGCATTTAATCCGTTGGTCCTACAAGCGAGGCTCATTCCTCACGTGATGAATTAGAAATTCCTTGTCGATCATCCCGCTCATAGTCCACCGCCGGACTGCACTGCCGGATTGGAAACAAACATGTTTGGTCGGCCAATCCGGCAGTTCGGTGCCGGACGACGTCGTACTGCGGGTCTTTCTCCAGTGTAGGCACGTACATTAGCCCCCTGGAGTTTGTTTTTTACGGCGTTAGCCGACGTCGGACCGGATCGGAACGGACGACTTCCATATGCAGTGTAGGTGGAGCCTTAAAGTTGTATGAAAACCTACGTCTGAAGTACGCGGAAACCGGCCTTTCGGATATTCTTTTCCGAGCTCTAAGACCGCCTTCGCTCCTACTCAGGATTAAATATTTTTGACATTTAGCAGTGGAGCAAGCAGTCATCATTCTCTTAGGTATATATCGTCTTTCAACTATTTTGGCCGGTGTGGCCGCGCGGTTCTAGGCGCTTCAGTCTGGAACCACGTGACCGCTACGGTCGCAGGTTCGAATCCTGCCTCGGGCATGGATGTGTGTGATGTCCTTAGGTTAGTTAGGTTTAAGTAGTTCTAAGTTCTAGGGGACTGATGACCACAGATGTTAAGTCCCATAGTGCTCAGAACAATTTTTGAACTATTTTGGCCACGCGAAGTGGCCGCGCGGTTCGAGGCGCCATGCACGGATTGCGGGGCCCCTCCCGCCGGAGGTTCGAGTCCTCCCTCGGGAATGGGTGTGTGCGTTGTTCTTAGCATAAGTTAGTTTAAGTTAGTTTCAGTAGTGTGTAAGTCTAGGGACCGATGACCTCAGCAGTTTGGCCCCATAGGAATTCACACACATCTGAACTATTGTGACAAACAAATTAGGACTTTGTAATCAACGAAACACCAGCTCAAACGGAGTATTACGTTCAAACATATCAGTGTGTCAAAGGAACGACCTTTAATTAGTGGATGGGTTCGATCCACGGCTGATTCGCGTGTCCGTGCTCTAAAACAAGCTCTAATCGCTGCTTGCTATCCTATAGACCTCTCCGCCCGTTTTACACGTGCTGTGCAGGAGATAACGTTTGACTTGTCGTGCTATAAAGCTAATGTGGCTTCCATGCGCTGGTACTTTATACACTTTCTCACATAATGAACTACAGGCAGTTCTATATTATCCAATTGTAATACATGCCTTATTACCCGCAACTGATATGACGATTCACATTTCATTGACACTGTTGGTACTGTCACCCATTTCCGTTTCAGAATGTTGTTAGAGAAAAGCTTTAGATCATTATGAAAAGTTGTAGTTATTTAACGCAAAATTGGGGTACATTGTGGCTCTCGTATAAAAGAATGCAGTATGTCTGCAGCTCCATACAAAACATGATGTGTTACAAAGATTCAAGTGATGTCACAAGTTTACATCTTCTACATACATAAGGGTGAGTCTGGTATCGAAACCAAAATTTTTAACTGGTGCAATTCAGTTACAAATGTGTGGCATAATTTTCTAAACAACGACGTGTCTCAACGACGAATTGACAATAAGGGGCGAACGGTTATTGCATTGTTCCATTGACCTCCAACAAGGTGTCCTGATGTGATGGTATGTGTTTTATTTTTATTTATTTATTTATTGTTAGTGAGACTTTGTGAAAGACTCGGCTTAAGCGTCTCTCCTTCCAGCGACGTTGGGTGAAATGCGGCGCAGCATAACAAAAGCAGTGAACGCGTTATCTTTACATGTGCTCGCAAATACCTAAGACAAAGACAGTTTTGGCTATCGTCTTCATGTTTGTCGTGGGCTCCACGGAGGGTACATTCAATATTTGTGAATGCTAAGTGAAAACTTTGACCCTAAACGTAATTTTACAATAAGCGAAATTAATTTTAATGTATATATTCTTTCAGAATTGGAGGCGGTTATTTAAAAAGAAGGGAAAAAAAGACTTCGTAGTCGCGGCTTAAGTTATGATTCGCCCCAAGTTCTCATCTTCAGTCATGTAAAGTTCTAGCGCCTCACAAAACAGTTGATTCTGCAGATCTACGTATTTGCCAAATACGTTCATTTAGAGAGGATCCTGTTCAGTGTAGAGCCTGTTTGTTGCCACATACATCTGGATTTGTACTTTCCACAAACTGAAATATTTCTACACATCATTTTTTCGCTAGTAATATGACCGCCCATCCATAATTGGCCGATAGTGATGAATCTCGGTAGCAATGGCGAGTCGTATTGGGTCTTCCAAGGCTGCTTGCGTATCTTTGGTTCGCTGCCGGGCCGCGTCACCAGGTGGCGCTCCGGGGCGGGAGGTAAGCTAATGTAGTCGGCACGCTCTATGTGTTGTATTATTTGACGCCACTTCCTGCTTTTTATCGTTGAAACACAAAATAAGTTCTACGTTATTTCGCAAACATGCCACTTCAAGAAGAACGTATATGAAGGGAGAACGCTCCCCACGTCACGCGCAGAAGGCGCAGAAACTCATAGTCGAAGAGTTTCATATTGTACGTTGCATTCTACGAATATATTCTGTTTCGAAGCACCAGGACGTTGAATGCCTCGAGAACGAACCGTTACTGTACGAATAGTTGTAATAAAGTGTCGGGGAACGGCATATTGGTGGTGAAAGAATTTTCGTATTTAGCTGCTTTCGCATTAGAACTTGCTTGTAATGAGAGTAAGCTGCTTTAAAGCAACGATTCATTTAAGATTCATGAAAACGTGTTGTTCTTATTATGATTTATTATACAATAAAACGTCAGTGACATTTTGGAGACTAAAGTACAGAAAAAGGGTCGAATGACAAGCGACTTTCAGTAGAGTTTGATTACTCGAAACACCGCGATGTAAATTCGGCGTTAGAATGGAAGAGGGTTCGCGTCCCATTTAATCCACATTTTTTTATCTTCTTCGCGCCGGCCGCGGTGGCCGTGCGGTTCTAGGCGCTGCAGTCCGGAACCAAGGGACTGCTACGGTCGCAGGTTCGAATCCTCCCTCGGGCATGGATGTGTGTGGTGTCCTTAGGTTAGTTAGGTTTAAGTAGTTCTAAGTTCTAGGGAACTGATGACCTAAGATGTTAAGTCCCATAGTGCTCAGAGCCATTATCTTCTTCGCGTTTTCTAAATGGTTGTGGGGGTTTGATATGAAATTAATAGGAATAATCTCTGTCATATTTGTTGTTATGTAAATGTAAGTCCGCTTTTGTCAGGAGTGAGTGTGTTTGATTTGGTGATAATCTGATCTCTTTAACTTATTACACTTTCACAGATATTAAAGTTACTGTGTATGCGTGCCATAGAACAACATGATTAGGATACGATCGGGAGAGGAAAATGTTCGTCGTAATACAGCTAACGTAGGAATTCTACGCTCGTCTATTTTTGTGAAAAAGACTGTATGGCTTGCGTGCCAAACAAATCCGACGACTGCTGCTGGAGAGCGCTGCGAGCGCAGAGTCACGTGTGCCGACTGCGCTGCATCTCGTAACGTGGGATATCTCGTCCGAGTGCCCGTCAACATTAGCTGCCCATGTAGTCCCGTGTGCCGACGGCTTCAGCGAAGGAGAGTTGGCGTAGCAGCAGTAGGCGAATGCACCAAGCTTGAGAAGACCGTTTACGAGGAAATTTGCGCTACTGCGCGTATTGCGTGGCGGTTATAGCTCCGTGGGCTGTGGGGCTGGCAGCATTTGGCAATGGTCACTATTCTGCTGGTCGTGCCGTATTTTGGTTGCACCTTGGCCGACGGGAGGAACTGATTTTTGGGGCCCTCCGTTTGTCCATTAAAGCCATACTTGCGGAAGACGAAGCCGATCTTCTGGAGGCGTAGATATTACTGTTCCAATCGCTGGATCCAAACATTGTAATTTATTTACTTCTGCATTTGTACTGCCACCACGGCTGAGAGATGACTTAATTTGCCTTCAGCTGCTTTGGCTCCGGCTATGTGTAATGTCATACTGTTTAAGCTTGCATGTAAGTGATTTATTTTAAATTCGTGGGTTTATTTGTACTGAAAACTGATGGAAATCTGGTGCGTTTTAGTATTGCCCCAACTGGAACACTAGGTTTAAACTACGGTTACGTCAATGAACGGTTGTTCCACTGGTTGTATATGGACTTTCATTTACTAGTACGGTCACTGCACAAACTATGATAAACTGTAAGCTATTGAAACTTAATCTGCCTTGTTTAAAGTTCAGCAATTTTACGTGTAGCGTGCTGCGCAGCTTTGCAGCTCTTCGTGATGTAAATTTATGACCTAGCGAATATTTTATTGCAAATTATATACACTACTGGCCATTAAAATTGCTACACCAAGAAGAAATGCAGATGATAAACGGGCATTCATTGGACAAATATATTATACTAGAAGTGACATATGATTACATTTCCACGCAATTTGGGTGCATAGATCCTGAGAAATCAGTACCCAGAACAACCACGTCTGGCCGTAATAACGGCCTTTATACGCCTGGGCATTGAGTCAAACAGAGCTTGGATGGCGTGTACAGGTACAGCTCCCCACGCATCTTCAACACGATACCACAGTTCATCAAGAGTAGTGACTGGCGTATAGTGAAGAGTCACTTGCTCGGCCACCGTTGACTAGACGTTTTCAATTGGTGAGAGATCTGGAGAACGTGCTGGCCAGGGCAACAGTCGAACGTTTTCTGTAACCAGAAAGGCCCGTACAGGACCTGCAACATGCGGTCGTTCATTATCCTGCTGAAATGTTGGGTTTCGCAGGGATCGAATGAAGGGTAGAGCCACGGGTCGTAACACATCTCAAATGTAACATCCACTTTTCAAAGTGCCGTCAATGCGACCAAGAGGTGACCGAGACGTGCGACCAATGGCACCCCATACCATCACGCCGGGAGATACGCCAGTATGGCGATGACGAATACACACTTCCAATGTGCGTTCCCCATGATGTCGCCAAACACGGATGCGACCATCATGATGCTGTAAACAGAACCTGGATTCATCCGAAAAAATGACGTTTTGCCATTCGTGCACCCAGCTTCGTCGTTGAGTACACCATCGCAGGCGCTCCTGTCTGTGATGCAGCGTCAATGGTAACCGCAACCATGGTATCCGAGCTGATACTCCATGCTGCTGCAAATGTCGTCGAACTGTTCGTGCAGATGGTTGTTGTGTTGCAAACGCCCCCTCTGTTGACTCAATGATCGATTCGTTGCTGCACGATCCGTTACAGCTATGTGGATAAGATGCCTGTTATCTCGACTGTTAGTGATACGAGGCCGTTGGGATCCAGCACGGCGTTCCGTATTACCCTCCTGAACCTACTGATACCATATTCTGCTAAGAGTCATTGGATCTGGAACAACGCGAGCAGCAATGTTGCGATACGATAAACCGCAATCGCTATAGGCTACAATGCGACCTGTATCAAAGTCGGAAACGTGATGGCACGTATTTCTCCTCCTTACACGAAGCATCACAACAACGTTTCACCAGGCAACGCCGGTCAGGTACTGTTTGTGTATAAGAAATCAGTTGGGAACTTAACTCATGTCAGCACGTTGCAGGTGTCGCCACCGGCGCCAACCTCGTGTGAATGCTCTGAAAAGCTAATCATTTGCATATCACAGCATCTTCTTCCTGTCGGTTAAATTTCGCTTCTGTAGCACGTCATCTTCGTGGTGTAGCAATTTTAATGACCTGTAGTGTATTTAAGATTTCTGTACATTTATTGTACTCTCTAGTCAGCACATTATTTGCATTGTATCGCATTGGTAAGCTTGTTCATGTTATTGAGGTTTCGACGTAGTAAGACTAAAGCATTTCGGGCGATAGCTTAAATTTGTGTCAGTCCCAAGCATAGCGACCTACTGCAATGTTTTGCTACAGAAAATTTAATATCCATACCGAAGTTTAAATCTGGATCATCCCTCTATGCAGTTAACCAACTTTTCCCTCCAGTATCTCTACTAATAAGTTTTTGTATCCTAGGTTCCATCCCAGCTGCTCATGTACTTTCTCTCGTGGGACTACCTCGCTTGCGTTAATCGTCCACGCTTGGGTTGCTGAGAGGGTCGCGCTGGCCAGACCGCACTGCTGCGATCCGGAAGGGTCGCTCAGACATCAGGTGACAAACCTTGTTGTGTGTAATCATTCCAGAGGAATACAGTCTGCATACTGAGTTTCTTGCAACTAGTCCACGTAACTAATGGTCAAAGGTAAATTGTTGTTCACTGTGGTTGGAAAGTGGCCTTTGACCTGTAATATTTCGCGTAATAACTGAATCTTATCTGGTTTTCATATTCCAAGAGGTTGCTTAGTGTACTGTTTGATTTCCTTGCATCTTGTGTGTTACTGTGTTGATTAATGTTTATACCTGCCCAGTTTTAACTTAATTAAATGTTGTTCTCAGTCTTATTTCTCTAAGGCGATATTGGTGATTAAATATTAATTATTCTTGTAATTCTGATCTGGTTAATTTTCTTAAATGGTGCCTTTTTTTTATTGAACTAGTTGTATTCGTTCCCTGTGGTAAACGAATTTCATGTGTTTTGTTAGAGACAAAAAAATTATTGTACAGTTTTATTCTGAGCATTAGTCAACCTGGAACCTTGATTTTGGGGTTATTAATTAGAAACCCATTACATAGTATGAAGATTGCTAAAGCTAATTATGGATTAATTTATGGTTTAAAGTAATCTACCTTTAACTAATTAATTGCTTCATTAAGTCTTTGTTTCATATATAAAGCAAATTATGGATTAATTTGTGGTTAAAGTAATCGACCTTTAACTAATTAATTTCCTAATTAAGTCCTTGTTTCATATACACTCCTGGAAATTGAAATAAGAACACCGTGAATTCATTGTCCCAGGAAGGGGAAACTCTATTGACACATTCCTGGGGTCAGATACATCACATGATCACACTGACAGAACCACAGGCACATAGACACAGGCAACAGAGCATGCACAATGTCGGCACTAGTACAGTGTATATCCACCTTTCGCAGCAATGCAGGCTGCTATTCTCCCATGGAGACGATCGTAGAGATGCTGGATGTAGTCCTGTGGAACGGCTTGCCATGCCATTTCCACCTGGCGCCTCAGTTGGACCAGCGTTCGTGCTGGACGTGCATACCGCGTGAGACTACGCTTCATCCAGTCCCAAACATGCTCAATGGGGGACAGATCCGGAGATCTTGCTGGCCAGGGTAACTGACTTACACCCTCTAGAGCACGTTGGGTGGCACGGGATACATGCGGACGTGCATTGTCCTGTTGGAACAGCAAGTTCCCTTGCCGGTCTAGGAATGGTAGAACGATGGGTTCGATGACGGTTTGGATGTACCGTGCACTATTCAGTGTCCCCTTGACGATCACCAGTGGTGTACGGCCAGTGTAGGAGATCGCTCCCCACACCATGATGCCGGGTGTTGGCCCTGTGTGCCTCGGTCGTATGCAGTCCTGATTGTGGCGCTCACCTGCACGGCGCCAAACACGCATACGACCATCATTGGCACCAAGGCAGAAGCGACTCTCATCGCTGAAGACGACACGTCTCCATTCGTCCCTCCATTCACGCCTGTCGCGACACCACTGGAGGCGGGCTGCACGATGTTGGGGCGTGAGCGGAAGACGGCCTAACGGTGTGCGGGACCGTAGCCCAGCTTCATGGAGACGGTTGCGAATGGTCCTCGCCGATACCCCAGGAGCAACAGTGTCCCTAATTTGCTGGGAAGTGGCGGTGCGGTCCCCTATGGCACTGCGTAGGATCCTACGGTCTTGGCGTGTTGGCGTGCATCCGTGCGTCGCTGCGGTCCGGTCCCAGGTCGACGGGCACGTGCACCTTCCGCCGACCACTGGCGACAACATCGATGTACTGTGGAGACCTCACGCCCCACGTGTTGAGCAATTCGGCGGTACGTCCACCCGGCCTCCCGCATGCCCACTATACGCCCTCGCTCAAAGTCCGTCAACTGCACATACGGTTCACGTCCACGCTGTCGCGGCATGCTACCAGTGTTAAAGACTGCGATGGAGTTCCGTATGCCACGGCAAACTGGCTGACACTGACGGCGGCAGTGCACAAATGCTGCGCAGCTAGCGCCATTCGACGGCCAACACCGCGGTTCCTGGTGTGTCCGCTGTGCCGTGCGTGTGATCATTGCTTGTACAGCCCTCTCACAGTGTCCGGAGCAAGTATGGTGGGTCTGACACACCGGTGTCAATGTGTTCTTTTTTCCATTTCCAGGAGTGTATATAAATATATATTTGTGTTTGAAATTAAACGGTGAATGGTATTGGACAACTCCGGGTCAAATACATCCATTTGATGCTTTTCTAGAATTCCTTGGAGAATAATTTGCCCACTTCACTTGCTAATGCGTAGGCACATATTTTATGGTGAAAAAATAAACAACTTTGGTTGATTTAATAACAACTGGTAGTGCCTTAGCAATGTGAAAGTTCCTTTGCTTTCTTCGTCTGTACGGACTTCCTTTCGGCTTGTAGCTTAATCGAACCAGGTGAAGAGAAATGAAAATTTTCGCATTTCTCCTTTCACCAGGCTGAAGAAAGCTATAAGGAAAGAATAAAGAGAATACACAGTCCAAGATAACGGTAGACGCTGATCTGCACTCATGCTCATAAATTAAGTATAACTGCAGAATGTGATGCCACACAAAACTGGCGCTAATAGCATAGGCACATAGCGAACACACACGATACAGATCTGTAAGTCCACGGCATTGGTGATAAGTTGAAAAAACCGTCCCGAAACACATATGCTACAAAACGCTACTGTTTTCTGAGCATATACCCCGACATAGTCGGAAGTTCCATGCGGCTTTTCGCGGATGATGCTGTAGTACACAGAGAAGTTGCTGCATTAGAAAATTGTAGCGAAATACAGGAAGATCTGCAGCGGATAGGCACTTGGTGCAGGGAGTGGCAACTGACCCTTAACATAGACAAATGTAATGTATTGCGAATACATAGAAAGAAGGATCCTTTATTGTATGATTATATGATAGCGGAACAAACACTGGTAGCAGTTACTTCAGTAAAATATCTGGGAGTATGCGTACGGAACGATTTGAAGTGGAATGATCATATAAAACTAATTGTTGGTAAGGCGGGTACCAGGTTGAGATTCATTGGGAGAGTGCTTAGAAAATGTAGTCCATCAACAAAGGAGGTGGCTTACAAAACACTCGTTCGACCTATACTTGAGTATTGCTCATCAGTGTGGGATCCGTACCAGGTCGGGTTGACGGAGGAGATAGAGAAGATCCAAAGAAGAGCGGCGCGTTTCGTCACTGGGTTATTTGGTAACCGTGATAGCGTTACGGAGATGTTTAATAAACTCAAGTGGCAGACTCTGCAAGAGAGGCGCTCTGCATC
Organism: Schistocerca americana; assembly: GCF_021461395.2. Taxonomy (NCBI): domain Eukaryota; kingdom Metazoa; phylum Arthropoda; class Insecta; order Orthoptera; family Acrididae; genus Schistocerca; species Schistocerca americana. The sequence goes on from NC_060122.1 coordinate 693,272,514, forward strand.
GCGGTGTAGCTTGCTCGCCAGGTTTCGAGAGGATGCGTTTCTGGATGAGGTATCGAATATATTGCTTCCCCCTACTTATACTTCCCGAGGAGATCACGAATGTAAAATTAGAGAGATTAGAGCGCGCACGGAGGCTTTCAGACAGTCGTTCTTCCCGCGAACCATACGCGACTGGAACAGGAAAGGGAGGTAATGACAGTGGCACGTAAGGTGCCCTCCGCCACACACCGTTGGGTGGCTTGCGGAGTATCAATGTAGATGTAGATGTAGATGTAGACATGTGAATGGGATATGATCACCATGCACACGAACACAGGCCGCACAACAGGTTGGCATACTCTGGATCAGGTGGTCGATTAGCTGCTGGGGTATAGCCTCCCATTCTTGCACAGTGCCTGTCGGAGCTCCTGAAGGGTGGTAGGGGTTAGAATACGTGCAGAGATTCGTCGACGCAGAGCATCCCGGAATCCCAGACGTTCCCGATGAGGTTTAGGTCTAGGGAACAGGCAGGCTACTCCATTCGCCTGATATCTTCTGTTTCAAGGTACTCCTCCACGATGGCAGCTCGGGGTGGGGTTGGGGGGAGGGGCGTGCGTTATCATCAATCAGGAGGAAGGTGGGACCCACTGCACCCCTGGAAAGGCGGACATACTGGTGCAAAATGACACCCCGATACAACTGACCTGTTACAGTTCCTCTGTCAAAGACATGCAGGGGTGTACGTGCACCTATCATAATCCCACACCTCACCATCAAAACCACGACCTCCAAACAGGTCCCTTTCAAATACATTAAGGAGTTGGTATCTGGTTCCTGGTTCACACCAGATGAAAACCCGGCGAGAGTCACTCTCCAGACTGTACCTGGGACCACTGTTGCAATGACCATGTAGTGTATTCTTGACACCGGGATTTACTGGCTCTCCTGTGACCAGGGGTCAGTGGAATGCACCTTGCAGGTCTCCGGGCTAGTAAACCACGTCTGTTCAGTCGTCTGTAGACTATGTGTCTGGAGACAACTGTTCCAGTGGCTGCGGTAAGGTCCCGAGCAAGGCTACCTGCAGTACTCCGTGGCCGTCTGCGGGCACTGATGGTGAGATATCGGTCTTCTTGTAGTGTTGTACACTGTGGACATCCCGTACTGTAGCCCCTGGACACGTTTACTGCCTGTTGGAATCGTTGCCATAATCTTGAGATCACACTTTGTGACACACGGAGGGGACGTGCTACGACCTGCTGTGTTTGACCAGCCTCCAGTCGCCCTAGTGTTCTACCCCTCATAACGTCATCAATATGTGTTCTTTGAGCCATTTTCAACACACAGTCACGATTAGCACGTCTGAAAATGTCTGCGCACTTATTCGCAGCACCGTACTCTGTCATGCACCGACACACCTCTGCGCATGTGGATTGCTGCCACCGCCACCGTGCGACGACCGCAGGTCAGATTCACCGCATGGTCATACCCGGAGGTGATTTAAACCCGCAAACCGCCCACCAGAGCGTTGCTTCACCATGTATCAGCATTATCCTTAATTTATGAGCATGAGTGTTTAAAGTACTGATAACCTTAAGGAAATATGTTGAACACACATAGGCGAAGTATGAATGCAACTGTCACACAGCTCTTGGTGCTGTCTGCAGAATGGGGCAATGGCGGGCAGAATCACACACACACACACACACACACACACACACATTGTGTTGTCCTTGAAGTACGTTAGTGAGCATATGCACAATTTCGGGCCTCAAGCGTTTACAATCGAAATTTTTTTGGTCCTGTTAGACGGTAAATACATTTTTAATGAACGAGGAGCAGCAGAAATGGAATTGGCGATGATCTTAACGGCAAAATTGGAGACAACAAAATATACGATATGAAGGAATTCTGCTACCATGACGGCGAAGCAAGGAAGATATGGCATACAGACTAGAACAAGGAAAGAGGGTATTTATGACCAGAAGAAGTCTTTTAGTATGAAACATAAGCTGTAATTTGAGGATTCAGTTTCCGATAACGTACGTCTGGATCACAGCATTGGCTGGTAGCGACACATGAACTGTAGTAACATTTTAAAAGAAGAGAATCACAGCGTTTGAGATGTGGTGCTACGAAAGAACGTTGAAAATTAGAGGAAATGGAAGGTTAAGAAGGTGGGTGTTTCCAGGAGAACCGACGAAGAAAAGAATATATGGAAAAGAATGAAGAATGGCACAACAGGACGACAGTATACTTATGAAGACATCCGGAAAGAACTTACATGGCCACAAGGAGCAACAAAGTGTATAAGCTGCACTCGAAGGCAGAGACAGTGCACAGGAGAGGAATTCGTGGCGGGCAGCATTAAACCTGTTGAAGACCATTTTTGGTTTCCCTTGGCTATGTAATTAATGCCTGCTCTACTATCGAGATGTCTTCGGAGCGTTAGTATATCGCTGCAGTTGTGCGTTATTTTAACGAAGAAACAGGCACCGTTATATTTCAGCTAGACATATTGAGAATAGAATAGCAGTTACAATTTTGATAGGCTTTTTACAATAATGTACAGCTGCTCCTGTGCCATTGAGTGGAAAGTAACACCACATGGCATTTTCCCACCTCCACAACCAGCGACTCGCAGTTCCCACACTTCATCATTTACTGATCCTCACCCTGAAGCAGGAAATGAAACAACAAAGGCAAGGGTACAACGATGCTACAGTCATCGTGTAACATCACCATTTTCTCCCTCTGGAGAGAAAATAAAATCCCTATTGTGTGGAAATCACCGATTTCATTTTACTCTGCAGGGCTGAATGCGTAAATTCACAACAATTATTCTAGTGTGAGTGAAGTCACTTTGTGATTGTCACTGGGATCATAAAAAGCGCATGTCCTGTATGACATTAATTTGGATGTGAGGTTCCAGAAACTTTTTTATATTCAGGCATGACAAAGTATTCAATTATGCTTCCATCACACCGCTACACATGAAATTTTCATCTCCGTCGCAAAATAAGGCTTATATTCTTATATACATACAAATAAGTACATGTACATCACTTAGACTGGAAAGAAATCTTATTTATATGTCTGTTGTTAATTGCTGTGTCAAAGCTTTGTTTGCTCGCATTCGAAAAATTTGTCAACGAGATATGTGGAGGGACATTTTGTTTTGTGGTACATAGAAAAGACCAGTTTGATATTTTTTATCATCCTGCAGATACGTTGTAAGACTCGTAGCCTGTGTTTTATGATTTAGTTGTTAATTCTACGATATTCATAAATTTAGATGGACCTAAAAAGGAACAGGTTCTAAATACCAAATAATTGGCAGACATTTCAAATAACACCATAAGAATATCAACAATTTTAGTAGTGTTACGGGAAATGTGATCTCAGACACATAAACCATCAACCAAATGACGAGACATAAAACAGGAATTAATACTGAAGAAGTTACTGGAAATAAAAACCCTAAACAATTATAAATAAAGTAACTAGAAATTATGAAGCCATCTTCACAACCAAGTTGGTTAGTTAGCTTCATGTTCCATGGATCATTTTGCACGATAAATCATAATGATGGGGAACTAGTAGCTTTACATCAACATCGCAAAATAAGTTTTACATTGGTTGCAAGATGAGCATCTCTATACGTTTCTCTTTCTTCAAAAAAAGAAAAAAAGATATACAGACATGAGTTAGTGGTTCCTACTTAGTAAAAAAGGGACTAAAAGCAATCATCAGAATAGACCTCACACGAAATAATAGAGAATGCCATCACAGAACGTGAGCACGTTGTATAACAACTTTTCAAGAAACACCAATGCATTTCTCATCAGAGCACCTGTAGGACAGGAAATAAGTCATAGTAAGAAAAGACTTAAACAAGGTACTCACATTAGGAAAATCATTGCCCATAACACGTGTGTCATGTGTGTTGGAGCAAGTTAGTGGACCTTTAGAGTAAAAGTAATGAACAATTGATTTAGCCAAGGTTTCACTTTTGGCTTAATCACGTTTACTGAAACCTTTAATAAAACTAACGTGACCATAATCCAGCAGAATTAAATTAAATTACATGAACTCAGAGCCCACAATAAAGAAATATTAAGTTAATAAAGAGCCACTGTTCCTATCACAACAATGATTATTCAAGAAACAATAATCCTGCGGTTACCGAGTGGGATAGCACAGTGGTTAGCACACTGGACTCGCATTCACGCAGACGACGGTTCAAACCCCAGTCCAGCCATCTTCATTTAGGTTTTCCGTGATTTCGCTAAACCGCTTAATGCAACTGCCAGGATCGTTCCTCGGGAAGGACACGGCCGCTTTCTTTCTCGATCCTTCCCTAATCCGAGCTTGTGCTCTGTCTCTAATGATCTCGTTGGCGAACTAATCTCTAATCGTGCAGTTACTTCAATAAGTTGATAACCAACAATCAAATAAGAAAAATAACAACCTGTTAATAAAACAGACGGCAGTGAATTAACAGAAAGTAAAAATACATTCTGATGAATAACAATTTTTTTGCACTCTGCTATAAGTAAGTGATTGTAAGAAGTTTCTTTGTATAATAGTCTGTAGCATTTCTCTTTCATTTAAGTATAGGTGCAGAGAACAATGTGTGGTTTCTGTTGCTGTAATATGAAAGTTTTGTTTTGGGAGCTATCTGTATTTTTTTTAATAACAACTCTGTGGTTTATGTTTCTTGAGGAACACTCTGCCACTTCAATGAAAATGAAGGAAGTACACGAGATACCAATGGAGAAAGTACAATTTCATATTCTTCCATGCACGGACGGAAGACAATAATTGCGAATGCTGCGGCACTGTGCTTTATTGTACAGTTGTTTCTCCGAGGCTCTCAGAGAGCGCAGAACCATTGACAACTTTTTCAGCGTGTCCGAGAATTTGTCTAGCGTCTTGGATTTCTCGAACCCGATCACAGCTTATTCGTTGCCGGCAGTCCACAGTGACACACAACGCCATGAACCCCTTAACTGGGAGTAGGACTTCGAATGCATCGCATCTGTGGTGACTCGTGAGTCGACATATTTCTATAAATAATTCGTGTCATTATTTCACGACATGATAGTTAGGTAATATTCACACCTTTTAGCTACGGATCAGCTGTAATCGCACTCGAGAAACACACGACGCAAGAAAAATTCTCATGAATAGTTCGGATACTCTCAAGAAGTTGTCAAAGATGCTGCGCTCTCTGAGAGCCTGTGAGCCTGGGTAAAACCACTGTAGGCAGTGACACTGCCAACAGCGCCGCGCGACTGCGGCGCCTCCCTAACGACGCTGCTTGCCGTCTGCTGCAGACAGACAACCGAAGTTCTCTTGCGTCACCAGCTTACAGCCTATAGCGACCATCGACAGAGCCTATACCGATGGAGCCCTGGACGCATTTTCGTCTTCTGGCTCGTCAATGGTGGCGCCTTCCGGCGAATAGTGCAATATGCTAATGGTCGCCTGTTTGGAGCTGTGAACTCTAGTGTACGTCTTTGGATAACCAGAAGTGCTGGAAGATGTTCTTTATCATCCAGAAAGCCTCTCGTTGTGGTGTGGCTGGCCTAAGATAAGTTATGAGTGTGCTGGGTCCAGTCTTGTTGGTTTGCTGTATATAATCGAACCTCAGCTATGGGATAAGTTATTATAAACATAATTTTTATTAACTGTGATAAGAAATGTGAATGCTTGATGTCTATGTAATGTTTCTTTATTTTTATTTTATTTTACACACATCAAAAGAAACTTTGCATCACCCCGGTTCCCAGAACTCCTGAAGACAGACGTTGACTGTCCAAAGATGTCCCTAAACCCGCCCAGAGATGTAAACAACTATGCATGAGCAGTGCCTATTAGACGGAGCATGTCCGACAGCCGATCAGTTCTAGTCATTCCACCAGGAAGGAGGTACACGGCTCGTGTTGTTTGTAGTTCAACCATACCTAGACGGTCAATACCGCGGTTCGATCGCGTCTGCATTGTTACTCTGTGATAGGAAGGGCTCTCAACAAGGAAAGTGTCCAGCCGTCTCGGAGTGAACCAATCCAATGCTGTTCGGACATAGAGGAGATACAGAGAGACAGGAACTGTCGATGACATGCCTCGCTCAGGCGGTCCAAGGTCTACTACTGCAGTGGATGACCGCTACCTACGGATTATGGCACGGAGGAACCCTGACACCAACGCCACCATGTTGAATAATGCTTTTCGTGCAGTCACAGGACGTGGTTTTACGACTCAAAGTGTGCGCAATAGGCTGCATGATGCGCAACTTCACTCCCGACGTCCATGGTGAGGTCAAACTTTGCAACCACCACACGATGCAGCGCCGTACAGATGGGCCCAACAACATACCGAATGGACCGCTTACGATTGGCATCACATTCTCTTCACCGATGACTTCGCATATGCCTTCAACCAGACAATCGTCAGAACGTGTTTGCAGGCAACTCGGTAAGGCTGAACACCTTAGACACACTGTCCAGCGAGTGCAGCAAGGTGGAGGTTCCCTGCTGTTTTGGGGTGGCATTATATGGGACCTACGTACACCACTGGTGGTCATGGAAGGCGCCCAACGGCTGTACGGTACGTGAATGCCATCCTCCGACCGTTAGTGGAACTATATCGGCAGCCTATTGGTGAGGCATTCTTCTTCATGGTCGACAATTCGCGCCCCCATCGTGCACATCTTGTGAATGGCTTCCTTCAGGGTAACGACATCACTCGACTAGAGTGCCCAGTATTTTCTCCATACATGATCCCTATCTAACATGCCTGGGATAGAATGGGAGGGGTTGTTTATGGACGACGTGACCCACCAACCCCTCTGACGGATCTAGCCGAATCGCCGTTGAGGAGTGGGACAATCTGGACCAATAGTGCCTTGATGAACGTTGTAAGCGTATTGTCATATAGCTGGCTTAGTTGTGGAGTATCTCTCCTTGCAGCCGCGTCTGTAGAGTCGAGCGCGGGACACCGAACTGTTATGTTGTGTTGTGGATAGCTCTGCATGTAAGAAGCATTGTTAGTATGGAAGTTGAAGTGGTATTATAGTAAAGTGATGAATTATGGAAGTGATTCAGAGGAAAGTGCGTCAAGATGTAATTAAAAAAGAGCAGTGTCGCCGATAACGTATTTGTGTATCCCCTCGTTGCGTGTCCACAGCATCAATCATCCGCGCCGTGTTCGGTCTCCCAGAATGAACTGATGTGAATCAGTAGAAATTAGTTACCATAAAAGAGTGCAGTCAAGTGCCAGTGTGTTGTAGCGAGCGTGAGGACGTGAGTTCGATCATCGCGTTTCCGCATTATCAACAATCAACCGCGCCGCGACGCTTACGCGCACGCTCATACAAGTGAGAACTGAAAACTTAACGGACAGTGTTATATCATTACTAGTGTGATGGAGGACTGATACCAAAAGAAATCTGTGTATGCCTGGCGAGCGTAAGAACTTTCGTTCGATTATTCGGCTTTCGCATCATCAACAATCATCCGCGCCATGTTCGGTGCACATAGGCTCGTCCAAGTGATATTGTGGACAGATAAGCATCAAGATTGTTAATTGGGATAAACATTTACGACTCAGAGTGCAAACATTACAACCTGTGATTTCTTATCGTCTCGGAATATAGTTGTTCATACCAGACGTAGGACAGTGTTGTGTTTTAACGTTGTGTGGCTCCCCTAAACTCGCTTGCATTTTTTCGATAGATAATTTCAGGCAAGCCAACATCAGTGCGGAGCAGGACAATACGACCGCCGCGGGATTATCAGGTACGTGATGTGGGATAGGGCGCACGGTCAAGAAAAGCAGAAACGACAAACAGTTTAAGGTACCACCTCACCCATTAGTACTCCCAGGCGTGTTGCAATGTCGATAGTATGCGACGACGAATACAGGCTTACATCAATGCAAGAGGACGTGCTCTGGGTATTAGAGGTGCATAGGGTGTGTGCAGCAGTCTGGACCACCACCTCCGAAGGTCTCGCTGTATGGTGGTACAACATGCAATGTGTTGTTTTCATGAGCAATAAAATGGGCGGAAATGATGTTTATGTTGATCTCTATTCCAGTTTTCCGTACAGGTTCCGGAACTCTCGGAACCGAGCTGATGCAAAACTTTTTGTATGTGCGTACTTTACTTTTTGCTTTGTTGGGACTGAAAGCCATTCATGTCACTACAGTATTTTCCGTGCATTGATAATGGAGGGTTTAAAAATTTGTTTTATTAAAAATTCCCTTTTCACAAATTATTGTAATTGCATTTTATAATTGCTGTGGAAGTCGAGGAGGTATATCCATCAAAATGTTTAAAATAACATGTCGCCTTGAGCTGATTGGACGAGAGTTGTTGTTTTCTTTCATGAGAGCTTTTTAAAATTAAGGTGTAGTATATTTTGAAGATAAGTATCATACCCACCTCACGCTGGTCCTTCCACTCACTTATTATGTAGCAAAAGAATAGCATAAACTAGCAGAAGTCGATCTTGAGGAAGATCAGTTTGGTTTCCAGAGAAATGTAGGAAGATGAGAGACCGTTCTGACATACTACTTATCTTGGAAGGTAGATTAAGTGTATGTTTAACAATGGTAGATCTAGAAAATGCTTTTGACCGTGATGACTCGAAAACACTGTCTGAAATTCTGAAGGTACTAGGGATAAAATACACCCGGAGAAAGGCTACTTACTACTTCTATGGAAACAAGACCACAGTTGTATGTCGAATGGCATGAAAGGAAAGTAGTGATCGAGAAGGAAGTGAGACAGTGTTGTAGCCTATCCCCGACGTTATTAAGACTGTACAAGGCGCAAACAGTAAAGAGAAACAAGGAGAATGAAAAATGAGTTATGGTTCGAGGAGAAGAAATAAAAATTTTGAAGTTTGCAATAGACCTTTTAATTAATTGTATCAGAGACAGCAAATGACTAATAAGAGCAGTTGTACGTAATGTATAGTGTATTGAAAAGAGGTTATAAGGATAATGAAATGTAGTCGATTGCTGATGAAATTAGATTAGGAAATGCGACACGGCAAGTAGCAGATGGGTTTTGTTATCTGTGCAGCAAAACAATTGATGATAGATGAAGAAAACAATATAAAACGCAGACTTGCTATTGCAAGAAAAGCATTTATGGAAAGGGGGAATTTGTTAACACTGAAAATAAACTGAAGTGTTAAGAAGCTGCTTCTGAAGGCATTTGGCGTGTAGATTCGTGCGGAAGTGCAATGTGTACGATAAACGGTTCATACAGGATGAGAATAGAAGAGTTTGAAATGTGGTGATGCGGTAGAATGGCCAAGATTAAATGGGTAGATTGAGTAAGTTATGAGGAGGTATAGAATATAACTGAGGAAACATGATATTTATGGCACAACCTGACTACCAGAAGGGAATGGTTGGCAGAATACAATTTGAGGTACCAAGGAATCATCAGTTTGGTAATGTTGTAATGTATGTGGGTGTGGGGGACAGAGATTAAGAGGTTGGCACAGGACATAAAAATGTTGATAACCGCACCAAACCAGAGGTCTGACTAAAGACCACAAAAACTACAACACGCAATACGGTAATATTAAAGGCTGAAAAGAGTAGACACACATAGTCTAACGTAATGTTACTTAGGTGTGCTACAAATCCATAGATACTGGAAACTTGTGACGGGGGATGGGTTGGGAGGGGGTGGAGGCTTTTGGTACTTTTATGGCTTTCAGTTGGCATCACTGGGATGAGCCCTGACCACCTTATGTATCAATATTGTTTTGCTTATGAACTCAAAAATACATTTCAAGATGGCGAGTCCGCCTGAAAGGTCCACACTAATAGAACAACGTTGTTATTGAAACTTCCTGGCAGATTAAAACTGTGTGCTGGACCGAGACTCGAACTCGGGAACTCGGTAACAGCGAGTTCGAGTCTCGGTCCGGCACACTGTTTTAATCTGCTAGGAAGTTTCATATCAGCGCACTCTCCGCTGCAGAGTGAAAATCTCATTCCGGAAACGTTGTTATTCGTTTTTTACTTGCTGGAGGCGAGAAACCAGTGAATATATACTGTAGAATGTCTAAAGTTTATGGTGAAGATTGAACGAATCACGCAAATTTTGACAAGTTGGTAGAGCAGTTCAAAAATTGTCGCGACTCAGTGACTGATGAACACCGTTCTCGCCGACCAGTTGCAGTTTCAACCTCCTCACTTGGAAGTCGAATTGATAACATTATTCCTGCCGACCGTGGTGTGACTGTGGAAATTATAGTTGATAAGGTTCAAGTTAGTACTGGTACAGCCCATAAGATTGTCTGTTAAAAGCTGAAGTACCGCAAGACATGTGGAAGATAAGTCCCAAGGGAGTTGACGTGGCTACGCAAGGAAACAAGGTTCAGAGAGTGCACAGAGCTAAAGGAACGTTACGAAAGATAAGGTGAGCACTTCCTCAACAAACTTTTAACCTGTGAAGAAACTTGGCTTCACTATTATGAGCCAGAATCAAAAAGACAAAGCATAGAGTGGAAGCACACCGACTCAACCAGTCCAGAAAAAATTCAAAACCCAAGCATCATCAGGAAAAATCATGTTGACGGTGTTTTGGGATGCTGAAGGTCAAGTTTTTTTGTGATTATCTCGAAGAGCAGCGTACAACGAACAGCCAGTACTACTAGGATTGGTTTTTAAACAAGGGGAAGTCAGCCATGAGGGAGATACGTCGTGGATCTCAGCGGAGTGGTGTGATTCTCCAGCAACACAACGCACGTCCTCATATTGCTAAACTAACCCGAGAAACCATCGATAAAATGGGCTGGAAAGTGCTGCCTCATCCCCCTTACAGTTCTGATTTAGCATCTAGTGATTTCCATTTGTTTGGCGCACTGAAGGAGGCATTACGTGGGAAGAGGTTCCAGGACAACGAGGACGTGAAAAAGTTTGTGCGAAGTTGGTTCAAACATCAAGATAAAGAATTCTTTGCAGGTGGAATAAAAAGGCTTGTAGCCCGTTGGAGCAAGTGCTCCAGACCAATGTGTCTCTTTAATTATTGAATGACAATCGTATTTCGTGAACACTGTGCACAACATCAAGTTTTAATTGCTTGTTCTCTCTCTTTCTGTTTTTCCATTCTTTCTCTTTTGTCCGTTATCCCTGCGGAACTGATGAATGGAAGAGTAATTTACCGTTACTGGTGTAATAAAGTTAATGAAAAATAGCTCACCGTAAATAATTTAGGTACTGATACGGTACAGTGAAACTGTAATAAGCCCGCATGTGACATTTCTTTGAAGTTTATCTAAAGTTATGCTGACACAGTACAGCTTCCCTTTAAATTACACACTTAGAGAGTTGGTGTCTGCTTATACTGCTCCGAGGAAGCAACATTTTTCCAGTCATCGACAGTCCAATGTCAGTGTTCATGGACCGAAGCGAGGCGTAAAGCTTTGTGTCGTGCAGTCATGAAAGGTACCCGAGTGGACTTCGGCTCCGAAAGCTCATATCCATTATGTTTCATTGAATGGTTCGTACGCTGACACTTGTTAATGGCCCAACATTGAAATCTGTAGCAATTTGTGGAAGAGTTGTATCAACGTCACCTTGAACGATTCTCTTCAGTCGTAGCTGGTCCCGTTCTTGCAGGATCTTTTCCCGGCAGCAGTGATGTCAGAGATTTGAATGTTTTACCAGACTCCTGATATTCACGGTACACTCATGAAATGGCCGTACGGAAATATTCCGACTTCATCGCTACCTCGGAGATGCTGTGCCCATCGCTCGTCCGCCAACTATAACACCACGTTCAAACTCACTTAAATCTTGATAACCTACCATTGTTGTAGCTGTAACCGATGTAACAACTGCGTCAGAGACTTGTCTTATACAGGCGTTGCCAACCCAGCGCCGTATTCTGCCTGTTTACATATCTCTGTATCTGAATACGCTTGCCTATACCAGATTCTTTGGATTTTCACTGCAGATGAAATTTACACTTTAGAGGGTTCGTCACCACATGGTGGCGTCAGCGCTCGTGAACTGGCACATTGCACCAGGATTCCACGCACTATTGTTTGAAGAGCACGAAGGCGTACCATGATATGCTGTCCCTACAAAATTCAGCGTCATCATGAACTCTTATCCACCGATGTTGTGAAGCGGAGAGCATTTGTTGCGTGGACACTTCAAATATTGCGGGGAGGTAACGATTAGTTGTCTAACGTGTTGCAGACCGACGAAGGCTATTTCACTCTCCGAGTGTACGTCAGCATCCATAAATGCAGATTTTGCGCTGCCGATAATCCGAGGACTGCCTTGGAAGGCCAATTGCATGACGAAAAAGTCACGGTGTGGCATGGATTTACCTACAAAATTCAGCGTCATCATGAACTCTTATCCACCGATGTTGTGAAGCGGAGAGCATTTGTTGCGTGGACACTTCAAATATTGCGGGGAGGTAACGATTAGTTGTCTAACGTGTTGCAGACCGACGAAGGCTATTTCACTCTCCGAGTGTACGTCAGCATCCATAAATGCAGATTTTGCGCTGCCGATAATCCGAGGACTGCCTTGGAAGGCCAATTGCATGACGAAAAAGTCACGGTGTGGCATGGATTTACCACAACTACTTTATTGGACCCCTTTTTCTCTAGAAATGCGGTTACTGCTTTTAAAACTGTCAGTATGGCGTGTGCGAGGTACGTCGATATGATGCAGATGCAGCTCGGCTGATCAACACCTGCTGGGAGGTACGACTTACTGCTACACGTGTGGAAGATCTCTTACCCAATTCGTTTGATGAGGATCGCGTGCTGAGCCGCCACTTACGTCGTGCGTGGCCTCCCAGTTCCCCAGACATCAATCCGCGTGATTATTGGTTGTGGTGTTACTTGAAGTCGCAAGTGTACCGCGATTGTCCAACCTCATTATGATGCTAGAAGACAACATCCGATGGCAGTGCGAAAGCGATTGTTATGCTAATTACTACTTTTGCATCATGTTAGTCATTTTGTGCACTTTTTTTTTTTGCTTTCAGTAAAACCCCTTGCCATTTCAAGCATGTGTGTCCATTTTACCTCTCTACCTATGTTATTTTGTGTAGTATAGAATTTTCAAATGTTAACGGACTTCTGAATCACCCTATATTTTATATTATCTACAGATCGTTTCAGATACGTTGTTTTAGTCTGTAATGTATAAAATAGTAAATGAAAGGAATATTTATTTAGCTAGGTAAATGTAAGAAACGTTACTACACTCCTGGAAATGGAAAAAAGAACACATTGGCACCGGTGTGTCAGACCCACCATACTTGCTCCGGACACCGCGAGAGGGCTGTACAAGCAATGATCACACGCACGGCACAGCGGACACACCAGGAACCGCGGTGTTGGCCGTCGAATGGCGCTAGCTGCGCAGCATTTGTGCACCGCCGCCGTCAGTCTCAGCCAGTTTGCCGTGGCATACGGAGCTCCATCGCAGTCTTTAACACTGGTAGCATGCCGCGACAGCGTGGACGTGAACCGTATGTGCAGTTGACGGACTTTGAGCGAGGGCATATAGTGGGCATGCGGGAGGCCGGGTGGACGTACCGCCGAATTGCTCAACACGTGGGGCGTGAGGTCTCCACAGTACATCGATGTTGTCGCCAGTGGTCGGCGGAAGGTGCACGTGCCCGTCGACCTGGGACCGGACCGCAGCGACGCACGGATGCACGCCAAGACCGTAGGATCCTACGCAGTGCCGTAGGGGACCGCACCGCCACTTCCCAGCAAATTAGGGACACTGTTGCTCCTGGGGTATCGGCGAGGACCATTCGCAACCGTCCCCATGAAGCTGGGCTACGGTCCCGCACACCGTTAGGCCGTCTTCCGCTCACGCCCCAACATCGTGCAGCCCGCCTCCAGTGGTGTCGCGACAGGCGTGAATGGAGGGACGAATGGAGACGTGTCGTCTTCAGCGATGAGAGTCGCTTCTGCCTTGGTGCCAATGATGGTCGTATGCGTGTTTGGCGCCGTGCAGGTGAGCGCCACAATCAGGACTGCATACGACCGAGGCACACAGGGCCAACACCCGGCATCATGGTGTGGGGAGCGATCTCCTACACTGGCCGTACACCACTGGTGATCGTCGAGGGGACGCTGAATAGTGCACGGTACATCCAAACCGTCGTCGAACCCATCGTTCTACCATTCCTAGACCGGCAAGGGAACTTGCTGTTCCAACAGGACAATGCACGTCCACATGTATCCCGTGCCACCCAACGTGCTCTAGAAGGTGTAAGTCAACTACCCTGGCCAGCAAGATCTCCGGATCTGTCCCCCATTGAGCATGTTTGGGACTGGATGAAGCGTCGTCTCACGCGGTCTGCACGTCCAGGACGAACGCTGGTCCAACTGAGGCGCCAGGTGGAAATGGCATGGCAAGCCGTTCCACAGGACTACATCCAGCATCTGTACGATCGTCTCCATGGGAGAATAGCAGCCTGCATTGCTGCGAAAGGTGGATATACACTGTACTAGTGCCGACATTGTGCATGCTCTGTTGCCTGTGTCTATGTGCCTGTGGTTCTATCAGTGTGATCATGTGATGTATCTGACCCCAGGAATGTGTCAATAAAGTTTCCCCTTCCTGGGACAATGCATTAACGGTGTTCTTATTTCAATTTACAGGAGTGTATTTTAGCAGAATTGAGAATTTTATTTATTTAAAGAGTTATAATTTTTTTATGTAACATGTTTTCTTGTATGTTGTACCTGATTTATTTAAACCAACTGTGTAAGCATGGTAAAGTCCGTAGTGCAAGCCTGTGACCGGGACATTGGCCTGACTGTACGTAGAGTACAGCTTGTATTCGTCCCAGCATCAGGAGGGAGACGTTTATTATTATTATTATTGTTATTATTGTCATTACTATTCTATTACTATTATTAACACTCTCCATTACGAAGAGTAATACTGAACGTACTGATTAACTTCATTACGATAGAAAAGATATTTTAAGAGTCACATAATTTCTGTTTTCAGTTAGTACAGAATTTGTTTTGTATCTGTTGTCTGAAACTAGAACTACGGAATAGAAGTCAAACAAGAGCTGTATCACTTTATTCTTGCTAGTCGCGAATTTTCCGAATTTCATTAGGACACTTTTCAGTAGTATGTGTCCCTCCTGGTCCAAGTTGATACATTCCTATAATATGTGGTCCACTGTTTGCTTACCTCCAGTCTATGGACACATAGCGTCGTTAGATATTGTGAATAGATGGTAGTAAGCCGTCAGTATAGCTAATGAGGAGGTACTGAATAGAATTGGAGAGAAGAGAAATTTGTGGCGCAACTTGACTAGAAGAAGGGATCGGTTGGTAGGACATGTTCTGAGGCATCAAGGGATCACCAATTTAGTATTGGAGGGCAGCGAGGAGGGTAAAAATCGTAGAGGGAGACCAAGAGATGAATACACTAAACAGATTCAGAAGGACGTAGGTTGCAGTAGGTACTGGGAGATGAAGAAACTTGCACAGGATAGAAAAGCGCGGAGAGCTGCGTCAAACCAGTCTCTAGACTGAAGACCACAACAATAACAACAACAACAAGCCATCAGTTTCCGGTGTGCCGTTAACATCGCTGGGAAACTGAGAAAGATCGGTAATCCGATCGCCAGTGCTTTGGTGTACAGTTGGAAAACATTATTTTGTAATGATTTCTATTGCAGTCTGTTCTTCTTTCCTTTCTTCCAGAGCTGCTTTTCGTGACTTCACTTTTTCTCGGTATTGGGACCCTTGATATAACTAACTTTCTCTTGTGATGCGGATGCCGTTTTTACCATATGGTGTGCATTTCAATGTACTTCTGTGTAAGCTTTAATCCATGTAAAGTCTATAACCTAGTTGTTCTTTCCGAACATTCTTCTTACTTGTTGTTTCTTGAATTACGCTGTTGTGATACTTTGCATTCCTCAAAGATTGTGATGTTGTTTTGCCGTCGGCTAGTATTTTTGTCATTCTTTGTAAACCATGTAACGTGTTTAGCTTTTCTACCTAGAAACGTTCAAAAAGGGGAAGGTACAACAATCTCCATGTAACTGGCAGTGTACAGAAAAAGAGAAGAAACATTTTGATATAGACAGCGTACTTAACTTTAAAGTTATATAGGCAACAGCAATAACAATATAGACATACAGGACAGCACTGTTCATGCAGACAGTATCAGACGCAGTTAAAATAAGCGAGAAGTGAAAGCGGTATAAAGAAGGAACAAGTAAAGCGAGCAAAGAAACTAAGCCTACGTATAGTTAAAAAAATGGCTCTGAGCACTATGGGACTCAACTGCTGCGGTCATAAGTCCCCTAGAACTTAGAACTACTTAAACCTAGCTAACCTAAGGACATCACACACATCCATGCCCGAGGCAGGATTCGAACCTGCGACCGTAGCGGTCGTGCGGTTCCAGACGGTAGCGCCTTTAACCGCTCGGCCACTCCGGCCGGCCCCTACATATAGTTCACTGTAGTTTGTGTAAAATAGGATTAATGCAACGACAGAGTCTTTGAAATGAGGTAGGACAAATTATGTTACATATGTTGTGGACTGGCAAGACAGCCAATCCACAGTGACGGGTAGCCGAAAGGCACGCGTTTAAGCTCACGCAGGCTGGCGTGAGGTCTGGAACAGGACACGGAAATGAACTAGCAAAAACAGGACGTAGCTGTGGAATACTTAACTTTAATCCATAATTGGTGAACAACGGTCTGACGGTTCATGCATCACAAGATAAATAGCAAATGATAATGGCGCCTTGCTAGGTCGTAGCAAATGACGTAGCTGAAGGCTATGCTAACTATCGTCTCGGCAAATGAGAGCGTAATTTGTCAGTGAACCATCGCTAGAAAAGTCGGCTGTACAACTGGGGCGAGTGCTAGGATGTCTCTCTAGACCTTCCGTGTGGCGGCGCTCGGTCTGCAATCACTGATAGTGGCGACACGCGGGTCCGACGTATACTACCGGACCGCGGCCGATTTAAAGGCTACCACCTAGCAAGTGTGGTGTCTGGCGGTGACACCACAACATACATGGGATAGTCACAGTTAAGACACTCAGTATAATAATACTTAAACATAGGTATTTGGGTAAAATGCCTAAAATTCAACGTGACGGAACGCGTGACAGTAAAAAGGTAAGAGATAAAAATGCAACAAAAACGGGGGTACTGATAGTACACAGAAATATATATCCAAAATCCTCCCCAAATATTAGCGTTTCTGTTCCAGCCCCATACGTTTGTTTGACGTCGTTTTGATCACCCAAGATTGATTCGTTCGGCCGCCACACATTTACCCATCATTACGTGAGTAGACCACTTTTCACAGCTGTAGCCGTCATTTTAGTATGTTAACCTCATATTATTTGAACGCTAGTAGCCTCTACTCTTGTTGGTAGTTGATGGGGCCTGAACATAGAACTTTATGCTTCGAAACCATTCTTGGAATGGATTAAAAAGTTACTGGCGAGTAAAGCGGATTTTTATTCTATAAATACGTTCCTCTGTGTAGATGTTCACTAGATCAAATCTTTTTTCCCATAACAAATTATATAACATTGCTCTCTGATAAATCTAATTCCTTCCTTTTAATTTGATAGTTATGAGTTGTATTCAACATGGTGGATTCCAAAATGGTCGCCATCTTGATGGCATAGACTCTCAAGTTTTCCTCCCTCTCATCTGACACTATTTGGCTATAAATTTTTGTTTATCCACTTCTTTCGTTCTATTAGGTTGGTTCCACACCTACGCATCATCTTGTAAATTCAAGTAAAATTCCCCGTTTGAATTTTAGTATTCATAAGTTTTTTTGTTGGTTTCTGCTGTTGACTGAATTGTGTACGTAGGTAATAGAACAATATTGAGGTTCAAGAGAACGACGTGGCAACGCGGAAGAAGTGATGATCATTTAATTGAGGACGATCGAGCAATGTTCTCAGTTGCCGTCTTTTACCTTCTGCCGAGGAGCGCTAGCTATATTTCTAGTTTTCTGGGAAGAAAGCTCATAAAAGGACACACGTTCGCAGAAAATGGGTTGGACAATGTAATCGTTTCACTTCTTGCTATATCAGTCGCAGAGAGGCACAAGTTTAGCGGTAAGAGGGAAGAGCCGTGATACAGATAGAACTTAATGGAATGATCACAAAACTTCAACAGAACACAATCGAGGAAATCCCGTAGCAGCAAAATTCTCCAATTTCGCCGCTGTCGGCCAGCTTGCGACAGAACAAGTTTTTCCTACAGGAGAAAAAGTCAGCGAGCTGATATGTGAACGAGACGAAATGAAAATAGCAGCTTGAAGGGGTGGGGTTAGGGGTGGGGTTAGAGTTCGTCAGAGTGCACAGAGAGGGAGGCAGGGTCCCCAGGATTTGGAGCGAACATGTCCGTGAACCGTGGCACGGTGGAGGGAGGGATTTACGAGACGGGAATTCTCTGGGCGGGACCGTGATATCAGCAGAGTGTTGGGGTGGGGGGCTTGCGTTGTTTCTCTTGTTGTCCCAGAGGCAGAAGTGGTGCCTCATAACACACACACACTCACTAACACACACACACACACACACTTTCAGCCTTACTACAGAAGCAGATCTGCTTGGCTTCTGCAGAGGCACACACGAGTGCGCCAGTCTGCTCGCATTGGGGTTTATTGTAGTGTTTGTGCTCGGTGGCTCGGAATTCTGCGCCACAGGGCAACGGCTGCATTCTGCCCACGGCCCCCTGATGTAAGAATTTAATCAGCATTAAGTGGAATGGGCTCTTAGCGTCTGGCGAGGTGGTCTTCCGGAAGCAATGGCTTGCGCACGGTATACGAAGTAGGACGGACACTGCGGTCGAATAAGAGGACCAGCAAGAGAAGCAGTGTGTGTGTGTGTGTGTGTGTGTGTGTGTGTGTGTGTGTGTGTGTGTCTGTACTCCGAGAGAGCGTTGGCGGCATAAGACGAAGGCAAGGAATTAGCGGTGGCACTTGCATGAAACAATTAGTGTAGGGAGGGACCTCCGATGGCTGGGGCGAAATGCTATTCAGCGCTGTATGTGTGTGCTGCTGGTGGTGGTGGTGGTGTGCTGTGGGTATGTGTTGGTGCGGGATAGGGAGGAAGGGATAGGAAAGAGCTGGCGAGAATTTCGCGTGCAGATGCAGTAAAGTGGAAGTGGTTGGCCACTAGAGCTCCTCACCGAAGGAAATGTGCTTTACAGAGAATGTCCACTTGGCCGAGGGCTTGCATACGACCGCTCTCGATTCCCCCTCTCCCCTTCCGATTACCCCCTTTGTGATAACGTGTACTCGTGTGTGGAGCGAGGGAGTGGGTGGATGGTTATGTGTGTGTGTGTATGGGAGAGGGGGGGGGGGGGAGAGGGGGTTGCTCTTGTGCTGCAAGTAATTCTCCAGACCGACAGAACGATGTTCTGACTCCAGTATGGAATCTCTGTCCCAAAGTCTGGAGGGGAGGCGAAATGCCACTAGCCACTCTAAAACAGAGTCAATGTGTTGCTGCGTCTAGACAACAAATTAACGATATGGTATGTGCAAATTCTTTTGGAACTTGGAATACCAAAGAAGTATGTTAGACTTGTAAAGCGAGTTTGAAAAACACAAAAGGTAGAGTACGCGTGGGGAAATTAGAGTCAGAAGAATTTGTAATAAAGAACGGACATAAGCAAGGATATGCCCTGCCTCCGCTAATTTTTATTTAGTCCTAGAATATATTGTGCGAATGGCAGCAGATAATTCAGAGGATGTGGAGTTAAATGGAAATATTAAGATATTAGGGTATACAGATGATCTAAACATCATTAGTGATAGGAAAGAATCTGTAACAGCAAATACGAATGCGTTAAGCAAGGCTAGTGAAGATGTAGGTCTAAGGATAAGTGAAGACAAAACTAAATACCTGGTTACTACTAGAATGAAAACAATAGTAGATCATTAAATATTAAGAGTTGGAGACATGCAGTTTGAAAAAGTGAACACATTTAAGTATCTAGGCGTGGACATCACTTCGAGAAATGAGATTGAATCCGAACTGAAGAAGAGATTACTTTCATCACGGATATTGTCTAGGAATTTAAAGATTAGAATGTTGTTGTTGTTGTGGTCTTCAGTCCTGAGACTGGTTTGATGCAGCTCTCCATGCTACTCTATCCTGTGCAAGCTTCTTCATCTCCCAGTACCTACTGCAACCTACATCCTTCTGAATCTGCTTAGTATATTCATCTCTTGGTCTCCCTCTACGATTTTTACCCTCCACGCTGCCCTCCAATACTAAATTGGTGATCCCTTGATGCCTCAGAACATGTCCTACCAACCGATCCCTTCTTCTGGTCAAGTTGTGCCACAAACTTCTCTTCTCCCCAATCCTATTCAATACTTCCTCATTAGTTATGTGATCTACCCATCTAATCTTCAGCATTCTTCTGTAGCACCACATTTCGAAAGCTTCTATTCTCTTCTTGTCCAAACTATTTATCGTCCATGTTTCACTTCCATACATGGCTACACTCCATACGAATACTTTCAAAAATGACTTCCTGACACTTAAATCTATACTGGATGTTAACAAATTTCTCTTCTTCAGAAACGCTTTCCTTGCCATTGCCAGCCTACATTTTATATCCTCTCTACTTCGACCATCATCAGTTATTTTGCTCCCCAAATAGCAAAACTCCTTTACTACTTTAAGTGCCTCATTTCCTAATCTAATTCCCTCAGCATCACCCGACTTAATTAGACTACATTCCATTATCCTTGTTTTGCTTTTGTTGATGTTCATCTTATATCCTCCTTTCAAGACACTGTCCATTCCATTCAACTGCTCTTCCAAGTCCTTTGCTGTCTCTGACAGAATTACAATGTCATCGGCGAACCTCAAAGTTTTTATTTCTTCTCCATGAATTTTAATACCTACTCCGAATTTTTCTTTTGTTTCCTTTACTGCTTGCTCAATATACAGATTGAACAACATCGGGGAGAGGCTACAACCCTGTCTTACTCCCTTCCCAACCACTGCTTCCCTTTCATGTCCCTCGACTCTTATAACTGCCATCTGGTTTCTGTACAAATTGTAAATAGCCTTTCGCTCCCTGTATTTTACCCCTGCCACCTTTAGAATTTGAAAGAGAGTATTCCAGTCAACATTGTCAAAAGCTTTCTCTAAGTCTACAAATGCTAGAAACGTAGGTTTGCCTTTCCTTAATCTTTCTTCTAAGATAAGTCGTAAGGTCAGTATTGCCTCACGTGTTCCAGTGTTTCTACGGAATCCAAACTGATCTTCCCCGAGGTTGGCTTCTACTAGTTTTTCCATTCGTCTGTAAAGAATTCGTGTTAGTATTTTGCAGCTGTGACTTATTAAGCTGATAGCTCGGTAATTTTCACATCTGTCAACACCTGCTTTCTTTGGGATTGGAATTATTATATTCTTCTTGAAGTCTGAGGGTATTTCGCCTGTTTCATACATCTTGCTCACCAGATGGTAGAGTTTTGTCAGGACTGGCTCTCCCACGGCCGTCAGTAGTTCCAATGGAATATTGTCTACTCCGGGGGCCTTGTTTCGACTCAGGTCTTTCAGTGCTCTGTCAAACTCTTCACGCAGTATCATATCTCCCATTTCATCTTCATCTACATCCTCTTCCATTTCCATAATATTGTCCTCAAGTACATCGCCCTTGTATAGACCCTCTATATACTCCTTCCACCTTTCTGCTTTCCCTTCTTTGCTTAGAACTGGGTTTCCATCTGAGCTCTTGATATTCATACAAGTCGTTCTCTTATCTCCAAAGGTCTCTTTAATTTTCCTGTAGGCGGTATCTATCTTACCCCTAGTGAGATAGGCCTCTACATCCTTACATTTGTCCTCTAGCCATCCCTGCTTAGCCATTTTGCACTTCCTGTCGATCTCATTTTTGAGACGTTTGTATTCCTTTTTGCCTGTTTCACTTACTGCATTTTTATATTTTCTCCTTTCATCAATTAAATTCAATATTTCTTCTGTTACCCAAGGATTTCTACTAGCCCTCGTCTTTTTACCTACTTGATCCTCTGCTGCCTTCACTACTTCATCCCTCAAAGCTACCCATTCTTCTTCTACTGTATTTCTTTCCCCCATTCCTGTCAATTGTTCCCTTATGCTCTCCCTGAAACTCTGTCCAACCTCTGGTTCTTTTAGTTTATCCAGGTCCCATCTCCTTAAATTCCCACCTTTTTGCAGTTTCTTCAGTTTTAATCTACAGGTCATAACCAATAGATTGTGGTCAGAGTCCACATCTGCCCCTGGAAATGTCTTACAATTTAAAACCTGGTTCCTAAATCTCTGTCTTACCATTATATAATCTATCTGATACCTTTTAGTATCTCCAGGGTTCTTCCATGTATACAACCTTCTTTCATGATTCTTAAACCAAGTGTTAGTTATGATTATGTTGTGCTCTGTGCAAAATTCGACCAGGCGGCTTCCTCTTTCATTTCTGTCCCCCAATCCATATTCACCTACTATGTTTCCTTCTCTCCCTTTTCCTACACTCGAATTCCAGTCACCCATGACTATTAAATTTTCGTCTCCCTTCACAATCTGAATAATTTCTTTTATTTCATCATACATTTCTTCAATTTCTTCGTCATCTGCAGAGCTAGTTGGCATATAAACTTGTACTACTGTAGTAGGCGTGGGCTTCGTATCTATCTTGGCCACAATAATGCGTTCACTATGCTGTTTGTAGTAGCTTACCCGCATTCCTATTTTCCTATTCATTATTAAACCTACTCCTGCATTACCCCTATTTGATTTTGTGCTTATAACCCTGTATTCACCTGACCAGAAGTCTTGTTCCTCCTGCCACCGAACTTCACTAATTCCCACTATATCTAACTTCAACCTATCCATTTCCCTTTTTAAATTTTCTAACCTACCTGCCCGATTAAGGGATCTGACATTCCACGCTCCGATCCGTAGAACGCCAGTTTTCTTTCTCCTGATAACGACATCCTCTTGAGTAGTCCCCGCCCGGAGATCCGAATGGGGGACTATTTTACCTCCGGAATATTTTACCCAAGAGGACGCCATCATCATGTAATCATACAGTAAAGCTGCATGCCCTCGGGAAAAATTACGGCTGTAGTTTCCCCTTGCTTTCAGCCGTTCGCAGTACCAGCACAGCAAGGCCGTTTTGGTTATTGTTACAAGGCCAGATCAGTCAATCATCCAGACTGTTGCCCTTGCAACTACTGAAAAGGCTGCTGCCCCTCTTCAGGAACCACACGTTTGTCTGGCCTCTCAACAGATACCCCTCCGTTGTGGTTGCACCTACGGTACGGCCATCTGTATCGCTGAGGCACGCAAGCCTCCCCACCAACGGCAAGGTCCATGGTTCATGGGGGGGGAAGATTAGAATATACAAAACTATTATTCTACCAGTTATGCTGTATGGGTGTGAGACTTGGTATCTCACTGTGAAAAATGAAAAGCCGTTTCGAGTATTTGAAAACAAAATTTTGAGGATATTTTCGGAGCAAAAAGGGATGACATTAGCGGAGAGTGGCGAAAAGTTCATAACGAAGAGGTTCACGAACTCTATTCAAGCCCTGGCATAATCAGTATTATTAAATCACGTAGGCAGCGATGGGCGGGTCACTCAGCTCCAATGGATGAAGGCAGGGCAGCGCGCAGAGCACTGGTAGGGCACTTAAGGGGAAAACGCCTTGTGCGGAGACCGAGGCGTAGATGGGAAAACAATGTGAAGGCTCATTTGAGGAGCCTAGGTATTGAAGGTGAATGGAAGGAAATAGCCCAAGACAGGAACAGATGGCGAAAATACGTTGCTGCGGTAATGGACTCTCGAGTCCGGTATGACCAGTGCGTGTGTGTGATATGTGCAAGTATCATGATTTAGTGTGTGAAAATTGCTACGTCGTCTGGTTGATTATACACGCAACATGTCTCGAACGATTGGGGGTGTAATCATTTGTAATACACAGCTTCAAATTTCAAGTCAGTGTCCAAAGTTGTTCCACGTCCGTACTATACTAAATGCCTGCATGCACATAATAAAGGGCCGTACAGACTGTTCTAATTGCATTTGTTCATGCACCAGATTACAGCATTCCAACAACCATTTTATACATAATATTATTCACGACTTTTGACACCTTGTCGTTTAATAATATACGAGCAAACTAAAAGAATTTATCAGAAGTCAAGCGCGTTCATGGCCTCAAAACGTGCCTGGACCGATGCGTTTGCTTAAGTATGTTAGTTCACCTTCTGAACGACAAACTTTCCGTCTACACATTACATTAGTTTTATCACTACAAAATCGCGTTTTGTTTCCCACTGTACTTAATAAGTCTCACTTTCGCGTTGTGAATAAGTGTCGTAGTTGCTACTGGTACATTGGTATCAAAAAATGCCTCTACTTATTAAATCTGTATGAAAGCTTCCAGAATACCCTTTGATGCGATGACTTGATATAGGTCTTAGGATTCTGAAGAAATGCACTTCCGCAATGAGCTGTACAAATTTTTTATTTATTGTCTGCAGGTTTCAGTCGCAGCGACCATCTTTACAGGAAAACTACATCATCAAAAAACAAACTAACAATGTACACATAGAATAAAGCAAATAATTTGTCGAGTTGATGAAGGTAAAGACGTGGAAGTACTTACAAAAAATCTGTACATTAGAAGGATGTGCAGTTCAAGTTTTCTGTCGATACTAGCACAAAACTGACTTTGCTATGATTAAACAGAACGACCATTAAGATGATAACATGAGGACTGGCATCTAACGATACGACAATATCCAAGAACTCATGCATATATGACGGGTCTAGCTACCTTACAATTCAAGGATGATCTTTTAGTAATACATATATGCTGTATACAAAGATTATATTGTCAGATATCAATAATATGTAGACTTCGAAGGTTTATGTTTGAAAATATTTTTCTTTGTACCGTTTCTTGTGGCTATTATACCTTTTCATGCTGTTAACAACACAGTCGCACTGCAAATATTATGTTTTTTAGGAGACAGATTTTCATAGTCTACATTATGTTGACGGATCACAACATATGTCTTTGTATATATCACAAATCGAAGCCTAAAAGATGCTCACTGCATTGTAAGTTATGTAGGTTTTTCAATAATGTATAGGTTTTTTGATGTTCTCGTATCTACAGAGGCCAGTCCTCGTATTATCACCTTGAAGGTCATTCTGTTTAGTCATTGCGCAATCAGTTTTGTACATGTATCGAAACCATGGCCTGTTATACGTAGTTATGCAAACGTTTTTTGACTCTGATGGTTTTCTGTTTACCTAGAGGAAAGCAGAATTGCATACCATCTACTGCACAGCTTTTATTTTACTTCCACATGCTTAAATTGATCAACTGTATAAGTTATTTGCTTTATAATGTGTGTACATTGAGCGGTTTCTTTTGTTGGTGTACTTGTTGTGGAACAGGTTGTTATGACCGAAACAGGTATAAAATAAATAATAAATTTGTACAGCTGATGGCATACCATCTGTATGTAAGCCTTTTAACAATGTTAACATCCTTAACTCATATCGCAACAAACCATACTGTTTACATGTGAAAGGGTGTTAACATTGTAAAAGGCTCATATAAGGCGATGGCTTGAATACATGATGGAGGATTTTTAAAGCGCGGTGGTTTGCAGTATACAGCTTTATAATGAAGTTACGGGAATTACATATTTTCTACAGTCAATTGCAAATATGATGTCCTTCAAAATCTCTACGAGACTGTGGATCCCAAAGGTTGCAAGTGAATTTGTGGAACAGGTTGTTATGACCGAGACAGGTATAAAATAAATAATATATTTGCACAGCTGATGGCATACCATCTGTATGTAAGCGTTTTAACAATGTTAACATCCTTAACCCATATCGCAATAAACCATACTGTTTACATGTGAAAGGGTGTTAACATTGTTAAAAGGCTCATATAAGGCGATGGCTTGAATATATGATGGAGGATTTTTAAAGCGCGGTCGTTTGCAGTATACAGCTTTATAATGCAGTTACGGGAATGAAATATTTTCTACAGTCAATTGCAAATATGATGTCCTTCAAAAATCTCCACGTGACTGTGGATCCCAAACGTTGCAAGTGAATTTCCAAAATCATTAATGAGTTGGAGTTTACCTCGGGTCGTCAGTCTTCTGATTGGTTCGATGTAGCGCACTGAGACATCCTCTCCTGTGCCAGTCTCTACATATGATGGTAGAATTTACACTATACGTCCTCAATTATTTGTTGCACATATTCCAATACCTGTCTCCCCTTACAGTTTCTATCCTATACAGTTGTTTCAAGTACCATGGATATTTTTCCTTGGTATCTTACACATGTCCTACTATCCCAATGTTTTACATAAATTATTTTACACATAGATTAATGCGGAAAACTCCTGATTTCTTATCGTACTAGATAATTACATTTCAGTATGATTCTGCATCTCAAAAGTTTTGTTCTGTTTTAAGACAAATGTTTCTTCCTCATATCAAACACAGTGCTTGATACTGATGGAATTCTTCAGAGAGGAATGTTGTCTGCATCTGCTTTCGTCTACTTTTTATATCTTTCTTACTCCGCCCATCCTGCGTAATTATGTTTCCAGTTTGATGTAAAATTTTTCGTTCACCTTCTCTTTATTTTTAGTTTCTTTGATTTACTTTCTTTGATCATTTTACTGTTCTTCTCATACAATAAGGCCTGTAATTCTTTTTCATTTTCACTGAGGATAACATTATCATCAGCGAATCTTCCAGTGATATATTTTCATTCTGAAACTTAATCCTATTCCCGAACTTTCAGTTTATCTCCATCATTGCTTCTTCTATGTACTGGTTGAGCAGTAGCAGTTGAAAACTGAATCCCTCATGCCATTACTCAAAGCCCATGCCTCTTGCCTTATCAGTCTAATTGTTCTCTCTTCGTACATACTGTATAATAACCGCCTTTCTCTACAGCTTACCTGTATTTATCTCAGAATTGGACGTATATTGTGTCATTACACGTACTGGGACGCTTTTTCTAGGTTGACAATTCCTGTTATTTGAGTTTTCTTGAGCCTTGCCTCCATTTTCAAGCACAACGTCCGAACTGCGTCTCTGGTGCCTTTAGTTTTCCTAAAGACAAACAGATAGTGATCTAATAAATTCTCATTTTCCTTATCCATTATTTGGTGTGTTGTTGTCATCAACCACTTTGGATGCACAAGCTGTTAAGCGGGTTTTTCGTTAGTCCTCGCATTTATTTACCTTTGCTGTCTTCAGAATTGCGAGGATGATATTGTTAGCCATATCTCATAGAGTTTCTGCAAAATATAAGCAAAATGTTTTGATTAGTAATCGAAGACACTACCATAAAGTGTGGTGGCTAAAACGATATCACGGATGAATGGGTGATTACACGCACAGATATCACAGATTTTGCACGTATGAGGAAGGTAGTCCAACCATAACGAAGAACATATTAATAGCAAAATAACAGATTTAGTAATTTTCTAACAACGTAATCATGAAAATCTTGTGCCTCTGAAAGATAACTGCATTAATTTTACCCATCTGTCGCATAGGATCCTCTGGTTCTGGTATTCCCACATAACCAGTGGAAGAAACACTCGTTACAATGTTTCGAATGAAACAGCAGTGACAGTAGAAATTTAAACCGGTAATCGAAGTATCCTGAGCACCGTTAATGGGTAAGGAAACAGCTCGTGATAAGTGAAAGGTACAGGCTCCAGTTCCAATTTATCGGTTTTTTGTCGACTGTATAAATATGCAGTCAGTTGCTTTTTCAATACTCATTTGTAATGGAGAAATGAAACGGACTTCAAATTTCGTTTTTCATGACATAAGCGCATTCTTTAAGAGGAACTCAAGTCCTTTTATCATTTTCATTGTGTCAACATTATATGTCGTCCACTGATTTATGCGTTATGTGATTTCACGACCACCTGTATAACCCAAAAGTGTAAAGCGTCCTTGAGCACACAAAACCGGTGGTTACCCTGATAAAAAGCCATATGTATTTGCATTGCGCAAAATATTTCCGTAGCATCCTAAGTATTGTAACAGTTTAATCTATTCAGTAGCCGGACGACCTCAGAAGATGTCTCCCGCAGATGGAGACGAAACATTAGGTGGAAATTTTATACATCGACCACGGTCTCTCATCCCGGAAATTTCAACTGAAGACAACACCGGCCGTGAGAGCCTACATTGTATGAGTTTCATCTATTAATTATGACGCAGGTGGAACCTTTAGCACTTGTACTGAGGTCAAATTAAAGGTTTGCAATTACACGGATAAAATGTGCACTAAGACTGCCATTATGATAGGGGCATCGGTGTTATCTGTAATTAATGTAATTAATGAAGAAAGACTTGTGTACACCATGACATCTACTGCGACAGGGCTCGTCGTCCATTGAACAGGACTATCGCAACGACTTATATGTCTTTCGCAATGCCAGCGGCCAGCACGATCATCATCTCGATCAGCTACCTGTATAGTCGAAGACTAATGTAACCAGCAAAAACAAAATAACGGGATGCGTAAGTGTTTCTTTTACTCTGACTATAACCAGGCGCATTTTACGGGGAAGAAATTATTAGTCCGCTAATAACCTTATTTGCCACAGCAAACTGAATTCACATACAGTGAAAAAGGAATCAAATTACAAATTGGACTGTCTACTTACGAATCATTAAGCATGACGACCGGTTTGTGGTGGCAAAAACCTCATTCTCGTAGTACTACACTAATTAAGTTTGACGCATAAGGATAAACTGCAGCCGGCCGGAGTGGCTGAGCGGTTCTGGGCGCTACAGTCTCGAACCACCCGACCGCTACGGTCGCAGGTTCGAATCCTACCTCGGGCATGGATGTGTGTGATGTCCTTAGATTAGTTAGGTTTAAGTAGTTCTAAGTTCTAGGGGACTGATGATCTTAGAAGTTAAGTCCCATAGTGCTCAGAGCCATTTGAACCATTTTTGATAAACTGCAATCAAAACTATGGTGTAAACTCGAAGTCTCCAAATGTATCATTTAGCCTTTCTCTGAACATTTTTGTATTTCCTTCTTCTGGCGATCTTTTGAAGTATTTCTTCTAATACCTTAGATAGTTAACTTAGTTGGCAGGTACCTCCCTTGCACCTCCGACACTGGTGTCCAAATTAAAGCAACAGTCCGCTATTTCCCCGTCCTGTGACTTATACAAGACATCATTATACAAAATGTCAACAAACGTCCGTACGACCGTGTTCTGCACGGAAGGTAACATTCCGGTGAACGGACAACAACGCCGACGATGATGTCAGAGCACCTATGAAACCGGGGAGTGTTTGCCGGGTAGTCCCACATCCTCAATCGTTGTGCACACAGTCACAGACGGTGCAGTATGGCACAGGGAAGGCGCCTGCCTGACTCTCTACGGTGGAGGACCATAGCAAGAATGGAAGCAGGAATGTCGCACAAGCCGAGGTGGCCCGATGGCTTAATGTGACTCATTCCGTTGTTTCTCGGATATGGCGACCGTTGATAGAGACCGAAACTGTAATTAAGTAGAATATCGAGAGGTTGTAACAATGGAAAATTGTACTGAAGTGCAGGAGGATCTGCAACAAATTGACGCATGGTGCAGGGAATGGCAACTGAATCTTAATGTAGACAAGTGTAATGTGCTGCGAATACATAGAAAGAAAGATCCTTTATCATTTAGCTACAATATAGCAGGTCAGTAACTGGAAGCAGTTAATTCCATAAATTATCTGGGAGTAGGCATTAGGAGTGATTGAAAATGGAATTATCATATAAAGTTGATCGTCGGTAAAGCAGATGCCAGACTGAGATTCATTGGAAGAATCCTAAGGAAATGCAATCCGAAAACAAAGGAAGTAGGTTACAGTACACTTTTTCGCCCACTGCATGAATATTGCTCGCCATTGTGGGATCCGTACCAGATAGCGTTGATAGAAGAGATAGAGAAGATCCAACGGAGAGCAGCACGATTCGTTACAGGATCATTTAGTAATTGCGAAAGCGTTACGGAGATGATATATAAACTCCAATGGAAGACTCTGCAGGAGAGACGCTCAGTAGCTCGGTACGGGCTTTTGTTGAAGTTTCAAGAACATACCTTCACCGAGGAGTCAAGCAGTATATTGTTCCCTCCTACGTATATCTCGCGAAGAGACCATGAGGATAAAATCAGAGAGATTAGAGCCCACACAGAGGCATACCGACAATCTTTCTTTCCATGAACAATACGAGACTGGAATAGAAGGGAGAACCGATAGAGGTACTCAGAGTATCCTCCACCACACACTGTCAGGTGGCTTGCGGAGTATGGATGTAGATGCAGAAA
Source organism: Schistocerca americana (assembly GCF_021461395.2). Lineage (NCBI taxonomy): Eukaryota > Metazoa > Arthropoda > Insecta > Orthoptera > Acrididae > Schistocerca > Schistocerca americana. The sequence goes on from NC_060122.1 coordinate 693,302,917, forward strand.
CTGTACCCCGAAGACCAGGGCAGGATCGACGTCTTGTGGCATCAAAAACAGAGGACCGTTAATTGGCTCTAAGGGGACGACTGTTCCGCCCTAGTAGTGCACAACAACTCACATCTGATCCGGCAGCATTCACTGGACGTATTGTATCGAGGAAAACGGTGTACAGAAGGCTTCGATAGAATGACCTTTATTGCCGGAGACCTGATGTACGAGTATGTGTACATCTGAAGCATCTTCATAGAAGAGAATGTCTAGAATGGGATCATCAACATGCTACCTGGACGGTCGAACAGTGAGACAACGTTCCTTTCATAGATGAGTCCCCATTTGGTCCGGGAAGTGATTCTCGGCGGATTCGCATCTAGAGGGAACGTGGAACACGATATCTGGACCCAAACATTGTGTAAAGAGACCGATATCGACGAGGATCCCCAGTGGTGTGAGCAGGGATTACGTTAACCACTCCAACATCTCTTCATGAAATTGTATGGGTGAATCGGCAAGGTTTAACTGCTGTCAGATACCGTGACGAGATCTTAGGGCCTCATGTGCGGTTGTTCGACGTGCTGTGGGTCCGTACTTCGTATAGGTGGACGATGATGCTCGAATTCATAGAGCACGGGCGGTTGGTGTTTTCTTGGAAATGGAAGATATTGCACGCATGGCGTACCCTGCTCGCTCACCCGATTTGAAAGTCATGGTGTATGTCTCAGATGCGCAAGGGAGACAGATTGCATCACGTCGGCAACCTCCACCCATTCTCCAAGACTTGCCAGTTGCTCTGCATGAAGAATGGGCGTTATTGCCTCCACATAATAATTGATGACATCATTCACAGCATACCCCATCGTTGTCAGGTCTGTTTTGCTGCCATAGGTGGTCACACCCCACACTGAACACAATAATCATTTGCCTTAATGTGTGCGCAAATCCGTTAAGTTGGAAGAAAACTAAGATTTCTGTCAACTGTTACACATGTTGCACACATTTACGTTCTTTATTCTTTACATTGTTTCTACTTTACTATACCCTTTTATACAGTTTTGTGGTACAATAAACGCAAACTTGCAAAATTTCCGTTTGTTGCTTTAATTTTGGACAGTAGTGCATATTTGTCTGGTCAACCTCTGTGACTGCCCTTTTGGAGATGTCGATTTTTTTCCGTCTGTATTGCCTAGTGTCATATTAACTATCGTAGGTTTCTTATAGAACTAACGGTCTCATAATTCCAGTGAACCTAAGTATCCAAACTCATTCCACATTAATATTTCTGACGATTCTCTTAAACTTCAATTACTCTTCGTTGTTACTAAATAGTAACGTGACGCTATGTTTGCGTCCTCGTACACTTTACAATCATATATCTAATTTCGTGGTCTCTGACCATTATATAAACCTGTTGTAATCTTCACCTGTCTCGGGGCTCAGTCAAGTGTATTTCCTGCTCTTGTGATTCTATGCTGCCGGCTGAGGACTCAGTCAGTCATTCTCCGCTCTCACTCCTACTACCAAGCTCATGTTCTCCCATAGCTCTATCTTCCGTCTCTTCCTCTACCACCGCGTTCCAGTTCACAGTGATGATCTCCTTGTTTCGTCTGGTTCAGATACTGCCAACCCCGCTGCCACAGTTCCTGCTATCGTCAAAAATACTGCCAGTCTGGACAATTGCAACCACAAGCGTCTTTGTGGTCTCTCTCTCTCACTCTGTCTTTATGGTTTAACGCTATGCAACCATTTTCTACGACCCTTCTCCACGACGTTCTGTCTTTAGCATGGTGACCTGCTATCCGCAAGCCCCTCTTGGTCAACCTCTTAATCTAGACTATCCAACACAATGGCGCGCATCCAACAGGTCCTGACGTGTGGCTGTCGAAGTTTTCCTCTGCCACTGTTATTTCCATTTCTTCTGGCCTACTGGCAATCTGACCAAAATATTTCAACTGATTTTGTGGCCTAAGCGGCATCATAGTCGTCTCCAGTTATGGAAACTGTTGGTGACCCTGTGAAAAGCTGGCTGTTATTACACAACTTGCGGTTGCTTCCGCTTTTTCCTATGAGATAATTTTAATATCCAGATGCTTGATAGTCTTATAAAGGTGAATGAAAATCGAACGTTACGATTCTTACATAGGTCACAGCGTAATTAATATAACTGAGAGGAAAATATGTTTAACACAAATAATTCACTGCCTGCCGAAATCGGTCCCGAAGATACCGATAGTATGTCTAGAACTGTGCATACGATGTAATACCATTTTATGTTAATTGTTTCTGTAACGGCGTGTGGAATATTCCTGATGTCGTTTTACGTACTTTTTTCTAAATGTGTGTACAGCTACAAAAATTTTCCAAAGTATTACAAATATGTTCCTGTGTTTGTTAATCGGTGGAACCAAATAAGGATCAGGTTTACTGCAAATGAACTGAGTGACGTTGTATGTATGCCTTTACTGGTCTTGTTTGATGTTTACCAAACACTCAGTGGCCCAAATCGGCCGTGTTTGAATAATGGCCTTTTGTTGTCCCAACGCCAGGGAGCTACTGGCAGTAACAAACTTTGCCGTTTGCGCTGTAATAACGCGATGAGTGGAAACACGAATATGTATTTGGACCGGGATAACGGACCTCAATTTCCGTCTCAAAACACAGTTACACAAAATAATCTGCAACGACAACAGATGCAGTGCAAAAAGTTGAAATACTGCTTCTCGGAACCACTATACTTACTTGATATTTGTACAAAACCTCTAAAGGTGCATGTTAGTCATCACGAAAGCCTTAACGGCACGTTTTGAAAAGAAAATCAAACTCACACATCTTTGAAACGCGGTGACGTACTCTGAAGTTTATTGCATTTGTACGAGTGATCTACTAGATAATCACAGTGTGGCGGCACGACTGATTTCTTTTCTTATGTTATGACGCTTTAGGTCTTCTCCTGTACTGCAACTGTACACAGGCTATATTGTAATTTATCTATCATGTTGGTGAAAGACTTTCTTCAAACTGGTCTTTGATATAAAACGAGGAACGAAAAGGGTAGTAAGATGAAAAAAAATAACATGCTATATTTTGTAATGTTGATGAGACTAAAATTTTGCATTTTATCAGGCCTTTTAAAAACCTGTGAAGAAGAACTAAACATTTACTCCAATCACAGTAAGTACAACAAAATCTAATTGCTTTATTAAATACCACCGGTTTTGCAGGATTAAACTTCCATCTTCAGGCACCTGTCAAACAAAATTAATCACTGAAAACGATTAGTCATAAAACAACAAAAAATAACAGATTGCGGTAATTTTTTGGTCCGCAGGAGGGTATTTGAGCTACACTTGAATACTTAGTCTTTTTGAGATTAACTGTAAGACTTTCATATTTCGCGTGTGGGTTATATTTCTGCATGAGGTTTTGCTGGAACAGATTAATTCTGGAGTGTTAATATACGTTTGAGCTGTTACACTGTCATGTTCAAAGCTATTACGTAAGATCAACATTGTGCTTTTTCCAATTGGTAGTTTAGAAAGTAATATCTCCTACTTCATTGTTATACTGCACACTGAATTACTGTGGTAACAGCAACTTATGTTTCCACTGGTTGTAGGTTGGTACCTTTGGAAAGTAGTTGTAATCATCCACGTTAAACAGAGTTATGGTATTTAAAAAAAAAGTTTTCCCTTCGTGGCACTAATAACACCAAATACTTTAAATAAACAGTGATGCAGTTAGAAGATGTCTAACGATATTATCTGTCTGCAGATTACTGCTTTCACTTTGGATAATGTCTACCGTCCACTGAGTTCTTTTTCCTCAGAGGTCTGCAATCCAGTTTATTACTCGATTTCGTATAACGAAGAAGTTAATATGGCTGCGTACAGTCTGCTTCACATAATGTTCAATTTCAGGTGGAGCATTAGGCAGCGGTTGACTGTATTAGGGTTAAGAAATACAGTAGAAGACGAATGTATAGTGAAGGCAGCAAAGGATCAAGTAGGAAATAAGACAACGATTGAATCTAATTAATGAAAGAGAAAATATAAAAACGCTGCAAATGAAGCAGGTGAAAGGGGATACAAACGTCTATGAAATGAGGTTACACGAAGTGCAAAATGGCTAAGCCTGAAATGATTAGACGACAAATGTAAGGAGTTAAAAACATACATCACTAGGGGAAAGATGGAGACCACCTACAAAAAAATTAAAGAAGGCTTTGGAGAAAGGAGAGCAGCTGTATGAATATCAAAGGCTCTGACGGAAAAGTAGTCCTAAGGAAATAGGGAAAGCTGGGAGGAGGAAGGAGAATATTGAGGGTGTGTACAAGGGAGATGAAGGTAGTGTTGTAGAAATGAAAGAGGACGTAGATAAAGATGACAGGGGATATATGATACTGCGAGAAGAATTCAAAAGAGCACTGAATGATCTAAGTCGAAACAAAACCCCAGAAGTAGACGTTTCGTCCGAACTACTGATGGCCTTGTGAGAGCCAGCCATGACAAATCTTTCCGTCTGGTGTTAAGATATATGACACAGGCGAAATATTCTCCAACCTCAATAAAAATGTAATAATTCCAAATCCAAAGAAAACAGATGCTGAGAGGTGTGAATATTACGGAAGTATCGGTTTGATAAGTCATGGTTGCAAAATACAACACGGATTCTTTGAAGAGGAATGGATAAACTGATAGAAGTCGACCTCGGCGAAGATCAGTTTCGATTCCTGAGAAATGAAGGAACACGCGCCTCAGTATTGACCCTTCGACTTACCCTAGAAGGTAGATTAAGGAAAGGCAAACCTGCGCTTACCCGGCATTTGTAGATTTAGAGAAATATTTTGACACTGTTGACTGGAATACTCTCTTTGAAATTCTGAAGGTAGCAGGGGTAAAATATATGGAGCAAAAGGTTGTTTACAACTTATATAGAAAACAAAACGGCAGTTGTAGTAGTTGTAGAGCATTGAAAGGAGTCAGTGGTTGAGGAGGGACTCAGACAGGATTGCTGCCAATCTCCGATGTTATTCAAGGAGTAAGCAGTAAAGGAAATCAAAGAAAAGTTTGGAGTGGGAAATAAAGTTCAGGAAAAAGAAAGAAAATCTTCAAGGATTGTGGATGACATTCTAATTCTGTCAGAGACAGCAAAGGACTTGGAAGAGCAGTTTATGGCACAACTTGATTTAAAAGAGGGGACAGGCTGATAGGGGATATTCTGAGATACCGTGGTATCACAAATGTGTGGGGGGAGAGGGGGGAGTTAAAATCGTATAGAGAGGCCAATAAGATGGATACAGTATGCAGATTCAGAAGGATGTTGGTTGCACTAGTTATTTGGAGATGAAGAGGCTTGCACAGCATAAAGTAGCGTGCAGTGCTGCATCAAACCAGTATTCGCACTAAAAATCACAACAACGTAGCAACAATACAGAGGACTAGCATTATTGCCAATGTTGTTTTTATCTGTTTTCTTGATGCTGTCGAGTATACACTGTCGTAGACAATTGTCATACAGATGTTTCAGGTCATTGGGTTTATTCTTAATAGTATAAGTTGCTTGTTTATTTAAGAATATGTTGAAGATGTCATCACCAGTTAACTTGTCATTACATAACAGTTTCGTTTGATCCATTTCAGTACATTTCTTCCAGACACTCTCTAAGTAATATCACATACGACTACTGGCTATGGACTACTACTGTCCAAAAAACATGTTTCCATCAAATACCAGAGGTTAAATAGATGCTGTAAACTTGATTAGATTAAGATCATAGCCAGATGAAACATATAAATGGTTTAAGTTAACTCTTGATTTACTGTTTGAAAACTGAAGAATTCTGGTGGTTTCTAAGACAGTCCCTATTTCATCAATTATTCAGAGTCACCACCTAACTGAGTTGAGAAAATTTAATTATAACAAGGGAATTAATTACTGATTTTGATACACATTAATTGAAAGATTTAATTGCTTTCATAAAATTATCAGCTGAAATCATTCTAATCACGTATCAAGCTTTTTTCTGAATGAAAGACAACACAGTCGATATATTAAATACATTTTGAATTTTAGTATAAGTGTTACAAACGTTCCATTCAGGTTTTTGATATTAAAAACTGAAATAATTCTTTTAGTTATAAAAAAATTACAATATGACTGAAATATTTAATCATCGAAAAACTGAAAGGGATGAGACCGACCAGAACATTTATTAGAATATCCAGTATCTCATCTCTCGAAGACTTTAAATGGGCAGAATTATACCACCTTCCCAATCACAAATCAAACAGTTCTATAACATGTTACGAAAATAAGTAAAGTGAATCTTGGTGTAACAGAACCCTATACGAAATAGACTGATATCCCTGGTGACATTATAAAAGACACTGGTCTTTTCTCTATTGAGTGATTTGACCCCATGTACAAAAATAGCTATGCTGGCTGATGGAAGAAGGCAAAAATAGTTGAGACAAGAAGGAAAGAAGATTTTAAGGTATATCTATTACGGAATGTGAGCATAAAACAGCTACACCAAAATAGACTGAATCTTTGCGTGAACCAGGCTGAGACAAGTGATGGTATATGAACCGAATTGGGAAATATAAAGCAAAGCATCGAACAGGCCGCAAACGAGTCACCGGGAAAAATGAATGAGAGAAGGGTAAGAAGGGACATAGAGTATGGAATGAAGATATTGCAGAAGCAGTTGAGGAAAAGAAACGAGTTATCAGATATATTTATAGACGAAAACATAATCTGAGGAACAACAACATAAGGAGAAATGAAATAAAGTACAACCCCATGGTCAGGAAAACAAATGAAGAATCGTGGAATAACTTCGTGAGCAGAATTGAACGTGATATCCAGGGAAGACAGTCCACAGCTTACAAAATGACAAAGAATTTACATAAAACTGCAAAAGAGACAACAAACCTAAATACACTCCTGGAAATTGAAATAAGAACACCGTGAATTCATTGTCCCAGGAAGGGGAAACCTTATTGACACATTCCGGGGTCAGATACATCACATGATCACACTGACAGAACCACAGGCACATAGACACAGGCAACAGAGCATGCACAATGTCGGCACTAGTACAGTGTATATCCACCTTTCGCAGCAATGCAGGCTGCTATTCTCCCATGGAGACGATCGTAGAGATGCTGGATGTAGTCCTGTGGAACGGCTTGCCATGCCATTTCCACCTGGCGCCTCAGTTGGACCAGCGTTCGTGCTGGACGTGCAGACCGCGTGAGACGACGCTTCATCCAGTCCCAAACATGCTCAATGGGGGACAGATCCGGAGATCTTGCTGGCCAGGGTAGTTGACTTACACCTTCTAGAGCACGTTGGGTGGCACGGGATACATGCGGACGTGCATTGTCCTGTTGGAACAGCAAGTTCCCTTGCCGGTCTCGGAATGGTAGAATGATGGGTTCGATGATGGTTTGGATGTACCGTGCACTATTCACTGTCCCCTCGACGATCACCAGTGGTGTACGGCCAGTGTAGGAGATCGCTCCCCACACCATGATGCCGGGTGTTGGCCCTGTGTGCCTCGGTCGTATGCAGTCCTGATTGTGGCGCTCACCTGCACGGCGCCAAACACGCATACGACCATCATTGGCACCAAGGCAGAAGCGACTCTCATCGCTGAAGACGACACGTCTCCATTCGTCCCTCCATTCACGCCTGTCGCGACACCACTGGAGGCGGGCTGCACGATGTTGGGGCGTGAGCGGAAGATGGCCTAACGGTGTGCGGGACCGTAGCCCAGCTTCATGGAGACGGTTGCGAATGGTCCTCGCCGATACCCCAGGGGCAACAGTGTCCCTAATTTGCTGGGAAGTGGCGGTGCGGTCCCCTACGGCACTACGTAGGATCCTACGGTCTTGGCGTGCATCCGTGCGTCGCTGCGGTCCGGTCCCAGGTCGACGGGCACGTGCACCTTCCGCCGACCACTGGCGACAACATCGATGTACTGTGGAGACCTCACGCCCCACATGTTGAGCAATTCGGCGGTACGTCCACCCGGCCTCCCGCATACCCACTATACGCCCTCGCTCAAAGTCCGTCAACTGCACATACGGTTCACGTCCACGCTGTCGCGGCATGCTACCGGTGTTAAAGACTGCGATGGAGCTCCGTATGCCACGGCAAACTGGCTGACACTGACGGCGGCGGTGCACAAATGCTGCACAGCTAGCGCCATTCGACGGCCAACACCGCGGTTCCTGGTGTGTGATCATTGGTTGTACAGCCCTCTCGCAGTGTCCGGAGCAAGTATGGTGGGTCTGACACACCGGTGTCAATGTGTTCTTTTTTCCGTTTCCAGGAGTATATAATACCAGAATATAAACGAATTGCACATTATGAACTGCTCTGGTGTAATGATAGCTAAGGTTTAGAGGAAGACGCCCCTGAAATGGAAGACTGGTGTTTCATAATGATCCAAGAACGAAACGACGCCCTGAATGAAAAAAACAAAAAACAAAAACAAAACAAAAAACGGAAAGCAACAGACTCCGACGGCATAAACGCCGAGTTGCGTAAGCACAGGGGATTATTTTTAAAAAATTGGACTAGGCCTTCTCCAGTTACACGATATGTATTGGCAAAGACACCAACTCCCAAAACCTTGGACAGCTACTGAAGTTATTTAAATCTTTAAAAAAGGTAAACGAAATGAAGGTAATAATTATCGCGGTATAACATTAGCGAACACAGCTTACAAGATCTACGCCAAGTTAATAAATCAAAGTCTACAGATTATCGCCGAAAATCTGTTATCTGAAGAACAAAATGGTTCCAGGAAAACTATATCCTGTACTGATGATATTTTCACACTTAAACATATTATATAGAAACAAAGAGGGTACACTAGGAAACACACATCGCAAAATATAGACTTAGAGAAAGCCTTGGACAATGTAGACAGATAAACTTATGGAACGTATTAAGTGGGACAGAATTCCCTCAGCAAATAATAAAGGTGATTGAAAGCCCATATAGAGTTACAAATATAAGAATAAAGGCTAACCATGCTATGTCAGAAGAAGACATACGTACAAACCGAAGTGTTCGACAAGTGTGGAGCGTACCACCTATACTTTTTAATATATGCATTGACGATGTGATTGAAACACGGAAACAGCAAATTGATATGGGCTTGAGATTGTCACAAAACGTATATGGTTTAACACGATGCTATTCGCAGACAACGTTGCAGCTGTACACGATCCATCTATAGACTGAACCAGTTTTCTAAAGAATATAATGTGAAAACATCCATTTTAAAAACAAAATTGATTGAGTTCAAAAGGACAAAACCGCTGGAAACTAAGATCATTACAGGAAAAAAAAACCATTGAACAAATTAGTCACTTCAGTTACCTTGGAAATACTATAAGCTACCACAGTAAACTCGTCATTGACAACAAACTGCAGAAATGTCAAAAGACATGCGGGATAGTCAATAGAACACTGAGATATAAAGTGAAAAAAGACACAGGAATCAAGTTTTATAAGTTAATGGCCATCACCCTCGTTGCTTTTTGGAAGCTAAGCCTGAATAAATACTAAAATGTAACAAAATAGGAGCCAAGAGGGAGAAAGGAAATATCTAAGAGGAGTTAATGGCTGTACGAGAATAGATAGACTAAGAATCTGAGACATAAGAGCAGAGCATGGGATACATGTTGTAAAAGAGATCAAGTCTACACTACTGGCCATTAAAATTGCTACACCAAGAACAAATGCAGATCATAAACGGGTATTGATTGGACAAATATATTATACTAGAACTGACATGTGATTACATTTTAACGCAATTTAGGTGCATAGATCCTGAGAAATTAGTACACAGAACAACCACCTCCGGCCATAATAACGGCCTTGATACGCCTGGGCATTGAGTCAGAGCTTGGATGGCGTGTACAGGTACAACTGCCCATGCAGCTTCAACATGACACCACCGTTCATCAAGAGTAGTGACTGGCGTATTGTGACGAGCCAGTTGCTCGGCCACCATTGACCAGACGTTTTCAATTGGTGACAGATATGGAGAATGTGCTGGCCAGGGCAGCAGTCGAACATTTTCTGTATCCAGAAAGGCCCCGTACAGGACCTGCAACATGCGGTCGTGCATTATCCTGCGGAAATGTAGGATTTCGCAGGGATCAAATGGTTCAAATGGCTCTGAGCACTATGGGACTTAACATCTGTGGTCATCAGTCCCCTGGAACTTAGAACTACTTAAACCTAACTAACCTAAGGACAGCACACAACACCCAGCCATCACGAGGCAGAGAAAATCCCTGACCCCGCCGGGAATCGAACCCGGGAACCCGGGCGTGGGTCGCAGGGATCGAATTAAGGGTAGAGCCACGGGTCGTAACACATCTGAAATGTAACGTCCACTGTTCAAAGTGCCGTCAATGTGAACAAGAGGTGAGCGAGACGTGTAACCAATGGCAACCCATACCATCACGCCAGGTGATACGCCAGTATGGCGATGACGAATACACGCTTCCAATGTGCGTTCAACGCGATGTCACCAAACACGGATGCGACCATCATGATGCTGTAAACAGAACCTGGATTCATCCGAAAAAATGACGTTTTGCCATTCGTGCACCCAGGTTCGCCGTTGAGTACACCATCGCAGGCGCTCCGGGCTGTGATGCAACGTCAAGGGTAGCCGCAGCCATGGTCTCCGAGCTGATAATCCATGCTGCTGCAAACGTCGTCCAACTGTTCGTGCAGATGGTTGTTGTATTGTAAACGTCCCCATCTGTTGACTCAGGGATCGAGACGTGGCTGCACGATCCATTACAGCCATGGATAAGATGCCTGTCATCTCGACTGCTAGTGATACGAGGCCGTTGGGATCCAGCACGGCGTTCCGTATTACCCTCCTGAACCCACCGATTTCATATTCTGCTAACAGTCATTGGATCTCGACCAACGCGAGCAGCAATGTTACGATACGATAAATCGCAATCGCGATAGGCTACAATCCAACCTTTATCAAAGTCGGAAACGTGATGGTACGCATTTCTCGTCCTTACACGAGGCATCACAACAACATTTCACCAGCAACGCCGGTGAACTGCTGTTTGTGTATGAGAAATCGGTTGGAAACTTTCCTCATGTCAAACGTTGTATGTGTTGCCACCGGCGCCAACCTTGTGTCAATGCTCTGAAAAGCTAATCACTTGCATATCACAGCATCTTCTTCCTGTGGGTTAAATTTCGCGTCCGTAGCACGTCATCTTCGTGGTGAAGCATTTTTAATGGCCAGTAGTGTAGTCGGCAAAACTGGCCGGACGATCTACAATGACTGTCAAATTTAAGGCTACTAAAACAAGCCATAAATTGTAAGCTTTTAGGTACAACATCTGCAGGAAGACGAAGGAAAACATGGCTGGATGCTTAGAAAACCGAACAGGCCTATGACCTAGTTTATGTGAAAGAAGAAGTTTTCGAAGATATGTCGCTGGTTTTGTAGTAAGTCCCTAATACTGTCACTGTACTAAGTGTCCCATCAGAATCAGAGCACGGCTACAGTGCGGTTGTATTTTTGGCAAAGAAACATGCTGCTCTTTTCCCCCCCATGACTGAATGTTTTCTATTGACTGCTGACATTGTCGCACTTGTTGAGCAAAGGCAGGGTTCTAGCTTTTTAACACTTCCTTCAGCATCAATATTCAATAACTCTACATGGTCCAATCACATTAATGGGAACATCTCTGGAAAGCTTGAATAATCATCTTTCTGTGCGCGGACGTGCAGGGAGAGAGTCAATGAGGTTCTGAAAGTTAGCGACAGGGATGTGGAACCATGCCGACTCCAGCGCAGTGGTCAGCTGTGCCAGGTATCACGATTGAGTATCCATGGCGCGAAAAGCATGATTGAGTTTGTTCCACAGATTCTGATTGAATTTAAATCCTGGGGCGTTTCGTGGGCCAGGGAGCACGATAAAGTCATCCTGTTGTCCTTAGAACCACCACATATACTACTAGCTGCGTGACACATTCCATTGTTCAGCTATTAGATGCCGTCATTGGTCAGGGAAAAAACTGGCTGCACTGTAGGGTGGACGTGACTCCCAGGGATACGTGTAAACTTTTGTTGATGGACTGTGCCTTCCAGAACGACTAAGTCATCCAGGAAATGCCATGAAAACATTTCCCAGTGTTGAGTGTTACTCAGTCCTCAAGCCTGAAACCTTCTGATGATTGTTGCAGGGTCACAGAAACGAAAACAAAAAACATAAAATGTAATTAATCTGTCGTTGTTCCGGGGATGTCCAATTGCGATACTGGGGTGCAAATTCCAGCCTTCCTCGAAAATGAAGAGCAATCAGCATGGGTTTATGAACTAGGCGCCTGCTGTGGAGACCTACACACAGCACGATTCGCTGAACAGTCATTTCGGAGACACTGTTTGTAGCCCCTTGGTTCATCTGGGTGGACAATTGAAACTTCCTGGCAGATTGAAACTGTGTGCCGGACCGAGACTCGGGACCTTTGCCTTTCGCGGGCAAGCGCTCTACCATATATCAGTGCACACTCCGATGCAGAGTGAAAATCTCACTCTGGAAACATCCCCCAGGCTGTGGCTAAGCCATGTCTCCGCAATATCCTTTCTTTCGGGAGTGCTAGTTCTGCAAGGTTCGCAGGAGAGCTTCTGTAAAGTTTGGAAGGTAGGAGACGAGGTACTGGCAGAAGTAAAGCTGTGCGGACGGGGCGTGAGTCGTGCTTGGGTTAGCTCAGATAGTAGAGCACTTGCCCGCGAAAGGCAAAGTTCCCGAGTTCGAGTCTCGGTCCGGCACACAGTTTTAATCTGCCAGGAAGATTCATATCAGCGCACACTCCGCTGCAGAGTGAAAATCTCATTCTGGGTGGACAATTGCTCAACAGTTGCACGTCTGTTCGTCCGTATTCATCTCCAGAGCCGTTGTTCACCACAGTCATGTATGGTTCGTTGTGAACCGCAATTGCTTGGGCATAGGTTTTGGACTGCGCCATTTTTCCATGTACGGTGTGCCTTAACCACGGTGGCACGTGAACAGCTACAAACGTAACTGTTTGGAAAATACGTCCACCCTTGGCCCGAAGGACTGTGTACGGCGTCAGGTAGACTGCTCCGTTACCGCATTACGACAATGACTGTAGTGATGTTTGTGTCCTACCGACATGCTTTATGTATCGCCCACTGCTAGCGCTTGCATCTACCGTCTGTGAGTGGTAATTGCACGTAGAAGTTGAACACAAGTGGCTGTTACATTAATGTGGGTGGGCCGTGTGTAACTGCATTGTGGTAGCTGATGACTGTTGTATGTTCAATGAATGGCAAAGTTCGAACCACTTTTCACCCATAGATCCAAATGGCATCCCTCTTAGATGAGTGTTTTCAGCAACCACTGAAGATAATTGATGGAAAGTACGATTAGTACATTATCAGTAAATATTTCTCATCCCCAAGTTCTAAATTCAAGAGTCTCTCATTTTATATAAGATGTGATATTATTCGAAATTATTGAGGCTTACTCTGAAATGTTTCACCACTTTAAAATTTAATGTGGTTGTATATATCACTTTAGCACTCTACATAAAGCTTCGATGTTTAATTGTACAGAGATTACTCTGAATTATGGCCCTGTATTTCTCATATTAGACCATAAGGACTTCCTTTATGGCAATTTCACGTAGCCACTGTTGGCGTTCCGCCTAATCTTTTGATATATACTGTTATCCAAACCCTTAGACTTAGTGTTTTATCGACAAAAGAGGATCCTAGCCCATTTACAGGGAAAGAAATTATGGTCAAATGCATATTTCTAGCGGTACTAGGTGGTAAATCAGCATTGAGTTTGTTTTTAAACTGCTTACGATAACGTTTTACAACAAACAACCAGATGTATTGACACCGGTCATCTGCAATGTGTCCTTGTTAACGTTTACCACCACATGTAGTTTGAAAGCGATTGTCAAAGATAGAGTGAGTCCCACGAACTCACACTCATGCATTTAATTTGCGTTTCTGCAAGATGTAGTATCTGGGAAGCAGAATGAATATACAGGCTGTAAGTTTTGCCCACGAGAAGCTGTGATTGTAACCTATCCAACTAATATAATAATATCGGCTAACATTTGAACGATACACTTTCATCGTTGGACTGGAAGTAGAGGTGTTCTTCCATTGTCAGAAATAATACTGGTCCAGGTTTTATACCATTTAGGCTCCCTTCAGAGTATTCTGATTTAAAAGTTCCATTTTGGCAGTGGTGTACAACGCTTGCACAATGAAAAATCCATACCTAAAAACTGGAAGTTGCCCAGATCATACCAAGAGACAACAAAGAAAATAGAAATAATCTGCTGAATTTTAGACCATATCACTGACATCGATTTGTCGTATCTTTTTGGACATATATTGCCTTTGAACGTAATGCAATGTCTAGAGCAGAACGATTCAGAAAATATTATTTCTGTGAAATAATCAGTATTCTATTGATGTATATGCGGTTGACAGTGGGTCTCGAGTTGATTACATATTTATTGATTTTTGAGGAGGCTATTGACGCCATTCTTTATGAAGAGGTTCTAATGAAATTGCGTAGTATCATCTCAGCTACATAATGAGAATCTTGGCTTACTAAAAGAAAGGCCACCTAACCATGCCACAAAAACCATTAACTGAATAAATAAACTTGATGTGACATGCATCTTATTCTAATCGGTTCCAAAATAGAACACTCGCACCTATGAAATCCTCTGACAGTCAGTCAATGATGAATGCAATGCAGAGACACATCTACTATTGCCCTAAATAAACAAGATACACAATGAAGCACATAAACATACAAAAGACACAAATACTATAGGCACTTCAGTACTGATGGTTGCTCTCAGTAAACTGATGGCGAAAAGATGTAGATGTGTGGATGGATAACTCTAAACATTAATGCAAATGTGAAACAGTGTAAACGAACATAGATTTGCTGTTGTGTTATTAAGAAACAAGCAGTCTTAGTTACAGTGTTAAATTTTTTTGTTATTTGCCAACGACACGTTTCACATTTATATAGACTTATTCAAACTGGCTGTTATTTGATATCAATGTGAAGATGCGATACCACACTTAAAATATCACAGCAGGCAAATGCCCCTTGTCAAGGCCTTAACAACAATGCACAGTGCCTTTATTTTTTCATGTGGAGCAATGTGATGCAAGTCAAATGGGATCAGGTCTACGGTAAAGACCTACCTCATAAACAAGAAGGGGGTCTAGCGCATAGTCTCATTGCACACATGTCATATGCATATTCAAGAGCAATAAGGATGTGTAGGTATTGGCTCACTTTTTGCAAATTCAGCAAAGTTCATGAAATTTCTTTTAAGAAAATATTAACCCGAAACTCACAGATTTTTACTATTATAGACTAATTTTTATGGTTTTTTAAGGAATATTCCATTATTTTGAATACTTTTTTCTATTTTATATTAATTTTATCTTTCTTGCATTCCCCTTTTCCTTAAGAAAAACAAGATTTCCTAAGAAGGAAAACGAAAATCAAATTAAAGAAAATAACGGAAATGAATTCTTTATTTACACTCACATTAAATCCTCCTATTGTGTTCTTCTTTAGCCGACATAAGATTGTCATGAACTGTCGATTTTTCATGTTGTATCAAAGCACATTTGATGACAGTTCTGTCACATTAGCATTTAGCTTTAATTTTCTGGTATCTCTTATCAAATTCTTTAAATGTATTACGACTCCCACCTTTTCGATGTTTATCGTTATAGAATTATTCAACTTTTTTTCGTTTCCAGGCACTGACACGAGTACTTGGGGTAGGTCATTTGAAGATTACAAATAGTGTAAAGAAAAAACAAAAATTTAAAACTAGAGATTCTGGATCACGAAATTCATTGTTATTATTTTTAATTTACTTCATTTCTTGATATCTCAATTTAATGTGTCCTCCTCTTAAAAACTGGAAATCCCATTCAGTTGTTAATTTCAAATATCTATCTGATAAAATAATTTTAAACTCATTATTAAGCTCCATTCAAATCTTCTCCCCATGTCTAGCACTCATATATTCTCAGGCATTAATGTTTTACAGAACATTTACCTGTACCTCATTAGCATTTCTGAAAAACTACAAGTGGTAACAATGTTTAGCTTCTTGACTATAGCTTCCATTTATTAAGAAACCATTCCTATTAAGGAAATTAAACCTTATTCGAAAATTTACAACTCAAAATTTACTTGATTTCTAAAATTCCTGAGATACAATACGTAGAAATCCTTTAAAAATGCTCTGTACTTGAGTAGGATTCGAATCAAGACATGCCCCTAGGATATATTTCTTTGTTTGAATCACATTCACCTTACGCTCTAAGCCAGGAGTGTTATGGTATGGAAGAAACTTTAAGTTCTTCATAAGTCATGCAGTATTTGTCAGAGGCTAAAAATTATTACCAAATTACATAAATTGTATAAATTAAAATTTTAAATCAGCAAGAAATGTTGTGCCATGATTTTTCGAAAATATGTGATGGAAACTTTGTTTTAGGGTATATACAGGGTTAATTTTCTTCCCACAGGCATGTGCGCTCCTTGATCACATGCCCATGTGAATAAAATCTTCATGATACCAGCTGACGATGCTGAATTGGTTTCTAACGAAGGTTGTTCGATATATGCAAACCTGAAGATGACATAATGTATTATTGAAACTGGTTACCTAACAAATAAAACCAAAATAACGGCTGTTGGTGTTTCATTATAGGATATATACTGAATATTTTTATGAAGAAACGAATCAATGATTTATCAGTTTGATAATAGTGACTATCAGGCAGATAACACATAAAGTATTTCACAAGCAAACAAGAAAGTTTTAGGAATAGTGAAATACTGGAGTAATGGTAAAAAAAAAATAGCAGAGTTATGTGGTTTGAAAGACGAAATGTATGCTTATATAATCGTCAATAAAATAGAGAAAAACCTAAAGGAGTTAAGAATTTGCTTAGAAGAGTATAAAGATTTCTTGTTTAACAATACTGAGCAATACAGAACTACGAATTGATACAAGCTATTAAACAAGAAATCCATTCAATTTAGGTAAGTAAGAAGACACTGAGCTCACATGATTATTTATTATTACCAACATCAACAGTAGACCTATAGTCGTCATCTTCTTTAAGAATTAACAATATTTTCTGTGTTAACAGAGACTCTACTCAAAAATCTCAACAACGTTAGCAGCTCTGTTTTGTTAAAGAAGTTAGTGAGCTACAGGTAAATGTTTTGTATAACATTACTGGCTGTGTATAGTTCCATACTAGACATGGGAAGAAATTTGCATGGGGCTTAATAACAAATTTAAGATTATTTTACGAGATATATGAAATTAATGACTGATTGGGATTTTAAATTTTTTGGAGAAGGACAGAATAAACTGAATGCAAAGGAATGAAGCAACTTGAAATAATAATAATGAATTTCATGATCTAGAATTTCTAGTTTGAAAATTTTATTTGTTCTTCGAAATATTTTTAATCTTCAAATGACTAACACCAAGCAGTGTAGCCACTGCACGGAAGTAAGAAATGTTGAAGAATTCTATAACGATAAACATCGAAAAGGTGGGTATCGTAATATATTTAAAGAAATGTGATAAGAGATACCACAAAATTAAAGTTACATGTGAATGTGGAAGAACTGTGAGAAAGTGTGCACTAGAAGAACATGAAAAATCAACAGTTCGTAACAATCTTACGTCTGCCTAAGAAGAAAAAAATAGGAAAACTTTAGGTAAATATAAATAATGAAAGAATAAATTTCCCTTATTTTCTTGAAGTTGTTTTTGGTTTCCCTTCTTAGGAAACCCTGATTTTCTTTATGGAAAGGGAAACATAAGGGAAAATAAAGATAATAAAAATAGAAACACTCAATAAAAAATTGAAAAAGATCTTAAAATCACAAGAAAAAAGTTTATGTTAATAAATATGTGTAGGTTGTGGGCCGTTTTTTCGTAAAAGTTAGCGAAAATAGTGAAATTTTGAAGAAATTTCACGATTGTTGCCGGATTTGGGAAAAATGAGACAAAACCTACAGATTTTTACTACTTTCAAGTAAATTAATATCGTCTTTGATGTCATTTACTAATCTCGGTTCGATGTAACATGCAGTCAGAATTTTGTTTCTGTGCGGCACAACTATGCGGCGGCGGCTGAGAGCTTTCAAAGAGCTCCTAGCTCGACATCAACTGCTAGCGGTTGACACTCTCTGTCGTCTCTAGCATGATATAGTCTCTGGCAGTTTGCAGGGTCTCAAGAAGATGACGATGTATGTTGTGCAAATTAAATCACAAATCTGATATAAAATAAAATACACGGGTGCTCCGGCGTAATGTTTCTTGCTTAACTCATGGTACATGAGCCTAAACTGATTTCAAAAGATGCGAGGCAGGTTGCAAATTTCCAGTTTTCAAAAGGACGTCTACTAGACCGTATGTTGAGTAGCAAGTCACTACTTTCAAATTAATTGTTCGGAAGCTTGTCCCTAACACTACTGAGATAATGTTTAAAACGAAACAGTCCATAAACTAGTTGAACGGTCCACCGACTCACAACACACACGAGCCTAATTCGTATACACCTTCACCTCCCACCTTCAATTAGTTAGGGCTTGCAGCTAGCACATTCACTTCTTCCAAACTTTTCCTTTTAGTGATGGGTATCAAGAAGCACTTCTTTCTACAAAAGTGTACTGTCTTTCCCTCCGATATTTTGACAAGCTGAATCCGACAGTCCTTAAATTGCTCTGTCCCGCCATGAACTGCTAAACTAGCAAATTAAAATCAAAAACGATTTATTTGCATCAGTTAGCTACACCTTAGAGCTACTGCTCTACATAGCCGCCGCTTCGACTTACATGTTTGTCGTAGCGTTGTACCAATTTTCCGATACCCTTGTCATACAAAGCAGTCGCCTGAGCTATCCAAAAATTCTCTACGCAGGTCTGCAGCACGCTGTCTGTGACAAAATATTGACTATATTGCCAGCAGTTCGTGTGAGCGTAGATGAAACTCAGGGTGAACCAATTAAGGCTGTATTGTGGGTGATCAAACACATCTCATCGAAAACACTACAGGAGCATTTTCATTCCCCCTGCATAGTGTGGCAGAGAACTGTCATGAAGAACTTAAAGCATGACGGTTACGTTATGTCGAATGCATGCCATGAGACGAAATCTCTCACCAGAACCTCACATTTCGCAGGAGACACAATTTTCAAGGCATTTTTACATGGTGATTGTGCACTCAGAACTGAAAAGAGTGATGTGTTGCGATCGGCCGGCATGCTAGAGACACTGCTCAAACCATCTGCACAAAACGTCATCGGATTTTCACTGTGGGTTCCATTTCGCGCCCTATCGGACCTTACTTTCCGAATAGCCCTCGTGTACAAATTCCACAAAAGAAATGAAACAGTTTGATAGAAAGAAAATAAAGAGATGGTTGACAATTTTATAATATCAACCAGTAGATACTGAATTAGCAGTGAGGCTGTTACAAATAGAAATCAGTTCGAGCTAATATACAGGGTAACAGTTATTGAACTATATGTAAAAAAAGGTAAATTAGTTACAAACTACGGCATGCACACACTTTCTTCAACATGTAAATGTCACTATGGGTATTCGGATTTAGGTTATGACACGTTCGATATACCTGCTATCATTGGCGATGATGTGGCGCAGACGAGCAGCGAAATTCTGCATGATACGCTAAAGTGTCGGAACATCGATGCAATCGATGACCTCCTGAATGGCTCTTTTCAGCTCAGCAGTAGTTTTGGGGTTATTGTACACTTTACCTGTAATACAGCCCCACAAGAAGGAGTCGCATGTGTTCAGATCTGGAGAACATGGTGGCCAATCGAGACCGATGTCAGTGGCCTCTGGGTACCCCAGAGCCTGAATGCGGTCCTCAAAAGTGCACCTCCAGGACATCCTGCTTCGTTGGAGTCGAGCTCCGTCTTGCATGAACCACATCTTATCGAAATCAGGGTCATTTTGGGTAATGGGGATGAAATCAAAACCTTCACGTATCTTTCGGTAGTCCCCGCGTCATCGAGGAATATTACACCGGTTACTCCGTGACTGGACATTGCACACCATACAGTCAGCCGTTGAGGGTGAAGAGACTTCTTGACCGTGAAATGCGGATTCTCAGTCACCCAGATTCGCCAATTTTGCTTATTGACGAACCAATCAAAATGAAAATGGGTTTCGTCACTAAACCAAACCATACTAATTCCCATCATGCCCCGTGGCCAAACGAGCGGTTTGAACGTCTTAACACAAGCCGTTCGGAAGTTACGAGGACTTTATTTCGTATATTTCAATAACTGTCACCCTGTATGTCCGCCTCACAACGACTTGGAAACCACTGAATAATCTTGAACTGCGGTCTGGGTTGCTTTGGCCAGTTAAAAGGTTCTGCGCTCTGCTGACTGAAAGCTGCAAAACCATTCTTCAGCAGTAAGCAGGTCGTTTATTCTACTAATTATAAACGAAGATCAGCTTCCTTTATTTATTTTTACTTCTTGTATTTGGAAAGAACATTTCATGTGACTACCATAATAGTATGAACGTCTGTAATCATTTGGAACCGAGTAATAAGCTCTATTAGTTTTTAATATTCAAGGGTTTCGTGACGGTTCAGTCTCGTCACGTCTGCGAGCCGCTTTGAATACTCGCCCAACTGCTCCGGCGCTTTCGGTGTCGACGGCGGCCACAGTCGGTGAGAAGGCGGTCCATGGCCTGCTTCGTCGGTGCCGCTTCCCAGGGTGGCCTCAATGTCTGTCGACAACGGCCAACATGCTAGCATCTGGCGGTCAGTCTGCGACGTGCAGACGCAGTTTGCTACGTGTCTCGGCCGGTGACAAGAGGGATTCCTCAACGGATTTTCCAAACTGCAGATGATTTTGAGTTGGAGTCTAATCTGCTTACCTTTCAAATGTATTGGAATCTGGCTCGCTAGAAACCCATTGCTTGCCAAAGCTGCGCTGTGTTTCTGACGTTTTGTGAACTTCGCTTTTGCCAGGTTAACAGTGTCACTTTGTTCGCTACAAACGATTCCTATTCATCAGTAAATTAAGGCGTGAGATTCTGTGCTAGCTTTCGTCGCCTACTGAAGGCCTATTCTTGTGAATTCTTTCAAGAGCAATTGTTCTTGTTGATTACTGGTTTTATGGCCCTTGTTCTGACTATTGCCGCGCGGGGTAGCCGCACTGTCTTGGGCGTCTTGTCACGGTCCATGCGGCTCCCCCGTCGGAGGTTGGAGTCCTCCCTCGGGCATGGGTGTGTGTGTTGTCCATAGTGTAAGTTTAAGTTAGATTAAGTAGTGTGTAGGCTTAGGGACCGGTGACCTCAGCAGTTTAGTCCCATAATACCTTACCACAAATTACCAAATTTTTCTAACAATTATGTATATAGCAGTTCCCCATTCAAACGGAAACGCTCCTTCACACCAGGTGGTTACAACTTGAATATAGTTTTATTTCAGTCTGAATTTGAAACCATTTGCGAAAGTTTTTAATAGTGATGTTGTTTTAAAAGGCGTGTAGATGATGTTAATAACTTACGATATCTCTTAAATCTGGGCTTTCTATTAAACTATTGTAAGAACTTAAAGTTTTGTAAATTCGATAACCGTCCCAACAAATGCTGTTATCTTGTGTTCCTTTTTAATGATTGTGCACTCAGAATATTATACATAGTGGTAATAAAATTATAAGGCCAATTGGGGATTCCTGTCATGAAAGGGTTTTGTTTTAAAATGCACGTTTTTGTGGTGATAGTAATTCCTTTTTTACTACTTTTTTGAAATTTGTTGAGCACGTCTCCCAGCCCGGCACCACCACCACTCTGCCATCTCAGGATCGTTGGCTTAAGCGTGATTTGAAGGGATACTCTTGCATATTACAGTACAGCCCGTGGTAGAGGGTTGTTTTTACTGTCAATACGCCGCACTGAAAGATGAAGGGCGGGTAGGACAGTTCTGAGACAGCACGATGCGAACACTGGAGCCGTTATGGCATTGATAGATGTATTTATGCTCTTCATAACCAAGCAGCGCCTTCTTTCTTTCGCATAATATTACAAATTACTCATCATCGGTTATCTACTGTTCATTTCAAACTAGCAGAGAATCCATTGCAGGTTTTTTCCTCTCTCTCAGGCTGACATGGCTACGTACCACCGCTGATGAATGCTGGTATGTAATTCGGTAGTAGGCTGGCGTTGACCCGCTCTATGAAGTAGTAAACGAGGCTACCTGCTACCAATCAGCTGCTGTCCAATCCCGTTAACTGCGAGCACGGGCATAGACAACCGCTTTGAAACCCCAGCTGCAGTAGGGTTGTATGAACCGTTGTGATGGTCACGAACGTGACTGCCCCCTTTTCAGAGAAAGAGAGGTTTCACAGAAGAGTGTGGGCTACCTCCGATGCTCCGTCGTATAGACGTTGACCTGTGGCGTTAATGACAAGCGGAGTTCCTAAGTATCTTCGACAGTTGTTCAACATGGAGGTATTAGTTCACTCCTGATACCCTTCCGTCATAGACGCACAAGAATGGTTTTAACGATACAAGTACACAACTACGTGACAGGCATACACTACAGACACTTTTGTTTTAATTTACTGTGATTCCTTTTACTCAAATTGTCTTTTTTCTCAGAACATAATGTACCGTACACAATAAGAGGCGCACCTACATAACAAACAAGAAACGAGCATCGGACTGCATTTAGGCACCATAACACAAATTAGAGACGACCGGAAAACACAACGGCACTTGGCAACAGTGTAAACAGCAAACACACACAGCTAATACGGTATTTTTTATTTTATTTCCTTTTTAACGCAGTGAAGGTGAAGTGTTTAAGTGAAATGTGTTCGAATACTCTGGCAGTCGGAGATTCTACTAAGAGCAGCGCAGTGAGTTAGAGTTCCAGGGCAACACGTATGTCAGAATAAAACCTCAAAAATGATAAGTAGGGCGGAACAGTAACCGAACGTTGCGAAACATGTACTGCAAGATGTTTTTTATCACCGGAAGGTCCGTGCCTAAGGACTGGAAAGTTGCACAGGTCACATCTATATTCAAGAAATTCAATAGGAGTGATCCACTAAATTACAGGTCCCTCACATTAAATTCCATATGTAGCAGGGTTTTGGAACACATATTTTGTTCGAACATTATGAATTACCTCAAAGAGTACGCTCTATCCACACGGAGCCAACATGTACTCAGAAAACATCATTCCTGTGAAACACAGCTAACTATTCCCTCACAGGAAATGTTGAGTGCTGTCGACAAGGGATTTCAAATCTATTCCTTAATTCTAGATTTCCAGAAGGCCTTTGGGAACATACCTCACAAGCGGCTTGTAATCAGATTGCGTGGGTATGGAATATCGTTTTAGTTATGCGACTGGATTCGTTATTTCCTGTCATAGAGATCACAGTTCGTAGTAATTGACGGAAAGTTATCGAGTAAAACAGAAATGGTTTCTAGCGTTCCCCAAGGTGGTGTTATAGGCCCCCTCCTGTTGCTTATCTTTACCAGCGATTTAGGAGACAATATGGGCAATTTTCTTAGGTTGTTTGCGGATGATGCTGTCGTTTATCGTCAAGTACGGTCATCAGAAGATTAAAACCAATTGAAAACCAATTTAGAAAGATATCTGTATGGTGCGAAAATTGGCAATTGACCCTAAATAATGAAAAGTGTGGTGTTATCCACACGAGGGCTAAAAGGAATCCGCTAAACTTCAGTTACATGGTAAATCAGTGAAACCTAAAGGCCTCAGATTCAACCACATACCTAGGAATTACACTTACGAACAACCTTAATTGGAAAGAACACATAGAAAACTTTGTGGGGAAAGGGAATCGAAGATTGTGTTTTATTGGCGGAACACTAAAGAGATTGCCTACAATACGGTTGTGCGTCGTGTCTAGGAGTCCTGCTGTTTGGCGTGTGATACTTACCAGAAATGATGAGCGAGGTAAATCGAGAAAACTCAAAGAACGACAGCACGTTTGGTATGACCGAGAAGTGGGTGAGAGAGTATCACGTGCATGATACAGGATTTAGGGTGGACATGTTTAAACGAAGGCATTTCTCGTTGCGGCGGGATCTTATCACGAAATTTGAATCATCAACTCTCTCCTCCGAATGCGAAAATATATTGTTGACGCCGACCTACACAAGAAGAAACGATCATCATAATAAAATAACAATACATGTACTCGTAAAGCTTCTTTGTAATATCAATTCATTATTCCTTTCTTGTCGCAATTAAACTTACATTTCATCCTTTGACTTTACATTCCATTAAAAAATCACTCATCATCGTCAATACCTATTTTACGTGCGGTGTAACACAAAATATTGGTATGAGAACATTGCTACATTATAATCTAATACTTGGTGGCTTTACAGAGCACACCACAAAAACTGCCTACAGCGACCTCTTTCGCTCACAGGCTGTTACACACTGGCTGTAGTGCGCCAAGCGCTCTCTTTCTCCAAGCACTACTATCACCGACGAGAAGCAGTATCTTTGGATCTGCGGTCGTGCAAAGTCAGCGATCCGCTTTATAGAGCCCATCAGAGACATACATCGTTTACGATATACAGGGTGTTACAAAAAGGTACGGCCAAACTTTCAGGAAACATTCCTCACACACAAATAAAGAAAAGATGTTATGTGGACATGTGTCCGGAAACGCTTAATTTCCATGTTGGAGCTCATTTTAGTTTCGTGAGTATGTACTGTACTTCCTCGATTCACCGCCAGTTGGCCCAATTGGAGGGAGGTAATGTTGACTTCAGTGCTTGTGTTGATATGCGACTCATTGCTCTACAGTACTAACATCAAGCACATCAGTACGTAGCATCAACAGGTTAGTGTTCATTACGAACGTGGTTTTGCAGTCAGTGCAATGTTTACAAATTCGGAGTTGGCAGATGCCCATTTGACGTATGGATTAGCACGGGGCAATAGCCGTGCCACGGTACGTTTGTATCGAGACGGATTTCCAGAACGAAGGTGTCCCGACAGGAAGATGTTGGAAGCAATTGATCGGCGTCTTAGGGAGCACGGAACATTCCAGCCTATGACTCGCGACTGGGGAAGACCTAGAACGACGAGGACACCTGCAACGGACGAGGCAATTCTTCATGCAGTTGACGATAACCCTAATGTCAGCGTCAGAGAAGTTGCTGCTGTACAAGGCAACGTTGACCACGTCACTGTATGGAGAGTGCTATGGGAGAACCAGTTGTTTCCGTACCATATACAGCGCGTGCAGACACTATCAGCAGCTGATTGGCCTCCACGGATACACTTCTGCGAATGGTTCATCCAACAATGCGTCAATCCTCATTTCAGTGCAAATGTTCTCTTTACGGATGAGGCTTCATTCCAACGTGATCAGATTGTAAATTTTCACAATCAACATGTTTGGCTGACGAGAATCCGCAAGCAATTGTGCAATCACGTCATCAACACAGATTTTCTGTGAACGTTTGGGCAGGCATTGTTGGTGATGTCTTGATTGGGCTCGATGTTCTTCCAGCTGCGCTCAATGGAGCACGTTATCATGATTTCATACGGGATACTCTACCTGTGCTGCTAGGACATGTGCCTTTACAAGTACGACACAACATGTGGTTCATGCACGATGGAGCTCCTGCACATTTCAGTCGAAGTGTTCGTACGCTTGCCAACAACAGATTCGGTGATCGATGGATTGGCAGAGGCGGACCTATTCCACGGCCTCCACGCTCTCCTGACCTCAACCCCCTTGACTTTCATTTATGGGGGCATTTGAAAGCTCTTGTCTACGCAACCCCGGTACCAAATGCAGAGACTCTTCGTGCTCGTATTGTGGACGGCTGTGAAACAGTACGCCATTCTCCAGGGCTGCATCTGCGCATCAGGGATTCCATGCGACGGAGGGTGGATGCATGTACCCTCGCTAACGGAGGACATTTTGAACATTTCCTGTAACAAAGTGTTTGAAGTCACGCTGGCACATTCTGTTGCTGTGTGTTTCCATTCCATGATGAATGTGATTTGAAGAGAAGTAATAAAATGAGCTCTAACATGGAAAGTAAGCGCTTCCGGACACTTGTCCACATAACATATTTTCTTTCTTTGTGTGTGAGGAATGTTTCCTGAAAGTTTGGTTCAAAATGGTTCAAATGGCTCTGAGCACTATGGGACTTAACATCTTAGGTCATCAGTCCCCTAGAACTTAGAACTACTTAAACCTAACTAACCTAAGGACATCACACAACACCCAGCCATCACGAGGCAGAGAAAATCCCTGACCCCGCCGGGAATCGAACCCGGGAACCCGGGCGTGGGAAGCGAGAACGCTATCGCACTGAAAGTTTGCCCGTACCTTTTTGTAACACCCTGTATAGGTTCATTTTAGTTTACATTAGTATCATTACAATGTTAGGGTGCCACGTATAAGTGTACCCCAGTAGACTCCTTTCAATCAACATGAGTAAAATCATTTAACTTTCTGGTGAGGACTTACCCTGTTATACGCTCTCCTTGTTGCCGTTGTACAAGTGTCCACTAAAGACCAGTGGTACAGAGGCGCGTGCAGAACCAACGGCAAACGGTGCAGGCATTTTTAGACTCTTTTCACTTTTTTCTGAAAACCGTGGCCGTTTCTACGACGGAACTGTGTTTACGTAAACGCCGTTAGGTTGGCTGCGTGTCCGCAAAAGAAAATAAAATTCCGGGGCGATGTGGTGCGGGGAACACACGTGTCGGTCGGTCGTAACCAACAGCCGTGTAACCCATTTTGCAGGGCAGTACGCTGCCAGCGGACGACGCCACAGCGGCAACGCCGGCGTCGAGGCGTGCCTCTGCCATGAGCGTAATCGCCGGCGCAACGAGTAGTGCTCGGCTGCGGAACGTTCGGTCCGAGCGTTAAGCCGGCAGCAGCGAGCTTGGGGGGACAGCTAGCGACCGCGCGGCCAGCACCGTTCCGGCCCCGAGAACGGCCGCGTCAGCTGCGCACCGCTCTGTTTAGCTGAGCTAATAGACGCGCAGCCCTGCCCATATCGGAGGAGTACCTGTCCCTTTTTCGCGTCCTCTGGTTTGCAACATTTCTCTCTCTCTCTTCCCCTGTCTCTCTCTCCATCCATCTACCTTTCTCGCTTTCCGCTGCAATATCGAACCAGACCGCAAACAGCGGGCCATTGTGGCTACCCGGCAGTAATGGTACGGCCAGATTCCTGTCCTGCGTAAGCGGACGCGCAAATGTTTGCGATTAGAGGACTGAAGGGACGCTGTTTGCGGCTAGTTTGCAGACGTACGTTGCGCTACCTGGTGCGTTTGCCTGCTTTCGTGTTGTCTCTCAAGCACATCCGCCTGCAAACCGGAGTGGGGCCCGGCCTAAGCAGCGCATTGCTAAAATTGTCCTCAAGCGCACTATTATACTGATGTGAATCGTGTTAAAATCGAAGCAAAATCGCCAAAAGGAACCAAATAAGACGTTCTTCTTATTGCAGGAACTACATTCATATCTGTCGTGCTCGCGGATGGCACTGTCCTACACAGAGAAGCGTCAGCGCTAGAAAATTTCAAGCTCTTTTTTTCTCTAGGTCCAAAACTGTGAGCCTCTGCTCATTATTTTCTTTATCCACAAATACGAGGACTTGCCCGCTTATAGACCGATGGTCCATAAGTCTGGACTTTCTAGTTCTTAGTTTTAACATTAGAACAGAGAATCTTTCAAAGAACAGTCCGTGTGCTTGTTTAGAGTTGATAGTATGCAGAAAATGGCTGCTTCTACAAACTAGAAAGATTTATAAATAATGATTATGCCTCAATATCAGGATGAGAATCTGTGTTTCTTATCTAAAGTTCACTAACTGTTCCAGATAGAGGGAATTAGTCCACATTTCCAAAGCTTTAGTTCATTACTATGAACTAACACACTTTCTGAGCTTTCTTGTACGTAGCTCTCAGGTCATATTGCAGATACGCAGGTCATTTTACAGATACGAGGAAAAGAAGTCACATGTTCCACGACCAATGATAGTGAAAATCTACGAGTTAAAACATGGGAAATCTTGATCTTTTGTCATATCACAGGTGTTACACTTTCACTGGATAATGCCCGGTATACATTTTTAATCCTTTTATAGATCATGTAACTGCCAACTGTTGGATGATGTACCACATATGCTCTCCAATCAATCAAATAGCTAAACATAAAAGAATGTCACTGATTGATTATAAAACACATGTTGGCAAATTTATTATGAATTACAAATATGTTATGTTAGTTGCTGGAAGAAGAGGACATCCTTGTACAGTGAATCTCAGTGACAGTGAATATGTAGATGATGTAGAAAATCTGAATAAATAGCCAAAAAGCTCTTTTGCCAGCAATTCCAGCAGATAGGTTTGACAATGTTGAGAACGTAACAAAATTTTTTAAGGCAAATAATGTTTCAAAATGCGGGAAACCTCGTTGCATTTCCAAGACAAGAGTCACTTGCATCAAATGTGAAATTTATCTATGTATTGTGAAAAATAACTGTTTTGAAGTTTACACTAAAAAGTAAAGATTTTTTTACTGACATTAGAAAATTATTACTTGCCAAAAACTACTGCGTAATTCTTATTTCCTTTCATTAATGAAGGTATTTCAGAGTATCAACAACGACCTGTACTGAAAATCATATATATCGAAAATACTGACGTTAAGAAACATATTTTCTGTCTGCATTAGCATATGCAGTACACTGTTTTAAATTAAGTAAATATTTTGCAGTAACAGTAAGAGAAAATATTAAGTAAAGGGTTGTACGTTTCCACGATAAATGAGACTGGCGATCCGCACACGTGGACGTCCATACATACCTTAGTGAATCATAAAAAAATTTGTATTCTGTGTTTGTGCTATGTTTGTAAACTAGTTTGTTGGAAAATACGGAAAGAAAAGTTTCATGTGAATTTTTTTAAATCTCAGGAGTGGTGAGGTTATGGAAATGCTGGTAGACCTGCAGAATTACTTGAAAAAATACAACCAGTCACTTTATGTTTTTACTTATTCCAAGACGTGTTTCGGATTCTGACCCATCTCCATTTCGCGTAATATATCAGGATAACGTTTTCATCGACTGCATCTCGAACGCTGGGTTTGCTTTTGGTTCTGTAACTTGTAGTCCCTTTTTCTGCAGTTACGTGCATAGCACAAACACTTTTAGCTGCACTAATGATCGGCTGCTGCGTAGCATTGGCCGTGCTGCCAACTAGTGAGCTTGGTGCACGTATTGACACATGGCTCTCAACATAAACGAAAGTATCACATCACATTTCTTTCTTTCTTTCTTTCGCTTACGCTATAGTCCCGCAGCGATAGCAGGGTCGGAGTGGTTACAAGAGATGTTAAGTGTTAGGGATGGCCGGGTACCCTTTCTGCCGCCATCCCATAACCCCCCCCCCCCCCCCCCCCCCCCGGGGATGGAATCAGTGTACCCCAACTGTCTGCGTCGAGTGTAAATCGGGAAATAGTGCGGACATGTTTCAAATGTCTGCGACGCGTGTAACTGAGGCGGAACGTGGGGACCGGCCCGGTATTCACCTAGCGGGATGTGGAAAACTGCCTAAAAACCACATCCAGGCTGGCCGGCACACCAGCCCTCGTCGTTAATCCGCCGGGCGGATTCGATCCAGGGCTGGCGCGCATACCCGAGTCTAGGAAGCAGCGCATTAGCGCTCTCGGCTACCCTGGCGGGTGAAAACGAAAGTATCACTTTGGGGAGATGTAATTTATTCTTCCCCCTTGAGAGCACTGTGGAAAGACGACGCAAGGGTGACCTGAACCCACAGAGTCGCAAGTGGAGTCCTTTTACACTGTGCATTTTCTTTCGCTATCCAACACTGTGATGTGAGGTGGTTCGGAAAAGAACCCCGATGTTCCTGGTAGTGGTCGTCTGGCGCCGCCTACTGCCAGGTGAGACTGAGAAACGCCCTCTCCAACTGTAGGAAGGGGCTCCCCAGTGACAATTAGGTGAATAGTTCCCGTACTGGAAGTTAGGGACGAGTTGGCGCCGGGGCTCTCATTACTAGGTAGTTTCTCCGTCGGTGTAAAGACTCAGAAGGGAACTGTTCTGAATAACTGGTCGTGAGAAGCAACTCCTGCAGAGCCAAATTTGATCTTTCGTGTGAACTTCGTGATGGTGGTACGAAGTAGAGGTGCTTGGGCGCCTATGGGACTCTTTGCGTTTTACCTGACACGTATGAACAATGGAATGGTACGTCTTTGTGAACACCAGGAAGCCGTGATGCCCTATTGAAACAGCACTCACTAGCTAGCTCGCTCACTCACTTTCATTCTCTTTCTCTCTCTCCCTCTCTTTTTCTCTCTCTCTTTCTCTCTCTCTCTCTCTCTCTCTCACACACACACACGCACACACACACACACACACACACACACACACACACACAAACACATCCTACTCTCTTTCTCCCTCCTTCCCTCTTCTTCCTTGCGCGGAAATTTTCTCTGAATTTTGCTAGGAAGATCTTAGAAGTCCCAGTCTTTTCTCGTCACTGGCTGATCACTAGTTGGCAGCTTTGATTGGCTGAGGAAGTTTCAGGAGCGCCTGCTGTTTGACAGAATCCTTAGGACGATAAAGGGTACTTTTAAAGTCACTCTGAAAGTAGCTTCCAAGGAGTGATTGCTTCTAACTTTTGGGTGCTAGATTCCGGAGGACGTAGATATTTGCTCTCTGGTGTCACACTTGAACAGGAGGGAACTTCGCCTCCACAGCGAGATCCTTATGGACGCTGAATTCTCCTTCCGGTAAAGTCCAGGCTGAATCAAGTACCAAACTGGCTAGTTTAAGCCAAAGCTCCACTCTTGGCTTCTTACGAATGTTATAATTTGCTGATAAAATGTCTGTCTGCAGTGAAGAATTACAGGGTACGTTGAAGGTAATGCACTGTCATATGGCAATATAATGTGGCCTCTAAGTAAACGAAAGGAAGACGGATCTATTCAGGCATAGCAGAAATTAACAAACATTAAATCAGACCTAGACACCAAGTAGTAGGAAAGTGAAGGCGCTGTGCTACCTCGGGAGCAAAATAACACATTACAGACGAAGCAAGGAGAATAGTAGAAGCAGAGCTGCACATACAGAAATGACATTTATCGATAAAAGAAATCTACTGCTACCATTGGTATTGTAGGTGTTAAAATCAGCAAAAAAATTCTGAGAATGAATATCTGGAACACAGAAATCTACAGAAGAGTGTCATGCGACTGTGAGAAAAAGGAGAAGGAAAGAATCGAACCATTTAAGATGAGGTGCTATTGGAGAAAAAGTAGTAGGGGAAGACAAACGGTTCATAATTGCAGCAACATTTCGGATGAGTTGAGCATCTCGGCTGTACCTTTTTATAATTTTATGACACCATGAACTGTCACCTATGGAGAGTGGTGTGGGACTAAGGACGAAAGTGGATTTGTTTACTGAACTCTTTAATTCCTGCTCTCAGCTGTAGTACACCAGCAACAGCTTCGTGGTGGCTTCTAGTTGTCACTCACGTGAAACAGTAAAAAATCTGGCATTGCTGATACTGCAGATTATGGCGCTGAGCACGGCTTACTCAAATACCACTGTCAGCGAGATCTCCAGCTTCGACGATGATGACAACTTAGCCGCACAGCTGTCAGTTCCGCGGGGGAGGCTGTGACCTCCATCCAGTGAGCAAGCGGACAGTTCTGTCACTGTACGTTCAAATAATTTCCGAACATGAGCTGGAAATAATGAGGTTCATTGAATAGCTGGCAGGATAGCAGACGATCCAAGCCTGGTGCTCGGATAGGAATTTGACACTCAACGTAAAAGAATGTAGTGTATTGCACTTAAATAGGTGGTAGGACCCAACATTGTACGTTTAAATGATTGCTGAACAAACACTTGGAGCTGTCACATCCACTAAATATGGAAATACGTGAACGGAGTCATTAGAAATGGGACGACCACATACACTGTCCAGTCACATTGAGATGTGACCACCAGCTAAAAGTCTGAATAGCCACGTTTTGCAGTACGAGACGTGTAGGAAGAGGGTTAATGAGGTTCTGCAAGGTATCGACAGCGTTGTGGAGCCATTCCGACTCCAGTGCTATGACCAGCTGTGCTAGGTTTCTCGGCTGAGGATCTATGGCGTGAACAGCCCGACTGAGGTGGTCCCACAGTATCCCGATTGCGTTTAAATCCGGGGAGTTTGCTAGCCAGGGAAGAACAGTAGACTCATCCTGGTCCTCTCAGAATTACGCACGTACACTGCGAGCTGCATAACACATTGCATTGTGCTGCTGATAGATACCGTGGTGCCGAGGAAAAATGAACTGCACGAAGGGATGAAGACTGCCCACAAAGAATGATGAATACTTGTGTTTATCCATTATGCCTTCCAGAACCATATCACCCAAGAAATGCCACTAAAACATTCCCCAAGCTATAGTGATCCCTCCTGGTTGCAGGATGTTTCCTTTCAGATGTTTCACTCCTACACGCCAACGGCCATCTGTCCTATGGAGCATAAAACGTCATTCTTCTGAAAAGGCAACCTCTCACCACTAAGTGAACGTCCAGTTACGGTATTGGTGTGGAAATTGCAGCCTTCGTTGCCGATAAACTGGAGTCAGCAGATTTGCTCGGACCAGGTGCCTGCTGCGGAGGCCAATACGCATCAACGTTCGTAGGGGAGGCATTGTAGATAGCCCATTGTTTCATCTGGGTGGTCAGTTGTCAACAGGTGAACGTTTATTCGCCCGTACACGTCTCCACAGCGTCGTTTACAACTGTCATCTATGGTCCATGGTGCACCACAGTTGCCTTGGTTCGGCTTTTGGACAGTGCCACTTTGCCACGCCCTGTGTACTTTAACCACGGCAGACGGAGAACAGTTTCCAAAAAGGCGTTTCGCAAATGCTTTCACCTCTGACCCGGAAGGCAATGATCATGCCCTTTTTGACGCCAGATAAATCGCTCAACGACTGCAGTGTTTTCCGCCCATCCCCATGGTTTTATATACCCTCCACTCCTAGTGCTGCCACTAGGTATTCCTCCAGCTCTTGAGTTAAACATTACGAGAGAGTCCTTGTAAATCACCCTGTAGTTTACTACTAAAATTCCGAGAGCCTACGTTCCTGGAAATCAGCCAGTATGTTGCTTTCTCCTACGTATATCTCGCGCAAATGCTATGGAGGTAAAATTTGAGAGTTTGGAATGCAGACAGAGGCTTATCAACAATCGTTCTTCCCGAACATCATTCGGGACTGGAAGAGGCGAGGGGCTGCATGACAGAGCTACGCAAATGCCCTGTGCCTCACACCACTCGCGGCTCACAGAGGTTGGGACACCTCAATAGTTTCTTAAGTGTGACTAATATTATTCAAGTGATATTACTTGGATGCCAAATAAGCACTCTCATGCCTCTAGGGTGTATTTTTGTCTAATCACATATTGCTATTGCCGAATCCTCACGTAATTGAAAGTAAAGGCTAGGTTACAGGCAGACTGAAGTATTCCATAGCCCAAATCGGGATATGGCCTCGTGACCTTCCGTTCTGCAGATACGCGCTTAATCACTAGACCACGTTGCCCAACGTGGGCTTTCTTACCTGACGGATATCTATCTTACCTCCACTTTTGCCCTCGTGAGCTCTCTGGTTGCATCAAAGTTGTCCCCTGATGTCTTGATAGTGTCCTATCATGCTGTCCATTTTTTTGTGTTTTCTACACAAAAAATTCTGCCATTAATTTTTCACAATACATCCAGATTTCTTGTCCGTCCAAAATGTGTTGGGGACAGGGGTCGCCGTCGATCATTGCGAGATACAGCTGATTTACGGGCAGAAGTGCAGAAAATCGCTCTCCACGACTTCTCCACTTGACGCATATCACCGTTTACGATAAAGGGCATGTGGTGTTCACCATTTTAAACTTTTTCTTCCAGAGGACGACATCATTTATCGAAAATAGTTACTGGTTCATAACGTGTGTACCAACTTCTCAGTGTATTCATAAAAATACCTTTTATTAAAGGCGTAGAGTGAACCCTAAGGAACATTTAATAGTTAATGTTATGATGACGACGAACGAGTCGTCGCCAATGTTAACTGGTGGCCATTGCTACATACGAAAATATAAATCACAGCAGGGTTGTCAGTAACATCGATAAAGTGCTTGCTGCATGGTTTGGGTCTGCAACGACTAAAATAATTACAAGTATTTGGTAAAAAATAATATATATTGTACTAAACTGGTGGTACAGGATTCTTCTTGGCTATACACATATAATTATAAACAGATAGCTATTAAGGACTCACTTAGGCCATACATTACTAAGCGCCATGTTAGAGGTTGCTTCCTATCAGCTGGAGGCTATGCTACTTTAGTACTTGACGACCCGAGCAAGAGTGGACGAGAGCTCGTTAGAAACTTGATACAAGCCGCGGAGCGGAGTTAGCGGCGCTGGTCGCGACTCGCGGGTCCAACGATACTAATACGGACCGCTGTCGATAACTGCAACCCCTAGCAAGTGTAGTATCGAACGTTGATATTACAGTTACCATTATTCGTATTTGAATACGTTATAGCAAAACTAGTGACCAGATGGAACTTTCGCTTTAGAGCAAAGTGAAGGTGGTAGGGAGATTTTATGGTTGATGTAAATAATACACTCCTGGAAATTGAAATAAGAACACTGTGAATTCATTGTCCCAGGAAGGGGAAACTTTATTGACACATTCCTGGGGTCAGATACATCACATGATCACACTGACAGAACCACAGGCACATAGACACAGGCAACAGAGCATGCACAATGTCGGCACTAGTACAGTGTATATCCACCCTTCGCAGCAATGCAGGCTGTTATTCTCCCATGGAGACGATCGTAGAGATGCTGGATGTAGTCCTGTGGAACGGCTTGCCATGCCATTTCCACCTGGTGCCTCAGTTGGACCAGCGTTCGTGCTGGACGTGCAGACCGCGTGAGACGACGCTTCATCCAGTCCCAAACATGCTCAATGGGGGACAGATCCGGAGATCTTGCTGGCCAGGGTAGTTGACTTACACCTTCTAGAGCACGTTGGGTGGCACGGGATACATGCGGACGTGCATTGTCCTGTTGGAACAGCAAGTTCCCTTGCCGGTCTAGGAATGGTAGAACGATGGGTTCGATGACGGTTTGGATGTACCGTGCACTATTCAGTGTCCCCTCGACGATCACTAGTGGTGAACGGCCAGTGTAGGAGATCGCTCCCCACACCATGATGCCGGGTGTTGGCCCTGTGTGCCTCGGTCGTATGCAGTCCTGATTGTGGCGCTCACCTGCACGGCGCCAAACACGCATACGACCATCATTGGCACCAAGGCAGAAGCGACTCTCATCGCTGAAGACGACACGTCTCCATTCGTCCCTCCATTCACGC
This sequence comes from Schistocerca americana, assembly GCF_021461395.2. Taxonomy (NCBI): domain Eukaryota; kingdom Metazoa; phylum Arthropoda; class Insecta; order Orthoptera; family Acrididae; genus Schistocerca; species Schistocerca americana. The sequence goes on from NC_060122.1 coordinate 693,338,503, forward strand.
CTGTCGCGACACCACTGGAGGCGGGCTGCACGATGTTGGGGCGTGAGCGGAAGACGGCCTAACGGTGTGCGGGACCGTAGCCCAGCTTCATGGAGACGGTTGCGAATGGTCCTCGCCGATACCCCAGGAGCAACAGTGTCCCTAATTTGCTGGGAAGTGGCGGTGCGGTCCCCTACGGCACTGCGTAGGATCCTACGGTCTTGGCGTGCATCCGTGCGTCGCTGCGGTCCGGTCCCAGGTCGACGGGCACGTGCACCTTCCGCCGACCACTGGCGACAACATCGATGTACTGTGGAGACCTCACGCCCCACGTGTTGAGCAATTCGGCGGTACGTCCACCCGGCCTCCCGCATGCCCACTATACGCCCTCGTTCAAAGTCCGTCAACTGCGCATACGGTTCACGTCCACGCTGTCGCGGCATGCTACCAGTGTTAAAGACTGCGATGGAGCTCCGTATGCCACGGCAAACTGGCTGACACTGACGGCGGCGGTGCACAAATGCTGCGCAGCTAGCGCCATTCGACGGCCAACACCGCGGTTCCTGGTGTGTCCGCTGTGCCGTGCGTGTGATCATTGCTTGTACAGCCCTCTCGCAGTGTCCGGAGCAAGTATGGTGGGTCTGACACACCGGCGTCAATGTGTTCTTTTTTCCATTTCCAGGAGTATAGGTCTATACGACATCAGAACCTAAAACGGGCCCGTAGCGTCGGAACTGCAGTCGTATATGTCCAGCACGGTCTGAATTGAAGATTATGAATCACACAGTTTCTTCTATTCTCATTCCATGAATGAAAATGTGTGATAGTAAATGAAAATACTTCAGTCTTGTATTCTTAGTTGACCCAGATAAAACTTCGTAAGTGGTGTTCACTTCTCAATGATGGTGACTTATTGTAAATGGCATGAAAGTTTCTACTTAGTTGAGGCTCGATTTCGGCATCTGGAAAGTATCCAGGTACCGAAAAATTTCACTTCAGCGTCTGATGTATTTGACATTGATTTCCATTACTAGTACTCAGTGCGTAATCTCGAAGGATCCTGTACCACATAGAGGCTAAAGTATCAAGTTAAAATACCGGTAGAACTTCACGAAGACAACATTATACGAAAGTGGATCGGGAGAGATTGGAGGTATAGGGAAGCAACAGTTTGCAAAAATATTTAAAACTTGTGTGACAAACTAACACTTATAGACGAGACACGAAATGAGTAGGTATTGCAAAGAATAAGTGAAGGTAGTAACAGTCTGAGTGTATTTGATTGGAGTGTAGCCTTACAGTAAGTGGTATGTGCAAGGAAAATTGGAGGGTGCAAGGAGGGAATAGAAATAACTGCAGGAAATAAAAAAAATCGGCAGAAGAATTCTTAAGACCGAGGTGATAGATCGAGTAACTAGTGGAAAGATGCTAGACGGAGTAGGACAGAAAAGGGATTTATAGCACAGCTTGAGTGAAAGAGGGGATTGGTTGATACGACACTTTGTAGGTCATCAAGGCATAGTTAATTTGGTAATGGAAGAAAGTGTGATGGGTAATGGCAAGTGGAGACTAAGGCTTTAATACAATGACAAAGCTTAAATAGATGTAGGGTGTATAAACTAGTGCTATGAGTGGCATATCTAACAAAAGCCAAATGATTTTATCTGTCGAAGCTTCTGCTGGAAGAAGGAACGAATTGTTGGAAAATATTTTACAACATAGAACCTCAGCAAATGATGGGAACCAGCAGGTACGCAGAGATGAAAATACTAGAAGCGCTCAGAAACATGTGAAGGACGAAAGCAAACCAGTTATTATACTAGACAAAAAATTTTTTCAGTCTTTTGTATTTCTTTCTTCTTCTTATTTGCTTTCCACTTTCATACAGTTTTGCGCAGTAAATGTACGACTGCCCATATTTAACTTTACTTATAGAGCAATCTCTTATATGTGGTGTGCTTGAAGAAATTTATTGTTCATTTGCCCTTATTTGCTTTCTCTATATACTTACATACATCTTACTGTATAATATAATTGTCGATGCGAGTTTACTTTCAAATCGTTTCTTCCCAAGTATGTTTTCAAGCACATTGTTGTTTTCTGGCACTGGTCTAGAATAATTATATCCATCCTTTCTGTATCATTAAGACGAATTTGCTTGCAAGATACGTAAACAGCAGGTAAGAAGGCCTGAAATCACAGATCGATATGGCTTTGTGGTTAAGGGGACCACACCGTGGTTCAGGTCGAAAGAAATCGATTTTCGGTTTTCATCATATTTCGGTAGATTAAGGTTTTATTGAAATACTCTGAAAAGGATTCTGATGAAAAATTTTTTTTTCAGCATTTAAAGAGCATTTTCCTATCACGTGTGTTTATGTGCCACGCCCACTTTTCTGTCAAGTACTGTCAACTCTAAGCCATATGGAGATGCCATTATTAGCAAAATAGAATGTGGCCTAAAAACGTTTGGGAACAAGGCTGAGAAAACTAACTGTTGATATGAGAGGAAGAAAATGAGAAGGTGGAAAATTGTTGACCAGACAGGGTCATATAACTAAAACAGAAATAGAAAATTTGCAGGTATACTATGGGCAGGCAATTAGGAGAAATAAAAAAAATCTGGAGGCAATGAAGAGAGATGTTTGGGACATATTCTTTCATAAGTCCTCTTCTGATGATAAGCCTTGTCATGGATTGTACCCATCCGGAGAACATTCATGGTGCATATACAATAGGGCTCAGGCAACTGGAGAATCTTATTCTCACCAGCATTCTCTTCCTGCTGCTGTTATTATAGCAATTAAACCTATTTTCAGAGACTTGGCCCATCCTGACCTTCTAATAAAATGTCTGCATGGGCAGACACAGAACCCAAATGAATGTTTCAACAGCATAATTTGGAACCGCCTTCCTAAAACTGTATTTGTAGGCGTGCATACAATGAAACTATGAGTTCATGATGCTGTTATGACATTCAATTGTGGTAATATTGGAAAGTGTTGGGTACTGAAAAAGCTGGGCATTAATCCTGGTGAAAATATGATCACTGGGTTGCGACATTGCGATAAAATGAGGATAGCCGATACAGCTGCATCTAATATGGCCAAGGAAGCAAGACAAACATCCAGGAAGGTGAAAAAGCAGCTGGAAAACCTGCTAGAGGCCAAAGAAGGGCCATCATATGCAGCAGGACAGTTTTAATTAACTGTGAAAACTGTAAATAACCAATTTCGAAAGTTTTTTGTTTAAAGTCAATTTCCCACAAACTAAAATTTTCAGCACATATGCCCCATTATGTCAGAAACTATCATAGGTAAATGAATGAAATTTTCAGAGACTCTGAATAACATGAAACGCTACCCCTGGTACTACATACATTAATATTCCCCCACTACGGAGTTCACAAAAGATATTTTCTGCAGGAAAATTTTTATATTTTTTTAATGAATTAAAAAAGTATTTCCTAAAAACTAGAACATGGAAAAGGTAGATTTTAGTACAGTTGACTCTATTAGCATCATGTAACACACAATAAAAATATGAAGGTCCTCCATCAAATAGTTTTTTCAGAAATGGGCCAAATACTTGCCTAAATTAACATTGGTTAGATAGGCAGGGTGTGGTCCCCTTAAGGCACTAGATTCACATTCGGTGGTACCTGAACTGAAACCGCCCTGATGTCATCCAGATTTATTTTTAATTCCAAAAATCTATTGAAGCAAATACAGGAATTATTGCTTTAAGGACCACACTATTGTCTCCCTACCGCATTATTGTCTAGTACTCATTTATGCTCCGCTCTAACGATCTTCTTTTCGACAGGACGTTAACCCCGAAACTTTCTTCCTTCCACACACAGACTACTCAATTATCAACGTACTCGTGGGAAGAAAAGTTGAATACGAAGGAATGGCAGTAGTGGATATGATTTAATGTCTCCAAATGCCCGCAAAATCTTTGTAAAGGTAGTTGTATGCGAGCAGTTTTCCAGTTTCCGTAATTCATGTCTCTTTTTCGAGACTTCTCTGTGACGGGAGAGAAAGCGAAGGTCTGCCTGAGATTCCGGCAGGTTCCCCCGGCTGGGGACGGAGGGTCCGCACCCCCAAGGCGCCACTCAGCTTGCTAAGTCTGCAGATATATCAGCAGGCAGCAGGATGACACACGACACTCTTGCTTCTGAGGGAAACCCGAGGGACCCGCTCCAGGCGGCTCACCAGCCGCGGAACTCCGCATCTCCGGCTTCTGTACTCTGCAGTCTTGACCACGGTGTTTGGGAGCCGAGACTGAATGCCTGTGTACAAATCAGTGGCGCTGTGACATCCCACAACTTGAAAATTATGATCAAATGTAACGGCAGTTTAGACCCGTCACCTATACATAAAGGTCAAGACAACGAGACTGGCCGGCCGCTGGTGGCCGAGCGGTTCTGGCGCTACAGTCTGGAACCGCGCGACCGCTCCGGTCGCAGGTTCGAATCCTGCCTCGGGCATGGATGTGTGCGTTGTCCTTAGGTTAGTTAGGTTTAAGTAGTTCTAAGTTCTAGGGGACTTATGACCTCAGCAGTTGAGTCCCATAGATCTCAGAGCCATTTGAACCATTTGAACCAATGAGAATGGAATTATACTACAGTAGTTAACTGAAATTGTCTTGGCTCTAACAAGACGTACAGCCATTTACATTTTGTTACATTTTGCAGCGCTACGCTACAGTGAATAAGTTATTTCTGTGTCGTAATCATTGTGGTAGAAAACTTATAAAAAGGGGAGTCATATTGAAATCATTGACTGCTGCTACGATGAATGATTCTGTTTTTCAACGATTTTCGATCGCAAATAATCGTTACCCAGAAGAGAAACCAGCATTCTAACATTCCTACGTGTAACCAGTCACGACATTACAAATGACTATTGTGTACCGAACCACATACTGTAAGGTCAAATCTGCTGCAAAAATGGTTTATTTCCGATAATCACATTTGTGTTCATGATTTTTTGTACAAAACGCGCGAAAAAGTCTTTATTATAAATTATCGTCTCATGTAAATCAATGAGACACGATAGTAATGTGGAGCAGAAGAAATGAAAGTAGTGATAAACTTAACCTCTAAATTTGGGAGCGCAAAGTTAAGGAATACTGCTAACTGGAAGCAAAATGACGGACTAAGCAAGGGGCGCTGGAAAAGAAGACATTCCTGCCCAAGGAAAGTATGCTAGTATCAGTCATCGGCGTTAATATAACGAAGAAATTTCTGAGAATGTACATTTTGAAAACAGCGTACTGTGGTAGTGAATCGTGGATCGTGGGAAGAATGAAAAAAAAACAAGGCTTTTGACAGATGGTAGTATAGTACAAATTGTAAATCTGGTGAACTGGTAAGATATGGAACATTAAGTTTCTCCGCAGAATCGGTGAGGGAAGGAATACATCGAAAACACTGACAACATGTAGGAACACGATGATAGGTCGTATGTTAAGATACCAGGGAGTAGCTTTCACGGTACTAAAGGAAGCTGTATAAGATGAAATCTGCTGTCAAAAGACAGACAGGAATTCATCAAAAAAGTTATTGGGGGGGGGGGGGGGGGGGACAGATTACAAGTGTTACTCTGAGTTGAAAATATTGGCACGTGAGAGGAGTTCGTTTCGAGAGCCATCGAGGCAGTCAGAAGAATGACTCAAAAAGAGTTTGATAAGCCATGGTTGAAATATACTTACACACTTATTTACATAAGAGTAGAAAAACTGGTAGAAGCCTGTCTCGAGTAAGATCACTTCGCCTTGTAGAGAAATTTGGGAACCCTTGGGTCACTACTGACCTTACGACTTAGAAGATAAGTTACAGAAAGGCAACCCTACATTTATAGCATTTGTAGGTTTAGGGAAAGCTTTTGACAGTACTGAATAGAACACACTCTTTGAAATTATGAAGGTAGGAGGGACAAAGTAAAGGGTTTGAAAAGCTGTTATAAGTTTCACAGAAAATGTAGTTTAAGAATCGAAGGACAGGAAAGGGAAGCAGTGAGAAGGGACTGAGATCTATTTGTAGCCTATTCCTGTTGTTATTCAATCTGTACACTGAGTGGGCAGAAAAGGGAAAGGAATTAATGTTCTAGGAGAAGAAAAAAAATTTTGATGTTTGCTGAAAGCACTGTGAGTTTATTAGAGTCGGTAAAAGACTTGGTAGATCGGTTGAACGGGTAGCGTCTTGCAAAGACAGGATAAGATTAATATTGGCAAAATTAAAACAAGGATAATTGCGTGTAGTCGAATTAAATCACACACTGCTGAGAGAATTAGATTTGGGAAAAGACAATAAAAATAGCAGCTCGGTTTAGGTATTTCGGCAGCAAATATACTGATTGTGGTCGAAGTACAGAGAATATTAAATCCAGTCTGGCAATTGCCAGAAATGCATTTCTGGGAAACTGCGATTTGTTGACATTCTGTTGGGAGTGTTTTCTGAAGATCTGGAGAGATTTGGAGTGGAGCCTTGTGCGGAAGTGAAACATGGACTATGAACTGTTTAGCCAAGAAAAGAACAGAGGCATCTGAAATGTGGTGCTATAGCAGAGTGCTGAATATCAGGTGGGTAGATCGAATTACTGCAGAGGAGATACTAAACAGAATTGGCGGAAAATAAAATTTATGACGTCACTTGACTAAAAAGAGCTATTGTTGAAGAGGAAACTTCCTGAGGCATCAAGGAATCATGATTTTGGTATCAGAAAGAAATTTGAAAGGTAAAAAGTGTAGAGGGATAACGTAGGCATGAATACAGTGAACAACGAAAAATGACTGTAGTTTCAGACAGTTATTAGGAGGTGAAGAGGCTTACAGACTAACGTGAAGAAATGCATCAAACCAGTCTCCGGACTGAAGATAACAACAACAACAACAATACTCTCTTTTTAGAGCCTATCCCGTAGTGCGCGGTCCGACGTGATCAGACAACTTTCTTTTTAATATATTTCCAGTTAAACTAAGGAGGCAAAAGACGCGTTAACTTTTTTATACTATATTAAGTGTTTGTGTGCAGTATTTTCCGAGGCGGAGACTGCGAACCAGCATAGTATTTTCAAAAATGAGCGCCTAAAAGAAACTCTCGGGCTAACTAGTGTACCAGACCACGGCCATTATTTCTTCGCGCTTGTACTACCCGGGTCTGGGTTACCTCCTTGTCTTGCAAGCTAGCACACAGTGCGTTAAGCCGTACTAGAAGTCTCATGCGGTTCACTGAAAATCTTAATTTATCTACGAAAGATTTCTTACATCGTCGATCTGAGACAGAATACAACATACTGTGCAAAGGGAATCAGAGATGAGGAAGGAATCAGAGATGAGGGATCGATGTTTGCCTTATACCCCACGCCCTTCATTTCGAAAAAACCTTGACGCCAGTGTTGCTTAAGTTCTTCTGTTCCTATGTCACTTCTGATTTTCACGCTTATCTTGCAAAAAAATTTATTATCTCGGGCTTAAATATTGAAATTTTGTGTTTTTATTCTTTGTTCCTTTTCCTAAAAACCATCTAGAGTAGAAAAAGTTACATATTAGTGTAGTTTCTTTCAAATTTCCTTTTTATATGAAAAGTAGCCGTGAAACCTACTGCCAGATGTAAGAGAGAGAGAGGAAAAGTGATGATGTTTGGTTTGTTGGGCACTCAACTCCGTGGTTATCAGCGCCCGTACAAAGTCTCAACTTTTGCTCAGCCCATTCTCGCCACTTTCATGAATGATGATGAAATGATGAGGACAACACAAACACCCAGTCATCTCAAGGTAGGTGACCTCTTACCCTGCCGGGAATCGAACCAAGGACCCCGTGCTCGCGAAGTGGGAACGCAACCGCGAGACCACGAGCTGCGGACCTAGCAATATGAGTACACCAGATGAAACGCCTTAAAATGTGCGGTACACAGTACCGCAACATGCGCAAGTCGTGCAGTCCTGCCGAAAGAGGTGTTCTTCACAGTATCTCATTTGAACAAGTGTTAGTAGCTCTTACGGTTGGCATTTTGCAGCCTATGTTCACTAGACATTTTTTCCTTGTTTCGTCAATACTACCACCTCTGAAAGTTTGACGGGGGAGTTCTGCTTCATCCTATACCTGTATGCAGGGTGTGTCGTAACTGGCAGCGAAAACGGGTACTGATGAAAGTATACAATCGCAGAAGCAAATACGTTCGAGTAAAAATATGGGTCTCCAAAACAGCAGTTTGCGGTGTAACTGCAAGATAGTTACGAGCCGTCACTGACTTTAGGGTGAAATACTGCCACCGATAGTAATAATGTATTTGGTATGTGAACTTTCCGGTTAAGTCCATCAAATTGGACTGAAATGTCACTCATGACCCGTGGTTGGGGAACGAGGCACAAGCATGATGCGCCCACGCACAGTTTTATGCTGATGTGAAACGACACCTAAAAATGTCGAATGTATGTGAAATCTTATGGGATTTAACTGCTAAGGTCTTCAGTCCCTAAGCTTACACACTACTTAACTTAAATTATCCTAAGGACAAACACACACACCCATGCCCGAGGGAGGACTCGAAACTCCGCCGGGACCAGCAGCACAATCCATGACTGCAGCGCCTCAGACCACTCGGCTAATCCCGCGCGGTTAAAACGACACCTAACCCGACAGTATGATCCAAGATGGACAAGCTCAGCAGAGCCCGCACCTAGTGTTCAACACTCTGTACTTTTGTCTTTGGTCATCTCAAAGTTACTCCAATTAATAAGGTTCCAGAAATGGAGCGGGAATAGCACAGTCTTCTCAAGATATAGGAGATGATATGGGGCTGCTTAAAGGGATACGTAACACTCAACAGACACAGGTACAACATTGGATCTTGTAGTGCTACAGCGATGAAAATTAATATTACGACGATGTCAAACCTTATTTTCATGATTTAAAGAAGTATTCATGATATTAAAAATGTAATTATAATTTTATTATTTTCATTTTTGTGCTCAGTGTATCAAAGACTTTCCAGTGCACGGAATAAATTAGCATTGTTTGTACTACGAATCTATATATGACTGTTAAGGGTTAAGCATGTAATAATTCGATATAAGACATTTTGTTGAGTCTGAATTTTGTTCTCGTACTGGTCGGTAGAGGAGGAAAAGTTCCTTAATCGATGTGAAGGTATAAAGGCTGCAAAAAGGAGAGAGAGAGAGAGAGAGAGAGAGAGAGAGAGAGAGAGAGAGAGAAGGTAAATACAATTTATTCAAAACAAATATCTCTAAAGTGTAACGTCTTGTCATTTCCTACAACTATAAATTTCAAGGTCTAATCTGAGCCTGTCCTGAATAACAGCGAAGAACATTTATGTTATCATATATTTTCTTCGTCTGACCACGGTTGTGATTCGCATGTTTCTTTTTGTTACGCGACGTGTTATGAATATTTTCATTATACGCACAAAAGTGCACACAGCTTTAATCGAACCTGCGTCTTTCGGAAACGATAATTTTTAATCAGTACAATTACGCGAATACCGTCTAAATCGCAACCGTGATCGCAAAAGTGTTTCCTGGACCAAATAATTCTTATAAAATGTGTATTATCCAAAGCGAGCAGCATTGCACTATCGCTGACTCGCAACAATCGAAAGAGTAAAAAACGGGGCTTAAATAAAATTGCCGCCTTCTAATAATTATTATTATCCCATTAAATAAATAAATAGCAATTCAGTGGCTATCCAATCAATAAACAGAGGGGGCAATTCAATCTGCACCGCCCAGTCACATCAGTGTGATCATTGCCTATGTTCGAGGTCAACGTGCAATTAGCGTTCACAGATGGCAGGTTGCAGCGCTAGCTGTGGAGGACATGTGAGGCGTGTTCATCGGCAACGAAAGCTGGAATTTGTAAGTCAGCACCGCTACTGGACATCCATTGAGAGGCGCAGGTGCCCTTCTCATATGAATCTCGTTTTATGCCTCGTCGGACAGATGGTCATTGCCGTGTACGGCGAGAAGTTTCTGGAAGCAAGCAGACCGCAGCAATTGTGGGAAGGATCCAGGCTGGAGGAGGGAGCGTTATGTTGTAGGGAATGTTTTTGTAGCGATCTCTCGGTGATCTCGTCATTAAGGAAGGCACAGTATGCATCTGTTCTCTGGAACCATGTAAATCCCTACATGCAGTTTGTTTTTCTTCGGCACGAGGGAATCTGCTAGTACGGAATTGCAACGTGCCACATAGCGCGCAGCGTACGTGAGTGGATCGAAGATAATCAGGATGAGTTTACAATACTGCCCTTGACACCATAACCGCCGAATTTAAACCTAATCGAGAATCTGCGGCATCACCTCTATCGGGCTGTTCGCACCAAGAGTCCTCAGCTGACAAACCTAACGCTGCTGGCCACCGCACTGGAGTTGGCATTGTGGCGGTTTTTATGTATCATCAACATCGACAAGTGCAATGAATATGGATGGTACGATACTCTATGGTATTCTGCGGTTTGAATTCACTCTATTTTTTTTTTTTAGCAGTTGCCTTGATTTGTTTTTGTAAATGATACTGACAATATTATACACATGTATAATGCATTATTCAAACTACAACTTCTCCCGGATAATTATTTTGTTCAAATCGCACAAGAATTCCACCTGACGTAGTGTAGTAATGTTGACTGTAAGCTGTGTTCATATCACTAAAATTACATATCGTACATCAGAGCTTTTATAATTTTTGTCTTCGAAGGATTTAATTATTCTTAGCAAATTGATCATGAAAGGGAACCACAGAATACCACCCGCACACAACACTGACGTACGCCACCAAAAATATTTTTCTCCGTGATTCGTGCGTAGTTTAATTTTGGCCACACACATCAGCAATGAAATCTTGTTCAACAATAAATACCATCAGCACTGTTCTTAGAAAATGCAGTCTGATTCGATTAATTTTTTTTTATAAATAGGGTTCTGTCCACCGGTGCACATTTATTTCTTACACATCGGAATATTGAAAGTTTGCAGTTTCAAGTAATTTAAACTTGCCGCTGTAATAAAAGTTAAGATGGCGGTCAACAAAAGATAGAGGATTTCCTTTTAATTAAGATTTTCCTTTTCCCAATAAATCATTTAAATCATTTAAATTGGTGCTACGTATAAGAAAAATGATTAAATTGTTTTTCAAATTAGTTTAACACAAACCCATGCTATTTTTAACTAGAAGTACAGGCGAAGTTGCTATATAATCGCAATTAACAATGGCTGCACTTTTTGCAGCTATGATAAAACAATTAATACAAAATAGTTTTAACGTATTTGGCTCTATTTGTTTTTATCAGCAAATGAACATAAAAGTACAATAACCTTACATTAAATGTTTTTCGTTTAACAGACCTCAAATCGATTCGCGTCTTGGATGTACATCAGAAGAAGACGAAAGGGTACAAAAGAAAAGAAAAGAATGACATAGATTAGCAGAGAATGTGAAACAAATATTGTCTCTGTTTTACGTAATTATCATCTTTTTAAGAAATAATGACGTAATTTTCCACACGTTCATATTCCACTCGTAATAAAAAAATATATATATCGTGGATGTTATAGCATCTCTCCACATTCCCGTCGGTACCTTCCAGAACCGCATTCACGCCCTTCCTGAACGTCTCCCAGAGGTCCACGCTGCAAAAGTGGTTATTCAGGCTTTTGAATGGAGAGAGTAAATACGGGGACGACTCACGAAACACTTCCCATACAGATGCTTGCACTTTGCAGTGTGTAAGAAACTGAAGTAATATTGTATGCCTTGCTAAACGCTCCCGTTAGGTTACAGACGGACGAGTTCACCATGTACCCCATAGTAACTCAAAGCTTAGACTTTTCACAGACACGAGAAGAACAATGTTGTTTTGTCAACAAAATTGGTCATGATGGGGATAGATTATGCCTTTCGCCATGAAATTAAATTAATAATTGCCAAACTGTGCAACAATGTTTGCCCATCATTATTGGATCCTGTCACAGACCAAGATATGATGACAGGCAACTACACTCATTATCGCGTGGCTATTTTTATGTCTGAATTACAATTAATAAAATTCGCCGGGCTATTATGGTGGAATGGATTTCACCTTAAAACCTGAAGTTTTGTCACCATCTGCGGAGGACATTTCCAGTGGGGATCGAGCTTCTTTGAATGTCCGATACACACTCTGGCTCGCAACTAACTACAGCAAAATTCCGCTTCCGCGCGCTTCTGCGCAGTGGCGAGGCGTCACATGTTTTTAATATGCGAGCATCATTGGCCGTTGTCGACTGCCGTCATCCACTGTTGCTATTAGCCCATGGTGGAAGACTGGTACACATCTTATTCAGCACCTGAATCCAGATGTCAGTCAATTTCATGCCATCATCCTTCGTATTCCTGAGATGTTTTGCAATACCTAAAGCCCATCAGTAGAGCCTCTCGTGGCATCCGCTTTTGGTTGCTAGTACTTGTGTCCAAACAAAATGAATCTGATGGTCTCCCGGCTGCAAAGCATGTTCCGCAACAGCTGGTCTGTTTGTCTCCCCTCTTCTGCAACTGATTTTGTGGCTCTTATAGTCACTTTGACCGTTCATTTTGTAGTAACCACGTATACCTCCCCACAACTACACGGAATCCTGTAAATACCTGCTTTTTCCAGCGGCTGGCGAGGATCCTTGGCTGGTAGATTACCGCAATGTTCTGCCTTTTCAAGAATTTTCGTATGAAGGCAGCAACTTCCTTAATGAAAGGAACGAAAACTTTAGATTTCACCGGTGCCTGAGCACCACTGAGACTTCTACACGGTGGTCTTAACGCTTTTTTCAAGTAGCAAATGAGAAACGATTCTTGAGTAATGCATTGGGGAGATGATTCATGTCTGTCACACATTACAAACTTGAAAACTGGAGTGGTTTATAGCAGAATTTGTTGTGGGCAAGGTAAATAAACCGATCTTAAGGGAGGGAATTGGTGCCTGATACCAGTTACTGATTGAGTAAAAGTCTTTTTTTATCAAAATACATTTGTTAGCACTTTATATCCGCATCGCACAGATAACTACACTACTACGCTATAAAAATGTGTTTACTCTGAAATTGAACTAAGAAATCTTAATCTTAGGTTTTTATTCTGAAAGTCTCTTAAAGAAGTGGAACGCTGGAGTAGGGCACTTTTTGTCAAATGAAGGGCAGTATTGGATGAGAAAGAAAAAGCACTGGTAAATGCTGTGTAATGGATATCAAAGGTCTTTGCAAGCGAAAGATTTTATTAAACTTTGGCTGAGGCTTTGTGGATGCTGTTTGAGAGACTCGACTTATTTACTGAGATGGCTTAACTCCACCGTTGTCTGCTTCAAGTTGCAAAAAGTTCCAGGCGTAGCACGAATGACTGCGTCTAAGCAGTGCTAAGAGAACCCTGACTCTTTTAAAGCTGTTTTTATCGCCGAACCAATTCAATTAAAACTTCTGCAGCGCATTTGACTGGAACGGGGCCATCGATGTGAAAGAGACATTCACCGTTTTAATCGCAATATCAGTATTCTCGTTTCAGCACAAACGGTCTTCTACACGTGTCTTGATCATTCAGAGCCGGCCGGTCGCAAGTTCGAATCCTGCCTCGGGTATGGAAGTGTGTGATGTCCTTAGGTTAGTTTGGTTTAAGTAGTACTAAATTCTAGGGGACTAATGACCTCAGATCTTAAGTCCCATAGTGCTCAGAGCCATTTCAACCATTTGACCATTCAGAGATTTCTGTTTTAAATGTGCTTACCTTTAATCTAACAGGTCATACTCCTATACACTACTAAGAGGTACTGTGTATCAATATCTACATTTACACCCTCCAAAACGTCTTCCAGAGTGTGGCCCTCGTCATTTCGTGCAGTAATATCATTTCCATCTTTGCTTGTAGGAATCACAAATGGTGCACTTAAAGAAAGATTGTCGATAAATCTCCGTGTGGATTTCGGTTTCTGTGATTTTTCCGTCATGGTCATTTCACAAGATATATACGGACGGAATGCAGATTGTTACACCACGAACTACCAGTCTTTTATCCAATTTTACTTAGATGTTCATCAAATAACGGGCATTAAACCTGCATCCCCTTTGGAACTGATGCTCAACGTCAAAGTCAGTGTCAGCTGTGTCATGGAATCAAACAGACTCTGAATGTCTACTTGAAGAATTGCTTTCTGCTCCTGACAAACAAGCTCTATCGTGAAGATTGCTGACTATAGACTGGTACGGAAGCATACGTCTTCCCGTCGTGTCCCGGACGTACTCTACGGCTGACAAACCAGGGAACCAGGCAGGTGAGTCAAGCACCCGTACATTACACAAAAACTTCAGTACTATGATTCAAAAACAGCTAAAAGGTCGCAAAAAGTAGTCAGTAGCTCTCATATATCTCCTTTCTTTTAGTTATGCGTTTCCGGCGTGGCTTATAATTATATGACCAGTTAAATTAGTGACACAGCTTTACATTGCAAATTTGAGCACATACAGAAATGTATTTATGCAGGCACAATGGTTTTAAAAAAAATTGCAGAAATAATATCACTTTGTAGCATGATTAGGGGAGACAGAGTTAGGTTGGCCCACATTTTCCCATTTTTTCCAGCTTGTATTTTAAATGTATCCATTGATCTTTTTATGCCATCTTTAAAACTACGTAATTATACGTACATGTACATGTAGTCTTCTCAATGTCTGTTTATTCATAAAAATATTTAGTATAGTAACACCACCTGGGCTAACCTGACACACCCATGCTGCAATTAGGTCTGGCAGCTGGGGCAAGTTGGCCCATATGATTTCGTCATTAATTTAATTACGACATTGGTTATTTAGTTGAAAATATAACAGTTCGACAGAAAGGTATGTATACAATTTTAATCAGTTTTCGTCTGAATGCTCGATAAGGTCTTCAGAGTTCAAACATTCCAAAAAACGTTCTTTCCCGTTCTTTTTAACACATAACAGATGTGCCCAACTTCTACAGCTTGAGCATTGAATCCATTTCTCACCAGGATTGCTCTGAGAGAATGGTTCACTTCATCCAAACCACGCAGCATTCTCATCTCTATCTTATTCATCTCGAAGAATCCTCTTAGAAATGCCTACTTTCTTTCTGTTATTTGAGGAGATATAGGTTGACCACGGAGCTTTTTTAAAATATTTGTTTGTTATTTATTAGAAGAAGAAAGGTTTTACGCAAGGACATCCGTATTTCTCTTTAAAGTATTTTATTTTCTATCTGAGCAGGCTTGTTAGTCATGTTCTATCACCACTAGTCTCATAGTTTCTTCAGAAACACTGCTTTTCCAGTTTTCTTTTTATACTTTCGAATCATCCTGAAAGCAAAACGATTGAACGACACTGAGTAAAAGCATGCGTAAGTTCAACGGGTTTAACGTCCCGTCGACAGTGAGGTTATTTGAGGACTACATTCGAAGATAAGCCTATTGAAAGTGAATATCCGTCAATGCCCCGTAAGTAATAAATTCAAGCGTATATTACAATCATTGTCGTTGAACAGTCGAACACAAGTTACGGGCTTTGGATGGAAAGAAGAACATAAAATCTAACATCATGTAGATATTAACGGTTGAACATCAACGCAAGGCTCAATTTTCTTATGTAAAAATTGCATTGGATTTGACCTAGTCTTCGATTGCGTCGTACCTTTTGAAATTAATAAGATTATTTACTTACAAGTACACAGCGGGGCAGGTTGGCCATGTGGCCGATGGGACCCTATGTAAATGGGCCATTGTGTCCCACCGCCATGTTGGAATTACGTTAGTTCGTTTAAGAAAACGTTATCGCCGTATACAGAGTCAAAATAATTCTATGGACTTTAAATGTTGTACTTACTTGTTTAGTAGAAGAGCTGTCCTGAAGTGCACAAAAAAATATCTAGAGCAAATAAAATTTACTTTCACTAACAAGAAAAATTAGAAAGACATCAAAAAATGCATTGACAAGTTTGAAGAAGGACGACGGTATTGTTGCCACCAACCTCCGTGGGAGGTGGCGTATTCTAACAGCAGTATAACTCCAATTGACCATCGTGCACATATGGCAACTGTGCTTCGGTCTCCCTTTAAATGCTGTGACAAAGAAGACTTTCGACTTGCAGTGTATGAAATTACTATATTCACATGAGAACAGAAATGCTGATATGACATGAAAAGCTAGCACACGAATGTATACAGGGTGTTACAAAAAGGTACGGCCAAACTTTCAGGAAACATTCCTCACACACAAATAAAGAAAAGATGTTATGTGGACATGTGTCCGGAAACGCTTAATTTCCATGTTAGAGCTCATTTTAGTTTCGGCAGTATGTACTGTACTTCCTCGATTCACCGCCAGTTGGCCCAATTGAAGGAAGGTAATGTTGACTTCGGCGCTTGTGTTGACTTGCGACTCATTGCTCTACAGTACTAGCATCAAGCACATCAGTACGTAGCATCAAAAGGTTAGTGTTCATCACGAACGTGGTTTTGCAGTCAGTGCAGTGTTTACAGATGCGGAGTTCGCAGATGCCCATTTGATGTATGGATTAGCACGGGGCAATAGCCGTGGCGCGGTACGTTTCTATCGAGACAGATTTCCAGAACGAAGGTGTCCCGACAGCAAGACGTTCGAAGCGTTTGATCGGCGTCTTAGGGAGCACGGAACATCCCAGCCTATGACTTGCGACTGAGGAAGACCTAGAACGACCAGGACACCTGCAATGGACGAGGCAATTCTTCGTGCAGTTGACGATAACCCTAATGTCAGCGTCAGAGAAGTTGCTGCTGTACAAGGTAACGTTGACCACGTCACTGTATGGAGAGTGCTATGGGAGAACCAGTTGTTTCCGTACCATGTACAGCGTGTGCAGGCACTATCAGCAGCTGATTGGCCTCCGCGGGTACACTTCTGCGAATGGTTCATCCAACAATGCGTCAATCCTCATTTCAGTGCAATTGTTCTCTTTACGGATGAGGCTTCATTACAACGTAATCAAATTGTAAATTTTCACAATCAACATGTGAGGGCTGACGAGAATCCGCAAGCAATTGTGCAATCACGTCATCAACACAGATTTTCTGTGAACGTTTGGGCAGGCATTGTTGGTGATGTCTTTATTGGGCTCCATGTTCTTCCAGCTACGCTCAATGGAGCACGTTATCATGATTTCATACGGGATACTCTACCTGTGCTGCTAGAACATGTGCCTTTACAAGTAAGACACAGCATGTGGTTCATGCACGATGGAGCTCCTGCACATTTCAGTCGAAGTGTTCGTACGCTTCTCAACAACAGATTCGGTGACCGATGGATTGGTAGAGGCGGACCAATTCCATGGCTTACACGCTCTCCTGACCTCAACCCTCTTGACTTTCATTTATTGGAGCATTTGAAAGCTCTTGTCTACGCAACCCCGGTACCAAATGTAGAGACTCTTCGTGCTCGTATTGTGGACGGCTGTGATACAATACGCCATTCTCCAGGGCTGCATCAGCGCATCAGGGATTCCATGCGACGGAGGGTGGATGCATGTATCCTCGCTAACGGAGGACATTTTGAACATTTCCTGTAACGAAGTGTTTAAAGTCACGCTGGTACGTTCTGTTGCTGTGTGTTTCCATTCTATGATTAATGTGATTTGAAGGGAAGTAATTAAATGAGCTCTAACATGGAAATTAAGCGTTTCCGGACACATGTCCACATAACATATTTTCTTTCTCTGTGTGTGAGGAATGTTTCCTGATAGTTTGGCCGTAACGTTTTGTAACACCCACTATAGAGGCACTCAACAGCTCATAAGTAAACTCTTTTACGCTTGATGGCGTGTGAGTGGTCGCGGTGCAGCTCGCCAGTTCAGGATAGTATGCCATCACTTTTTCGTAAGCAAAATTTTACAACTGTACAAAATGCGGAAAAGTAACGTTTTACCATCGTGTACTGGTGCGCAGCAACGCCATCACTCACAGGCCGTCTAGCATAAGCGAGTTTGCTTAAGTAGTGTTAACCATCGCTGTTCATTCGTCTGCTATCTGTCTATCTCATATCAGTAGTTCTGTTCACCTGTGAATGTAGTAACTTCATGAGTTACAAGTCGAAAGAGTTCCTTGTCACAGCATTTTTCTCATTTTGCATTTCTATAAAAAAAAATAAAAAAAAATTCGGTTATAAACCTTTGTGCCCATATTAATACGTTTTGCAACTGTTCACATTTGCAATGTAAAAGAGTGTATCAATTTAGCAAGTCATTTCATAACGGACCATACCCGAAACGAGTTTTGAAAATAAAAGAGTTGCATTAAAATCTAGTGACTACTTATTCCTACCCATCAGCTTTCTTCGAATCTTAGTAATCATCACGGAACACGGCCGAATACGTCACTCGACTTACAGTCCTACTTACAATATTCCTCAAAGCGTTTTGTTGTAAACTGCAGCTAAGAGTCTCGAAATTATCCTGCTGGCACATGCAGTGTGGTACCCTGGTCACATACTGTATGACAACAGGACTTACCGTTTTTGCCACGTACTGGCTGCAATTCATGTTCGTTTCATCTGTTACCAAATCGGTCGTGTTGTCGTATCCAACAGCTCCTCACACCACGTTCCAGAAGTTGTATTTCTCTCTAGAATTGCTGCCTCCTGTGACTTTTCACCAGGTCGTCTACGGACGCATTTGCTAGCAGCGGCATTAAGTTCCTTGAAGTTTCAAACCAGCCGTGTGGAAAGCCGAAGCACGAGCACTGCTGCAGCAGGCTTCCTGGCCACGAATGAAGAAGTACGTGTTCGATACTCGTGAGAAAATGGCAGTGGAGCAGTGAGGCAACGTCAAATGTTTTGAGTCTTCTAGTGTTTGTGGCAGGGAATTCGACTCGAATACTCAGAGGCTAATTCCTGGTTGCTCCTCCATTATGACACATAAGCCAGCAAAGCGAAGATTGGGCACGAGGTTGTGGCCAGCAAATGGATAACGGTCCTGGATCACCCATCGTATTCGCCGGAATTGGTCCCAGCCGACTTCTGGTTGTTCCCCAAATTTAAGCTGGTAATGAAGGGACGCTGTTATGATGTAATTAAAGACATCCAAGAAAACAGTACTGCAGTACCAAACGCAACTCCAAAAAGAGCTACAGTGATCGTTCCAGACACTTTTAAAACGATTTCTGCTGTGTTTTTATTCCGGGAGAGAGTATTTTTGATAAATACAGCGATCTTGTGAACTTAATCCATGACTTTTATTTTTGATAGCTACAGTTCTATCGGAACATGAACGCGCTGTAATATTGTAATGCATTTCTCGTACACTTGATGCTTATTGAACGAATCCGTGGGGAAAACGTAAATAGGTGTATTTCTATTCTTCTTTATCAATTTCCGCCCTCATTAATTTCGTAGTAATTCAAGTGCACTGTCGAGACTGTTCAGTTTCTATCTAGTAAGTTATTTCGATTCCTATGGAAACGGCCATCCTTGGGTAGTCCCACACCGTCATTTTAAGGCTGCAGAGGAGCCACAGAACTTGTTGGAATTAGGATGTCAAAGCTATCACGCATCGTGTTGCTTCCTTCTAGCAATGGCAGGCGTTTCTCGCGGTCCCTTGTTGACAGTGTGATTTCTGGTGTTTATGTAGAGCAATTCAGAAATAGGTTCCTGCTGCTGACTTTGTTTATGTGCCAACAATGACCTAGGTTCAGTGAGTTGCCACCTGCGTGACTCGCTTTTCTTCAAGAATCGCACGCAACTGATACTTTGCTACGTTATCGTCGGATCCCAAAGCAGACATGGTACGCAGGTTATTTATATTATTATTATCACCTTTATCACCACCATTATCATCATCATCATAAGCCTTTGTAGAGAGATACAAGGCTGGTGACAACATGAAGTAGTTTTACTTTGCATATATTGTCATTGTCATCCACTACTAGCAAACGGCCTCCACTCGACTTTTGCGCGTATCACAATCTTCAACTCTACAAATAATTGTAGTTCCGAGTTTCATATCGTCATATAACCAACTTCCATATGTAATCCTGTCGGTTTTGTTCATACGTCTAGAAGTATGGAAGTTCCCTGGTCTACCTAGCATTCATTAACCTGACCACTTGTCCCACCAACTACCATTTTATTTTCTACGTGGCTGTGATTAAATCCTGTAACTCAGTCTGTTCCATTCTAATTCAGTGCTATGCATTCATTAGTCTTCCTGTCGGTTCGTTAGTTATTCTTAATATTCACTCTCTCCACTTTTGAATAGTTATAGCATTAAAAGCCCAGTACCCAGCCGTTAAATCAGAAATTCTAATGTATACTAATTGCAAAGATGCCTTTTCAGATACAAATGAAGCTCAGTTTTGGTAAACGTATTTATAAAAAAAAAGCTCCAGAGATTTTGACTTCACTATCTATTTTGTATCTATCCAGTGGTATTCATCAACAGCCCTAAATTCGAAACATTATGAATTCCTACGTTTAATTTTTCGAGTTGTCCACTGAGCATTTATACAGATCTTTTATAGTTTTAATTGTAATGCTATCAAACTTTATTGTAATTCTTAGACTAACTGCGTCGAGCGTTTACTTCTCTAGTTTACGGACATTTGCTTTTCGAAAGCTATATTACTCTGCATTGTAATTTCTTGGACATTATACTAAATTAGCGGTTCCCAACATTTCTGAGACTCTTACCCCTGTGTGAGATCAAATGTCATTCAATACCCCGAAAAAAGTATGGGCCGTAATTAATGTTTAGACTGTAAAAAATAAACGCTCATATTTTTAAGTGACAAATAACTTACAGTAGCTAATGTTCAAAGAACTGTAACTTTTGTGTATTCTACATTTTTTACTACACCAAGAAATACCGAGTAAGTGAGGTATTTGGTTCTAATAACTTCCATCAATACTTTGCTCTATTTGGTTTTATGTCGACCACTGAACATCGTCAGTCATGCACCTAGTTCACACAGTTGTTAAATTTGGTTTCTCATACTACCGTAATCTAAGGTCTACATTCGAACCAGTAAGTTGTGGCGAATAGAATTTTATTCTTAAGAGTTATTCCAGTAATAACGGTAGTCCAGTTAGAGTGTGCTGTCTTTTCGAGATCCGCGAAATTGTGCTTTCGCTCGAATTTCTCTCCCAGAAACTTGTCTTAGAATACAAATATTTACCTGCCAGTTTTCCAAACAAGATAATCGCTTACGAGAACTTATCAATGGTGACGAGTGATAACTGATACCATTGCATGGTCAGGATAAGGAATACATAGAAAAATAAAAATAGCCTTGACGTCTCTTATATCAAACAAAATTTAAAACTGAATGTCTACAAACAGTGCATGTTACCTGTTGTTTTACTCATGACACTGAGACGTGGCGTTTTAACATTAAGAGAATGACTCAGCGACTAATAGAGTAATCCACATTGAAAATTACTGGTAGTGTCAAAAAAGCAAATCAGTGGTTTACGGAACAGACTAGAATGGAGGACGGAGCTACGACAGAGATGGAAAATAAAGTAGGAGGGTCAGTATGCAGGAGGACAAATGGCACATAGCCAAACAGTGTTCTTTCTTCAGAAATAACAGAACACTGAGAAGGTAATGTAAACAAAGGTAAGAAGATGACAATGGAAAGTAAGCAGTAAGAAAGTGGATTCGCATCACTGAAGATCGCAGTGAATCGAAACGGTCCCATCGATTTGGGGAAGTATGGGGAAGGAAACCGCCCGTGCCTTTTCAGAAGAACCATCCTGGTATTTGCCTGAATCGATTTAGGGAAGTCACGGAAAACCTAACTCAGGATGGCTGGACGCGGGTTTGTACCGTCATCCTGGAGAAGTCGAATCCAGTGTACTAACCACTGCTCCACCTCGCCCGGTGGCGTATAAGTAAATAATTACAACTGCAGTTCTACGTGAAAGGTAGAACTACCACCAGAGTGCATTAGTGTGGTTCTTATATACTGTTTTAAAGGCGTGGTAGGGTATATTAGGGGCGTGAACAGTATCAGATGTTGAGAGATCACTGAAGGACACTGAGATGGCGCATACTGATGTGAGACAGCGTTATCAACACCTGACAAACTGAAGGCAGCCTCATTATGGGTCCATCTGGGCAGATGGTTGAATCGTGCTACATCCAAATTTCTAGAGCATGCTGATGTGGCAATGGCCCAATGATGAACTGCACAAGAAAGTGAGGGCAGGCGTAGTCGTCAACATGATTCCATTCGACTGTGTCTGACCACCACCAGGAAAAACCAGCCTATTGTGGACTAAGCTCATCGCAACCCTTTCACATCTGTACCTTCCATTCCAGACCTAGTACTCTCTGCAGCATCCTGTGTCATCAAGCGCCATTGGTCGGAGACTAACTGCAGCCGGACCAGGGAATTACTGTTCCTTGCGAAGGCTGCCATTAACAGCATAACACAAGCAGCTCCGTTTGGACGGGAGCCTTGACAGGTACTGCTGATGAATGGTGTCGCACTGCGTTCGATGAATCGCGCTACTGCACAGTCCTGGACGGCCATTGTCGGCTACTATGACGGCTTAAATATGGGGGAGGTCATATTCTTCCAATCTTCTCGAAAGGCACAGCGATGTTACTCCTGGCGTCATGGTTTCGGAAACCACCCGGTATGACTTCAGGTAATGGCTATTAGTGATTGAGGGAAGTTTGACAGCGAGGCAGCACCTGACGGACGTGTGTTACGTCTCATGCAACAGTACTGTGGTGCCATTTTTCAACAGGACAGTGCTCCTCCACACACGGCACCTGCCTCTACGAACTCTCGCGTAATGTTGAGATACTCCCATGGCCAGCAAGATTACCAGATCTGTCCCCGATAGAACATGTGTACGACCAATTCGGGTGACAAATCCGTCTCCGTGCCACTATCTAGATACGACAGTTATGGACCAGCTGGGATCCGGAGAGGAGACAATGGCTCTGTGACACTTTTCCCAACTGAATCAGTGCATTCATCCACGCCAGACGTCATACTGGTAAATGGGCTCATATTGACAAATTCTGTATAAATTTGACTCGATTATGTAATCTCTGCAATAATGTCACACATCCACTCAACCCATGACTCAAGTGGTTCAAATGGCTCTGAGCACTATGGGACTTAATAGCTGAGGTCATCAGTCCCATAGAACTTAGAATTACTTAACCCTAACTAACCTAAGGGCATCACGCACATCCATGCCCGAGGCAGGGTTCGAACCTGCTACCATAGCGATCGCGCGGTTCCAGACAGAAGCACCTAGAACCGCTCGCCCACAACGGCCGGCCCAACCCATGATGTTCCATATCCTCTCCTCCTCTCCCTCTGTGTGTTTCATTTTATTTTTGTGAGGCAGTGTATATTGATTTTACCATAATTCAGATAGCAGTCATTACGTGCAAAAAATATTTTAGAGTTGTTACTTATGTAATATTGAACCCCCTTTAATTTTTAACCCTCAGAAAGTTTCATTTCACTCATCAGGGCGTTATTATCCCGGGTTGGGAACTACTGTGCTAAAGTAATGTGCTATTCGCTGATGAACGAATTATTATTAGTACATTAAAATATTTCAGGCTAACTGAATAATTTTGATAGTATTATGATAAAATATTTTATGTATCTCACTATTATTATTATTATTATTACAGTCGTAGACGTCTGTTACACGTTAAAAGTAGTAATAACGGCAAGCTGAATTTAGAACGGTGGGAGGGGGGTGTACAGAGACTGTAACAAACTGCGTCCGCAGCCACCACCTAAGGCACAACCTGAAGTTCACAACTGTTGTCGCTCGGTGGGCGTTCGACTTCCCGGCACACATGCATAGAAGACTATGATCTCTACACATTGTTTCTGATTACTTAATATCCGCCAAACAGAACTTGTTCGTGAGAAGCATTCCGTTTGTACTGCCTATCACGGCCGTATAGAGAGTGGTTGGCAACATCGTAGTTGCACTACTGAGGTTACAGTAATTCCTTGGTTCATGAGAGTTTCTAGATTGGTAGACAAGTTGGCTCCACTCACAATTTTATCTACAGTACGTAAGCACATTGGAGTTCGAGTAGGCTAGTTAGTAGCACCCACTTCTGCATAATGTACGCTATTTTTCGTTAACTAGCTGAAATTTGTTAGCAGCAGAGCATGAACGGAAAACTACCAGGAACGCCATAGAATAATGTTTACATACATGGTCTACAAACCACCATGTACATGGTGGAGGGAAGTTCCCATTGTACAAATTAGAGTTTTCTTACGTTCCGTTTACAGTAGGTTTGGAGGGCCCGAGGAGCGAGTGCTTAAATGCTTCCGGGTACACTGTAATTAGTCTCATTTCTGTCCACATACTTACTAAGCAAGCTATAGTATATTTTTACAGTCTTCATCTAATATCGTTTCTTGAAACGATGTAAGCAGCCTCTCGGAGTATTGTTTACGTCTGTCTTCAGGAGCCTACCAATTAGTGTTTTTCAGAATATCCATCATGCCCTTCGATGACTCAAACTTGTCAGCATTCGTCACGCAATTCATTGTAAACATTCAGTATCTCCTGGGAGACTTATTTAATATGGCTCCGACATACTTCAGCAATATTGTGGGATGGGGCGCACGAATGATTTGTAAGTAGTCTCCTTTGTACAGTGACAACATTTCTCAGTACCCAACCAATGAATCGAAGTCTGCTACCTACTGCTGTTATGCTTATGTCATCATTCCATTGTAAACTATACATCTACGCAACTGTAGAAGTTGACTGTTTCCAGTTGTGAATCACTGATATTGTACTCATAGTAACGTACATTTCTTTCATTTTGTGAAGTGCACAGTTTACATTTCCGGAAATTTGTAGCTTGTTACTCATCACGCTACTCAATAATCTTTCCAGACCTGATTCGATCATTCTGCATCTGTTTTTCAGATTACACTTCATTACAGGACACTACAACATCTGCGAAAATTCTGAGACTACCATCAATATTGTGTAGTATAAGAAAGGTGACTTCTCTAAGTCAAGAGACTGGGATGGAGGGAGAGAGAGGAAAGAGAGAGAGAGAGAGAGAGAGAGAGAGAGAGAGAGAGAGAGAGAGAGAGAGAGAGACATATTTCTCTCTACGAAAACACTAGGCCTCTTAATTTACGAAATGTTAGTGATCTGCCTAAAGTGTAAATATTCTGTGTAGATTAGTTTGAATAAATTACACTGTAAAAGTCTTATTGTTCTAAGTGCTGTTTTATAAATAGAATCCTGCCGTTACGACGGGTTGAATTATGGACCGCTGTAATTACTGACGCACGTAGCACACCGTTTACCGGTAAAGGGAAGATTAATTGACCTATCATGTCGACGTATGCCGTACCTTCAGCGAGTTAACGCGCTCTTCTTTAGTGTCCCACCAACATAGTAGATTACTGCATGGCGGCCACTGAGTGACGCGCGTTTCTTTGGCTCGCGAGTTTTTCCGCTCATTGAAGGTGTTACAGAGAAGTGCGGCAGTCCACAACGTGTACATCCGACTAAACAAGTGTTACTTGCCGTGGTGTGTTGTTCTCCGTTGATTACCACAAGTGATAAGTGAGTGAAAAATGGGAAGAGCACGAGTAAGCGGCAGCAGGCGAGGCTACAGGGGCGCAGGCAGCGCGGGCGCCCGGTCTCCGGCGGCAGGTGAGGCCTCGCTTCCCGACATCGGGGAGCTCGTCCGGTCCCAGGTGAGTGCGGCGCTGCACAGTCAAGACACGCTAGGTGTAATCGTGCAGTCCATCACGGACTCTGTGACGGCCGCGGTCATGGACAAACTGCAAGAGTCTGTCGGGCGCAACAGCACCGAAATCCGGTCTCTTAAAAAGTCCTTGGCCGCACAAGAGAAAAAAGCCGCCGACCTAGAAGCTAAACTGTCTGCGGCCACCGATGAAATTGAGCAGTATCAGCGAAGGAACAGCTTGCGCTTGTTCGGGGTAGCTGAAAACGATCGTGAAAATACCGACGACCTGGCCATTAGCCTCGTGCGTGAAAAACTTGGCGTGCAGATCGACGTGGCCGATATTGACAGAAGCCACCGTGTTGGGCGCAGGATACCAGGTGCGATGAAACCCAGGCCCATAATAATTAAATTTGTGTCATACCGGAAAAGAGCTGAAGTGTTCGCTCAGAAAAGAAAACTCGCCAAGAGTGGGTTTACCCTGAGGGAAGATCTGACGCGCGAAAGACTAAAAGTTTTGAACACTGCGATCACACAGTTCGGCCTTCAAAATGTATGGACCCAGGATGGCAGGATCGTAGTCAAGACGGAAGGAGGGAGGAAAACGGTGACGAACATGTCCGAACTGAAAGACTGAGCGAAATCTCGCGAGACACAAAGTCTCATATTTTACTCTGTCTAATATAAGTTAATTTTTATTCTTTCTTTTCATTTTTTACGTAAATATTGCTTCGTTATTTCTATATGTACCATAAGTACTCTATTTAAAATCAGTCAATTGTTTCACATAAATATTGCTTCTTTAGTTGCCTATCATAAGGGCTCATTTACATTCATATTGTCAGTCAAATGGGAATTAACATTCTGCATTAAAAGGAATCTCCTGAAAACCGCCTTTCTATATCTGTTATTTTCATCCTCGTCACTACCACTACTACTACTGCTATCTTTTTCGTAACCACTACTGCCACTTTCCATCTTTCTTTTCGCTCCCTTCTCCGATACCTCCAGCTTGTCTTTCAACTTTAGCCCACAGACGCTTGAGTCAGTCACGACCTTGGACACACCTGTAAATATGTCTTCCCCCGCGAAATCCAGCTTTTGCCCCTCTTCCGGCCAGCAGGTAGACGGAGCGCGCTCGGTCCTACAGGCGGCCACAATGGGACGGACCGGTTCCGGCGGCGGGCTCTTTGTGGCCCACGCGAACGCTCAGTCGCTAACGGCTCACTTTTTTTTTTTTTTTTTTTTTTTTTTTTATTCCTTAACTTTTTTTTTTTTTTACAATGTGCGAACAGTCACAGTTAACCAAGCCTGGAAAACTAAAACAGAATGAAGACGCCATCGAAGATATGAGACATAAATAGCATGAAAAGAAAGCTACCACGTCGTAGTGAGGCTTCCCAGCGACTGCGCCCACTGATAAGATTGTTCAATATATGGCAGTTTGCAGTTCGTTCTGACCTCATCTGCCACTGCCTGGAACATTCCAGCTACACGGCGGGCTGTGAAAGGCACTCCATAGGTAGTTTGCGAAGCACTGTCGATATCTGGTATGCCCGGAAATAGCATGATGTCTGTCTTGCAAATAGAGCCAGAAGTCAAGGAAATCCTTGTGTCCGTCACGACAGAGGTAATGGACGGCATGTCCACGTATCCAGGTGACGGAGTTGGTTCGAGTCTTGGGGTAAAATGTCTCATCCGGAAACAATAACGTGCGTGCAGATATATGCTCCGGCCTAACTCGCAAGAGATAAGCCAGCATCTGCCGCACTAGGTGCCAAACCGGTTCCGCCTCTCCACAGCTGAGGCGGTGCTCGTCAGAATCTACTGTATTACAACCCACACAATTGGGAGATTCTGTCATGTGGATATTGTAGAGACGTTCTTGCGTCACGAGCTTCCCATTAACGACGACGTACCATTGAGAAACAACATCGGAATCAAGCATGGCATCGTGTACAGTCTTCCACACCACGCGCCACCGTACGTCAGGATATTTTAGTTCGACCACATTTAGGGGGCGGCGTTGCAGCATGTCATGATATAGGCGTCGAGTTGTGGCCATTTGTGGTGTCGTGAGCGCTACACTGCAATAACTTTGTTCTAAATAGAAACGTCCTATATAAAAGAGGGGCGCCGGGATGTCCTGTAGTGGCACCGGCGCTCTTAGTGAAGCAGGACGTAGCGCCGTCAGAAGCAGACTCGTGAGGCTCGTAGGACAACGGCGCAGCAGACATAAATGTGAGCTGACATAGAGGGCAATGGCCCTATCATGGACGTTAACTAGGCCGAGACCACCTTTGTCCTTGGGGAGGGTAAGAGATACGTATCTGATCTTCAGTAACATACCAGTGGTGACGAAGTATCCCAGCGCTGCCATAATGCTACGAGCCAAGGGCTTCGGAATGGGTAGCGTTTGGGCGACATGCGGTATGCGGGACGCAAGGTATACATTGGCATAATACGCCCGCTGAACGATGTTGAGGGATCGCAACCGCTGATTTGCAATTCCGGCCCTAATTTGGTTAAGAAGGCGTCGATAATTGAGCGTCGTCGCGCGTCGCATGTCGTTCATGAAATCTAAGCCCAAGCAGCGTACAGTATCACTGAAGCGTAAGGGGGCAATGTGTTCCTGCGGGAGCCCAATCCCGATGCTCAAGGCGACGGACTTGTCAACGTTGATTTGGCTACCAGAAGCTGTACCGTAGGTTCCAATCCAGTCCAAAGCTGCGGCCATATCGTCAGCTCCTCGTATGACGATCATCAAATCATCCGCATATGCGGTGCAGCGATAGATGGAGCCGCCGAATTGTATCCCAGTGAGCCTGTCTCGGAGACCACACAACAAGGGTTCTAAGGCCAATGCAAATAACAATGTTGATAATGGACATCCCTGTCGTACTGATCGGCGGATCGGCATGGGTGCCGTCAGTCTTCCATTGACAAGAACTCGAGAAGTTGCACCATGTAGTAGGCGTGTCAACACTGTGATAAAGGGGTCGGGGTATTCCATGCGCCGTAGAACGGCCGTGAGGAAAGTGTGGCCCACACGGTCAAAAGCCTGGCTAAAGTCGATAGACACGAGGGCTGCCGGCAAACGTCTCACCCGTGCAAGGGAGATGAGATCTCTGTAACGACATAACGCAGTTCTGATGTTGTTGGGTCCCCCCAAGGACGTCTGATCGC
The DNA here is from genome assembly GCF_021461395.2 of Schistocerca americana. Lineage (NCBI taxonomy): Eukaryota > Metazoa > Arthropoda > Insecta > Orthoptera > Acrididae > Schistocerca > Schistocerca americana. The sequence continues at coordinate 693,367,396 of NC_060122.1, forward strand.
CGGACAAGACGTGCAATAGTGTGCCGCGAATACGTTCTGATAGCAGCCTCGAAAAGATCTTGAAGTCGCTGTTCAACAACGTTAAGGGACGATAGTCGCGGACATGATTCCGTCCCTTCGGCCTATGGATGGGGACAATCAGACCTTCCAAGAATGGTGCAGGCAATGTTATACCCGGGGACATCAATTCCTGGCAAATTTCAATCAAACACGGTAGCAACAGTTGTTTAAAGGCTCGATAGAACTCTAATGGTAACCCATCGATTCCTGGTGATTTATGGGGAGCACCTTTACCAATGGCGTGGAGCACTTCCTCTTCTGTCACTTCTCCCAGTAAAGTCGGTACCATGTCTGGTGGAACTGTACCGTGGACATGTGCTGAAACGGTGTCTACCGTCGCCATATCAGGGAGCACTGCTGAATAAAGTTGAGCGTAATGCCCATAGAAGGCTTCTGCTATATCTGCTTGTTCTACCACATGTCGACCGTCGTCGGTTATCATGTCGGTTACCAGTGCCCTACGGCGCCTCCGGCGTTCTATGAGCACGTGGTGCATAGATGGCCTTTCTGATTGTATCATGTCTGGAGCACGCGACCGTATAACAGCGCCTTGTAAATGATGGCGTGCTAAGGAGACGAGCTGCGCTTTCGCGCGATTGACTGTGATCTGCCTGTCAGGTGAGGGCTCCATAGCAAGACATTCCCGTAGGACGGTGTAATAAAAGTTTTCCGTGCTCCTCCTCCATGCCGCTGCTTCCCGGCCGTAAGCCATGAAGGTGCGTCTAAGAGCAGGCTTCGCACACTCAATCCACCAACTGAGGGTCGATCGGTACCGACCACGACGCCGTAAGGACGCGTTCCACGACTCTTCGACAGCACCTTTACATGCCGGCTCGTCCAGATGGGCGACGTTCAGTTTCCAGGGAGGCCTACTGCGCCACACACGTGCAGGTTTGAGGGCAATGGTGCAAATATAGGCTGTGTGGTCGGTGAATGCAGCGGGCCAGAGCTCTGCTCCTCTCGTCGCCGTCGAAAGGGTGCTTGTGACGTAAATCCTGTCCAACCGACTTGATGAATGGCTTGTATAATGGGTGTAACCAGGAGCTGGGCCATGGATGTGGCGCCACGTGTCAATCAGGTGGAGGTCACGCACTAGCATTTCCAATTCCGCACACGGGACGTGATGTGGCTGCTGATCAGATGGAGATAATGTACAGTTAAAATCTCCTCCGATCACCATATCGTCTATGTGGCCCATAAATAGACGCGTAATATCTTCCGAAAAAAAGCGGGCCCGATCTCTCCGTCTCCCTGATCCTGAAGGGGCATATACATTGATGAGTCGTACACCGTTGACAGTTACTGCCATGGCTCTTGCACTCGGTAGGTACAGTACGTCCGTAGCCGCCAAACCGTCCCGTAGCAGAACAGCCACACCACAATCGGTAGAAGAGGCGTGGGAGATGTGGGCGGTATATCCGTAGAAGTCAGGGAAACTAGCGACACATACTTCCTGTAAGAGGGCCACGTCGATGTCCGCCGCATCAAGCATGCGATGTAGCATTGTCAGTGTGTGTGGTGCCCTTATCGCGTTGATATTGATTGTGGCAAGGCGAAAGGTGTGCTGCCTAGCCTCTTCACCTAGGGTAGACGCCATGGCATTAAAAGCTAACCGCAAGAGATGCCGGACCCACCAAACCCGTTACAAATTATGAGTCTTCCACGCTAGTAGTGGCATCCCCAATGCCGCCCCCTCCCCTGTCACCCGTGCCCTCGTCAGGAAGTTCCTCAACATCGTCCGACCACAGTGGGTGCAACACGATGCTGTGTGGCTGATCGGCACCTAAATCTCTCTCACGTACGTCGTCTTTGGTAGAGGTAGACGGATCGCCATCCATCGACGCGACCTGCCGCGTTTGTGGTGCAAGAAGTAACTGGGCACTCGTAGTATGGGCAAGTGAACCGTCTACACCACTTAGATCCTCAGCAGGCGCAGCATCCATGCTGTCTGATGAGATGTCACCTTCTTGACCGGCCGTGTGTAGGAGGCAATCGTCAGACGGGGTCCGCCGACGTCGCTTGCGTCGTCGGGGCGAACGTTGCTTTCGAACGTGGACATCCGTATCCGAATGTGGGAGGCAATCCAGCGTCGTATCACCTTCCGCTAGGAAAGCCGCGGTCGGGACAATGTTCGCGTCCACGTCCATCGCGTTCTGAATGTTATGTTGCGTCTGGAGTCCGTGGGACTGTTGCTGCTGTAGTTGCTGTGGAGGGGGCGACATATGGGTTGGCACCGAGGGTCCTTCCTCTTCCTCCCGTGGTACTTCCGGCGTCGATGGATGTGTCTGATCGCCCGTTTCGTCCTCAACTATGGTGCGCATCGTCGTCTGAGCGTACGTGAGGGGCAGGATTGTCGTCCCCGTCGGGGAAACGGAGTCTCCCACTGGTATCTGCGTAATTCTACGTTGTAAGCAGCTCGATCGAACATGGCCTTCCTGCCCACATCCGGAACAGGTACGCGGTTGACCGTCGTACATGATGATTGCACGGCAGCCACCGATGTTCAAATAGGACGGCACATGTTTCTTGAGCTCAAGTTTAATTTGGCGCACACCATTGTAGACCTTATACGTCGAGAAAGTTTGCCACTTTTCTGCAACGTGGCTGATAACATTGCCATATGGTCGGAAGGCGTCCTTGACAACTTCCTCTGGGACCTCGAAGGGGAGCTCAAAAACTCTTACAGTCCTTAGGCCCATGCCTGCATGATCCACCGTCACTGCACCGATATGCCCGTCAGCATGTTTGAATCGGAGAGAGTTCGAGTATTTAGAAACCACTGTCGCGCAGACCTCTGCACTGGTCATTTTAACATAAACCACGCTCGCCGTTACAGAAAAATGTATTCCGACGACAGTCGCCGGATCTAAACGTAGATCGTCGCGTATGAACTGTTCTATTTCATAGGCTCGAGGACGCGCGTGATCTGGTTGGAAAGTAATTTTGATCGTATCGTGGCGCCATGTGTGTGCCATAATCGCACTGAACTTGGAACAAATACAACTCGCGCCGCGAGAAGGTAAACACAAGCAAGCGCTCACGGTCGCGCACGGCGAGGCGCAGCGGACGTCCTCGCCCCACCGCAGCCGAAAGCAGACTGTACTTCGACGAGTTCTGTGACCTGTTCTGCCGATCGCTGTTCCATATTATCCTCGTCTCTGAAACTTGGTTGAAACCAAACATTTCTTCCGACGCTATCCGAATCACTGGTTACTCTCTCCTAAGGGCAGATCGTGAAACACGACGCGGGGGTGGTGTGGGTGCCTATATTCGCTCTGATCTGAGACCTACTATACTATGCACATCGGATGCAAAGGGCGAAGGAGAAGCAGAGTTCTTGTTTTTCGAAATAAATACATCAAATCAGAAACTGCTAATTGGAGTAATCTATAAACCTCCAAACGTCGGTGCTATGTCCTCCTTTCAGTCTGCCCTGTCCTCGCTCGTGACACTGTATGAACACATAATCATTATGGGCGACACAAACATCGACTTACAGTTAAAATCTCCCTCTGCAGAAAAACTTAGGAGACTGTTCCACTCCAATGATATGAGTTTAACACCGCTGGACCCAACTCATCACACGCCACACAGCCATACACTCATAGATATAATAGCAACAAAGCGACCAGATAAAATAATTCGCGCCAATCAGACATCCGCTCCAGGACTCTCTGCTCATGACGTGATTTTCTTAAATTACTCAGTACATACTACCAAAGAAAAATCTCACCTGGTAACCTACAGAAACCTAAAAAATGTTAACCATGACGCTCTTCAAAAGGATTGCTCAGACATCCCTTGGCATGATATAAGCAATGAACCGACTTTAGACGGAAAAATTCGGGAATTATGTCGCAAAATTATTGCACTGTATGATAAACATGCTCCTCAACGCACTGTCAAGATAAAGAGAGCTCCCGCTCCGTGGCTCACCACTGCATTACGCCAGTTAATGAATGAACGTGATGCTGCACATAGGGCCTTCAAGCGTAACCCAACTCCCGAGGCGTACGAAGCTTATAGGAAACTCCGAAATAGAACCAAGCAAAGCGTGAGGAATGCCAAAGTCAGACATGCCCGCTCTGTCGTATGCGGCATATCAAAACCTGCTGCACTGTGGAAAAAGCTGCGCAGTTTCGGTATAGGGAAGCGAAGATCTGACGCTGTTTATCAAGCGTCTGCAGAAGAATTAAACGATTTCTTCTCAACAGCCGTAAACTGCCACGCAGCGACAAATTACCAGCCCCAAGATATCAATCTCTCGAGAGACAAGTTTTTCCTAAAACATGTCACTACCGGCACAGTACACAAGGCAATTATGAGAATCTCTTCCGAGGCAGTAGGAAATGATGGAGTGAGCATTGGCATGATTAAGAACGTCGTAAACACTATTACTCCAGTTATCACAGACATCTTCAACCTGTCTCTTGTCAGTAGTACATATCCTACTAAGTGGAAGCAAAGCTTAGTTCAACCTATACCCAAGACTGACAACCCTAAGTCGCCAGGTGACTACAGGCCGATCAGCATACTTCCTGCAATATGTAAAGCCCTAGAACACATCGTCCATGAACAGCTGACGGATTACCTCAAAACTCATAACATCCACGACAAATATCAGTCAGGCTTTCGAAAGCACCATAGTACAGCAACTGCATTAATCAAAGTAACTGATGACATTAAACATGCTATGGACAGACGTGAAGCTACCATCCTAACACTGCTTGACTTTAGCAAGGCTTTTGATACAGTTGACTTTGATATATTACTAATTAAAATGAAGCAGCTGAATTTCTCAAACAGCGCAATACACTGGTTCGACAGCTACCTCAAAAACAGAAGTCAACAAGTCATTTGTGGGTCGGAAAAGTCATCATGGAAAAACGTGCGCTCTGGAGTTCCCCAAGGCTCCGTCCTTGATCCATTACTCTTCTCACTGTACATTAATGATATTTCTTCAGTGATTCACTCCTGCAACTACCATCTATATGCCGACGACATCCAACTGTACATAAGTGCAAGCCCCAAGAACATTGCTGACGCAGTAGCGAGTATGAACGCAGATCTTTGCTCTGTCTCTCGATGGGCACAGAACCTAGGTCTGAAACTAAACCCCAAGAAATCCCAGGTCATACTTATATCTCATACAAAGTTAATCAGTCGGTACTTTCGCGAAACAGTCCCTCAAATACTCCTCAATGGTACCCAACTACCATACCAAAAAAACAGTAAAAGACCTTGGAATAATCTTGGATGAACACCTAAACTGGGAAGAACAAACAGTCACAGCTTGCCGGAAATCGCTCTCCTCCCTACATGCAATTCAAAATTTAGAAAAATATTTCCAACCCATGTTAAACAAAAATTAGTCCAAACACTAGTCTTGCCTAATCTTTACTACTGTGATGTAGTTCAACATGACACAAATAATGAAAATTCGAGATGCCTCGAGCTAGTGATGAATGCTTGTGTTAGATACGTATGCAACATACGATTGTATGATCATATCAGTCCTTCATACTCCCAGCTAGGTTGGATACGCCCACATAAGGCACGCGATCTCCACACGATGTGCTTACTTCATCGATTTCTTAGCCACTGGTGCCCCCAATACTTATCTTCTCACATTAAACACCTATCATCATTCCACAACCGCAATACCAGATCGGATACGTCTAGCATCTTGGCTGTACCTTTACATAACACAAAATCTTTCTCCGTGCCATTCTCCATCTCAGCCATACGACTGTGGAACGCGCTCCCCTGTGATCTGCGTCTTATCCAAAACCACTCAACATTCAAGAGGGAACTTAAGACTTACATATTAGGGACGGTATAGCCACCATTGTTGTGCCCCCCCTCATCTTTTTCTTTCTTCTCTCCATCATAGCTTCGAATTTTACCATTCTATTTCTCTTCCTCTAACCTATCTACCTCTTCTATATCTCTTTCACCCCATTCCATCGTCTTATGTCTCTGCTTGATGAGAATAACTCACAAGCTGCAAGAATATAACGAGAAAATTCCCAACTAGCAATAGGACTGACACTCATAAAAGAAAAATGTGTTTACTTTCATATACATAGTCATTATTATTATTATTATTATTATCATTATTATTATTATTTTTATTATTCTTGATTGTTATAATTATTTTTTGATTGTTATAATTATCATTGTACTACTTTTATAATCTCTACTTTTTTTTCTTTAACATTAATACTGTATAACATGTTATATGTCCTAATTTTCTGTAGACACTGAAATTTGTTGAATCTGAGTATGCCTGGTTAGGTGTAAGAGAGGGCCTGAAGGCCCTAATCTTGCCAGGTAAAATAAATGCATAAATAAATAAAATAAATAAATATAGTCCAGTGTCCACTGACATACAGAACCCGCAGTTAGTTACGTAACTCTTGCGGGGTGCACTTGTAAATCACAATCACCAATGTGGTAACTACGCTCCCTAAAAAAAGAGTAAAGCACAGAGAAGGGGAGCAAGAAACAGAAAGTGAGTTGGTATGCGATGTCATTTCAGTGAATACAAAATCGAGTCAAATTGGCCAACAACTTGATAGTTAGTGGCCACATATCAGTATGTTGTTGACCGTCTCTGGCATGGATGAAAGCACTAATTCGGTTGGAAAGAATGTCATAAAGCAGCTGCATGCTCTTCGCAGTCCAGCTAGCTCATTACTATAACAATTGGTCCTGGATATCCGGGATACTGGCCAAGAGGCGGAGCGGATGCCTGAGCTGGTCCACACGTGTCCATTGGGGACAGATCTGGTAATCTTGCTCGCCGTGGGAGTTACTCAACGTCTCGTAGACAGTTCGCGTAGACACGTGAGATGTTTGGACTCGCAACGTCCTGTTGAAATGTGCCATCACCATACTGTCGTAGGAAAAGAAACACAGGAGGACGCAGGATGTCCATGACGTACCGTTGTACTGTCAGTTTCCTCCAGACACTACCAGCCGCGACCAGAAGTAGTAGCTGACGACTTCCCACATCATGACGCTAGGAGTATTGTTAAGACTGCTGCGCCTCACTGGAAGAAAGGGACCTCTCCACAGGTCGATGCCATACTCTCTGATGACGGGCATCCGGGTAGTGATGGAGCACGATTCATTGGCGGAAGCAAGGTGACGCAGTTGATCAGCAGTCCACCCTTCCCGGTCACGACCTACTCCAAACACATCCATTTGTGTTTTGGTGTCAACAGTGGCCTACGCATGGACGGCAATTCCCTAATCTGCCTGTTGCTGTTAGTCTTCGACCAATGACTCAGAATGTTGCAGGCGCAGATTCGGTGGGGTTCCGATGTCCTTGGTGCACGTCATGGCGACCAGAACCAGGAACATAACAAGTAAGCCTACCGTATCATTCCGATACTTTCACATCCGAATGCTCAAGAATTCTGGATATTCCGTGATTCGAGGCCGCTTTCAAATTCTGAATTCCTGATAACACTGTCGAAAATGAGTAAACCTACTCCATTCCATTAACATTCGACCATGTCCTTTGGATGCTTCACTAAGTGTATTTGGAGTTTTGACAGTAAATGCATGAAAGTAACATGCGCTATTCACAGGTTAATTTTTCGTACTTGATTAATAATAGTGTCTCGGCACTTTTTTTGAGTTAGACGGTCATGTTTGATAAGTCTACCCCGCCGGATATCGTGATGTGAAAGTTGCTGCATCTCAAACGATGCTCAACAAATACAACCTCCGTGTGGTGCAACAACACGCTGTTACCTATGTCCAGACTCTACAACAAGTTTTACGGCTGCTTGGTATCTAGCGCCGCCGGAATTAGAGTTCGTAACACTAATTCGTAATCGGGCAGTATCCATGAGAGTTGAAGTCAAATGATAAAATAGTCCAGTGGTACCTCAGTTTACTGAGCTAAATCACATCCTTTAACGATCATAATATAGTACAAATAACGTAACAATCCGTCTTCGACTGCGAGAGGAATGATTAACAGCGAAGTGATCAGCTGAGGTGTGCCGTCCCGATATTACGCGCGATAAAGCATTCATCCAGCTGCATACTCTCTTACTTGACGTACGACGGATAATTATGTGCTTTCCTGTCTTAAGTGCCCCACGAGGTTAAGTACCCACAGCTGCATAAATTGCGATAAGGTGAACCGGTTCCCCTGGGCTATAAATAAAGGCTATACTCCTCCTTCGGAAGTATTTGAGAATGGTTAATATCTTTAGCAATCTTCTTTCTTGGGTATTAGTAAACGTGTTAATCGGCGTGACTAAAACCCACATGAATATTCCTTCAGTCATTTTATGTTCTTAACGGAAAGTTGATTCCTATTTCTCCTTATATGCAGCAGAATCGTTTAGTCTACCTGGGTGAGAAGGGATGGCTTCTAAAACTCCATGTAAATCGTCACTGTAGTTCAAGAACTGCTTTAACTGTTCCACAAAACATTGACACGTCGCAATGCATAATTCTTTCAGTCACAGATATTATTTGAGTGTCCTGACACGTATTACTCGTTTGTTCAAATGGCTCTGAGCACTATGGGACTTAACATCTGAGGTCATCAGTCCCCTAGAACTTAGAACAACTTAAACCTAACTAACCCAAGGACATCACAAGCATACATGCCTTAGGCGGGATTCGAACCTGCGACCGTAGCGGTCACGCGGTTCCAGACTGAAGCGCCTAGAACCGCACGGCCACACCGGCCGGCTATTACTCGTATTTGTCACTTCAAAACGTGATCAAATGAATTCGCAATTGCGAATAAGGACTACCATCAGCTGTAGAATGGAATGACGACAGTGAAAATTTATACTGGTTCGGGACTCTTAACGTGGATTTGCGGCTTATCGTGAGCGATCGCCTTACCATTTGGCTGTACTTAAACGATTCACAGCCACACCCTCGTCAACCATTCGTCTACGACCTGTACTCGTGTATCCGTGATGTTTATTCCCATGCAGATCAGACATTGTACTTGAAAGTCGCTACCCGGTATCGGCAGAAAAACACAATATTGTGGCAAAACACCTGTGAGTAGTCAACCATCGTAGTGAGCTTATCTCAGATAGCATACGTCACAAAAACCTATCAAACGATTTGGAAATATTCTCTCGGATGTTAACATTGGTTTCAGTAGCAAGAATGCGACAGAAATTAACGGAGCTCCAAGACAATAATTGTTAATTAGAAGTGCAATGTAGGAGCCTTGCGAACGTTAAGGCTGGAACTACATAATATTCGACAACGCCGACGTAGGGTTTAGCATCCTTCAGGCAATTTACTGTTTCCTTCAGCACTATAAATCACATGAACTAGTATATTTTGTGCTCTTTTTATCAATATCGTTTAATTTTTGTGATAATACAGAGTATTATTGACCAAAGTGGTGCTACAAATCATGTATTCTCGGCCCAGATCCTAAAAATTACCAAACCGTACTGTTTTATTTTCTTAAAAAATGATTGTTAGAAATAGGTATTTTTTGATAACTAACAATTTAGTCTAGTTAAAAATAGTTGCATCTTTGTCTGTTGTGTAATGTAATAGAGCCAGATTTTCATAAGCAGTTAACCAAACATCCAATTGTGACTCTATTCTGATAGTGTTATTGAACACCCATCAAAGATAAACGATTGAGTTTTATTTGTTTAGCATTTCACTGTATGCAAAGTGTGGCACTTGTATGTTGATTTATGTGTACCTATTTTCATGGCACGTCTGTGTAGAGAAGTAGGGCTGCAGATTAATTTTTTTGATTAGTTTATTGGTTCAGAAGCATACAGAATACTTTCTTCACTTTAATCTGAGGTTGTGATTTGCTGTTAAGTGTTTGAGGATGGCGTATATAGTCGATATAACACGTAAACGTTAGTTTAATAGTTTTCTCGAGAAATAATTCATGCCATTTCCTTGTTTATTATAACTATGTCCGAATGGGTCTGGCTACCGTTCACCTCGCCGCAACACGCAATCAAGATTTACGTAGCCCAAGAGGAACGATTTGCGGTCGGCATTGTTTTCTAGACTGATTATGGCATGCTTTGGTGAAGAATACTTAACTGAGTCCGACTGCCTAAATTAACCTTTAGTTACACGACCACATCAAAAGTTTTGTAACGTAACAGATCGCATGTCTTGTGCAGTGTTGTTTTTGTGGGGTTGTTTTAGAGTCATACATCGGAACAGAATAATTCCGCGTGCCACTGTGGAATTTTAAACGTTCTCTCTAAGCCATATAAATCTGCTAGATCTCACGCTGAACCACCAACGACAACTGCCCTGCTGCAAAACTCTGGAAATTCACTGCGTCTGAACACTTGTCCTCTTCTCGGTAATGCTAGTGTTATATCGAGGCTGCGGTTTTACATGATAACAGCAAAACTTATTAACGATAAAATAGTTCACGGACACTTAGGCGATTGTATGAAGTGATTGTCAGTATCAATTCGTGGTTCCTTGTAGCATATTCAGTGAAAAGTACCCAGGTGCACAGCAAATGGTCGGCAAGGTGGCGTCGAGAGAGGAGTTCCAACTATGCACGTAGTGATGCCGTCATTTGCCTTGTAACAGTGGAAGCAACTTTGAATAAATACTGATTAATGTAGGCACCAGTGCCTCAATCACCAACACACAAAATATGAAGAACTTTCCGGATTTCTGTAATCGTATTGCTCTTCATGTAACGCTGAGTAGAACCAAATTCATCACTCATTCTCGATTTGAAGGTTGCCATGAGATAAGTGACGGCCGACATTTGTTTCCTCCTGTTCTGTACACGTCTCTTTACGCCTTTATTTCGAAAGACACAATATGGTGTGTCACTGAGGGTACTTCAATGGCGGTATTTAGGCCTATTATTGTTTCTCCTTTTCCCCTTCCTCCTAGCGGTTTGTGGACGGAAGGAACGGCTGCCGGGAAGACTGGTTAATTTTTTCTTTCTGATGTTCCGTTCCTCAATATGTAAAAATGGAACTCTTACAGGATCACTTTGTTGTCTGTCTGCCTGCCTGTCCGACTATTAAGCCCCTGTATTTCAAGAACTGGTAGAGGTATCGAGATGAAATTTATGCACATACTAAGGTCTACGGACCATTGGCGATGTAAATAATATTGGGTTCTAGGTCAATGCGATTAAAAGATACCGCCGTTTATTTCACCCATTCTGATAGTAGTAAATTCACTCATCAATACCTATAGGTACGACCTAGAATCATAAAATTCGACAATAAGCTTGGTTTCACAATACAATTAAATATCCTAAAATTGTTGATTTGTAATTATTTCGCATAAAAAATACTTTCTCAATCGTTATCTATCTCTCTGCCTGTGTGTCCGGTAAGATCCCTTTTTTACAGGAACGAGTAGAGAAATCTGAAATTTTTTCAAATGCTATGGTATACGGTGCCTTGGCTGTTTAAATAACTCCAAATATAGGGCCATTTATATCGTGTATATTGACACTCGAAAACTCATTAATCAAAACATGAACTACATGTATACACGCGAGATTTTTAAATCTTCGTTTTAAGGTAGCCTTCACGTATCAACGATGTAAGTAGTCGACAGGAAAAACACGTGGTTCGGAATCCACTTTAAACTCTGTGCTTTTTACCCAGTTGGGTAACTGGGATGGGTCAGAGACACGCAAGTCACCAAGTGTTCCCAATAGGGAGTCCCGACTTTGTTGCTAAATTTATTTTCTGACTGCGAATTGTTCCACATTAGCTGCAACAGGTATTCTACCTATTAGTGACACCTGAAAATCTGTACCGGACTAGGGCTCGAACCCCTTCTTCCCACTCATCGCGAGGGGTCGTCTTTATCACTTTGGCTATCCACACACGTTCCTTGGAACGACCCAAACCTCCATACGACACACTATCTACAAGCATGCATGTCTCAAGGAACAGACAGTAAAATAAATGTTACAGGCCTAGAACGGCTAAACGACAGTAATAACAACGAACACATAGTGTCAGTCTCCGTACTGTGGGATTCCAAGTAATGTTGCGAGCATTAAGGGATGTAGACAGTGTGGAATGTGGAGATTGGGGTCAGTCAGGGCTACATGCACGGATAGGTGAAGCGATTAATGCACGAGCTTGTGAGAAGCGGGAAATCCGGGTCTCAAGGAAAGGCATTGTAAAATAAGGAAAAACTTCACCAAAGTTACTGAGCCACAGGAAATTACTATTATGATCTATATACAAAATTTAATGCGGAACCCTCAGAGCAAGGAGCCTTCCCACACTTTCCTGGGTTTTCGGTCATCAGTGTCGTGACTGGTTGACTGTTTCTGAATTCCACACTGATTATAGCAGAAGAACTCCTCGTTCTCCAATAAGAAGCGTGATACATGTAAGCATTCTGTGATTCTGTAACAGCAGGACGACAGCAATGTAAGCGTGTAATTACTCTAATATTATGGCAAGTGGAGTAAAGTTCCTATTCCCGAACAGGTACGGATCTGTTTATTTATTTGATTTATTGTCAGCAAGTAGGATACTGCGGTCTCGTGAGATGATGAGTCTCGCCATGACTCGCCAGAGCTTGTCCGACCTTTGTGTATGCAGACACCCCCGACGCCTCTGTGGGACATGTGATATTACCAGGACGCCACCCCCAGACGAGTCCGCAGAGGACGCAGCTCTGGTAACGGGCCGAGGAGCAGCCAATCGCCACACAGCGCACAAAGCGGGCGGCTTCAGCCGCAGCGGCAGCCCAGCCACCCGAGATGGCGCCCGTAATCAGGTTCCGCGCACTCCTGTGTGTGTGTCCTGTGCGTGTGTGTGTGTGTGTTCTGCGCGCTGACGGAGCGGCCCCTGAAATTAGAGTTGCCCGCCGCACAGGGCGGCCACGCCAGGAACAGGCAGGCACAGAGCTCCGGCCCGGCGCCTTTGTCTCTCTGCTACACGCTGTGCCGAGACAACGGGCGCTGTATTGTCCTCCAAGTCTGACCTTCCCGCTTATCTCCGCTTACATGCTTGCGTCAGTCCACGTGCTGGCAGATCTGACAAGGGGACCAAACTGAGAGTTTTCTTGATCGGCGTAAGATTTGAAGAACCGTACCAGAACATAAATTTTCTAAAGCACTGTGATGCGCTTTAGGAAACACTCGAAAATTCTTCAGTGCAAACATTTTAGAACGCACTTATATATAAACAATCGAGTTTTTATCAGAGCCGCCTATAGCTACGTGTGTATTTTTCTAGTCGTGCAAATAGCTACACTGTTGGTTGAATTCCTACAAGCACCCATATTTTTGCTTTAATTAGAATTTCGTGATTATTATCAAATGTAAATGTGACTTAACATATTTTCAATCAAATTTTCTGACACAAATGATGAATATTTATTTTAAATTTCTAATGGCGTAAATGTGGGAGTAGACGTAATAAACTAAAATTTGATACAGAAGTACGACATGTCTTACTGGATGATATACAGGGTGAGTCACCTAACATTAACGCTGGATATATTTCGTAAACCACATCAAATACTGACGATTCGATTCCACAGACCGAACGTGTAGTGTAATTGGTTAATACAAACAATAAAAAAGTGCACGGAAGTACGTTATTTAACACAAACCTACGTTTTTTAAGTGGAACCCCGTTATTTCTGTTAGCACATCTGAACATATAAACACATACGTAGTCAGTACCGGAGATTTTGAACCTAAAGTTGACGCTTGAATACCACTCCTCCGCTGTTCGATCGTGTGTATCGGAGAGCACCGAATTACGTAGGGATCCAAAGGGAACGGTGATGGACCTTAGGTACAGAAGAGACTGGAACAGCACATTACGTCCACATGCTAACAACTTTTTATTGGTCTTTTTCACTGACGCACATGTACATTACCATGAGGGGTGAGGTACACGTACACACGTGGTTTCCGTTTTCAATTACGGAGTGGAATAGAGTGTGTCCCGACATGTCAGGCCAATAGATGTTCAATGTGGTAGCCATCATTTGCTGCACACAATTGAAATCTCTGGCGTAATGAATGTCGTACACGCCGCAGTACATCTAGTCTAATGTCGCCGCAGGCTGCCACAATCCGTTGTTTCATATCCTCTGGGGTTGTAGGCACATCACGGTACACATTCTCCTTTAACGTACCCCACAGAAAGAAATCCAGAGGTATAAGATCAGGAGAACGGGCTGGCCAATTTACGCGTCCTCCACGTCCTATGAATCGCCCGTCGAACATCCTGTCAAGGGTCAGCCTAGTGTTAATTGCGGAATGTGCAGGTGCACCATCATGCTGATACCCCATACGTCGACTCGTTTCCAGTGGGACATTTTCGAGCAACGTTAGCAGATCATTCTGTAGAAACGCGATGTATGTTGCAGCTGTCTGGGCCCCTGCAACGAAGTGAGGACCAATGAGGTGGTCGCCAATGATTCCGCACCATACATTTACAGTCCACGGTCGCTGTCGCTCTACCTGTTTGAGCCAGCGAGGATTGTCCACGGACCAGTAATGCATGTTCCGTAGATTCACTGCTCCGTGGTTTGTGAAACCCGCTTCATCGGTAAACAGGTAGAACTGCAACGCATTCTCTGTTAATGCCCATTGACAGATTGCACTCGATGATTAAAGTCATCACCATGTAATTGCTGATGTAGCGACACATGAAACGGGTGAAAGCGGTGACGATGCAGTATGCGCATGACACTACTTTGACTCAGTCCACCGGCTCTCGCAATGTCCCGTGTACTCATGTGTGGGTTCATGGCAACAGCAGCTAACACACCAACTGCACCCGCTTCTCCTGTGACGGGCCTGTTACGGACCAGTTTGCGTGCTACGACCATACCTGTTGCATACAGTTGGCGGTAGATGTTTTGCAATGTGCGGCACGTTGGATGCTCAGAGTTCGAATACACCATGGTCACAGTTCCTACAACACTACACTATCTCAGACGTCTGGTAACACGGTGTACTACAGTTGGTCTGCGTGCGGAGACGAATGCAGAACAAAAATAGCAGCAAACGCTACATGCAGACACTGCGACAGCTAGACCAGACCACAACAGCGCACTACAGCCACACTCGTAAACACGGTCGTAATCGTAAACATGTCCCTGCAGATGCTGCTCGCCGACCGTGGCCCGTGTTTGTTACAACACGCAACTGAACGTTGGAGGTTTCAAACGTCAACTTTAGGTCACAATATCTCCGGATGTAATTAACATTTTACAATGCAACAAATGGTACTGATTACGTATTTGTTTATATGTTCAGATGTGCTAACAAAACTAACGTGGATCCATTTAAAAAAACGTAGGTTTGTGTTAAAAAACATACTTCCGTGCATTTTTGTATGGTTTGTATTAAACAATTACACTAGCCCCTCTCCTCACGTTCGGTCTGTGGAATCAGTTCGTCAGTATTTGATGTGGTTTACGAAATATATCCAGCGATAACGTTAGGTGACTCACCCTGTATATACACTATGTGATCAAAAGTATCCAGATAGCCCCAAAAACATACGTTTTTCATATTAGGTGCATTCTGCTGTCATCTACTGCCACATACTCCGTGTCAGGGACTTCAGTAGTCATTAGACATCGTGAGAGAGCAGAATAGGGCGCTCCGTGGAACCCACGGACTTCGAACGTTGTCAGGTGATTGGGTGTCACTTGCGTCATATGTCTGCGCGCGAGATTTCCACACTCGTAAACGTCCCTAGGTCCACTGTTTCCGATGTCATAGTGTAGTGGAAACGTGAAGGGACACATACAGCACAAAAGTGTACAAGCCAACCTCGTCTGAGGACTGACAGAGACAGCCGTCAGCTGAAGAGGGTCGTAACGTGTAATAGGCGGACATCTATCCAGACCATAATACAGGAATTCCGAACTGCGTCAGGATCCACTGCAAGTACATACTCTGACAGTTAGGCGGGATGTGAGGAAACGTGGATTTCATGGTCGAATGACTACTCATAAGCCACACATCGCGCCGGTAAATGCCAAAGAACGTCTCGCTTGATGTAAGGATCGTAAACACTGGACGATTGAACAGTGGAAAAACGTTGTGTTGAGTGGCGAATCACGGTACACAATGTGGTGATCCGATGGCAGGGTGAGGGTATGGCGAATGCCCGGTGAACGTCATCTGCCAGCATGTGTATTGCCAACAGTAAAATTCGGAGTTGGTGGTGTTATGCTGTGGTCTTGTTTCTGATGGAGGGGGCTTGCACCCCTTGTAGTTTTTCGTGGAACTATCACTACACAGGCCTACAGTGATCTTTTAAGCACCCTCTTGCTCCGCACTGTTGAAGACCAAGTCGGGATGGCGATTGCCTCTTTCAACACGATCGAGCACCTGTTCATGATGCACGGCCTGTGGCGGAGTAGTTACACGATAGTTGCATCCCTGTGATGGACTGGCCCGCACAGAGTCCAAACCTGAATCCTATAGAACACCTTTGGGAAGTTTTGGTACGCCGACTTCGTGCCAGGCCTCACCAACCGACATCGACACCTCTCCTCCGTGCAGCACTCCGTGAAGAATGGGCTGCCATTCCCCAAGAAACCTTCCAGCACCTGATTGAACGTATGCCTGCGAGAGTGGAGGCTGTCATCAAGGCTAAGGGTGGGCCAGCACCATATTGAATTCCAGCATTATCGATGGACGGCGCCACGAACTTGTGAATCATTTTCAGCCAGGTGTCCGGATACTTTTGATCACACAGTGTATATGGTTGATTTTGAAAGATGTTCGAGTCCCGTTTCGGCACAAATTATCATTGTCGCCATTCCATTCTACAGCTGATGGTAGTCCTTCTTCGCAAAGCGAATTCATTAGATGTCTTTCATGCGACATCCAATGCCAAAAGAAAGCATCTGTTTCTTTCCCGTTACAAACAAAGTAATATTCAAATCGGAGTTCCACGTGCCCACTAGATGGATCGCTCTCAAATCAGTCTAGTGCTATATTCGTTTGTTGACTTGTATTAATAGGGACACTGAAACACGAAGAGTAAAAAGCACTCCAGCAGCGTCTCAGTAGTACTGTGTGGTTGCTGGAACCAGTCAACGAGAGCCAGGACAGTGCTATCGCTACTGGAATACCTGTATTGATCATTCTTAGAATCTAACCGTCCCTGTTAATACATGGCAATAAAACAGATATCGCACTAGACTAATTTGGGAACGCTCTGTCGAATGGGGACGCAAAATCCCGCTTTAAGAATAATCTTGTTTGTTTGGGGTGACTACAGCTACACAGAGCAGAAACCAAATAGGATATATCTTCCGGAACTCCGGAGAAAATGCTTCATCTCAGAGCAGCACTTGCAACCTACGATCTGCCGGATGTATTCCAATCTCTGTCTGCTACTGTAGTCTTTATCACCTACAGCTCTCTCTAGTACCATGGAAGTTATTCCCTAATGTCTTCGCGTCCGGCCATCCTGATTTAGGTTTTCCGTGATTTCCCTAAATCGCTCCAGGCAAATGCCGGGATGGTTCCTTTGAAAGGGCACGGCCGACATCCTTCCTCGTCCCTCCCTAATCCGATGAGACCGATGACCTCGACGTCTGGTCTCCTTCCCCAAAGAACCCAATCCAACCCTAATGTTTTGACCGATGTCCTACCGTTGTGCCCATTCCTCTTCTTGCAAATGTTTTCCACAAATTCCTTTCCTTTCCGATTCTCCACAGAACCTCCTCATGCCCTACCTTGTCCGTACACCGAATTGTCCACATCAGTCTGCAGTACCACGTCTCAAACGATTCGATCCTTTTCTGTTTCGGTATTCCCATGGTCCATGTTTCACTACTACATAATGCTGTCTTATTCAAATTACGACCTGTATGTGATACTAGCAGATTTCTCTTGGCCAGGAATGCCGCTTTGCCGGTGCTAGTCTGCTTTTAATGCCCTAATGTTAAGTTTCTCGCTATTCTCATTTAAGCTTCTTCTTATTACTTCTTTTCCTTCGATTTACTCACAGTCTATATTCTGAACTCATTAGACTCCTCATTCTTTTCACCAGATCCGGTAGGCCTTCAGTTTCATGAGGACAGCAATGTCATCAGGTAATCGTGTATTCATATCCTTTCACCTTTAATTTTAATTCCATTCTTTTATTTCCATCATTGCTTCTTCGACGTATAGACAGAACATTAGTGGTGAAAGACTAAATCCTTTTCTTACACCCTTTTTAATCCTAGCAATTCGTTCCTGGTCTTCCACTCTTATAATTCCCTCTTAGCTCTTGTACACGGCTTATACTACCCATCTCTCCCTATATGTTACCCCACTTTCTTCAGAATCTCGAACATCTTGTGCCATTTTACGATGTCGAATGCTTTTTTTAGGTCGACAAAGGATATTAACGTGTTTTGATTTTTCTTTAGTCTTGCTTCCATTATCAACAGAAACGTAAGAACTGCCTCTCTGCTGCCTGTACTTTTCCTGAAGCCAAACTGATAGATATTTAACACATGTTTATTTTTCCATTTTTGTATATTATGCTCGTCACCATCTTTGATGCGTGAACTGTTAAGCTGATTGCGCGATAAGTCTCGCACTTGTCAGCTATTGCAGTCTTCAGAATTGTGAGGATGACATCTTCCAGAGGGTCAGGTGGCATATCGCCAGTCTCGTACATTCTCCACAACAACGTGAATAGTCGCTTTGTTGCCACGTCCCCAAATGATATTAGACATTTTGATTCAATGTTTCTATTCCTTCTGCCTTATTTGGTACTAAGTCTTCCAAAGCTCTTTTTAATTGCTATTCTGATACCGAAAACGCTATCTCTTCCCTATCGACTCCCGTTTCTTCACTCACATCGGACAAGTCTTACACTCCCCCTCCCCCCCCCCCCCTTCCTAACAGAGGTTTTTAATGCACTCTTTCCAGCAATCCGCTTTCTCCTCTGCATTTAACAGTCGAGTTCCCATTGCGCTGTTAATGTTACCACCCCTACTTTTAACGTCACCTACGGTTGTTCTGGGTTTTCTGTACGATGAGTCAATCCTTTCTTTCATTGATTAATTGAAGTACTTCTTCGGTTACCCATGATTTCTTCGCAGTTTCCTTCTTAATATCAAGACATTTCTTTCGAACTTCTGTGATTGCCTATTTTAGAGACGTCTATTACTCTTCAACTGAAGTGCCTACTGAGCTATTGCTTATCTACATCTACATCCATCTACATCCATACTCCGCAAGCCACCTGACGGCGGAGGGTACCTTGAGTACCACTATCGGTTCTCCCTTCTATTCCAGTCTCGTACTGTTCGTGGAAAGAAGGATTGTCGGTATGCTTCTGTGTGGACTCTAATCTCTCTGATTTTATCCTCATGGTCTCTTCGCGAGATATACGTAGGAGGGAACAATATACTGCTTGACTCCTCGGTGAAGGTATGTTCTTGAAACTTCAACAAAAGCCCGTACCGAGCTACTGAGCGTCTCTCCTGCAGAGTCTTCCGTTGGAGTTTATCTATCATCTCCGTAACGCTTTCGCAATTACTAAATGATCCTGTAACGAATCGCGCTGCTCTCCGTTGGATCTTCTGTATCTCTTCTATCAACCCTATCTGGTACGGATCCCACACTGCTGAGCAGTATTCAAGCAGTGGGCGAACAAGCATACTGTAACCTACTCCCTTTGTTTTCGGATTGCATTTCCTTAGGATTCTTCCAATGAATCTCAGTCTGGCATCTGCTTTACCGACGATCAACTTTATATGATCATTCCATTTTCAATCACTCCTAATGCGTACTCCCAGATAATTTATGGAATTAACTGCTTCCAGTTGCTGACCTGCTATATTGTAGCTAAATTACAAGGGATCTATCTTTCTATGTATTCGCAGCACATTACACTTGTCTACATTGAGATTCAACTGCCATTCCCTGCGCCATGCGTCAATTCGCTGCAGATAATCCTGCATTTCAGTACAATTTTCCATTGTTACAACCTCTCGATTTACCACAGCATCATCTGCAAAAAGCCTCAGTGAACATCCGATGTCACCCACAAGATCACTTATGTATATTGTGAATAGCAACGGTCCTACGACACTCCCCTGCAGCGCACCTGAAATCACTCTTATTTCGGAAGACTTCTCTCCATTGAGAATGACATGCTGCGCTCTGCTATGTAGGAACTCTTCAATCCAATCACACAATTGGTCTGATAGTCCATACGCTCTTACTTTGTTCATTAAACGACTGTAGGGAACTGTATCGAACGCCTTGCGGAAGTCAAGAAACACGGCATCTACCTGTGAACCCGTGTCTATGGCCCTCTGAGTCTCGTTTACGAATAGCGCGAGCTGGGTTTCACACGAACGTCTTTTTTGAAACCCATGCTGATTCCTACAGAGTAGAATTCTAGTCTCCAGAAAAGTCATTATACACGAACATAATACGTGTTCCAAAATTCTGCAACTGATCGACGTTAGAGATATGGGTCTATAGTTCTGCACATCTGTTCGGCGTCCCTTCTTGAAAACGGGGATGACCTGCGCCCTTTTCCAATCTTTTGAAACGCTACGCTCTTTTAGAGACCTACGGTACACCACTGCAAGAAGGGGGGCAAGTTCCTTCACGTACTCTGTGTAAAATCGAACTCGTATCCCATCAGGTCCAGCAGCCTTTCCTCTTTTGAGCGATTTTAATTGTTTCTCTATCCCTCTGTCGCCTCTTTCGATATCTACCATTTTGTCATCTGTGCGACAATCTAGAGAAGGAACTACAGTGCAGTCTTCCTCTGTGAAACAGCTTTGGATAAGACATTTAGTATTTCGGCCTTTAGTCTGTCATCCTCTGTTTCAGTACCATTTTGGTCACATAGTGTCTGGACATTTTGTTTTGATCCACCTACCGCTTTGACATGAGACCAAAATTTCTTAGCATTTTCTGCCAAGTCAGTACATAGAAATTTACTTTCGAATTCATTGAACGCCTCTCGCATAGCCCTCCTTACAGTACATTTCGCTTCGCGTAATTTTTGTTTGTCTGCAAGGCTTTGGCTATGTTTATGTTTGCTGTGAAGTTCCCTTTGCTTCCGCAGGAGTTTTCTAACTCGGTTGTGTAACGTCTAGTAAGAAACAAAAACAACATATTATGTAGTAACGAGAAAATTATATGTATCATATTGTGTTATTGTATAAAATTATGTATTTTTTTTTATTATTTATTTTTGAGAATATCTGCGTCGGCGAGTAATGAAACCGCCACAGACGATAAATGTCGAACAAAGATTAAAATAAGTAACTAGTATATAATACGTGACGAATAGCAATTTCTTTGTCTTCTTCATCTGGGAGTCGAACGAGTAAGATATCCTGTGTCGTAGTAGCGAACGCTAGTGTAGCATTCTTTTGTCGAGACTAAGCAATGTACGCCATTACGTGTGAATTCACAAAGGTCTGTAATCACTGAGATATTTAAAGGTTTTAATAGAGGTGTTTAAATGAAAACTTGTATTATTTATTGTTAAGCTTGCTTGCATATTATCCCATCCTGTTGAGACATTTTTCAGTTATATAAATATTATCTGTGGTGCTGAGCTGCGTGGAGAACGAAGAGCCGATGCCGCGGCGTATTTAAACGACTTACAATATAGTCGAGCATACCGCAAGGAAGCGGTAAAATAATAGTAAAATAATATTATTTCTTTTAGCTCCCAGACTGGCAGTGAAGATCAGCAGATTTTATGATGTGTTGCAGATTGACGCGGGCTGCTGATAGGATATAATTTACAGTGCAAATAATTTAATGTACCTTCAGAATCTGATAGGAATCTTGCTGTGCTCCGTTCTGATCTGGCAAACTTTATAGTGACAACGTATTTTTTTAATGAGAGTCTCATGTTCTTGGGCTAGTCGTGGTATGAAATAGCATTTTAACGAGAAATAAAATCCACTGCGAACTTGTGTTTTTGAACGATCACACGAACTGTAACATCAGTGTTCATAACAAAGTAATTTCAACTTTTAATCACTATGAAGTAGGGAAGATATATTGATTCTTAGCATGAGTTGCAGTTATGAAAAATCGTTCCTTAAATTGTAGGCCAGATACAGAACAATAAGACTTCCATATATACATTTTATTCCGCTAAAAGGTAATGATGATAAAGAAAAGCAAAGCACAGCATTATTAACAGATATTTCGCGGCTCTTTTCGTATATGCGATAATAAAAAACGTGAAACTGTCGCCCAAAAACGCGGGGCCCGAATTTGCAGTGGCCACAAATATAAAATTTTATGTATTTTTCTTTCAGTGTTGATTGTTATGTATGTGTAGATATATATGTATTTAGTGATAAATGTATGTATGTATATCATGATCAATGCTATGTTTTAATGAATGTGTAAATACTCTTTCATGACAAACCGTACTACTGCAAACGAGTCTGAGAAGACGATCCTGATAGTACTGAGAAGCTGTAACGACTACGTAATCCGGGGGCAGCCGAACCCCGAGATAAGAGAAACTAAAGGTAAGACTACAGTGTAGTTGTCCTGTTTGTAGAAGTCGAGCTCCAGTGAAGTGATCTCATTTCGCTAGTGGTGTGCATATTGTGCGTAGTTTGATGTTAGTGTTTGTGACAGGACAAAGTTGATGGTAGATAGTAAATTTTAGTGTGCAGTTAGTGTAGATAAATTAACGTATTTTGTGTGCAAGGGGCAAAACTGTCAGACTTTGTGGTTTAGTAAGCAATTTATGAATATGGTTAAGTTGCGTAGTCAACGTCCGAGCAATATGGATACTGAGGAACAACAATTAGTTAGTGCAGGAAATGTGGAACCGGGTACCTCAAGTAGTACTAGTACTCTCTTTGAGGATATAACATGTGAGAATGTGGGGGCAGGGGCACAGGAAGTGGTGCCACCGCCCATTAGTCCTCAAGGGGATGTAGAGAAAGAAGTTGTACCACCACCAGAAAAGCAGGAACCAGAGAGTGGTAATCTGCCTGGTGGGTATTCGCTTCAGGCTATATTAGAGCGCGTGCTGAATTACCAGGCAGAATTTGCGCAACAGCAAGTCGAGCGAGACCGCCAGCAAGCTGAGCAAGATCGTAGGCTAGCAGAAAATTTACTTGCCCAGCAAGCTGAGCGAGATCGCCAGTTAACAGAAAGTTTCCTTGCCAGCAAGCTGAGCGAGATCGCCGGCAAGCTGAGCGGGACCAGCAACTTGTGCTATCGTTAGAAAACATGAAAAAAGAGATTGCAGATATGAAACAGAATTATGAGTCGATACCTAAGGCCGTGCAGGAGCTGACTGAACAGGTCAACAACCTGCAAGTAGCAAACACTAACAGGGTAGACGAAATAGGTGTATTAGCCAATCGAGTAGAAAAGCTAGAAATAGATTCCACGCAGCTTGTAGAGCAGAAGTGGAACGAACAAGCAACTAAAATTGAAACAGAATTCAACTCATGGCTAGAAGTGAAGGAGTGTGAGATTGACAAGAACATTAATTCCAAAGTACAAGCAGCCATAGCAAATAGAGGCTCCGAATCGTTCAGTACCGCAGTGAATAGTCAGGTACAGAACGACGTGCAAACCATCAAACAAATACTCAGTGAGGATATTCCGCAGTGGCAAGTGAATATGAACAAACGGATATCCGACCTGGAGAAGGGTTTAGCACAAAGCAGAAAACATTTGGAACAGGAACCTCTGTCGCCAACAGCCCATGGTTTCGGCAACGCACAAACTTATACGCGATACAACAATGGGGAATCTGTAGTCGATAATGCGAAGAGCTGTAGCTTCGGTTCGGAGCACACAGCATATGTCCAAGGAGCAAAACCATGTAGTTCAAAAATATTAGTGGAAGAAAGTTTAATCAAAAGTAGACAATTTCAAACGTTTACTACTGAACGGAAATCAGTACACCCAGTAGTATTCATAAAAAGCTTTAAAAATATCTTGCCCAGTGTGTGGAACGAAACACAGAAAATTCAATACGTAATGTCGTACATTCAAGGTGATGCAGCGTTGTGGGCTACAGAAGTAGCAGACAGTTGCATGACATATGAACAGTTCGAAAGGGCATTTCTATCGAAATATTGGTCGCCTTGTATACAAGAGCGGCTAAGAAAAGAAGTATATAATCCCGAACCGTACTCACCTCGTCTGGGGAATTTGAGACGGTATTTTGAAAAATATATAAACAAAACACGCTACTGGGACGAGCCTATATCACCAAGAGACATAATAAGACTACTAAAATCACATTTACCCATTCATATCAAAGAGAAATTAATACACGTACCAGAAAGCGATATGGAAAACTTCCTGTCTGTTCTAGATTCTATAGACTTGATACAGGAAGACGCAAAATCAGCGTGTGATCACTCGCGGAATAATGGGTCAGGATGTAAACATGACAGAAATAGTAGTGCACAAAACCACAACCATGGAAATGGTGGGGGTGGTAACAAGCGGCAAGAACATTCGCAAAATGGTAGTAATGGTAGAGGCCAGAACGGGTATGGACAAACAACTTATAACAAAAGGCGTCGATTTGACGACCGGTACGAATCTGGAATGTCAGGGACCAACCGCTGGAAAAATGCGCGAGGTCAGTGGCAGAGCAATTATAGTGATAGTAATCGAAATTGGCAGCAAAATCAGCGAAGAAGCCCAGAGCGACAGGGTAATGACCGGTATGACAACAATAGACCACCGCCGCAAAACGTGCCTATTGCGCAGCCGTGGCGGCCGACAAATCAGAGTGTACATATAGTGGAGGTCGCGGACAATAGCCTTCCAAGTACTTCACAAGCAACTAATCCAACAAACTAGAATCGGCCTCGATATGCTCTCCATCGATGGCCGAGGGATGGAGTGAGAGCAACACGAGTGATAATAATATACCTGGGATACGTATGCTGCGATACAACGATGGTGTCAGTATGGATAAAGATCTACTGAACGAACCACACGAATGTAAGAAAGATAATAACGAAAATGTGCAAGCTATTATCGAAGCGAAAATCAATGATGTTGCAGTGAATATAATCATCGACACAGGTGCCTCAGTAAGCGTAATGAGTATGGAGTTATTTAAGGCACTGGGAAAAGGACATAGCATTCCGACTTTCCCGGTTAATAATTGTAAGGTGTCTGGAGCCATTGGTGCACAGAGCCAATCAGTTAAGTACCAGGTGCAGGTGGAGATTTGTAAGGAGGGCGAAGCCATAGTGAGCTCGTTCCTCGTTGTTAAAGGATTGAAGGTGGCCTGCATTCTGGGAGTAGATTTTCTCCGTGAGAGGGACGCAGTGATCGACCTCTCCTTGGGGAAACTAAGCATAGTTAATAAAGGTAGGAGGATTGAGTTGTCTATGATGAAATCGAAGGAGGTACTTGTGCCATGTTGTAATCGAATTAATATCAAATGTAGGAACCCCTGGGTACTACACCTCGATGATTTTTCACATGTAGCAGATCTCTATTACCCGAATTTAGAGGATCGAAATTTTGAAACAAATGTTGAGGCATTTCAAACCAAAGTGCAGGAATCTGAAGGTTTAAGCGGTAAACAAAAGCAACAGTTGACGCAGCTGCTATCGGAATACACTATGGTATTTACCGACCGACCAGGAATAGTCAAAGGGTACCACTATCACATAGAGGTGATGCCCCACAAAACATACTGTCGCGCAACTTACTCCATCCCTTGGTCGAGGAGGGAATTAGTAGCTAAAGAGATTCGGAAGATGTTAGAGTGGGATATCATTGAGCCCTCCTTCTCTCCATACAGTAGTCCCCTTGTAGCAGTGGCGAAAGCCAATGGAAAAATCAGGCTAGTGTTAGATGCGAGGGACATTAACAAAATTATCATACCTGTCCGGACTCGTCCTGAGAATTTAGATGATCCCCATACGGGGAAGATCAAAGGATTGTATCCACGTAAAGATGTGAAGTTATTTATTCAGTGACATATCACATATAAAGAGTAATAGTTGTAAGAAGATTTTAATTGTGTTTTAGAATATAAGTATGTTAGTATTAAGAAAGAAATTTGTGTGTAATGAAACTTGGAGGAAGTGGATTCAGAAAGTAGGCAATAGCTTACACAGGAAAGATTTTGTTTACAGACAATTAGAGCCATTTAAAAATTATAGGCTCATTAAGCAACGAACAATCTTCTTGTTGATAAAGTGAGGATTAATTTCTTGAATCATTATACAAAGGATTAATTTCTTGAACCATTTTCTATGTGTAGCATGTAAGTGCAATTAATGATGCAATCTAATATAGTAAGGTAACTGTTGTAATTGTATTAGGATAAGGAACCCTGAGAGAGAGAGTCTTGACTAGCCAAACATGGACTCTGTAATATGCAACAATTATGTGATGTTTGCTGCCAGTAGTGATATGAGAACGACACTGGAGCATAAGCTAATCAAAAAACAAGCCCGTTCCGTGGAAAATCCGCTTTGTATATAACAATGCTTCAATTGAAGCCTGTGTACTTGGTACACGCCCTTGAATATTCATTACTCGATACGCGAATTAAGTCAACCAATGTGGAACCTACACTGTAGTCATATAGGAAAAATTATTAAAAATAATGCCAGTGCTAAATGAAGTATTTATTGATCAATATGCCCAAGTCCAGCTGTCATGCACATGGTAAAATCTGTTTGATAGATGGGTGATAACCAGGCAAGCTACCCTGATAAGAAAATTAAAAAATTTCACAAAAGGGCTATATACGCCTAGTAACAGTATGAAAAGTGTGTTGTGATAAGGTAAAAACAAATAGACGCCATGTAGATGAGAGTGAGTATGCGAAGAACAGTTAAAAGGTATTAAAAATAAACTGTGTGCATAAACAATGGAGGAAAGGACGGAATATTGTGTGTAGCAGGGACAGAAAATGACTGTTGTATCTGCACCAATATATACGTCGATAAGTCTAGTGTTGAGTGACAGACTGTCCTAGTGCAGTGCTCAACGAACAGTAGACAGTGTATAAAAACAGTAGTTATTGATCCGTTCGGAGTCGAGTTAAACGAACCTAGCTCGACGGGGACATGTAGTATGTGTGTTACGAAACATTTTCACGTGTTGAAAGACGCTCTGGCAGTGTACCAACCGTGGAGTGAGTGAAAATGTGTAGTACAATGTGCGTGTGACGAACCTTGAATACCAGTGTCACAATGCCACAAGAAACCTGTTATCACGCCAAACCATCCTGTGCATACCAGTGAAGCGACGGCTTACTGAACAATAATCGCTTTTAACAAGTTGCATCTTCTTCCACAGCTAGTAATCTGTGTCCTTAAAGGCAGTACACCGTTGTGGAATGTTTGTTTCATGCGCTACAACGGGGAGCCATGTGGAGAAGCCGAGACGAGGGCCGTGCCGCCAGCCAGCCGGTCGCGGTAAACCACTGCCACTCACCGACATCGGCGAATGGTTCGCCGCGGTTCGCGACTGCTTGGGCGCCACGTCAGCACGACGTCGCTGTTACTGAGAGCAGGTCGTCGAACCCAGCGGCCGTCGGCACGCGGCGTTCCAGACGACGCGACTCAACAATTGCTTCGCGCCGCCAGCTCCGTACAACATTGTTGTCATTCAAATGAACTACCAAATATGTGTTTAATGCACTAACATGAATAGGGTTTAGTGGACACGAAATGACGTGACAAACATTTGTTTTTTTTTTCTTGAGTTATTCAATACGGACTCAAAGTATTCATTGGTTCAGTGATATATAGATATAATATGTTTTCGTCATGTTAATGGAGTATACTCGCATGAATGCTGGACATTTTAAACCAATTGTCGCGAGTAAATGCAAGGACGAATCATGATACTACTGTAAAAATGTGTAACAAGTGACTTTCATTACAATCCAAAACACAAATATTATATGGGTAACAAAGAGACTAAAGGTTTAACATGCTCTCACAAATAGCCTTTGTTATATGTGAACATTGGATAGAATCTGAACTTTTTGTGATCAAACTGGGTATTAAAACAAACCAGACGAGATGACCATGGCTCCGGCGCAGTTTTCCCAGGTTTTCTGATCGCACGTAGCCCGAATGGGGGAGCCAAATAAATGTAATGACCCTGGGACTAGGTTTATGGTCACCTCGCAAAGTGTAAGAACAGTATAAAAAATGTAATTAAACCTACAGTGTAAAAGAACTAAGAAGTTTAAAGTGAATGTTCTAACCAAGGTAACAGACAATAACCAAACAGACGTTAGTGGCAGCATATTGCCGAACATTCTTAACGTTAGTCAATTGCTGCCAGGGGGCATTGTAACGTCTAGTAAGAAACAAAAACAACATGTTATGTAGTAACGAGAAAATTATATGTATCATATTGTGTTATTGTATAAAATTATGTATTTTTTATTATTATTTATTTTTGAGAATATCTGCGTCGGCGAGTAATGAAACCGCCACAGACGATAAATGTCGAACAAAGATTAAAATAAGTAACTAGTATATAATACGTGACGAATAGCAATTTCTTTGTCTTCTTCATCTGGGAGTCGAACGAGTAAGATATCCTGTGTCGTAGTAGCGAACGCTAGTGTAGCATTCTTTTGTCGAGACTAAGTAATGTACGCCATTACGTGTGAATTCACAAAGGTCTGTAATCACTGAGATATTTAAAGGTTTTAATAGAGGTGTTTAAATGAAAACTTGTATTATTTATTGTTAAGCTTGCTTGCATATTATCCCATCCTGTTGAGACATTTTTCAGTTATATAAATATTATCTGTGGTGCTGAGCTGCGTGGAGAACGAAGAGCCGATGCCGCGGCGTATTTAAACGACTTACAATATAGTCGAGCATACCGCAAGGAAGCGGTAAAATAATAGTAAAATAATATTATTTCTTTTAGCTCCCAGACTGGCAGTGAAGATCAGCAGATTTTATGATGTGTTGCAGATTGACGCGGGCTGCTGATAGGATATAATTTACAGTGCAAATAATTTAATGTACCTTCAGAATCTGATAGGAATCTTGCTGTGCTCCGTTCTGAT
Organism: Schistocerca americana; assembly: GCF_021461395.2. Taxonomy (NCBI): domain Eukaryota; kingdom Metazoa; phylum Arthropoda; class Insecta; order Orthoptera; family Acrididae; genus Schistocerca; species Schistocerca americana. The sequence goes on from NC_060122.1 coordinate 693,396,477, forward strand.
CTGGCAAACTTTATAGTGACAACGTATTTTTTTAATGAGAGTCTCATGTTCTTGGGCTAGTCGTGGTATGAAATAGCATTTTAACGAGAAATAAAATCCACTGCGAACTTGTGTTTTTGAACGATCACACGAACTGTAACATCAGTGTTCATAACAAAGTAATTTCAACTTTTAATCACTATGAAGTAGGGAAGATATATTGATTCTTAGCATGAGTTGCAGTTATGAAAAATCGTTCCTTAAATTGTAGGCCAGATACAGAACAATAAGACTTCCATATATACATTTTATTCCGCTAAAAGGTAATGATGATAAAGAAAAGCAAAGCACAGCATTGCTAAAAGTATTTCACGTAACTCTTTTCGTAAATGTGTTGTTACAAAGAGAATAAATAAACCAAAGAGCAACAATTTTACAATCCGCGAGAGAGTTGGACGTGAAAGTTGTTGTACCACGATGGCTCTTTTTCATCTATTACGATATTGCTTGGCACATACTCATCTAACGCATATTGTACGATGGTTTTGAACTTTGTCCACTGATTCTCAACACTATCTGTACTTGAGACAAAACTTTTGTGTTGAGCCGTGAGGTACTCTGTAACCTGTGTTTTGTCACTGTTACTAAACAGAAAAATCTTCCTACCTTTTTTAATATATCTATTTACGGCTGAAATCGTCGATGCAGTAACCGCTTTATGATCGCTGTGTCTACGGTCTTAGGGAACTTCAAGCGTATCTCTTCACTCCTCGTCTTCTGTACCCCATTTCTTTCCCGTATTGAATCTTTCTGACTAGTCTGATAAACTTCAGCTTTCTCTTCATCCCTAAGAAACTTTGATCTTAGTGTATAATATCTCCTCCTGGATATATTTAACAATACAGTATCCGGTTTTGGAATCACTGCCTGACAATGATTTAATCTCATTGCAGCCTTCCCGTATCTGCCGGGCTTTTCCAAGTTTACCTCCTCCTCTTGAGATTCTTGAATGGAGTATTCGCTGTTACTAGCTAATATTAGTTGCAGATCTCAGTTAGGTCTTTCTGTCTCTTTCGTAACTCTAAGCCGACTGAGCCGCGTACGGCTCGCGTTTATCCCATATATTTTTTGTCATCTTCGATTACGGTACTGCCACCTCGTTATTTCGTTTACTGGGGCCACTAACTTCCTTCCTTACTTACCCGTGAGCGGCAGCAGCAGCGCGTATCGGTAAGAGCACTGTCGTACCATCTCTGGGGCGACCGATAGTATTTCCGGGTCGTCGTGTGTCTGGCAGTCAGTTGGTGACGGACCAGCAGTGCAGTCGGGACGCGGCAGCAGTGAAGTCGGGGACGGAGTGTCGCTGAGGCGCGGATAGCCAGTGCTCGCCGACCGCTGGAGACACATGTGAACCGTCCGACGGAAGGAGATTAGAGCGGGACGACCGTTGGTTGGTCGTTCTGTCCAACGTCTCATCGGCCGACGGTATTTGGTCCTTTTACCATTTCCGGGCCTATGAGTTGGTCGGTTGGCGTTTGACAGCTCAATGTATAACTGCCTGTGGGAGTCAATACCTTTTACGTTGTTCCGTTGAACTCTCTGTTGTGTGCTGGTCGGGTGAAGCGGAGATTATCTTGTAGGTGGGTCTGTTGACTGTCAGTCGGTTGAGTTGTCGTCGGATCGAGAATGGTTGGGCCGACTGCCTGTCTCACCTAAGCGAGCGTTTGTGTTTGAATTCCAGGCCGACCCTCGGAACTTCTGAGCGCTCTTGAGTGTACTGCCTTTTCTTGTTTGTTTTTGTTGTTGTACTTGTATGGCTTATAGCCGATTTTTAGATTAAGGTTGTTTTGCCCTTAAGGCTTCAGATGCTTTGGGCTGTCAGCCTAGTTTAAGAACTGTTTTACGTAAAGCCTTTGGCACTTTTGAAATTAATGTTATTGGGTCTTAAGTGTTGGGCCTACAGCCGATTTTGAATTTAAGTTGTTCTGCTCTTAAAGTGTCAGATTCTTGGAGGCCTTCAGCCTAATTAAGGAACTGTTTTAAGATAAGGTCTTGCCTTTTAAATTTCTGATTTTGGTTGAGCTTTAAGTTATTGACATTCAGCCGTTTTTAAATTAAAGTGCTCTTGCCCTTAAGGCATGAGATTGTACGGTGCATTCAGCCGCTAATTAAGTTCCAAAACTAACACTAACCAACTAAAACTGCTTTTATTTTTTTTAAATTTTCTTGGCTCTTGTTATGTTTGATCAAATAAAGGGTTGTATGTTCTAGTGTGACTGACAGCCGCTTATTTTGGCTCCTTTCCACAACTTAAACTACCTGTCCTGTCCTGCGGGTTTAGCAGGGCGTATCACCGATATTCCCCCGTAACCCTTTGATCTAATCTTTCACCTATGACCGCATTCCAGTCCCCCATGACTATTTGATTTTCATTTCCCTTTACGTACTGAATTACCTGAGCATACATTCTTATACTTTCCCTATCTCTTCATCTTCAGCTTGCGACTTCCGCATTTATAGCTGAAACATTGTTGTCGGTGTTGGTTGTTGTCGATTCTGATCACATTAATCATATCACTGAGCTGTTGACAGTAACAATCTCTGTCCTACCTTCCTATTCATAATGAATCCTTGTCCCGTTATACCTTTCTCTGCTGCTGTTCATCTTACCCTACACTCATCTAGCCAGAAATTCTTGTCTCCTAAACATTTCTCCTCGCCGATTCCACCATACCTGGGTTGAGCCTTTGCATTTTCCTTTTCAGATTTTCTAGTTTCCCTGCCACGTTTAGGCTTCTGACATTTCACGCCTGACTTGTGGAATGTTATCCTTTCGTTCGTTATCCTGTCTTTTTCTCATGATCACCTTCCCTTGGTAGTCCCCTCCCAGATATCTGAATGGGGGACTATACTGGAATCTTTTGCCCATGGAGAGATCATTACGACACTTTTTCAATTACAGGCAACGTGTCCTGTGGATACACATTACGTTTCTTTAATTCAGTTGTTTCCGTTGTCTTCTGCATCCTCGTGCCGTTGACCATTGCTAACTTTACACCGCAAGCGCGAGAGCGTGTCCTGCACCTCCTTTCTCTTTGAAAAGGTCGTTGGCAGAATGAGGGTGACCTCTTTTGTCGGATGTCTTCGGCTGCCAGAGGTGATGATTTGTACTCAAAATTTAAGCGGTGGCGCGGTTCGAGCCGGACAGAGGACGTTTTAACTACTAATCAATGGCGCCTCCTCTAGGCCACTGGTTCTTGTAAAACTCTCCTTTTTGCAACATAGTCGTTTACGGCAACATCATCTCTTCCTGCGAAAGCAGTCTGATTTCGCCGCATTATCCGAATGGTTCCATTGAAGGTTGGTCTTTGCCTTGGTTAATATATTGGGAAACACTTCTGTGGGTTGTGGTAATAAAGCCTTCTAGATCGCTTTATTTATTTTCACTTTACGACAACTTATTGCCTTTGCGAAAGAAAGTACGTTAAGACAGTCAAATGAATGGTCAGCCATTTGCTGTATATTTCTCCGATAAAGTGCACTATGAATACAAAAAGTTCCACTTACATGTAACGAACTATCTAACTTTGACATTTCTCTTACACCAAACATCAGTTCTGCACTGAAAGTCATAGTTACATGGGCGTCTGCAGAAAGTTATCCAAGATGGGCAACGTCCTAAAATTGACGTATTCAGTATGCTTGAGAACTTTTCGTGCCGAAAGATGTAAATGTGACAATAAGTACACAAACATTGTTGTATGCCAAATGTTTCATATTGATAAATATAAGATTTTGTTTAAGAGGGACTACTTTGGCACCTAAAAGGTAGGAATATTACATTGGTGTACGCAAAGTTCATCCTCTGATATTATTCAAACAAATATGGATATCACCTTTTTTATTTCACGATTTGAAATTACCTCTTCAAATGATTAAATCTAGCGTATACGAGGAGTTATTAAGTAAAGCAAGAAAATTTTCGCAAAAGATGTTTATACGTATTCATATAGGAAAAATATCAGGTTGACTTTGAAAATTAAAAATCTAAAAAAGAAAAACAGATTTGGATATCAACAAAAAACCGGAAAAAGCTCAAAGAAGAGAAACATAAACTAAACTGTTTTAACGTCGCCTTCACATTTGATCGTGTTAACTAATTTATTTTATTATTTTCAAGCCTTAATCTTTTAGTATTAGCTGGAATAACAAAAGTGATCGAAATGTGTTGTGGACCAATATTTTTGATGGTTTGTTGGTGAAATAGTAACCCAGGGCCAGAATTCGACGATATGAATGTAGGAAGCCTACCAAAGCAACCCTCAAACTTTACAATACAACCGAGTCTCAACAGCCAATGACAGAAGGACACAGTTCCCGTCACAAAACTCTGGCGAGTTAGAATGCAGCTGTGTCAACTGGAGTGCAGAATTCGCAATTCTATCAGTGCAAGTCTTGCTGTGCTAAACCAAGTATGTGATAATTGAGTGGAAGGGCCAAGTTCAGGTGAGTATGACACTTTCCGTCAGCAGCTCACTACAAAATTATTTGAGAAACTCGCATTAAAAGAATACAACAATATTCAGCTCCACAACTTCCTCAACAGTCGTAAAATGCAATCAGAATAATTTATAAAAGACACGATATAAAAACAAATTTGAAATTCCCCCATTACAAATGCAAGGAAAGATACTGCTGTGACGTGAATGATTTTAAGCGTCAGCAATGAACAGAATATATTCTTTTTACATAAACAACAATGATCCACATTTACGAACACAGTTAATAAACGTTTTAACTTGTAACTCTGCCTCGATTAAATGCAGCAACCTACACGACTGGAGCCACCGCAGTAATAAACTTGAAACACCCAACTCTTAATAGGCCAGCCACATGAGTAGTTTTCTGAATCACGACGGGAGCCTTTCTGGATAATAAATAATATCAATCTTGCGCATGCTACGAGGTACGGCGGGATTCACAACCCCAAAAAGGTGACATTAGCACACTGCATCACACAATAGTAGACATCACCGTTGACGGCACAGGGCCAGCAGAAACGTACGTGCCCAGCCAGGAATCCACCGGGGTGGCAGGCATCTTTTTTCAAGAGTAGCCACAGTCGCATGGCCCTCAGCGCCGCCCATTCGTGGCAGATGTGCGTACGGAAGTTCGAAAGCATCGGAACAGTGGCGACTTTTGAGTCGGCACAACATCAAAACATTTAACGGTCTCACCCCCCGGGGAGTACGTTTTTTCGATCTTTTGTAGGACAGAGAAGGATATTTCTTCGTTTCCACTGATGCTGTTTGGTCCACAGGTGAAGTACAGATAAACACAGCCAGCGAAATCGCTTTGTCATGTAAAGCTGAATGCAGGACCATCAAGCTGTGACGCATTTGCTTTGTCTGTAGACGAATAGTAAACAAATAATACGACTGAATTGGGCATGGATAGAGTGGTATGCCTGTTTCGGGACTTGGGACAGATGTCTGGGAGGTATACAAGAACTGCAGCCATGAGGAATTCTTCTTATGTGCAGCTCGGTAACGGACGCATGAGGAAGCATTTGCGAAAAGATTGGAAACTTTCTAACGGAAATGTTTTGTCAGTGTTCACAACCAGGCTTACTGAATGTCAACAACGAACCGCAGTGAGTTCGAGGAAACGGAGTAAATAGTGTGAACAGCCAAGCAATCAAACATACCTAGGTTATGTAGTGCTTGGTAAAGCCACAGTGCTTCCAGTTCCACTCGGCAACGCTACATCTACAATTTGGTAGCAGAATGTTGAGACATCTGAGAATTTTGTAATGAATAAAATGTTTGCACCTGAGATTGCAGAAGGAGGCAACTATCGCCTCTGGTACTCCGACCCCCCTCTCCTCTGTGGTTGCCTGTGAAGGGTTATGTGTATTTTACGAAGCACTGACCCAGAAAATATTTCACGCCCCTTTAGATAGGCAATCCAAGTTACATCATTTGCACCAAGCGAGGATGCTGCCTTCCTTAAAGTACATGAAATATTTTCTGGAACGGTTTTATTTTACCCACTCTGTACTTGTCGATATTAAAAAGACCGTGATGAGAAGTACTTTTAACATTAAGTGCTACGGGAGATACTTAGAATACGACGTACCTCCCGCTTACGTCGTAGCTTAAGACTCCGTGTGAGCTTTAATCTCACTTTACCTCGTCCGTCGCTTTTCCGCAGATGTACGTACGAGAAAGCGATATAGTTTCACAAAACTGTAATAGTAAACTACGCCATGATGGACAACGCCTCTCTTTTAGCATCTACCACCAGAATTGTTTGCACATCTCCACAGAACGCTTTAACGCTTAATAAATGAACGGTTCCTTTCGATCCTTCCTCTATAAATCCAATCGGGTAGAAATCCCAGACTAACAAGCAAAACTCAAACACATCTCTAATGACGGTTTAATGTGTTCCCTCTTTCATGCTCGATGCACACTTCCTATGGCGTCTTCCGATGGTACTCCCTCTGGCATGTATCGTTCTTACAATTAGCTTTATGTGGTGTTCCACATTAAAGCGTTCCGTACGCTTCCTCTCAAATGTTTTATCGATATGCCTATTTCCACTGATTGTTCGGCAGACTCGTAATCATACAATAAAGAATCCTTTTGCTAATTTATGCACAACACGCTACATTTGCTTACTCTGAGGGTCAACTGCTAACTCTAAAACTAAAATATTTAAAAAAAAATGACATTCTGCTAGATTTATAACGAGGGAAGCGCAGTGACGTGCATCAGGTCTCATTTCTGGGAGGCATATCACCATAAACCATTCAGTAATCATAAAATATTGCTAAAATTCTATAGCATGAAACTTTCACTCTGCAGCGGAGTGTGTTCTGATATGAAACTTCCTGGCAGATTAAAACTGTGTGTCGATCGAGACTCGAACTCGGGACCTTTGCCTTTCGCGGGCAAGTGTTCTACCGACTTTTTTGTTTTGTCATCACAGATTGCAGTATAACGCCACGTATTAGAAAACTTTCAGTACTGCTAAACGTACATATAGATTATTATATTTTGACTAAAGTTCAGTCTTGATCGCACCATTTATGTTTCAATGACGTAAGTAACCGGTTTCGCTTATTTTTACATATCCGTCATCAGACCCATGGCTCCCTTAGGATGGTAGGCGGAGCTCTCCTCAGCTGCTACGAAGTCAGTTGACTCCGTAGCAGCTGAGGAGAGCTCCGCCTACCATCCTAAGGGAGCCATGGGTCTGATGATGGTTATGTAAAAATAAGCGAAACCGGTTACCTACGTCATTGAAACATAAATGGTGTGATCAAGACTGAACTTTTGTCAAAATATAATAATCTATTGATCACTGTTTTTCCAAAAATGTTTGCCAAAATTGTACATATAGATTGTTTCGTGGCCAAAATACGTATAACTAGTTACAGTACTAATATTCAATCATTCATATATTACTCAATTTGTCTCTATGAATAATCACAATCGCCTCATGGCACTTAAATGCTTTGGGCTCCTCCTTGCGATTTTCTCCGAAAATTATTTCGAGCAGTTAGTCCACAAACCCACGCGAATTGTAAATGGTTGCGAAAACACACTTGACCTCTTAGCCACAAACAATCCAGAGCTAATAGAGAGCATCATGACTGATACAGGGATTAGTGATCACAAGGCCGTTGTAGCTAGGCTCAATACCGTTTCTTCCAAATCCACCAGAAACAAACGCAAAATAATTTTATTTAAAAAAGCGGTTAAAGTGTCACTAGAAGCCTTCCTAAGAGACAATCTCCATTCCTTCCGAAGTGACTATGCAAATGTAGACGAGATGTGGCTCAAATTCAAAGATATAGTAGCAACAGCAATTGAGAGATTCATACCTCATAAATTGGTAAGAGATGGTACTGATACCCCATGGTACACAAAACAAGTCCGAACGCTGCAGCAGAGGCAACGAAAAAAGCATGCGAAGTTCAGAAGAAAGCGAAATCCCGAAGAATGGCTAAAATTAAAAAAATATGGCTCTGAGCACTATGGGACTTAACATCTATGGTCATAAGTCCCCTAGAACTTAGAACTACTTAAACCGAACTAACCTAAGGACATCACACAACACCCAGTCATCACGAGGCAGAGAAAATCCAAGACCCCGCCGGGAGACTAAAATTTCAGCTCATATATTACTCAATTTGTCTCTATGAATAATCACAAGGAAACATTGTCTCAAAATTTGGTAGAAAATCCGAAGAAATTCTGGTCGTATGTAAAGTACACAAGCGGCAAGACGCAGTCAATACCTTCGCTGCGCAGTGCTGATGGTACTGTTACCGACGACTGTGCCACTAAAGCGGAGTTATTGAACGTAGTTTTCCGAAATATCTTCACCAGGGAAGATGAATGGAATATTCCAGAATTTGAAACACGAACAGCTGCTAGCATGAGTTTCTTAGAAGTAGATACCTTAGGGGTTGCGAAGCAACTCAAATCGCTTGATACGGGCAAGTCTTGACGTCCAGATTGTATACCGATTAGGTTCCTTTCAGATTACGCTGATACAATAGCTCCCTACTTAGCAATCATATACAACCACCCGCTCACCGATAGATCTGTACCTACAGATTGGAAAATTGCGCAGGTCGCACCAGTGTTTAAGAAGGGTAGTAGGAGTATTCCATCGAACTACAGACCTATATCAGTGACGTCGGTTTGCAGTAGGGTTTTGGAGCATATATTGTATTCAAACATTATGAATCACCTCAAAGGGAACGATCTGTTGATACGTAATCAGCATGGTTTCAGAAAACATCTTTCTTGTGCAACGCAGCTAGCTCTTTATTCGCACGAAGTAATGGCCGCTATCGACAGGGGATCTCAAGTTGATTCCGTATTTCTAGATTTCCGGAAAGCTTTTGACACCGTTCCTCACAAGAGACTTCTAATCGAGCTGCGGGCCTATGGGGTATCGTCTCAGTTGTGCTACTGGTTTCGTGATTTCCTGACAGGACGGTCGCAGTTCGTAGTAATAGACGGAAAATCATCGAGTAAAACTGAAGTGATATCAGGTGTTCCCCAGGGAAGCGTCCTGGGACCCCTGCTGTTCCTGATCTATATAAATGACCTGGGTGACAATCTGATCAGTTCTCTTAGGTGGTTTGCAGGTGATGCTGTAATTTACTGTCTAGTTAGATCATCCGAAGACCAGTATGAGTTGCAAAGCGGTTTAGAAAAGATTGCTGTATGGTGTGGCAGGTGGCAGTTGACGCTAAATAACGAAAAGTGTGAGGTGATCCACATGAGTTCCAAAAGAAATCCGTTGCAATTAAATTACTCGATAAATAATACAATTCTCAAGGCTGTCAATTCAACTAAGTACCTGGGTGTTAAAATTACGAAAAACTTCAGTTGGAAAGACGACATAGATAATATTGTGGGGAAGGCGAGCCAAAGGTTGCGTTTCATTTGCAGGACACTTAGAACATGCAACAAGTCCACTAAAGAGACAGCTTAAACTGCACTCGTTCGTCCTCTGGTAGAATATTGCTGCGCGGTGTGGGATCCTTACCAGGTGGGATTGACGGAGGACATCGAAAGGGTGCAAAAAAGGGCATCTCGTTTTGTATTATCACGTAATAGGGGAGAGAGTGTAGCAGATATGATACGTGAGTTGGGATGGAAGTCACTAAAGCGAAGACGTTTTTCGTCGCGGCGAGATCTATTTACGAAATTTCAGTCACCAACTGTCTTTTCCGAATGCGAAAATATTTTGTTGAGCCCAACCTACATAGGTAGGAATGATCATCAAAATAAAATAAGAGAAATCAGTGCTCGAACATAAAGGTTTAGGTGTTCGTTTTTCCCGCGCGCGGTTCGGGAGTGGAATGGTAGGGAGATAGTATGATTGTGGTTCGATGAACCCTCTGCCAAGCACTTAAATGTGAATTGCAGAGTAATCATGTAGATGTAGATGTAGATGTAGATGTAGATGTGAAGAATCAATCCGGTGAAGGAGAATTTCTAGCGAAGAACAATCGTTAACTTGTGTAGCAGTTGTCCTTCCGAGCTAGAGCTGTAAATTTTTCCTCCGGCTCGGATTAGAACTGGCAACCTATGGATTTCTGCTTACAGAGTCTCTATAGCCCACAATCCATCTAAATTATTTAAGTCTTTGTTCGAGCTTTATTTTCTTGTTAAGCACTTTCTCACTTTCGTTCGTAAGTACTTGCAGTGCCAGCTGAGCAGCTTGTGAGGGACGACATTTCAGGGTTCAGCTGAGGCCTCCACGGCTACAGTAGTCCCTGCCGTACTTTGTCCTGAGCAGCTATCCCCTACTTGTTGCCATCACACCTGCACGCTCCACATCAATAAACTAAGCAGCTTATCCTACACCCGACTTTTGGAAATGGATATTCAGCATATTTCCAAATTTTAGTTTGTGAACTTTTAATGAGAGTGTATGAAAATACTTCATTTTCGATATACATTTGGAACTCCAGTAGACTATCATCTCCTTTCTTATTAATAATGTGACTGACATAATTCCCGAAAATCCACATTATGGCGTTATTTTCCTCGTAGGGATAAGCTACCTGATATGCAACCAACAAGTCGGAGATTTCTACGTATGTACTACCAGTTCGTTTTAGCAAAGCTCGTTTTCGTTTGATGCCCTTCCATATATATAAATAGCGACCACATGAATTTGTGTGAGAGCGTGTCCACAAGTAGGCATTTGTGACATGGATTTGTGACTGAGCTACCCAAGCAATACTCACGACCCCTCTTCCAGCTTCACTTCTGGCAGTACCTAGCCACAGAAGCTCTTCTGCGACAGAAGAGCTTCTGTGAAGTTCGGATGGTAGGAGATGAGGTACTGGCAGAATTGCAGCTGTGAAAACAGGTCGTGAGTCGCGCTTGGGTAGCTCAGTCGGTAGAGCAATTCCCTTCAAAAGGCAAAGTTCCCGAGTTCGAGTCTCGATCCGGCACACAGTATTTATCTTCCAAGTAGTTCAAAAATTATATAGATTATCGCCGTGTTTGCAACTTTTACTAGTCTCCCGCAAAACTTAGGAAGTTCTGAACACGAACAAAATGTTATCAGGAAGGGCAATGAGAAGAAAATCCAGAGTTTGGAGAACGGTATCATAGAACGTCCAAAACTAATAACTTATAACACTTCCCATTGTTACATTATTTCTATTTTAATTACAGATCTCATAATGGCAGCAGCCAAAATGTCGTAAGAAGTGAAAGTGCGATGACGAGCTGAAAAGTAATACCTCCAAATTTTTTGCGTGAATTCTTAAATGTTTTTAAATAAAACGTACGTTATTAACATGTTACACCTCTGTTATTCATGTCTACGCATTTCCAGCCTTCTGCCGCTAGATAGCTTCGAATTGTGGCTTGTAACACGGCAGTGTGTGAGGTACCGATTTCTGTGCGTGAGAAACAGAGTACTGCAATCGATTTTCTAATTCGAAGAATTCGTCCACTGATGGCGCACCGACTCCTCCAGAATGACAATGACAGACCAAATACGAGCATTCTCATCGATCGTCCTCCACACCATCTTGAGTTGGCCCCACACGAATTTCATCTGTTTCTAAAACATAAAGAACAGCTGCGAAGCCTTCACTTTGACAATCATGAAGCGTTTCAAGCAGAGGCGAGGTGCTGGCACCTGGAACCTTCAACGAAGTGAAACATTTTACAGTGACGGCATTAACAAAGTGGGCTCACATTGGGAGAAATGTGTTCGTCGCCAGGGGGATCGTGTTTAGAAATAAATATGTAGATACGAAGAATATAGATGTGAACTGTTGAAAACGGTTTTTTACTTAAAAAGCTTTAAGAGTTTTCACACAAAAATTTAGAGGGCACTGCTTTTCAGCACGTTCTAAGTACACCTGCAATCCACAGTTCGGCGCACAACGACTTTCTGACTGCGCTCTATCTGGAAGGTAGCAGATAGTACGAGATTGTGAAAGAGTGAATCGATATTGTCTGCGGAAGAAGATTAGGAGAAGGACAGAAGAGATGTGGTTTTAATTTAATTGCATACCTAAGTTACATATAATTAGAAGGAGATTACTGTTTTGACTCTGATTGAAGACGTGTAGGCGTAAGAGTTCAAAGAACAGATTAATGGATAGTGTAGTTACGAGTTTTATTGCTCATTAGTTGAAAAGCAGAGCGACGTGGACTTATGCAAATGAACGAATTGTTTATCTGAGCCAGTGACTGTTACCTGAAAGTTTGTATTAGGCAGGAAAAGTAGAGCTGAGTTTATTATTTATAACAGTGTAGTGTAGACGTTGTGGAAAGTGAAGTTTTGTGCTGCCCACCAGTCGAACACATAACAGTGGAGATGTAATTGTTGCCATTTACATTTGTGTTTCTGTAAAAGACGTCCTTCAAACCAATCCAGGATCCTTACGAATACTCTTTCAGACGTTTAATGTTCATCGAACTGTTGTCGGAAGTGGAATTATTGCTGTAGTAATTTTTCAGAGCAATTAGTAAATTGGAACCGCAGACGTTGACATTTTTGCCTCCATCTCACCTCAGTAATTTCAGAGCCGTGCTGCGATATATTGTAGCACATGATTACTTTTAGTCAGAAATAGGAGCAACTCAAAACTACATCTCTGACAGACTGAAGTAAGTAATGACGGTTCCGAATGTGGCTATCATCACTAAATTGGTGCGGACAAGTGAAGTAATTCTACATCGTATGCATTCACATGCAATAGGAAATTAAATAATAAAACTGAATAAAATTAGCAATGGAACACATTGGAAATAGATTCATCTTCATGGTACATAGTCCAAACTTAGTGTAATATACAGTCACTAATATATTTTGCAATCTATTTGTGCACGTTTAGTTAAATTATGCCGATTATCAAAAATTTGAAAGATATGAGGGATAATCAAAAAGTTTCCATTCGAGGGCGTTGCAGCGGGTATACGCAACGTAGCGCGACTCCGAGGAGGGTGTATAAGAACCGACATGTAGGCGTTCGCTTCTTTCCGACTCGGGTGTGGTAAATGCGGAAACGTCAACTACGGCCGCGTTATTATTAAATGGGTCCAAACAGGACCAACGTGCTGTTACTCTTTCCTTGGCTGCTGAAGGATCAACACCGGTAGGCGACGAACGGTGAATGAAAAATGTGTATGCAGCAGCATCTTTGTCGTATACCACCCATGTGGTAAACTGCGACAAGAGGTGGTGCTGTTTAGTGGTAACGCGCGTCTCCTTGTCGCAAATGTCGTAACGTAAAAGTTGCGCCAACTCAAGGGGGAGACACTCGAGCAGCCGCCGTAGAGCCCAGATATCTTCCCACGCGACTGTCACGCCTTCGGTTCCTCGAAGGGTCGACCATTCTCGTCGGACTAGGGTGTGTAGCAGACAGCTACAGACTTCTTCACGCAGCACGATTTTGTTTTGCCAAATGGTTATCTTCAACCCGATGTGTTTGTGGGGCGACTGCCTACACATACGGCAGTTTTATCTGACTGGCGTATCGATTATGTACTCTGCAACCTTCGAACGAAAACTTCTTCATCGCACCTTATAGTTCGGACATTTTGAATCAAATATTTATTTTAGAGGACAAATAGTGAAGCCACTGTTCCGTGATTTAACTCTGGCTACAGAGAGTACGAAGTAAATCTGTACATAGCAAATTCTTACGTGACATTAATGTATTAAACTCAGACACTAATTATTAAATGACGTATACTACCATAAAGTACCAATAATCGTAGTGTAATTATTACTACTGTACATCAATGATTTGTTGCCCGGCTTGAGTTTTCGAATGTGTCAGCTTTATATTTATATGATAAGATCTGGCGTTAAGGTGTGTCACTGAAAATGTCTGCTCTCAAAAAACTTATTATAATATAATGTGTCGCAATTTTGAGATGATCCGGCCAACATCGGAAGGGGGGGGGGGGGGGGTCATACAGGCCAGTCAAAGACACTTAAATAATCGGGATGTTAGGGAATGAGTAGCTCGAGTACATGCTAATACGGTACGCCGTATAAACAATATTGAAGCATTCACTCTGATATTGGGCAGTCCTGGTCCTCCAAGGGGCGGGGTCTCGACACTATTTCATACATAAGTAGAATATACGTGCAACACAGTACACTTGACTGAAAATGTAGGAATCTAAGATCGTTACTTTGTGAAGTAGGCTAAAGGAATGGCGTTCGTGTTCACGCTTTGACCCTCGAATTCGATTCGTCAAGTCTCGTCAATTTGTAACCTCCCCACAAAATTCATTCACATTTAATCTACCCACAAAATTCTTTTCACATTTAATGTAAGCTCAAAACAGAAAAATTCCTAAACCTCTCGACAGTAAAAAATTATAATTCTGTCGTTCACATTCAGTGTAACGTCCCAACAAAAAAATATTCAGTAATCTGGTAATAATACAATGTAACTAACCTCTCAATTAAATTGTCGCTCACTTTCAACTTTTCAATAATTGACTGTGAATTTCACCTGGTAAATTTCGGACGTCAGCAGTGCTGCGTCATGGCCCTGAAACATCATTCTGAATAAAAAGAGAAAAATTCTTACCTCAATGAAGTCGCCGGATAACGCATATATATATGCTCTTACAATAAATTTTTCTGGCACATCTCTGTGCAATGCTGGCCGATAGATTTGTCATTTATGAAAGGAAGCAACTGATATTTCTTTTGCAACAATCGGAATGATCATGGATTGGAGAAATTAGTAAATTCTTTAAATTGAAATGAATGGTTGTTAAAAATTACTTTATATGAGAAAGATTATTATTACGACATTTTTAAAACGTTTACATGGGACTTGAGATAACATTACTACATATGCGCGAGGCTGCTTTATACCTTACACAATAATACTCAGGCACTGGCATCGCTGCACCGTGACTGGGCCAGCCAACACGATACACCAGACCAGACCAGAGCAGACTGCAGACTAGCCACAACATACTGCTACACAGTTCCTACTGCAGTCAACACTGCTCTCTGGTCAGCGATTCTCTTATACCTTGCATATCGCAGGCAGCGCATGAGCAATACATCGAAATTACATCTGCTCGGACCTCTTACATAACCCTCCACTGGGGGTGCAAAAATTTGGCAGCGATGGTGAGTCAATTGGACTTGCCATGAGCAACAAATTTTTCTATAATCTACTTAATTAACTAAGTTTACAGTCATAGAGTATATACATATATATATAAGTGCAGAACATGAAATAAAATAGAGTGCACATGCACTGAGTACAGAACGTATCAAGAAATAACAAAATGTATACGCAATGAGTACAAAACATATTAACAAATGACATAAAGTGCACGCGCACTGTATATATTTTTTACCATTTTACAAGAACTAGGAAAGGAAAGGGAAGGATTGCATCATGGTTGTAGCACAATAGGTTGCACGTAGCTGCACTGAAAGTCCATATCTTTCTACAGAAGCACAACACCAAGTGAGACAATCTGAAGTTCTCTTCCCTGAAGTATTAATCAGTGTAGCCAAGACACTGAAATGTTGTATTAATATTCAATGTTATCATTTTGGTAGTACATTAGGTACACCAAACACTGGGACCATAATAACATCTCCATCGTTCAAGGTGGTGGACAGCATGATGTGTCAACACCACGTTCTTGTAGAATCCATACTCTTTCACCAATGTAGAATTAGTGCAAAATCCGAATGTAGTGCTCCATGATCATGAGGATGAACAGGACAAACGGATATTGCAGTAATTTCTGGTAATTAGCTCAGAAGGTGAAGGACATTAAGTCTTCTGCTAGTCATCATTAAGATTACACTAGTCTATTAACCGATTTGAGTAATTGTTGGCACTTATTGCTTAGTTACTAAACATTTCTGTACAATGTATGGAGTATTACATAACATTATTCATAAGTCATCTGATTACAGTAAATATTGGCACTCATTGGCCAGTTACAAACCATTTTTATGCATTATTCAGAAGTGATCATTCAAAACAGGAGTTAATTAATGGCATGGCATTTACATAATTCATCTAAGTATAGTAATCATTGGCATTCATTGGCCAGTTACTAAACATGTAGCAAGTATTGAATATTACAAAACACTATTCATAACTCATCTGATTGCGGTAATTATTGGCACTCATTGGCCAGTTACTAACCATTTTTTATGCATTATTCAGAAGTCATCATTCAAAACAGGAGCTAATGAGTGTAGCATCAAGCTACTGGTATTCATATATGATATCATGTAAGTGACATAAGACAAATTTAAAATATAAGAAACAGTGGCATTCATTGGCCAGTTATTAAACATATAGCAAGTATTGAATATTACAAAACACTTTTCATAACTCATCTGATTGCGGTAATTATTGGCACTCATTGGCCAGTTACAAAGTATTCATATAGTTTTATAAAACATTATTCAGTATTATTCAGAAGTCATCATTCAAAATGAGAGTTAATTATTGGTATAGCATTTATAGAGTACAACAAAAATATTATTTACAGAAATTATTGGCATAGCATTGATGCATTATTACAAAACATCATTCAGTATTACTCAGAACTCATCATATTTAAAATGTAACACACTGTAACTATTACTCAAGGTCTGTGGTCCAATAATACATAGATATAATGAATTCAATACATCTGAGAAATTTGCATTATGTTTAGAACTAGAAATATCTCTAAAAACTGGTAGCATTATTTGGGACTGGTAATACATTTTTGTGCTAGCAATGCATTGCATTGAGATCGATAATTAATTGTTGGGGCACGAAAATATTAGCTTTTGACTTATTGCTGGAAATAAGGATTAATAATGTCATTCATCATGAGTGAGCTGTAGCAAGGTTATGAAACAAGTAGAGTATATGTGATCACATTCATGAATGACATACACAAATGGGTAAAAAAAATGCAAGTGCTTGAACAAGTTTAATGACTAACTGCTTATACCACATTAATTTCATGAATAGCTTCTCCTGAAAAAAATACAAAATGGATTATTGAGCTGAAAGAAGAAACGCACATTATGCTGAAAAGTAGTGAACTTCGAATTAACAGGTAATGAAACGTGTACTCAATATGTATGTACTCTAACTGTACTTCCCAAAACATTCAGTCATTATACCATGCGACATAAGACATACTGTCAAAACGAACTGCAACAAATACTTAAATAACTGCATAGCATATCTTAACTAATAGTAAATATATAAACTTCATCATTATTCTCATCTGCAAAGAAAAACTTCATTATTCATATTACCATAACTTAATGACCATCATCACCTGCAAAGAAAAACTTCATTATTCGTATTAGCATATTCTTCATATAACTATTCATCATCATTCATTACCATCTGCAAAAAAGACACTTCATTATTCAGTATTCATATTACCATTTACTTCATGCAACTATTCATAGTATAGAGTTTCTTATTTCTAGCATATTTCATCACTAAAACTAAGATGTGTAGTTCTGTCTGACAGCCTGCATCAATCGCCTCGTATTCTGAAAGAAAAGTAATTAGTTAAGACTACTGTTATACGATGTGTATAGTATATTCTTGTTAATGTTTGTTAATTCTGATCCATTTACTCTTCGTGACAAGATATTGCATTTTCTTTCCTTCATTCTGATGGCGAAATTTTCGTTTCATAGTAATCCACTCTGGTTTGTATAAGTTATTTCTTTTACACATTATTGCTTTCAGAAAATGATGAATAAGGATTAATATCTTGCATTTAAATCATATACTCATTAAATAAAAACTTGTTTCTAGTGACACAATTAAGGATACAGCATAGCATGACAGAAAACGTCAAAAACATAGACAGTTTTCAAGTGCAAAAAAAAAAAAAATGTACACAGAGTATCATAATGTGGTAGCAAAAAAAAAAAAAAAATGTAAAATAGTCACGATGTTGAGATATCATAAGGAAAAATGTCAAAGTCAACAGGTATTTGTTATATCTTAAAGATTACATAGTGCATACAAACAAAACTGGAAAACAATCATACATACACGAAAAATGGAAAATGTGCATGGTCTGAGATGTAACGACAAGAAAAGCGACCTGCTAACCTTACCTTGCCGGGCACTTGCCAAGAAAAAATATGATAATCATCAGTAAGTAATCACATAGATAGAATTGCATAATTGGTCATACAATGTGTAAGTTTATCTGGAAAAATGTGCACGGTCTGATGTGTAACGACAAGAAAAGCTACCTGCTAACCTTACTTTGCTGGGCACTTGCCAAGAAAAATATGATAATCATCAGTAAGTGTTCATGTAAATATAATTGCATAAGTGGTCATATAAAAATCAGGAAATGTCATTACAGTGTGATAAATCATAAAGTATGTTCATTCAATAAAGGGTTTAATATTGGAGACATTGTGGTTGCCATTGCCTTTTCTGGTTCTCAAAGTCTCCACATGTACTACATTGGAGTGAGGAATGCTGCGAATGCGATATGGAGCTGCGTATAGAAGCTCAAATTTACTGCATCTACTCTTTCCTCTGTTGGATAAATAGTGTGTACGTACTAATATCTTCTGTATAACGTGAAAGTCACGGCGTGTACAAACCTGTTTTTGCTGTCTTCTCCGGCGCTCTGCGGCATGTTTGATGTTGTTGAGTGCAATGTCAATTATTTCATGGTGGCGTAGTCGACGCGATGTAGGAAAGGATACTAATTCTTTAATTTTGTTAGGTGGTTCAACATTTTTCAATATGACAGTCGGAGATAGCATAGTAGATTCATTTGGTATCGAGTTAATTACATCCTGGAATGACAGTATGTGTGTATCCCAATCAATATGTTTTTTATGGCAGTATATTCTACATAGTTTACTAATTTCTTTCCTTAGTCGTTCACAAGGGTTCGAAGAAGCGTGATACTTGGATATATAAATCGAAGAAATGTTTCTTGTTCGTAACATACGTGTCCATATAGCAGATCGAAACTGTGGTCCATTGTCGGAAATTACTTTCAATATATGCCCTACATGAAATAGAAAATGTTTTACAAATGCATTCGAAACAGATTTAGCAGTAGCTTTGCGTAACGGAGTGAAGGTAACAAATTTCGAAGTGAGTTCAACAGCGACAAAGATGTAACAAAAACCTCTATTAGATCTGGGAATCGGACCAAAAATGTCTACAGCGGCCATGTGTCTCAGTTTAACAGGTACAATGGGATGTAATGGAGGAATATGTGAAGTCGTGTCTGACAGCTTTCTGGCAGATTTTACATGACGCTAATACTCGTCGTCTGCAGATAACGAAGAAATTGAAGAAATGTATGATGAAATAAAAGAAATTATTCAGATTGTGAAGGGAGACGAAAATTTAACAGTCATGGGTGACTGGAATTCGAGTGTAGGAAAAGGGAGAGAAGGAAACATAGTAGGTGAATATGGATTGGGGGACAGAAATGAAAGAGGAAGCCGCCTGGTCGAAATTTGCACAGAGCACAACATAATCATAACTAACACTTGGTTTAAGAATCATGAAAGAAGGTTGTATACATGGAAGAACCCTGGAGATACTAAAAGGTATCAGATAGATTATATAATGGTAAGACAGAGATTTAGGAACCAGGTTTTAAATTGTAAGACATTTCCAGGGGCAGATGTGGACTCTGACCACAATCTATTGGTTATGACCTGTAGATTAAAACTGAAGAAACTGCAAAAAGGTGGGAATTTAAGGAGATGGGACCTGGATAAACTAAAAGAACCAGAGGTTGTACAGAGATTCAGGGAGAGCATAAGGGAGCAATTGACAGGAATGGGGGAAATAAATACAGTAGAAGAAGAATGGGTAGCTTTGAGGGATGAAGTAGTGAAGGCAGCAGACGATCAAGTAGGTAAAAAGACGAAGGCTAGTAGAAATCCTTGGGTAACAGAAGAAATATAGAATTTAATTGATGAAAGGAGAAAATATAAAAATGCAGTAAGTGAAACAGGCAAACAGGAATACAAACGTCTCAAAAATGAGATCGACAGGAAGTGCAAAATGGCTAAGCAGGGATGGCTAGAGGACAAATGTAAGGATGTAGAGGCCTATCTCACTAGGGGTAAGATAGATACCGCCTACAGGAAAATTAAAGAGACCTTTGGAGATAAGAGAACGACTTGTATGAATATCAAGAGCTCAGATGGAAACCCAGTTCTAAGCAAAGAAGGGAAAGCAGAAAGGTGGAAGGAGTATATAGAGGGTCCATACAAGGGCGATGTACTTGAGGACAATATTATGGAAATGGAAGAGGATGTAGATGAAGATGAAATGGGAGATATGATACTGCGTGAAGAGTTTGACAGAGCACTGAAAGACCTGAGTCGAAACAAGGCCCCCGGAGAAGACAATATTCCATTGGAACTACTGACGGCCGTGGAAGAGCCAGTCCTGACAAAACTCTACCATCTGGTGAGCAAGATGTATGAAACAGGCGAAATACCCTCAGACTTCAAGAAGAATATAATAATTCCAATCCCAAAGAAAGCAGGTGTCGACAGATGTGAAAATTACCGAACTATCAGCTTAATAAGTCACAGCTGCAAAATACTAACACGAATTCTTTACAGACGAATGGAAAAACTAGTAGAAGCCAACCTCGGGGAAGATCAGTTTGGATTCCATAGAAACACTGGAACACGTGAGGCAATACTGACCTTACGACTTATCTTAGAAGAAAGATTAAGGAAAGGCAAACCTAAGTTTCTAGCATTTGTAGACTTAGAGAAAGCTTTTGACAATGTTGACTGGAATACTCTCTTTCAAATTCTAAAGGTGGCAGGGGTAAAATACAGGGAGCGAAAGGCTATTTACAATTTGTACAGAAACCAGATGGCAGTTATAAGAGTCGAGGGACATGAAAGGGAAGCAGTGGTTGGGAAGGGAGTAAGACAGGGTTGTAGCCTCTCCCCGATGTTGTTCAATCTGTATATTGAGCAAGCAGTAAAGGAAACAAAAGAAAAATTTGGAGTAGATATTAAAATTCATGGAGAAGAAATAAAAACTTTGAGGTTCGCCGATGACATTGTAATTCTGTCAGAGACACCAAAGGACTTGGAAGAGCAGTTGAATGGAATGGACAGTGTCTTGAAAGGAGGATATAAGATGAACATCAACAAAAGCAAAACAAGGATAATGGAATGTAGTCTAATTAAGTCGGGTGATGCTGAGGGAATTAGATTAGGAAATGAGGCACTTAAAGTAGTAAAGGAGTTTTGCTATTTGGGGAGCAAAATAACTGATGATGGTCGAAGTAGAGAGGATATAAAATGTAGGCTGGCAATGGCAAGGAAAGCGTTTCTGAAGAAGAGAAATTTGTTAACATCCAGTATAGATTTAAGTGTCAGGACGTCATTTCTGAAAGTATTCGTATGGAGTGTAGCCATGTATGGAAGTGAAACATGGACGATAAATAGTTTGGACAAGAAGAGAATAGAAGCTTTCGAAATGTGGTGCTACAGAAGAATGCTGAAGATTAGATGGGTAGATCACATAACTAATGAGGAAGTATTGAATAGGATTGGGGAGAGGAGAAGTTTGTGGCACAACTTGACCAGAAGAAGGGATCGGTTGGTAGGACATGTTCTGAGGCATCAAGGGATCACCAATTTAGTATTGGAGGGCAGCGTGGAGGGTAAAAATCGGAGACCAAGAGATGAATACACTAAGCAGATTCAGAAGGATGTAGGTTGCAGTAGGTACTGGGAGATGAAAAAGCTTGCACAGGATAGAGTAGCATGGAGAGCTGCATCAAACCAGTCTCAGGACTGAAGACCACAACAACAACAACAATACTCGTCGAATACGTTTCTCCATGTTCGCAAAATAACAGTTCTGTCTCAGTATAAGAAAACATTTTCTGGCTCTGTAATGTGCGTAACTCAAATGAGTATACCAAATTAATTTGTTAACAAGTTCGTCAGGAATGCATAATAACCAATTGTTGCTGTCAGGGTGAGAGCGGCGAAACAGAATGTTATTGCGTACAGTGTAATGGTTTCTGGTGGTAACATTATTCCTGTCTTGCCAAAGGTGTTTAATTTCTTTCCATACGTTGTCTTTACTCTGCTCTTGTGCTATATCTCGTAATGACGACGAAATGAAATTTTCAAATGCAACTTGTTGAATATACATGACGCTAAAATTTGCTTGGCAGAAGTTGGTTGCCATGACTTGCTGATTGTTGCTGCGATAAGGGGATAGTGCGTCTGCTACAATATTTTGCGTACCGGGAATATGAACAATTGTAAAATTAAATTCCTGTAAATAAAGTTTCCATCTGCTTAACCTGTCATGTGTAAATTTTGCTGAAAGTAAAAACTGGGTAGCTCTATGATCTGTGTAAACGGTCGTTTGTCTTCCATAAAGAAAATGCCGAAATCTCATAAATGCCCATACAACACATAATGATTCAAGTTCTGTAACAGAATAATTGCGATCAGCAGGTGACAGAATGCGACTCGCAAAGGCGATGTTTCTAATTACTGTAGTACCGTCTTCTTCAATTTCCTGAAAAATGTGTACGCCTAAAGCGGTGTTAGAACTGTCGGTGGCAATGGAAAAATTTCTAGTAAGACCTGTGTGTGATAGAAGAGGTGCATTCAACAAGGCATGTTTCAAATTAACAAACTCAGACTGTGCTTGGCTATCCCATGACCAAATAGTGTTTTTACCTGTCAATTGACATAATCTAGGGGTGTCTAAAGCTGAGTAATGAATAAATTTACGAAAAAACTTAATTAATCCCAGAAAGCTGCGTAATTGTTTCTTCGTCGTAGGTACAGAAATGTCACGTAAAGCTTGAAGTTTTTTCGGGTCAGGCGCAATGCCTTCTGCTGAAATTACACGTCCAAGAAATAGTATAGAAGTTTGACCAAAGTGTGATTTGCTAAGATTAACTGTGAGTCCTTGTGCAAAAAAAGTTTGCAACAGTTGTTCAAGAATCAGATTGTGTTCAGACCAGATAGCTTCTGCAATAAGAATGTCGTCTACATACGTTGTGATTGTGCCTTTCATGCAAAAGTGTGTATCGGATGCCGTCAAAAATAATAACATTTTCGTGAACAAGATTCTGTGTGTCAAAAGTATTGCTTAAGTTGCTAGTAGATGCAACCTGTACTGTATCTAGTCAAATTCTTTCTGACATGCTGTTATTTTCGGGAGGATGCTGTGGCATTTCAAATATTTGTACAGTTCTGTTATTTCTTCCTGACGTATTACGTTCGGGATGATACCGACTGTCTGGTTCATTCATGATAATCTGTTGTTGCGGATGATTCTGTTGCTGGTAAGACCGACTGTTACGCTGAAAATTGTGCTCATTACTTTTACGTCTGTCATGATAGTCATTACTATACGGTGCATTACGATATGAGTTGAAATGGTGTGTTTTCTGTACGTAATGATTTCCTTGTTGCTGTGCGTTACTATTTGGCAGACCCGATGCTATACGTGTAGGTGGCGAAACATTAAAGCTTGGTTGACCTTGCACATTATATTGAAGGTTAGGTATGCTAACCGGCTGGTTTTGTTGCTGTTGTTGGAAAAAACCCTCTATTGTTGCCAAAAATGCGTCTGCGATAGCTGAAAATTTTGTACATAATGGTGATTACACTTCTGCCTTTCATTAAAATTACGCTGATAGTTCCGGAGCGTCTAATGAAAATTGTCACTTTCGATAAAACTTGTCATACCAGGTTTTCTTCACTCATTCTTAATCCTAGATTGATCGATAGTTGAAGAGCTGTTTTGATAGATATAAAGAATAGTGAAAGAGAAGGCAGCAGTGCAGAAAACTAAAGATGAAATAGCACTACTACGGTTCGGGGCCCTGTGCACACTACGGCACATATTCATCGAAGTGTAATGAATCCCCTGAGGTCTCTTACGCGCGGCAAACAAATTTCAGTTTCTGCATTACAGGCAATGCCGGTGAAAATTCAAAAGCAAATTGTTGTATCCAATCCAAGGGGTGAATCTGTGTTCTGTCATTATTAAATACCTTAAATTTTCTCAGCGATATAAACTGTCTGTAATCAAAATTATTGTCTCTGAGTGTCTGAGCAGGTTCAAGATTGCATGAGACTCTATTTGTCTGTGTCTGTTCGGATTCTACGTCACGTAGTCTCTGTAAATTACCTAAGTTACACTGGCTGTGTGAGTGTGACAAATGTTCGGAATTTGGCGTATGCTGTGACGTGTTAAAAACTGAGATATTTTTCATCTCCTTCAATTCGTGCTGTAAAGATGACAATTTTCTACGTAATGTATTATTAGACGAATCTATCTCACTGATCGTCTGCAGTAAATTTTGGAATTCGGGTGTTTGATTAAGCGAAACTGGTGACGTATCGTCTGATTTGGTGTCATTATTATTTTCAATAACATCAATACGACTGGCCAATTCATCATATTTTTCAGTCAGTGCTTTTACCTGAACATCGTTTTTAGTATCACAAGCATTAATTTGTTTTTGTATTTTACGTGTAGTTTTGTTCAATTTTTTAGCGTCTGCTTTGATGGCATCGGAATCCTGTATTAGTTCCAACTTTTCAAGTCTGTTGGTCGTTGTCTGAAAGTCTAACGTGTGTGTGTCTGTTTTTGTTTTAAGATCGGAGATTTCATCATGCAATTCGGTGTTCAACTGTTTGATAGTATTAATTTCGTCTGATACTGTAGCAATATTGTTGTCTACGTATGTTTTTGCTTTCGTAAACAATTTGCGCTTATCTTCCTGTCTCTGTGCAGTAATTGTTTCCATGACTTGTTGCTTTACTTTATTCTGTTCCTGTATAAATTTACGGTAACGCGTTTGACGTTCGTCAATTTGGCTGTTTTGTTGGACAAATTTCGCGTCTACTTTCGCATCCAGCGTGCGTGAAAGTTCTGCGGACATTAATTTAAACTCGTCGCGTAATTGTGTTGCGTTTTCAGAGCATTGTTTAGCGACTGCACTAGTTTCATCTGTAAGTAATGTCGTTGTGGCTGCATGTGTATTACTTAATTTTTGTGCCACACATCTAATTTCTTCACTACTGTTCCTAGCACAAGCTTTAATTTCCTCACATAATTGTTCTTTAGTATCGTGACATAGCATGGCAACGGCTGTAATCTGTTCACTAAGTTGTTTGTTCTGTTCATTTAGATTGTCGTGTTTTTCATTCAACTGTTTAAGATTTTCATTAAGTTGTTTGAAGTTGTTGTCTTTTTTTTCATTAAGTTGTTTGTTCGATTCATTAAGTTGTTGTTTGATATTTTCTTTAGTTGTTTGTTCTGGTTGTCGTATTTTTCATTGAGTTGTAGTAATAATGCCATAACTTGATCCATGCCAAAGTTAGCTGCTGTATTTTCTGTGCTGTATGATGGTGTATGTGCATTTGTCACGTTTTGTGTAACCATTAGGTCATCCTCTGAATCTTGCAAAAGTTCGCCAATTGGATGTGCACTGTGGGTCACTACCTCGGAATCAAATAAATCTGACGTATTTTGACTACATTGTTCATCTTCGTGAGAAAAATTTATCTGTTCACTATTCAAATTTTGCAAACAGGGTGTGTCAAACTGGGCAGCGTTCATTGTGTCAGAACGTGCCACATCATTAATTGTTAAATTTACTGTGGACGTAATTGAATTTGTTTGCCCATCATTAGAATTTAATTCAATGCTAATGATCGGCAGGCACTGATTATCTGTAATTAGACGATTATCACTATTACACTGAGTGTCGCAAGTATTATCGGTCAAATTATTTGAGTCGGCTATTTCACTCATTGCACATCGCGATGTACTGTTAAAAGTTTTTCACGGCATTTTTCACAAGTCAAAATTAAGCACAAAAATGAAGCAAAGATGAAGCAAAAATGGAACAAATACAATTACAACAAAGAGCAATAAATTGCCGATGATCTGTGAAAGAAAGGGTGACAAATAAGTAAATATGTTGCGCCAGATGCAAACTACATTTAAGTAAATAAGAGTAGATATATGAATACTTCTCAGAAATTCACAAAGAAATACGATCCTGGCAGGGTCGCCAAGTGTAACCTCCCCACAAAATTCATTCACATTTAATCTACCCACAAAATTCTTTTCTCATTTAATGTAAGCTCAAAACAGAAAAATTCCTAAACCTCTCGACAGTAAAAAATTCTGTCATTCACATTCAGTGTAACGTCCAAACAAAAAAATATTCAGTAATCTGGTAATAATACAATGTAACTAACCTCTCAATTAAATTGTCGCTCACTTATAACTTTTCAATAGTTGACTGTGAATTTAACCTGGTAAATTTTGGACGTCAGCAGTGCTGCGTCATGGTCCCGAAAGATCATTCTGAATAAAAAGAGAAAAATTCTTACCTCAATGAAGTCGCCGGATAACGCATATATATCTGCTGTTACAATAAAGTTTTCTAGCACAGCCCTGTGCAATGCTGGCCAATAGATTTGTCATTTATGAAAGGAAGCAACTGATTTTTCTTTTCCAACAATCGGGATGATCATGGATTGGAGAAATTAGTAAATTCTTTAAACTGAAATGAATGGTTGTTAAAAATTACTTTATATGAGAAAGATCATTATTAGGACATTTTTAAAACATTTACATTGGACTTGAGATAACATTACTACATATTCGTGATGCTGCTTTTTACCTTATACAATAATACTCAGGCTCCGGCATCGCTGCACCGCGACTGGGCCATCCAACACAATACACCAGACCAGACCAGAGCAGACTGCAGACTAGCCACAACTTACTGCTGCAGCTACACAGTTCCTACTGCAGTCAACACTGCTCTCTGGTCAGCGATTCTCTTATACCTTTCATATCGCAGGAAGCGCTTGAGCAATACATCGAAATTACATCTGCTCGGACCTCTTACAAATTGAGTGCAACCATTGTCATCGGGCGGAGATCCACGGTAATCCCTCACGATTTATGGAGAACAATCACCTTTGCCCAAGAGCTGACAGCATGATGAAAGCCCAGCTTTGGTAACAGGGTACGTTCCCGTTCATTAATTCGGGTCCCCTAGAGAACTAAAGGAGTTATCAATGAGAAAAGCAATATGATAAAATCATCCGCGTACGATCGTGCTGATAGTACTTACCCTGCTATAAAACCCGTCGGATGGTAATCTGGGGAGTAAACTATCCATTCACTATGACAGATGCTTCAGTATCAGTAAAAAGATTGGTTAATACCTGACTCGCAGTATGATTAAGATTGGTCTCCTTGAACATCTATATGAAGAAACTGTGACTGACCCGGTCAAATGCCTTATTAAAACATAAAAGGTGAGGCTGCAGAAACGCAAGTCACTGCAGCCACCGAGACCACGTCCCGGCATTCGACTACAGCAGTCAGGATTGTGCGTCCTTGTAAACAGCTTTGGTGAACAGCAATAATTTTCTCTAGTAG
Source organism: Schistocerca americana (assembly GCF_021461395.2). Classification (NCBI taxonomy): domain Eukaryota; kingdom Metazoa; phylum Arthropoda; class Insecta; order Orthoptera; family Acrididae; genus Schistocerca; species Schistocerca americana. The sequence goes on from NC_060122.1 coordinate 693,423,964, forward strand.
TATCGACGAACGGCTTTTAACCGCCCGGGTGACAGTTTTGTAATACAAATTAAGTATTGTGATCGGGCGAAATTTATCAATGTCTGGACGTCCGTTTGTCTTCGGAATGAGAATGATTTTACCAACCTTGGAAGGGTCAAAAATCAAACCCCCCGGTATCACCTCATTTTCCAGTGACGTAATCACCTATAATAGGCTGTAACACTTATATCGATTAGGAGTAGGTTTATTTTATTTAACTGCATATCTGCAATTTATGAAGTGTGAACTCCTTGATGTATGGCAAAAGTTACAGTTTTGTAATGTATATATAAAAAAAAGCAAAACAATAGGTTGAAATTTGTATTTATTATAGTATCAATATGTTTATGAAAAGAGTGTGTTTGTTAAAAGCTGGTTCATGCTAAGGGAACTTGTATTTGTAACATGTAAACGCTGTAGGGATGTCCCTCCTCTAGAGGACTCTTTCCAGTTGAGCGGAGAAAGGAAGAATAATCAACTCCTCGCCACGTTGCGTCCGCATACCCTTGTTTGGCAGTGGAGGTGGCGGCGGCGGGGATGTTACAGTAGCAAAGCCTGTATGTGAGTTTAAGGGCGGAAATGCACTACTTCACCTTAGAGTAATACTTGCAACTTACATCCTCAATTATCTGCCGGATATATTCCAATCTCTGCCTTCCTCTACAGTTTTAGCCATTCACAGCTCCCTCTAGTGTCATGTAAGTCATTTAGTGATGTCTTAAAAGATGTCCTATCATCCTGTCCCTTCTCCTTGTCAGTATTTTCCACATATTCCATTCCTCTCCGATTCTGCGCAGAACCTATTCGTACATTACCTTATCAGACCACCTAATTTTCAACATTCGTCTGTAGCACCACATCTCAAATGCTTCGATTCTCTTCTGTTACGGTTTTCCCACAGCCCATGTTTCACTACCAGTACCAGTCTGCTTTTTATGTTCTCCCTGCTCCGTCCGCAGCTCGTGGTCGTGTGGTAGCGTTCTCGCTTCCCGCGCCCGGGTTCGATTCCCGGCGGGGTCAGGGGTTTTCTCTGCCTCGTGATGACTGGGTGTTGTGTGATGTCCTTAGGTTAGTTAGGGTTGAGTAGTTCTAAGTTCTAGGGGACTGATGACCATAGCTGTTAAGTCCCATAGTGCTCAGAGCCATTTGAACCATCTCCCTGCTCCGTCCGTCATTGGTTAGTTTGCTGCCTAGGAAACAGATTTCGTTCATTTAGTTGGTGACCATCAATCCTGATGGTAATTTTCACACTCTTCTCATTTCTGCTACTTTACATTACTTTCGTTTTCTTCGATCTACTCTCAATCCAAATTCAGTACTCATTAGTCTGCTCGTTCCATTCAGCAGATCCAGTAATTCTTCTTCACTATCACTCTGAATAGCAGTGTCAGCAGCGAATCTTGTCATTCACCTTGAATTTTAATTCCACTGCAGAACCTTTCTTTTATTTCCATCATTACTTCTTCGATGTATACACTGAGTATTAGGGGTGAAAGACTAAATCCCTTTCTTACACATTATGTAATCCTAGCACTTCGTTCTTGATCTTCCACTCTTACTATTTCCTTTTGGCTCTTGTACATGTTGTATACTACTATTCTCTCCCTACAGCTTACCCCTATTTTCCTCAGAATTTCGAACTTCATGCGCCACTTTACACTGTCGAACGCTTTTTCCAAGTCGACAAATGCGATTAAGGTGTCTTGATCTTTCTTTGGTCTTCCTTCCATTATCAACCGCACCGTCAGCAATGCCTCTCTGGTGCCATTACCTTTCCTAAAACCGAAATGATTCTCATCTAAGACACCCTCAGTTTTATTTTCCGTTCTTCTGAGTAATGTGTTTGTCAGCAATTTGGATGCATGAGCTGTTAAGGTGACTGTGCGATAATTCTCGCACTTATCCGCTCTTGCAGTCTTCGGAATTGTGTGGACGATATTTTTCCGAAAGTCAGATGGTATGTAGCCAGCTCGTACATCCTACACACCAACGTGAACACTCAATTTGTTGCTACTACACACAATGATTTTGTAAATTCTGATGGAATGTTGCCTATCCTTTCTGCCTTATTTGATCCCCAGTCTTCCTATGCTCTCTTAAATTCTGATTCTAATGCTGTATACCATATCACTTTAAAATCTACTCCTGTTTCTTCTTCTATCACATCAGACAAATCTTTCCCTTCATAGAGTGTGCTCTTTCCACATGTCCGCTCCCTCCTCTGCATTTAGCAGAGGAATTCCAGGAGCACTCTTAATGTTACCACCCCCGCCTTTAATTTCACCGCAGGTTTGGTTCAAATGGCTCTGAGCACTATGGGACTTAACATCTGTGGTCATCAGTCCCCTAGAACTTAGAACTACTTACACCTAACCAACCTAAGGACATCACACACATCCATGCCCGAGGCAGGATTCGAACCTGCGACCGTAGCTGTCGCGCGGTTCCGGACTGAGCGCCTAGAACCGCGAGACCACCGCGGCCGGCCACCGCAGGTTTTTTCGACTTTCCAAATGCTGGTTCAGTCCCTGCGACAATCAATTCTTTTTCGATTTCTTTACATTTTTCATGCAGCCATTTCACTTTAGCTTCCCTGCACTTCCTATTTATTTCATTCCTCGGTGACTTGTATTTCTGTATTCCTATGTTTCCCCTTAACATTTTTGTACTTCCTTCTTTCATTGATCTACTGAAATATTTCTTCAGTTACCCATGGTTTCTTCCCAGTTACCTTCTTTGTTCGTATCTTTTTCTTTGCAAATTACGTGACTAGTTTTTGAGATGCCCATTGCTCTTCAACTGTATTGCCTACTGAACTATTCCGTGACTATATCTATAGCTTCCGTATCCCACTTCTTTTGCGTATTGATTCTTCCTGACATCCCTCCTAAACTTCAACATAGTCTTCCTCACTACTACATTGTGATCTGCGTCTCTATCTGGCCATAAATGCGCCATACAGTCCAGTATCTGATTTCGTAATCTCTGTCTGACCATGAAGTAATCTATCTAAATCTTCCCGTATCACTTAGCCTTTTCCAGGTATACCTCCTCCTGTTGTCATTCTTGAACAGAGTATTCGCTGTTATTAGCTGAAATTTATTACAGACCTCAATTAGCCTTCCTCCTCTCTCATTCCGTGTCCCAAGCCCACATTCTCCTGCAACAGTTTCTTTTACTCCTTGCCTTACAACTGCATTCCAGTCCCCCTTGACGATTGGGCTGGCATATCTCTTTGGATACTACATTACCCCTTCAATACCGTCACATAATTTCTCTACCTCCTCATCTTCACCTTGCGATGTTGGCATGTGTACCTGAACTATTGTTGTCAGGGCTCGTTTGCTGTCGATTCTGATAAGAATAGCCCTATCACTGAAGTGTTCAAAATAGTACATTCTGTCCTGTCTTCTTATTCATAGCGAATCCTACTCCCGTTAAACTGTTTTCTGCTGCCTTGTCTCCATTTCTTTTTTCTTCCGGGGCCCCTATTGTATCTGGATTGAGCTCTTGCATTTCCCATTCCAGATTTTCTAGATTCCTTATCACAGTGAAGCTTCTGATATTCCACGTCACGACTCCTAAAAACGTCATCGTTTCGTTGGTTATTCAATCTTTTGCTTATAGTCACTTCCCATTTCGCAGTCCCCTCCTGGAGATCCGAATGGGGGACTATTCTGGAATATTTTGCCAATGAAGAGATCTTCATAACACTTTTTCAATTTTCAATTACAGGCCACATGTCCTGTGGAAACACGTTAGTGTCTTTAATTGCAGTGGTTTCCATTGCCTTATGCATCCTCATGCCATTGATCATTGCTGATTATTCCGCTTTTAGAGGCAGTTTCCCACCCTAAAGACAAGAGAGTGCCCTGAGCCTTTGTCTGCTTCGCTGCCCTCGTCGAGAATGCCATTGGCAGAATGAGGGTGGGCCGGCCGAAGTGGCCGTGCGGTTAAACGCTGCAGTCTGGAACCGCGAGACCGCTACGGTCGCAGGTTCGAATCCTGCCTCGGGCCTGGATGTTTGTGATGTCCTTAGGTTAGTTAGGTTTAACAAGTTCTAAGTTCTAGGGGACTAATGACCTCAGCAGTTGAGTCCCATAGGGCTCAGAGCCATTTTTGAATGAGGTTGACTTCATATGCCTGAAGTCTTCGGCCGCTTATGCTGATCATTAAACAAAATTTAAGCGGCGGACGATTCTGAACCCGGTACTGACGATCTTTCGATTTCCAAACAAAGAAGCTACTCCTATACCACAAGTTATTAATTTGGTTTTGTAGAATGGCTGTCGCCAAGGAAGCAATGAGCACTAAGTTAGCTTTCCTTTAACTGGAATGTTCCTGGGATCAGGTTGCGTCAAAACTAAATCACAAACACGAGACGCTGAGAGACAAACAACAATGCGATACACCCGAGGACTCACACGACACTGAAGAAAGACAACGTGAGTAGCTCTCGCAGCGCTACGATGCAGGTGGGAACAGACGGAACCTACCCGCTTGGCGTGTGAGGCAGGAACAAGCTACGGATCCCTTGAACAGTAGCGGCGCTACAAAGCATAAGTACAAGCATACATATAATTTTCAAACTTGTTATTCTCAAAAACTGATGACAGTTGTGTCTTCCTGTTTTTTTTTTTTTTGGTCATCAGTCTACTGACTGGTTTGATGCGGCCCGCCACGAATTCCTTTCCTGTGCTAACCTCTTCATCTCAGAGTAGCACTTGCAACCTACGCCCTCAATTATTTGCTTGACGTATTTCAATCTCTGTCTTCCTCTACTGTTTTTGCCCTCTACAGCTCCCTCTAGTACCATGGAAGTCATTCCCTCATGTCTTAGCAGATGTCCTATCATCCTGTCCCTTCTCCTTATCAGTGTTTTCCACATATTCCTTTCCTCTCCGATTCTACGTAGAACCTCCTCATTCCTTACCTTATCAGTCCACCTAATTTTCAACATTCGTCTATAGCACCACATCTCAAATGCTTCCATTCTCTTCTGTTCCGGTTTTCCCACAGTCCATGTTTCACTACCATACAATGCTGTACTCCAGACGAACATCCTCCGAAATTTCTTCCTCAAATTAAGGCCGGTATTTGATATTAGTAGACTTCTCTTGGCCAGAAATGACTTTTTTGCCATAGCGAGTCTGCTTTTGATGTCCTCCTTGCTCCGTCCGTCATTGGTTATTTTACTGCCTAGGTAGCAGAACTGCTTAACTTCATTGACTTCGTGACCATCAATCCTGATGTTAAGTTTCTCGCTGTTCTCATTTCTACTACTTCTCATTACCTTCGTCTTTCTCCGATTTACTCTCAAACCATACTGTGTACTCATTAGACTGTTCATTCCGTTCAGCAGATCATTTAATTCTTCTTCACTTTCACTGAGGATAGCAATGGCATCAGCGAATCGTGTTATTGATATCCTTTCACCTTGTATTTTAATTCCACTCCTGAACCTTTCTTTTATTTCCATCATTGCTTCCGCGATGTACAGATGGAAGAGTAGGGGCGAAAGGCTACAGCCTTGTCTTACACCCTTCTTAATACGAGCACTTCGTTCTTGATCGTCCACTCTTATTATTCCCTCTTGGTTGTTGTACATATTGTATATGACCCGTCTCTCCCTATAGCTTACCCCTACTTTTATCAGAATCTCGAACAGTTTGCACCAATTCATATTGTCGAACGCTTTTTCGAGGTCGACAAATCCTATGAAAGTGTCTTGATTTTTCTTTAGCCTTGCTTCCATTATTAGCCGTAACGTCAGAATTGCCCCTCTCGTCCCTTTACTTTTCCTAAAGCCAAACTGATCGTCACCTAGCGCAATCTCAATTTTCTTTTCCATTCTTCTGTATATTATCCTTGTAAGCAGCTTCGATGCATGAGCTGTTCAGCTGTGCGATAATTCTCGCACTTGTCAGCTCTTGCCGTCTTCGGAATTGTGTGGATGATGCTTTTCCGAAAGTCAGATGGTATATCGCCAGACTCATATATTCTACACACCAACGTGAATAGTCGTTTTGTTGCCACTTCCGCAAATGATTTTAGAAATTCTGATGGAATGTTATCTATCCCTTATGCCTTATTTGACCGTAAGTCCTCCAAAGCTCTTTTAAATTCCGATGCTAATACTGGATCCCCTATATCTTCTAAATCGACTCCTGTTTCTTCTTCTATCACATCAGACAAATCTTCACCCTCATAGAGGCTTTCAATGTATTCTTTCCACCTATCTGCTCTCTCCTCTGCATTTAACAGTGGAATTCCCGTTGCACTCTTACTGTTAGCACCGTTGCTTTTAATGCCAACAAAGGTTGTTTTGAGTTTCCTGTATGCTGAGTCCGTCCTTCCGACAATCATATCTTTTTCGATGTCTTCACATTTTTCCTGCAGCCATTTCGTCTTAGCTTCCCTGCACTTCCTATTTATTTCATTCCTCAGCTACTTGTATTTCTGTATTCCCGATTTTCCCGGAACATGTTTGTACTTCCTCCTTTCATCAATCAACTAAAGTATTTATTCTGTTAGCCGGCCGCGGTGGCCGTGTGGTTCTAGGCGCTGCAGTCCGGAACCGTGGGACTGCTACAGTCGCAGGTTAGAATCCTGCCTCGGGCATGGATGTTTGTGATGTCCTTAGGTTAGATAGGTTTCAGTAGTTCTAAGTTCTAGGGGACTGATGACCTAAGATGTTAAGTCCCATAGTGCTCAGAGCCATTTTATTTCTTCTGTTAACCATGGTTTCTTCGCAGCTACCTTCTTTGTACCTATTTTTTCTTCCCAACTTCTGTGACGGCCCTTTTTAGAGATGTCCATTCCTCTTCAACTGTACTGCCTACTGCGCTATTTCTTATTGCTGTATCTATAGCGTTAGAGAACTTCAAACGTATCTCGTCATTCCTTAGTACTTCCGTATCCCACTTCTTTGCGTATTGATTCTTCCTGAATAATGTCTTGAACTTCAGCCTACTCTTCATCACTACTATATTGTGATCTGAGTCTATATCTGCTCCTGGGTACGCCTTACAATGCAGTATCTGATTTCGGAATCTCTGCCTGACCATGATGTAATCTAATTGAAATCTTCACGTATCTCCTGGCCTTTTCCAAGTATACCTCCTCCTCTTGTGATTCTTGAACAGGGTATTCGCTATTACTAGCTGAAACTTGTTACAGAACTCAATTAGTCTTTCTCCTCTTTCATTCCTTGTCCAAGCCCATATTCTCCTGTAACCTTTTCTTCAACTCCTTCCCCTACAACTGCATTCCAGTCGCCCATGACTACTAGATTTTCGTCCCCCTTTACATACTGCATTACCCTTTCAATATCCTCATACACTTTCTCTATCTGTTCATCTTCAGCTTGCGACGTCGGCATGTATACCTGAACTATCGTTGTCGGTGTTGGTCTGCTGTCGATTCTGATTAGAACAACCCGGTCACTGAACTGTTCACAGTAACACACCCTCTGCCCTACCTTCCTATTCATAACGAATCCTACACCTGTTATACCATTTTCTGCTGCTGTTGATATTACCCGATACTCATCTGACCAGAAATCCTTGTCTTCCTTCCACTTCACTTCACTGACCCCTTCTATATCTAGATTGAGCCTTTGCATTTCCCTTTTCAGATTTTCTAGTTTCCCTACCATGTTCAAGCTTCTGACATTCCACACCCCGACTCGCAGAACGTTATCCTTTCGTTGATTATTCAGTCTTTTTCTCAGGGTAACCTCCCCCTTGGCAGTCCCCTCCCGGAGATCCGAATTGGGGACTATTCCGGAATCTTTTGCCAATGGAGAGATCATCATGACACTTCTTCAAATACAGGCCACATGTCCTGTGGAAACACGTTACGTGTCTATAATGCAGTGGTTTCCATTGCCTTCCGCATCCTCATGCCGTTGATCATTGCTGATTCTTCCACCTTTAGGGGCAATTTCCCACCCCTAGGACAAGAGAGTGTCCTGAACCTCTATCCGCTCCTCCGCCCTCTTTGACAATGCCGTTGGCAGAATGAGGCTGACTTCTTATGCCGGAAGTCTTCGGCCGCCAATGCTGATTATTTATCAAAATTTAGGCAGTGGTGGGGATCGAAACCGGGACGGAAGACGTTTTGGTTATGAATCAAAGACTCTACCTCTACACCACGGGTACCTGTTTTACGTATATTTAAATAATTGTCGTGTACAATTCCCCTGACAATATCGGAGAGGGGAAGTTTGGTCTATTTCCTTGATAGAAAATAATTCCTCGAGCTTCCATTGGTGCATATGGAAGAACGAGGTAAGAAGGGAAAATAAAATATACTATTTTTATTCTCTCATCAAATTCAGACTTCAGAATTGTGTAGAGGAATATACTATTTTTATTCTCTCATCAAATTCAGACTTCAGAATTGTGTAGAGGAAGGTCAGGTAATATCGGTATGCGATAGTGTGTTTACAAACTCTAGCGGTGATGGAAGACCCTGTCACACTACTGGCGTGAACTATGGAGGAACGGGTTCAAGTGATTTCTAATCAAAACAGCAGTGCATTCCAAAGAGGTAACATGTTATCTCTCTGTTACAAAGTTACATTTGGAGTGATGTGATTTGTTTCCAAGTAAGTAATACTGAAATCTACAATTATGGATAAGGGGATGCAAGGCGAAAAGTTGGTGACCATACACAATCATGTGTCCTTTCCTGTTACTACCTCATTGACATAAATACCTCTGAAACAGGCAGGCCTTTGGCAATCACGATTTCAGTTAACTACAACACAGATTAAGTAAAGTAATAGACCTCAATACTAGGGCAATTAAAACACGTAGACCTTGAGTAGTAAGAGTTTCAGCTGATCCGAATTATGAAATAACTCTTAATTTGATCAAAAGAGAGCATCCAGGCCCTCAATAATAACAGCTCGAGTTAAGTAACATGATCAAATTGAAAAGAGACAGGCCTTCAATAATAACTACTCCAGTTAGGTAAAATTACCAAATAGAAAACATGTAGGCCTTCAATAATAACTACTTCAGTTAAGTAAAATTACCGAACAGAAAACAGACACGCCATCAGTGATAACAACCTCAGTTAAGTGACACTGTCAAATAGAAAACAATCAGGCCTTCTTTAGTAACAGCTTCAGTTACGTAAGATCACCAAATAGAAAACAGGTTGGCCTTCATAAATAACTGCTTCAGTAAGCAGACAGAGTTTGAATTGCCTCATGACAAGGAGTGCACCAGAAGGCTTAAACGCAAGGAGCAGAAGAATACACCAAACAGGAAGGCCAAGAAAGACTACAACGAGAGGACTGGCCTTTCGAGGTCCTTTTCGTTGGGTACAGACCGTCAACAGAAATACTAACACAGCAAGGTTAATTACCTGAAAGTAACAATAATTAGCCAAACGATATATCCGCGTCACTGCAAGATACCGTCTCTACAACGATGGCGAAGCGGCCTGAAGAAACTAGGCCTCCAGACCCAATTACAGAGCCTCAGCAACTGCAAATTTTGATACCAAGGCACCTCCTAAACCAATATACATTGAAGAGCCAAAAAAACTGGTACACCTATCTAACATTGTATAGGGCCACCACGAGTGGCACAATACGACGTGGCACGGACTCGACTCATTTCTGAAGTACTGCTGGAGTGAACTGATGCCATGAATCCTGCAGGGCTGTACATAAATCTGTAAGAGTACGGATGTGGGGTGGGGGGGTGGGGCGGGGATGGGTGGAGATCTCTTCAAACAGCACGTTGCAAGGCATCCCAGATGTGCCCAATAATGTTTCTGTCTGGGAGTTTCGTGACCAGCAGAAGTGTTTAAACTCAGAGGTGTGTTCCTGGAGCTAGACTGTAGCAATTCTGGACGTGTGGGGGTGTCGCATTGTAATACTGGAACTTGTCACCTATCAGAGTAGCATCTAGACGTATCAGCGGTCCCATATCACTCAAACTGCACACGCCCCCAGCCATTACAGAGCCAGATTTGAACAGTCTCCAGTTCATAGTAACTGAAGAAAATTATCAGTCACAAAAGGCCATAGCTGAAGGAAAGCAAGTAATAAATGAATACACATCTCTCTGCAATGGAACTCTGTTCTCTGCCCTCAAAGAATTATTAGATAACACCACCATATAGAACTCCCCTCCCCCCTCCCCTCCCCCACACAGACACATCCATACATGCACACACATAAAACTAAGAATATATATATATATATATATATATATATATATATATTATATATATATAATAATAATAATGATAACTCCTCAAACCTACGCTCTCTTTCTCGTTCTCTCTCTGTCTCTCTCTCTGTCTCTCTCTCTCTCTCTCTCTCTCTCTCTCTCTCTCTCTCAACACACACACACACACACACACACACACACACACCTCTGAGAGATTCAAAACAACTTCCAATGACATCTTCAACTGTTCCACTGTCCACCATCCGTGTTTTCACACCTTCGACTGTTCCACTGTCCACCATCTTGTTTTTACAGGTAGTAAACAGTGACAGGGACAGTGACAACTCAATGCACAGACCTTGACAATGAAGAAGATGATGAAAACAGAAAACATAACTGAAACATTATGTAAATAGATACACTCACTCTCACATACACACACACACACACACACACACACACACACACACACACACACACACACACGCACACGTACACACACACACACACACACACACAATCGTCCACATAAATTATTTGTTTCAGGCTTAGCCATAACAGTTTAGCAATCGTAAATATTTTGCCTACATCAAGTTGTATATAGTTGCAGATGACAGACTGTAAGCAAAACTGAAACTGTAACAACATAACACCGCAGGAAAACCACACCATGCGGTAAGAAGGTATGAATGCATAATTTTATGTGCTCTGTAAAAATCTGTACTTGCGATTTAGAAACTAATATTTGCATGTATTTAAACAGTAAAGAACATTCCTTAAGTTTAACAGCCGCAATAATAAAAAACCCACTGATGATGCTGTAACTGTAGTGAAACATATCTGGGATAACAAACAAATTTGTGTTTTGCTATAGGCGGACCCCACCCTAAAACATGTGTTATTGTTAAAGCAAACACAGACAAAAGAGCTGCAACCTCAAGATGATTAGAGCTGAACAGTATTCACTGCGAATGTTTTACTTACAGTTAAATAAATTTTTCGTTAGGCCTGTGCCGTTTAAAAGTTAACAGCTCCATTGCGACTTTTTGGTTAGTTTGGCAAACTTTCTTCCGACGTAGAAAATTAATACTAAAATTTAGAAGTTATTTCTTTCATTTTAACACTGAAAACCGTTTAAGGTCAAATTAAAATTACTGTGTAACGAAAATTACTTCTGCACGTTACATTTTCTCATCTGATACGACCGTCCAAAAATCGAAACCACCAAAATGCAAAGGCCGGAAATAAATATAAAAATCGACGAATATATATTCTTAGGAGATTATGTTTTATTATTCTATTAAGTAAGGTATCACAGTACTGATTATTGTGAAAAATATTCCAGTACAACCTTAAGCGAAAATAATATTCAAACAGCTGACGTTTCCGATATTATCCGACATTCCCCGACAGAGTGCTTATATGTATAAGTCACTAAATCGTTGCTTATAAGCGTGTTATCTCTTATTACTGAGAAACAGTACTACGAAATATTAGAGTAACGCTCCAAATAAACAAATTAAAGTTGCAGTAGACCAATTGTGTTATTTGAAGGCATTTCAAAGGTATTGATTTAAACATTCCATAAAAAGCTACGTGACTGAATTTCATAGAATCAGTACAGGTGTTCACATATCGTTATCGTCTGTCACGCAGTGTAATTACGCAGTTGAACACCTGAAGGAAAAAGAAATTGTCAGTATTGAGAAACAAACTTCCTTGTATCTCCCGCCAGTAGGGAATAAATAAGACGAATAATTTAATATTTTGCTATCTTTGTTTCTGGAGAGCTAAAGTATGTATAATGGAAGCAAAAGCTGAGATAGACACTTTTAAACCTTTGAATTATACGATAACGTAATTTCATTTGCAGTCGTCTGTTACTTCGTTAGCACAATAAGAAAATGCAAAGACCAAGGGTTTTTTCGATACACTTCCACAGAACCTTCGCACCTTACTTGAGTATTCAGTTTTTGTGATAGTGCAGACAGTATTGTGCCTATAATTTCGTACAAAAAGAAAAGAGCTTTGTGTGATGCAAAGAAGGGCCATTAATGCCCCACTCCTTTGTCACGAAGTTTCTCTGAGCTGGAGGAACCATTAACTCGACTGCGGAGAGTTTATTTCATGCTTGGGAAGACTCTGCGTAACTTTAGAGAGGTAACTCTCGGCATGAGGGGGTCTCCACCGCAGTTTAGTGTTCCCCCAAGTCCGCAGATGCTAAATTGCAGTTTATTTCTCTTAAATTGCGTCCCCGTTTCCTGCTAACTACTTCCGAATACTCTCACATTTCAAAGCAACATTCGCCTTCAACGAATAAAACGCTTCCTTTCTCGAGAACCCACTACTAGAGATTTCTGTGTTTGGCATACATTGCTTGTCTTGTCACACCTTTCAGGGCCTCTAACTGCTACTCCTCCGCCAACTAGACTGCCTGACAAATAAATAAATAAGTTCACAAATAACAAATAAAAAAAGTGAAGCACCCACAAACATGGTCGCTAGTCAGTGTAGTTTCGTACACGGACACAAAGACAGCGGGTATACAAATGACTTGAGTTACAAGTCCCTGTAATGGGTAGAACTGTCATCAGAGTAGATTGGTGTTGTTCGTTTTTTGTGCTGTTACCAGGCATGGAAAAGTACGTAATGGACGTGAACAGCGTCAGATATTGATTGATCGTGTGGAAAGATCGTCTCTTGTGAAACAATGATAGCAGTACTTGACACTCTGAAAGCAACCTCATTGTGGGCCTGTATTTCGTCGGCTGATCGGTCGTGTAACATCCAGATTTGTGGGACAAGAAAAGAAATGGTTCGAATGGCTCTGAGCACTATGGGACTTCACATCTGAGGTCATCAGTCCCCTAGAACTTAGAACTACTTAAACCTAACTAATCTAAGTACATCACACACATCCACACCCGAGGCAGGATTCAAACCTGCGACTGTAGCGCCTAGAATCACTCTGCCATTCAGGCTGGCTGATATGTGGGACATTCAGATGTGACAGTGGCCCACCAAAGTAAGGCCTGGTTTACTAGGCTTCAATGTACACGTTGACCCTGTCTGACCAGCACAAAGGTGAATGGCCGTATTGTGCACCGCTTCTCATATGCACTTGCCACCTGAGATCAATTACGGACTGCCGGCATAATTCCGTGTTTTCGGAGCCCAACAGAAGCCGCATTGGGAATTGTCGTCCAATGTGTGGGTTGCCTGTAACAACAAAGTCGCGTTGTGCTACGCAGTGAATCACCCTATCCTGAATAACCGTCATTGGCTAGCGTGGCAACGCGTTGGGAATGGCCCTATTCTTCCAATGTGTTGTAAGGGCACAGCAGTATTACCCCTGGCGGCATGTTGTGGGGAGTTGTCAAATATGACATCAAATTAAAGCCGATTGAGAAAACTTTCACGTCTGAATGGTAAATCGCGAACCTCCTGTCTCCTCATGTGTTACCCCTCATATTATAAAATAATTTTAGTGCAATTTTTCTACAGGATATCATGTACCCATGTACGTCAGTTGTACCTATGAAATGCTTGTACGTTCTTGCAGTAGTCTGGTGGTCAACAAGATCTTCAGTTCTGTCCCCGAAAGAACACTGTGAGACCAGCTCGGACGTGAACTCCATAACAGTGTCAGTACCTAGGATACGAATAACCAGTTACACCAGTTGTAAGCCAGTTTGCCTCAGGAACGGATACAACGGCATTGTGGCGCCCTTCCTAACCATTCTAAACCGAATCAAAGCATGGATCCTAGCCTGGCGGGGTTCAACGCCGTACTCATATGTGGGCTCACGCCGCCAAAGCTCTTTGACTCGATTTAGCGATCACTGAAATAAAATGTGATATCCTATGAACCATGGAGATTTGTTTTGTTTCCATCTCCCCTTCTGTGTGAAATATTGCTTTTAAAGTCAACTGAAATTTGTAACGTTTTAGGTGTCTCAGCGATACAGGTAGCTCGACAGTAGGTGCAACCACAACGAACGGATGCCTGTTGAGAAGCCATACAAACGTGTGGTTCCCGAAGAGGGGCAATAGCCTATTCAGTAGTTGCAGGGGAAACAGTCTAGATGATTGACTGATCTGGCCGTGTAACAACCAAAACGGCATTGCTGTGCTGGTACTGCGAACGGCTGAAAGCAAGGGGAAACTACAGCGGTCATTTTTCCCGGGGGCATGCAGCTTTACTGCATGGTTAAGTGACGATTGCGTAAAATATTGCGGAGGTGAAATAGTCCCACATTAGGATCTCGGAGCGGGCACTACTCAGGACGTCGTCACCAGGAGAAAGAAAACTGGGGTTTTGCGGATTGGGGCGTGGAGTGTAAGATCCCTTAATTGCATAGGTGGGTTAGAAAATTTAAAAAGGGAACTGGATAAGTTAAAGTCAGATATAGTGCGAAATAGTGAAGTTTGGTGGCAGGAGGAACAAGAGTTCTGGTCAGGTGAATACAAGGTTATAAATACAAAATCAAATAGAGGTAATGCAGGAGATAGCTTAATAATGAATAAAAAATAGGACCACGAATAAGCTACAACGAACAATATCGTGAACGCATTACTGTAGCCAAGACAGACACGAAGCCCACGCCTACCACAGTAGTACAAGTTTATATGCGAATTAGCTCCGTAGATGATGAAGGAAATGTATGATGCGATGAAAGAAATTATTCAGATACTTAAGGGAGATTAAAATTTTATAGTCATAGGGGGCAGGAAATAGACAGTAGCAAAAGGAAGAGAGCGAAAACTAGTAGGCTGATATGGACTGGGGGTAAGAAATGAAAGAGGAAGTCGCCTGGTGGAATCTTGCACAGAGTATAACTTAATCATAGCTGACACTTGTTTTAAGAATCATGAAAGAAGGTTGTGTTCGTGGAAGAGATCTGGAGACAGTGGAAGGTTTCAGATAGATTATATAATGGTAAGACAGAGATTTAGGAACCAGGTTTTAATTTGTAACACATTTCCAGGGGCAGATGAAGACCCTGACCTCAATTTATTGGTTATGAACTGTAAACTAGAACTGAAGAAAATGCTGAATTGTAAGAATTTAAGGAGATGGACCTCGACAAACTGAAAGAACCAGAGGTTGTAGAGAGTTTCAGAGACAGCATTAAGAAACGATTGACAGTTACAGGGGAGAGAAATATGGTAGAAGAGGAATGGGTAACTTTGAGAGATGAAATAGTGAAGGCAGTAGAGAATTAAGTAGTTAATAAGACGAGTCCCAGTAGAAATCCTTGGGTAACAAAATAAATATTGAGTTTAATTGATGAAAGGAGAAACTATAAAAATGAAGTAAATGAAGCAGGTGAGAAGGAATACAAGCGTCTCAAAAATCGGCAGGAAGTGCAAAATGGCCAAACATGAATGTCTAGAAGACAAATGTAAGGATTTAGAGGCATATCACTAGGGGTACGATAGATACTGCCAACAGGAAAATTAAAGGAACCTTTGAGGAAAGGGAACCACCTCTATGAATATCAAGAGCTCAGATAGAGAAACGATCCTAAGTAAAGAAGGGAAAGCAGTAAGATGGAAGGAGTATATAGAGGGTCTGTACATGTGGGATGTACTTGAGGGTAATATTATGGAAATATAAGAGGACATAGATGAAAATGAAACAGGAGATATGATACTGCATGAACAATTCGACAGAGCACTGAAAGACCTAAGGCGAAACAAGGTCCTGAGAGTAGACAACATTCCATTGGTACTAAGATAGCCTTGGGTGAGCCAGCCATGACAAAACCATTCTATTAGGTGAGCAAGCTGTATGAGAAGGCGAAATACCCTCAGACATCAAGAAGAGTGTAGTAAATCCGCCCCCAAAGAAAGCAGGTGTTGACAGGTATGAAAATTACTGAAGTATCAGTTTAATAAGTCACGGCTGCAAATTACTAACACGAGTACTTTACAGACGAATTAAAAACTGGTAGATGCCGACCTCGTGGAAGATCAGTTTGGATTCCGTTGGAATGTTGGAACACGTGAGGCAACAGTGACTGTACGAATTATCTTTGAAGATAGGTTAAGGATTGACAAACCTATTTTTCTAGGATTTGTAGACTTATAGAAAGCTTTTGACAACGTTGAATTGAATACTCTCTTTCAAATTCTGAGGTGGTAAGGGTAAAATACAGGGAGCGAAAGGCTATTTACAATTTGTACAGAAACCAAATTTCAGTCGAGGGGCACGAAAGGGAACCAGTGATTGAGAACGGAGTGGGACAGTGTTGTAGCCTATCCCCCTATGTTATTCAATCTGTATAATGGGGAAGCAGTAAAGGAAAAAAAGAAAAAATATGAAGTAGGAATCAAAATCGATGGAGAAGAAATAAGAATTTTGAGTTTTGCCGACGGCATTGTAATACTGTCAGAGACAGCAAAGGACTTGGAAGAGCAGTTGAACGTAATGGAAAGTGTCTTGGAAGGTGGTTAGAAGATGAACATCAACAAAAGCAAAACGAGGATAATGGGTTACAGTCGAACTAAATAAGGTGATGCTGAAGGAATTAGATTAGGAAATGAGACACTTAAAGTAGTAGATGAGTTTTGCTATTTGTGATGCACAATAACTGATGAGTTGTCGAAGTAGAGAGGAAATAAAATGTAGACTGGCTATGGCCAGGAAAGCGTTTGTGAAGAAGAGAAGTTTAATATCGAGTATAGGTGAGTGTCAGGACGTCCTTTCCGAAAGTGTTTGAGTGGACTGTAGTTACGTACGGAACTGGAACATGGATGATAAATAGTTTAGACAAGACGAGAATAAAAGCTTTCGAAACGTCGTGCTGCAGGAAAATGCTGAAGATTGAATGGATAGATCACGTCACTACTGAGGAGGTACTGAATAGAATTGTGGAGAAGAGGCACTTGTGGCCCAACTTGACTAGAAGAAGGGATCGGTTGGCAGGACACGTTCTGAGGCGTTGGAGGGAAGCATGGAGGGTAAAAATCGTAAAGGAGAGAAAGGGATGAATACACTAAGCATATTCAGAAAGATGTAGGTTGCAGTAGTTACTCGGAGATGAAGAGGCTTGTACAGGATACAGTAGCATGGAGAGCTGCGTTAAACCAGTCTCTGGACTGAAGATCAGAACATTAACATCTGAAATATTGCCGTATCAGTTACTTCAATTCGGTCACCTATCCGAATTCTTCTCATGTAAATAACATTCATGTGTTTCCCGAATTTTGTTTCAGGCTTCAAATACGAGAGGCTGAAGATGAATTGTTGGACGGCGAACGATTGAACACCAATCGCATTCTCTCGTTACTTATTTCTTGAAATGAAATTAAAGCGTCCCTCTGATACTTCGTACCGATCAGTCTTCGATAGCTTACGTAATATTATTCGTAACAATGATAGTAAGCTGGATCGGTCACCCGTCCTCCAAGAAGCACATTAGCCAATCCGCTTATTGGTCTAAAACGTCTAATCTTTCTTGCATTAATCGCGAAATCTAAAAGTTAAAGAAAGCAATGCCTGATGGGTGCTTCGGCTTTTTTATCAGGAAAGATACGTCTACATGAGTCTCACAAAAATTTTCAGTGACAGTTCAGACATTGCCGGAAAAATATTGCCTCTTAACGGTGTATCTTTGAAAATAATTACACATAATTATGCAATAAATACCATCAACTGGTTTGCGTCACATGTAGTCGACTGAAACATAGATTTGCTGCTCATGTCGAGCAAGCCATTAACTTTGCATCATAAATTAATAAACAGACGCGCTTCTGCAAACTCCTATCTCTTTTTCTCCTAGGACCTACTGCTGACGAAAGTTTTCGTGAGATTTCCCTTTATTTTAACGCAAATTCTAGAATTGGATATCTCCTCCCACACCACCCGCCTGGTGTTTGACTGAATCGTCCCTGACCCCATTGTGGGTCGTCACTCGATGGACCTAGTCTATGTAGAAAAATGAAAAGGACGATAGGCGCTCAATAAGTGACATATCAATTTCACTTGAAAAAGGGCGGAATTTATTGTGGGACATCATTAAATTTTCCTGCTTCAGCCCGTATAGTTTGAGGAAGTTCCGATAACTAGCGGCACCATGCGTAGCATTCAAATTGGCGCCTATAACGGAGATGCGTTCCGAGCTCAGAACTTCCATTGAGTTTCTTTTGATGGAAAACCAGATCACCCTACATCTCCATGGGTGCTTACAGAATGTCTACGGAATGCTGACAGTGAACAAAACCACAATAAATCGTTGAATGATGCGTCTATCATCATTGCAACAAGAGCTGCGGCTCTTGCAGTGTTCGAAACGTGCGGACACTCTCATTAGAGTTAATCGCTGGATCACAGTCTAACACCTCGCTGCTCAACTGGACGTTTCTATTGGTAGTACTGACACACTCGTCACCCAGCTCGGATATTCAGTTCCGGTGTATATTACTGCCTACAGAACTCTATTAGAAGGACCACATCTGCAGAACTGCATATCACGATGCTGATCGTGACAATTTTTGTCGAACGTCGTCACAAACGATGAACCATGATTTCGAACTGGAAATAGAACGGCAGTCCATGGAGAGTGGCGCCACACCACCTCACCTCCAAAGGAAAAGTTCAGAGCCACGCCCTCAGCCGGTTAAGTCATGGCGACGCTCTCCTGGGACACTGAAGGGATTTTTCTGATTGATGTTCTCGCTCATGATACGATCATCAACTCTAAAGTGTATTTTGATATCATAACAAAATTAAAGAAGATTCACACGGGCTTCTCCATGACAACAAAGGGCCTCACGATGGGAGCTCACGAAACATTATTGGACTGTTTATCCTCATCCACCCTACTGCTCAGATATCATACCTTCGAGCTTCCATCTGTTTGAGCCAATGAAGAATGCAGTTCATAGGAAGCAGTACATGGACGATAGGAAAGTTATTGAAGCAGCAAGACATTGGCTCCGACATCGACCAGTAGAGTGGTACCATGCAGACATACGGAGCATCCTAGTAACTTGTTGCAAGGTCGTCACAGTGAATGGAGGTCATGTTGAAAAATAGTATTTTGTAGCGAAAAGAGTGGGAGTTAATATGGTTATTGGAATCCTGAGCAAAACCAATCTGTTTTCAGCAAAAAGTGTTGGATAACTTACTAAACATCCGTCCAACATAAATTTTGGGGGTCAACACACTCAATGAAAAGAATTTCCGTGGGACATTTGCAGCTGGTGAAATGCTGTGAAATGCTGCCATGTCCTCTCATGGTCCATACTTACTTTTGCAAGATTACATTCTCAGCAGGCCCAACCGTCCTCCTTACATTTGTATAGAGCGAAGGTGAAGTCGCAAGTTCCTTGACCTTGAGTGTGGTTTTGTAAGTAGCTGACTGGGTTATTAAAATATTTAAAGATGGTAGGAATGAGATCCTGAGGCAAACCAATTTTCTACTGAACATCGATCTTGGTCTGCAAACACAAAATTCCCTTTTTAAGCTTGTACTTGGACGCTTCATCAACCTAGATTGAAGATTAATAAGTGACAATCCCGGGTTGGAATATTGTTGCTGACCAAGATCACCAGACAACTCAGGCACCTCAGCCAAGAGTGCACTAATAGTTGCTCCCTAGTCGGTCACTCGTGGAAATGAAATTCCCTCATTTGGCAGAGAAACATACTGCTTAGCACATCAGCAACGATGGCTCTGCTGCCGCTTATACGCTTTACTGAGAGCTTGAACGAAGAAATGTTAAACAAAATGGTTCAAATGGCTCTGAGCACTATGGGACTTAACAGCTGAGGTCATCAGTCCCCTATAACTTAGAACTACTTAAAACTAACTGACTGCAAGAGCTATTGATTAAAGTTGATCCGCTTCTTCTAGTTCAACACAGTGGTAAGATGAAGTCTGAACTTAAAATTGAGCACAAATCGCAAGGCCTTAAAATCAAATCACAAGAAAACAAAAGTTTTAACTTTCACTTAAAATGGGCCTGTTGGTACCAACAAAAACTGCCCATACTGTAGCAGTAAATAAAAAACTAATTTTCGAACCAAATCGGCAGATAATCAGTACTTATATAGATACATTAAGGCATGTTCCATCTTCTTGTCTCAGAGCGAGCAAAAAAATGGTTCAAATGGCTCTGAGCACTATGGGACTTAACATCGGAGGTCATCAGTCCCCAAGAACTTAAAACTACTTAAACCTAACTAACCTAAGAACATAACACACATCCATGCCCAATGCGGGATTCGAACCTGCGACCGTAGCGGTCGCGCGATTCCAGACTGAAGCGCCTAGAACCCTTCAGCCACTTCGGCCGGCACAGAGCGAGCACCCAGTATTATGCCTGAAATAGCTATGTACCGTCCTGTACAACATCTGAAGATGAGCCTGGAAAGGTTCGAAAACCGGTTCATGGAATGAATAAATAACTATTCAAAGAAGTGACTGGTTACAGTTTAAGTATTTACATTCGATAAACAGTTACGGTCATGCCGCAGTGGTAACACCGGTTCCCGTCAGATCACCGAAGTTAAGCGCTGTCGGGCTGGGCTAGCACACGCATGGGTTACCATTCGGTCTACCGAGCGCTGTTGGCAAGCGGAGTGCACTCAGCCCTTGTGAGGCAAACTGAGGAGCTACTTGACTGAGAAGTAGTGGCTCCGGTCTCGTAAACGGACTTACGACCGGGAGAGCGGGGTGCTGACCACGTGCCCCGTCCGCCCCGATAACCGGTCAGAGGGCTGCGTGTACTCCGAAAAAAAAAAAAAAAACACTGAGTCAAGGAATCAACGATCAACTTGAACGGAAGTCTTGTAACGTCCGACCAGACCAAACGCAACCAGCTATTCGAACAAAATGAAACAAAAAGAAAAAAGAGATAGCTGAATGGTCAGCGTGACGGTCTGCCGTCCTAAGGGGCCCGGCATCGATTCCCGAGTGGGTCGGAGATTTTCTCCGCTCAGGGACTGGGTGTTGTGTTTCAAATGGCTCTAAGCACTATGGGACTTAACGTCTGCGGTCATCAGTCCCCTACACTTAAAACTACTTAAACCTAACTAACCTAAGGACATCACACACATCCATGCCCAATGCGGAACTCGAACCCGCGACCGTAGCAGCAGCGCGGTTCCGGACTAAAGCGCCTACAACAGCTCGGCCACAGTGGCCGGCATGGTGTTGTGTTGTCTTCATCATCATTTCATCCCCATCCGGCGCCTAGGTCGCCCAATGTGGCGTCGAATGTAATAAGACCTGCACCAAGGCGGCCGGACCTGCCCCGTTAGGGGCCTTCAGGCCAATGGCACCAAACGCTCATTTCCATTTTTACCACATGCCACTCCGCATCCGCATCCCGTGACGCCTGACCGGTGATGAAGTCGCGGCGGCCGGTCGGTACCTTTGGGCCTTCAAGGCCTCTTCGGGCGGACTTTAGTTTAGTTTATACCCTCATAGGGAGAGAGGTATGAGCACATAATGGACCCAGTAACAATGTCGTACATGATCATTTTGGTGGTCAGAGTGGCCTGGTGCCGGAAGTCAATGTTGCGTGGGCGTACTGACCTCCAAATAACAAAGAACACTTAGCGAGGGGCGTCATTGTGGCTGGCACTGTAGTCGTTCCTCATAAGCGTGTTTTTTTATGGATGCTTCGGCCCTCACTTCATTGCTTAGGATGACAATGCGCGCCTTAACAGAACAGCTCATTTGGAGGAGCGCATGGAAGAAGAGGCTCCTCGGTGAGCTAATTGGCTTCCCGTTTTCCGCCTCTCCACCCCACCCCCTCCCAACTTGAATGCCGTCTGTTGTCAATTGAACGCCCTACCACAAGAAGTCCTTGCCCACATAGGGGCCAGTACGCCGCTGAGCATGAATTGTTGTCCGTGGTAATCACACACCCTATTAGAAACCGTGTCCCACCTCCTGTCATGTTCAGGGCCGTCATACATCGCTGTGACTTCAGTGTAATAATTTTCTTTGAATAAAAGTGCCATTTTTGTTCGTTCATGAAACGTATTTGCAAAATGCGAATGCGATACCAGCACAGTAATAAAATTTACTGGAAATAAATGGAAAATTGTGTACCGGACCGGGACTCGAACCTCGATTTCCTGCTTTGTGTGAGAGGTAACCTTAATAGCTCGGCCTATCTCATCACACTTCATGAACAGAACCAAACATACACATGTCCCAATATCTGCTACCCACAGAGATCGCACAGTTATTTCATTTCCGCGCAGGAAGCGACTTGCTTTGTTTTCTCATCAGATTGGTTTGGCTTTGGCATGAAATACATAAGTGAAGTAAGTGTCTGCTTTTGACTGTAAATTATGAAATCTATTCGCAGACTGCGAGTACAATTGTAAACAGGTCATACGATTTACTAGTAACGTTTCCAGTCTTACGCATACTGTTGCTTTAACTGCTTTGGCTATCCGTGTACGATTCATAGTCAGACCCAGACTTTAAAAAAAATAAAAATAAAGAAATGGCTCTGAGCACTATGGGACTTAACTTCTGAGGTCATCAGTCCCCTAGAACTTAGAACTACTTAAACCTAACTAACCTATGGACATCACACACAACCATACCGGAGGCAGCATTCGAACCAGCGACCGTAGCGGTCGCGCGGTTCCAGACTGTAGCGCCTAGAACCGCTCGGCCACCCCGGCCAGCACCAGACTTTTATATGTGCTAGTGTCTAGGTCCCATTGTGCTCGAATTCAGATCGTATGATTCCCGCACAGGCAGAGACATTCTTTTTGCTCGTCGTCTTGCCTTGCTTTCACCAGAAATACGGTGGAGCACTGGCTACTTTTTCCAGTGTCTATGAAGTTCGATACACTGTTCCTTCGGATGCGCCTGTATGTCTGAAGGGACATTCCATCGAACCTTACAGACACCGCCCGACTGTATTTCATGCCAAAGCAACGCAATATGACGAGCGATGTCGAAGGAACAATACAGACACTGCAGTAATCCATTTCTGACGTCTCATTGACTAATTCTTTCCGTTACCTTCTGTACTTTGCTGTAGCAGTTCTGTCTATGTACCGCCCAAGACATTAAACTACGTTACTTTTTAGTGGCACCATGTGAAAATTAACTGCGTCCTTCCGTTTGACGCGTCAGTGTATTACGCGAGTTCCTCTGCTTTGTTGAAGCGATTTAGATCCCGGCACTTCGCTGCTAATGTTTCAATAGTTGAGCACTGGAAGGTACTTCCAGACAGCTCCTGCTGAAGAGAACGACTCACGTTATCGAAATATTGTGCGCGGACGCTACATATCTGACAGATTACATGACACTTAAAAATATCCGCAGCTGGTTGGGAAAGTCTGAAAAATCACAGAATTTAAACAGTTTTGTGAAAAAAAAGTGGAAAACACCGTTTTGCTCAATACGCTCAAACTAGTCACCTGACCAGCCGCTTCTGCTGTGTTGTGCACACTTGGCGCATTAGGGCCACCTTTCTCTTGTGAACATGATGAATAATTATCAATAATTCTCACGTACGATGTGACACCGACAAACTTCGCATTTTTGGCTCCAGGGATATCATTTCTCTAGTTCGGTTTATGAGATACCTATTTTGGCCGCCATCAGAGCAACAAGAAAGCGGGGCAAAGGTTAAAAAAATGGTTCAAATGGTTCTGAGCACTACGGGACTTAACTTCTGTGGTCATCAGTCCCCTAGAACTTAGAACTACTTAAACCTAACTAACCTAAGGACATCACACACACACATCCATGCCCGAGGCAGGATTCGAACCTGCGACCGCAGTGGTTGTGCGGTTACAGACTGTAGCGCCTAGAACCGCTCGGCCACGCCGGCCGGCGGGGCAAAGGGAATCCCAAACTAGAATATCTGTACATTCAGCAGCAATGGCATCGTCTAGAAACCACTTGATTGTGCGTCTAAATATCTGTAAAGTACAGCACTTGCTTCTGATGCAAATCTTAATTTATAACGTTGGTTCACATCTCGCTAGAGAACCCCTTCAAGTCAGTTTTTCGTCACTCCATTTCAATCGAGTTGCAAATAGCCAGAGTGTTATTTAGTACCAGAAACCAGAATTGTGGGGAAACCTGAGCATTCTCGATGCGTAGACTTAGTCAGCTTTTGACAATCATTAACACTCAGATATTCAAAATCGATACAATATTGGTACTTTATTATCACATATACACTCTAAGGAAAAAAAAAAAGAAACGACGCAACAAATGACATTATCCTAATGTGACAGAAATCGGTAGATTTGATGATATACTTGCATAGACGCATAAATGTTTGTAGTTTCTGAGATATTGGATGATTTACTCTAAAGAAAGAGCTTAACAAATTGTCAGTAACGCTCTGACCCACCTCTGGCCCTTACGTTGGATGTTTTCCAAAGGGATATCATGCCAAATTCTGGCCAACTGGCGAGTTATATAGTCAAAATCTCGAGCTGCTTGAACAGTCCTGCCACGATGCTCCAAACGTTTTCTGTCGAAGAGAGCCGTTACTGTCCAAGATAAGGTTTTGCAAGCACGAAGGCAAGCAGTAGAAGCTCCCGGTGTATGAGAGGGCATCATCTTGCTGGAATGAAATTCCAGGATGGCTTGGCATGAGGAGCAACAAACCGGGGCATAGAATATCGTCGACGTCCCGTTGTGGCGTAATGGTGCCACTGTTGACAAGCAAAGAGGTACGTCCTGATATGAAAATAAAAAGGCAACCCAAATCAACACTCCTGGTTGTTGGGCTGTATGGCGTGTGACCACTGTCCGAGCAATTCTACTCCAGTATTGGATATTCCAGGCCGAAGACATGTGTGAAAATTTTCATATCATGTTCACCGCACATGTAACGACTGTAAACATGTTCATCCTGTGGCTCTTTCGTTCTATGGTTAGAAAACATGTTTGCTGCCTGTCTGCATTACATTGATGTGATTTTGTACTCATCTACACTTAACAAAGTTTAATTACACCCCAATTGTTGTACTTGATAATGGCAAGGGCAAAATCATGTTCGTATAATAAAGTAAAGTTTGCACAGTCAAATAACGAAAATACCATTCAAGCATTTGTTCTGGGTTAAAGAAATATAATATCATGAGAAGCACGTGGTGGGACGATCTTGAAAGGAGCAGAGTACTTGTGAAGTCCACATAAGGGTTTTTAGGCTTGGCAGTAGTTTGAGGTGCTTTGATGAACACTCGCCAGCCGATATGCATCAAGGGAAGTGAAACGGCGTTCATAACAAAGACACTTCGACTGTCAAAATTTTATCAGTAAACTGTCGAAGCATTTGCAATAAAGTTCCCGAATTTACTGCCCTCCAGGAAAAGTACTTGCACTCAAATTATTCTTGCGACTGATAGTTGGCTGAAACCCGAAGCGATTCTTGGAACGTCATCGGAAAGACAGATTAGGTGCAGTAGGAGGAGAGTGTGCATTGCAGTTGACAAAAAATATTGTCTCTACTGATGTCGAAGCTGAGTGTCACAGGGAAGTCATCTGATAACGTATAACAAGTGTAGATGAAACAAAGTTAATTGTTGGATGTTTTTACCGGTCTCCTGATTCTTCTGTGACAGTTCTAGAGTCATTCAAAGGAAATCTACGGTCAATATTGCATAAATACCCAGATCACGCAATACTAGTTGTAGGTGACTAACCTGCTGGTTATAGACTGGAATGTCTATGGATTCACTGCTGGTGATACAGACAGAAAGTCATACGAAATACATTTGAACACTTTTTCTGATAACTGTCTTGAGCAATTAGCTCGGCAGCCCACACGCAATGGCAATAACTTATACCTTGTAGCTACAAATAGACAGGACCGTACTAAAAGTGTCAGTACTGAAACGGAGACTGGCGATCATGATGTCATTATAACAACTATGATTACGAAAGTTAATAAATCAGTCAAGAAGGCTAGGAGAGTTTCTGCTAGATAGAGCAGATAAGCATTTATTAGAATCTCTCTTAGAATTGGCATCACTTAGTTCATGTAAGATGTAGAGGAATCATTGGCAAAGTTTAAGCAGATTGTAAATCGTGGTCTGGCGAGTTTTGCACCCAGTGAGTTGATGTTTAATACGGAAATTCGGTAGATACTGAGAAAGCGGAGGCTGTTGAGCTCTCGTTTCAAAAGGGGACACACAAATGACAACAAGCGAAGTTTAGTAGAGAAAAAGATCTATGCGCGAAGCACACACAACTACCGCCGTCACACTTCAGCAGAAGATCTGGCAAATCAGAAAAAATTGGGGTAAAATAGCTAAGCGGGCCTAAATGTTCCATTCAGTCCCTTGTTGACCAGTCTGGTGTGGCAGTTAAAGATGACAAAACGAAAACCGAAGTCGAAAATTTCACGTTCAAGAAGTTGTTCACACAGGAGAACCGTACAAACTTATCGTCATTTGACCATCGGACAGACTCTCGTATGTGCGGCATATTAATAAGCATAAGTAGAGAAACAAATGAAAGATTTGAAAGCAAATAAATCGCCACGTCCGGATGGAATTCCAGTTCAATTTTACAAAGAGTACTCTACAGCGTTGGCCACTTGCCTAGCTTGCATTTGTCGTCAATCTCTCGCCCAGCACAGAGTCCCAAGTGACGGGAAAAAAGCGCAGGGTACTCCAGTATATTAGAAGGGTAGAAGAACGGACGGGTAAAATTATAGACCAACATCTGTTTGCTGCAGAATACTTGAATATATTATCTGTTCGAATATAATAAACTTTCTTGAGACTGAGAAGCTTATGTCCACGAATCAGCATGGTTTTAGAAAGCATCGATCGTGCGAAACTCAGCTTGCCCTTTTCTTTCATGATACATTGCCAATAATGGAGATTCCATATTTATAGATTTCCGGAAAGCATTTGACACGATGTCCCATTGCAGGCTGTTAACGAAGGTGCAAGCATTTAGAATAAGTTGACAGGTATGTGAGTGGCTCGAAGACTTCTTAAATAATGGAACCCAGAATGTAGTCCTCGACGGCGAGTGGTCATCAGAGGCAAGGATATTGTCAGGAGTGCTCCAGGGAAGTGTGATAGGACCGATGTTGTTCTCTATACAGGGTGTCCATTTATCTTGACCATCCTAAATAACTGTATGTTCAGATGCACATTACAAAATATTTCAAGCAAATGTTCTTTAGAAGTCAGGGGGACATCAATCAGCATGATTGCCTTCGTTGTAGCTTTCTTTTTTTTACAAAGATATGGACAGTGTTATGACTTAAATGTCGCGCTGTATTTTTTATTCAGAAATTCGTTTCCTCTCCCAATGACCTATTCAAAAATGTATGACAGAGTACCATTCACTGAAACACAACGTTATTAATTACATAACACAACATTGACTTTGATCCCGGGATCACAAACTCGTCCACTTGCTGGAGTTGTCAGAAAGCAAATGAAAACCAAGTAAAAACATAACACAAAATTGGCTTTGACTCTCCTGTACCATTGCCTAGGAGTAGAACATTCAAATGTGCTCAAAGTCGTGAATCTGAACACCAATGCACTGGAGCACTCGTTGAATGAAAGAATTATTTACTGCTTCCACTGTTGCCTGCTGAAGAGAAATACAAGCAAGCATGATACGTTTCTGCATGTCCTGTGGAGTTACTGGAATATCGCGATAGACAACGTCTTTAATGCATCCCCAAAGAAAAAAGTCCAGAAGATTTAAATCAGGAGACCATGCAAGCCAAGTAACTGTTCCTCCTCGACGAATACATCTGGCAGGATACCTTTGGTTCAGAACACGACATGTACGTAAGGCATTATGTGCTGGACATCCGTCATGTTGGTACCAAATACGAATTCTGGTCCTTAGCGGCACTTCATCCAGAAGAGGACGAAGAATTCGTCTCAGGAAGTTGGCATACGCTGTGCCGTTTACACTACCATTGATGAAATAAGGGCCAATAGTTATACTACCAAAGACGTTAACTCTCCATTGACTCTGATGTTCCACCTATCTAAGCCATCGTGGGTTGTCGCTGGACCAATAATGCATATTCCTTGTATTTACCTGTCCTTTGTTTGACAAGGTACATTCATCGGTAAACAGAACATTGGAGAAGAAGTTCGGGTTGGCGAGGAGTTGTTGCTGTGCGTACTGACAGAACTGTACACGAGTCTGGAAGTCATTTCCATGCCATTCTTGATGTAGGCGTACATGGTAAAGGTGGAACAGGTGACGTGTAAGAATACGATGTACACTAGTTTTAGGAATGCCAATCTCGTGTTCAAGCTGTCGTGTGCTCACACGTGGATTCATAGCAACGGAAGCGAGAACACTGACTTCGGCAGCTTCGTCTATGCGAGTGGTACGACGATTGCGATGTCGTGGGATGAAACTTCCCGTTTCCTGCAGCCTCGCAACAAGACGACAAAACATCCTTCGGGAAGGTGGGTTCTTGTCAGGATATCGCTCTCTGTACAGTTCCGTTGCCTGAGTAGCATTTCGCCTACCTTCAACAACAACAACAATAAAAGAAGCGGTATGTCGATGCAGTTTGTAGGAAGGACAGCCTTTACTGTATGCCTTTTCTACACAACAGTATTTAAAAGGACTAAACTACTATACTAAATGTACCCGTACATAAGAAAACAGTATTGCAATTACTGTTCTGGTAATTTCAGTTCCCAATATATGAGTAGCATTTCTCCCTTCTTTTCGTTGATGTACATCCTATTCACACAACTCTTTAACTGACTTTGGTTAGCGGAATGACGGGTGTCCATTCTACTTATGTTTACATTTGTCAACGTCAGCACGTGGATGTGTTGCATTACCCCGAGGTCTTTAGGAGAGGAAATGAATTACCGAACAAAAAATACAGGGTGCCATTTAAAAAAATCATACCGCTATTCATATCTTTGTAAAATACAAAGCTACAGCGAAGGCAATCATGCTGACTTATGTCCCCCTGACGGCTACAGAACATTTGCTTGAAACATTTTGCAATCTGCATCTGGACAAATAGTTATTTAGGGTGGTCAAGATAAATGAGACACCCTGTACATATTTAAATGATCTCGATGGACAAGAAGGGCAGCAATCTGCAATTGTTTGCTAATGATCCCTTGGTGCACGGTAAGGTGTCGAGGTTGAGTGCCTCTAGGAAGATACAAGACGACTTAGACAAAATTATCGGTTGGTGTGATGAATGAGGAAAACTTAAGTTAATACGGGTGGGTAGGAAGATAAAAACCTGTAATGTTCACATATAGTGTCCTTCTTGACCGGGTCAAGTCGTTTAAATATCTGGGCATAACGTTGTAAAGCGATATGAGGTGGAACGAGCAGGTGATTTATAACTGTGGTAGGGAAGGCTCATGGTCGACTTCAGTTTACGGGGAGAACTTTAGAATCAAGTAGTTCGCCTGTAAAGGAGACCGCTTATGGGATTCTGGTGAGACATATTCTTGAGTACTGCTAGAGTGTTTGGGATCCGTACCGGGTCGGACTGAAGGAAGGTATGGATGCAGTTCAGAGGCTTAGGTTCGAGCAACACATAAATATTACGCAGATGTTTCGGAAACTCAAATGGGAACCTCGGGAGGGAAGGTAACATTCTTTTCGAAAAACATTATTGAGAAAATTTGGAGAACCGGCATTTGACGTTGACTGCAGAACGATTTTACTGCCGCCTAGATACACATGTTCCTCTACTTTTCCCAGGTTACAAACACATTTTTCAACACAAGTTTCATGAGGCCAAATTATCGTTCACTGTTACATACGATTTCCAGTGTTGCTAGTCCATATGTCTTGTCCTAGAGACCTGTTGAACTGATGTCCATACTTCAGATGGCTGATTTTCGGCGTTTTCTACCCACATTTATTATAGAACTTAACTTGCACTTTTCACTGTGAGCTGAACGTGTGTGTATTTACAGTGTATCGTGTTGCCAAATATCGCTTTGTTGGTTATATGCAGTCTACCGTTTACGTTGCGTATGTGTGGTTTGATATTTGTTGTCTTTATATGTGTGTGTGTGTGTGTGTGATAGAGAGAGAGAGAGAGAGAGAGAGAGAGAGAGAGAAGTTTAATTAATTGTTTATTCTGGTTATGTTCTACATTTCTGTTTGTTAAAGTTTTAGTGGCTAACATGATGAGTGACTTATTGCTTAGACTGATTTGGTCATTAATTGCGTTGTTTTTGATTGCAAGAGCTCTTTGTGTATGAATGTTTTCCTGTAATGTCAGTAGTTTTTCGTTGTAAGTGTCCACTCCAATAATTTTCATGTCATGCTCTACAAAGAATAACATTCACAAAACATACACACACAACGAGTGAACAAATATCAAATCACACATACACAACACAGACAACAGGCGAAAGACAAACACCCAACAGCAGATGATAACACTATACGCTATAAACACACACACGTTCAACACACCGTGGAAAGTGCAAACGAAGTGTTGTGATAAATATGGGGGAAAACACGGGAAACTGACCAAATGGAGTACCAGATCGTGCAAACACACCTCCGGGACAACACTCATGGACTACCAACATTGGAAATCGTAAGTAACCCAAAACGATTATTTAATCTCACGAAACTTGTGCTGCAAAAGTTGTTTCTAACATGAAAAACAAGAGAATAACATAAGAAAACGTAACATGGTAACAGACTTGCAACTATTACATAACGCATTTATCATATATATATATATATATATATATATATATATATATATATATAAAGTAGATGTTAAGGATACTGAAAGTCCTTAATAAATAAAAGAAGCGAAACGCCTATGGCAAGAAACAAATTGCCTTTCATTTCGTTGCAAAGACGGAACATACCTCCAAGAATTTCGAAGCAACTAAGGAACGACGGTAAACGAAAAAAAAAAAATGTAGAAAATAATTATGTTAATAAAATTCAGTTTTTGATGTACCACATTCTTAAATCCGGCTAAGAAACATAAAATAATTTTTCCTAGCCCTGTCAGATTCCTTAACCTATACGGACAGTATCGAGAAATACGTGATTCTGACCTTTTTATAGCTTTGAAAATACTTGTAAGATATGAAACGAAGAACATTGGGCTCGTGATATATCAAAATTGGTTATGATTTAAATAATTGATATTTTCTTTCGCTTGTTTCCAGGGCTATATATAGACTGATGCCTCATAAATTTCATTTATAGATGAGACGTTTTTACATGAGAGCAAAATATCGTTGCTCAAAGCAATTGTTTGAAAAAGCTTGTTCATTGTGTCAATAATGGCAAGTCTTCTTATTCTATTAGACAACTACTTTACCGATCCTTTCAGAAAATCTGGTCTCTGGTTTCGTTAAGAACTGTATTAAGCCATTAGAACGGCGTATCAGTACGTTTCAACGTGTAGTTTCCCACTGACTGAAGAAATTAAGTATTCGCAGTGGACTAAAGCAGCTAACACCGCTGATAGTGGAGTTAGGTGTCAAGATATATCAACGGAAAAAGTTCGCCGTTCTTGATACTGGAAAACGTACTCACTGTGACCGTTAATTAACCTCATGGGTGACGTGAAGAAACGTAGGAGGGAAGAAACCTTCACATGATGTGTCACTGCCAACTAATAAAGCTCGAACTTGGACTACACGTAGAAAAGAACCGCTACCATACAGTAGAGAAGGTAACTGAAATTCGAACTTAGGCGAACAAAAATGACACTTTTATTCAAAGACAATAATTACACTGAAGTGCTCGCGATTGATAATGGTCCTGTGGACACGAGGCGGGAAAAGGTTGAGCATGTTTCTTAATAGGGTGTGTGATCACTAAGGACGGCGATACATGTTTTGAAAAGTTCTCCCATGCTGGTTGCTAAGGGGTTCCTAACGAGTTGCTAAGGAGTTGCAAGGTTGCTAAGGAGTTTTAGAGAGAGGGCGTTCCATTCCTCCGCCAGCGTGGTTAACAACAGGTGAACGGTCGTCAGTGCATGTGGACGTGCGACACTGCTTCTCCCCAACGCACCCCACGTGTTCTCATTAGGAATCCACAGACCAGCCCATTCACGAATAATGTAGCACAGGCCGACTGACCTCCAAATCTCTGAACGCGACAGACTCGCCGGTAATATTATAGTGACACTGTGCGTCTGTCCAGAGCTACATTCGGGTCTGACTTCATTTTTAAGGATGACAATGCTCGACAGCATTTAACACCGCAGGTGAAGGAGCTATGGGAACGTGAGGATATTTAGCGAATGGACAGCCCTGTCTGTTCCCCCCGACTCAAATCCGACAGAGAACATGAGGTATGCGTTGGGGAGGGACACTGAAGCACGTCCACACAACTAACCATAATTCTGCCGTTTCAACCAAATGGTTCAAATGGCTCTGATCACTATGGGACTTAACATCTGAGGTCATCAGTCCCCTAGAACTTAGATCTACTTAAACCTAACTAACCTAAGGACATCACACACATCCATGCCCAAGGCAAGATTCGAACCTGCGACCATAGTGGTCACGCGGTTTCGGACTGAAGCGCCTAGAACCGCTCGGCCACAGCGGCCGGCGCCGTTTCAATCGCGCTGGTGCATGAATGGGACGCCCTACCACAAGAACGTGTTGCCAACTTTAATGGTCAGCATGGGAGCCAGTTGCAGAGCATGCATTCCTGTCCATGGTGATCACACACCCCATTAAAAACCACTTTCCACCTTCTGTAATGTCCAAGGGGAGGATCATAAATCTCTGTAATGTCGAGCGGAGGATCATAAATCGCCTTGACGTACTGGGAATAGGCAAAATAATGTGAACAGTGGTAGTAATTGGATGGTTGTGTCTGACAGTCAACAATGCAGGTAAAGCACATGTCGCGCTGGACTGTACGTGTTCAGTACGGTCTAGGCATCAGTGCAGATCGTTAACCAGCAGTGCACACTTCGTATTTGCATTCAGAGGCTGAGATCGACGTGCAATGAAAGACCTAACAGAGTTCCAAAGAGGGCAGATCGTGGGGGCCCGATTAGCTGGAGCATCAGTAACCAAGACAGCTAACTTATCAAATGTATCAAAATGGTTCAAATGGCTCTGAGCACTTAACTTCTGAGGTCATCAGTCCCCAAGAACTTAGAACTACTTAAACCTGACTAACTTAATGAGATCACACACATCCATGTCCGAGGCAGCATTCGAACCTGCGACCTTAGCGGTCGCGAGGTTCCAGACTGTAGCGCCTAGAACCGCTCAGTCACCCCAGCCGGCCTGAATGTTTCAAGAGCAACTGTTTCACCAGTTGACTGTCTACACAAAACAGGGAAAGACATCATCGTGTAAACGTAATAGTGGGCGCATATCAGGACTAACTGACAAAGATCGTCGTACGCTAACACGAATTGTGTCAAAGCAACACAGAACTACGGCAGCTACAGTGACTACAGATATCAATAGCCATCCACGAAACTCCCTATCGATACTGTCCGTTGAGAACTCCATAAAGCGAATATTCATGGAAGAGCTGCTATACGTTAGTCACGACAACGAACGCAAAGAAACGTAAAACATAGTGTCAGGAGCACAAATCCTGGACAGCTGATCGGTGGAAGTACGTCATATGGTCCGACGAGTCAGCGTTTTCGTTATTTCCAACATTGGGCTGAGTCTGCGTCTGGAGAACGCCAAAAGAAGCATACAGTCCTGAATGGTGGACTCCGACGGTTAAGCATGAAGGTGGAAGTGTGATGGTGTGGGAAGCTGTGTCATAGTATTCTGCTGGTCCCCTCATTACTCTCGAAGGCGGTGCTACAGCTAACGATTACGTGAACATTTTAGATGATTAGGTGCACCCCATGATCGAAATGTTGTTCCCCAACAAGGATGCCATATTTCAGTACGATAATGCACCAATTCACACAGTCGGGACAGTGACAGTACAATCGTGGTATGAGGAGCACGCTCCTGAACTGCAGCGTCTTCCCTGGCTAGCACAGTCCCCGGACTCCCAAGTACGTACAGGTGTTCACATTACTTTGCCTATCCGCTGTAAGTCTTCGAATGAAAATGTTCTGTTTTGCACCCCAATGTGCTTTATCTGTCCAAATTTTAATTTATCTGAACAGCCACGTTGCTCGATGTACCCGATAAAAGGAAACGTATAAAAAAAGCACTTCGTCGAAATAAACGTGCAGCTTTCTTACACGTCCATTGCTTAATTCTTAATGCCTCATTAAGTTGCCGACTGCTAAGGCATGCAAGAGTTTGATATTGATAAAATTTTAATGATCTGTAAGTTAACGCGGCGGAATGGAACGAGCAAATTCCTTTGAACTTGTAAACGTTGAATATATTGACTAATGAATGTCGGTGCAACTTTTAGCAGCTTGCTCCCTCGTCCGCTCGCTTAGAGGAAAATTTATAGTGCGGACGAAACGATTTACACATCACAAGAGCTGGGTTACACAGACCGATGCCGGCAGAGTTGGTGCAGAATTGACTTGGTTTTTGCTACTCTTACGCTCATAATTTATTTCTCCCTGGAGCTCCCTAGAGTACCATTTTCTCGTTATCAACCAGTTTATGTTACGTTACCGTGTACAATGAGATCAACAGCGAAGTTAAGCACGTACTCGTTTCCACGGAGCGAAACGGCAGACTGTACCTAGTTAAGTGTGGAGGAATATCTCGAACAGTTTTTCCTTTGCTGACGATGGATTCTGCTTCATAGCAAGACTTTTCTTGGCAAATTCTGGAACGGGCAACAATGGAGTGAAAGAACAAGTAGTTGTATTGAATAATTTAGAAGGCATAATTGATTTTTTTCACTGTGCAGAACGGACATTATCCCCTCAGATTTCTAGATATTTCAAACAACAGAACTTTTGGTTTTCTTCTTCTTCTTCCTAATTCATGATAGGCCTTAAAGTGTTCGTGGCTTTGACGGTAATTACTTCCAGAAGAGTAACTGATGAAGATCCGGACAAATACGTCGGATAAAATCGGGTACTGTACACTTCCAGTGCTTCTATTAGAAACTGAATCATCTTTTGACATGACTCAACATATCGAGCATTTAACTAGAAAATGCGCATGACTCAAACGAAACAGCTGATCTGCCAGAAAAGAAAAAAAATTTACGCTATGTTGTGGGGTCATACGAATGGGCAGTAATAAGATGTGAATATGTCTTACTGGTTTCTTCAACATTCTCTGGATATCAGGAAAGAACTAGGAACAGAGGCGGACGATTGTATGAGGAGTAAGAGTTTAGACATACGTATATAATAAACGACATGTCTATTCCTAGCATAGCTGCAGATCAGTTTCATAGGTCATTACCAAGAGCAACCCAGAAATATATCACCATACAAATAATTTTTCAAAGCATATAATTTCAGTTTAAAATAAATTTAGAAAATGTTGAAATGCACAATGCAATGTAGTTTAATTTACTAATAATATTGTAGATGATATGATATTAATGCTCTTATGATAATTCATTCAAGTTGATATAATTATTTAAATTGTATTCTCCACTTTCAGACAACTGCTAAGCGACGATAAAAAAAATAAATTGCCGTACTAAATTAGCTCAGCGGTATCTGGTATCAGTTTAAAAAATTCATTTCTCTTTACTAATGGGAAACGGAGAGATCTGAGACCAGCATAAATGTCATGGAACCGAAAAGATAAACCGCGTGAAATTACGCTTATAGATGAATGCACATGAGGCCTAGTGTAGATTCATTGAGAGACTCCTCGGATTTGATTAAGGCGGCACACAGTGCGCACTCAATCAAAACGTTCGGAAACAAGTGTAAATAGTAACCACAATCTACATAATACATTCACATTACATAGAATTATTGGGGTTCTTCTATCGCTCGCCAGAGCCAGTATGTGGGTCTCGTAACTAGTTACATGTCCTTCGTTCGGAACTCTGTTAATACATGTATATGTACTTTGATTGCGAACCACTTGCAGAGGGCGCATTTGCACCTTGCATTAGGGTTTCTAGCTCTCCATTTATGGATTTCTCGTAACATGCTCGGTGCGTAATCTAATTTTATCTTCACGTTTTCTACGGCAAGGATAAGTGTGATTGTTCACGGATTCCAGTTTGGAAACTGGTTTCTGAATTTCTGTTAATTGATATATAAAAGATACTAAACGTGATTCCTCCAAAGTCTGCCAACAGAGACTTTTCTACATTTTCTTGCGTGAAACTGCTGTCACTACCCGTTTTGCGTACGCTCCATGTCCTATGTTAGCCCCACCCACTGGGATTCTATAATTTTTGCCATTAATTTCTATCCACCGTACAAGCATTCTGAATGCAAATTCGTTCGTAGATAAATCTGGCTTCCACAATTCGTAATTCTGTCAATAAACTGTAGCACGACATCTACTGTTGCGTATAACTGTGGGTCTGTAGCACATCCATTTAATATACACACACAGTAATGCTATCAGATATAATGAATTGAAAGACGGAGCAATGAGTACGAATAACCTCTTTGCCAGAGTCTGTCATTTTGATGAAGTGTTTGAGTTACTTTAAATAGAACCTGTAGTAACAGCCTTTTAGAAGCATATTAGTACACAGAAGAATATACAAGTGGTTCGAATGGCTCTAAGCACTATGGGACTTAACATCTGAGGTCATCAGTCCCCTAAACTTAGAACTACTTAAACCTAACCAACCCAAGGACATCACACCCACCCATGCCCGCGGCAGGATTGGAACCTGCGACCGTAGCAGCCGCGCGGTTCCAAACTGAAGCGCCTAGAACCGCTCGGCCACAGCGG
Organism: Schistocerca americana; assembly: GCF_021461395.2. Classification (NCBI taxonomy): domain Eukaryota; kingdom Metazoa; phylum Arthropoda; class Insecta; order Orthoptera; family Acrididae; genus Schistocerca; species Schistocerca americana. The sequence continues at coordinate 693,460,939 of NC_060122.1, forward strand.
CCGTCTAGAATATACAGATCAATGACAAAGCTCCATCAAAATACAGAACAATAGAAATTCTGAATTAAACGAGTGGTGATGAAAGAAAAATCCATTTTAGTACTACAACAAGCGTTGATACACTTACACTGGGCTAAAAGAAAAAAAAAAGCGTATATTACACGTGTGCAGCAACCACAAAGGATGAGGTGAATTTATAACATTTAGTGACCGTTTATTTGGAGAGAATAATTTGATAGTGAACGCGTCATGTGAAAGAAAAGGATCAATAATGTGATATGCTTCTGGTAGAAACGGTAACTTAGAGATACACTGCGCAAAAAAAAACTTTTTCGAAAACCGTATTTGAAGTTGTGACGCAGAAGTTTGAAATTTGGCTCACAAATACCTGCAGCCTTCCTCTGTAATTTTTTAAGTTATTTAACAAAGAAATTCGTCAAAATTGCGTTGCAAATTGAGAAGATAGTTCATTTTTGCTACCAGTTTCGGCAACTCAATATGCCATCTGCGGGCCCTAAGTGCACCTCTCTGAAATTATCGATAATTGTGTACTGGGACCATCGGTTTCTGGACGTCGAAAACTCTGAAGTGCTTCGTTCGAAGACTTGACCTCTCTAATGGTGCAAAAAAGTGGTGCCCAGCGACGTCACCCTTTGGCTTGGTAACCCTACGTAAGGGGTGTCGAAGGGGTTGCCTGCGCGTATGCGCTAGGGCAGCAATAAGGCACCACCGAGTTGAAAGGGTGTCCAACTGTCTGACAGGTGCATATTTATCGTGCTCAAGAAGGGTGCAAGGGTGGCACCGATGTTGTTGAAGTGAGGGACCGTTTTACTCACGCAATACGCTTGCTGGTTTGGATGACGTTCAAGCTTCGTTGAGTAATTATAAACGGTCCCCAGTGGTTTTGCCCTGTAGACCAGAGCAAATATTCCAGTCGCATTACGCTTCGGGTCATATCACGTTCAATTGGATTTCAGCCCCAAGACGACCTTAGTTCTGGATCGTCTGGGGGTGTCAGAAGCGTCGGCCATTATCAAGAACATTGTCCTATTGCTCATCGCACTGCGACCTGTCGTTTTAGATCGGGATATGTGTGGGAGTTAACGCCCCAAAGGAAGGGGTGCTTTCACTGCCGCCATTTGTGCCACCTGACTGACAGTGCGCCTGAAATATTTTCCAAGGCTACCCATTAGGAATCTGCATGACTTTTTTTACTACGACAGAGGTACAAAAGAAGGGGTGAAATGTGGGATGACGACCTTTCCACCATGTGACACGTCCCCGATGGCGTTGGATAGAATTGTGGTGCAACTCGGTGCCGATGTGATGTCATTAACTCAGTTTAAACGTCATGTTAACTTGTCAAACGCTGTACCTTTTTCGCTAGCGTCGTCACCTTGTTGTCCGATGCGTCGCTGAACCCGAGGATGATATCGCAGGGCGCCACGCTTTTACACCGTTACAGAGGCAGGTTGTACGTATCTTTGTACTAACGTTCACACTTACGGGTCGCAATGGCAGGTAATTACGGGATTTCGAGAAAGCGATAGCTTTTTTCTCATAGCGAGTATGGCGAAAGTGACGCACAGATCTGTTCGTAGTCGAATAGTCTTCTCTACCTAAGGCCGTGCTGAAACTGGTTCGCTGGCCGGGGTGACCGAGCGGTTCTAAGCGCTACAGTCTGGAACTGGGCGACCGCTACTGCAGCAGTTTCGAATCCAGCCTCGGGCATGAATGTGTATGATGTCCTTAGGTTTGTTAGATTTAAGTAGTTATAAGTTCTAAAGGACTGATGACCTCAGAAGTTAAGTCCCATAGTGCTCAGAGCCATTTTTTTTTAAACTGGTCCTTTTTCTTCATTTTGTTATCCGAGTGCATCATGTCTTTTTTTGGGTGGTTCCATTAGCTATTACTATCATTTTTAAGGTGTTCAGTTGGTTACTTATTTCGTCGTCTGTTAACGGTACCTGATAAATAAAAAATGGTGTAAATAAATCCGTCTTGTAGCTCACCGGAGGACAAATATTAGCAATATCAATTGTGCCAGTTTATCTTGGCATCCCATAAACCGCAAATTTATTTATCATCGTCTTTGCATTGCTATTCAACAACCGGTATGAAGTGAGGTCTATGGTTAAGATACCAGAACCTAGAATGTACTGTTAACACGGAGCAAATATGTGAACAACATAATCAAATGTTCAAATGTGTGTGAATTCCTAAGGGACCAAACTGCTGAGGTCATCGGTCCCTAGGCTTACGCACTACTTAAACTAACTTATGCTAAGAACAACAGGCACACCCATGCCCAAGGGAGGACTCAAAGTGCCGGCCGGGGTGGCCGAGCTGTTCTAGGCGCTACAGTCTAGAACCGTGCGACCGCTATGGTCGCAGGTTCGGATCCTGCCTCGGGCGTGGATGTCTGTGATGTCCTTAGGTTAGTTAGGTTTAAGTAGTTCTAAGTTCTAGGTGACTGATGACCTTAGAAGTTAAGTCCCATAGTGTTCAGAGCCATTTGAACCATTTGACTCGAACTTCCGTGCGACCACTCCGCGCGGTGAACAAGATGATCACGCAAGACAGGAAGTAAAAGTGCGATTTATTATAATTGAGAAGTGATTTGTGGACCTGTGGTCTACGGGTAGCGTTTTTTATTAGTAATCAAAATTATTGCGCGCCATTTTTCTAATTTAGGTGTCTATGAGAAACCGTTCTTAGCATTGTGTTTGCAAAACAAATGATATACTGTGTATTCATTACATACAGTGACCCATTAAAACACAGGTGACATGTGGTGAACGAAAACTTAAAAAACTGTGTATTCTAATCCGAGGGGCGAGCTAACGCCTCGCAGTCTGAGAAGTCAAAAATTTAATAGCCGTAGCTGATATATAATCAAAAGTTGTTTATTGCTTAATACCAAATTCACCTCTATGTGTCACGGGCTGTTTATGCTGATGCTAATGCCAACAGACGCTAGTTAGCAGCAAAACGACTCACGTATCACAGTTGGTAGCTTCTGCTAAAATGGATAACAGCTCGAAATTAATAATGATGCGCAGCGGTTAGCTGAGGCCAGCGCAAAAGTATGCAGAATTTGATTTTGCAGAGGACGTAAACACGAGCGCATACGCTCGTTGCGAACGTGGTGGTGCTATTAATGCATGATTAAACATCAGAATTTATTGGCTGTATTAATTTGAGCGCTGCGTGAAATTCGATAAATGGGGAAATGCTTACAGACTGCGAGGCCAAACGGAGACCGCGTGCTGGTAACGGCAGGGGAGACACAAGTGGTTGGAAGTCGATCGCTGTATCGCTGTGTGGCGATATTTACTGCGCCACTCCCCCGCGCCCCGGTCGATCGCCAGATCACTGTGTATTACCCATTAATCTCCTACGGAAAAATTGGCGTTTGTCCGCAGTAATTAATGTCGGTGCAATAAACCATCTCTGTCCTGGTGTTCGCCTCTTGCCATTTAAATGCAGTAAAACACAATGGCTACCACGCCGCACGGCATCACTGCACAAACACTGAAGTCTGTAACAGTTTTTCGTCCACAAGTACACTGACTCGAGTTTTTCACACTTTAGTAAATATGCTAGCTTAGTACCCGCTGCTTCGTTCACGTAGACTGTGCTCCCTGCAGATATTTTTTGTTTTTCTTCATTTAATCGAATTTGTGGCCTGCAGATTTTTTTGCTTGTTTTATTTAATCGAATTTTTATGTTGTTCACAACCTGTAACACCCTCTAAGCTTTTCAAGCCAACTAAAGCTATACAAGCTTCATTTTTTCCAAATGTACTTCTGACCAAAAAGCCATTCTGGTAGCTCGAGTTCAAAGTTCTTGTTAATCATGCATTTTGCGTTCTTGTGGAGATATTTCCGTAGCAATAATTATCCCCTAACAAATAACTAATTTTCATAAATTTAGCTTAAAATTTGTTTGCTACAAGGAAATATTTTGTTAAAAATTTTCATTCCCTATTGCACCCCATTAGGGGTTGAAATTCCAGAAAAGCAAATTTTTCTTTTATTTCTGACGCAGAAGACAAATATCAGTTGTCATAGATGTAGCCGTAAAAATCCTTCAGTAGTTCTTCAGCATGCCGAATTCAGAAGAATGCAAAATCCCCAAGACTGGCTAAGTTTCACGGAAGCTCGAAATTTAGTGCGGACGTCAATGCGAGATGCTTTTAATAGTTTCCACAATGAAACATTGTCTCTAAATATGGTAGAAAACCCAAAGAGATTCTGGTCGTATGTAAAGTACACCAGTGGCAAAAAAAAACAGTCAATACCGTCACTGCGCGATAGCGATGGAAATGTTACCGATGATGGTGCCACTAAAGCGGAATTACTAAATATAGTTTTCCGTAATTCCTTAGCTGTCAGCATAAGTGACATGAAAGTAGATATCTTAGGTGTTGCGAAGCAACTCAAATCACTTAATAAAGGCTACCCTTCCGGTCCAGATTGTATACCAGTCAGGTTCATTTCAGAGTATGCAGATACAATAGCGCCTTTCTTAGCAATCATATACAACCGTTCACTTGAAGGAAGGTCTGTTCCTAAAGACTGGAAAGTAGCGCAGGTCACACCAATATTCAAGAAAGGAAATAGGAGTAACCCATTGAATTACAGGCCCATATCAATGACCTCAATTAGTAGTACGATTCTGTAGCATATACTGTACTCGTACATTATGAATCACCTTGAAGAAAATGACTTATTGATACGTAACCAACACGGATTCAGAAAATGTCGTTCTTATGCAACACAGCTAGCTCTTTATTCCATCGAAGTAATGAGTGCTGTCGACAATGGATCTCAGATCGATTCTTAGATTTCCAGAAGGCTTTTGATACCGTTCCTCACAAGCGGCTATTAATCAAATTGCGTGCATATGGAGTATCGTCTCAGTTAAGTGACTGGATTCGTGATTTCCTCTCAGAGAAGTCACAGTTCGTAGTGATAGAAGGAAAATTATCGAGAAGAACAGAAGTGATATCTGCCGTTCCGCAAGGTAGTGTCATAGGCCCTCTGCTGTTCCTGATTTACATAAATGATCTAAGTGATCTGAGTAGACCCCTTAGATTGTTTGCAGATGATGTTTTAATTTACCTTCTAGAAGAATCATCAAACGATCAATTCCAATTACAAAATGATCTAGAGAGAATTTCTGTATGGTGCGAAAAGTGGCAATTGTCACTAAACAAAGAAAAGCGCGAGGTCATCCACATGGGTACTAAAAGAAATCCGATAAATTTTGGGTATAAGATGAATCGCACAAATCTAAGGGCTGCCAATTCGACTAAATTCCTAGGAATTACAATTACGAGCAACTTAAATTTTAAAGACCACATAGATAATATTGTGGGGAAGGCGAAACAAAGACTGCGCTTTGTCGGCAGAACACTTAGAAGATGCGACTGACCCACTAAAGAGACAGCCTACATTACTCGTTTCGTGTTATGGCGCAATTGGGGTGAGAGTGTCATTGATATGATACACGAGTTGGGGTGGCAGTCACTGAAAGAAAGGCGGTTTTCTTTGCGGTGAGATCTATTTACGATATTTCGATCACCAACTTTCTCTTCCGAATGTGAAAATATTTTGTTGACACCCACCTACGTAGGGAGAAATGATCATCATAATAAAATAAGAGAAATCAGAGCTTTAACGAAAAGATTTAGGTGTTCCTTTTTCTCATGCGCCATTCTAGAGTGGAATTGTAGAGAAGTAGTTTGGAAATGGTTCGATGAACTCTCTGCCAAGCACTTGAGTGTGAATTGCAGAGTAACCATGCAGATTTAGTAATTATTTATTTTTAAAAAACGAGCTTTCACCCAATACTTTATCTACTTAGTGGCTGAATTTCCAAAAATGCTGAAACACGTTCTTTTTATTTTCTGACTGAGAAAATACCAGTTTTAGTAGTTGTAGCTTCGAAATTCCCTTAATAGCAACGTACTTTCAAGAAGCCTTTCATTCCCTATTTCACCCACTTAAGAGTGGAATTTCAGACAATGCCTTCTTCAACGATGCCACATCCTTTAGGAACTTCAGGTTTCTCTCCTTAGCTGTTTGGGCTGGGCGATGATGAGTCAGTCAGTAAGTCAGTCAAAACATTGCCTTTTATGTACAGAGGCTGTACGTGGATATGTTGCGATGTTCAGCATAACCACTAACTCAGTGCATGGTAGTGACGTAACTCACTGGTATTAGCGACCAACTTGGTCTATTCGTGCTTTTTTCAAACTCGTTTCGAGTTGCGTGGATTGATGGTGTAAGGCACTGAACTGGTCGCAATCACCACAGCAAACTGGAGCAGGGGCTGCAGATAAAATTGTATTGCTCCTGCACTGAAAATTGGATGGCGGTGCTGTGCTGTGTTGACTGGTGGCCGACCTGCCAACTTCGATCCGTAGACAGCAGCTAAAAATTACCAATGTCACATTGCGCAATAACGTTCAGCCTAATGGGAAGTTTGCGAATGGAGGAGCTAATTCAGAAACGTATGGGTCTCTCACGTCCGCATGTATTGTAAATTTAGAATGAACGTAGCTCTAGAGCACAGTAAATAAAGGACATTAGACGTTAGCGACTAAAAACAGCTGACATCGAAAAACTGAACAAAGCTCCAGGACTCAGTGGAGTGAAACCGTATCTGACTGCCTACAACATTTCTGGCTGGACTAGTGCTCATTATAACAAAAATGTACCGTACATTCCTCGAACACAAGACCGTTCCCAGTTGTTGAAACAAAGCATAGGTCACGCCCGTCTACGAGAAGGTTAGAATACGAGCTTTACCAATCTAAAATCAACTATAATATCTTATAACATATTCTCAGCTAAAACTTAATGAGATGTCTTGAACAGACCTCTTCGATGCCAACCAGCATCGGCCCTACAGACATCGGTTATGCGAAATCCAAACAAGATATTCTGAAAGTCATGGATCAGGCCAGTGAGGTAGATGCATTACTTCTTTACTTCTGAAAAAGATTTCACTCAGTACTGCACATGCTACACGAGAGACCCAAATAGTTTTGTGGCTGGATTCAGGATATCTTGATAGGTTGGATGCAGCGTGCTAGCTTAGAGAAATACAATTTCTCTAAGCTAGCACGCTGCATCCAACCTATCAAGATATCCTGAATCCAGCCACAAAACTATTTGGGTCTCTCGTGTAGCATGTGCAGTACTGAGTGAAATCTTTTTCAGAAGTAAAGAAGTAATGCATCTACCTCACTGGCCTGATCCATAACTTTCAGAATATCTTGTTTGGATTTCGCATAACCGATGTCTGTAGGGCCGATGCTGGTTGGCATCGAAGAGGTCTGTTCAAGACATCCCCAATGAACCATGGGTGCAACCACAACGGAGGGGTATCTGTTGAGAGGCCAGACAAACGTGTGGTTCCTGAAGAGGGGCAGCAGCCTTTTCAGTAGTTGCAAGGGCAACAGTCTGGATGATTGACTGATCTGGCCTTGTAACAATAACCAAAACGGCCTTGCTGTGCTGGTACTGCGAACGGCTGAAAGCAAGGGGAAACTACAGCCGTAATTTTTCCCGAGGGCGTGCAGCTTTACTGTATGATTATATGATGATGGCGTCCTCTTGGGTAAAATATTCCGGAGGTAAAATAGTCCCCCATTCGGATCTCCGGGCGGGGACTACTCAAGAGGATGTCATTATCAGGAGAAAGAAAACTGGCGTTCTACGGATCGGAGCGTGGAATGTCAGATCCCTTAATCGGGCAGGTAGGTTAGAAAATTTAAAAAGGGAAATGGATAGGTTGAAGTTAGATATAGTGGGAATTAGTGAAGTTCGGTGGCAGGAGGAGCAAGACTTCTGGTCAGGTGACTACAGGGTTATAAACACACAATCAAATAGGGGTAATGCAGGAGTAGGTTTAATAATGAATAGGAAAATAGGAATGCGGGTAAGCTACTACAAACAGCATAGTGAACGCATTATTGTGGCCAAGATAGATACGAAGCCCACACCTACTACAGTAGTACAAGTTTATATGCCAACTAGCTCTGCAGATGACGAAGAAATTGAAGAAATGTATGATGAAATAAAAGAAATTATTCAGATTGTGAAGGGAGACGAAAATTTAATAGTCATGGGTGACTGGAATTCGAGTGTAGGAAAAGGGAGAGAAGGAAACATAGTAGGTGAATATGGATTGGGGGACAGAAATGAAAGAGGAAGCCGCCTGGTAGAATTTTGCACAGAGCACAACATAATCATAACTAACACTTGGTTTAAGAATCATGAAAGAAGGTTGTATACATGGAAGAACCCTGGAGATACTAAAAGGTATCAGATAGAATATATAATGGTAAGACAGAGATTTAGGAACCAGGTTTTAAATTGTAAGACATTTCCAGGGGCAGATGTGGACTCTGACCACAATCTATTGGTTATGACCTGTAGATTAAAACTGAAGAAACTGCAAAAAGGTGGGAATTTAAGGAGATGGGACCTGGATAAACTAAAAGAACCAGAGGTTGTACAGAGATTCAGGGAGAGCATAAGGGAGCAATTGACAGGAATGGGGGAAATAAATACAGTAGAAGAAGAATGGATAGCTTTGAGGGATGAAGTAGTGAAGGCAGCAGAGGATCAAGTAGGTAAAAAGACGAGGGCTAGTAGAAATCCTTGGGTAACAGAAGAAATATTGAATTTAATTGATGAAAGGAGAAAATATAAAAATGCAGTAAGTGAAACAGGCAAAAAGGAATACAAACGTCTCAAAAACGAGATCGACAGGAAGTGCAAAATGGCTAAGCAGGGATGGCTAGAGGACAAATGTAAGGATGTAGAGGCCTATCTCACTAGGGGTAAGATAGATACCGCCTACAGGAAAATTAAAGAGACCTTTGGAGATAAGAGAACGACTTGTATGAATATCAAGAGCTCAGATGGAAACCCAGTTCTAAGCAAAGAAGGGAAAGCAGAAAGGTGGAAGGAGTATATAGAGGGTCTATACAAGGGCGATGTACTTGAGGACAATATTATGGAAATGGAAGAGGATGTAGATGAAGATGAAATGGGAGATACGATACTGCGTGAAGAGTTTGACAGAGCACTGAAAGACCTGAGTCGAAACAAGGCCCCCAGAGTAGACAATATTCCATTGGAACTACTGACGGCCGTGGGAGAGCCAGTCCTGACAACACTATACCATCTGGTGAGCAAGATGTATGAGACAGGCGAAATACCCTCAGACTTCAAGAAGAATATAATAATTCCAATCCCAAAGAAAGCAGGTGTTGACAGATGTGAAAATTACCGAACTATCAGTTTAATAAGTCACAGCTGCAAAATACTAACACGAATTCTTTACAGACGAATGGAAAAACTAGTAGAAGCCAACCTCGGGGAAGATCAGTTTGGATTCCGTAGATACACTGGAACACGTGAGGCAATACTGACCTTACGACTTATCTTAGAAGAAAGATTAAGGAAAGGCAAACCTACGTTTCTAGCATTTGTAGACTTAGAGAAAGCTTTTGACAATGTTGACTGGAATACTCTCTTTCAAATTCTAAAGGTGGCAGGGGTAAAATACAGGGAGCGAAAGGCTATTTACAATTTGTACAGAAACCAGATGGCAGTTATAAGAGTCGAGGGAGATGAAAGGGAAGCATTGGTTGGGAAGGGAGTAAGACAGGGTTGTAGCCTCTCCCCGATGTTGTTCAATCTGTATATTGAGCAAGCAGTAAAGGAAACAAAAGAAAAATTCGGAGTAGGTATTAAAATTCATGGAGAAGAAATAAAAACTTTGAGGTTCGCCGATGACATTGTAATTCTGTCAGAGACAGCAAAGGACTTGGAAGAGCAGTTGAATGGAATGGACAGTGTCTTGAAAGGAGGATATAAGATGAACATCAACAAAAGCAAAACAAGGATAATGGAATGAAGTCTAATTAAGTCGGGTGATGCTGAGGGAATTAGATTAGGAAATGAGACACTTAAAGTAGTAAAGGAGTTTTGCTATTTGGGGAGCAAAATAACTGATGATGGTCGAAGTAGAGAGGACATAAAATGTAGGCTGGCAATGGCAAGGAAATCGTTTCTGAAGAAGAGAAATTTGTTAACATCGAGTATAGATTTAAGTGTCAGGAAGTCATTTCTGAAAGTATTTGTATGGAGTGTAGCCATGTATGGAAGTGAAACATGGACGATAAATAGTTTGGACAAGAAGAGAATAGAAGCTTTCGAAATGTGGTGCTACAGAAGAATGCTGAAGATAAGGTGGGTAGATCACGTAACTAATGAGGAGGTACTGAATAGGATTGGGGAGAAGAGAAGTTTGTGGCACAACTTGACTAGAAGAAGGGATCGGTTGGTAGGACATGTCCTGAGGCATCAAGGGATCACAAATTTAGCATTGGAGGGCAGCGTGGAGGGTAAAAATCGTAGGGGGAGACCAAGAGTTGAATACACTAAGCAGATTCAGAAGGATGTAGGTTGCAGTAGGTACTGGGAGATGAAAAAGCTTGCACAGGATAGAGTAGCATGGAGAGCTGCATCAAACCAGTCTCAGGACTGAAGACCACAACAACAACAACGTAGAAGTAACTTCAGGCGTACCCGAAGAATCTCTGTTACTACTCCTGCTGCTCAAGCTGTGTATTATTTACGTGACAGACAATATTAATAGTAACTACATACATTTTTCGGATGGTACTGGTATTTGTAATGAATTACGATCTAAAAATAACTACAAAAATAATCTCAAATCATAAAAAAATTCAAATTGATGCAAATATCAGTAAATTAGGTTTAAAATTTGAGAAATACAAAACACTACATCTCGCAAAATGTAAAATCGGAGTATCGTACTACTACAACATCAATGAGTCCTAACTGTTAGTTTGTTAACTCACACAGAAACGTTTTTGAGGATATAATATGGAATCACATAGATTCATTGCATGTAATAATGTTGTAGACTTCGGTTCGTTGGTGGGATACTGGAAAGAAGCAGACAGTCAACAAAGAAGACAGTGTATGAAATACTTGTGCTCCCATATGAAAATGCTTTCCAAATCTGTGGGATCCGCACCAAAAAGGTTCAACAAAAAATATTGAATGTATTAGAATTACGGTAGTATGAATGGTCAAAACGTTTGTAACTCATGGAACAGCATCACGTTGAAGGTGAAAGAAGTGGCAAACGCTTGGGGATAGACGCCAACCATCGGGCGAAAGTCTACATACGAAGTTTCAATAACCAGTATGAAGTGAGGTATGTGGTTGAGATACTAGAACCCTGAACGTACATAATTAACGTAAAAATGGTTCAAATGGCTCTGAGCACTATGGGACTTAACATCTGAGGTCATCAGTCCCCTAGAACTTAGAACTACTTAAACCTAACTAACCTAAGAACATCACACACATCCATGCCCGAGGCAGGATTCGAACCTGCGACCGTAGCGGTCTCGCGGTTCCAGACTGAAGCGCCTAGAATCGCTCGGCCACCGCGGTCGGCTACTTAACGTAATGCAACTGCGTGAAAAAGATTATCATGAAAGGCAGTAAGAAAAACTGCGATTTACCATAATTAGGAAATTATTTATGCACCTGTTGTCTACTGGTAGCGCTTTTTTTAATAATCAAAACGTCTTAGATCGCGGTTCGAGCCTCAGCACCATTTACATTTTGAATACAAATCAGCAACGGCGGCAGTAAGCTTCCGGCATAAGAAGTCAGCCTCATTCTGCCAACGGCCTTCTCGGAGAGGGCGGGTGTGTGGACAGAGGTTCAGGGCACTCGTCCTTTGTTTGGGAACTGCCCCTAAAGGCGGAAGAATCGGCATTGACCAATGGCATGAGGATGCAGAAGGCAACTGCAACCACTGCATTAAGGACGCAATGTGTAGCCACAGGGCATTTGGCCCGTAATTAAAAGTGGCGCGACAATCCCTGCAATCTATCCAACACCAACATTACGGAACAGCCCCCCTCTCCCCCCCTCCCCCCCTCATCCATACACTCTCGGATCTCCTGGAGGGGACTGCCAAGGGGGAGGTGAGAAAATAATTGGGCAACGAAAGGATAACGTACTACATGTTGGAGCGTGCAACGTCAGAAGTTTGAAAATAGCAGTGAAGCTAGAAAATCGGAGAAGGAAATGCTAAGGCTCGATCTAGATGTAGTAGGGGTCAGTGAAGTGAAATGGAAGGAAAACAAGGATTTGTGGTCACATGAGTATAGGATAACATTAGCAGCTTCAGAAAATGGTATAACGGATGCAGAGCTCTTATGAGTAGGAAGGTGGGGCTGAGAGTGTCTTACAGTGAATAGTCCAGTGATAGGGTTGTTCTTGTCAGAATAGACAGCTAACAAACATCAACAGTAATATATTTCAGGCGTTGGTAATCGTGAAGTGGATGAAGTCAAAGAGTTCTAGTACCTAGGGAGCAAAATAAATCATGACAGATGGAACAAGGAGGACATAAAAAGCGGACTAGCACTGGCAAAAAGAGCGTACCTGGCTCAGAGATATTTACTAGTATTAAACATAGGCCTCAATTGTAGGAAGATGTTTTTGAGATGTACATCTGGAGCACAGCATTAGTAGTAGGAGGGATGCCGGCGCGTTTGGTTTGTGTGGGTTACATACAGGTACATTTAGGAGCGAGCATACATTCACGGGCAAACCTGATTGATTCATGACCTTAACCTATTGTTATGCTAATTCATTTATGACTCACTAGGGGTTGATTTATGACACCCTGGGGATAAAACTGCTCAAGAGGAAGGACTGAGGAAGTTTATTTTCCTTATTTTGGGCGCTACCCTATTGGAAATTGGAGGGAATAGCTCAGCTCCTGCCCGCCACTCACAGCCCATTTGGAAAAATGGTGGGGAACGCTCTATCTGTGCAGAGCTATTGGTGTGGAAAGTGCATGTATTACCTTGTCCAGCAACTACATGCACTAATTACATAGTTGTACAAATCACACAACACGAAATTCAAATCAATGTCAGTAATGTGTTGATGCACTTCCGTTATTTAATCAGTCTGTGGGAGACAGGGACCTGCCACTTGGGTAGGGCTCATGGCTGCACTGTTCACCCCCACTTCTCATGACATAGTACCTGTAAGCACCCAGGAATGGAATGAAGTGCGGTATAGCAGCTGTCATTTGGGGCCACCCGTATGGGTGTCTGTCTTCAGGGATCCACTACACATGTCGAAAACCGCCCAGTGTCCTAATTACAGATTAAAATACTAAATACCAGTGACTACGGACCGGTTATCGGCCTCCTTTGATCTTGCGACCCCAAACAAAGCATCAGGTGACATCATCCAGTTGATTGGGAAATTCCAGACTCGCTTCCTCTCTTTCTGTCTGTTTCAAATAGCTACTTCTTGTTTGTGTGTGAACCAACATCTCCAAACACAAAGACAGAGGTTTTCATCTCTCCTCAGAATACTGTATTCCTATTGGCTAACGCTGGGGACAAGGCTTATGCAATTTCTATACCAAAAATAGAAGGAAATATCCATTTGCACTATCCTGTCAAATTAATTGGAGGGGTCAAATAGATTGCTTAAAACACTCACCACTACTTTACAATGATCCTCCTCCATAATGAAACATATTTTCAACTTTGATTATCACACGCAAACATTAATCAAATAAAATAAGTAAAATTATGCCACAGATGGATCTTAGCGCTGAGTACAACTGAGTTATCGTATGTACCAACTTTTGACAACAAAACACCCTCCCCCACCGCAATATTTTCACTAAACACATCTGGCGAAAGAAACGTTCTGACTGCAATCGACAGTTGAGCACCAATCTCCTGGCAGCTTCACGCCTGTTGTACCAGATGCTCAGGGGCCAGAGAGAGTGTCACCTCGGCCAGCCAGAAATCAAATCATCAATTTACACGAAGGGGAATAATTGTCCAGCGCTAACAATCGCCATACTGAAGCTTCTCACGCAATACATTCATCCGCTTCTGTCGCCACTCTACCCACATACTGGATAGTTCACTACTCAGAGGGCGCTGCAAGGGCCACCTCTGGGACTTGCCTCTGCAGCTGTGTGCAAGAGCCGACTAACCAGCGCAGCCAGAACTTTTCTTTGTGTCTACCGCTCGTGACAGCCTTAGGCCGTGACTTCCATTCTCTGACCCCTCGGGACCAGTGCTGCCGCTGGCCATAGCATGTTGCAAGAGAAGAAGCAGTGGCTCGCATGTGTACAGTACGTCTAACGAATTCCACCCTGACATAGAGCCACAGTATAAAATATCCACTTTACTCCCTGCAAGGCAGGGACTTTGTTGGCCATATACTTGGAATTTTTCAGGCAAAATGTAGATTTCTCACTCTTATACGAGTTATTTTCGAAGACAGAAGAAATCGGACCAAATACACATTTTCAACTTGCGTTACTTGTTGTGAAAATCCTGTAACAATATGGCATAGGCTACATTATCTCTAAATATTTTCTCATCAGGTAAAAAAAAATCTTATCAACTTAATAACTGCATCATCCTGCATAACTGGACTAGAATATTAAACTCATTTTTGGTTCATGGCAGAGTGATAAATGCATGTTTTGCCTCTGTCGCAGGATGCTTCCTCACTTTGGAACCTTGAAGTAAAAAAATGCTTTGTCACATACGAAGTGTCTAAACAGCACAGATAAGTTGTAAATATCAGGTTTATATGCGTATTCATATTTTCCCGGCGCAAACTCTGTTCTATAAAATTTCGGGCATGCAGCTGCATAAATTCGACTTCTTCTACTAAGATTTCGGCTGAATACCGTCCAATCACGTCGGCTCACTCTGAAGATGGCTGGACGGTATTCAGCCGAAATATTATAAATCGAATTTATGCGGCTGCATGCCAGAAATTTTATGGAATCAGGTTTATACTATGTATCACATTATAAATTCGGCAATATAACTGATTTTGTTACTATGGTCATCTCTCCCTGCGCAGGTGGGAGACTGAAATTTTGGTAAAAGATCTCGCCACAACGAAGAAACGCCTGATTACCACTCCTACTCCCGGATAGTATGTCTGGCATTTATTGATATCAAATACATAAACTAAGTAACTAAACTGATGATGAGAGTCACTTTCCACGATAAACAATTTTTTGTCCAGCTGTCGGATTACACTAGCGAGATAGCACAGTCACGCTAAGGTTGACAATCATACTACATTTCCAAGCAATGACAGAATATGTGGCGAGAAGTGATGTCACGAACATATGAGCAGAAGAGACGTAAAATCGGTAGAACTGCTTAAATTGACGGAAAATACGTATAAAATGTGGGAAAATCGAGCGAGAATGGGTGAGTATTTGCATGTTCTCTTGGTGCAGGGTAATTCTTGTACATGGGAACGAGTGTGTGACATTTCCGTTAATGCGAGAAAAAGTGTCATGGCAACCCTGGGAACCAGGGAAAGAATCATTTTTCGTGGACAGTGATATGACAGTTGGAATAGATTGTTGAATGTGAATGACCACCAAATGTTGAGTAATAAGTTTAGATATGTAGCATCACAAGCCCAGGTGTTACCTCAAACTTGTTGGTAACCACATTATCGATTTTTATGAAGTGTCCTTAGCCTAAGCGCATTGTATTACTGGCTTCGGGGCTGCAATATACAACTACAGAATAGATCACATGTTTGACCCTGCGCAACACTGTTTACATGTTTTAAATACTTGTTTTAACTCTAATAAACAGTATTTACAATTTGCTTCCCTGTAATCTCTATCAATCACAACCATGCAGTGTCAGCTGAAAAAGTCTTACAGAACAGTTGCTGCATGGTTTTTAACAACACTCTGATGTATGTCTATTGAGGTAATAGGGATACATACAAGTTGCGTGCCCCCCCCCCCCCCCCCCCCCTGCGGGTCCGGGGTAAGAATAGGCGCGAGGTATGCCTGCCTGTCGTAAGAGGCGACTAAAAGGAGTCCCTCCCCCGCAAGGGGGTAGTTTGCGCCTGCGTCCGCAGACGGACGGTTCAACGACTTACATTTGTGGTCATTTTGGTTTTTCGCTTATTCTGGTTTCTTTCGTCCTTTGTATGTTTCCTTTCTTTGTCTTTCTCTCTCTCTCACTGTCTTCCTTACTTTTTACCTTGCCTTCTTCTCCTTGCCTTCTTCTCCTTGACTTCTTCTCCTTGCCTTCTTGTCCATCCTATGGTCTCCGCCTCGGCGTTTGAGATAGTCTGTCCATTCTCTTCCTCTCTCCCTTTATTTTACTATTCTTCTTTCCTACCTGTGCATGCCTGAAGGCCGACCCATGGGTTCGCACGCGTAGCCGGTGACGGGGTAACGCGTAATTCCCCGCCCTGGGTAGACAAGTAAGGCACGCACGTACCCCCTGCTAAAGGCCAGGCCCAGGGAGGGGTGATTGCCTGAGCTGACATCTTCCAACTATGCCGATTGGTCCCTCTGTTCGTTTCTCGCGAGGTGTGACCTGAGGTGTAAACATTCACCTAAGCGGGAGCGACCTCTGAGAGGGCCCCCACAAGGAAGGAGCGCGCCATCGGAGACGCTGGCAATCATGGGGGATTCATCAGCAAGGAATTTCTCTTCTTCTCTCTCGACTTGACCAGCCACCAGTGACAAAAAGTACTACCGTCTGTCCCAAAGTTCCTCGAAGTTTCTAGATCTGAGGACGGCAAGGATTTTTCATCTGTCAACCCTTTCGTTATACAGAAGGGCGTAGATGCCATAGCCGGACCTGTCAAGTCTTGTACCAGGATGCGTAACGGTACCTTGTTGTTGGAAACTGAGAGCGCTTTTCAGGCACAAAAACTCCTTTGGGCCACACTCCTGTACACGTTTCCTGTCCGGGTGGAGGCTCACCGCACTTTGAATTCGTCACGTGATGTGGTATCTACTAGATCACTCGACGTATTGACCGAAGAGGAGATTCCGTCTTTCCTCGCTGAGCACGGCGTGACCGCTGTCGATAGGGTCATGAAAAAGGTCGATAATGACCTCTTACCGACCAGGACACTTTTCTTGATCTTTGATAGTGTTCAGCTGCCGTCGCGCATCAAAGCGGTCTATGAGGTTATTTCTGTTCGCCCCTATGTCCCGACACCTACGCGCTGCTGCCAGTGTCAGCGTTTTAATCACACCCGCCAGTCTTGTTCTAATGCGGCTAAATGCGTCACTTGTAGCAGGGACGCCCATGAGGGTGACTGTCCACCTCCGTCTCCTCGTTGCGTGAACTGTCAGAGTGACCATGCAGCGTCCTCCCGCGACTGTCCCATCTACAAGGATGAAAGCAGTATACAGGAAATTCGGGTCAAAGAGAAAGTGTCCACCTCGGCTGCTCGCAAGCTATTTGCTAGTAGGAAGCCCACGCTCCTCCCAGCGGGGAAATGCCGTACTGTCCTCGCCTCTCCTCGGTCCACCAGGGGGGTGTCGACGCAGACATGCGATCTGACCTTTAGCTCTACGGTCGTTCGTTCGGCCAGTGCTAAGATCGCTCCGTCAACGTCTCCTCTTCCTCCCGTCACCCCTAAGATACAAGCACCTTCATCAGCTTCTGCCAAGACTAAGACCCAGAAGTCAGATGCACGGGCTTTCAAGAAGGAACCGTCCCGTGAAGATTTCCTACGTACCCCGAACTCCTAGCCATCGACCAGTACTTCGACTAAGCGACCTTCCAAGAAGGCTCATAGGAAGCGAAGTTCTCCTTCTCTGCCACGGGGCGTTTCTTCTCCTGCGCCACCCAGCAGTTGCCGCCCCAGGCCGTCGTCCGTTTCGCCTGGCCGCACAGCTAGTAGCCGAACATCTGGCCGTTCACCGGCGGAGGAAGCTCTCCTCCTGCCCATCTTCACGAACCTATTGAAAAAATGGACGTTGACTCTCCGCCTATTGATAGCGGCAGCAATGCTCGCTCGTAGCCAGGCCCTCAGAGGCCTTCGAGGTGACCCCTTCTTGCTTCTCCTTTTTCTTTTTCTTCTCACGATGGCACTTCTTCATTGGAATATTCGGGGCATTCGCTGCAACCGAGAGGACTTAAAGTTGCTGCTACACTTGCACTGTCCGCTCGTAGTAGCTCTCCAGGAAACGAAGCTACGCGCCGATTACCGGTCCACTGGTGGACCGCAGCGTGTAGAAACGCTTTACGTGCTCGTCGACGTGCTTTACGCACCTTTAAACGCCACCCTACGATGGCGAATGGTATTAATTATAAACGATTACGTGCGCAGTGTCGTCGTGTTATTAAAGAAAGCAAGAAAGCCAGCTGGGCTGCTTTCACAAGCTCCTTCAACAGCTTTACTCCTTCTTCTGTTGTCTGCGGTAGCCTGCGCCGGTTATCTGGCACTAAGGTCCACTCACCAGTTTCTGGCTTGACGGTCGTGAATGACGTCCTTGTGGCCCCTGAGGATGTCTCCAATGCCTTCGGCCGATTTTTCGTAGAGGTTTCGAGCTCCACTCATTACCACCCTGCCATTCTCCCCCGAAAACAGTCAGAGGAGGCAAGGCCACCTACCTTCCGCTCCTCGAATCACGAAAGTTATAATGCCCATTCACCATGCGGGAACTCGTAAGTGCACTTGCCCGCTCACGGTCCTCCACTCTGTGGCCTGATTCTATTCATATTCAGATGCTGAAGAACCTTTCTCCTGCGGGTAAAGGTTTTCTTCTTCGTACGTATAATCACATCTTGATTGAGGGTCATGTTCCCACATGCTGGCGCGAATCTATTGTTGTCCCAATTCCTAAGTCGGGGAAGGACAAGCACTTGCCTTCCAGTTATCGACCCATTTCCCTTACCAGCTGTGTCTGTAAGGTGATGGAACGAATGGTTAACTCTCGTTTGGTTTGGCTTCTCGAATCTCGACGCCTACTTACCAATGTACAATGTGGATTTCGTAGGCGCCGCTCTGCTGTTGACCATCTGGTTACCTTGTGGACCTTCATTATGAATGACTTCTTGCGGAAGCGCCAGACAGTGGCTGTGTTCTTTGATTTGGAGAAGGCTTACGACACCTGTTGGAGGGCGGACATTCTTCCCACCATGCCTACATGGGGCCTTCGCGGTCGTCTCCCTCTTTTTATTCATGCATTTTCAATGGGTCGAAAGTTCAGGATACGTGTGGGTTCTGTCCTGTCCGACGCCTTTCGCCAGGAGAATGGGGTGCCACAGGGCTCAGTTTTGAGCGTCGCTCACTTCCCCATACTGATCAATCCAATAATGGATTGCCTCCCAGCTGATGTATCAGGCTCCCTTTTCGTGGACGATTTTACCATCTACTGCAGCGCGCAGCGTACATGTTTTCTGCAGCGCTGTCTTCAGCGTTGTCTTGACCAATGGCTTCCGTTTTTCTGCCGAGAAGACGGTCTGTAGTAACTTCTGGCGCTACAAAGAGTTTCTCCCACCGTCCTTTCATCTCGGTCCCGTTAAGTCTCCAATTAGTGGAGACAACAAAATTTTTAGGCCTTACATTTGACAAGAACCTTAGCTGGTCTCCACATATGTCATATTTGGTTGCCCGTTGTACCCGTTCGCTAAATGTCCTCCGTGTTCTCAGCGGTACGTCGTGGGGAGCGGATCGAACCGTCCTACTTCGCCTATATCGGTCGATCGTCCACTCAAAGCTGGATTATGGGAGCTTTGTATACTCCTCTGCACGGCCGTCCATCTTACGCCGCCTCAACTTACAACATCGGGGGCTACGTCTTGCGATCGGAGCGTTCTATATGAGTTCCGTCGAGAGTCTTCATGCTGAAGCCGGTGAATTGCCACTAACCTACCGGTGCGATATACTGCTTTGTCGGTATGCCTGTCGGCTATTATCAATGCCCGACCACCCGTCTTATCATTCCTTTTTTGATGACTCTTTCGACCGTCAATAAGGGTTGTAAGTATCTGCCCTGCTACGCCCTAGAGTTCGCTTTCGTCACCTCCTTCAGCACCTTGATTTTTCGCTCCCTGCAACCTTTAGAGTGGGCGAGAGCCAAACGCCAACTTGGCTCCAGGCTCAGGTTAGCGTTCACCTTGACGTCAGCTCGCTCCTATAGGAGGTTACGCCAGCTTCGGTATACCGTTCGCGGTTTTTAAAACTTAGTCCGAAGTTCATTAATACGATCTTCATTTATACAGATGGCTCTAAGACCAATGACGGTGTCGGGTGTTCTTTTATTGTCGGGGCACACAGTTTCAAATACCGGCTCCATGGCCATTGTTCGGTAATCGCAGCTGAGCTATTTGCCCTCTATCAGGCTGTTCTTTACATCCGCCGCCACCGACATTCTGCTTATGTCATCTGCTCTGATTCCCTGATGGCCAAGTGCACCAATCTCGACTAACAGCTAACCGCGGTTAAGTCGATATATAATCCTGTTCAGCGCAGTATTCTGGTGCGCCAACATCGATCTAAGTTAAACGGGGGAATCGACGGCGATTATATTTAACCGGGGCTCTTTCCCGGTTTTCTCGACATAACCACTGTTTTAGAAGCATACGCTATTAAGATGGCGGCGCGTTTTGATGTTATGGATGGAATTGAGGAAGATTTGTTATACCTTGACCATTTAAATCGTGACCAAAATCGTGATGGAGTGATTGTGGTAAGGGGAATCCCTTTTGAAGATTATGGTGACAGGAAGTTTGAAGAGAGATTTCGTCTGTCAAAAGAAACAGTGTTGTGGTTATTAAATCAAATTAATGATAGGCTAGAATTTCCTACTGATCAGAATAACCCTGTTTCTCCGATATACAGACTTTTGATTACTTTAAGGGCACATGCAACACGTGCATTCAACATTCTTATTGGGGACAACAGTAATATACATCGTACAACAGCACAACGAATCACCAGTGATATATCAGACATCATAGCATCACTGTCTCCTCGCTTTATAAAATTTCCTACAAGAGAAGAAGTGCGCTCTGTGATGTATGGTTTTAGTCAATTGGACCGATTTCCTGGCGTTCTTGGTACCTTGGATTGTACCCATATAAGAATTCAGTCTCCTGGAGGACATAATGCTGAACTTTTCCGCAATAGGAAATCATATTTTTCCTTTAACTGTCAAACCATTAGTGATCACAATTTGTTAATAAGAGATATTGTCGCTCGATGGCCGGGCTCTGTGCACGACAGTACCATATTTCTCATCTGCGCTCGGAGAGCTCAATTTAAAAACGGAGAAATACCACAAGGTCACTTATTGGGAGATAGTGGTTATGCATGTAAATCCCACTTGTTAACTCCACTTTTAAATCCGCAAAATGAAGCAGAGCATCGATGTAACAGGTCTCATATGAAAGCTAGAAACACTGTTGAGAGAAAATACGGTATGTGGAAATGAAGATTTCCCATATTGTCTGTAGGAATAAGATGTAATCCACAGGAAGCAATGTCAATCATTGTGGGTACGGCTGTCTTGCATAATATTGCGAGGAGTACAAGCAGTGAAGAACCACCATAAGATTCTGAAATTTCTCGACTTTTAAATCAGTTACGTGATGAGAGAGGCCCCAACATTGAAGACAACGAACCAGTGCTACCTGGACAGCAGATGTATCGTGATGATACATTACCTGGAAGAGCAGTTCGCCGTGCTATAATTAATGAATATTACCGATAATCTAACATAAATTCAGACATTGTTCGTAATGAAAAATTATGATTATAGTTATGGGATTTCGCCGTATTTCAAATTTTTCAGATTATTTCAGCATGTAATCTATTTTGTTTCTGTTGTCCAGCGAACATAAAAGTACTCACTGAACTGGGTGTGTGATGCGAAATTTGAGATTTTGTTGTGCCAGGGACAGGATGTGCCGCCTACAGACAATTACCCAGCTGCTGCGTTTCTGAGATATTTTTTTAGTGTGGAACTGTTGATAATTCATTATTATAGATAAATTTCTTGCATTACATTGGTTGTGAAAGCAATGCAGTACTCTGTTATTTATATACATGTTCAGTTTCTGGGTATGTACTTAAATTTGAGAACAAATGACTCTATTACATTTAGAGAGTGTGAGAGTAAAAGCGAGTGGAATAAAATATAATGGATATTTCTATATTATGTTCACTATAGATCCTAAACATCTCTTAAATTCTCTACTGTAACAAAAAAAAGTTATCATTGCTACAAAAGGCAATGGAATTTTGTCAGCAATGTCTAATACTTTGGGGATCAGTGCAAGAGCAATAATTAGTTAAGGAGTGTGCTACTTCGGAAGATATGAAAGCAGAACCGTAATGCTGTGGGCTGATGGTACGAAGTGTCATACTTTAAGTTATTACTGAGGAAAACTCCCTCCCTCACTCTGTGACTGATATTGATGCAGTTTTTTCACATATTTAATGCTCACCTGTACAGAAGGGAATTCCTTGTCATTACATAGTGCCACAGAAAATGCCTCACTACAAATACAGTTGTGGCAGAAGTTATGGGTCGCTATCATAAACATTAGCAGGTGCAGAGTATTGCTAAGAAAGCCACACATGGTATGATTACTATAGCAGAAAACAGTGACCCATCATAGGAATGCATTTCTGAAAATATCTTGCTACAAATTTTGTTGTTATAAAAGTTATGGGTTGGCACTTAAAAAAAATTTACAGGTGCAGAGTATTGCTAGAAAAGCCACTCGATGCTAATCTCACTACTGCCCATATTAGCAATGTATTATTCAATAATGCCTCTCTACAAATACTGTTATGATAAATCTTACAGGTTTCCACCACACACATTACCAAGTGGTGTTGCTAGGAAAGCCACATACGCTATGCTTACTTTTGCAGAATAGAGAACCCACCACAGCAATATATTTCTCAACATGCCTCACTTCAAATTGTATTGTCATAAAAGATATAGGCTCCCATTACAAACATTACCAGGTGCAGAGTATTGCACGGAAAATGGCACACACAAAATTATGATTTGGAGCACTTTCCCTCATAATTTAATATGTTAGGATATTCTGGTACAAACAATGCAAAACATGATAACATAGGTCCTCATGTATATAACTGTTACAGCACATATGTTCAATCCAAAGTTAGAGTAACAAGGATGCTTTGTTACTATTATTTTGTTTCATTAACAGTCTACCTCATTGTTAAGTCATTTAAGTAGAAGTTAGCACCTGACGTTATGGCTGCAGGCTTGCAACTGACATGTAGCTTACTTGTGTAAACAGCAGTGTTGCTAATCTGTTTTTACATATGAAGTAATTCTAATTTTAAGTGATTGGATGAAACTTAGTCCAAACCAAATAAGCTGTAAGCAGATATTAGACAGACACCAACTAGGATAGAAGCCGTATCACTAACAGGACAAGCACAGAGAAATAATTTGAACTGTGAGACAACTTTAATACATTAGACAGAATACAACACAGCACAAAAAATTACAAAAATTCACTGTCACAGGAAAAAAAAGGCACGTGTCACTGGCATTTTTCTTTTTCCAGTATTTTAGTTTTTCTTTCGGGGCCAGAATCTTTAAATTTTTAATCCTCAGCTCCTTTTGGTGCTCTGTCTTCATCATGAGTAATTGGGCCTCCGGTAGTTCCGCTCTCTTCTTGCACACATTTTCAATCACTGTTCCCGAACCTGATGGCCTTGGTTTTGCAGGCATCCTGCGACGATGCCATGTATTTTTCGGCGTGTAAATGTTTTCATTGGGTTGATCAGGAGACTGTGAAACAGATTGCAGCTGGGTGACATCCACCAGAACATTATTTGGTGTCTGTATTACGACAGGTGTGTGGGAAGTGCTAGGTTGTGTGCACTCTGCTAACTCGACAACTGAAGCAGGTGGCGTGTTCTCACTGCACTGCACTGCACTGCACTCCATGTTGACAACATCCACAATCATGCTAAACTGTGCATCGGAATCATATGCATTTGTTAACGGTTTCATTGAGGAACCGACAATTTCTAATAGTTTAGCCCGATCATGGATATTGGTTTTTTGGGTAGGCTTCCCCCCACCTGTTTTATACACTTCCACCTTTTCTTCTGCAAGGTCTTTTCGAAGTCTTCTTTTCATGTTTCCATAACAGTGTTTTAGCCTGTCACAGGATCTTTTTGTCACACCTGACATTAAATAAATGTTGTAGTTCGTAGTACCATAAATTAATTCTTGTATTGTTTACATTCATAAGTCCATTTTGCATTCTGAGGCCCTTAACCTATAACTGCAATAAAAATCTAAGATCTGTATATGGCTTTTGTTTACATATCAGTTCATCAAAAAGAAAGTGGTATAGGCATATATGAAGAATACGGCACAGGGCTAAGTGAGAAACGTATGTTCAAAATTTTCAACATAAAAGCTTCCGTTACTCACATAATATTTAGTTAACAGTAGCACGGCATTGGATTTTAAATTTAAAACTAACAAAACAATTCCAACCGTAAATGTACATAGTCCTACCACGTATTTCAGTGGTACGCCAATAACAGTTTCAAATTTCAAACTAAAAGCCAGTGTGTGCCATATCCTACGCTTACGATGAACCTGGAAAAGTTATTCATTTATGAGTAAACTTACCAGGAGTAGAATTAAATTGCGCCTCCACATGGGACCACATTGCCTGTTTTTCTTTTAAGCTGCAGCCATCGGTTTTCTTGTTTTCAAGAACGGATGCATTTGCACCCACCAGCTCAAGAAGTACATCTATCGCGTACTTCGAGAAATTCTGTGTTCTTCTTTATTCCCCATTATTCTCCAAAAAAGAAACCAACAGATCAGAAATAGGTACCGAGATATGTACACACACTTCGGCTTGTCGACGGAAAAAACAGCGAAGATAGAACGTGGCACCAGCGATTATCTGTGCAATTTCATGTTTACTAACATCTTTGCATCGCCAGGGCACGTTCCATTGCAATGTAGAGAGTTTACAGCGGTCAAATGCACAGTTGGCTGACGACGGTTTGCTGACCAGCGATTAGCGTTGGTGCACTGCAGAAACATTTTAAACGCGATTTACTTTTAACCATGATCACGGGACCTTGGTTATCATGCTTTTTGACCGGGGTTGGTGCACTCGGCCATGAGCGCCATCCATAGCCTAAGTATCCGGTTCACCCTTTCGTGCACCGGATCCAACGTTCTCTTCAGCAGCTGGCGGACGAAGGTTTTCCGGTTACCTCTATGTGGCTTCCTGGCCATGTCGGTATCCCTGGGAACGAAGCTGCAGATGCCGCGGCCAAGGCTGCGGTCCTCCAGCCTCGGACAGCTTCTTGCTGTGTGCCTTCATCTGATTTTAGCTGGGTTATTTGTCAGCGTATTTTATCGCTGTGGCATGCCGATTGGTCTACACTTACTGAAAACAAGCTTCGGGCCTTGAAACCTCTCCCCTCTGCTTGGACGACCTCTTCACGCCCTTCTCGGCGAGAGGTTGTTTTGGCCCGGTTACGGATTGGACACTGCCGGTTCAGCCACCGCCATCTGCTGACGGCTGCGCCGGCGCCGTTCTGCCCATGTGGGCAAGTGCTGACGGTACGCCACATTTTAACGTCCTGTCCGAATTTTAATACACTGCGCATTGATCTTGGCCTGCCATGTACTCTGGATGAAATTTTAGCGGATGACCCAGAAGCAGCTCCTCGCGTTCTTCGTTTTATCCACTTGACAAACCTGTCTAGGGACATTTGATTATGCTGTTTTCTTTTAATCCCGTGCCTGTTAATCTGCCTTTTATGTGTTGTCCTTTTTAGTTGCTGTTTTAACATTGTGCCTCGCAGTGCATTCATAATTTAGTCTGGGCGCTCATGACCACTGTAGTTGTGCGCCATAAAACCACAAAAAAAGTTGACTGCTGTCTTTAGTGCTTTCCTGGAAAAGAGAACCATCTGCTTCTAAACTGACATGGATCTGGAATGAGATTTTCAGTCTGCAGCGGAGTGTGCGCTGATATGAAACTTGCTGTCAGATTAAAACTGTGTGCCGGACCGAGACTGGAACTCGGGACCTTTGCCTTTCGCGGGCAAGTGCTCTACCATCTGAGCTACCCAAGCTTGAAGCTGTGAGGACGGGTCGCGATTCGTGTTTGGGTAGCTCAGTTGGTAGAGCACTTGACCGTGAAAGGCAAAGGTCCCGAGTTCGAGTCTCGGTCCGGCACACACTTTTAATCTCCCAGCGAGTTTGACATGGATCTGCTTCAAAGGAAGATATAAAGTAGATGGAGTAATCGGTTGAGAGGAGTTGTAACGTGGTCTGATTTAATGACAGACTGATGTTACATTCTGGAGAGAGAGAATGTTGTGAGAGGTCATTTATCCCTGATTTAACCATCTCTTCCCACCGTTCTCTCAGGCAGTATAACCTGCGTTCGAATCATATACAACTGCATATTCTATGTGTGACTTACGTGCCTACGATTGATAACAGCAAACCTCTCCATAACGCAGTCAGTAGAGAAGTTCCATCGCATGTGTGATGAATCATGTCTATCAAACCGATGGAAAACCTATTTTGGCACCCTCCTCTAGTTGAACAAGATATATGCGAAGTTCGGCATTTCTCTTCCACATCTTGGACATAAATAGAGTCTTCAGTTTCATAACTGCTGTGATTCTAAGTTAGTGACAGGGGTTTTTGAAGTATTGCAATCACTATCACTGTGTATGCACTTGCTTGGCAGATGTGTGTGGAGGAGACTGTGTTCTGCTCATGGAGTTAAAGGAGCATGGCATGTTTCTTCACGTGTCAAACACTGAGGCTACGCTTTTGTTTATTTCCCCATACGATTCCATCGTTTAATGCGTTTTCCGTTGCTGACAGTCATTTGATACAACTGATGTGAGCGTAGCGTAATTTCCAAACCGTAATTGGATGTGAACAGTGAGCGCTATATACCTCCGGAAAACTATAGTGCATGGATAATACAGAATCTCCTTTTTTTTCTTTGGTGTAGAAGGTTTTATCATCTTAAAGCTTCTCTCCATAGTAAGTGGTATAGAACTCTTGCAGCCATGCGGAGTAGCCATGAGGTCTGAGGTGCCATGTTACAGACTGTGTAGCCCCTCCCACCTGAGGTACAAGTCCTCACTTGGGCATGGATGTGTGTGTTGTTCTTAGCATAACTTAGTTGAAGTAGTGTGTAAGTCTAGGGACCGATAATCTGACAATTTTGGTTTCTTAGGAATTCACACACATATATATATATATATATATATATATATATATATATATATATATATATATATATGTATATATTAGAACTCTTGCAGGATGAATGTATGTCAAGTGCTGGAAATATGTTTCGTGCAGTGGAGTATTAACAACATTTCAGACCATGTGACTAATATATCAGCTTCCAATACCTTCTTGGTATAGGATCTAAACACTACAACAATTTTACAGAACTGATAGCACAAGTGAGCTATGTAAAAGTGTCAAACTCTATTATTCATAAATCATATATCTTTTCTTCTTCTTAATCGTCTGTTGTACCACCGCAATACTCTCAAAACTCATGAAAGCACCTCGAGAAACTCTGTAATTGGACCGGTGATGTGAGTGGGATTGGTAAGGGAAAGTCTTCTCAGAATGGTAGTTACAGTTTTGGAATGGGAATACCAGCCTATATCACCAGCATCAGTCAGTACAAGTTTGGAACCTGTGTTATACTCTTTTTGAAAGAAAACTTTGGAGTTTTGATAATATGGAACTCAACTCGTTTTGTTCCCTCATGAGATGTTGAATGCAGCGGGTGTAATACACTCCTACTTCTGGTCAGTTCCAAATTAAATGGGAGACAATGCTGTTGGTTAAAGATAGAGGAACAGTTACGAGATGCATAGAGAGAGGCCATCTAAGGTTTTGCTTAGGGTCCTTAGCCGTAGGTTCAATGACAGGGAAGCTCATTTCGAAACAGAGGGCAGAGTGCTAGAACTCTGAACTCCCAACTTTATCCTACGAATGTGACTATACTTCGTGAGTCACATCCATGTAGGGGGAGATGGAAAACGATAATAAAATCCTACAGAATTTATGAATTGTTTCAGATAAGAGAGGTAGTTTTTGCACCTTCTCTCTGCTGATGGCTATTCCCTGTACTAAGAAACAGTATTTGTGTCATGTGGTGCACGTAGTGTAAAGGGTTCGCGATGTGTCCGCATACATATAACATTCAAAAGTAATGGAGGGTACGGTTTAGCGATGACAGGGAAATTGAGAATCATGCTGTCACGTAATTGGCTGACAGCATCGCGAGATTGACGTGATCAGACGTTTTGTTGACATGACCAGTCGTCGAGATTGCTGGTTTGGAACTAGAGTAAATGGGTGAAATGCGTTTAAATTATGGGAAACCCATGAAACATACAAAAATTGATGGAAAATACGTAAAACTGATGAAAATACAACAAAAATGTGGGGGATGAGGATACTTACATGCCCACCTGTGTGTATGAAAATCATCCCATTCCTCCACCATTCATGCTCTATTGGTTCAAGTCCTGCAGAATACCACCTTGTTCCACATGCGATTATGTATCATACAGTGAGTCATAAAAATGAAATACACAGTTTCTAACGATTTGGTGGTAAGGATGATTGCCACTTGATCATATACTTGCCAATATACCCTGCCAATAAGAGGCAATAAGAGGTCCTTCAAAAACAGAACACTGAGACATCTGCTAACCCATCACTGTAGGACACAAGTTTAAATGTAGAGGTCATCATCTTCATAGAACTGTTAGGAGACGCTCCTCAAATCTGCAAACTCTTCCAGTTTCCATACACTGTGATGTCTTCCATGTTTTTCTCAATAAGAAAAACAACTGTATCTTTTATTTCAAACATTCAATGTCCAGCTCTCTGTGGGAGCCTATGGGTCGAAATGTGTTAACCTTAGTGTAGCACTTGACACAGACTTGAAACTGATTGTGGAAAAACGGAATGTATGGCAGTGTACAAATCTGTAGTCATACCCTGCTTCGACGTGTTACAGCAGAAAAACATGAAAGAGCAACACAATAACCATTTATTGTGATTGATAGTCTGTGGGATATTGTTCTCCTACAGTATGGGCAACAACAGTTTACGCAGGTCTGTGCAAGTGACTTTGGTCGCTGTCCACTAGGTCCAATGGGCTAATACATGTATATTTAATAGGATGACCACAAATGGTCTATGTCAACATGCATATGGTAATTGTTTTTGGCATATCAGGAGACAGGGACGCAGTAATAATGGGTACCCTATCAGGTGATGTTAGCGAAGTTTTTACAGTCCGTGATTTTACTTCATTGGATGTTATAAAAATACGTGGAGTAAGAGAGAGAGAGAGAGAGAGAGAGAGAGACTGTGATGTCAACAAAGTCTCTGACACCATTATACTGCCATATTCCTAACGTAGTAATCACAGGAACATAAAACAGAAGATCAGGACATGTACAGGGTGATATTTATAGACCATCATTCGATACTGATGGATGTAGGTGTTAGACTTCTTCTGAATTTCCTTGCGCAGTCTGCTTATTCTCTGGATGGTTGTGAATATCCTCTTGTATGTTAGTGTGCTATTTTTCTCAGTGTGATAAGTCTCTACGTAATTGGTGATGGGTGGAGGACAAGATAGCCTTCTAACTAATGGAACATTGCTGTTGTAATGTCTAGAGATTTCGAGAGAGTAAGCAGTGGCCTGTGCTAGGTGGGGAAAACACGTGTATTTAAATGGTGTACATCGAAGAATGGAAGATCGTGGGAATATGGCAGGTGAATGATGCTTTGACGAAAGGGGAGTTGAGGTGTTTCTTCTAAGTGTTGTGGACAAACATATTACAATCTCTCAGAGACATCTCACGAAGTTACCGCAATGAGAAAATTAGGGCCTAATGTGAAGGTTGCTATGCAAAGACAATCTGTGTGTTTGCAGACATTGGTTCACACACAAACAGGCAGTAGCTACTTGAGAGAGACGGAACAGGAAGCGAGATAGGAATTTCCCAATCAACAGAATGCTGCCATCTGCTGCTTTCGTTGGCATTGCGAGATCAAAGGAGGCCGACATTGGGTCTGTGGTCGGCGGTATTTACGAGGTTCTTCTTCTTTATCAATTCTTTATTGAACCTAATGAGAATTACACATACAAAAGTATTGTGCTTTACCTACACACCCTACTTTTCCACGTAATCTCCATCCTGTTTTATGGCCACCTTCCAGCGCGAAACAAAGGCATGTATACCCTGTCAGTACGAGTCCTTGTCCTGGTGGCGGAGCCAGTGCTTCACTCTGTGAACTTCCTTTGCTGATTGACAGATGCAGCGCCAACTCCCGAGTTGTAATGCGTCTGTCCTCTCGAATGACATCAGCTCGCTGCAAATCGTGGAGCTCCGCCTAACTGCAGAATGATGACTCCACCCTCTATGCCCAGTAACTAAGTCTACTTCTGTTGACAGCAAATGTTCCACAGACTTTGGACAAGCGCTTTTGAATATTCCCCACAGTGTCTTTCTCTGCAGTTAGAAATTCGATGATGGCAAGTTGCTTGTAATGTACATCACCTACAGATGCCATTTTGAAACCGTCCTGCAGCTACGCTATCTGTCAGAAGTGACAGAAACTTGGTGCACTCACTCAGGAGACTTCAAGTATATATACATGTAATGCATATATGTAACGTTTCGCATTTGTAGCTTTGTTTTGGGCTGAGAAAAAGACTGTGATGCATTAAAATCTGGGCAATGCTTTTAATATCATGATCTGTAATTAGGACATTGGGTGGTTTTTTAACTCCATGGTTGTGCCAGCACAGCAGACACGCAGGAAGGACCCCAGACTGGTGGCTATTACACTGCATTTCATTCCATTCCTCAGTGCTTACAGTTGTTATGCTATGGGAAGTGGGATGATATCTGCAGACCTCTACCCAAGGGGGGGAGCCCTGACTCCCACAAAATGATTAAATAAAGAATACGCATCAACACATTTTGTACACTGATTTGAACTTCATGTTGTGAGATATTTCCAGCCCTACCAGTTCAGTGACTTTCTCCACCTATTTTTTTGGGTGGGCTGGGAAGGGATGGGGCCAGGGGTTGTGGGTGGGACGACCTCATGTGGTGGCCTTGTGGATTAGCTCAGTCAATCCCTGCAGGTCAAGTTGAGTGCATATGCGAAATTTTTCCATAACATAATACATCCAACTGCACCAGTGTAATTACGTATTTAGGGTATGTAGTTGATGGATGCACCTTCCACACAAGGAGCTCTGTACAGACTGAGCGTTTCCCGCCATTTCTCCAGGTGGAGGGGGGGGGGGAGGTAAAGGGAGAGGAGATTGTACCTTTCCCCACCAACCTTCAACATGGTAGCATACAAAATGGAGAAAATAACCCATGTACTTGGTCTCCAGCTGCTCAGCACAGATGAAGCCTTTTTCCACCAATTTCCAAATTGGGGAGGAGAGGAGCAGTGGGAGGGGATACGGAGGGCTGGGGGATTTGCCAGGAGAGTGAAGGGGTAAATAATTGATCAAATTACTAATTAGTCAATAATTTGATATCAGAATTGTGCTTGTATTGGAGAGGGGGAGGGGTAAGGTCTGGGGATCTCCCAGAGGGGTCGGGGAGGAGGAAGGTGTGGGGGTTTCTCAGAAGGATGGGCTGCCACAGTATTAGAGGGAGCTGGAGAGGGTGAAATCTGTAGAGGAAGACAGAAATCTGAACATGTGTAACAAATAAATGAGGATGTATGTTGCAACAAGTGCTACTCTGAAACGAAAACGTTTGCACAGCAGGAGTGAAATTCGTGGCGTGCTGTATCAAACCAGCGAGTCAGAACAGTGAAGAATTTTTTTAAAGTATTTTTTCTCCAGTTAGTCGGGACCCCACGGCTGTTATGAACATAAGAAAACTGTGGGTTCAGGAATGCCACATTAAACACAGTGCAGGACCTCAGGGTCCCCAAGCGACTGGCGCTCTAGGGAATGGACTTCACCCGGCTGTGCAGAATCTTATAGCTACGGCCAC
The DNA here is from genome assembly GCF_021461395.2 of Schistocerca americana. NCBI lineage: Eukaryota > Metazoa > Arthropoda > Insecta > Orthoptera > Acrididae > Schistocerca > Schistocerca americana. Next base: position 693,492,936 of record NC_060122.1, read on the forward strand.
CGAATCAGGAAATTGGCATGTTAGTAGGAACTAATGTGTCCACAGTGCCACGACGACGTGTGGAGCATCAACGGCTGTCGTGGGCTTGCGACACTTGTTGCATCTCCCCTGGACCTGGCAGCAGTGGAGGTCGCGCTGACAGTGGTGCAAACGACGACGACACAGGACCTACAAGAGAATTAATATACGTGTAAGCAGCTGAATCCCCCATTGAAATTATTTTTTACAGTCATTAAATATTTATTAACTGACAGGGACGGAGCTCAGATTGCGAAGCATTTTAACAGTTATGAATGAAACGAAGATGTTCCAGTTCAGAAAAGAACTGACATCAACAGTACCCATAGAGTCATCCAAGTTTAGTCCGAATCGATGGCCATTCGGATTAGCACCCTTGTAGCTGCCAACGGTGGCGTTCTCAACATTTAATGTAGCAAACTGTATACCCCCAAAGGCATACGGATACTCATTCTTCGAAGTATTCTGCATACTCACAAACATAAAAATTTCGATATTTTCTAGTCATCCTGGTTGCAGTTTTACTAGTCAGCAGTGTAATGAATTGCTTCAGGATGTGGACTTCAAATAGTAAGCCGAAATACCAAACATATTTTTGTGATGTTCTGTAGTTTCATATTATCTTGAGTCTGAAACATCACCATATACGTCAGTACTTCTACTCACCCCAATAACGCGCTTTTCTATTTCACGTTTCGCAGGAGTATTACACTCTGTTTGTTGTTACTTCTTCAGCTCTTTGTCCTTGCCTTTGCAAAGAAAATATAAATCCGAAGTTTAGGCTTTCCGATGTACTGTATGTGTTGAAATGCTTTACCATAGGACCCTGAGGATATTTGATGCTTCTCTTCGTTTTTGTAATGTAAGTATTGTTTTCGCCATTAACCATAACAGTGATTTGAGGAATTTCTTCATTGGTGTCTCTTGAGTTATTCCCTTTCGTCTACCTTTTCTTGTGCCTTTACCCCGCTGCGGTGCATCGTCGAAATGTTGTTAATGGATTGGGCTTGGTTAATTTAAAGGGTGACCAGATGCTCTTACTGTCATCTCTCTGTTACCACCCACGATGGTGTGTGTGCGCCCTAACTGCATGTATGTAGTGTTATTCATCAGCGAAAATGTTCTAAGTGTTTTCGAATCTCGTAACTGTGGCGGGACTTTGGTACCAGCCCAGTATTCACATAGTGGGATGTGAGAAACCGCCTAAAATCCATCCAGTTATTGACCAACAGTTATTGTCACTAAGTTTAAGTGTTAAGTCGAGATGCCTAGCGTGCTTAAGTAACTGAATTCCAAGCCCGAATAAATTCGAGTAATTACAGTCCTTGGGTCCAGCAGACAGCGAACTTAAAAGTATTACACAAACTTTAAAGAAATTTTAATTGCTAACATTCTTTAACTTGACTAGAAGTATGATTCTGCGAGAATGAGTCAAATTTACAAATTGAGTAGAACTTGTAAAGACTGATACAGCGTCGTGGTTTTAACGAACAGAGATGTTGTAGAAGATGCAGTCTCTGCATGCAGTTGTAGAGAAATTAGCTCTTCCTCGCTCGTTTACTGTCCTAGGTGGCATCCCCACAGGCCTGGTCATCGTTAATACCTCAAGCGAAGTGTAACTTTTTTTGTTTTGGGGGGGGGGGGGGGGGGGTCATCAGTCTTGTCACTGGTTTGATGCGACCCGCCATGAATTGCTCTCCAGTGCCAAACTCTTCATCTCAGAGTAGCATTTGCAACCTACTTCCTCAATTATTTGTTGGATGTATTCCAGTCTCTGTCTTCCTCTACAGTTTTTGCTGTCTGGAGCCGTAGTACCGTAGAGGTCATTCCCTCATGTCTTAACAGATGTCGTATCACCCTGTCCCTTCTCCTTGTCAGTGTTTTCCCTCCTCTCCGATTTTGCGAAGAATCTCCTCATTCCTAGCCTTACAAGTCCACCTAATTTGCAACATTCGCCTGTAGCACCACATCTCAAACGCTTCGATTCTCTTCTGTTCCGGTTTTCCCACAGTCCGCTTTTCACTACCGGACAATGCTCTACTTCAAAGATAAATTCTCAGAAATTTCTTCCTCAAATTAAGGCCTAATTTGGACACAGAGAGACTGTTCTCATTTCTGCTACATCTCATTATTTTCGCCTTTCTTCGGTTTACTCTCAGTCCATATTCAGGACTCATTACATTATTCATTCCATTCAGCATATCATGCAATTCTTCTTCACTTTCACACAGGTTAGAAATGTCATCAGCGATTCGTATCATAGATATCTTTTACCTTGAATTTTAATTCCAGTCCTGAATCTTTCTTTTATTTCGACGTACTAATTGAACAGTAGGGGTGAAAGACTACGTCCCTGTCTTACAGCCTTTTTAATCTCAGCGCTTCGTTCTTGGCACTTGGCTCTTGTACATATTGTATATTAGCCGTCTCTCCCTATCGCTTACCCCAATGTTTCTCAGAATTCCGAACACCTTCCATCATTTTGTATTGTCAAATGTTTTTCCCAGGTCTACAAATCCAATGGACGTGTATTGATTTATCCTTAGTCTTGCTTCCATTATCAACCGCAACTTCAAAATTGCTCCCTGGTGCGTTTTTCTCTTCTGAAGCCAAAATGATAGTCATCCAGCGCATACTCAATTTTCGTTTCCATCCTTCTGTGTATTATTCTGTAGATGATACTTCTCCAAAAGCCAGACGGTGCGTCGCCAGGTTCATACACTCTACACACCAACGTGAATAGTCGTCTCTTTGGCACTTCCCCTATTAACTTTAGAAATTCTGATGGAATGTTGTCTATCCCTTCTGCCTTATATATTCACAAGTACTCCAAAGCTCTTTTAAATTCTGATTTTAATACTAGATACAATATCTCCTCTAAATCGACTCCTGTTTCTACTTCTGTCACATCGGACGAAACTTCCCCCTCAAAGACACCGTCAGTGTACTCTTTCCACCTACCTGCTCTATCCTCTGTATTTAAAAGTGGAATTCCCGTGGCACTCTTAATATTACCACCTTTGCTTTTTATGTCACAGAAGGTTGTTTTGATTTTCCCACATGTTGAGTCAGTCCTTCTGACAATCATTTCTATTTCGATTCCTTCACATTTCTCATGCCGCCATTTCGCATTAGCTTCCTTGCACTTACTATTTATTTCATTTTGCAGCGACTTGTATTTCTGTATTTCTAAATTTCCGTTACGTTTTTGTGCTTCCTTCTTTCATTGATCAACTGAAATATTTCACCTGTTACCCATGGTTCCTTCGCAGTTACCTTCTTTGTACCTATGTTTTTCTTTCCGACTTCGGTGACTGCACTTCTTGGAGATGTCAATTCCTCTTCATGTGTACTGCCTATTAACCTAATCGTTGTTGGTGTGTCTATAGCCTTAGAGAACTTCAAGGGTGTCTCGCCATCCTTTAGTACTTCTACAGGGTGAGTCACCTAACATTACCGCTGGATATATTTCGTAAACCACATCAAATACTGACGAATCGATTCCACAGACCGAACGTGAGGAGAGGGGCTAGTGTAATTGTTTAATACAAACCATACAAAAATGCACGGAAGTATGTTTTTTTAACACAAACCTACGTTTTTTAAAATCGGACCCCGTTAGTTTTGTTAGCACATCTGAACATATAAACAAATATGTAATCAGTGCCGTTTGTTGCATTGTAAAATGTTAATTACATCCGGAGATATTGTAACCTAAAGTTGACGCTTGAGTACCACTCCTCCGCTGTTCGATCGTGTGTATCGGAGAGCACCGAATTACGTAGGGATCCAAAGGGAACGGTGATGGACCTTAGGTACAGAAGAGACTTGAACAGCACATTACGTCCACATGCTAAATCTTTTTATTGGTCTTTTTCACTGACGCACTTGTACATTACCATTAGGGGTGAGTTACACGTACACACGTGGTTTCCGTTTTCAATTACGGAGTGGAATAAAGTGTGTCCCGACATGTCAGGCCAATAGCTGTTCAATGTGGTGGCCATCATTTGCTGCACACAATTGCAATCTCTGGCGTAATGAATGTCGTTCACGCCGCAGTACATCTGGTGTAATGTCGCCGCAGGCTGCCACAATACGTTGTTTCATATCCTCTGGGGTTGTAGGCACATCACGGTACACACGGTACATGATGGCCACCACATTGAACATCTATTGGCCTGACATGTCGGGACACACTCTATTCCACTCCGTAATTGAAAACGGAAACCACGTGTGTACGTGTACCTCACCTCTCATGGTAATGTACATGTGAGTCAGTGAAAAAGACCAATGAAAAGGTGTTAGCATGTGGATGTAATGTGTTGTTCCAGTCTCTTCTGTACCTAAGGTCCATCACCGTTCTCTTTGGATCGCTACGTAATTCGGTGCTCTCCGATACACACGATCGAACAGCGGAGGAGTGGTACTCAAGCGTCAACTTTAGGTTACAATATCTCCGGATGTAATTAACATTTTACAATGCAACAAACGGCACTGATTACGTATTTGTTTATATATTCAGATGTGCTAACAAAACTAACGTGGTTCCATTTAAAAAAACGTAGGTTTGTGTTAAAAAACATACTTCCGTGCATTTTTGCATGGTTTGTATTAAACAATTACACTAGCCCCTCTCCTCACGTTCGGTGCGTGGAATCGGTTCGTCAGTATTTGATGTGGTTTACGAAATATATCCAACGGTAACGTTAGGTGACTCACCCTGTATATCCCACTTCTTTGCATATTGATTCTCCCTGACTAATCTCTTGAACTTCAGCCTACTCATCATCAGTACAAAATTGTGATCTGATTCTGTATCTGGTCCTGGGTACTCCTTGCAATCCAGTATCTTGTTTCTGAATCTCTGTCCGATCATGATGTAATCTAACTGAAATATTCCCATATCATTCGGCCTTTTCCAGGTTTAACTCCTCTCCCTGTGATTCTTCAGCAGAGTATTTGCTATTACTAACTGAAATTAATTACAGAACACAATTAGTCTTTCTCCTCTCTCATTCCTTGTCCCCATATTCACCTGTAATCTTTTCTTCTACTTCTTCCCCTACAACTGCTTTTCAGTCCCCCATCACTCTTAGATTTTCACCTCCCTTTTTGTTCTGTGTTATCCTTTTAATATTCTCATATACTTCTTCTACCTCTTCCTCATCAGCCTGCAACGTCAGCATGCAGCCGTAAGTGTCGCTGTCGATGTTGGTTTGCTGTCGATTCTGATAAGAACAATCCTGTCACGAAACTGTTTACTGAAACGCACTCTTTGCCCTACTTTAATATTCATAACGAATCCTGATCCGGTTATACCAATGTCTGCTGCTGTAGATATTACACTACACTCATCTGATCAGAAATCCTTGTTTTCTTTCCATTTCACTTCACTGACCCGTATTATATCTAGATTTAGCGTTTGCATTTCCCTTTTCAAATTTTCAAGCTTCCCTATCGCATTGAAGCTTCTTACATTCACACCCCGGTTCTAGAACGTTATCCTTGCGTTGATTATTCAGTCTCTTTGTCATGGTTATCTCCCACTTGGCTGCCACCACCCCCACGTGTGTTCGCCCCAGCTAATTGACTAACAGATCAACAGAGAGTGCAAAACTGCCGCAATATCGGATAATGCAAAAAAAGTAATAAGGCCCTGTGACTCCTGATTGAACTGCGGTGGCAGTGTTGACATTAATTGTTTCAGAATTGATCTCTTTTAATTAAAAAGGGGTGCACATTGATGTTATATTCAGCTATTGAACACCAGATGCAAATGTTGAACGTAAAATTAATTAAGAAAGTGACTTGGGATTTCAACTACTTGATTGAAAACAGATGCAGTCAATTAGCACAAATTAATTTAAACCCCGACCTTCAATCATCACATTACACGACTCTCCTATCAGGCAGTTGTAATAAATTGCATTTGCGTGGAGTAAAGCGCAATAACTCAAAAGTAATTCCTATCGACTGACCCATGCGTAATGCGAAGTGCGAGAAGAATTCTACAATACACAGCCCATGAAACCCTTGAGGAAACTTCGCCGATGTGATCCAACAAATTAATCAGTGGCCAGAGCGGGCGCAATATCACCGAATACAGCGTGGTGGAGTGGCGTCATTGTGCAGACGTCGGCCAACCTCGTGATGCCGCAAGGCTGCACTCGTCTGTTCACTCCTAGCTATCTTGCTCACCACATAGCTGAACCAAAACTTCCTATCTACAAGCTCAATCGTTCCATTTGCTAAGTTCTAAACTGTAGAGATGCTCACTCTTTCTCAGGCAAGCTGAGTAAAGAACACCACGTCCGCACTCTAGGCAAGCTGGGAACGGAAGACCACTATGGAGACTTCTCCCAGTCCACTCTTCACCTCGGTTTCCCCTCCAGCAAAATCACTTACGCCAATTGCAGCGCAAGTCACATTAATTCTGTGCCGACCAATGCCTGCTAGGGAAGTGAACAAATTCCCACAAAATCTCCCTTCCTCTCAACTTCTGCTATTTAGCTCCTCCCAGGCCATCCATCAAGGTTAGCATCTGCACAAAACATCAATTTTTCCAGAATTCTGACTCCCAGGAGAGTACTTCAGATTCCTTGGTCCTATGTTCCCATCGGAGGCCAGCGTATTTCATTCTGTCGCTCTTCACCTGATTTACTTCAGACTCTGCAGACCGTGAATTCAGCGTGAATTTGCTATAGTCACGAACACGCATATTTTGGCCTCTGTTGACTGCTCCACCTTAGTTTTGCGTGGCTTTCTCGCATGCTTCACTGAAAATGGGACGACGGACATTTATCAACAGGCATACAAGTTCTCCGTCTGCTTCCTGGTACACCAGCATGAGGTCAACCACCCCCTCACTGTCACTCATCTTGAGGCAGCTGGAGTCCGCGCCCTGTTACAGCTTTCTCAAGAGTTTGAGCCGCCCTAAGCTGCCTATTCTCGCTTCCCTTCGCCGCTCTTCAGCCGCGCGCCGTGGTCAACTCGAATACTTCACTGGGATAAACTAGCCTCCAGTAAATCGACACGTTTCCATAAAGTTTTCATGTTGTGTGAATTACTTTAAAACCATCACCCGACATTAATTATTCCAATACGTCCATACTATACCCTCTACAAGATGCATTGTGCCTTGTCAGTCATTTTTGTTCAGCCCTACTGTTCGCTCAACGTGAGTTAGGTGATCTTTAATGACTTCATGTAAGGGGCATAGTTCTTGCCATCTTACACAGTAACGACAACAGAACCATGACATATAAGACGAAACCACTGAATTTGATAAAACAGTTTAAGAAAAGTTACTGATAATCGATAAAACTCTGTCTTCAGAGGTTCTTTCCCTTTGTTGTAAGGATAAACAATTAAATAAAAGACTCGAGAATGTCCAAATAACAATGTTTTATAACCAGTCTAACGTGACAGGAGAACAGTCTTCGAAACAGGTAGGTAACGTCTTTACAATGTGTTTAAATCAAATACAGCAAATAATTGAGGTTTACTTAGAAGGAATTCATTAAAAGGAAATCCAAACAATTTAAGATGGTTGACATGAAAACACCAAGCATCAAGCAATGTGGTCCGGACTAATGGTTCTGAAATTGCATAGGGCAACCTCCTTTTCTAAGCAACCAGTGAGTACTCACCCCAAGGCATAACATACAATGACAATGTGATGAACAGAGAATTTTAAGTGAAACGATTAAAAACCTAAATCAACAGATTACACACTGGCGGCGTAGACAGAATAGTTGTCATAAGTCTCTAAAAGATAATAAGGCAACTGGTCAACGCAACCATCCCCATTTACACCTGAATGTAAAGAATATCAGTGGCCAACCAACATGCAGCTTCAAATCACGCCACGGGGTGGAAACAGTAAATACTTGTACTAAACCGTTGCGCGGGATGGAAAACATAGGTAGAAGGGGGACGTGAACAGCTGGCTGGTGAACCTTATTTACGTTAAACACAAGCTTAGCTTGGAAGTACAACCCACCAAAATAAATGAAAAAGTTTTGCACCCATGAGACGCAGAAGCTTGCGGGCTCCAACAAACTAAAGAAAATTTACATATCCCAAGCAGTCCAAAACACCAATTTACCAAGTTCAAATTATTATGTTTTCATACGATCGACACGCTTCTCAAATCGACTGGCCAGACACTGTAGTAGGGAACATTAGAAGATGTCCAATATAGGAGTAGCAAGACGAACAGGCGGAGGAACCAAACCAGTCAAAATTATCACGCTCACAGCGTGGTCTCGGCACCGAAGTAACGAACTAAAAGTATCTCACCGAGCATCCAAAGCCTCTGTGCGGTGACAAACAGTGGGAAAACTTGGAGCTTCCAGGAGAGGCTTGGGAGACGTCGATCCACCGTCCGACTCCAAATATTGCCGGCCAAAAGGATAATGTGTCCACTTCTATTTGCGCTGCACGACCCTCGTATCCGGAAATTGCTCAGCTAGGCAAACTTGGAAGTCGTAGAACAAACAGCCACCCCTTTGCCTGCGCTATAAGTGCTGCTTCACTCACTCTCTCTCTCTCAGAAAACGCCCTCAAAGCCGCTTACGACAAATATGCCAAGCCCCCTTCACGCCAAATACCGTATTCCAGGAGACGTGGCGCGAGTTGTCGATAGTGCAATGGTTCAAACAACATAGTCACTCCAGACCCAGCAGGCCTTACATCGTTTGATGTCACGTTAATGCATACTTGTTCTTCAATTGACGAACAATCATCACATCACACAAGGACTAAAACAAAAGACACACAAAACGCTGAAAAAGCAACCACATTTAAACCTATAATGGAGGGAGAAAGAAAATACGTATTTGGGGCGAAACTGATATGAGAATCAGTGAGCATCAACAGGGAATGGACACACAGCAGCAACATAAACATCGTGTTTCGTAGAGCGTAAAAGTGTTACTTGCGAGTGAAGTACCGCAAAAACATGTACTGTATTTGTGTGTGCATTTCAACAACAGTTGAGGATGCAGATGGTAACTGTTTTTTTTTTTTTTTGCAATAATTGTAATTATATGTACTCTCATGTTTTGAAAGACCTTTTTTTATTTTTAGGATAAATGTTTCAAAACGACTTCCTCTGTCTTTATTGTAAGCGGTTATCTGTAGGCTGCGTGGTACTTTGAACAAATATTGTTTATAAAATTATGTCACTGAAATACAACGAAGTCACAGAACTTTCAAATCTTACTATATATTATCTCGACGAATATAATGGAGGAGCTTTATTAGTACCATAGATTATCTCGACGAATATAATGGAGGAGCTTTCGTAGCAATGGGGCATGGAAAGGGTTGACGGGTGCTGAAAGGCTGCCTATACAAAGTAGGCTATGTTATCCAGCATCTAAAGAAATCAGGACTGCTAGTTATGTTGGTCCATTAGAGACACTGACACAGTGTCTGGTAGGATATGAAAATATCATGACCCCCTTCATGATATAACTTGACCAACAAAATGCGGCCTACAGAGAGATCCAGACGATGACGATAAAGGAAGTCGTAGAAAGATTTAGTACCATTGCGAATCAGACCCATCAACAACCTGTGAATATTTATCCAAGAATTTCGCTACGTAAATCCACGTTCCGATGGTAAGCACGTAAAAAAAAAAAAAAAAAAAAATAAAAATAAAACAATGTAGAGGTAAACTTTTTTGAAACAACTAACAAGTATGTCAGTGTTTTTATTGCTTTCAAATTGCGACGGCCCCTTTCGATCCATAATAGTGAGAGGGAACAGTTTGTTCCATCTCATTACACCTAGTTTTTTGTTGCATTGTACTGAATATACTTTCAAAATTTTTTTTAGTTTAAATAGTGTGATATTTCGAGTGAAGAAGTGGACTACCTGTTTATTTGATTCAATTCATAATTACATAAATGCACTTCCTTTCCCTAATCCCATTACGTTGCCTTGGGTTGATTAAGTTTGGGGTTTGTATTATGAGTTCGTCTGCTGGTAGTGCCAAGGCAGAGATGAGGTCACCCTGTAGGTCGGTTAGTGCCAACCTAAGCCTGGAGTAAAGACAGACATGATGCACCTGTTTGCCAGGGGATAGTCCAGGGTTGGTAACAGGACCCCCTCCCCTCCATGTAAGGGAACGGCCATTGAGAACCGCCATGATAGTCACTCTTAGGTTAGCGGCTGGACTGAGCAGATGGGATCGAGGGCGATCTCCATCTTTGCAGCCAATTTCACCGTGGGATGAGGTATTATGTTTTACACTGTTACTAATCCGCTCTTTTTTAGGACTGAAATAGTTAGCGTGTCTTGACGGCCATTCATTAATTTTTTGAGAAATTTTGCCTTTACAGTTAAAGTTTTCAGTTAGGGTTTCTTTTTCAGAGGCGACCATGGAGGCTCGCGTTATCCATTTATAGTGCTGCAATCACTTGGTGCCTTCAGCACACGAGAGCAGCAATAGCTCTAAAAAAGAATCCTATTGTTTCACTTTTAGAAGCAGCATTTTTTGCATTGTTAAAGTAACGTGGGGCCTCACCACGCCTAGTTAACACGTGGTCGTAAAGCTGATGAGTAATTTGGATGACGATTCCGTGTGAAACCTAGTAGGAGATGCGTGTGTGACATACTTAAGGTTCTAAGCTTGTGACGTAAAATTTTTCTAGCCCATCTCATAAATTTTGTTCACGGTTCCTTTTTAACCCCCAATTGCAAGCAGCACGTCCTAACTACTTTGATAAAGAATAGGTTAAGCGTGTGAATGATTGCATAGTGTGGAAAGCAAGAACGAACAGAGGGGTAAGTACAAAGAAATTAGCTGTTGGTATCGGTCACCCACGTGGTGCCGAATGGCACTACCAGCGAGCTACCAGTTCGTTCTTGGAAATTAGTTAAGGTGAGGATGCTTACGTGTGCTGTAAATTGATTATTTGCTGGTGCCGTATTTCACAAGATGTATTATTTTTTAAGAATTTGCTTTCTTTTGTGAGTATGGGAGATGTTTGTGTCTGATTTGTTACCCGTTTTTCCGCCAATGAGAATTTTTGTTATTCGATCCTAGTAGTAACCTTGGGTGCGAATTTCGATCACTGTCCCAGCAAACGGGCCACAAGGGCAGCAACGTAGTCCCATCCTCTTTCCCAGTGCTTAAGTAGAAACTAGATGCGTGTTAGTTTAAGCACCTTCAGTGCGAGACAAAACTCAGTTATTTGACTTGACTTTGTTCGCTGCAATTATTAAATTTGTAAAGTTTTGGAGAATATAGATAGTAAATGTCATTTTAAGTTTGTAAGGTTTCTGGGAACCTAGACAATAATTGTCCTATAAACTTGGTGTCATGGATTTAGTGGTCATTACAAACCCCTGTCCTGTGTCTAGAGCAATGTCATGTATTTAATGATCATTACAAACCCCAGTCCTGTGTAGAGAGCAATGTTACCAACAAAGTGGTGTCCTTATAGATCATGATAGAGCGTGGCCTTTACTGACTTGCCCTCTCGGTTGTTTAAACCCTCCCCCGCGTTATCTATTGAGCAATATTAACATAATAATCATCAGATCATTTAACTAAACGTCGGGCCGGCCCCTTAAATTCAATACTTCCGAGCAACGTATCAAGCGGGCAAGCACATGTCAATGAGGCGACTTGGTCACACACACGTCCGGCACGCTCTAGCATAGATAGAAGAAAACGGAAGAAGACAGATACAAAAAGATAGCGATGCATAACTAAACAGAGGGACCCTTTCAATAACAGAAGTAGTAGCAGCAGTACTGTATTTATAGACCACACTCTACTGATCCTCGGCAAATCAGTAGCTGAATTGGCTAATTAAAGTTCTAATACGAGGAAAGTGATATCTGGGATCACAATCGTCAGTAAATTACCTGTTAGTTTGTTATCCAGCACCAGATAAAAATTCAAAGTAATGAACAATGGTGGTACCGTTACAATTTCTTACCCTGTTCCGGACGCCGACGCACTACTTCGTTTCAATTCTCTACTCAACTAATCAAATCACGCTATGGTAGCTTTTCTGATCTATTACAAAGTTCTGCGTCTCTTAAAGTACAGTGAATTGAAGCAGTTGTAACAATAAACAATCCTGTCGTTGGAACATCCGCAACTAAGCATTATACAGGGTTATTACAAATGATTGAAGCGATTTCACAGCTCTACAATAACTTCATTATTTGAGATATTTTCACAATGCTTTGCACACACGTACAAAAACTCAAAAAGTTTTTTTAGGCATTCACAAATGTTCGATATGTGCCCCTTTAGTGATTCGGCAGACATCAAGCCGATAATAAAGTTCATCCCACACTCGGCGCAGCATGTCCCCATCAATGAGTTCGAAAGCATCGTTGATGCGAGCTCGCAGTTCTGGCACGTTTCTTGGTAGAGGAGGTTTAAACATTGAATCTTTCACATAACCCCACAGAAAGAAATCGCATGGGGTTAAGTCGGGAGAGCGTGGAGGCCATGACATGAATTGCTGATCATGATCTCCACCACGACCGATCCATCGGTTTTCCAATCTCCTGTTTAAGAAATGCCGAACATCATGATGGAAGTGGGGTGGAGCACCATCCTGTTGAAAGATGAAGTCGGCGCTGTCGGTCTCTAGTCGTGGCATGAGCCAATTTTCAAGCATGTCCATATACACGTGTCCTGTAACGTTTGTTTCGCAGAAGAAAAAGGGGCCGTAAACTTTAAACCGTGAGATGGCACAAAACACGTTAACTTTTGGTGAATTGCGAATTTGCTGCACGATTGCGTGCGGATTCTCTACCGCCCAGATTCGCACATTGTGTCTGTTCACTTCACCATTAAGAAAAAATGTTGCTTCATCACTGAAAACAAGTTTCGCACTAAACGCATCCTCTTCCATGAGCTGTTGCAACCGCGCCGAAAATTCAAAGCGTTTGACTTTGTCATCGGGTGTCAACGGTAAGGCTTCTGCTTTAGCCTTTTCCGTAAGATTTTCCAAACCGTCGGCTGTGGTACGTTTAGCTCCCTGCTTGCTTTATTCGTCGACTTCCGCGGGCTACGCGTGAAACTTGCCCGCACGCGTTCAACCGTTTCTTCGCTCACTGCAGGCCGACCCGTTGATTTCCCCTTACAGAGGCATCCAGAAGCTTTAAACTGCGCATACCATTGCCGAATGGAGTTAGCAGTTGGTGGATCTTTGTTGAACTTCGTCCTGAAGTGTCGTTGCACTGTTATGACTGACTGATGTGAGTGCATTTCAAGCACGACATACGCTTTCTCGGCTCCTGTCGCCATTTTGTCTCACTGCGCTCTCGAGCGCTCTGGCGGCAGAAACCTGAAGTGTCAATGAATGGAGCTACAGTGAATTTATGAAATCACTTCAATCATTTGTAATAGCCCTGTACCTGCGGTTGAAAAAACCGCTACAGTTGTAAGGTTCTTTTGTTTCGAACACGACTGGTTTCGGGCTCTTACAAGCCCTTCTTCAGGTGTCATAACTTTGTGCTGTGACCCCGAGCGCTGCCGTGGACGAGTAAAAGTCGCGGTATGCTACCAGCGAGCGATATTTTCAAACTCTAGTTGTAACAATGTTTGTCCATAGAGTGCTATTGACGGTAAGAAATAGATTTTTCTTACTCTTTCATCAAATATGTATTATAAAGGGCGACCAAAAAGTTTCCAGTCTAAGGCCATAGAGTTCAAAATCGGTATGCTAATGAGGCAAAATCGACGGGAGCATTGAGGAAATCATTCAAATGGTTCAAATGGCTCTGAACACTATGGGACTTAACATCTCTGGTCATCAGTCCCCTAGAACCTAGAACTACTTAAACCAAACTAACCTAAGGACATCACACAACACCCAGCCATCACGAGGCAGAGAAAATCCCTAACCCCGCCGGGGAAATCACTCAACGGCGAACCAAGTTGAAGATAGCCTTTTGGTAAAACGCCGTGTCCTGCTGCCTGAAGAAGTCCGTAACGGCTTGCTGAACATTCTCGTCTGACATGAATCGACTACCCTTCAGAGCCTTCTTTGAAGGACCAAAGATATGATAATCGCAAGGAGAGATATCACGACTATAGTGCGGGTGATCAAGTGTCTGACATTCGAGTTGACATAACTTCTGCGTTATTGCATTTGCGGAATGGGGACGTGCTTCATCATGAAGCAGCAGAAGCCCTTTGCGCACCATTCCCCAAATGTGGCCATCGACAGACGTACTGCCCCGTATACATAACTCAGCGTCCGATGGGTGGCTAAATGGTTCAAATGGCTCTGAGCACTATGGGACTTAACTGCTATGGTCATCAGTCCCCTAGAACTTAGAACTACTTTAACCTAACTAACCTAAGGATATCACACAGATCCATGCCCGAGGTAGGATTCGAACCTGCGACTGTAGCAGCAGTGCGGTTCCAGACTGTAGCGCCTTTAACCGCTCGGTCGTCCGATGGGTATCTAACAGTGTTTATCCTTCGACAGTCCAGGAAATAATAACAGCACGTTGGTCCTGTTAGGACAGAGTTGGTACTAATGCCGGCATAGCTAACGTTTCTGCATTTACCATACGCAATTTGTAAAGAAACGAATGCAACACTAACCCCTTTCCCTAAATGTTGTTTCTTATATACCAGCATTGCAGTTGCGCTACGTTGCACGTACGCTCCTAGCCAGCCACACTCCACAAGAAAAGTAAAATAATAAGAAGATGAAACACAAACAGAACTGTTACTTGTAAGACTACAAGGCCCTCACAAAATCATTACGTAGAGGTCGTTGATTTTGGACTGTGAGCACTAACTGTGAAAGCGCTAGACAACTTTTAGCTCTATCAGTGAACACCCAAGTAGCAGTGTTGTTTATTGCATTCTTTGCTACTTTTACGCACACCTGCTGACAACGAGTTTTTATATGTATTTTCACATTTATTTGCATTTGAACTTCGACAACGAACAACATTAGTCCAGTACAGTGCAGTGCTACACAAACAATCTACCACACTGCCAGTATCGTTTTCAAAACAACAAGAGTGTGGCATAAATGGTGTGCCTGATATTATGATAACGGTCCGCTCACTGACAAGTGACGCGGACGTGCCAGCCTTTCCCAGGGCTTTGCGGTCTCTGAGGCCAGCGCCGAGGCAAGTGTCGGTCAGTGACTGTGGCAAGTGGCAGCCACGGGTATCACAGTCGCATTAGAAACAGAATAATAGTAGAGCAACTGCCCATGTCTAATCCCTTTGTAGGTAATGGTGATATGAAAGTTCTTGAAAAGATTCGACGCTCTAACGGCAAAAGACTTTGCTGTTCTGTTCGCATTTCTTAACATTGGGCGTTCAGAATACTGCATGTAGTGCTACAACGATGAAAATTAATATTACGGCGATGTCAAACCTTATTTTCATGATTTAAAGAAGTATTCATGATATTAAAAATGTAATTACAATTTTAATATTTTCGTTTTTGTGCTCAGTGTATCAAAGACTTTCCAGTGCACGGAATAAATTAGCATTGTTTGTACTACGATACTATATATGATTGTTAAGGGTTAAGCATGTAATAATTCGGTGTAAGACATTTTGTGGAGTCTGAATTTTCTTCTCGTACTGGTCGGTAGAGAAGGAAAAGTTCCTTAATCGATGTGAAGGTATAAAGGCTGTAAAAAGGAGAGAGAGAGAAGGTAAATACAATTTATTCAAAACAAATATCTTCCAAGTGTAACGCTCTGTGATTTCCTATAACTAAAAATTGCAAGGTCTAATCTGAGCCTGTCCTGAATAACAGCGAAGAACATTTATGTTATCATATATTTTCTTCGTCTGACCACGGTTGTGATTCGCATGTTTCTTTTTGTTACGCGACGTGTTATGAATAGTTTCATTACACGCCCAAAAGTGCACACAGCTTTAATCGAACCTGCGTCTTTCGGAAACGATAACTTTTAATCAGTACAATTACGCGAATACCGTCTAAATCGCAACCGTGATCGCAAAAATGTTTCCTGGACCAAATAATTCTTATAAAATGTGTATTCTCCAAAGCGAGCAGCATTGCACTATCGCTGACTCGCAACAATCGAAAGAGTAAAATCAATGCTTAAATAAAATTGCCACCTTTTAATAATTACTATTATCCCATTATATAAATAAATAGCAATTCAGTGGCTATACAATCAATAAACAGAGGGGGCAATTCAAGCATCATGATACACGATCTCATACATATGATAGATGCAAGAATTGGGTGCGAATTACATGTACTTAACACCAAGAGGAGTGATTCTGATATCAGTACGCTATAACTAAGTCTTCCTCCAACATGTCACTGTTCAGTCGACATAGTTAACCATTGAAACTGCAAACAGTGCGCTGAATGTACACTATCTGATCAAAAGTAATCGTACAGCCCTCTGTAACGAGCAGTTCACCACTAGATGTCGTGATAGAAGTACCCGCCAGTATAATAAGAGGCGGGGAGCGTTGTCAGTAGATAAGCAGTAGTAGCGGAATGGTTCAGTCTGGAGAGGTAAGTGTCTTTCAGTACGGAATAGTCATTGGACGGCACCGGAGTAACAAATCCATCACTGACATTTCAACCATTCTAAATCAACACGAGTCGACTCTTGGTGATGTGACTGTGAAGTAGAAGCGCGGAGGAAGAACCGCATTTAAACCAAGACAAGGCAGGCCTCCTGTACTGACGCACAGTAGTTGGTTGTAAAAATTAGAATGAAATCAGCGGATGGACTCACTCATCAAAAATTTGGCTCTGAGCACTATGGGACTTAACTTCTGGGGTCATCAGTCCTCTAGAACTTAGAACTACTTAAACCTAACTAACCTTAGGACATCACACACATCCATGCCCGAGGCAGGATTCGAACCTGCGACCGTAGTGGTCACGCGGTTCCAGACTGTAGCGCCTAGAACCGCACGGCCACCCCGGCCGGCCTCACTCATCACCTCCAAACCACTGTCAGCACTCCAGCTAGAACAATGATTTGAAGTGTTACCTGTTATTTCCTATTTTTCATTTCTCATTTTACTGATGTTGAGATCATACCTGATAAGAGAGAGCTAAATTCTTAATAAAAACAAGCTCTTATGAAAGACACTACTCGTCGAAGGACCAAACAAATTTTAACTGTGTCAATACATCGAAACTGGTAGAAGCTATATACTGTGAATGTCACATCTCTAAAATAGAAGATTTGTCGACTTTCTACCATGACATGATTCTTTATTGGGATTTAGTACAGATCGTATGTAAGTTAGGTGATCTTGTAATATTTACCACTACATAATAATCTATTTCGCTGTAATTTGTCGGGTTTATTGTCTAACGAGAACAACCACCCTTTCTCCTTGTTACGAACATAATCTGAATTGTATTTTTACTGTTTTACAGAAAAGAGGTAGGAGAGGTTGGAGGTGGCTTCTTCAGAGACCAACGACCGATCACTATCAGTGATCATTTGTTAACTGCGTCTCTTTCCGAAGCGAGAACGCCCCTTAGGTACTTTATCCGAATGTTTCTCTAGTCGCGGACAATGTTTTGTTGTGGGACTTGTGTGGATCTGATTGGTCTCTGCTTCGGAACATGACGCCTGCCAGTCACTCAAGGCCTATTACCGCCCCTATTATGAAAGAAAGTAAATGAGAATGGACTGTTACAGCTACTGTGTGTACACTGTAGCTGAAATACAGTAAATGGCGCCTTAAGGCACTCTAATGAAGTACACTGGGTGAATCACCTAAAACATGCACCCCTAATATTGCGGAAACGGAAAGTGCTATTAGTGCCCGATTTTCACAGAATGGTTTGATAGTCAGGGGTCGTACTGTTAGCCAATAAGCAGATTGTTGTAATACTTATAATGTGCATTTTTTGTGTGAACATGCTCTTTCGTAAATGGAACAATGCCAGTTGACATTAACAAACTAAAAGTATGGTGAAGTACAATGTCAGTGGTGTTTGTTGCAGCATTCTAGTGCAAGTCACTTACGAAATATCGTGTTCTGAAAAGCTCCCACACCGACACTTGTGCAGTACCTGTGGTAGCACACACTATGAAACAGCATAAGTGCATACACTACTTATGTGAATTCTAAACAATAATGAGATAGTTGAGCATTACAGGTTGTGTTTAAAACGACCACCGGCAGCGGCAATAGACGCATCCATTCTAGTGTGGAACTACAGCTGCACAAGTGCTAGAATTTGACGTGAGAAGTCCATGCAGGCTGCGGTAATACGTGGCTGCATATTATCGGGTATATTTGGTATGTCCTTGCAGACAGTGTCTTTCAACTTTCCTCACAGAAAAAAAAGTACAGGTCTCTAATCCAGGTAACGAGTCGGCCGAAGTACAAGTCCTCTGTGTCCAATCCAACCACCCGGAAATAATTCTTGAAGACATGCTGTAGTACGTCGTAAAACATGGGCTGGAGAGCCATCGTGTTGGTAGCACAGATTCTCCCTACCCTGCACATCTATGTTTTCTGTCATAGGTGGAAGATGGTGTGTTAGGAGGTTGCGATGCTTGTGCACGGTCAATGTTCTGTCTCTGAAAAACAGGCCTATAAGCTGATGATTCGCTTTACTACACCACGCGCTTATACTCCATGGACACTGACGTCCCACTTGACTAACCCAAGGGGGATTGTCAACAGACCAATAGCGCATATCTCCGAGGTTTACCTGGCCACGATTGCTAAATATGGCTCCATCACTAGAAAAGGATACATGATACGATCTCTCTTAATGTCCATTTACAGAAAGGAACACGAGGCTCATAATGATTTCTATACAGATCTTTATAGAGAGAGATGTGATAGGAATGGACCTTGTGTTCATGGATAATACGCAATGTAGGACACTTTCCTGATTCACGCCACTTCCTTGTGCTATTGCGTGGGAGAAAAAATGCGGGTTAACTGCAACAGCAGCGAGAATAATTTCCCTCTCTTCTTTCGTCACTTCTTTCATTCTGTTGCTTTGTCTAGGTGTTGTAAATGTTTGGAGAGGTTTATAAATAATTCAGAGATGGTTGACTTCTATTGAGATAGCTTGCCGTATACACCGTACAAGAACGAACTGCATTCTCCCTACTCTCGCCATACACAAGGAGCTTGTCGGCTTTTTCTGCACTGGTAAATCTCATCGTCCAGTCACGACCTATTGCCTGGACTACCAATCACGATCTATTGGCTGGGTTGTCACACACTAAATGACTGGCAAGTCACAGTGCACTCAAGGACCACCCAGACACACTCTAAGTAGACGGAACAACATCGTACCTAGCAACTAAGCACGTTGAATGGCTCAAACAAGCATCAGTGTAGAAATTTTTTAAAATACAATATCTCGTAAAAGACTCGCTGTAGAATTCTGCAACGAACACCAATGACATTCTACTTCACCCTACTTTTGGTATTTTAATGTCAACAGCCATTGTTGCTTTTAAAGAACTTTATGTTTGCACAAAAAAACACTTTCTACGTGTTATTATGATCTGATTATTAGCTAACAATACGAGCTCCTGAAGACCAATTCATTCTGTGAAAACCGCACATCAGTAGCACTTATTTTCGGTGTAACTGTTAGGTTATTCATCCTGTATATGTACTGTATTTTCTTACATATCTGAAAGAAAAGACATCACGTATATAATAAGATGAGGGCGGTTAATGATCTTTTATGGGGAGATGCGCACCAAGGTCGAACTCAAATTCAACGAGTATGGAGGATAACGGGCAAGGTACACTGCATGAAAAATGTGTGGATAAGTTGAGAATTTGGGTCTGACGGGAAGTGCGATAGGGTTGTCCGTGCAGTTGCGATGATCACTATGTCTGGATGGCGCAGTGCTCAGCCCATCTGCCTAGTAAGTAGGAAAACCAGGTACAAATCCTGGTCCGGCGCAAATTTTCAACATTCCCTACCGATTTAAATCAGTGCCCACTGGCAATTAATGTTGTTGATTTCTTTTTGTCTTGGTTCATACTGGCCGTCTGAGCAAAATGGTGGCACCACCTATATAATTGCCGCGCGGGATTAGCCGAGCGCTCTAAGGTGCTGCAGTCATGGACTGTGCGGCTGGACCCGGCGGAGGTTCGAGTCCTCCCTCGGGCATGGGTGTGTATGTTTGTCCTTAGGATAATTTATGTTAAGTAATGTGTAAGCTTAGGGACTGATGACCTTAGCAGTTAAGTGCCATAAGATTTCACACACATTTGAACGTTTTGAAGCTATATAATTAAGGCGAGGATAGCCAGTGATCATTTCAGTGAAGATGAACACCACACGCGAATGCTTATGGGAATGGCAAAATGCCACGAGTAGTGAGGAAAATGGGCAAGCAGAACTACATCAGAAGTATGTGGATAATCCGAGAATTTGGGTTTGAAAGGAGACGTGATAGCGTAGTCCGTGCATTTGTGATGACAACTGTGTCCAGATGGCGCAGTGGTCAGCGCACCTGCCAAGTAAACAGGAGACTCAGGTCGGAATCATGGTAGGACTTAAATTTTCAACTTTCCACATTTCCCCATTGATTTAAATCAATGCTCACTGGCAGCTTTAGTTATTAATTTCTTTGTGTCTTGAGTTTCATGAAGGTAAACGTATACCGTCAGTGTGCGTTCTTTTCATATCAAGGAAATTCATTTAAAGATAACTTATTTTATTATCTTCTAAGATATTCTATTCCTTTACATAAATTCAGTTGTGCCATCTAATTGACAGATAGGTAGGAAACGCCACAGGCTGTTCTTAGCGTTTTAAAAAGAATACAGTACAATAGTCGAGCACCTTCTCATAAACTATACGTTTCTGTAGTCATTTCCAATCTACACTTAAGGTGGTGTAAACAGTGACCTCACTGGAATGTGGATGACTGAAATGGCTGGTTCAAATGGCTCTGAGCACTATGGGACTCAACTGCTGAGGTCATTAGTCCCCTAGAACTTAGAACTAGTTAAACCTAACTAACCTAAGGACATCACAAACATCCATGCCCGAGGCAGGATTCGAACCTGCGACCGTAGTGGTCTTGCGGTTCCAGACTGCAGTGCCTTTAACCGCACGGCCACTTCGGCCGGCGATGACTGAAAGAAATGGTACGGAGTGCTGAATCACGTTATACCGTGCGGCAGTCCGATAGAAGGCTTTGGGTTTGACGAACGCCTGGAAATCTTTCCCTGCCATCATGTATATTACCTAAAGTGAAATATAGAATAGGTGACGTTACGGTACGGAGGTGCCTGTCGTGGTTGTGGAACATCTCTGGCATGAGTTGAAACGTCGACTTCGCTCCAGACCCCCAACGTTTAACATCGCCGCCTTCTCTAATTTCGGATGTTGGGGAAGAAAGGGCTGACAATCCTCCATACACATTCAGACATCTCATTTAATGTATCCCCAGCAAAGTACAACCTGTGATAATTGCTTATGGTGAACATGCTCCAAGTTAATGTCCACTAATAGGTGTCTGGATACCTTCAATCAGATAGGGACACTTAATGGCATGACGATGAAGATGGGTATGGATTTGCAAATCGGATAAATGATTGAATATCTGTTCAGAAGGAATTCAGTTTATATCTGTGTAAGAAGACTTCTCTTTTGTTATATACGATTTCAGATGCGAGTATGGATTTCGAGGTTTTGGTAAGTACAGAGAGGTACTTTTTATTAACTTTATGGTGGTTGACCATGGATAATGAGGACTTGCAAGAAGCTTTAAAGTCGAACGAAGAGTTGAATATCCATCCTGAAGGACGTCAGTTTACTTTTTCAGAAGTAGACGTCTGATTTGTTATGTAGTATTTTAGTAAGGAATACAAACTTTAAGGTTTCGGTAAATGCAGAGATGCATATTTTAGTAGCTTTGACGTAATGAATCACTTCAATAATTGTTTACTACATTATGTTTAATTTCTGATTCAAGTGTAACTGAGGTTTGCTAACTAAACCGCACGTGCAGATAAATATATATTGTTAACTTGGAAAGAAGTTTCCTGATCATCGATTACCGGTACGTCGTAACCATTCTTTCGCTAAATATAAATTACCTATGAGACACCATTTTATTAATTAATTTTCGTGGAAGCAAAATTTATTATTTACAGTTACTGATAACATAGTCAATAACAGTAATATGATGATTAGATTTTAATGGACAATTGCAGCTGTCTACGCATTTGTGAACGACCACAATTTCGCCATTGGGTGCATACTGTCATCATTTATTGTGAATACAGCAATCGAAACTTCGGTCTTTAGTGAATATCAAGTTGTTGAAGTTATTTGGATGCTGATACACAGCAACTGTTAACGCGAAAAAAATAAATAAAATGGATCTTAGCTTATAGCGCGTTTGTTAGAGTTCCGAAGACACATCATTAGTAAATAACATGTGGAAATTAATCGTGTGCTTCCAGGTGTAAGATCGAATGCCGTTTCAGTTGTATGCACGACAACTCTGCTTTATACCCGAAAGCACACCATTAATCAATCACGCCGAGAAAGCGTGAGATGTAATAGATGGAAATAGTTCTTGAGAAACCGGTTTCGTGATGTCTACGCAGACCAGCATCGTACACTTCGAAGCCAGTTCCTCAACCATCATTTCCATCTGGTTACATACCTAAACGTTAACTGTTAGTGTGTTTAGTGTCGAGACCTCTTCACAATCACTTAAAGCTGAAATTACCATAGTGGGTTTTGCAAAAATACAGTCAAAGGTAAAAGCATTTTCGTTCAATAAATTCAACCATACTGCAAACCACAACAAAATACAATTACGTAGTCTACTTATTGTGTATTCAATCGACCAAATCATTATCGCTGATCTCCAAAATCTCACTCAGGGTCCCACACCTTCCTAAATGTGACCTCGCCGCACTAGGTGGTACACTGTGAGCACTTTATTAGATGCTCTAACTGGTAGTGAAGTTGAACATGTATAGAAAATCGATGGGTAAATATGAACAGTAAACAAGCGAAAGATTTAAAATTGTATTTGTGGACCATATGGTTATATGCCTGTCCACCTTTGTCATAGCGAGAAGAATGCTGGCACGTAAATTCTGTATGGATACATTGTTTCATATTATACATTCAGCAATAGCTTCATTTTTGCAAGGGGTACAGTATTTACTTTCCTGATATTTTTAATCTGTTCGGTGCAGATTTGCAAAGATATGATAACCTTGAAGTTCACGAGTAACTTTGTCATAATCAGTTTTAACGTTCTCAAGTAGGATTGCTTGGATGGAGTTGGGTGGAAAGCATACGTCTCGTGTTTGCATAGATAGTTAGGTTTCCTTACTTAAATTCTTCTTTGGTAACCTCATACAGCAACAAGTCTAAAGCACGAATTTTGCAGCGGAAGTTTACTACTGTATTTTATTCCCTTCAAGTACTTTCATATTTCATTTTCTCTGGGGACTCACTTCCATGAAAGGAAGCTTCTCTCTAACCGCAAGTGAAAATTCCCTAATGATATTAAGTTACATGTACTTGCTTCAAAATGAAATATCGAATACATTATGATAATACAGTCAGCCTAAATATTTAGCAGTATCGTCTCATGAGATTAGGCAAAATACTGCTGACTGGCACTGGTAATCATCACTGGGAGTCATGAACTCGAACGAGCTGTTTTGATATCTTGACGCGAAACGCTTACGGAAAAGGGTTCAATATTTCAAATTTTATTTTATTTTTACAGTTAAGGTTAGCATGTCTTGCTGAAACAGTTGTGTAAGTGGATCGAAAGAGAGTTCTATCGCACAGCCATTATTTGAAGTATAACGCAAGCTTCTGGAGCCAATACTATTGTCATCTAAGTCCATGAATTTCCATATTATTTTTACGTGGATGCGGCTATCCCTCTTTACTTTCGTAAAAAAGTAACATTAGGTGAACATAAAGCTACATCTGGTTGATACATGTCTCTTGAATAGTCTTTTAGCACATTATTAATGATATTACGAGTATCGATATGTTCAGTGCATTGTGACAAGAATAAAGATGATGCAATAGTTCAGACTGTTTGTAAGATACGTAATTTTATCGAATTCATGATGTCATGATCTTATGGATAACTCTCATCAGGTGACAGAAAATCGTAAGAGACATACCCATGTTAGGTAGTTTTACAATCAGCTGCGTAGCTTCTTTTGAACCCCAAGTGAAAATTCCCTAATGATATTAAGTTACATGCACTTGCTTCATAATGAAAGCATTTGAGCTGAAACTACTTCTAAGAACTCTGTAAACAGTTTTAGACGCATTAAGTTGTATGTTTTTATTTAGTTTGTTTCTACCCTACAATTAAATTACACTTACTCAGTTCTGATATTTCAGTGGTAAACGCATCTCTTCCTTAATCTTGAGTACTTTCGTTGCTGTATGCAGTATTATGCGATACTAAATATATTTTCTCCTCAAGACTATCATTATAAATTCTGAAGTTGTCGTCGTCTGCTGTGTCCCAGGTACAGGATCCGTCATACATACAAAACAAATAACTTCGAGGAGTGTTAATCATACAGACATGACTCATTGTGTAAGAGGAACAAGGCATATTCATCTGTCTATGAGAGCTGATGACTGTGTTCTCGGACTTGGGAGCCTAATGTCGTGCTTCAATTCACTCAGTAGTGCCAATTTTCATACTTTTTGTTGAATCTTCGCTGATCGTATTTGATTACGCTGGAAGCGGTCAGGTATCACAGTTGAAGTGACACGAAATCCTTTACGGGTTTTACAATTTATTTCACAGGATAGCGAAGCATTCATCAGTAAGTCTTCAGCCTTTCCCTCATCTCTGCTGTAAATCTCTTAGTGCACTAACTGTCACTCCATTCGATATATCTCCGATATACTCTTAACATTTTCTTTTGGGTGCTGTTTCTACTGCTTTGAGCTTAACGCCTTTCATACTTAACAGTTTGACTTTAATTGGATCTCAGGCTGGTGGATGGCTTTATATGAGGCAAAAATCGGTACTGCTCGTTTATTTTTATGAATTATGATCGAAAAGTCTGTCAAAGGATTTGAAAGACACACCACAATCTTTTTACTGTACTCCTCTTATGCACCCTTTTCAGTATCATATTCTAGGTTTGAAGCTCTCTTAACATTACTGCCAATGAATAACTTACTCCCGAGAAGGTAAAGTTAAAATTTTATACTAGTTAAAACATTTCCCTTTCTTGCTAACATGAAAGTATGCTTTTTATGAGAAACGTTTTCGTTTTCATTGTCCGAAATTGACGGGTGCAGACAATTTAGATGAGAAAATCGACAACTCGAACATCTTATTCATTTCGGAAAAGATTACGCAGAGGTACAATTTAGGTTGGAGTACTTAACAAAATTATATTTTCTTACTTTTCGTCACGTGAAGTGTGATAGTAATATCATAGTACCACGGATGATATTTATGCAGACAGTTCTGTTGGTTTTTGATTTCTTGAATGAAACTGACTTTTTGGTGATATATCCATTTAAGAAAAGTGAGTGGGTACGATTCACAGCTGTGAGCCCTATTAAAGGTTCTACGTTATATGTGTTATCCTCGAGATATATTTATGCAACCTCCACGAAGTCACATGAAAGAATAAAGCATAAAGTAATTGTACACCGATAAGGATATGTTAATGCTATAATGAATCTGAATCTCAGGTTCAGTCTGTGTGTGAAATATTTTATATTTTTAAAACCAAAAGATATATACTTCGTCAGAGACTCTACAAACGAGCCAAGACTACTGAAACCAATAAAATGCATGAAAACTTTGGTAAAAAAAAGAAGACATTGTAAGGAACTCTTTTGTCGCCTGGACATTGTAACGTAAGCATTCATTTTTGTATGTACTGTAATTCTGACTTAAATAGAGAGTATTGTTTTACCTTTGTATGTAGAATTCTTGTAAAATTCTACAATTGATTACCTCCCACATTAATAACCATAATTGTGTATGAGCATCTGGACTTTTTTTTTAATTTCCCAGAGTCCGTAAAGAAAGAGTTGGTGGCGAATTGTTCAAGGGTACAAAGGCAGAACACCTGACGTGTTAACGAGTTATTTATTCTGTATCGCTAAGCAGAAGCTGCCTTAGATTGTTTTTCCTATAATTTCTTTCAGTTCCTTGCGTTTGTTGTTACGTAATAATCTTGTTACGGTGATCTGTGATTTGCTTTCGAGCAATAAGGTTAGCAATCGCTTCATTGTCTTGTATCGTGCTTCAACAGGACCAACAGGCGGCAGTCTGATATTATGTGAATGCGCAGCTTTTAACGCAGTCATTAACTACCTAGAATTTTAGATCAGGTTTGCCGCCTTTGGACCATTCTCTCGCTAGTCACGATATTTCATTGTAACTAGCAATTTTATATTCGTGACTTACTGAGAAAATTGTTATTTAATATAACTAAGGGTTCTTTCCTGTGGTAAATTAAAGAGGGAAACGCTTCGAAATGTGCAGGAGTTTCACTTAAAATACTTGGTGAGCAGTTCTGCAGTTCACTGGATATCAGAGTACGTCTCTGTTGAAAAGTTTTTGTAGCATTCTTTCTGGTCAAATTGAATCATATATTTGCTGCAAATGATATGTGAATTATCAGTTACTTTTTCTCTGTTGGATGATGTAAATTGTGTGGTGGTAGGGTAATTCTGTAAACTTCTTACTTCGCTTCATTTGTAGGAATTGAATGACCATGCTTGTAGTGTGAGGAGAGTACGATGGTATCACACGTTTTAGAAAACCTATATAAAAAAATGTTAATTAAGTTTCCATTATTTTAACGTATTATATTATCAGTCCGTAACAAGACATTACTTATTACACATTGTAGCAGGAAATGTTACGAATGCTCGGCGTAGGTCGACGTTGTTCACCTCAAAGGGGTGAAGTACACGTGTAACACTATGTAGATAAGATTCCATATACTGCCTTCATTACAAAACTTTTGAGGAGTTTTACCTTGTGTAACCTACGTTGACGGCATTGCCTGCTACCGCCGTTAAAAGCTTCCCATGTAAAGAAAGTATATACAGCACCAGTAGCAAAGCGGTTCTGAAACTCTTTTCTTTTTGTTCCTTCAGAGCACACCTCGTGTTTTTACTGGTAAGTGCTCCGTACGGTAGGTGTTTACATTGCGTGCATTCAGTGTACGTCTAATGTATAAGAAAGAATGAAAAACGAGACCATCCTACGTCGCTGAGCAGCAAAAATAATAAGTTCTGCGGGGTGTTCGCTCGCAAACAGACACAAAGAGCAACAGGACAGCGAGCTAGGTAAACCGATGGCTGTGCTCCAACGGCTACGTAAGCAAGCAGTGCACGTGCCCAGAGGTGCCCCGAGGCTTCGTGCAGGGCAGCACGTGTCAGCCTGCAGGCGTGTGGGCACGTGCACGGCCGCAGCTCTCAGCGTCAGCAAAGGTCACCGCGGGCACTCGCAGATCACACAGGGCGGTGTAGATAGAAGGAGCCCATGCAATCATAAAAGAAATGAAGTGGAATTACAGAGACGACCTGTTGAAATGTGCTTGATGTGCTTACCATTTATTTAAAATGAAGAATACAGTGTAAAATACCTACTTTCAGAATCTTCTTTAAATGTATTTTATAGAAGATTCTGAAACTGACCCCTGCTACATCAGTACACAGCTGTGCACGTCGATGCATATTCAGTTGAACCCGGAGTAACATTCAGATACCGATGGCGCAACTTTACGGCTCATGTTATTAAATGGTCGAAATGGCTCTAAGCCCTATGGGACTTAATATGTGAGGTCACCAGTCCCCTAGACTTAGAAACTACTTAAACCTAACTAACCTAAGGACATCGCACACATCCATGCCCGAGGCAAGATTCGAACCTGTGACCGTAGCGGTCGCGCGGTTCCAGACTGAAGCGCGTAGAATCGCTCGGCCACTCCGGCCGGCTCCTCAGTGAAGACGGCACGGACTCGTTTCAGGAAGATCTCAGACGTGTGGCATGTTGTCTAATCTTCCTGGAAAACGCAGTATTACCCTTCATATTCAGTAAGTAGATCACAAAATATACCAAAAATTTCCTTATATGGTACCATGTTAAGGATAGTGTCAAAAACTATCGGTCCAATGATGCACGTTTCTGTTACACCACACCAAACAAGATTTTTTCAGCATGGAGTGGTTGCTGACACACGAACGTGGGGTTGTCCGTTGCGCAGTAGCACGTGTTCTGTGAATTCGCGAGACGGGAAAAATGAAACCATGGTTCACTACACATGATGTAATGGGAAGGATCTAACAAAACATCGTTGATGTAATTCAATCACTCAGTCAATCTTCACGTTTCTGACTGTCATCTTCCCATAACTGCTGCACTACCGTTACAGTATGTGGCTCCAAATTAAGACTTTTCAATATCCTCTGGTAACTCCTCCTAGTAGCATGCTCCTGTTGGACCAGTTTGCGTGTAGACTTCTTTGGACTCTGAATAATTCTTCGGCTAATGTCTGCAAAACTTCTCGTGTGCGAACGGAAGGAATTATTTATCGTTTTTACATTTTGCACAGATTCGTAGGTGCGCCAATTTTTATACAGACTCTGCATAGCTCTCTTTCCTGCTAGTCGTCTAGACGGATACTTAACCACGAAAATTTCGCGTGTTCCCGTAATCGTACCCGTTTTCACATTTGCTTTCACAATTTCAATTCTTTCTTCTATTGAGGAAGTTATTTCACGGACCGTAAAGAGCAACGTCTTACTTCACTCATGATTTAAAATGAAATGCTGACAGAAGAATTCTGACAATCGATTATTGCATGAAACTGTCCATTATTGTACCTTCTTACTCTATTCCAGAAGTCGAAATACTGCATTCGCATTCAAACGGCCGGCAGGCAAATTTTAACTGCGCCACACTGTAGCAGCGACAGATACCGGGGTACCGCAAGTGACGTAGTGATTCCTCCACTGACGAAACGAAAGTAATACCTCTGCACAAAAAAAAAAAAAAAAAAAATAAATAAAAAATAAAAAAAACTCTCAATCTGAATTAAATACACCGTTCGTTATTAAAGTTGCCACAACAGGAAGGATGGAAAATAAAGAAGTTCAATTACCGTACGTGTGCAGTATAGGAGGACGAATATGTCGGTGTATTTGGGGTTTCCAAATCATACGATATTTAGAACACACAGCTCCCATCTCTGGCAACGCAATGGGTGTAAACTGGTTAGGCATCGAATCAAACTAAATTAGGATGACAGTTCTGGCTACGTTATTGCATGGTGTTTCAAAAGCCGGCCGCTGTGGCCGAGCGGTTCTAAGCGCTTCAGTCCGGAACCGCGCTGCTCTTACGGTCGCCGGTTCGAATCCTGCCTCGGGCATGAATGTGTCATCAGTCTAGGGGACTGATGACTTCAGATATTAAGTCCCATAGTGCTTAGAGCCAATTTTTTGGTGTTTCAAAGCTGTGCGAGGGAGCGGCAGTCGCTAGCGAGTGGTTGTGTGACATCTGGAGAACGTGAAGGTAATTACTTTTTAGCTGTATGATTGTGGCAAGAGTACAATGAAGGCGGCCTCTGTGAGTGGGAGAGCTTGTCTCATGACGTGATACAGGAAGAAACAGGAATCGATACGGAAGAGATATGGGTTCCAATGTTAGAATTAAAATTTAAAGGAGCTTTGGAAGACCAAACAAGGCAGGAGGGATAGATAACATTCCATCGGAATTTCCAGAACAATTGGGAGAGAAGGAATTGGGTTGTGTTGTTTGGGGGATTAGACCAAACAGTGAGGACATCAGTTTCATCGGATAAGGGAAGGACGGGGAAGGAAGTCGGCCATGCCTTTTCAAAGGAACCATCCCGGTATTTTCCTGGAGCGATTTAGGGAAATCACGGAAAACCTAAATCAGGATGGCCGGACGTGGGATTGAACCGTCGTCCTCCCGAATGCGAGTCCAGTGTGCTAACCACTGCGCCACCTCGCTCGGTGGTGGAGAGGAGGGAGGGAGGAGTGACAACAAAACGACTATTTACGTCAGTGAGTACAATGTATGACTGGTGATAGGCCATTAGACTTTCGGAGAAACATTATACACAAAATTCCGAAGATTGCAAGAGTCGACAGGAGCGAGAAGTATTGCGCACTTAACAGTTCTTGCATCCAAGTTGTTGCCAAGAAGAATATACAGATGAGTGGAAAAGAAAACGGAGTACCTGTTAGACGACAATC
Organism: Schistocerca americana; assembly: GCF_021461395.2. Lineage (NCBI taxonomy): Eukaryota > Metazoa > Arthropoda > Insecta > Orthoptera > Acrididae > Schistocerca > Schistocerca americana. The sequence continues at coordinate 693,523,198 of NC_060122.1, forward strand.
AGTTGGGCTTCAGGAAAGGTAAAGGCACCAGAGAGAAAGTTCTGACGCTGCGTTTGATAAAGGAAGCAAGACTGAAGGAAAACAAGACATTTTCATAGTATTTGTCGAGCTGAAAAAAGCGTTCGGCAGTGTGAAATGGTGTAAAATGTACGAATTGTGAGTAAATTACTATTAAGCTGAAGAGGAAGACGGGTGATACACAGTGTATACAAGGACCAAGAGGTAACAATAGAACTACAGGAACAAGAACAAAGTACTCAAAGTTAAAAGGATGTATGGCAGCGATGTAACCTTTTGCCCCTATTGGTCAATCAGTTTATCGAAGAAACAACGACGGAAATGAAACGAAGGTGAAATGATATCAGTCATAAGATTCGCTGATGACATTTCAGTCCTCAGTGAAAGTGGAGAAGAGTAATAGGACCTGATGAATGGAATAGACTGTGTAATGAATGCAGAATATGGTTTGTGAATAAGTTGAAGAAAGACGAAAGTAATGTGAAGTAGGATAAATGAGAATAGTAAGAAACATAACGTCAGAATTGATATTTACAGAGTAGACGAAGTTAAGGTGTTCTGCTACCTAACCATCAAAATATCCCATGATGGACAGAGAAAGCAAGCATTCCTGGCCAAAAGACGTCTGCTATTCTCAAAGATACCCACGTTACCAAGAATGGAAAGTGTCTTCGATACCTTTTGCTCGTCATAGTACTGATAGTATTCACTGAATAGTAAATCTTGACTAAGTGTGACGCGTAAGTGTGTGATTAACATTGTGAGTATATTTTAGAAATTCCTTATTTAATTTATCATTGTCAAAATGTTGTGACACTCATCTTTGATTTTTACCATGCAGGTTTCATCTGATGATGCAGAAATAAAGAACGTTTGGTGGGTGCAAAGGTAAGCTTCACTGATGTGATGGAATCAACTATGCACCAAGCTGAAATACTACGAGGCTTGCTTGACAGCAAAATATAATCCATTCTCTCGAAACATTCTCAGCAGGAATAGGTTCTCCATCATCGACATGTTTGGCGGTGATACGATATTGTTAACGTCTCAAGACCCAACACAGTGCATATATTTAAATCATCCAAGTGGTGCACACCTACGTGGCTTCTATGGTGCAATATGAATCACCAAAGACAGACTCAGTCAGTGGTCAAGATATATGTTGAATCAGCCTCTGATGATACTATGATGCATGTATTCGAACATAAAGATGACGACGAAAGGGTGGGGGGAAGGGTTAGATGTGTATATATGTCTGCGTACGTGTAGTTCACCCAAGTTGTCAGTATTACTTCTATAAAAAGCAATTCCATACAAGAGGAGTTTGCAGATGGCATTCCTAAGTCTATTAGTGCTTCAATTGGTTTGTGTGAATTACATGCTGGATATAAAGTGCATAAAACCAGTTATGGTACTTGTAAAATATTGCAGAGCGATGAATGGGATTGATGCAGATACAAAAGAATGATAATGTTTTAACGATAATGACATGTTTTCCACAGTTTGTAAAGTACAGAAATGTGTATTAACAATGTGTTTATATATAAATGCAGTTTCTGCTCTTTCAAAAGAAACTTAGCACAGTTTACATGAGATTAAATTTAACAGTTCAGGGAGAGAGATTTAACAGTTCACACGTTTTCATTTATTGTCATTGTGGTAGAAACTAAGTAGTTAATGCATTTTCAGCTGTTATTGGAGCGAACAGTTCACTACTAGCAGAGATAAAATGTGTGTGGAGGATGGTGGCTCAAAAATTAAAGTATGTACAGGTGAATGATACAAGATGCCTATGGGAGGGAGGCCACCCCCTCATGATTCCCACCCTTAGGGATGGGTTAATACCATCTGAAAACAGCACATGATGTCATAGGGAAAATGGAGAGAGAAATCTGGCAACAATGCAAATCACGTAATGACAAGACGACAGGCCAGGGTAATAGGGCGTTGGTCAGCGAATAACATCCAAGGTACTAGAGACCGCTATAGAATGTAAAAACTCGGAGTGCACCTAACCAACAAATGAGGACATACGATAAAACAGCTGCTCTGATAGGAAGAGGTTGCTATAAGAGAGGAATTCGTTGTGGGCTGCATCAGTCAAGTTTAGAAGACTGAAAAGAAAAGGTTGTCGTATACAGATAGTCCTCTGCGTTTAATGGGCTCGTTATCGACAGAGAACTTTGTAGTCCATCCTTCCTGCCTTTCTTCAACCGACCTAAAGCTGCCGCCCGGGAGAACAAAGGATCGCCATTTATTACTATTCGCAAGAACCACTTCCGCAGAATCCCCTATTTGACTTTTCTCAGAAATTTACAACAAAGCCGCCCATTAACTCTGCTAACGAAACATTTTAGTGCGAACAAAGGGGCCATTAAATGCTTGATTTTTTTCTGAAAGTGGCGTAAAATGCGACTATTCGTCTCCATATTTACTCTCCATTTCTGTATTACTGTCCCGTAGAGTGAAACTGGCGCGTTGAAGCTGACCCGGTCCAGATAGTCGTAGCCAGTAAAATTTTTCTTCCGTAATTTATCATACGAAAAATATGATTAAAATTCTACGGAAGACGTCAGTGTATTATTCATTAACATATACTACAGGAAACGTTTCATATTGCGATTTATTGAGTAATCGTACGTGGTACAAAGCAATCATTCGTCATTCTGGTGCATTTACTTTGTCTTTATTTATACTGTGTAGAGTTTTAAAGAGCTCATGTATTGATTATGAATTACCGTTTTTCTGGCTGTGCACATAGTGCAAGTATTGGAATCAAAAAAACGTTCGGTATTAAAATATTGTTGAATATATGCTAGTTCTCTGCACTGAACAATATTCTCAAATTTCTTCCATTTGTAGAAGTTTGGATTTTCAACACAGTGACTCTCGTCCCAGGATAACTATAAGGATATAGGGTTGTTTGCACAATGTCCTATGGTTACTAATAGGGTTATTTGCATGAGATCTCTTTTCTACCTATTTGTCTTTAACTTAGTGACTCTGTAAAAACGTCTACATGGAGATGATTGAGAGTTAGGTCTGTTGAAATAAGTTATCTGGTGCTACAGATCCTGCATGTAACATGTGAGAAATAATAAAGGCAGATGGAAATGGAATGTCCAAAGGAGGGATAAATGGACCACATTGTTGTCTTTCGAGGGAGAAATTACGTAACTCTGAATCGACAGTTATTTTATAATGGTGTAAGGACGTGGAACATTGTATACATGCTCCTTTGACCACTGATTCGAAAATGTACAGTGTTTCCACAATCACTGATTGTCATCACCGTGTCTGTGAACTGAAGGCTCATGTGAATTAATAACATTGTTACTGACATATTAGAGAACACACACTTAAATCATTCTGTGGCGTGGATACAAGGACTCTCAGCCAGTATAAAATTGTGCAGGTGTGTATCACAGGCTCACATCTAATCCAGCCTCCACATCACGAAGACGACTATGGAACAAGGATGACAAATTTCAGAAGAGCGGATATGGTCCATGTATCCTGCAGACACAGCACTGCTAAGCTATGGTAAACAAGTGAATCAGAGTGGAAAGTGATAAGGAGCTGCAAATATTAACATACTCTAAAGCTGTAGTACTTGGAAGAGAACAATTCTTATTGGGAAAAAATATCTAAACTGCCAAAGATTCATCATGCATTTCTTGCTGTAAGTGGACCAACAGCAAAACTGCGTCCAACCATGATGAAATGGTGCCACAAAATTGATCAAGGCTGTGTAGACATGAATGATACTGATCAGGGAAAAGGCCATTGGCATCGACCACAGACGATGGTTACCAATATTTTTAGTAAGCTGAAATAGCATCTGTTGGAAGAGGAGGGGAGGTAGATTTCCAACCACGAAACTTTCACACAGTGGTTCTCGAATGACTGTGTGACCAGTCAGTGGATTTCTGTCGTCGAGGACTTGAACGATTTATAGAAAGTTTTGGCTGTTATTTTCAGAAACTTTGTGGTTACGTTTAAAAACAGTGTACTGTATGTGAGTCATTCTGAAGTGTAGTGCAGCATTAAAAAGAAGTTAATGGTACAGCCATAGTAATGTATGACTTACTTTTTGAGGTTCTTTTGTAGCAGTTGGAATTCCAAGTACACGTAATCTTATCAGTCGGACTATAGAAAGAAAACCAGAAGATACACAAACAAATAAATGCATTTATGTACACATGCACATATGGGAAGGCATGAATGGCAGACAGCCTACATCAAAAACATATACGGGCCTGGTGGTCTAGAGCTAAGACCCATACCTATAAACTGAGAGTAGGCAGGATAGAATCCCAGGTAAATGACAGAAGTTTTCGAGTTTACCTTCAACCTAGCATTCACTTCTTAATAATACGAAGATTCCTCAGGAATGAAATGTTGTCTGAATTGCAACTAAGCTGTAGGTCCACTGTCCCCCGTAGAATTAGAGTGGGGATCCGATTGAAAGACTTGCACAAGATCGTTGAGACATACAATATTATTATTATTATTATTATTATTATACACTGTAAATTAAGACACAGCAGAGAGTTGATGACGGAAATTTAGGCAATCGAATATAACATACAACTCTGAACAAATCTTTCTAACATCATCACATTTTGACAGTGGCACCAAGGCCACTCTTTTGAATACCATCCTCACTATATGCCATCCCACACCCCTCTGACACCCAATAACCCACACAGTCACTCCTCCTGCCCCCATCCTCCACCCCACTGACCCTGCAATCTGTGCTCTCCGCACCCTACACATCCCAAACTCACCATGTCCAGCAACCCCTGCCCGCTGCAACACCTGAAGCCTTGCACAGCCTGCTAACCCCATCCCCAGAATTTCGTGACAGTTATCTAATTAATTTGCACATGTACCAAGAAATCTATTAAAAATTGTGATGCTTAACATAAACAGGTCATCATGTAAATGTGATGCTCTTGTCCAGTTGTTGCATGGCGTGCGAGCACCAATTGCATGTGAGCTTGGCTTCCCATCCACGGAGCAATTTTCTTGTATAATATAACAGTTACCATGTTTGCAAGAGGTACAACGCCAGGTTCCTTGAGACACGTACGCGTGTCTGAAATGTAATTGCAGTTTTGAATCAAGCAACCCTCAACTGTAGAATGGAATGACGACACTGAAAATTTGTCTCACACTGGGACTTGGTCCCAGATTTTCTGCCTGTTGCGTTTGGTCGCCTTAACCATTTGGCTGTCTGAGGGTGCTTCACAGCCAGACACAAACTTCCATAAGTCGCTGTACACGTGTCATTAACCTACGCTCATACAGTTACTGTAATTCCCATACAGGAAAGACACTGAACCGAAGGTCGCTAGCCTGGTATTGGGAGACAAATATCACATTGCATGTACGTCTGAAGGAACATTACATCGTACATGCAGGCACTGCAGTATTGTGTAGCAGACTAGCGACTTTGGATTAAATGTCTCACCTGTTTGGGCAGCAGCACAGCCACGGCCAGAACTGGAGTCTCAGCTAAATGCTAGCAGAATATTGCTATTTTCCAATATATACCATTTGATTACAAGTGGATCTATACATGTGAATGTAAGATTAGCACGTCACAGTGACTTTGATCTACTAATAGAAACAGAGAATGCTCAACAGCTAAGAACTAGACTGCAGTATGTGTGGTACAAATGGGAGTGTCTGTGTAGCATGATAGAGTTCATAGAGAGAAAGATGACAACAGGATGCAACCCTCATTTACTGCTACTAACATCAGTGTGATATGGGATGGGGGGTCAATATTTCGATATGTATGGAGAGGCACCACTTCAATTAAAATTTGATAGCGTAGTCATATACATTAAACATTCTAGTCTGGTGACTGTGGTAAACTGGATTTGCCACTGGCGTCCTGATATCAGAGCTCCAAGCTGTGATTTTATTGACCATTTATGTGTGCATAGTGCAAAGATAGATAAATTAGAACGGTGTGTAAATGTCTGTATACAATCAGGATGAAAATATGCATTTAAAAACCCTATAAGCAACAAATCTGAGGGAGCTAACTGAAGGAATGCCAATGATCGTAATTGCACCTGTGGGTCTGAATATGACTCAGGTGGAATTCAAGGTATATGGACAACAATTATTTGGACAATACGGCAATAAAACTGAATGATAGCGTCTGATGACGTAAAATATATATAGATGTAAAAATATTCTCCAAAAGAATGTTCTTATTTGTTTCTACCCTACCCTGCCAACAATAACAATCATACTAAAAATGACATACACTATGTGATAAAAAGTATCCAGACACCTGGTTTAAAATGACTTACAACTTCGTGGTGCCCTCTATCGATAATGCTGGAATTCAGTATGGTGTTGGCCCACCCTTGGACTTGATCACAGTTTCCACTCTCACAGGCATTAGTTCAACCAGACGCTGGAAGGTTACTTGGGGAGTGGCAGCTCATTCTGATGCACTGAGGAGAGGTATCGATGTCGGTCGATGAAGACTGGCACGCAGTCGGCGTTCCAAAACATCCCAAAGGTATTCTACAGGATTCAGGTCAGGGATCTGTGCAGGCCAGTCCATTACACGGATGTTATTGTAATGTAACCACTCCACCATAGGCCGTGCATTATGAACAGGTGCTCTATCGTGTTGAAAGGTGCAATCGCCATCCCCAAATTGCTCTTCATCAGTGGGAACCAAGAATTTGCTTAAAATATCAATGTAGGCCTGTGTAGTGATAGTGCCATGCTAAACAACCAGGAGTGCAAGCCCCCTCCATAGAAAGAAGACCACACAATAACACCACCGCCTCCGAATTTTACACACGCTCGCAGATAACGTTCACCTGGCATTCGCCGTACTCACACCCAGCCATTGGATAGCCACATTGCGTACCGTGTTGTGTACCGGCGTGATGTGTGGTTTATGAGCAGCCCCTCGACTTTGAAGTCCAAGTTTTCTCAACTACTGCGTAACTGTCATTGTACTTTCAGTGGATCCTGATGCATTTCGGAATCCCTGTGTGATGGTCTGGATAGATGTCTGCCTATTACACATTACGACCCTCTTCAACTGTCGGCGGTCTCTGTCAGTCAACAGACGAGGTCCGCCAGTTGTCTTGTGACAGCCAGAGCGAGAGCACCAGCAGCAGCGAGTACTGTTTGTATAAAGCGTTTATTTTGCATTTTGTTTACGACCTTCCACTAAGGAAGGGATTCTATTTGTGTTTATCTGCTCTGCATAGTAACTAACAGTTCTTGATAAAACTTTACGTAGTTTTCGTGTTAGATTTCTTAGTGTTTTCTTGATCGTTTAGAACAGAAAGCGCCCTAAAACCGTCTTTTGTTTGTTTCGCGGCCGTTAGCCACTAGTCACTTGAATCAGCAGTTGTCTTGTGACAGCCAGAGCGAGAGCACCAGCAGCAGCGAGTACTGTTTGTATAAAGCGTTTATTTTGCATTTTGTTTACGACCTTCCACTAAGGAAGGGATTCTATTTGTGTTTATCTGCTCTGCATAGTAACTAACAGTTCTTGATAAAACTTTACGTAGTTTTCGTGTTAGATTTCTTAGTGTTTTCTTGATCGTTTAGAACAGAAAGCGCCCTAAAACCGTCTTTTGTTTGTTTCGCGGCCGTTAGCCACTAGTCACTTGAATCAGCAGTTGTCTTGTGACAGCCAGAGCGAGAGCACCAGCAGCAGCGAGTACTGTTTGTATAAAGCGTTTTTGTACTTATTTGCTGCGCTTAGCTTTTAAATAGTTTTTCTCGGAAAACCTAGCGTAGTTTTCGCGTCTCGTATTTCAGTGAGTGTTTCTTGATTATCAGAGTAGCTCATCAGAAGATTATCTTGGGAATTTGTCACCGTATAGAGTAGGGTAAACATAGTCATGTGTAGGGACTGTGGTTGTTGTGAGCGGACGCAAGGAGAATTGGCCACTCTTCGGGGGCAGGTGGAGGCTTTGTCTGTTAGGCTCATCGAGCTCGAGGCGCAGGCGTCGGCTCGTAGTGGCGTTGGGGCAACTGTGGTGAGACCTATGCCTACTTCGGTGGCCTTGGAATCACATGGAACCCCTGACGTCGCTGCGTCTTCCGGCAGTGAGCATCTTACCGGTCAGCCATCACTCCAGGGTGAATGGCGGAGAGTGGTGGGCTCGCGCGTGCCTGGCCGAAAGGCGAAGGTGGGATCTGGCAGCGTGGCAGCTGCCTTACCCCTTTCCAACAGGTACGGGGTGCTTCCTAGTGGTGATGACATCGTTTCCGAGCCACCACAGGATGCCTCGCCTGTTGGGCCAGTGGCCGATTCTCCGGCAAGGTCCCGACAGTCACAGAGGGCGGGCCTATTAGTTATAGGGAGCTCCAACGTTAGGCGGGTTATGGAGCCCCTCAGGAAAATAGCGGGTAGGTCGGGGAAGAATGCCAGTGTGCACTCGCTGTGCTTGCCGGGGGGTCTCGTCCGTAATGTTGAGGAGGCCCTTCCGGCAGCTATTGAACGCACTGGGTGTGACCGGCTGCAGATAGTAGCACATGTCGGAACGAATGACGCCTGCCGCTTGGGTTCTGAGGCCATCCTTGGTTCCTTCCGGCGGCTGGCTGATTTGGTGAAGACAACCAGCATCGCACGCGGAGTGCAAGCTGAGCTTAATATCTGCAGCATAGTGCCCAGAGTCGATCGCGGTCCTCTGGTTTGGAGCCGTGTGGAGGGTCTAAACCAGAGGCTCAGACGACTCTGCGACTATAATGGTTGCAAATTCATCGACCTCCGTTATTGGGTGGAGAACTGTAGGGCCCCCCTAGACAGGTCAGGCGTGCACTACACACCGGAAGCAGCTACTAGGGTAGCAGAGTACGTGTGGCGTGCACACGGGGGTTTTTTAGGTTAGAGGGACCCCCTCTTGGGCGAAACGATAAAATACCTGACGGCTTACCAGAGAGGACATTATCATCGTTGATAAAGAACGTCCGTCCTCAGAGACCAAAAACAGGAAAAGTTAACGTAATATTGGTAAACTGCAGGAGTATCCAGGGCAAGGTTCCTGAATTAGTATCTCTTATTGAAGGAAATAGTGCGCATATAGTATTAGGAACGGAAAGTTGGTTAAAACCGGAAGTGAACAGTAACGAAATCCTAGACACAGAATGGAATATATACCGCAAGGATAGGATAAACGCCAATGGTGGAGGAGTATTTATAGCAGTAAAGAATTCAATAATATCCAGTGAAGTTATTAGCGAATGCGAATGTGAAATAATCTGGGTTAAGTTAAGTATCAAAGGTGGGTCAGATATGATAGTCGGATGCTTCTACAGACCACCTGCATCAGCAACCGGAGTAGTTGAGCGCCTCAGAGAGAACCTGCAGAACGTCGTGAAGAAGTTTCGTGATCATACTATTGTAATAGGGGGAGACTTCAATCTACCAGGTATAGAATGGGATAGTCACACAATCAGAACTGGAGCCAGGGACAGAGACTCTTGTGACATTATCCTGACTGCCTTGTCCGAGAATTACTTCGAGCAGATAGTTAGAGAACCAACTCGTGAAGCTAACGTTTTAGACCTCATAGCAACAAATAGACCGGAACTTTTTGACTCTGTGAATGTAGAAGAGGGTATCAGTGATCATAAGTCAGTGGTTGCATCAATGACTACAAGTGTAATAAGAAATGCCAAGAAAGGAAGGAAAATATATTTGCTTAACAAGAGTGATAGGGCACAAATCGCAGAATATCTGAGTGACCACCATCAAACGTTCATTTCTGAGAAAGAGGATGTGGAACAAAAATGGAAAAAATTCAGAAACATCGTCCAGTACGCCTTAGATAAGTTCGTACCGACTAAGGTCCAAAGCGAGGGGAAAGATCCACCGTGGTATAACAATCATGTACGAAAGGTACTACGGAAACAAAGAAAGCTTCATCATAGGTTTAAGAGTAGTCGAATCATAGCTGATAAGGAAAAGCTGAACGAAGCGAAAAAGAGCGTAAAGAGAGCAATGAGAGAAGCATTCAACGAATTCGAACATAAAACATTGGCAAACAATCTAAACAAGAACCCTAAAAAGTATGTAAAATCGGTAAGCGGATCTAAATCCCCTATTCAGTCACTCGTTGACCACGATGGCACCGAAACAGAGGACGACCGAAGAAAGGCAGAAATACTGAATTCAGTGTTCCGAAACTGTTTCACTGGGGAAAATCGTAACACGGTCCCTGAATTCAGCCGTCGCACGGACGCCAAAATGGAAAATATTGAAATAAACGATATCGGAATCGAAAAACAACTGCTATCACTTAGTAGCGGAAAAGCATCCGGACCAGACGAGATACCCTTAAGATTCTACAGTGATTATGCTAAAGAACTTGCCCCCTTTCTATCAGCAATTTATCGTAGATCGCTGGAAGAACGTAAAGTACCTAGCGACTGGAAGAAAGCGCAGGTCGTTCCCATTTTCAAGAAGGGTCATAAATCAGATGCGAATAATTATAGGCCTATTTCGCTTACGTCAATCTGTTGTAGAATAATGGAACATGTTTTGTGTTCTCGTATTATGACGTTCTTAGATAATACAAATCTCCTTCATCATAACCAACATGGATTCCGCAAACAGAGATCATGTGAAACTCAGCTCGCCCTATTTGCCCAAGAAATTCACAGTGCCGTAGACACTGGCGAGCAGATTGATGCCGTATTCCTGGACTTCAGGAAGGCATTTGATACGGTTCCGCACTTACGTTTAGTGAAAAAAATACGAGCTTACGGAATATCGGACCAGGTTTGTGATTGGATTCAGGATTTCCTAGAAGAAAGAACACAACATGTCATTCTTAACGGTTCAAAATCTGCAGATGTAGAGGTAATTTCGGGAGTACCGCAGGGAAGCGTGATAGGACCTTTATTGTTTACAATATACATAAATGACTTAGTTGACAACATCGGTAGCTCCGTGAGGCTATTTGCAGATGACACGGTTGTCTACAAGAAAGTAGCAACATCAGAAGACTCGTACGTACTCCAGGAGGACCTGCAGAGGATTAATGCTTGGTGCGACAGCTGGCAGCTTTCCCTAAACGTAGATAAATGTAATATAATGCGCATACATAGGGGCAGAAATCCATTCCAGTACGATTATGCCATAGGTGGTAAATCATTGGAAGCGGTAACGACCGTAAAATACTTAGGAGTTACTATCCGGAGCGATCTGAAGTAGAATGATCACATAAAACAAATAGTGGGAAAAGCAGGCGCCAGGTTGAGATTCATAGGAAGAATTCTAAGAAAATGTGACTCATCGACGAAAGAAGTAGCTTACAAAACGCTTGTTCGTCCGATTCTTGAGTATTGCTCATCAGTATGGGACCCTTACCAGGTTGGATTAATAGAAGAGATAGACATGATCCAGCGAAAAGCAGCGCGATTCGTCATGGGGACATTTAGTCAGCGCGAGAGCGTTACGGAGATGCTGAACAAGCTCCAGTGGCGGACACTTCAAGAAAGGCGTTACGCAATACGGAGAGGTTTATTATCGAAATTACGAGAGAGCACATTCCGGGAAGAGATGGGCAACATATTACTACCGCCCACATATATCTCGCGTAATGATCACAACGAAAAGATCCGAGAAATTAGAGCAAATACGGAGACTTACAAGCAGTCGTTCTTCCCACGCACAATTCGTGAATGGAACAGGGAAGGGGGGATCAGATAGTGGTACAATAAGTACCCTCCGCCACACACCGTAAGGTGGCTCGCGGAGTATAGATGTAGATGTAGATGTAGATGTAGATGTACGCTTTTGTGCTGTACGTGTCCCTTTACGTTTCCACTTCACTATCACATCCGAAACAGTGGTCCTAGAGATGTTTATGAGTGTGGAAACCTCGCGTACAGACGTATGACACACGTGACACCCAGTCACCTGACCTCGTTCAAAGTCGTAAGTTCCGCGGAGCGCCCCATTCTGCTCTCTCACGATGTCTAATGACTACAGAAATCGCTGATACGGAGTACCTGGCAGCAGGTTGCAGCACAATGCACCTAAATGCAAAACGTACGTTTTTGGGGATGTCGGGATACTTTTGATCATGTAGTGTATAATAAATTAACTTAGAGTTTCTCATCATTACGAGTACATTTTTGGAAATTACAATGAATAATTTGTTAAGAAAAAATTGCTTACATATATAGAGATACATTTTATTAATTGAGAGATAGAGTCTGTGATTGTAGTAATCGAATTAAATAACGTATTGTGTCCACACACAGCACCACAGCGATCTATCACCTAAATAATTATGCAATAGATGAAGCTGAATTTTTCAAATTTAGGTGGCAATTATTTGCAAAGAAATATTGCAGTATGTAATGTAAATCTATCTATGTTTATAAATCTATCACGTTACACACATGTATATGTGTATCTATTTCCTCCTAATCTACTCTACTGATTTCAACCATACTTGGTACACTTATCCCCGTGGTCTAGTGGATAGTGTTGCTGCCTCTGGAACACGGGTTCCGGGGTTCGAGTCTCGGCCGGGTTGGGCATTTTCTCTGCCTGGTGACTCGGTGATTGTGTTGTCCTCATAATTTCAATCTGCATGTGCCGCTTAAGGCATCTGCACCATTATATCATGTCATCATACACAATTCAGGAGGTATGACATCATAAACACTGAAGTATGCAAAAAGAGTGCTGAACCATCCATGAAGTTTTAATACATTTATTCCTTCCTACTAAGACTCTTCTACAGTCGAGTCAGCGTAAGGAAAGGACACCAGCCAGTGCTGTTGTCAGCTGTCAACTGCTAAGCACAAACGGTTGTAGGTGAAAACGACGCCTTCTACAGAGTTATGAACAGGCGTTAAAATAGAGACATTTACAAAATCGCGTTGTGGACATGCAGTGTAGCTGCACCCAGGGTACAGTATCTGTTTGGACCATGTTTTTTGATCTGGATACTGTACTTGTATATTTCTTTGTATGATTTTCTAAGTATGTTAAAGTTTTTTCCACGAATACATGGTAATGAAACTTTTTGATACATCACTACAAACATAGTTCCTTATTTTTTTTTGTTTCTCATAGAAAAGTGGCAAAATGAAATTACAGACAACGCCAGGTTTGTGAGCTAGTAAATAATATTATTTTCTTGTAAACTGTTTGTTTTCAATATCTAGCAATTCAAAATAGTGATACAAGACATTAGAGTCGAAGGTGATAGACGTGGAGATAAATACGGTAGTGTAATACACCTCCCTGGTTGTATATGTCAGTAGGGTGTAAGAGGTGATTGCCCAGCTTTGGTTGTTATTAGTTCACTCCTGCATAAAATATAGATGTATCCAGTCTACCAGCTATAACTAAGAGGCACTGTGTTGCTATAAGTTACATCAGTCTTAGTCTGAACTTTGATAGCAACAGAATCAGTGTTAGTCTGAAAGTTGATAGCAACTAATCAGTAATTTATAGTACATCTTACTGAAGGTAAGGGAAAAACCAAATCCTATATGATGCTTAGGATGAGAGCTTCTGGTAGCATGGAACTGCACATTGCTATGTTTTTCGTTTCTTCGCAGAAACCTCTTTGTTGCCAAGGAGTACTCTGATAACGTTCTCGACTGCAAGCTCTATATGAGCTGCGAATGGAGCCACATACGTTGTGCTCTTTAGCTGCCGTGGATTCCACATTCCTGCCTATCGATTGGTTGCAGAGGAACTTGACTTCCGGATGATGGATGGCGGTAGAAGTAGCATGAGTGCTTCTGGTGATTTCATTCTGGACCTGACAACACTGACTTTCGGAAAAGCATCATCCACACAATTCCGAAGACGGCAAGAGCTGACAAGTGCGAGAATTATCGCACAATCAGCTTAACAGCTCATGCATTGAAGCTAGGTGACGATCAGTTTGGCTTTAGGAAAAGTAAAGGGACGAGAGAGGCAATTCTGACGTTACGGCTAATAATGGAAGCAAGGCTAAAGAAAAATCAAGACACTTTCATAGGATTTGTCGACCTGGAAAAAGCTTTCGACAATATAAAATGGTGCAAGCTGTTCGAGATTCTGAAAAAAGTAGGGGTAAGCTATAGGGAGAGACGGGTCATATACAATATGTACAAGAACCAAGAGGAAATAATAAGAGTGGACGATCAAGAACGAAGTGCTCGTATTAAAAAGGGTGTAAGACAAGGCTGTAGCCTTTCGCCCCTACTCTTCAATCCGTACATCGAGGAAGCAATGATGGGAATAAAAGAAAGGTTCAGGAGTGGAATTAAAATAAAAGGTGAAAGGATATCAATGGTACGATTTGCTGATGACATTGCTATCCTGAGTGAAAGTGAAGAAGAATTAAATGATCTGCTGAACGGAATGAACAGTGTAATGAGTACACAGTATGGTTTGAGAGTAAATCGAAGAAAGACTAAGGTAATGAGAAGTAGTAGAAATGAGAACAGCGAGAAACTTAACATCAGAATTGATGGTCACGAAGTCAATGAAGTTAAGGAATTCTGCTACCTAGGCAGTAAAATAACCAATGACGGACGGAGCAAGGAGGACATCAAAAGCAGACTCGCTATGGCAAAAAAGGCATATCTGGCCAGGAGAAGTCTACTAATATCAAATACCGGCCTTAATTTGAGGAAGAAATTTCTGAGGATGTACTTCTGGAGTACAGCCTTGTGTGGTAGTGAAACATGGACTGTGGGAAAACCGGAACAGAAGAGAATCGAAGCATTTGAGATGTGGTGCTGTAGACGAATGTTGAAAATTAGGTGGACTGATAAGGTAAGGAATGAGGAGGTTCTACGCAGAATCGGAGAGGAAAGGAATATGTGGAAAACACTGATAAGGAGAAGGGACAGGATGATAGGACATCTGCTAAGACATGAGGGAATGACTTCCATGGTACTAGAGGGGGCTGTAGAGGGCAAAAACTGTAGAGCAAGACAGAGATTGGAATACGTCAAGCAAATAATAGAGGACGTAGGTTGCAAGTGCTACTCTGAGATGAAGAGGTTAGCACAGGAAAGGAATTGGTGGCGGGCCACATCAAACCAGTCAGTAGACTGATGACCAAAAAAGAAAAAAAAGTGAGTTAGAACGTGGTGTTATAGTCGGCGCACGAGCGATGGGACACAACATCACGGAGGTAGCGATGAAGGGCGGATTTTTCCGTACGACCATTTCAAGAGTGTACCGTGAATATCAGGAATCCGGTAAAACATCAAAATTCAGACATCGCTGCGGCCGGAAAACGATCCTGCTAGAACGGGACCAACGACGACTGAAGAGAACCGTTCAACGTGACAGAAGTGCAACCCTTCCGCAAATTGTAGTATATTTCGATGCTGGGCCGCCAAAAAGTGTGAACCATTCGCGAAACATCGTCGATATGGGCTTTCGGATCCCAAGGACCGCTCGTGTACCCTTGAAGACTCCATGATACAAAGGTTTACGCCTCACCTGGGCCCATCAACACAGTCTTTGGACTGTTGATCACTGGAAACATTATCCCTGGTCGTATGAGTCTCGTTTCAGTTTGTATCGCGAGGAGAGACGTGTATAGGTGTGGAAACAACCTCATAAATCCATGGACCCTGCATTTCAGCAGGAGACTCTTCAGGCTGATGGAGGCTCTGTATTGACGTGGAGCGTGTGCAGTTGGAGTGACATGGGGCCCCTAATACATATAGATGCGACGACTCTGTCAGGTGACACGTACAGTCTTAGACATAAAAACTGACCGCCGGCCAGCCGGCACAAAGACTAAGTCCGAGTCCTTCACTTAAGGTGGCCAATAAAACTGACGGCCCCCGACAACTCTAAGTCCAGCTATCTGCACAATCTGGCAAAACTGTAAGATGCGGAAGTGTTAGTCGGAAGTGTTGCCTACTTCCGAGTTGTTCTCGGACTGGGTAAGCCGGTGGTCTAGTGGTAATCGTCGTGCATTCTAAACTTGCAGTCGCATGTTCGCGGCAAGAGTATTTTTATTTTTTTTTTATTTTTTTTAACCACATGTCGGTCTAAAGTTAGGAGTCTGATTGAATATGGAAGTTAATTCGCTTAACATTCTACCCAACAGCAATAAGAAGTATTGCAGAAACAATTCCGCAGGACAGCTCGTGGCTTCGTTGCGATCATAACAGCTTACGCTCGAGCGTTTCCTCGCGCTGCAGCGGCTACCGGTCACCGACCAGACGCCACCCGCCGCCTGAAATCCGGCGCCACCCAGGTGAATGCGGCGCGACGCTGTCAATGTATGTATCAACTGTCATTTTCGAATTTGAATTTCTAATTATCATCTTGCAGTTAAGCATTAGATTTTGCATATTTGAAAATCATGAACTACAGTTAACCATTGTAAAATTGAGTCGCAAGTGGAAAAAGGTGTAACATCTGCAACACAACGTTTACTTTTGGTATAACAGAGGGGTGAACGCAGAGGAGGCAGCTAGAAAGATTTGAAATGTGTTTGGAGCGAGTGCTTTTGGGAAAAATACGCCAAAGACCGTTCTGGCAGGAATGATTTTCCGCATTAAGGAAGTCTCGACTACTGATATATGTGATAGATTACCATTTTACCATCATGCGACATTTGCATTCAACAGGCAAAGTTCAGAAGTCTGGTGTAGGAGTACTGCATGCTCTAATTCGAAACAACAAAAATCAACGGAGTGAGTATTATTGCACGTCATCAGATCGCTCATTGAGCATTCCTACGCGTTAATGTTACTGGTGGCGTGTTATGATGCCTTTATCGTTAATTTCCTAAGAAGAAATGAAAGGCTGAGCCCCACCAAAAGACCTAACCTCGAGCAAAGAGTAGTGGGAACATAATATTTTGCCGGCCGCGGTGGTCTCGCTGATCCAGGCGCGCAGCCCGGAACCGCGCCACAGCTACGGTCGCAGGTTCGAATCCTGCCTCTGTCATGGATTTGTGTGATGTCCTTAGGTTGGTTAGGTTTAAGTAGTTCTAAGTTCTAGGGGACTGATGACCACAGCTGTTAAGTCCCATAGTGCTCAGAGCCATTTGAACCATAATATTTTACATCTGATAGCTCCAACGTGTGTTTTGGGCTACGAATTCTGCCCCAAGGGGTATGTGCAACACAGCTGGAATTTGTTGCTAACAACATCCAGGGGATTGACAGGAAAGTCGTCTCTCAGGCACTTGAGTAGATGAAGTCCTCTCTCAAGCACTTGTCCCTCTCGTCATATATTTGTAAAATTTTACCTTTACCGCTCTTAATCGATCAACCGTCGAGGCCATACATTGCTAGACGAAAATACTCTTAAAACTAGACTGGTTTAATGACATTGTTAGAACCAGTGGATTTCTACAGGCGTAGAATTTGTAAACAACTCTAGCATTGTCAGATTGGTTTAGGTATCGTGAAAGAAAATTCTGTTACTGACTTATTTCTCTTTGATAACTACTGTTGCGTTTGGTAAACTAATGAAAAATGCAATTGAAATATTCACTGTACTAATACAGAAACATCACGACAAAATTGCTCTGAGCACTATGGGACCCAACTGCTGAGGTCATTAGTCCCCTAGAACTTAGAACTAGTTAAACCTAACTAACCTAAGGACATCACACATATCCATGCCCGATGCAGGATTCGAACCTGCGACCGTAGCGGTCTCGCGGTTCCAGACTGCAGCGCCTATAACGGCACGGCCACTTCGGCCGGCAAACATCACGACAGCAGTCTATCTTAATAAAGCGTTGTGTGTCTGTAAGATGATTGAGCCCATTTTAACAGGAATTAGTTGGATATTACCGACTTTTGAGTTCGTAAAGATTTGTATTTACTTAATTTCCTGTATCATTCGCAAGTATTATGAAAATGTGTCATTTCATAGATAAATTACGTATTCACAACAACAACAAAAATGTCGGCGGAAAACAAAAGTGACATTATGAGCCGGCCTAAGTGGCCGAGCGGTTCTAGGCGCTATAGTCTGGAACCGCGTGACCGCTACGATCGCAGGTTCGAATCCTGCCTTGGGCCTCGATGTGTGTGATGTCCTTAGGTTAGTTAGGTTTAAGTAGTTCTAGGGGTCTGATGACCTCAGAAGTTAAGTCCCATAGTACTCAGAGCCATTTGAACCATTTTTTTGACATTATGAATTTGGCAGTAGCCTAAGGTTTTCGCTCTGACACTAAGGATTACTGAAAGTAGCAAGACGAATTTTGCTCGAGCGTTTTCTTATGATTCCCTTACTGAGTTTGTATCTGCCTGCTTGTAGATCTGCTACAAAAGGATTAAAAATCTGGCCTTCAGCGAGTCTCGAAAGGCGAGCGAAAGCAGCTTGCACCTGGCAGCCAGGCATGTTAGCTGGGAACTGGTTTTTTCCTAAAGTGGGAAGATATCCTTTTGTGGTTGAATTGTTGGCAGATGTCAGTCAGACGTGTGCCGTTGGTCTAAGCGTTTCGGCGTGTTGAATTTGTACCAATGATTTTTCTATAGGCTTTTCCTGTCCCAAGTAGAGAGTTGAAGTCTCCCATTAGTATTAGCACGTCATCTTGGTGAATTTTGCTCATAGTATTTTCGAGTGTTTTCCAGAATTTTTTCGACATTTTCGGTGTTTTTCTTATTTTCGATGTTGGTGGGGGCATGTGTATTGATGAGTGTATATTTTTTACTCTGGCTCTGAATGAGCATAGTCATAAGTCGATTGTTGATGGGTGTGATTTCTTTGACATAGTTGATGATAGATCTGTTTTCGAGAAATGCAATGCCGAAGATTGGTCCGCTTTTCGCTAGCTTTTGTTGTATTTTGCTCTTGAAGATACAATGATTTCCGTAATGCAAGGTTTCATTGTCAGTTAGTCGTGGTTCTTGAAGAGCAAGGATGAGAATTTTTTGTCGGTCGATTTCTTTTGTGAGATTATTTAGTTTTCCTGTTTGGGTCAATGTATCGATGTTTAGTTTTCAAATGCATGTTTTCTGCTTGTAGGGAAATTTACCAGAGATCTTCGATATTCTCTGCCGTGCTGACCTGGATTCTCCAAAATCCGAAAACCCAACTGCCGCCTGTCGACAGCCGGGTTGTGTACCAACTAGGGTAAAGCTGACTTTGCTTGCATAGTTGATGCTTGCTTGTGTGTCATTGGTTTTCTACCGCGCGACCGCTACGGTCGCAGGTTCGAATCCTGCCTCGTGCATGGATGTGTGTGATGTCCTTAGGTTAGTTAGGGGACTGATGGCCACAGATGTTAAGTCCCATAGTGCTCAGAGCCATTTGGGCCATTTTTTTCATTGGTTTGGCTTCGGTGACACCGGGACCGCACAGGACCAGAGGGTGTTAAAGCCTTTGGAAGCAAATATTTTCAGCCGAGATGAGTGAGCTAACAGACGATGACCAGAGTAAAGGTGATTTTCACTCAGACGTGTCTGGATTTTGGGTTTAACGGATTGAGTAGCTGTTCAGGATTGTGTTAGTATTTGGTTCACCCCAAGTATTTGATTTCAAAATGGTTCAAATGGCTCCCCTAGAACTTTTAAACCTAACTAAACTAAGGACACATCCATGCATGAGGCAGGATTCGAACCTGCGACCGAATTGGTTGCGCGGTTCCAGACTGTAGCGCCTAGAACCGCTCGGCCACCCCGGCCGGCAGTACTTGATTTCCTCGGTACCACCCATATGGGGTAGGTTTTCCCCTACCCACCGCACGGGATTATTACGAGGGCAGTTCAATAAGTAGTACAACACATTTTTTTTCTCAGCCAATTTTCGTTGAATAAACCGGAAATTTCTTGTGGAATATTTTCAAGCATTCCCGCTTCGTCTCGTATAGTTTCATTGACTTCCGACAGGTGGCAGCGCTGTACGGAGCTGTTAAAATGGCGTCTGTAATGGATGTGCGTTGCAAACAACGGGCAGTGATCGAGTTTCTTTTGGCGGAAAACCAGGGCATCTCAGATGTTCATAGGCGCTTGCAGAATGTCTACGGTGATCTGGCAGTGGACAAAAGCACGGTGAGTCGTTGGCAAAGCGTGTGTCTTCATCGCCGCAAGGTCAAGCAAGACTGTCTGATCTCCCGCGTGCGGGCCGGCCGTGCACAGCTGTGACTCCTGCAATGGCGGAGCGTGCGAACACACTCGTTCGAAATGATCGACGGATCACCATCAAACAACTCAGTGCTCAACTTGACATCTCTGTTGGTAGTGCTGTCACAATTGTTCACCAGTTGGGATGTTCAAAGGTTTGTTCCCGCTGGGTCCCTCGTTGTCTAACCGAACACCATAAAGAGCAAAGGAGAACCATCTGTGCGGAATTTCTTGCTCGTCATGTGGCTGAGGGTGACAATTTCTTGTCAAAGATTGTTACAGGCGATGAGACATGGGTTCATCACTTCGAACCTGAAACAAAACGGCAATCAATGGAGTGGCGCCACACCCACTCCCCCACCAAGAAAAAGTATAAAGCCATACCCTCAGCCGGTAAAGTCATGGTTACAGTCTTCTGGGACGCTGAAGGGATTATTCTGTTCGATGTCGTTCCCCATGGTCAAACGATCAACTCTGAAGTGTATTGTGCTACTCTTCAGAAATTGAAGAAACGACTTCAGCGTGTTCGTAGGCACAAAAATCTGAACGAACTTCTCCTTCTTCATGACAACGCAAGACCTCACACAAGTCTTCGCACCCGAGAGGAGCTCACAAAACTTCAGTGGACTGTTCTTCCTCATGCACCCTACAGCCCCGATCTCGCACCGTCGGATTTCCATATGTTTGGCCCAATGAAGGACGCAATCCGTGGGAGGCACTACGCGGATGACGAAGAAGTTATCGATGCATTACGACGTTGGCTCCGACATCGACCGGTGGAATGGTACCGTGCAGGCATACAGGCCCTCATTTCAAGGTGGCGTAAGGCCGTAGCATTGAATGGAGGTTACGTTGAAAAATAGTGTTGTGTAGCTAAAATATTGGGGAATAACCTGGTGTATTTCAATGCTGAATAAAACAACCCCTGTTTCAGAAAAAAAATGTATTGCATTACTTATTGAACTGCCCTCGTATCATTTTTGTTATTATTATTATTATTGTTGTTGTTGTCATTATGTCATCAGCAAATCCGATATGGTGTATCTTCCCACCTCTGAAATAGAAGTGTATTGTTCGATTCAGTATTTCCATCACATACATATAGGTTATAATTACGTTCATTGCCGCTAGTAGACTTATTTATCACTTTTTCTTAGACAGTTGCTACCTGTTACTCCATCATAGGAATTTACGTGCGCAGAATTGTTGCAATACAGCCGTTTAAATTATCCGATTTCTGTAATTTCATTTTGATACCAGATCGTTCTAATCTGCATTCACCTGGGTGGCGCCGGATTTCATGCGGCGAGTGGCGTCTGGTCTGTGGCCGGTAGCCGCTGCAGCGCGAGGAAACGCTCGAGCGTAAGCTGTTATGATCGCGACGCAGCCACGAGCTGTCCAGCGGAATTATTTCTACAAAACTTGTTATTGCTGGTGGGCAGAATGTTAAGCGAATTATCTTCCATGTTCAATCAGACTCCTAACTTTAGACCGACATGTGGTTAAAAAAATATGTATATATAAATATATACTGGACGCGAAAATGCGACTACAAGTTTAGAATACACGACGAATAACACGTTTTTTTTTTTTTTTTTTTCGTCATTGATCGTTGTGTTTGGTCGTTGCGGACGTCGCAAGACATCCCGTTCTGGTTCGGTGGTTGATCCTTCCACTCAGTTTTTATTACAGAGGCCAACCGGCTCTCTGACCGAACACGCTGAGCAACCGTGCCGGCTTTACTAGACCACGGGCTCACCCAGTCCGAGAACAACTCGGAAGTAGCCAACACTTCCTCCTAACACTTCCGCATCTTACAGTGTTGCCAGATTGTGCAGATAGCCGGACTTAGAGTAGTCAGGGGCCGTCAGTTTTATTGGCCACCTTAAGTGAAGGACTCGGACTTAGTCTCTGTGGCGGCTGGCCGGCGGTCAGTTTTTATGTCTAAGACTGTACATAAGCATCCTATCTGATCACTTGCATCAATTCATGTGCATTGTGTATTCCGACGGACTTGAACAATTCCAGCAGGACAATGCGAGAGCCCACACGACCAGAATTGCAACAGTGTGGATCCATGAACACTCTTCGGAGTTGAAACACTTCCGCTGGCCACATAACGTCTCAGACATGATGTTGTTGAGTATATCTGGGATGCCTTGCAACGTGCTTTCAGGAGGGATCTCCACCCCATCGTAATCTTACGGATTTATGGACAGCCTGCAGGAATCATGTTGTAAGTTCCCTCCAGTACTACTTCAGACAATATTCGAGTCCATGCCTCGTCGTACTACGACATTTCTGCGTGCTCACAGAGCCTTATACGATATCAGGCTGGTGTTCCAATTTCTTTGGCTCTTCATTGTATGACCTGTCTGGCTTTGGTCTTAAACCAAACAGCTTGCAGCTATGTAGCCTTACTGCATGACAAATTCACTGAAAGAAAACTATATTTATTAAGATTGTTTTCATTTCCATCTCTGAAGGAGCAATTTAAATAGTTTCTTTCAGTTTGTGTTTTTGAATGTGCCAGAAATAAATTTATTTTAATGACTTTTGTGGCAACAGTTCTACTTGGAAACAAGATGGAGGCAGACTATGACATTCTTACATGGCTTAAAGGCTGCCATCTTTACTTTTAATAATTACATAAAGTTGATATTTATCTAAAGCAAATATAAAGATACGATGTCTCATAAAATTGAATTTTGCAATGATATCTCAAAGCGGCCATACTTTTTGTCTCTTCAGAATGATGGAACACAGTTATTCTTGGAAGTTACTTTTATACAACACTGAAAGAGTGTTGTAACATCAAAATTAATTAAATATGATCTTCTGAGTGTACAGAATGACTGAGAAGTTATATTTAACTAAATGGATAGGGAGTTTAGGACCCATGTATGACTTTGGGAACTTGATTCTAACAAATACAGTTACCAAAAATATATTAAAACTTTGGCAAACTATGAGGTTGACTGTAACATCGTGGTGCACTGCTAAATACGGTTAATACGGAAATGTCTTGCCTTCTTGGTTGCAGTTATATCGGTGTTGAAGTTGTTGCTTGCTGAATAAAAATTTTGATAGGCTCTTCACGTCTTCAGTGATGGAATTAATTTATAGCTAACACGCCCATGCTGTAGCCATGTTAACTTGCTGTATCGTCGGCTCCACATTCCATCATATAAAACTAGTCAGATATCCTTGCGTTCCGACTCAAAATAAGCTGGAGACAACTTGAGGAATGTACACCACTGCCACACCAAGTATTAAGCACTTTCACACTGAGTTTTTATTGTTGAAGCCTCACATCACCAGACATGGCATGTCACAATACGTACACCGCCAAGGCTAGACTGCTACTGCTTCTGGTTTTCCGTTTTTTCCCCTCTCTCGCAAGGTCATCCAAAAGAATGGCGGTCGAAAACCCGTATTGGATACCCTACCCTTATGATTTCATTTTATTTAAATGAATTACAAATTCTAATACATTTAGCATGTTACAGTAGTACATTTATAAATTACATCCATTCCTGTAATTTATTTTCTATAAAACTACTAAGTTTTCACAAAATACAATCGTCTTCCAACGAACATTTATCACAGAAATAACACTTTCGTATATTGACGTAGTTATGGAGGTTTCCTTAATACTAACCTTTTGTAAAAGATCAGTAATTGTACTAAGTTTATTTTCATTCGACAACGGTTTAATAAATAAAAGTCTTAGACATTTCAGTTTGAATTCAACTGTATCATATCAATGTATATCACAGCTTTCACGCACAACGCCTAGCAATTATTTTAAGTGCCCTTTTACACGTAACTGTAAGTGTTATGTATATCGAATTTTACACTATGTGGTTTATATGTGTATGTAAATTTCATAACTGACAACAAGCATTTGATGGCTGCATAAAATGCCAGATGGTAAGTACCGTCTCCAATGTGCCAATCTGCCAAGCAGAGGGATCAGAGTCGTAGTATTACTGATGTAGCAGAAAGGTGGAGCTGTAGTGGCAATAGCATTCATCCGCTACATGCCTAAATCAAGTAATTGGAACAGTTTTTCTAAAACCTTGTTTACTTCAACATTCAATAAGTCAGTTCTCACCAGGACACTGACACGGGTTGACACACAAGTCACCACCTCTGAAGCCTACTGCCTCAAGTCTGTTGCTGATGACTTAGCGTTAGGTAATTCTATGTCTAATGCATTGTAAAGTCTGCAAGCATCTTGAATTGGATGGCTTTCTACATAGCGCTATAGCAAAATAAAGGAATGCCTGATTACCAGTTTACATCACAATAGTAGCATATAGTACTGTGATGTAAATACTGCTTCTTAATGTTAGAAAAAATGCGTAGCACTGCATTTGAGTAGTAGAGAACCTCTAACCATAGAATATCCACACAGAAACATAGACACTCACTAATAGTGCCTTACAGCATCACCATCTGAAAAAGTCGTAGGTTGTGTTCCAAAACTGAACAGCTTAGAGACAGAAGTGATGACACTTTCTGCAGGACCTGACCATTATTTTGCAGGACAATGCTCTAGCATGTACAGTGAAAGCTGTTACCGATTTGTTTGACTGATGGGGCTGCTAAGTGGTATACCACCTACTGCACTCCCCTGACTTTATATCTCGTGAGTTCAATTCGATTTCTGAACTGAAGAAAACACTTCACGGCCTTCGCTTCAGAACTGCTACAAATTCGTCTGGCAATAGGCAACGCCGCTCGAACTGTCAACACAACTGGCACTGCTAAGAGTAACCTACGACTTCCACATCGCTGGCAACGGCTTATACACAATGCTGGTGACTACTTTGAAGGTCAGTAAAACTTTGAAAGACTTATCTATTTTGTGCGAGGTATAAATAAATAGTGTACACTATTAAAGTTCAATCCCTCCTATGTATATTCTTGGGACCAAATTGCCAGGGATAGATGTAATTGTCAGGGGTGCACATAAAAGTTATCTAAAGTTTTAACACCCACTATTAACTAACAGCATAGGCATCAAACTTGGTTGAAACTAAGTAATTATTCAAGTTAAGTACTGCTTGTTACTTGTTTTAGTTTTGAAAGAAAAACTGAGTATGCGACCAGCCTATGATTAAAATGTGTGTAAATACATAAATGAAAAAGTATAAAGTATACTGAACTATATGCATACATTATTTGATAACAATACTTTATCATATATTATATAATAATGTTATAGTGAGTGGGGCTCACTGCAATGAAATATGTTTTAGTACACGAATTCTTGAATTCACTAATAGTATGAATGTCATTGTCTATGATTCAGACGCTCACCGATACATATTACACTGTAAACTGTAGAGATTACATACTACAAAAGAAAACTATTTACTGAAACTGTTTGAATCACATAAGAAAAATCTCACTGCAGATGCTACAGGCCTCCAATGGACAACACATGAAGAAATGAAGAGTGCATATTTAAAACATGTAGTGTCACTTCGTTTATAAGCTGAAAATTGCATGTCCACTGTCTCTCTGCATGAGAATAAAACGGAGCTGATCAACAAAAACATTTTTTTCTTCAGAATGCATCAAATAGATTGTCAGCATACCAACATATGTGACATTCCCACTGAAAAGATTTTTAATTGCACACATTTCTATAAATCGCTGCTTGCAGCTGCACTGCTGAAAGAAATCTCATGCATGCCTCCACTCCTGAAGAATGTTGCATTCCCATGGAAATGATTTTAGTGCACAAATACACAATATTTCCGTGAAAATGACTGCATCGTACCTCTAACAAATGTAGATTTTTACTGCACACATGCGGCCAAATTTATCATGTGTTTGAATAAGTGTCGGCTGTATGCAGCGACAATTCTGCAGTATTTAAATTCTGTCATACACTCCCGCAACAATGTGTACAGTTGTGGAACGAACGATGTGTACAACTGTGGAACACAATTATGGTAATATGACGATGTCACGCAGTTCCGCAGTTTGTATTACCTACCAGTAATCGTAAGGTGCACCACTGCAGAACAACTCAAGCACAGTCCGCTGCAGGCATCGTATAGAGCTAAGCAAGTCGCTGCAGCTGGCTGAGCATGCACCTGAGTGCTACATTTGTGTGTGGCGTCACTGACGGGATTTGTTAGAAAATAAGATAATAATCACATATCTGCGGTACACCATTCAACAGATGCTAAGAGAAGAAGAAATTATTTGTTTTTCGACAAGATCTTCAAGTCACGAGACATACCAACAGAAACAGTTTCGCAGACCATCTAATGCAGCATTGTACGTGATATGCGAATCGACACATGCGGCTGTCAGGATGTGAGTCGGTAATTGTGGCGGATTCTGAAACTGGAGTGAATTGCATCATCAGACAGCTGCAGGAGCAGAAGCACCATATCCACTCATACCTACTGGCGTAATACATGGTTCTCAGGTTATGTGTGTACATCAATGTTCACGTACTGGATAATTGGTTTTGTACTATAAATACAGACGCTCACAAAGGCTTAAGAATGCAAGCAGTCATCAATTGCTGCTGTTTCCAATTTTGTGTAGATAAGGTGCCCAAAATTATGTCTCATTCTCCATGAGGAGTGTAGACAACGCAAGTCAAAAATTTACCTGATCCTTGTGTTGAGGATGCGGAATATGAGGTCAATAAATAAAACTATAGTTACAAAGAAATTTTTAAATTGGTAAGCCAGTTGAATAGTAGTTGAACGTTTTCTGAAGCATTTGTGAACTCATGTTGCTTATAGCTCTTCTTCTTCAAATCACTGACCACTAGACATTCCTATGTTTAAAGGTTCTGAATAGATGCATTTTTATAAATTTCTTAAAACCAGGACATATTCTCACGAATTTTGAAATAAGCTACGCTCTTTCCACAGTCATAGGTTGAGAGTGATGACTCCATATCTTCGTATGACACTCCATTATCATCGCTGTGATTCTCGTGGTAAAACTGTGTCAACCACATTGTTGTTTTAAAAGTTTTAGCACACTATACCGAGCTAAATGGCTTTGGTGATGCTACAATTGTGGCATACGACGTTCATACTTGTCCATTGTTGGAAAATGTGATAAATATGACGTATTTAAACACACAATGTCCAAACTGATCTTAAAACCCTGTGTGTCTGTGATGATGTTCAAATTTTATGGCATCATTGTAAAAAAAAAAAAATCCTCGAGATGTTCCTTAACACCTCTACGTGTATCCTACATATTGTACAATTCCTGTTAATGGCGAGAAGTTTACGAGATGATCATGTAACAATAATGTGTATGCTGTGGTGCCTGAAGGCAAGTTTTGCAAAGATTCAAGTTCAATAATACATCTACAGTTCTGGTCCTTACCAGTTCACATTGCTCTGCACATTCTATCATCTCTATGCGTGATAAATCCTTAAACTTCTAGAGGATGAGTGTGCATACAAAATCATCATCAATCTGATACCAATATGAGTAAGTAAAACCTTTCGTACATGCCATGCCATAGTCCATTAAAATTTTTGTCCCAGTCAGGCTGTAAATTGTTGCATGGAAAAAACTGGGAGTTTAGTTAAATTCTAGCACTGGTTAGCCTAATCCTTTTTTAGATTTCTGTTCCTACCTGTTCGCAGTGCTATAGAGGCGAGTCTACCTGACAGATGTCTTCATCGTCCAGGCTTGTCTAGATGAATCTGGAAAGTTTCGATACTCAAACAACTCCCATGAAAGGGAAGATAACAGCTGTTGAACTGTGGAATTCAGTATGTGTAAAAGTTCCAGGTTATCTTCATATGATAGAGACATATATGGCACATTCCACACCAATTTATGAAGCACATACCTATGCACCTCTACCGCTTCTCCTGGAACTTATGAGTTATTATTAGTACCAATTCGAACTAAAATGTGCTTATTATCATCAAATAATCCCATTTACATTTTGAGCAGCATATATTCACCAATGGGACTATCTGTCGATTCATCTGTGATTCATCCAGCATTTTGATCCAGTGACAGAAAAGAGACGTATGTCTTCACAGTTGATATTCCTTGAAATAGAAAGGAGAGTGCATTACGTATCACTACTGCTGATGGAGTGTTTCCAGCCCTCTTCTTCTTAGGACTAAATATTCCTTCCAGATATAGGCTGCTCTTGCTTGGAATTAACCCTCTATTTACCAGGAAATCAATATAACTTTACCTACTAGTCAGGCCTGTGTTGTTTTAAATTGACAGAAATTGACATTATCTTGACTACTACTTGTGCGCTGTGTATTGTAATTATTGGAAAAAAGGATTTGGAAATAATCATGGAAATATTAATTGAAGGGATGAATGATTTTTTAAGATTACTCTGTAATATTCCGGCTGTGCAAACAGTCACCATAGCTAATAATGAAAACGTTGAACACTAAGACTTCGGAATTAGTCTCTAACGACCTCGTCGGCAACAGGACTTTAAATCCTAATCATTTTTCTTTGGCTTACATGTTTGATAATTTACCGTGGAATTCGAACTAGAGTGGTATTTGTCATTTATGGATACACGAATTATTGACAAAAGTGAAAAACACATTGAGTGAAAGCAGAGGGGAAAATCCTGCAGTGGTACGACCTCTGACACTGCAATTTTTCGACTGGTAACTCGTCACTTGCCTTGGCACCATCAAGGTATAAAACACACAGAGTGAATAACAGGGACCCTCAGGCTTCTGTACCCAAGGCTGTTAATGTACGCTTTTGCAGTGGCAATCGATTAGTAGGTATTTATTTCGAATACTGGTAGTCCAAATGCTGGTGGCGGAAGAACTTTTCTACCAGGAGTATTTGACAGGCAACGCGAAGAGAGGCGGTTTCGTATAGTTCCCCATCACCAGGCTTTGCACCAGCTACCTGCGTTAAACTGAAAAACTCTCCACAGTGTCTCATTTGAGCTGGGACCTTCAGATCGACTTCTCCCTTATCGTCAGTCACAACATAAGCAAGATACTAGAATTCCACACACATTTATTACAGATACTTACAGTGAACAGATATTTTAAGGCACTGTTGTGTACGAAGAAAGAAAATCTTTCTTTTTGTTGTCTTTCAGCCATATATGTCAAAAGACGTTACTTTTAGTGACAGAGTTAGTTCCACAGTTATTCTCGTAAACGGATGTAATGGGTACTATCTGTGTGACTGTGGCGGAACTCCTCTGCCCTCAGGTATTTCATGGTATTGACAGCTCAGTACGTAATCAATTCCTGGAAGACATGAAAAATCACAAATATTCAGTGCCTTGCAAAAATATAAGTACTCGGAAGACGTAGTCGGATATGAATGTAACTTCCTACATGTGCACACGAACAGCAGGCATGTAGATGATTCTCTGTGACAGGGAGAACGGCCGGTGCATCAGTGTTGTTCGTGTATACTGTTGTTACCAGACCCATTGGGCTAAGTTAGGGACGTGAAGAGGATCTTATGTTGAGTGATCACTGTGGAAGACACGGATATTCGCTTATACGTGCGAGGCACGGAAATCAGAATCTGACAGAATTTGAAAGGCATCTGATTGTGGGTTTCCACGTGAGCGAACGGTCGAATCATGCAGTATCCAGATTTGTGGGGTTTTGGGGTGTGACAGTGGGCATACGTTGGGCTCCTTGGGGACGTGAAGGCAGGTATACTCATCTTCAAGGTTCCGGAGGACCACGTATGACTACAAGAAGGTACTATCGCTATATTGTTTCCTAAGTCCTTCACATCTGCGTGTGCAGTGCGGGTACAAGTAGTAATGGAGTCTTAGAAACATTCTTGTCATCTCGCACCATTGGTAGAAGAGTAGCAGCAGCCGTACTATGGTATTGCCGCTCCATCCTATGCTACCGATAACGCCACAACACAAAACAGCTGTGTCTGGAATGGTTTTGTGAAGGGCAAGAATGGACTACCGACGAATGGTGTCGCATAGTATTCAGCATTGAATCCAGGTTCTGCACTAGAGGGAATCATGAGATCCACTACTCTTCATTTTTTCTCAGGCAATGCAAAAGTACAGTCGCAGAACAGAAATCTATGCCTGAAACCATAAACTTTTGCTTTACTGTCGTAAAATATGGAGTCAAAACAAGATAACTGTACAAATGTATCATTGTTCAGTAGTTTTTTCTGACACAGAGGTCAGACCAAGGAATTAATCGTCTCCCTCTGGCACTTGTAAGTATGCCCTACTTACTTACATCATACTGAAACAGACTTGAGGCAATTTCAGGTGATCCTCATTTTCCTTGGAATTCATGCAACAATTGCATTGAAGTTTCCCCTTCTCCTGCGCTGAAGTCAACAAAGCTACAAGTGGGAAGTTGCCGCCGATAATACATACTTCAATATCGTAATGCAGGGCAAGATAAAATTTGCTGCATGTCCACACATAGTTCAATATAATCTTTGCCCTTACTGGTTTTTGCTTTCTTAATATCAACATCCAGTGTTTTGTATCCTAGTTCAGATTTCAAATGGTGGTTCTTACATTCTGACTGAATTCGTTGCCTTACTGCCATATCACTTGCAGCAATATGCTTAACAAACAACTCATCACTGTATGCGTATCTGACCAGGAAGCAACAAATTTTAAATTAAATTCAGAGTTAAAAATACGAGAGTATTTAATAAATAATGCAAAACGTTTTCATCGTGCGATTTCAGTTGAAAAAATGTGGAATTTGTTGTGGGAAATATTTCCGCTTCAGCCCCCTATAGTTTCATGAAGTTTCGATGGATGGTGGGCTACACGCAGCCTTTAAAATAACGTCTGTAACAGAGGTGCGTTCCAAGCAGAAAGCTGTCATTGAGTATAGTGTGGCGGAAAACCAGAGCATCGCAAATATTCATAGGCGCTTGCACATTGTCTACGGAGAGCAGGCACTGAACAAAAGCAAGATTAGTCGCTGGGCGAGGCGTCTGTAATCACTGCAAACTTGTCCGATCTCCGGAGTGCCGGTGTGGTGCACACTGTTGTGACTTCTGCAGTGTTGAAACGCGTTGTCAGTCACATTCCAGATGATAAACGGATCACAACCAAATACGGGGTGTACATAAAGTCCGGGAACACTTTCAATCATTTATTGCACAAGAACTAAACATTATACAGATGTCTTACATATTTCATTTAGAGGAGAACCTCCGAAAGTTTTTTTTTTTTTCAAACATTCGATAGGCGAACCATGAGTCACCCGGCAGACGTCAATACGGTAACCTAATTCTTGCCATACCCGTTCCAGCATGGCATCGTCGACTGTGGCAGTCACTTCCGTATTCTATCCCGGAGCTCTGCTACATCACGTGGTAGAGGCGGTACATACACCAGATCTTTAATGTGTCCCCACAGAAGAAAGTCACATGGAGTCAGATCTGGTGAG
Source organism: Schistocerca americana (assembly GCF_021461395.2). Taxonomy (NCBI): domain Eukaryota; kingdom Metazoa; phylum Arthropoda; class Insecta; order Orthoptera; family Acrididae; genus Schistocerca; species Schistocerca americana. The sequence goes on from NC_060122.1 coordinate 693,554,709, forward strand.
CGGGGAGCCTATTTGATGAAACAGCTCGCTCCGCACCTGATCTAGCAATGTTTGCGACTAGCGCTGACTATCGGCAAATTACCAAACTACGCGGTGGTGGTACACATGAAAAAAAAAATTTTGGGTTTATCTTCAAAATGACATACTATGTATAATATCAGTATAATTTTTGGTTCTTGTGCAATAAATAATTGAACGTGTTCCTGGACTTTATGTACACCCTGTATATCGCTGCACAACTGCGCGTCTGTGTCGGCAGCGCTGACACATTTGCTCACAGTTGGGATAGTCATAGGTGTGTACCCTGTGGTTTCCTCGCCGCCTAGCGAAAGATCGTAAAGAGCAACGAACTACCATCAGTGCGGTGCTGCTTGAGCGTTACGAGGCTGATCACGACAATTTTTCGTCGAATATAGTCAGAGGGGACATTGACGACGAGTATGCGTGCTCTCAGTTTCCCATCGGGCCACTGTCATATCCAAATAACCCAGAAATCAAGATACTGCACAATTCTAACAGCCAGCCAAACGCAGACTCACAATGCTGAAACTTAGAAACTGTTATTGATAACATTGTTTCAGGCTTGTTCAAGCCATCTCCATGTCCTACTTGTAGCTTTGATCATTTGCATACCCGTCGAAAGTGTGTAAGCGTAGGAAACAATATTGACAGCCGACCATGTGTTTCAGTTACTTTACTTTTTTGTCAGCTATGTATTTCACATTGCTTAGGTCTTAGGAAGGTCCAACACCTATTCCTTCTCTCTCACAGTGACACGCGAGTGTAAGGCAGTGGGCCTACTAACTGACGCACGAACTGACACCGTCTTAAAGTGAATTCTGCTTCATTGTGCGGTAGGAAATTGATATACTGAGCGACCGCAACTTCATACTGTCATAAAGCAGTCTTTGCATATGAGTACCGCAGGGACACCACGTAGTCTTGCAGCTGCAATGTAACCTCCGTTAACGGTTATGCAGTAACTAGGGTCCAACCAGAGTCCCTCCTTTAGCTGTCTCATACATTACCTACAACGTGAATTATGCAAATTACCTTGGATGGGGAGAGGGCACGTTAGTTTTCTGACTGGTTTTATGTGATGTGCCCCCTGTAATAACGCACATTTCTTGTAGATAGACATTAGGCATTTTAATGCCATGGTCTCCATTGCCTTCTGCATCGTCATAATGTTAATTATTGGTAATTATTCTCGATTTTAAGGATAGTTTCTCACACCAAAAGCAAGCCGGTTCCTTGAAAAGTAATGCAGTGGAAGCTTTGAATACAATATCACTTTGCGAACAAAGTCACCAGGGCGAATGCTAAGGCAGAAAAGACTTGGAGTGCATTCGGTTGTGTTAAGCAGTGGAAAGATAGCTTATCTAATATCCAAAGTATATAATACTTTGTGTGTCGTTTGAATCCTTGTTAAAGGCTAGGAATAAGTTGCTACAATCCAAGATAACATAAAAAGATTAAAAATGCTATGCACTAGATATTGTCTGCAAGTTACGTACAGTTTGTCTAGGAACAAAATCACCAGGTTTAGCATCTAAATATCCGATATAGTGGGTTAGCCAGTGTATACTTCCTAGGTCTATCTTCCGCGAATGGTTGTGTAGTATTGTTATGAACAATGGGTGAAGAAATGACGTCAGAGCTCATTTCCACGGATACGAAGCTTAGCATTGTCTTGCTTCTATATAAGAGAAGGCGCTGGGACGTTTAGCAGAGTTTCAGAGGCAGGTCGCTGACAGGAGACAGCATGATGAACAAGGCTAAAGTATTCGGATTTGGACGACGCTGCCGCCGTGTTCAAGTTGCTGGAAGCACGAAAGCTGAGGGGGTGGTGGCGTCGAAGCTATTTACGAACGATACGAAGGTATGCCGTGGTGTCTGAACGTGTGCGACCTCTTACGACTCGCTGTAAACTCTCGCTCATAAGCCGGCCACGGTGGTCTCGCGATTCTGGGCGCGCAGTCCGGAACCGTGCGACTGCTACGGTCGCAGGTTCGAATCCTGCCTCGGGCATGGATGTGTGTGATGTCCTTAGGTTAGTTAGGTTTAAGTAGTTCTAAGTTCTAGGGGACTGATGACCACAGCAGTTGAGTCCCACAGTGCTCAGAGCCATTTGAACCAATCTCGCTCATATAATCTCGTTCCCTTTTTTTCAGAGCCTTACGTTTATTTCATACGACGAAGACGATTACCACGCCACCGTTTACAAGTCGCTTTAAACGTAAAAGCTGACGAAGTGGCGGCTTCGACGCTGTCAGCAAATTATACGGAGGTATGCCCTTGTATCTGAGCATTTATGTGCTGGTACGACTCATAGTTAACTCTCGCAGTTCTTTCTTTTTTTCCACCTTGCATTTATTTTAGCAGGACGACGATAACGACGACGACGCCACGTAAAAGTCGCTAAGTCGCTATGTTACTAGAGGAGGTAAAGCTGAGTTGGCGGCGGCGTCGAGGCTGCTTAGGAAAGATACGAAGGTATGTTGTGGTGTCCTAACACATACGAGCTCCCATGACACGCAATAAACTCTGGATGATGCACTCTTTATTTTTTCTTCCAGGGCGTTGGATTTATTTAAGTAGGACGAAGACATTGCTGCCACGTAGAAGGCTTTGGAAGCGCAAAAGTTGATGAAGTAGCGTCGACACCGTTTTCAAACGATACGAAGCTATGCCGTGGTGTCTGAGCACGTGCGACTGTCACGACTCGACTTAAACTTGCTAATGTACTCTCTCTTTTTTTCAGAGCCTTTCCATTATCTTTATAACCAAAAGGACGCCTACGTCGCCGTCGCCGTGAACAAGATGGTGGAATTGTAAAACTTGAGGAGGCGGCGACGTCGCCATTGTTTACAGGCGAGACGAAAGTACGCCGTGGTGTCTGACTGCTTAGGCTGTTATAAGTCTCAAGGCATGTGGGGATGCCGGAGAACCAATCTGACGGAGATGTACCAGCCAAGAGTAGAAGATGGCGTGTCCGTGTTAAATACTTTGGACTCAATATTAATGCACTTGGAAATAAACTAAAATAAAATGTAACTCAATAAGTGAACTGATTTCGATTTAATTGGTATAGCGATAGAGAAATGGATACATAGCTGTAGACATATGGATACTAGCGAGAGACGCAAAAGTATTTCACAACTACATAGAAATATACTAGTTTGAAGCTCATAAGTTTTACTAGAGAAGAGAGAAGCGGAAATAATTTCTCAAACCTCATCTTAAAAAACACGTCGCAGGTTCGAATCCTGCCTCGGGCATGGGTGTGTGTGATGTCCTTAGGTTAGTTAGGTTTAAGTAGTTCTAAGTTCTAGGGGACTGATGACCTCAGAAGTTAAGTCCCATAGTGCTCAGAACCATTTGAGACATTTAAAAAACACACAGCCACACAGACGAACTGATGGATGGCTGTATGTATGTATATGTATACGTATACGTATGAAGCTTCGTGCTACACAGTGGTATGTGTTGCCTATAAACAAGCGCCTATGATTTTATGCTTATATCTACCTTACGTATGGAGTTCGTCGCACATTAACGCACTGTCCCACGTAAAACCGATGTAATGTTCAGTTATGCTTCATCGTTACGAACTAATCTGACACTATCGTTGGATCTTAAATAATGGAATTGATCCACGTATGAGAACCGGCGTGTCTTCTCTATACTTACGGATCCCGCAATTCAGATGGCTTTAGAAAGGATACACCACAGTGGACAATTCCAGTGGGCAGTTCCAGCTTCCTCAGGGAGCTCTCTCTACGTTGAGTGGAGGCCTCATGGACTCACACGCTGTGAGCGTTGCTGCTCTCGAAGAATCATGCAATCTGGAACGCCTGCTACAACGGATGAGAGAATTACTCCGCCAGTGCAAGTTATCATGTTGTTATGTTATAGGTGATGGTTCACTACGGTAACAGAGGGATTATTGAAGTCGATGTTCTCGCTAAGATGATTACTCACTGTTGGAAAAAAACTTATCACCACGTTCCGTAACCAGACCTTAAAGAAATCACGTTAAATCAGATTCACGGTAGACTAAGTTGCACCTGCTATACCAACTTAGGAGACGAGATTACGCAGATATAGTGCAGAATATCGTATGCAGCAATGATACACCTTTGGGATATATCAAAGAAAATTCCTCGACACAATGTTTTCGTATCCGCTTTAATCACGGGAGATTCTTGAAAATCCTCTTCGTCTACAATGGACTGAAGAACATCTGTGAGACTGTTCTGCGGAGGAGAACACTCAACACATCAGTTTCAGTTACCACTGCCATACCACTCAATTAGTTTAATTGCATCTGGCGGGCGTATTAGCCTGAGAGTAACAGTACGCTCTTCCTACAAAATCACCGAAAGGTATTTCCTGTACAAAGTGTGTTTATGAGCTTATGTCATATGATGCCGTATGCAAGACATATGAAGGGGAAGACGCAAGTCTTCCCCTTCATACCGGCCTTCACTGTACTCTTTCCATCTATCTGCTCTCTCCTCTGCATTTAACAGTGGAATTCCCATTGCATTCTTAATGTCACCGCTCTTACATTTAACTTCACCGAAGGTTGATTTGACTTTCCTATATGATGCCCTTCCAATAATCATTACTTCTTCTATTTCTTCACATTTTTCTTGTAGCCACTGGGCCTTAGCTTCCCTGCACTAACGATATATATTTCATTTCTAAGTGACTTCCAAATCGGTATTTCTGAATTTCCCTGAACATTTTTGTACTTCTTTGGTTCAAATGGCTCTGAGCACTATGGGACTCAACTTCTGAGGTCATTAGTGCCCTCGAACTTAGAACTAGTTAAACCTAACTAACCTAAGGACATCACACACATCCATGCCCGAGGCAGGATTCGAACCTGCAACCGTAGCGGTCTCGCCGTTATAGCGTCCCCAGTGCTATATTACGAAAAGACTTTAAAAAACAGTATTTATAAAGAAGAGACATTTAAAAATTGAATAATATATTTTTATCATGTAGCCGTAAAACAATAATTTCTCTGTCTAAGTTTCGAATGCAAAGCAATATAACAAAGTGATCTAAAGAGACGACAAGATACGCTCTTTTGTTAATTTTTTAGTCGTCTTCACTTCTTCTCTTGTCTTGATTGCGTGTAGACGGACATCTTTCGAGTGCTGGCAAATGTAAGCATATTTGTATGAATTTAGCAGATAATATATTGATTTAATATTATTGTGTACTTTTAATTTGTAAGAGGTGATCCCGATTTCATGTCCGCCTTCCTTGAATTAGCCTGCATTCAAGTAATTTACAGTTCAACAATCGCAGCGGCCGATGCAGCCAACGACGCCATTACGTGGCGATATTAACTTATGAAAAATTAGCGGAAGCGAAATACTCGCCCGCTATTAACATAATATTAATGTTTCTCCACAGCCGCACGAAGTTGCAGAAATACGTAGCTTTAAGATTCTTATTTTCAGTACCATAGCCGAGAGCCATAGCCAGGTCTCCGACTACAATACAATGGTAAACGGAGGTAAGAAAAAATACTCTCGCGCGTGTGTGGGCCGCAATTGTAATTAATAGCTAAAGATCTTTTGCTTTAAAGTGAGCTGACTAGGCGAGGATATAAATATGAAAAGTTTTAAGATTCAGCGAGTCTAACATTCATTAACGTAACAAATAATTTGTGATTAATATTGTTAAAAAGGAGAACTTCACAAAAGCATTTAACCGTAAATCAAAATTGAATGAAATATCATTTTTATTAAGGCCCACCACGTAAGTCGGCAACAAACAAAATAACAATAATAATATATTAAATTACGACGGCCGACGGACGTGAGATTGACGCCCAACGTGGGGCCCGATCAAAGAAAATACGACATTTACTAAATCTGACTCTATTGTAATGAATGTAATTATGTGTGTGTCCAATTGTTGTAAAATATTAATGCTTATATGAATTCTTTTAGATGTACAACAACAAAACCACGCCCTGAGGAGATCTGGAGAAGAAAAAGTGTAGAAAAGAAAAAGGATTGCGAGAAAGAAAAATAAGTAAGCTAAGGCCTATTGTGCAAGCATCCCGTGTAGCACTGCGGAATATCGAACCCGTGTGCACATGAGATACCTTCGGTGTTTTGTGTATTTATGTGTTTATGTGTTTATTTTTGGAGGGGATAATTATTCGTTTTGTGTATTTATATGTTTATTTTTGGAGGGGATAATTATTCGTGTGTGTATCAGGTGTTAAAGATTCGTCAGTGGCTTAAAGTGAATTTAGTATGGGTAAGATAGGACAACCTAAAGCATCTGTACCAGACGAACAAAATTTTGTTAATATGGAAAGTGAGGGTCATTTGCAATACGCAAACGAATCCCAAGCTACCGCCTCGGATAACATAATTTCCGGGGCGGGGGGCGAGGATCTGTGGACGGTGAATGACGCTCCACAGCAGAATGGGAATAGAATAACAACAACTCCACTGCCTGGGCAGGGGGGCCAATCGAGTGCTAGATTAAGCGGGGCACCAGTATGCTCACCGATTGCCGACCCATTTGCAGAATTTCTGTGTAGGCTCGAAGAAAGAGATAGGGAAAGAGACGAAAAACTGGCTCAGATGCTCTATGAGCAAGAGCAACAAAGAGAACAGAAAGAAAGGGAAAAAGAAAGAATGTCAGAACAGAGGGAATAACAAAGAGACGAAAAACTGGCTCAGATGCTCGATGAGCAAGAGCAACAAAGAGAACAGAAAGAAAGGGAAAAAGGAAGAATGTCAGAACAGAGAGAAAAACAAAGAGACGAAAAACTGACTCAGATGCTACATGAGCAGGAGAAAAAATTAACGCAAATGCTACATGACCAAGGAAAAGAATTTACCCAAAAGCTCAGTGAGCAAGAGCAGTGCAGTGAAGCGAAGCTAGACAGTATCCAAAGCGAACTTACCGCGAGATGCGTGCAAAGAAATACCCGATCTTGTGCAGAGCTTAGCCTGCGAAATGCAAAAATTACAGATATCGCAGGCTAGGCTTGAAGACAGTGTCCAGACTTTAACCACCCGTGTGGATAATGTGGAGAAAGATACATGGAAAAGTATTGATACATATTTGGAAGTGCAAGCTCAAAAAGCCGAAAAAGAATTTAATGAATGGCTAGAAGTAAAGGATCGCGAGATATCTGCAAGGATTGAAAGCGATGTAAAAACAGCTGTAGAACGAGCGACTGCGGCCGCGAGTGTAAATATTGACGCTAGCGCTGCCGCACTACATGCCGAATTAACACAGATCAAATCCCGTGTGACTGCGGAGTTGCCAAATTGGCAACAGGAGGTCGCGCGGAGACTGTCGGCGTTGGAAAGCAATGTAAGCAGTGGCGGACAGATGAATACGACTCCGCGTACTGACTACTATAATAACGCTGACGGTATGCAGGGTTCGAGTGCGCAACCGCAACCTAATGTGAATTATGAGAACAAACAACATGCGATACCGTGCAGCGCACATCACGAAGTAATGAATGTCCCAGAATGTAGCAATCGGATGTGCAAAAAAGAGGACAATGTAATAAAACACAGGACATTCCAACCCTTCAATAGCGAAAAACGAAATGTCCACCAACCCTTCAATAGCGAAAAACGAAATGTCCACCCTGTTGTATTTATTAAGAGCTTCAGGAAATGTGTTTCCCAGGACATGGACGGAATGACAAAGAATTCGTGGTCTCCTTTATTCAAGGTGACGCGGCACTGTGGGCCACCGACGTGTCCGAAAAATGTCTAACGATGCAACAGTTTGAAGGTGCATTCTTACAAAAATTCTGGTCCGATAGCGTCCAAGAAAGACTACGCAAGGAGTTATACAGTCCAGAAATGTACAATTCTAAGATGGGAACGTTACGCAAATATTTTGAAAAGTATATAAACAAAACCAGGTACTGGGACGAGCCAATGTCCGATCGTGACATAATCAGATTAATAAAAATGAAGTTGCCCAGTGATATTAAAAGATATTTCATCAATGTGCCGGAATACGATATAGAACAATTCATGGAAATAATGGACTCTGTTGACTTATTGATCGAAGATATGAAAACCGAAAACAAGTGGAACCATGTAGGTTGTAATCAACAAAAAGCCGATTACAATGGCAGCCACAGTAACGGTAGTAACTTAGTACCAAATGGTAACGGGAATAGGCAAGAGCACCGGCAACAGAAACGAAGCACAAAGAGTGGCAATGGTTATAACGGCAACGGTTATAATCGTTAAAATCGAAAGAGACATCATGATGGACGCATGATGAATGGATATAATGGTAACGGCAATCCGCAATGGCGGAACAACAGAAACCAGTGGCGTGGTAGTAATGAACCGACACCACAGTGGCAACAAAACACAGCGCCACAATGGAACGCCAACCCAGGTCCATCACAGTACATGTCAGGGAGTTACAACCGACCACCGCAAAACCAGAGCCATACACAATATCAAAATACACCATCGGGGAGGCAGGGCGGCCAACCCAACAGTAGCAACAACAACAACCAGAACCACAATGTGAGGTTAGTGGAAGTGACAGACAACTGTCAACCCACTAATGCTCATCCGTTAAACTAAAGACAGCCACAATACGCACTCCGTTGTTGGCTGCAGGATGGTGTAGTGAGGGCACATTCACGGATGACAGCCATAAACTTTGTATGCTGAGATACAATGAGGGAATAAAAATAGAAAAGGAACTTGTAGACATACCGCAGAAATGTAACCGAAACGACAAAAGTGTTGTGCAGGCTATATTGCAAGCAGATATGTACGAAGCACCAATACAGATAACAGTCGATACCGGTGCGTCAACCAATGTCATGAGTGCAAATTTTTACAAGTACTTGAGTCAAAATAATAGAATACCCGTATTGCCAGTGAAGAATTGTCGTGTAACAGGTGCAATAGGTGCACAATCTCATATCATAAAGCACCAGATGCAAGTCGAGTTTACGGTAGGAAATGAAGCAATGAAAAGCTCGTTCCTAGTAGTTAAGGGATTAGGTGTTGCTTGCATCCTGGGGATGGAATTTTTACGCCACAGGGACGCAAAAATCGACCTCTTGTGCGGGGAAGTAAGCCTTATGAATGAGGGTAGACGTGTAATTTTGCCATTGTTGAGGTCACGGGAAGTGCACGGTAAATATTGCCGGAACTTTCAGTCTATATTCGAAGGAATACAGGTAATGAATTTATATTCTGACTTAAGTACAAGACAAGCATAATATAAAGAATTTATTACTGAGGACAAAGAGGAAAAAAGGAAACTGATAGCCATGAAAGTCAGGGAGTCAGAACATTTGACTGAAGCACAATAAAACGAACTGACTCAGCTACTTACAGAGTATGATCACGTGTTTTCGGAAAAACCAGGTGTTATCGAGGGCTACACCTCTAACATCGAAGTGGTACCTCACGATACTTTCTGTCACGCAAACTACACCATCCCGTGGTCAAAGAAGGAGTCACTTACGAAGGAAACAAGAAAAATACTTCCAAAGACTTAAAGACTTTCGCTCAGTAGAGTAACGTTTACATATATGAGTAGTATGTTACGTTTATAGTGTATTTTTTTTTTCTGTGTGTAAATGTTCAGATTTTAGTGTAACATTTAAAGACAATGAGGCACACAAGATTAAGGGATAAACAGTAATTTTAAAGCGATTGCATTTTGAAACAAAAATTAACGTAGGTTTAACAATTATTTACAAATTTCGTTTTTAAAAATGCTTTAAAAATATTTTTAAAAAATTCAACAGCATGTAATGATGAAGGAATTTTTCATTAGTGTGTCATGAATGTTTTTGAACTGCAGTAGTAATGAAACTTGTGAAATTCAATGTTTTTGTGTGTATGTTGTTCCATGTATTTACGTCTATACCGATCTTGAAATATGCTCAATCATAATTTACTAAACAACATGAGTGCAGGGTGTGCATCACCCAAGGTACCTCATGTGTTGTCGACAAGGTACAAAGCAAATCAGTAAACGCGACTACCGCTAAGCACTGTTAAATATATTGCCATCTGCTAAGGCAGAGATTTGCAGGAATTTATCGTGTAAACAAAAGTCACGAATCTAACACTAATTTAGGAACTTGCACGCTAGGCCTAGATTATAAAATGTGTACAGTAATGCGAGAGGCAAAGTTTTGTAAAGTCGAGCCTGGCTCTGGAGGGCAAGTACGCAATGAGTGGGCAGACATGACATGGGGACTGACCTCAGATGAGACGGAAATACAATTGTATAGTCAAAAAATCTGAAAACAAGTACGACTCTAAGTGGGAAATGAAAAGAGATGATTAGTGCGAGAGACTGGTAAAATCCAGCACGAGCCAAAATCCAGTTCAGACTGAATTAAATACATTAGTGTTTGTGAACTAATCGAAACAGTTACTTTAAGCAGTGTGAAAAACTGTGAAGGTGAAACTGTGATACGGACAGTGAAGTGCTAGTATTGAACGTTCAACAGCGGTAAGGACGCCCAACGCCAATATTACGCACAAAAAACTGTGAATTTGCTTATAAATGTGAACTGTTAACGTGAAGTGAACCCACAGTCAGTATTTTTGGGACCGACTGTAATTTCAGTGAGCACAATAATGCGAGATTGGAATGCGATGCGTGGACTGTTGCAAAACAGCGACCGCAGAAACGGCGAATGTTTGTGCTAAGCTCGCACTGAGACACTCACCAGTGCCTGCGAGTGCGGCGAAAACATAAATAATTTTATCAAGACAAAAACTGACGTGTAATGGAAACAATGGCGCATCAAAACTTCATTCACGGGAGAAGATCCACGTCATGTATTCTGCAAGACAGTGCTAGCTTGACACTCGGAAACGCGAAAACTTAACAACAACTGCCGCACTAATAAATGCTTCTTTCCCACTAGCGTAACCATCTGCAGCGGGAAACAAATATTACGTTGGTTGTGTGACCATCAACGACACCGTATTCAATAACGACGATATATTGTTATGATTACCTCATTTTTGCATCCTGTACTCCAATGACATCCCAGAAACAATTAAGTGAAAGTAAGCAAAGCAGTTAGTCTGTCGCTCCGCCGAGGTTTTCCCCAGGGTTTCCCTACGGCCGCGCCAAATGGGGAGCGAACAGTTGACACCCCTGGGACTTCAAATACTACAGACTAACTCGTGATTGTATACCCTGAACACTGCAAAAGTTGCAACCCTAAGAAGAAGCAGCCAAAATGAAACTAATTGTATTCTATGTCCTTTCCTTTTGTACATGACTGTGTACGCAACCAATTGTATATTACATTGTTATGTAAAAAACTTCATCTGTATTACACTTTGTGTGCAACACATCTCAGTAATTACAACGATTTAAACTACGATGTGACATATGTAGGCTGCGAAAGAAAAATCTGCGTGTGGACACTGTGGACATGAAAGAGGAAATATTTATGTCAAAAAACACGAACATTTTTTATGACATAAACACTTCCGGAGGCAATATAGCGTCCCCAGTGCCATATTACGAAAAGACTTAAAAAACAGTATTTATAAAGAAGAGACATTCAAAAATTGAATAATATATTTTTATCATGTAGCTGTAAAACAATAATTTCTCTGTCTAAGTTTCGAATGCAAAGAAATATAACAAAGTGATCTAAAGAGACGACAAGATACGCTCTTTTGTTAATTTTTTAGTCGTCTTCACTTCTTCTCTTGTCTTGATTGCGTGTAGACGGACATCTTTCGAGTGCTGGCAAATGTAAGCATATTTGTATGAATTTAGCAGATAATATATTGATTTAATATTATTGTGTACTTTTAATTTGTAAGAGGTGATCCCGATTTCATGTCCGCCTTCCTTGAATTAACCTGCATTCAAATTAATTTACAGTTCAACAGTCGCAGCGGCCGATGCAGCCAACGATGCCATTACGTGGCGATATTATAACTTATGAAAAATTAGCGGAAGCGAAATACTCGCCCGCTATTAACATAATATTAATTTTTCTCCACAGCCGCACGAAGTTGCAGAAATACGTAGCTTTAAGGTTCTTATTTTCAGTACCACAGCCGAGAGCCAGAGCCAGGACTCCGACAACAATACAATGTTTAACGGAGGTAAGAAAAAATACTCTCGCGCGTGTGTGGGCCGCAATTGTAATTAATAACTAAAGATCCTTTGCTTTAAAGTGAGCTGACTAGCCGAGGATATAAATATGAAAAGTTTATTACATTGTTCAGCTTATATGCTCCTGTTTTAAGATTCAGCGAGTCTAACATTCATTAACGTAACAAATAATTTAAGATTAATATTGTTAAAAAGGAGAACTTCACAAAGCTTTTAACCGTAAATCAAAATTGAATGAAATATCATTTTTATTAAGGCCCACCACGTAAGTCGGCAACAATCAAACTAATAATAATAATATATTAAATTACGACGGCCGCGAGACCGTTCCAGATAGCAGCGCCTAGTACCGCACGGGCACTTTGGCCGGCTGTACTTCTTTCTTCCGTCGATCAACTCCATGGTTTCTTCGCAGTCAGCCTCTTTGTACCTATTTTTTTCTTTCCAATCTCTGTGATTGTCGTCTTTATAGATGTCCATTCTTCTTCAACTGAACTACCTACTTACCTATTCACTATCGCGGTATCTTTCAGGCAACTTACAGCGAATTCTTCATTACTTAGTATTTCCCGTATTTCCCTTCCCCCTTCTTCGTGGATAGATTCTTCCTGACTAGTCTCCTGAATGCCAGCAATCTCATCATACTAAATTAAGATCTCAGTCTCTGTCTGCTCGTTGATATGCCATACAACCAAGTATCTGATTTCGGACAATGCCTGATAATGATATAGTCCAACTGGAATTCCGGTGTCTTCAGGCCTTTTCCACGTGTATCTCCCCCTCTTCAGTTTCTTGAACAGAGCATTCGCTGTTACTACCTCAAATTTCCGGAATGAGATTTTCACTCTGCAGCAGAGTGTGCGCTGATATGAAACTTGCTGGCAGATTAAAACTGTGTGCCGGACCGAGATTCGAACTCGGGACCTTTGCCTTTCGGGGGCAAGTGCTCTACTAACTGAGCTACCCAAGCACGGCTCACGGCCCATCCTCACAGCTTTACTTCTGTTTCCTACCATCCAAACTCCATAGAAGCTCTCCTGCGAACCTTTCAGAACTAGCACTCCTGAAAGAAAGGAGACGAGGTACTGGCAGAAGTAAAGCTGTGAGGACGGGCCGTGAGTCGTGCTTGGGTAGCTCCGATGGTAGAGCACTTGCCCGCGAAAGGCAAAGGTCCTGAGTTCGAGTCTCGGTCCGGCACACAGTTTTAATATGCCAGAAAGTTTCTTTACATCAAATTTGTAGCAGAATTCCGTTAGTCTTTCTCATTCCTACTATCAAGCTGATAGTCTCCCGTAACTCTTCCTCCTACTCTTTCCCGATACAACCCCTTTCCAGTACCCCATGACTATTAGATCACCGTCTCCCTTTACGTACTGAATTACCCATTAACATCCTCATATACCTTCTGTATCTCTTCATCTCCTGATTGCTACGTCGGCATGTAAACCTGAACAATTGTTGTCGGTGCTGGTTTGATGTTGATTCTGATGAGAACGACTCCATCACTGAACTGTTAGCAGTAATAGAATCTCCACCCTATCTTCCTGTTCATAAAGAGATCTACTCCCGTAATACCATTTCCTGTCGCGGCTGATATTAACATATAGTCGTCTCATCAGAAATCATTGTCTTCATTCCATTTCACTTGGTTGACTCCCACTGTACTTTGATCCAACCTTGGAATTTTGTTTTACGAATTTTCTAGCTTCCCTAGCACGTTTAAAATTCTAACATTTGGCACCCCGACTAGTTAAACGTTACTCTTTTCTTTGTTGTTCAATCTTTTCTCATTGTCACCTCCTCCTTGGCAGTTCCCTCTCGGAAATGCGAATGGGGGCTAGTCCGAAATCCTTTATGAATTGAGGGATCATGATGACACTTTTTCAATTGCTGGCCACGTTCCCTATGGACACACTTCATGTGTCTTTAATGCCGTGATAGCCATTGCCTTCTGCATTGTCATGTTGTTGATCACTGTTGATCCTTCCGCCTTTCAGGGACGATGTCCCATCCTAAGAGCAAGAAAGTGACGTGAACCGCTGTCTGCCTCTCTGCCCTCATTGACAAGGCTCTTGGCAGGTCGAGGGTGACTTATTACGTCGGAAGTCTTCTACCACCACTGCTAATAATTTCTATTCATTATTTAATAGGTGTTGAGGTTCGAACTCGGGATCGGGGTCGTTTTGAATATAGTGACCATCGTCAAAATAGGGACCTCAGAGTCATATTGCTGTCTTATAGCATTGCCAGTTAGTGATAATTTCAAATGTTAGCGAATATCCGGAGAAATATTAAATATCTCTATTTTTAGTCTAGAGTATGGTGGAGTACTTTCCAAAAGGAAGTTATGCCTGCTGCTACGTGCTATATTCTCTTTAGCTGCATTTATGTCGACTTGCTGCCTCTGTAGAGCTGTACCACGGGAAGCAGGAAGAGGAGGTTGATTGTTGTCCGGTATATTCGTTCTATAACACAAACAAACGCAATTAACAACTGGGTTCTTTATTTATAAACAAATAGCTACTTAAGTCTCCATGTGCTGTGGTACAAGTTCTCTTCTGTATAGTCCACGTAGCCTCAATGATTTTGAAGTAGAAGTCCGCTATTTTCACTATAATGTCGCTATGAGCTGTGTATCCCCGTGCTAGACGCTAAGTCTGCAGCTCCGTCTCGGTCACACGCTGGAACTCCATGGCGTACAGACTCGAACTAACTGGCTAAATTGCTAAATTGCCATTGCCCCCCCCCCCCCCCCACCGGCCACGACTGCGATTGCACGTACTGTGGCGGCTGGGAGAGCGTTGGCGGCGTGTTCCTAGCGAGTCTTGTGGTTGGGCTCCATCGTTCCTTTCGTAACCTCTATATAAGTTTGTGATGTCTGAACATGGGTGTAATTCCAAAACGCGTACATGTTCTAATAAAAGAGTCAATTGAACATCTCATGACTTTGTTGCGATTGTACAGTATTGGTTGCCAATTATTAGGATCAAAATACAATAGACATCAGTCACTAAAAAAGGCATTTTTGAGTTTCTGAAATGCGCCTTGACAATCTTTAGACCACACAAAAGATACATTTTTGCTACGGACGCTATGCAATGGAGCCGCGATCTGAGTGGCGCTCGGTATGAACCGAATGTAGTACGTCATCTTGTCTAGTACTGACTGCAGTTCAGACACATTGCGAGCAACAGGCAGGTCACGTATTGCAAGAAATGAGATTTGATGGGGTGCACACCCTGACTGTTTACCACATGACTTAAGTACCGTAGTTCCGTTTGAAAACAGTCACACTTTTCGAGATGACACTTGAATCCTGCATCTGACAACACTCAAAAAGAGCACGCAAATTGGCAATGTGTTCCTCTGGTGTACGACCTGAGACGACAAGATCGTCAAGGCAGTTTGATAAAAATGGCACATCTGCAGTCATGTGTTCCAAGTACTGTTGAAATATGTCGGGTGCGGAAGCACTGCCGAAGGGCAAAAACAAATACTTCAACAATCCTAAGTATGTATTTACAACAAACACTTCCTGTGATTCTTCATCCAATGGAATTTGCAGGTGGGCATTACGCAAATCCTTCTTAGAAAAGTAACATCCTGCACCAAGCCTGTCCCTGACCTTTGAAGGGCAGGCAAAACTGTAAGTAACCACATACACAGACGGTATCAATGGCTAACCACATAATATTTGCTCCCTTTACCGCTCAGGGGCCAGCAGTCTCTCTGCCAAACACCTAATTGTTGCCTAAAATGCCGCTAGATGGCAGTGCAGGTCTTCTGCGTGAATTTTTGCCGCGTATTCATAACAATAGTTGATACTTCTTCATTGTTGGCACTCTTCTTGGAAGCGGCGTGCAGTATCCTCTGTAGCTGTTCTTTATACGACTATTTTTGGTAAGTAATTGCTTATATTTATGTGTTGAACACATATACGTCTACGTGTAATGTAACTTTAAATTGAAATAGAATTTTCCATGTTTAGTGGTGTTTACCTGCCCCTCAAAGAGGTAAGTGTCAACTACTGTGTGTGTTGGCTGTAGGCTTGAAGTCAACACAAATGCAGATCCGACCAGAAGGTTTAGGCAACATAACGAGAGCACTTTCCCAATGACGGGCTTGAATCGGAGCAATTACACAATTATCTTGCGGTTCTTTCAATTCACTGGCTACTTTGTCTGTTAAAGCAATTGGAACGGGGCGGGCCCGGAAAAACTTAGGCTGTGCTTTGCCTTTCAGTGTAACATTCGCTACAAAGTTATTAGCTTTTCCAATTCCTTCAGAAAATAGTTCAGGAAATTCTTTAAGCAAGCTAGCTACATACATTGGCTTTCGGATCAAAATCCAATAAGGAAAGTACATTGTCTTGGATGCTAAGACCAAACAAATCAAAGACATCTAAACCTAAAATGTTTTCACTGTCTCTTGATTTCAACACTAAAATTCACTGTCCTGGTGTGAGATTTGTATGTGGCAGGCAAACTACTCTGTCCAAGTACACGAATTTCCTGTCCGTTGTAAGCAGTGAGGTACTTGCTAGATTTAAAGACGTGGTGAGCCTAACAATTCGCACGTGGCACGATTAAGCAATGTGACTTATGCACCTGTGTCTAACTGAAAGTTCACACGACGGCCAGCAATTCGTAATGAGACAAATAGTTTAGAAATTCTTCCAATCCGTCTGTGGCTGAATCAGCAAACCATTGTCTAGTAGTATTAGTTGAAAACAGTCTTGGTTGCAGGTTTATATTTTTATTTACCATCCAGGCATTTCACCTTATTTAGACATCTTGAGGTTGATCTTAGTTTGGTATTTCTTAGGACGATCCTTCAGACATTGTAGCTAAAGGGCCTCGTCGAGTACATCATCGCAACATCGCCTTCGTTAACCTCAGTAAATATTTTGTAGATGGACATGAGTGACTCCAAGACCTGCACAAGGCGTACACGTTCAGAGGAGCAAATTATAGAATAATACGGGGCTTTAATAATTAGCATAATGCACCACAGCGTAGTATTCGTCGTTGCACCGCACTTGGGCAAGAGTGAGGCACAACCTTAATCTTCCGTTTGTGGGAACCTGTTGTAGGTTTGGAAAACACAACGTTCACTGCATGTGTAAGAGCCCGTTTTTTATTTTTTTTCTGGGAGAGGGCAAAATTGGCGTGTTCGTGCCGTTGCAAACAAACTGCTTGGACATGGCCCTTTTTCCCCACACGTGTAACACGCTGCGTTACTTGATTGGCAATCTTGTCTTTTATGGCGAGAAAAACATCTAGGGCAAGACCACACTAGGTTCGCAGGCCTGTTTACACGTTTACGTGGCTGTCCGAGCGGCTGTGTACGCGCTCGCTGTGGCTGCTTGAGGTGGTCGCGAGCAAGGGGCGACTCGACCTGACAAATCGGGGCCTGGTCAGACTTATCGGTCGATGTGGTCCCCAGATCATATTGCTCTAATATTTGCAACAAAAAAATGGTCCAAATGGCTCCAAGCACTATGGTACTTAACATCTGAGGTCATCAGTCCCCTAGACGTAGAACTACATAAACCTAACTAACGTAAGGACTTCACACACATCCATACCCGAGGCAGGATTCGAACCTGCGACCGTAGCAATAGCGCAGTTTCGGACTGAAGCGCCTAGAACCGTTCGGCGACATTTGAGGAAGAGAAGGATCAGAGTACTTTAAGATCTGTTCCATATTCTACTATCGGGGACATCGAATGTTATAACTAGCGTCTCGAGTCGTGAGGTCACTGTAAAAGTTGCCACAACTACTCTTAAATTTACACTTCCCAGTCATTCCCGTTAATTCTGTATACCACGAACGGAACGTCTATTCCGGCTGCTTCTGCAAACAAACAAACTGATATCTGGCTGCAGCTATTTGAACTTCTTCGTCATAGTACCTGGTAAATGCAGGGGTTACTTCGTCATAACTGAGTTCGTCGGGAGACGCAGTTGGGCACAGTTTTTGTATTAACCTGAACACTGGGGACCCCGCAATCGAAAGAAAGTATTGTAGCTTCACAGTACCTTCAACGCGTTGAACTGCACAATGAGCTTGGAACTGTGTCAGGTATTCGTGCCATTCCTCTTCTGTATCGTTAAATTGCCGGAGCGTAGGTATGCTGAGTTGCGGCTCTTATTGGTCGTTTCAGTCGGCGTACGGCTGCCGTCGCTTGTGCAGCCAGAAATTGTTGAACCGTCGTCAGCAGGGCAGCAATTTGTTGGTTCTGAGACTGAAAAGCTTGTGTTAGATGCATTACATTTACTGTCTGCAGCTGTGGCGTGCTGGCAAGGGGCGGAGGGGGCGGGGTTGCGATGGTTTACACAAATACGTAGTGGCAAAAAACAGGAAAGCAAAGCCTCTGAAAACAGGAATTTGATTAGTTCTGCAGCTCCCCTCCTGGAATACATGCAAGAACACAACAGAAACTTTGCAATTAGAAGTCCCTGCAATTTGAAACACAAGAAAAGCAAGCAAATTCTTCTTCACTGAAATGTTCTCGTCCCCACTGTTGTATTCTATTTAGCCGCTTTTATGTCGTCTCGTTGTCTCCGTAGAGCTGTGCCACGGGAAGAAGGAGAGGATGTTGGTTGGTGGCGGGTATCTTCGTTCTATAACACAAACTGCACGCAGTTACTAACGGGGTTTCTTATTCATTAACAAAGTTCTACTTAACTTAAGTTTCCATGTGCTGTAGTACAAGCTCTCTTCTCTATAATCCATGTAGCCGCAATGTTGTTGAAGTAGAAGTCCGCTTTCTTCACAATAAGGTTCCTATGAGCTGCCTGTCTCTGTGCTAGACGCCAACTCTGAGGCTCCATCCTGGTGACACGACGGAACTCCATGGCCTACAGACTCGACCTAACTGGCTAAACTGTCCCCCTCCCCCCCCCCCCCCCCACCGGTTCCGCGGTGGCTATCCTAAATACTGGCGGCTGAGACGGCGTTGGCGGAGTGTTTCCAGCTATCTTGTCATTGGCCTCTATCGATCCTCTCGTAACCTCTATACCACATGGTGTGCTGGCGCCAGCATATGCCAACACATTACCAAAAAATAAATAAATAAACACTAACGTTACAAGAAAGTGCGAAGAAAAATAATTGTTGCTTCAACCTGTGGAAATACATGGACTGAAAGAAATACATGAATATTCTCAAAGTATAGAGATGTTTGTGATATTTATTTCATGGAGGTGAAGATGTAATAGTGTTCAGAGATAAAAAATAAAATACCCTAAGATGTGTGAAACTGTTCCACCTGTGTTACGAAAAATATAGTCGTTGACGAATTTGCGTTCTGTTGGACCTTGTAGGAGCTTCCAGACAGAACGTTGTTAAGAAAACGATAGAGATAACCTTGGGTATATCAGAGTAATCATTGTATCCCGTCACCTATGAATGCATTTTATTCATGAGGTATTCGGCACGTCAGCGCTGCCAAAATTATAGTTCCAGCAGTTCGTCTTCATGCAGCCGAGAATATACCTTACCCTACCCGAAGAACAATATTTCCTTTGAAGTCGAGCAAAATATAGTGGCGCATATCGTTCTGCGAAACACCAGTATACTACAAGCAATAAGCGCACTGTACACAAAACTTTTTTCTTGCAGCCGCTGTGTTTCTGCATTCCATTACAAATTTTCGTCCATCACTACATTCCCTGAACCATAACCATGTAAGCTGAGAAGACAGAGAATTGAGGTCTCTCAGCCAGAATAAGTAAATTTTTTACGGAGAACGCTCTGTATTTTTCTAGCCGTCGGATACTCTCCTCTGTCGTAGTATCGCAGTGCAGTTCTACACAGTAACTTTTTGACAAAATAGTGAAGTTCCTTAGATTTTCGTTTTCATTTATATCCATTTCTCGGGGAATCAAAATATGTGCTCACATCTAAAGACTCTGCCGCTCTTACTACAGTGTTAACACGGAATACAGTTGATTTGTAAATACCGAAAAGTTTTGTTATCACTTTATGAACTTATGCAAAGTTTACATAACTTCTAGTTTCTTCACTGTTGGTCACGTCAATAAAAAACTTCAGTACATTCGACAGGAAAATTTTAGATTGCTTTCTAATGTCTTTTCACCCTTTATGAATACCGACTGGAGTAGCACAAGTCAAGAAAGGAGATTGCACTTAGTGAACATTCAACTGGCACTGACCTCTTTTTTTTCTGAGTCATCAGTCTTCTGACTGGTTTGATGCGGCGCGCTACAAATTCCTCTACTGTGTCAACCTCTTCATCTCAGAGTAGCACTTGCAACCTACTCCAAAAATTGTTTCGATGTATTCCAGTCTTTGTCTTCCTCTAAAGTTTTTGCCCCCTGCAGTACCCTCTAGTACCATGAAAGTCATTCCCTGTCGTCTTAACAGATGTCCTATTATCCTGTCCTTTCACTTTGTCGGTATTTTCCACATATTCCTTTCCTCTCCGATTCTGTACAGAACGTCCTCATTCCTCACCTAATCAGTCACCTAATTTTCAACATTCGTCTGTAGCACCACATCTTAAATGCACCGATTCTCTTCTGTTGCTGGCCGAAGTGGCCGTGCGGTTAAAGGCGCTGCAGTCTGGAACCGCAAGACCGCTCCGATCGCAGGTTCGAATCCTGCCTCGGGCATGGATGTTTGTGATGTTCTTAGGTTAGTTAGGTTTAACTAGTTCTAAGTTCTAGGGGACTAATGACCTCAGCAGTTGAGTCCCATAGTGCTCAGAGCCATTCTCTTCTGTTACGGTTTTCCCACAATCCATGTTTCACTGTGCTCCAAAACGTACATTCTCAAAAGTTTCTTCCTCAAAGCAATATTTGATACTAGCAGGCTTCTATTGGCCAGGAATTCCCTTTTAGCCAGTGCTGGTCTACTTTTAATATCCTCCTTGCTCCGTCCGTCTGTGGTTGTCTTGCTGGCTATGTAGCAGAATGCCTTAACTTCATCTACTTCGTGAACATCGATCCTAACGTTAATTTTCTCGCTGTTCTCATTTCCGCTACTTCTCTTTGCTTTAGACTTTCTTCGACTTACTCTCAATCCATATTCTCTACTTATTAGAATGTTCATTCCATTCAGCACATCGTGTAATTCTTCTTCACTCACACTTAGGTAAGCAACGTCATCAGCGAATCGTAGCATTGATATCCTGTCACCTTGAATTTTAATTCCACTTCTGAAACTTTCTTTGATTCCCATCATTGCTTCTCCGATGTACAGATTTAACAATAGGGGCAAAAGACTACATCCCTGTCTTACACCCTTTTTAATTAGAGTGCTTCGTTCTTGAACGCCCACTCTTATTATTCCCTATGGGCTCTTGCTCATATTGTATCTTATTCGCTGTCTCCATCTGCATTTAACAGCGAAATTACCGCTACACTCTTAATGTTACCACGCTTGCATTATATTTCACTGAAGGTTATTCTGAATCCTGGTGACTAGTCACTTAAACTACAGAGTACTCTTCATCACTACTACGTTCTGATCTGAGTCTATATCTGCTACTGGGTATACCTTACAATCACCCAGTGTCTCATTTCGGAATCTCTGTCTGACCATGAGGTAATTTATTTGAAATCTTCTTGTATGATCCAGTCTTTGCCAAGAATATCTCCTGCTCTTGTGCTTATTGAAGAGAGTATTCGCCATTACTAGCTGAAATTTGTTACAGAACTCAATTAGTCTTTCTCCTCTCTCATTCCTTGTCCCAAGCTAGTATTCTCCCGTAACCTTTTCCTCTATTCTTTCCCCTACAACTGCATTCCAATCTCCCATGATTATTAAATTTTCATCCCGCTTTACGTACTGTATTACCCTTTCAATGTCCTCATGTACTTTCTCTAGCGTATCATCTTCATCTTGAGACGTTGGCACATATACCTGAACTGTCGCTGTCTGTGTTGGTTTGCTGTCGATTCTGATAAGAACAACCCTATCACTGAACTGTTCACTGTAACACACTCTCTTCCCTACCCTAATCCCGTTATGCCGTTTTCTGCTGCTGTTGATATTACCATACACTCATCTGACCAAAAACCCTTGCCTTCTTTCCATTTAACTTCGCTGACCCCTACTATATCTAGATTCAGCCTTTGCATCTCCCTTTTCAGATTTTCTAGTTTCCCTACCACGTTCAAGCTTCTGACATCCCACGCCCCGACTAGTAGAGCGTTATCCTTTCGGTGGGTATTCAATCTTTTTCTCATGGTCATCTCCCACTTTGCGGTCCCTTCCCGGATATCCGAATGGGGAACTATACCGGAACGTTTTACCAATGAAGAGATCATCAAGACATTTTTTCATTTACAGGCCACATTTCCTATGGATATACGTTACGATTTTTTAATGCAGTGGTTTCCATTGCGTACTGCATCCGCATGACGTTGATCATTGCTGGTTCTTCTGCCTTGAAGGGCATTTTCTCACCTCAAAGACAAGAGAGTGCTCTGAATCTCTGTCTTCTCTTACACCCTATTTGACAAAGCCATTGGCACAATGCAAGTAACTTCTTACGCCGTATGTCTTCGCTCGCCAGTGCTAATTAGAATTTGAACGGTGATGGGTTTCTAACCTGGGACCGTTGACGCTTTACATGCTAATGTAAGACGCTAACCCCCTCCCAGTTTTTAATCTCATTTTGCTTACTATTGGTGGTTGTATTTGTTTGGGTTGGACGTCACATGACGCTTGTTCAAGTTCATCGTTGATCCACTTCCTCAGTTTATGCGTATATATATATATATATATATATATATATATATATATATATATATATATATATATATATATATATTACAGAGGGCAGCTAACCCTCTGACCGAACACGCTGACCTACCGCGCGGATGAATCACTAGACCACTGGTGCGCTTACCTACTGCAATGTTAATCGTAGATACTGTATGTTGCCAAACGGCTAGGAGGTGGGCTGACCTCGGTATTTGATGCCTACGGACTGCAGGTAACTCGCACGACCTTGAACCGTCTAATTTCGTGAAGAACAAAGTAATGAAAACTGTTACCGCTTGACCACAGGTTGTGGTTTTTATTACGGTCATAGTAACGTCTACGACCCAAGCCTGCTAGCTGATCCATTTGTTATATATCCTCTTATTATCGCCGGCCGCGGTGGTCTAGCGGTGCTAGGTGCGCAGTCCGGAACCGCGCGACTGCTACGGTCGCAGGTTCGAATCCTGCCTCGGGCATGGATGTGTATGATGTCCTTAGGTTAGTTAGATTTAAGTAGTTCTAAGTTCTAGGGGACTGATGACCACAGTAGTTAAGTCCCATAGTGCTCAGAGCCATTTGAACCATTTTTGAACCTCTTATTATCATCAGTACGAGGCTCGCGAAATCACAGACAAATAACCTTATTGTCGGTTTTCTGCAGAAATCTTGAGCATATTCTGAATTCATATAGAAAAATTTTCCTTCGGATCAAAAATCAGCACAGTTCAGAAAGCATCGCTCGTGGGAAACCCTTTTTTCGCACGATATCCTGGTGCAACAGGCAGTTTCCACATTCCTGTATTCCCCAAATGCGTTTGGCACGGTGGCCCATTGCAGACTGTTAGCAAAAGACTAGGTTCCAGAATGAGATTTTCACTCTGCAGCGGAGTGTGCGCTGATATGAAACTTCCTGGCAGATTAAAACTGTGTGCCCGACCGAGACTCGAACTCGGGACCTTCGCCTTTCGCGGGCAAGTGCTCTACCAACTTTTTTTTTTATCTCATTTTGTTCGCTTTTGTTCGTTGTATCTGCTCGGGGCGGACGTCGTAAGAGATCCGATGAAGTTCGTAGATGATCGATTAACTCAGTTTTTTTATTACAGAGGGTACGTAACCCTCTGACCGAACACGCTGAGCTACCGTGCCGGCGAGCAACTGAGCTACCGAAGCACGACTCACGCCCAGTACCCACAGCTTTACTTCTGCCAGTATCTCGTCTCCTACCGGGCGTGAGTCGTGCTTCAGTAGCTCAGTTGGTAGAGCACTTGCCCGCGAAAGGCAAAGGTCCCGAGTTCGAGTCTCGGTCGGGCACACAGTTTTAATCTGCCAGGAAGTTTCATATCAGCGCACACTCCGCTGCCCGTGCGACTGCTACGGTCGCAGGTTCGAATCCTGCCTCGGGCATGGATGTTTGTGATGTCCTTAGGTTAGTTAGGTTTAAGTAGTTCTAAGTTCTAGGGGACTAATGACCACAGCAGTTGAGTCCCATAGTGCTCAGAGCCATTTGAACCATTTGAACACTCCGCTGCAGAGTGAAAATCTCATTCTGGAAACATCCCCCAGGCTGTGGCTAAGCCGTATCTCCGCTATATCCTTTCTTTCAGGAGTGCTAGTTCTGCAAGGTTCGCAGGAGAACTTCTGTAAAGTTTGGAAGGTAGGAGACGAGATACTGGCAGAAGTAAAGCTGTGGGTACCGGCCGTGAGTCGTGCTTCGGTAGCTCAGTTGGTAGAGCACTTGCCCGCGAAAGGCAAAGGTCCCGAGTTCGAGTCTCGGTCGGGCACACAGTTTTAATCTGCCAGGAAGTTTCAAAAGACTAGGTTCTCAGATATGTAAATGTCTGAAGGACTCCATAAGTAACAGAACCCATTTCGTTGGACTGGATGGAGTGTGTTCACGAGAGACAAGCTAACTTCAGGACTGTCTCATGGAAATATGACAGGACCGTTCTTTTTCATTATATACATAAATTACATGACGTACTGGGAGAGCAGCAATCTGATACTGCTCGCTGATAACGCTATGCTATACGTGGAAGTGTCGTCGTTGAGTGAATGTAGAAGGGTACAGAATGACTTAGATAGAATTTCTGTTTTATGTGGTCAAGAACAGCTTAGCCTGATTGTATAAAAACGCAAATTAAAGCAGATGAGTAGGAAAAACAATCCTATAGTGTTCGAATACAGTATTACTGGTGTGCTGCTGGATACAGTGACGTTGCATAACAATATGAAACGGAACGAGCAAAAAAGAAAGGTAACAGGGAAGGTGTATCCCATATATAAAGAGATGGCGTATAGAATGTTTGTGGGACCCATTTATGAGTACTGCTCGTGTATTTCGATTAAAGGAAGTAAAGGAAGGCATTGAAGCAATTCAGGTGTGCCGCCAGAGCTGTTACGGGTACTTTCGATCAAGAAGCGAAATACTACCGAGCAAATTTAAAGAAGAGGCATTTGCAGCTGTAGAACGATTCTGCTACCGCCCAAGTACATTCACATAAGGGCCGCGAAGAGGAGATCAGAGAAATTACAGCTCGTACAGAGGCGTGTAGGTAGTTGTTTTCCCCCGTACACTGTTTGTGAGCGGTACAGGAAAGGAGATGTCTAGAAGTGGTGATGGATACCTTCTGCGCTTTACCATATTCTGGCTTGCGGAGTATGTACGAGCATGTAGATGTCGGGTAACACGTCTCTGCCTCTTCAAAGCAATGGACGAAAGAGACGTGTCCTCTGGTTACCGCCATAGTTTTCTGCTTTCGTCATCAGGGGTAGTGTAGAACATTGATTAATCGATGAACACAATGAGAAGCCATTCATCAACAGGTCATTCTTCCCGGCCACAGCACCACTTAGACACATAGTAAGTTTGTGTTGTGGTGTTAAAGGTAGTCTACTCGTGAACGCTAATTCTCTATCACTGTTGTTTTCGAGTTTCCGGCCAATGGTGTGGGATGACAGAATGTTGCTGGGAGCTCATCACTTGTTCTAGGATGGCTGGCAGAGCTGTGAAGATTGTATGATGTGGTTTTTGCAAAATACGGCGATTCTCCATTGTAGTGGTCGTACGTGGCTGACTGGAACCTTGACGAAGAATATGCCTGCTCTCACACCCCCATGCAGCCCAACACCAGGCCACTGTCACATCCGAATGCCCTAAAAATCAATGCACTGCACAATTCGAGAAACCAGCCAAATGCAGACCCACAATGAAGCCACTGTGAAGCTGTTACTGATTGCATTGTTTCACAATTTTTCAAGTCATCTCCCCGGCATAATTGTAGCTTTGATCATTTTCCGAAAATATGTACAAGTAGGAAGCTATATTGACAGGAGTCGTCTTCCAGGTACTTTTTTTTTGTGAGTCGTGTTTTTCACATAGCTTCGTGTTAAAGGTGTTAGGAACGCCCAACACCAATTTCTTCTCTCTCACGGAGACATGCGAGTGTAAGGAAGTAGGCCTGCTAATTGACGCAGGAGCTGACATCCACTAAAACTGAAGTCTATAGCTTTATTGTGCGATAGGACACTGGAATAGCGACCGCCCGCGGCCTCATTCTCTGTTTAAGCAGTCCCTGCATATGGGTACCGCAGGGCCACGACGTATGTCTTCAGCTGTTTTCCAACCTCTGTTAACAGTTTTCCATTATCTAGGATCGAACCATAGTCCTCCGTTTAGCAGTCTCATACGTGAATGATGCAAATTAACTTATATGGGATGAGGGGTCATCAGTTTTCTGACTGATTTCATGTGATACGACGTCTGTAATAAGGCACTTTCTTGTAAATACACATTACGCATTTTTAATCCCATGGTCACCATTACCTTCTGCATCGTCATGTTGTTGATTTTTGTTGTTATTCTCCATCTTATTGACAGTTGCTCACCCCAAGGGCAAGCGGGTTCCATGAAAAGTAGGACAGAGGAAGCTTATAATACAATAACTCTTCGCGAACAAGGTCACAAGAGGCGAATGCTAAACCAGAAAACGGTTGAAGTGTATTAGGTTGTGTTAAGCTGTGGTAAAAAACTTCTCTAATATTATAAGTGTATCATATTGTGTTTGGCGCTTGTATGAATCTTCGTTAAAAACGAGGAACACATTGCTGCAATTCAAGATAATATTAAAAAAAAATTAAAACGCGGTATACGGTATATTGTCTCGAAGTTACGTAAAAACTATCTGGGGATTAAAACCAGTAGGCTTTCCATCTATATATCAAACAAAATGGGTGAGTCCGTGTATATTTCCTCGCATGATCTCACAGGAATCGTTGTGTAGTATTGTTATGAACAATGGGTGAAGAAATGACGTCAGAGGACATTTCCACAGAAACGGCGCTTAGCATTGTCATACTGCTATATAAGAGAAGACGCTAGGAAGCTTAGCAGAGTTTAAGAGACAGGTCGATGAGAGGAGACAGCATGCTGAAGAAGGCCAACGTATTCGGGTTAGGACGACGCCGCCGCCGTGTTCGAAATGCTGAAAGCGCTAAAGCTGAGGGGGTGGTGGCGCCGAAGCTGTTTGCGAACGACGCGAAGGTACGCCGCGGTGTCTGAGGGTGTGCGACCTCCAAACGACTCGCAGTAAACTCTCGCTCATGTAATCTCGTCTCCTTTTTTTCAGAGCCTTACATTTGTTTTGAACAACGACGATGACGACGACAATGACGACGACGCCGTGTACAAGTCGGCGGTGTGTAAAAGTCCCTACAAGCGCAAAAACTGAGACAGCGTCGAAGCTTTTTGAGAAAGATACGGAGGTATGCTGTGGTGTCCTAACACGTACGAGCTCCTACGACTCGCAATAAACTCTGGCTCATGCAGTTTTGTTTTTTTTTTCTTTTTCCAGAGCTTTCCATTTTTTTTAGTAGGACGACGACCACGACCATGACCACGACCACGACGACAACGTCGCCGCCACGTAGAAGTCGTTGGAAGCGCAAAAGTTGGTGGGGTGGCGTCGACGCTCATGACCACGACCACGACGACAACGTCGCCGCCACGTAGAAGTGGTTGGAAGCGCAAAAGTTGGTGGGGTGGCGTCGACGCTCTTTGAAAACGATACGAAGAGATGCCGTGGTGCCTCAGCGTGTTCGACTGGCCACGACTCACCGTAAACTAAGTAATGTTCTCTCTTTTTTTTCCAGAGTCTTCCCATTGTCTACGACCACGGCGACTCCAACGTCGCCGCCGCCGCCGTGAACAAGACGCTGGAAGCGCGAAACCATGAGGAGGTGGCGGCATCGCAGTTGTTTGCAAGCGAGTCGAAAGTACACCGTGGTGTGCCCCTTACAAGACTCAAAACTCGTGGGGACGGCGGAGGACCAATCTAACCGTGGTGCGCCTGACGTGCACATGTATATAAACAAAAATAAAAACCTCAAATAAGTAAACTAATTTTGTTTTAATTGCTGTAGCGATAGACAAATGGACACATCGCTACAGGCGTGCAAATACTAGTTAAAGGCTCAAAATATTCGCCAGAGACGCAAAAGTATTTTCTCTCGCGCTTAGAAACAGCGACAGATCAATGGAAATTATACCAGTTTGAGGTTCCTAAATCATCTCAAGCTCAACAAACCTACAGCCCATATAGAGGAACGGATTTTTTTATGTTGGTTACATTTGTATCGCTAACGTCCTGATCTTAACTTTTATTGTTACATTTGTATCACTATCGTCCTGATCTTAACGTTTATCTCAAGAGTATACGAAGCTACGTATTATACAGTGGTATGTGTTGCATACAAGCAAGCACCACACGTATAGAGCCTATGCCTCCCGTTGCAACTCCCGTATACGGTGGTGATGCCTTAACGCACTGTCCGATGTGACCGCCGATGTAATGCACAGTTATAATCCATCGCAACGAACGAATCTGACACACTATACTTTGAACTGAAGATGGATATTGAACTCCTGAACCTTTTATGTTGTGGGAACTGGTGTGCCTTTTCTATACTTACGGGTCACGTAATTTAGATGGTGCTGACGGCGCATGTGACTAATCATTATGGGACAAAAACTTATTACTATGTCCGGTAAACAGACTTTACAGAGGTGTGATGGTAAATAAGATTCACGAAGCAACAAGAGGTACCTGCAATACTAACGTAGGAGAAGAGATTGTGCAGATAGAGTGCAGAATATCGTGCACAGAATGGTACATCTTTGGGATACATCACAGAAAATTCCTCGACAGAATGTTTTCGCCTCCGGCTTAATCACGGGAGATTTGTGAAGCCTACAGTGGACTGAATCTCGCCTGTGTGACTGTTCTGCACAGAAACTGTTCTGCGGAGGAGAACACGGAACAAATCAGTTTCAACTGCCACTGCCGTACCATTCACTACTTTTAATTACATCTGGCAGGCGTATTAGCCTGAGAGTAACAGTGCCATCTTCCCACAAAATGACCAAAAGTTACTTCCTGAACAAAGTTTGTTTAAGAGCTTATGTCATATGAGGACGTATGCCTTTCGAATTAAACCGAAAGTAATCAGTTAATTAGGTCCCATGATGTTCAGTGATTAGTATCAGCACATAACAATGTATTGTCCAAATACGTCTGCTTCTGATTTACTTCACCATGCACCATCATTTGAAACAGGGGCGATTCAGGAAGTCGGTCAAGGGGGGGGGGGGGGGGGTCGGCTAATGGTGACGGGGGGAGGCGGCTTGGGCGAATGAAATAACGCTTAACAAAAGGATAGTTGGGGTCCTCCACCGACAAATTGGTGAAATTTGGTGTTGTTTAAAGAAGTTTTTGATAGAAACTGGCTTGTTTTGGAAATCAACCTTATGCAAACACAATTAGTTTATTTTTGTATTTACCAAAACATGTTTCGACACCAATGTGTCATCTTTTGTGGGTCAAATTTTTATTTCTGTACTGCACAATATCACATTTGTAATAATTTAACTGGTTTAGGCCTAAGAAATACAATATTTGCAATTTTGTTTATCATTTGTGTGTTGTAGCCATTCTCTCTGGCTATTGGGGTATTTTATTTAGTT
Source organism: Schistocerca americana (assembly GCF_021461395.2). Taxonomy (NCBI): domain Eukaryota; kingdom Metazoa; phylum Arthropoda; class Insecta; order Orthoptera; family Acrididae; genus Schistocerca; species Schistocerca americana. The sequence goes on from NC_060122.1 coordinate 693,584,620, forward strand.
ACTGTGTGTAGTTGAGTTTGTCCAGTGGAGTTCTGTTGAGCCTGTGTAGCATGTGTCTGAAACTTGATAGTTTGTGTGCTTGTGGGTGGTTGGAGTTGATGTGAATGGTTGTACTTGCGGCTGTAGATTTCCTGAAAATTCCAAACTTATGTTTGTTGTTGATTCTGTGTATGGTAATGTCTAAGAAATTAAGCTCCATATCCTCTCCTGTCTCAATGGTAAATTTTATTTTCCTGCGAACTGTATTCATGTCACTGTGGAATTGTTTTATTCGGGTACCTTTTCCATCAATCAAACAAATGATGTCATCTACATATCGGTTGCAGTACATAATCTTGTACTATTTTGGATGTATGATTTCATTGAATATCTTGTTTCCAATGTGGTTTAGAAATATGTTTCCAAGTAGACCACTGATCGGTGAGCCCATTGGTAGGCCATCTTTTTGCAGATAGAACTCTTTCTTGAAAGTGTAGTAGTTCTGTTCTGTTATAATGTTTATGGTGGCTTCTACTTCATCTATGTGTGTACTTGTTACGTCCCCCTGATACTGCAGCTGTTTTTAACAATGCTGATTGTTTCTGATTGTTTCTTCTACTGGCACATTTGTGTACATGGATGTGATGTCAAAAGATACCAGGGTTGCTGTTGATGCTGTGTTTATATCTTTTATCTTTTATGTCACTTCACTGGTATTTTTTAGGTTTCTGTTGTCTGTGAAAGTGCATTAATCTGTAGTAATGTATCTAAGTTTCTAGCTAGGTGGTAAGACGGTGCATTTTTTAAATTGGTTATAGGCGTGACTGGACAGTTATTTTTATGGCTCTGTGGTAAACTATTGAGGCTGAGTTCTTTGGGATTCTTTCGTGTCATGTATTTGGCTTGAGTTGCTGTGATGCTCACTCTAAGGGTTTTTAAGAGTTTTTGAATGTTTCTTTGGTACCTCATGGTAGGATCATTGATTAACTTCATGATGTTGTTCTGTTCTATAAATTCTTCTGTTTTCTTGATGTACTCTGCCTCATTCATCAGTACAAGTGTATTCCCTTTGTTAGCTCTGGTGATGATTGCGTTGTGTTTTTGGAGTTTTTTTGTTTAGTTTTACAGATGTATTTTGCTCTGTTGTTTTTGTTTTTGAGATGATGTGGGTCTTGTTCTCCTCTGTTATGTTTTATCTCGTCTGCTACAAGTTCCCATGTCAAGTTGCCATTGAAATTTGGGTTCTCCAAATTTTCTTCTTGCTTCTGTTTCTGTGATCAGGTTTTCTATGATTCTGTAAGACAGGTTTGTGTTTATGTCGTGTTTAGGCCCATTTTCAAGTAATTCTGTTTCTTGTTATGTTAATTCTATGTCAGTTAAATTGACAAGTCTGTCATGGAACTGATGTTGGGTCCCTACTTTGTCTTCTTTACCTATTGCTGTGGTAACTGTTTCGGAGTTCGGGGTAAAAACGTGTCTACAGAACGTGTGTACCCAGATGTCACACGATTTCGAAGTTTTTTTCTGGGGTCAGCAATTTAAGTGTTGGTAGGCATACCCTTCTTATTTAGCTTTCTTGATTTTTGTAAGTGGCACTCGTACATCAATATACATCAATGTATATTAATAAGACGCCCATTTTAAGTTAAATGATATTTATTGGTTTAGACAGTAAGCTATTTGCCGCTCTTATTATTTTGTTAAAGACGTGTTTGAAATACATTGCAACCTATATTGCTACATAACTATAAAAAAAAAGACTGAATCTGTTGAAGTAATACATTCGCTGATTTCTGAAGTTATTTTATCCACTGTAACATGATACTCCATTGATGGTGGGGGCCATAGACCCCATTCCCCTCCCCCCTTGCCACCACCCGTGATTTGAAACCGATAGTTCCTGGAAACTCTCCTCTCGACGTGATGCAAATCCCTTAACTACAAAGGTGAGTGAGTTGCCTAATCGCACGCGTTTTTATCCCTCCATTTCCGATCCGTTGTGAGAGGGACATGGGCAACAGATGCATCCACTGTCTCTCGATTTCACGGACATCCTGATGAAACAGCTCCCCCTGTTTTTCACTGTAAGCTCCCAGGTTTTCAGGAAAACAGTCGATGTGGGAGTATAAAAAATGGACCTTCAAGCTCATCTTGCAGCCTTGAGCTTCGTATGCTGCTAGCATCCGTTGAACAATGGTTTTGTAGTCAAGATCCTTAGTACACTACTGGCCATTAAAATTGCTACACAGCGAAGATGACGTGCTACAGACTCAACATTTAACCGACAGGACGAAGATGCCGTGATATGCAAATGATTAGCTTTCAAGAGCATTCACACAAGTTTGGCGCCGGTGGCGACACCTACAACGTGCTGACATGAGGGAAGTTTCCAACTGATTTCTCATATACGAACAGCAGTTGACCGGCGTTTCCTGGTGAAACGTTGTTGTGATGCCTCGTGTAAGGGGGAGAAATGTGTACCATCACGTTTCCGACTTTGATAAAGGTCGGATTGTAGGCTATCGCAATTGCGGTTTATCGTATCGCGACATTGCTGCTCGCGTTGGTCGAGATCCAATGACTGTTTGCAGAATATGGAATCTTTGTCTGATGGAAAAACTGAACTCATATACCCTGAGGAGGTAATGTAACTTCATCTACTAACTCACTCGGGTATTCATCCAAACTGGAATGTGGGTATGGGATAGGTATTTCAGAGCTATGGGGCACTGCATGTATAGCTGAATCAAGGTTAGTATAATTTATGCTTCTTTTGTTTTCTGAATTGAATCCCTTTACGTCAACTGAACAGAAGTAGGAATCAGAGGTGTAGTTTTCCTGCTCACACCATATCACAGGAATTTCAAATCGAAATGCATTTTTCTTACCCTTAAACCATAAACGAAGATCTTCTTCACATCTTGTACACACCTTATGAGGTCTCGTAGTTTATCTTGATCACCAAATTTTAATTTAAAGTAAGCAAAATAATATTTCCGCACAAAATCACTTATGCTTCTCTGTTGACTTTTAATAGTGTTTTCATCACAACTATAACAAAAACTGTTTGGAGAAATAACACAACCTCTTGTAGCCATGACTAGACAGAAACAACAGCACTGTTCACTTGAATAGCAATATGTCTACTGATAGTTTCTCTTTATTTCATGCGAGATGCGAATCGTCATTTGTCTTGTAGCAACAGGATAAAACTGAACAATAAGATTGTTTTCATTCGCTTCTGGCGCCCAGGAGTTCACGGTAAAACCAACAAGTGGTAACAAAGAATAATTAACATTGTAAATTTTTTAAATAATTTGAGTTTACTTTATCAATTATAATTGATATAATTTTTAACAATTATTAAATTGAAAAAACCCACATAGGTTTATTAATAATGAACATAAATACTGCAATATACATTAAAACCTATGTGACAGAATTTTTTGAGTGTTTTTCCAGTTTTTGGAAGGTCAAAATCTATAAGAAAATGTTAAAAAATCCTATGCAGTTTTTTAGTCACAGACCTGTGTTATTGACCACTTGGGATACAGGGGTGCCAGGGACGCCGAAGTGGAAGCTTTGTATATAGCGCATATCACAGTTATTACGGAAAACGAAAGGGTTAAATGTCTACAAGGGAAAAAAAGAAGTGGTAGGTGGCGGGAAAGGAAGGCATGAGTGCCAAATGATGTCACCTTCCCTGGTAATTGCACATTCCTGAGTTACTTGCTTAAAACTTATTCTTGAGTCCCTGTAAGTGGGCTTTCTCAGGATAGCTTACGTCTATCTTCAAGCGTCTGCCAGTTCAAATTCTTCGGTATCTACGTATAACTCTGCTACGGTACAAATACGCCTATGACCATTTCTACTTGCTTTCTATGTGTACGTTCAATATCCCCTGTTGGTCCTATTTGGTACGGATCCCACACTCTAAATCAGTGTTATTGGGTCCCACGACTGTTTTGTAAGCAGTCTTCAAAATGGCTCTGAGCACTATGAGACTTAACATCTGTGGAGTCCCCTAGAACTTAGAACTACTTAAACCTAACTAACCTAAGGACATCACACACACATCCATGCCCGAGGCATGATTCGAACCTGCGTCCGTAGCGGTCACGCGGTTCCATACTGACGCTCCTAGAACCGCACGGCCACAGTTGCCGGCTCGTAAGCAGTCTTCTTTGTAAGTGGTATCCCTGCTATTCTACGAATCAACCGAAGTCCGCTACCCGCTGTACCTACGAGTGAATATATCTGATTATTCCATTTAGTATTCCTGTAAACTGTTACACCCAGGTACTTGCATGAGTTGTGTCATTCTAGTTGTGAATCTTTGATATTGGCATGAAAGTATACCACATTTATTTCGATTTGTGAGGAACATTCCTGAACATTCAGAGCAAGTCGTGAGTCTTTACCCCAGTTTAAAATCTTACCAAGTTTTGACTGAATATCTGAGCAGCTTTTTTCAGGCACTACTTCATTATAGATAACTGCATCATCTATGAAAGTTCTGAAGACCATTAGGCTAAAATTGCCTGCCAGGTAATTATGCGAGTGAATCATGATTAACACGCGTCCCAAGACACTTCCGTGTGTGTAGTGATGGTCAGGCGACGGTCGAAAATATGCAAAGATCAGAAACACAACAAATACTGTCGACTGGCATTCAAAACAGCTTCCAGTCATGTTGAAATGCAAAAATGCAGGTCTTGTATGGTTTACAGTGGAATCTTATACATTCCCCCAGTAAAATATGGGCCATTCAGTTACAGGTGATGGAGGTGGATAAACATCACACTCTCTTCTCTCCGAAGCAGACCACAAAGGCTTAAATATCTTGACATCCGTTGACTGTTGTGACCAGCGGCCATGCGACAATTCATCGTCATCGTCACTAAAGCAGTGGAACACAGCATCTTCAATGGGGAACATCCACTGTACCATGGAATGGACCTAATCAGCAAAAACGGTCATATAATAATAGTTGGCAGTAATGGGACGTTGCAGGGCAACTATGTGGTCCACGGAATACAACGATATCGCTGACTAAATCTCACCGAGAGCCCGCCATGTCGCATTCTTGGAGCGTGAAGTCAGAAGTTGGGAACAGTGTGAAACGAGACTCATCCGACCAAATTAATTTCTTCCAGTGCTCCATAGTCCAGATTTTATAGCTTCGGCTCCACGTTTTTCTGTTATGGACATATGCATCACTGATGAGTGGTTTCGAAATATCATCTCGCCCAGCAATCCGCTGCTTATGGAGCTCCCTTCCAATATTTAGGTGCTGACAGGGTTCACAAGTGCGACTTTCAGTTCTGCAGTGACTTTTGCGACTGCCGTCCTCTTATATTTCTTCGCAATCCTCTTCAATGACCGTCCGTTACGATCACTCAGTACACACTTACTCCCATGACATCACTTAGTGGATGATGTTTCTTTTCCGTTTTATCCGTATGCGGTAAAAATCTTCGGTACTGCGCCTCTTGAAACAAGCACCCACTAGCAATTAGCCCACATTGGAATTCACTTAGCTCCGACCTAATCCAGTCGAAACTACTCAGAACACTGTTCTGTCCCCGATTGACACTTGCAACGTATTGAGAAAATTTCACAATTACCGTTCGTGGACAAATACAACAGTGCCAACCAAAGGCTTGCAAGCATCTACATTTATGTTAAAGCGTGAATTTATCTCGATGTTTCGATGTTTTTGTCCTATCCCTGTATATCACGAAGACAAACCGCCCCATTAGCCGAACGGTCAGCGCGTAGGAATGCCACGCTATGGGGTCCGGGTTCAATTCCCGACTCGGGTGGAGATTTTCTCCCCTCACGGACTGGGTGTTGTGCTGTCCTCATCATCATTTCATCGCCATTGTCGACGCGCAAGTCGCCCAATGTGGCACCGCACTCAATAAGACTTGCTCTTGGCGGTCGAACTTACCGTCTGGGAAGTCCCCGCCACTGACGCCATGCGCTCATTTCCATTACAAAGACAAAAAGATCTGTGACTGTTAACCAGTGCCTACCATGTCAATATTACAGAACAAGCGTCCCAACTCAAGATAAAAGAACGGGCTAGATGTTTCACATGAATTGGTTCAAAATGGTTCAAATGGCTCTGAGCACTATGCGACTTAACTTCTGAGGTCATCAGTCGCCTAGAACTTAGAACTAATTAAACCTAACTAACCTAAGGTCATCACACACATGAATTGGTGTACATGAATATAACACTTAATATTCTAACGTAATATCAAAAAACGTACTGTACAAATAAGCGATACGGGGTTTAAGGAGAAAGGTCTGCATAAACATGTCCTTTAAATCATATTATAAAAATTTTAGAAATCTCCTCACCAACGTTTGACCATCTGGTGCACAGATATATATTCTTTTCCAATTCAGAAGGATCATGCTACAAGTTTGTAATACTATGCTACATTGTTACATCACAGATTTGTAATTTGTGCTTGTAGACTACTCTATGCTATACACAGCACTGTACTACTGCACTTGGTATAAGAACGAAATTGGATCTCCCCATTTGTTTGGATATATAGCTCCTGGTGCACTGAGCTAAAACTCAGGATTCACAGGGGCTCTGTTGCCATGAAACCTACGGTGTGAGGATCTGGAGATGGCTGTAAGAGTCTCATCAGGAAATACTTCCCGGTATTTCCTGAAGCTAAGCTCCTCGCTGCTTCCGTAAGGTTCTTGTGACTTCTATTGTGGTGCACCTCGTCGTGTTGTATGGCCTCCTCTTGGTTGCATCTCGGCCATGTAGGCTGAAAGGTGGCTTTGATTTGTGACATTCATTTCGCCGATTATTCTGCACATTTGGAGTAAATAAACCCATACAATGGTTAATTAGTCTTATTAGGTGGATTAGAAACAGAGATACGTCATGACTAAATACATGTCTGAAATAATACGGGCTTTGGTAATGATAATATTTAGTTGGATGCTGTAGGTGTAAGCAAAGTGGATTTTCCAGTGGAGGCGGGGAGGCGAAGGCCGGTGAGCGCCGGAAGGGCATTGTGCAGGGGCCAGGGGTCCCAGGAGATGAGGCCACTGACCTGCAAGTATCAAAAGGAACGCCACTGGGTGCCAGGTGAGAGAGAGAGGGGAAATGTCATGCAGACAGAGAGTGTCCAACGTACGCGCTGGCGCCACCCGGTCGCGCGCTGTTTTAGCGGCAAATGGGCAGAGCTCTGATTGGGCAGTTCATAAGAAATTGCGGGAAACGCTGAGGGTCAACGCCCGCTGTTTGAACAGAGAAATTTTCGGATAGGTGGAGAATTTGTATCACTCCGCGAGGGAGATGTGGGAGGCCTTTTCAGCGTCGGGATCGGCTGATTAGAGTTTGGCGGCAAGATTGTCGCAAGAGCATCGTGCAGAGAGCGACAGGACGGAGAGCGCCTTGTGTCGTGAAAGCGGACAGTCGCAAAGTTCGGTAGCTCTGAGATAGGGACTTAGATTCTGAATACTGTGCTGTGTATCATCTAGAGTCGGCAGCTACAGTAGGACATCGGCGTCCACGATAGGCATTGCATTGACTACTAGTATAATTGCAGTTGTTTCCGCCTTATAGGCTGGCAGTAACCATTGAACGTAGTCAACCAGTGCACAGAGCTATCATACTGGGATTGCACGTTAGTACAAGACGCACTGGGCTGCACCTTAAAGGTTGTTGAGCCAGTCTTGAAAGCGTTGTATACCATTTAGAGGAAATATAGGGCTTGTGGTATTAGCAGTTTCTGAGTAGTTTATTCTGCTCAAGATATTTGAGAGACTGATCTTAATTCAGCGACTTCGCCCCAGCAGTATCGACGGAGTCAGCACGCTGGTAGACGGAATTGTAAAACTTGCAGCAGCGGCAGTAAAGTTCAGAAGTAGTTGTTGGATCGCGGTCTGGCCATCCACTGAGCATCCGTGCAGTTTTGCTTAAGATTCGTTATTGGTTATTTGTCCTTTTGCATGTTGTTTGGTTTGTTTCTTGGTGGTGGTGTCCGAAGTACGTATTATTTCAGACACAAAAGAGTTTATAGGAACACAGTCAGATCGCATTTACCATTTGCTTATCCAGGGGCATAATTAAATCTAACTTCGCATCAACTTAGCATTAAGAGCTGAGAGCCAATCTTGCCAGTGTAGTATATCTAAGAACAGTGTAAGATATGTTTAATTTGTGTTCATTCATGATTTGTTCATTATGATCTAATTTCTATTGTGAGATAATTTACAATAAATACAAGTTATTTACAATATCACTTTTGATTCAGTACTAGATGGTAGTTAGCCGTCACTGTCACAGTAATATATTTTATTCTTGTTTAATATCGGCCACTACCCGAATGAGTAAGAACCCCTACACATGGCAACCCTGCCAGGATCGATATTAAAACTGGTAATTAAGAAAGACAGAAAGAGAGGCAAACCAAATAACGAGAAGAATTGATTCAGTGGAAAATTTTCAGTAATTGTGATTCAACATTTGCTTGTTTCGCGAGATTTGTATTTATATGTGCATTGTTTTTATTGTGTGGTTTATGTTTTATTTTCTTTTGTGGGGAATGTTGTGTATAATTGTGCTATAGTAAATAGGAGTATATTTGTTTGTGTGTGACTTTGAATGCAGGTTTAGATTATCAGATTATAGGATACGTAGTTGTTTGTCAGGTTGTACAGTAAACTTTGTGTGAATTACGGTGAGTGTGATAGTTCATTGTATGTCAGAGAACAGATTTAGTCGTGTGTAGTACATCTATGTTATGTAAAATATCAGTGGGGTTGTAGTAAGGGTAATTTGATGATTACAAGGGCAAGAGCACGTAAAATGACAGACGATATGAGTCAGGAATGAAATGAAATGATGGCAGAGAATCGGGGTAGCACTTATAGTTTACACGAATTACGTGAAATCAACGACAAAAGACAGAGCAGTTTCGGCGTGACAGCCGATGCAGTGGAATTTAGTGAAGGAACAATGTTCCATCAGTCAGCTCGTGGCCAATTAGCCAATCAGGAGAAAAGGAAACAATACGTAGAGTCGGTTATTGTAGTGTATGAGTATGGAGAAATTTCTCCTAGAGGGCGGTGAAAACCGACAGAAAATTTCAGTGAGGTTCAAAGATATAGTTCAGGACATAACAGTCCGACGCAAATGTATCGCGACGAATTTTGTGCAAGTCCAGAAAGAGTAAGACGAGACGGGAGACGAACACCCGCGAGTTATGACGGAGGGCAACCCAGTAAGAAACCAGATCTAGGCATAGGTGTGGCGAGCATTTTGGACCATCGAGAACTTCTATCATAGGATGTCTGTACAGAAACACAGGCGAAGAGAGAACGTCTATCACAAGAAGTGAAGACAGTCCGTACAGAAGTGCAGGCGATACGGAGAGAAACATCTGAAGTTAAGGACGAAGTCAGAGCGATGCGGATAAAACTAGAACGAGAAATAGCAGAAGCAAAGCGGACAGCAAAAGAAGCAAAGATAATTGCGAAAGGCGCAAAAAGAATAGCTAAAGAGACGAAAGCAGGAACAGAAAGAACGACAAAAGTGGGGAAGGTAGTCATAACTAGATTACAAACGAGAGTGAAGAAAATTGAGGAAACTGTAACCAGTAAAAATACAGAATCGGGAAACGGATCGTTTTCGGCAGAATTCTCTGAATTTAAGAAAAAGATCGAGAATGAATTGAAAGTACTGTCAGCTGACGTTATGTCGAAAGCAAGATCGGGCACTGTAGACACTGAAACAGTTCAAAGAGCGCTAATGACGTAGACAGTAGGAACAAACGAAGGGGTCAGGCATGCAGAAAGAATTTCTGAGGACCGGGTCGTACATCCGATGGAAATCGAAACGCGATCGCACAATGTAGAAAGAGAAGGAGGAAGTAACGGACAAAGTTCTCACGAAAATCAAACGATTAGTTCATCTCAGGACACGAACAGGATTATCAACTCGCAGTACAGTAACGGACCGTCCGGGACAAACAATTGTAGCCCACTGCGACGTACTGCAATGGTCTTAACGGATTCAAGAAATGAGAGGAAATATAGAACTCGAAAATACGCGCAAAGAAGCAATGAACAACAGTGACTATCTGGTGACGAGGCAAAATAGATTCGTCGAAGGGTCATTTGACTACAAGCACTTTCTTTCTGTAAGAAAATTTCAACGCCTCAAAGACGACAGCAATTTCTTGCATTGAAAAACTTTCATTGGTCAATTCGACTTAACTTTACCACCGCAATGGCCACTGATCTACAAGTTAGATTTTGTATGTTCGCACATCGAAGGTGCCTCTGCAGAAAGTATGCGGAGCATCGTAAGAGGTTGTTCATCATATAAAGAATTTAGAGATGCTTTCATGAACCGATATTGGTCGCGTGAAACGCAGGACAGAATAAAGTAAGAAATCTTAATGACAAGGGACTTCGAAAATTCTGGCTTCAGAAGCGTTGTGAAATTTTTCGATAATATGTTAAAAAGGAACCAGTATCTCGATGACCCGTATAGTCCAGGGGAGATAATCAGAGTTTGTTACACGAAGACATTGGCAGGACGATGTGGGAATGACGTGGAGACTTTTAGAAGCATTGTACGGGAATTGGAATTTGCATTTGGTGAGCAGCAAGTTCGCGAGAAATAACAGTAAAGGAGGCACAAAAAGAGAGAAGAAATGAAAACTAAAATAATAATCAAAGCCAAAATTGGCCAGCCAGTGCAGGAAATAGGCAAAACAACTTTGGAGGAAACAGAAACGGAGATAGTAAAAATCAGGACTGGAGGAATAATAATAGATGGAGAAATCAAGAGCCACAGAACCGTGGGTGGCAGCAACAAAATAATTTCCCATCACGAAACTTCAACACAGATGGTAGGCTGCAAGTCGAGCACAATTGGAGATCACAGGCACACCGGAATGCATATCAACTGGAAGCAATCAAAAGTGGTAAATCATTAGGGGTGCATCATGTCAATCATCTCAAGCCGTTTGTGGGGTAGGTGTGGATGACAAGACACTGGGACAGATGTACATATAGAGTAATTAAGTGTAAGTAAAATAAGACGTTATGTGTAGATTTCTTTAAAATAATATGGTATAGAATAATATTATATGTTTTGCTGAGGGGAATAAACATTTTGAATTGAGTCATAATTTAACATAATATTTACTGGAATTGTAGCGTAACATATGTTAACCATTTAAATTTAAGGTACTGTGTCATGTTTTCCAAGATTGTAACTCTTAGAGTATTGTTTGTCATGTGGTGAATCGAGGTAGTGGGGTGATTGTTAATCGGGGTTGGTGTGCATTGCGTCTCACCGTAGTTATGGGTTTGATTTGCGTCTGTAGAGACGATATTAGTTGCCCTGTCTTACCGCTGTGTAATGATGCACCAGTTTGAGGATGTTCGTTTAATTTATGTTAGCGTCCTTAGAGATGTAGGTGGCCAGTTTCAAGCAGGAGCGAAGAAACGCACCATTTTCGAGGGTATTTTGAGTGTGTTGTTGCGTCCACAGAGACGTGCGGTGATCTGTCTAGTACGGGATGTCTGGATCCACCGAATTCGAGGCTTTAATGTAGCGATGTGGGTTGTAGCTCCCGGTGGTTTATTTGTATTTATCTGGTATGTTCCACGTGTGCTCGTATGAACGCCGACAAGGTTGAAAGAGTAGGTTATCGAGATAATCACAAGACAAACATTCTCAAGAATGCGCAAGTCTGGAGAACTTGATTACAAATATGTAACAACTGTAAACATGAATACTAAAAATTTAAGGCAATTTTTCAGGAAACAGCGTTATTAAAATTTAATACTGTGCGGGGTCCCGGGGCTAGCAGTGTACTTAACACTAAATTCTTCTAGAATCTACATATGTAAATGATGCTCTAAGCCCCCCCTATTCTAACTCCGAGTTTTGCTGTTGCTCATGGATTAAAAAAAATACGCAAACTGACTGTAACCAGCCCAGCCCGTGGAGTAGAAAGGAGTTTGGCACATGAAATAATTTAATTTGATAAATAAGTTAAATAAACGAAGGTTTCATTAACGTAGTGAGAAATGATAGGGTTGCTCTACCGATTAACAGAATGAAAGTTCTGTCCAAAATAACAATATGATTTATTAAGACTAAACATAAAATAATAAACAAAAACACATGAAACATTTACAATACATCAAATTGGCTCAAATTGGATACTCAATCAAACGCTGTGAAGGTGAAGTTGTTCCTAAACTAGATTGTGAGGATTATGGCGAAGTGGTATGTGGAGCCAAATTCCTTGCCACTCAAATCTTAAGAGAGACACACAGCTAACCCAACATTAATTGCTGCTACATTAGTGAGAACTCAGAGGATGAACAACCAAGACAGAACAAAGTTAGAGAACGACGAACTGGCGCGCTCTGCTTAGCTCTGTTTATCACCTAGGAAAACCCTATCTGCCGGTGCTGCGGACATACATTACCAAACTGTCTTCTTAACTGCAAGAACACGATAAGGTGTACCGGAGGCGATGGCTGGTTGCTTCGACGTAACGTCGTGGTGATGATAATGTCGCGAGTATAGCCCGAAACTAATTATCCTGGTCTGGTTGTTCCAGACTAAAGACTTCCTAGCAATACAAATGCGCCTCTGAGAGAGACGAAGAAGGCTCGCCACACAATCACTGACGGTACAGTGATTGATTTTATCAAGCAAAGTCACACTGTAACTCCGATACAGTCAACTTTATCCAGAACTGCTCAAGACAGACAACATAGGCCGCTTGTATGCAGAACGCTCAATTGCCAACTGTACTCGTAAAGTTACGTTGAAGTCGAAACTTCAGCAACGTCGTCAAACAGTTACAATTAAATAAAAGTATATTAGACAGCCAACGGAAGGCCGGCGGTCCAGAGCAGCGAGGGCTCAGTCTCGTAACCTGCTCCGACCAAAAGGCGAGAGCCGACTACTCACAAGAGCACCCGTACAAACTGAACACAGAACATTCCCACCCCCACAACAGTGGCCGTGGTTAACCGTTCCAATCAGCAACTCGTAAACCTGCGGAAAATTCCACTCTATTGCCGGAGCACTACCATTCCACCAATGGAGATTCTTGGCGCCAATTTCTGCGCCGATTTTGCTACGTCACAGAGCTATGCCCTGAGCAAGCCAATCACAGTTACTATACGGCAGAAAACGCGGTAATTTGCGCGCCAAGGCAGCTTGGGAACACAAGTCATTCCCACGCCTCGCTGGTAGCCCGCCAGAAAGTGTTTGCGCTAAGTTTCTGCGAAGTAACGGAACCTCTAGCCCAGCCGCTACTTCAGGGCCCTCCGGGCGTGTCTTTTGAGAATGTCGGCATCTGGAAAGCATTCACTCGACTCCCTCACACCCGTCAGCTTACCCTTTCAAGATCAGCAGAGCCCGCCTGTCACCGGACCACCTGGGTGACGAGAGACGCTGCGTGGGAAGTCCGCGTGTGAAGGAATAGCAACTTTTCACCGCATGCAATTAGAGAGGAAAATCGTAAGATAGAAGTATGAGAGGGGGCTCATGCTACCTTTGATAGCCCCTACGCCATTTTAGATTGTAATTGGTGAGCGGTTGGCTCACTTAGGAGCAAGGTAGTGAGTCAATCGCCCAAGAACAATCTTACAAACTGACTCCACATGCCGCACTCTATAAAAAAATCACTGCAACTGAAAAATGTTGCTCATAGAGGGAGGATTATTTATGATGCAGCCAACTTCACCTTCCTAATGTGGAACTCTAACACTCACATCGCACATCCATACCCAGGGAGCCCCTTCCAAACACCGATTCACACAGACATTCCCTCTCTAAATATGGCCCGGGCATGTGAGCCAAATATGGAGCAATTTATTCTTTACAATCAGAGTAGGAGTGCTCTGCAATGAAATGCCCAAGATGTTACAACAATTTGAATCATTAAACTAACCTGAACTCATTCACACATGATACTATTTAAGTTAACAATCTCTTTGTGAGTTTTCGGAATCTAATTACAACCTCCGATTCATTCTGTCTCCCTGCAACAAGAATAATCTTTACAAAATGTTCCCTGAACTGATGGTCCATTCACAATGACAGTGGTGGTATCTGCTTCAGTTTATGGGGACTTCAGGCACACTGTTTGTATACACACAACAAAATACAAAATACAAACAAAAAACATGGTGTGGAGAACAATACAGAAATTTGTAATTTGTGCGCCCTACTCTATCATTTATATAAGAATTACAGTGGAAAACACAAACACATACAAGGTATAACATACATTACAAAAACAACACTAGAGAAAGAAATTTAAGAAAAAAAACAAGGTTCATGGGGCATCAAGTTGTGCGTGCACATTGCACAATGTTCACGACTGTGCTGAGAATGAGGCACTAAATCACATTTCTGGAAATATTCGAGGCACTTCACAATTCGTTAGTTTCTCTGAGGGGGTTGGTATGTTGAGTCATATGCATTGATGCACGTGGTTCCATGTCTTGAGCATCAGATGGGGCTTTTGGGATGGGCCCACAGTACTGACATCACATAGGGCTAAACGTCGGGTGTTGTTGCTATGTTGTTGCAACAGCAATAGGGTGTGCTGGAGCATCTGCAGTACGCTGTTGAGATTGCAGCAAGACCCACGAATATGATCACGGCAGTACGGTAGGAAGACATAGGCTCTCCTCATGTCGATTAAATGTCTCTGAGGACTACTAGTTGGGATGCATCACTTTTCCAGGTCTCTTCTCTCCCTGGAGAGTACTTTAAGTTTCCCAATATTGTAGTTCGACGAGTGATGATGGCATGTGGAGTGACTCCACAAGTGTGTGAGGTGATCCAGACAGGATCGAACTAGGAGCGACGATTGCTACAACTGCTCTCTAAGTGAGAGGAGAAGTTAAAAATGAGACAATTCATTTGTTAGAGTTTGTGGCACGATCTGATTTGTGTATGCAGATCGGCCAATGCTAGTGAGTTGTAAACACTCAAATAGGTGATTATATAGCGTCCATTTCTGTCCTGTGGCACATGAGGCGCTGGTTCTGACACCTTATGTGATCTTCGTGTACTCACGACAACGTGGTCTGCCGCAGGGAATCCCTCCAAACGGCTGCTGCATCTGGAGAGCTAGCTGGCTGTTGCGTGCTGGTCACCTGTCAGTGTCAACTGCCAGCCACACTTTCGCTTGTGGCCCGGCGAGGGCTGTCTGCCACCTAATGCCTCAGGTATACGGCCCGGTGACTGACAGCTTGTGGGACCGGATGCTCTCGCGTCCTTCACGTCAGGTGGCGCGCTGACGCTCCCCTTCTTGCAGGTAGCCGATGACCTCTTGTTTTTGCTCCACCTGGCCTCTGCATTCTACATCTACATCTACATTTATACTCCGCAAGCCACCCAACGGTGTTTGGCGGAGGGCACTTTACGTGCCACTGTCATTACCTCCCTTTCCTGCTCCAGTCGCGTATGGTTCGCGACAAGAACGACTCTCTGGAAGCCTCCATACGCGCTCTAATCTCTCTAATTTTACATTCGTGATCTCCTCGGGAGGTATAAGTAGGGGGAAGCAATATATTCGATACCTCATCCGGAAACGCACCCTCTCGAAACCTGGCGAGCAAGCTACACCGCGATGCAGAGCGCCTCTGTTGCAGAGTCTGCCACTTGAGTTTATTAAACATCTCCGTAACACTATCACGGTTACCAAATAACCCTGTGACGAAACGCGCCGCTCTTCTTTGGATCTTCTCTATCTCCTCCGTCAGACCGATCTGGTACGGATCTCACATTGATGAGCAATACTCAAGTATAGGTCGAACGAGTGTTTTGTAAGCCACCTCCTTTGTTGATGGACTACATTTTCTAAGCACTCTCCCAATGAATCTCAACCTGGTACCCGCCTTACCAACAATTAATTTTATATGATCATTCCACTTCAAATCGTTCCGCACGCGTACTCCCAGATATTTTACAGAAGTAACTGCTACCAGTGTTTGTTCCGCTATCATATAATCATTCAATAAAGGATCCTTCTTTCTATGTATTCGCAATACATTACATTTGTCTATGTTAAGGGTCAGTTGCCACTCCCTGCACCAACTGCCTATCCGCTGCAGATCTTCCTGCATTTCGCTACAATTTTCTAATGCTGCAACTTCTCTGTATACTACAGTATCATCCGCGAAAAGCCGCATGGAACTTCCGACACTATCTACTAGGTCATTTATATATATTGTGAAAAGCAATGGTCCCATAACACTCCCCTGTGGCATGCCAGAGGTTACTTTAACGTCTGTAGACGTCTCTCCATTGATAACAACATGCTGTGTTCTGTTTGCTAAAAACTCTTCGATCCAGCCACACAGCTGGTCTGATATTCCGTAGGCTCTTACTTTGTTTATCAGGCGACAGTGCGGAACTGTATCGAACGCCTTCCGGAAGTCAAGAAAAATAGCATCTACCTGGGAGCCTGTATCTAATATTTTCTGGGTCTCATGAACAAATAAAGCGAGTTGGGTCTCACACGATCGCTGTTTCCGGAATCCATGTTGATTTCTACATAGTAGATTCTGGGTTTCCAAAAACGACATGATACTCGAGCAAAAAATATGTTCTAAAATTCTACAACAGATCGACGTCAGAGATATAGGTCTATAGTTTTGCGCATCTGCTTGACGACCCTTCTTGAAGACTGGGACTATCTGTGCTCTTTTCCAATCATTTGGAACCCTCCGTTCCTCTAGAGACTTGCGGTACACGGCTGTTAGAAGGGGGGCAAGTTCTTTCGCGTACTCTGTGTAGAATCGAATTGGTATCCCGTCAGGTCCAGTGGACTTTCCTCTATTGAGTGATTCCAGTTGCTTTTCTATTCCTTGGACACTTATTCCCGTCATCTGCACAGTTCTGACAAAAATCTTATGCCTAACTTTTTCCCATGACCTTCTATGTTGTAATAAATTTACATAACGATACATTGATGGTCTGTCATTTCAGACACTCTTATTTTAATTTTATAGTTATCAATCTATGGCTATCACTACAACCAAATCTTGGTGTATCTAAGCTAGACATGGAAATAATCTATCTTGATATTTGTGTAGAGACTGATCTCACTACTGTACATGGTGTGTGACGCTATACTGGATGAACAGCTAAATGTGGGGGCCCGCACTTATATAGAGCGACAGCAGACATGTTCAAGAGTTAACTACCAACTGCCAACGATCTTCATTCTATGTCTTTTGAATAAATTAGGTGATTATGCAGGTGGAAGTTTTACTGAGTTATAAAGAACATGCTACTATTCTACATTCGCTCGCCCGTCGTCCCTCCACTTGGGGTCTGTGGTTTGGTGACCTGAAACATAGCATCCCAACAGGCACGCGCCTTATACTTATGGTAGAAAACCCCCACAATATTAAGAATCTAGCTGTTGTTAAATCCTAAAGTTTAACTTATCCTAGTATATAGTACTCTCCTTTTTTCTGTTTTTATTTTATTTATTTATTTTTTATTTTCTTGTTTACCTTATACAATAGTCTTACATAATTCCTGTTACGTTGAGATGTCTCGCTGCTCGTCGCTATTGACGACAGTGATGTGCGCGCCGTACGACTTGACCTCCGAGTTTTCATTACGCCTCACTGAAACTCCGGAGGCTGGGTTAGCCATGGCTATACAAGACAATAAATTTATAGTTGAACTTAATTTTGTATGTGATGCAGTTTTAGCAATGAAAGCGCACCTTTCCAGAGGCAATGCAATATGACCAAGCCAAGGTTCCTGCTGAGGATTCAGTCGCCCACCACACGCCATCTACACAGTATGTCACGAATATCCAAGTATAAGTCCCTGGTTATTCATCTGTGACAGTTGCAAGCAGCATGCTAAATCCCCAACCAGCACATTGGCATGGTAGGCTTTATGCCGGCATTTCTATCGTCTAGGGCACCATTGGAGTCAAACACTCACAGGTTCACCCCGACTTGCAAGACAACGATGCTGGCGCATCACTGGAAAAACTAGACTGCCCATATTCATCCTCGAAATCACGCAATATACCACAATCTTGCAGTGCACTGTTGCGTGCCTGCAAGCATTGGTATGAACGTCTCACGAACTGGTTGTGGCCGCTATAGAGCGTATCACGACTTCTCAGAACGCTTCTAAAAGCACGTTCTTGTATGCGCCCGTTTGTGCGACATCTCCTCACTCATCATTATCCCTCAACATGGACACCAGACAGGAAAGGACAAAAACATTGCTCATGAAAAGGTAGTGTCTCCTACTCCATCGACATTGGAAGTCGCGAACATAAACAAAAAGAGGATAGCAGCAGTAAATTCTTATGCAAGACAACGCAGCGTGTTAATACTTTAGCAATCTTAATCTATTAATGCAACGATTATTGTTCCCTGAAGAACGGTTCATATATTTGCCTATTCTACTATGCACATCACTTACACTACTACTACAGCAAGGTTCATGTATTTGCCCATTCTACTATGTACACCACTTACACTACTACTATTCCACGAACTTCTTTATGTGAGAGATGTGGTGGAGTCCTATGGACTTCTTTCCTTTCAGCGTCTCCAATTCATAAGCATTGTGGTGAGCTGCTGTCCTTATACGGTACGGGCCATTGTAAACAGAATAGAATTTTTGGCATTTCATATTTTGTTTGTTAGAGAGTTGGAAAGACTTCACGAGCACCCTTTGTCCAATTTGGAAGTGTCGTAGACGAGCTCCCCTGTCGGCACGTCTCTTCCTGACCTCTGCTGCAGCCCGTATCCTCTTGAGAGCCAAATCCACTATGGCTCGGTGCTGCGTTCGCGCCCTTGGTGGGAAGTTTACCACTTTGGTTATCAAGTCCTTAGGAATCCGGTTTTTCAGTACTGTAATGGGTGCCAATTTTGTTATCCCATGGGGTGCCTCATTGATCACCTCCTGGAAGTCTTTAAGGAAAACGTCCCATGTCGTGTGCTGTTTGTTACAGTACAACCGGCACAAGTTTCCAAGTTCTTTAATAACCCGTTCTGCAGCATTCGAGCTCGGATGGTGTGAAGATATAAAAATGGGATCAATTTTACATCGACGCAACGTCTCCTTCCATGTTTTTGACTTAAACTGTAGCCCGTTATCAGAAATAATTCTACTCACATGACCAACCTGTGGTAGGAAATCCCAGTTTAGGGCTCGTGATACAGTTCGTCCTGTCGCCCTCTTCAGTGCCGTAAAGGTAACGTATTTGGACGTTAGTTCAACAAACACTAATACGTAAGTGTATCCTCTTCTTGTTCTTGGCAAAGGTCCCATCAAATCTGTTGCTGCTAATTGTCTTAATTTGGTCGGTACGATTGGGTATAATGGTGCCTGCATGCTCACAGTGGTGTGCTTAGCCTTTTGGCAGTCTTTACACACCGACAGTACCCTCCGAATTCGACGCTCCATGTTTCGAAAGTAACACATGGTCCTTAGCTTGAGATTGCACTTGCGTGGTCCGAAGTGTCCATAGCTGAGGTGAGTGTGGCATATAATCTTGTTTATTAGGTGTTCAGGGATGCATACCCCCCCCCCCCCCCCCCACCAATTCAGTGTCATTGACATAATTTCGGTGGAAAATTATGCCTTTCCGCAAGAGGTAGAACTGCCTGACGGTGGCGTGTCTTCTGTCTATCCATTTCTGTTTCAATAACACTAGAGCAGGGTCCTTGTCTTGCTCCTTCTTGATGTCCTGCATACTACAGGTAATAAAGTTTTCAAAGGCTACTTTCTGCATACAGAAGAGGCAGTAGTGATTTTCCTCCAGATCTTCTTCCATGTTGTGCTCAAATCCGATCGGTGACCGTGATAAGGCGTCTGCAATAATGTTCTGACTGCCGGGGATATATTCTATCGAAAAATTGTATTGCTGCAGATATGATGCCCACCTAATGAGCCGCCTGTGATTGCAGTCATCAGGAACTCGAGTGCCTTGTGGTCAGTGTAGACTCTCGTCATGTGACCAAACAGAAGGTATCTGAATTTTTCAAACGCCCATACAATAGCCAGCGCCTGTAACTCGGTTACTGAGTAATTCCTCTCACTCTTGGCTAGTACTCTGCTACCAAACGCAATTGTCTTCCACACCCTGTTTCCTTCATGTACATAATCTTGGAACACCATGACACCCAGACCTGAGTATGAACTGTCCGTGACTATGCAAAGCTCTTCTGCTAAATTAGGGTGTGAGAGGATGGGTGCTTGTAATAATGCGAATTTTAATGCTTTCCATTCGGATTCGGCCGCCTCATCCCATTCCCAAGGAATCTTCTTTCCTGTAAGTTGATGCAACCTAGGACTCTGAGTTTTGACATGTATAAAGCAGTTATAAAAATTTATGATCCCCAAGAACCCCCTTAACTGCTTCTTTGTCGTAGGAATGGGAAACTTTTCAATCGCTTCGATCTTTTCGGGATTTGGGGCAATGCCCTCACCCGTGATGATATGTCCTATAAATTTGACAGAGGACGTCCCAGAATTCGATTTTTCGATATTGATAGTCACTCCGTATTCCTTGAATGTGCAAGGAGTTCACCGAGGACCGCATTGTGCTCTCCCCAAGATTTCTCCGCGATCAGCAAATCGTCCACATAGCTGGTGACATGACGTTTCAAATTATCGCTTAGTATGCTGTCCAGCCCCCGAATGAATGCGGCAGACGAAATGTTTAAACCAAATGGCAGACGACGAAACCGGTAACATCTTCCAAATGCTATAAAGGCTGTATTCTGTCAGCAATTTGGATGGAGCTCGATCTGCCAGAAACTCGATTTTAGATCAACTGATGAGAAGATTGATATTCCACGGAAGTTTTGTAAGAGCTCCTCTAATCGTTCCGGTCTGTCTGTTTCGGGTTCTATTATGGTATTAATCTGTCGCGAGTCCAAGACTAAACGAATACTACAATCTGCCTTCTCGACTACTCTTAACGGGTTATTATAGGCTGAAGCCGTAGGTTCTATTATTCCTTCACTCAGCATTCGCGTAATTTCAGTTGCTACTTTCTGTCGATATGCCAAGGGGATTGGGTAGGGTGGGACACGAAACTGGTTGTGCGGCCGTACAAGGAATTCATGTTGGAAGTTCTTTATTGATCCTGTCTTGGGAATGAAAACCTCCGCATGTTCGACTAGTAATTTATGAAGTTCTTTGCGGTGGTCGCACCTTATATTCTTTATTGCTTCCACTTTTTCTCCTATTTTCTCCTTTATTTCTCCCATCACTACGACTTCATTCTCATCCGTGTCCTCTCCCCTACCCGCAACGTCGACCTGTTCTTCCTTTCTGTCTTTCTGACACGCATAGTTTATCCGAACACAGTTAGACGGTAGTTGACCTGGGATCAGCTGGTCGTCGAACTTAATGTGGACGGGATTCCCTTTCCTCAAAACCACTTCACCTCGTCCTAGATCAACTATCGCTTCATGCTCATTTAGGAAGTCCGTTCCTATTATCATGCCGATCGCCAGATTTGGCACGATCCAGAAGTTAGACTCTATTTTGTGTCCTTGGCAGGAGAATTCCAGTCTTGTTTGTTGGGTGACCTCCGTACATTTACCCGCTAATGTCCCTTTTATTTTGGTTTTCTTAACCGATAGGACAGGCCAGTCCACCTCCTGAGAGCACCTCTTGTATGCTGCCTCAGATATTGCTGTTATGTAGCTTCCACTACCTATTATCGCATTCGTACTCTTTTCAGCTATTGATACTGTGATAAGAGGCTGCCGATCCTGTCGAGGAGTTGTTTTATGGTCTTCGAGCAGGATTTCTGATAAATCTTCGTAATTTATCATCAGTAGTTGGCCAGGTCCGAGATTACGTGCGAAATTCCGGCGGCCTGTGTTCGCACTAGTCTGGCGTCAATCCCTTGTTAAGCTCCCCCTCCTCTGATGTGCATTAGGATTTGCGGGTCTAGTATCAGTCTCCTGGCTCCACTGTTGTCCTTGGTTTCGCTCTCTCCAATTACGGTCGCTTTGCCGTTCGTTATTCCTCCTATCCCAGATTCCTTGTCTAGATTGACCCTGCTCCCTGACGTTCTGGTTTCCGTGTCTTTGGTTTCCATAACCTTGAATAGCGTAACCTTGGCTTCCGTAACCATGGTTTCCTAACTGACTAGTGCGATTATGCGATCTGTTGTCGTATTCCGTTCCTGGCCCGTGGTATTTGTTACTTTGCCTATTCTTCCTGTCCTTTGCGTCTTGTTTATCAAAGGCAACTTCGAGTTCGCGCAATAGACTCTTGAATGCTTCTATGTCAGATCCACACTTCCCGACAAGTGTCTGTTGGTACCTAACTGGCAATTTGGAAAAGCAAAATTTAATGATTTCTCCGTTGCTATATGGAGTATCTAAAAATTGATTCTTCTTGAGTAAATCATCAAGAAATTTGGTGGCGCTCCTATGCCCGGACACTTGCAGTTCAGGACAAAATATTATTTCCTCTTTAATCCTGTCTTGCGTTTCCTTTGACCAGTAGGTCCGCAGGAATGCTCCAACAAATTCCTGATAAGTCCGACACGTCGCTGCCACACCTCGCATCTTTTCCGCGGCTTGGCCTTCGATGTGTCCACACATGAATTCTAATTTTGCCTGGGTTGGCCATGATGTCGGTAATGAATTTGTAAACTGCATCACCCAGCTCTTCGGATGCATCGACCCTCCATTTTCTTTGAACTTGTGGAATTTTAGTATCGACAGGAAGTGACTGTGATCAAAATCCTGTCTGATCCTCGCACTGGTGTTGTCACTCGTTTCCGATACTTGCACGTCTGCTGAGTGTCCTGATCTATTTTGCTGATAACTGTGACGTGCTACCTCTGTATCACAGTGGAAGTGGCACGCAGAATTCACTCTCCTAAGTGGGATACAATTATTAGAGCTATTACTCGCTGTTTCTGCGTGTGCATTGTTAGTTCCGCACTCGGTCATTGGGCTAGAGCACGGCGGGCTTTTCCTCGCTCGGAGACACAATTCTGTGTACTCCATCATTGGTATCCGAACGCGCAGTGCTCGTGTGCCCGTTTTGCACTAGTTTTGCTATCCGACTCTCTACTTCTTCCATTCGTTTCGTGTTGTTCGCAACCGCGATATTACCTAGAGTTTTTAAGAACGCTAGGGATTTTGAGTGGGATTGTGTTGTACGTCGTAAGCGCCCTGCGAGTTTAGAAGTTGCTTCCGCGACTTTCATTTCCCCTATTGCTGCCGTTTTGGCCAGGCCTGCTACTTTTTGTGCAGCCATTGACATTTGTTTTACTTCTCCACATTCTTTCTTTATTGTCAGTAATTCCCCACGAATTTCTCCTATATGCGAAATTATAGTCTGAGTGTCCTTCTTACGCTGTTTCTCATCTTCTTCTTTCATTGATCGTAGGAAGCTCAGTATTGGGTTAATGTCATCTTTTTGATCCTCGTCACACATGGGCGATGTAACTCTGGACACCTGGGCACTAGAGCTCTGACGTGACCGAGCTGGCCCCTGTCTGCTCTCGTTCGTTTGATTATAAACTTCTGCTGCCGTCTCGACCTGTGTGCCTGTCTCTGTTTCATCCTCTACCTCATTATCATAATCACGGTCGCGACGTTGCTCTAAGATCGCGTCCAAATCACCGTCCTCATCAATGACCCTGTCGTCCTGTCCTGCTAAAAATGTGCCCAGCTCACCTCCGAACCTATCCCCGTCAGTAACGTGCCCCTTATCCATTATAGTATCCACTTTTGTTTTAGCTTCGCTCACTAATAGTCGGCCTTATTTCTCGTGATCATTCATGAGAAACAAAATTTATCTAAAATACACAGTAAAAATAATCTACTCCATGTATTTTTACACATAGACATAAAATTTCAACAACGCTGTTCCAACGCTGTAATTACAAACACAATTTGATGTGGTACAGAAACTGCACATAAATCCGACAAAGTGCGATGTGGTACGGACACCACATCAACGAAACACAAAATACAATGAACAAAAAAAATATATACACTGAAAATAAAAACTGTTATCATGCGTCGCTACTTAAAAACTAATCACGGAACTACAAGAAAAAGAAGTTGGGTATTAATTATTTAAAAAAATAGAGAAAAAGAATTTGAATGTTCCTACTAAGAATACTGTTCGCTTATCAGTGATTCATAGGAAAGATCCGAGGCTAAGGGTCGCCATTTTATGCGAGGTGCCGGGGCTAGCAGTGTATTTAACACTAAATTCCTCTAGAATCTACATATGTAAATGATGCTCTAAGCCCCCCCTATTCTAACTCCGACTTTCGCTGTTGCACATGGATTAAAAAAAATACGCAAACTGACTGTAATCAACCCTGCCCATGGAGTTGAAAGGAGTTTGGCACCTGCAATAATTTAATTTGATAAATAAGTTAAATAAACGAAGGTTTCATTAACGTAGTGAGAAATGATAGGGTTGCTCTACCGATTAACACAATGAAAGTTCTGTCCAAAATAACAATATGATTTATTAAGACTAAACACAAAATAATAAACAAAAACACATGAAACATTTACAATACATCAAATTGGCTCAAATTGGATACTCAAACAAACGCTGTGAAGGTGAAGTTGTCCCTAAACTAGATTGTGAGGATTATGACGAAGTGGTATGTGGAGCAAATTCCTTGCCACTTAAATCTTAAGGGAGACACACAGCTAACCCAACATTAATTGCTGCTACATTAGTGAGAACTCAGATGATGAACACCCAAGACAGAACAAAGTTAGAGAAAGACGAACAGGCGCGCTCTGCTAAGCTCTGATTATCACCTACGAAAATCCTTATCTGGTGGGGCTGCGGACATACATTACCAAACTGTCTTCTTAACTGCAAGAACACGATCTGGCGTACCGGAGGCGATGGCTGGTTGCTTCGACGTCCCGTCATGGCGATGATAATGTCGCGAGTATAGCCCGAGACTAATTATCCTGGTCTGGTTGTTCCAGACTAAAGACTTCCTAGCAATACAAATGCGCCTCTGAGGGAGACGAAGAAGGCTCGCCACACAATCACTGACGGTACAGTGATTGATTTCATCAAGCAAAGTCACACTGTAACTCCGATACAGTCAACTTTAGCCGAAACTGCTCAAGTCAGACAACATAGGCCGCTTGTACGCAGAACGCTCAATTGCCAACTGTACTCGTAAAGTTACGTTGAAGTCGAAACTTCAGCAACTACGTCAACAGTTACAATTAAATAAAAGTATATTAGACAGCCAACGGAAGGCCGGCTGCCCAGAGCGGCGAGGGCTCAATCTTATAACCTACTCTGACCGAAAGGCGAGAGCCGACTACTCACAAGAGCACCCGTACAAACCGAACACAGAACATTCCCACCCCCACGACAGTGGCCGTGGTTAACTGTTCCAATCAGCAACTCTAAAACCGGCGGAAAATTCCACTCTATTGCTGGAGCACTGCCATTCCACCAATGGAGATTCTTGGCGCCAATTTCTGCGCCGATTTTGCTACGTCACGGAGCTATGCCCTGAGCAAGCCAATCACAGTTACTATACGGCAGAAAACGCGGTAATTTGCGCCCCAAGGCAGCTTGGGAACACAAGTCATTCCCACGCCTCGTTGGTAGCCCGCCAGAAAGTGTTTTCGCTAAGTTTCTGCGAAGTAACGGAACCTCTAGCCCAGCCGCTACTTCAGGACCCTCCGGGCGTGTCTTTTGACAATGTCGGCGTCTGGAAACCATTCACTCGACTTCCTCACACCCGTCGGCTTACCCTTTCAAGATCGGCAGAGCCCGCCTGTCACCGGACCACCTGGGTGACGAGAGACGCTGCGTGGGAAGTCCGCGTATGAAGAAATAGCAACTTTTCACCGCATGCAATTAGAAAGGAAAATCGTAAAATAGAAATTTGAGAGGGGGCTCATGCCAACTCTGAACTGTACAAAAAGCATAAATATGTACAAATAAAAAGGTAAGGAAGGTTGGGCATGAAGAAAATAAGCAAAGGAAAGATATGAGGAAGAAAAGCAGAGATGTCGGTAATTGATAACTATAACTAATCTGGGAGAGAATCTGTTCTTTTTTTTTGTTCACAGGAAATGTGTGGTGTCCAACGTTGACAGCAAGGATGGAACGAAAGATAACTTCTCTTCCATTTTCCATAGTCCTAGTTGGCCAACAATTCCCAAACACATCCTAGAAACATTATATTATGTCTGCATGATGAAATATTGAAGTAGAACCTACAAATCATTTATATAGTATCTATAGTAGAACGTGAAACATTGTTGTAAGAATTGGTGGTGGTAAATATTCTAACGAAATGTTTTCTGTCCCTACAGCAAAACGAAAAAAGAATGATGTTATTTTGTTTAAATAAGTTAAATTTATAAAATTGGCAGGTATTAATTTTATTGACAAGAGTAAATGTATGTAAAATATGTAATTTATGTCTAGAGTAGAGAGAGTAAACTTTGTAAAGGATCCTATAAAATGTAATGTTTTACCTTGTATAAAACTAAAAAGGATGGAAATTGTTGTAAACAGATGGACGTGGATGTTTGGTATCAGAGGACTGGCACGCAGAAGAGGGAGAGTGTTTGGCGTAAATGGAGTACCGGCCGCAGTGGGACGACAGCGAGGAGAAATCACTGTCACTTTCCGTGGCCGAAGTAGGTAACCAGCTGGCGGGCTGAGGGCACATGGAAGGCACCCCTTCCACCAGAGCGCTCCAGCTGACCGTGAAAGGGCCGGCATGGCGAGAAGTATGACCCGTGCGGCGGCCTGCCATCACAACAAGCGGCGGGCGACACAACAGCTGTCCGTCACAGCGGGGGGTCCAAAGCTTGAATGGCCCAGCATAGAGGAGGGCAGCTCAAAGCCGACTGCCCATTATCTTGCTGCAGACAACAAGGTTGTAGTGGACGAACACTGACTGAGAGGCAACAGTAAACACAGCTCGTGTGGATGCATCCAAAGCCTTCTACACTATGGTATTGCAGCTGTATACATAAGCATATTAACATCTGATCCCAACTGTCACAAAATTTCCCTATCCAAAAACAATAGCTGATGAAACGTAACATGAAGATAGAAGACTGGGTACACATTTGAGATTGGAAGAACACGAAGAATGAAATAGAAAACAGTGACACAAGTCCTTAGTCGCCGAAGAAGAGTATAGGTTCCTAAAGCCCTGTCAGTACACAGCACAACATCTGTGCACTACTAATTAAATCGTCATCTTACACCTCTTGTACCAGCCATAGTTCTGGCAGTGCTGCAGCTAATTGAAGAGGCCTATTGTACGTCAGAGGAGATTCCTGAATGATTACCACTGTTGCTGAACCACCATCGAGCCGTGGGTCTGGGGGTCCGTCAGCACCTTTCAACAGCGCCACAAATGCATTAATCTACAAGTGTAAAGCGTTGTGATAGTGCCAGTAAAAACAACATGGTTAGGTCGGTGAATATCAACGTCTTTCTGTAACTAAATTTAACTAATGTGTGTTCTAAAACTTTTTCAGGATCAGCAAAGGGCATTATAAAAACGACAATAATTTCTCCATGAAATAACATATGTATGTCTTATTATACTTTGTATTTTATCTTTTGCTTTCATATTATTATAGATGTATTTTTCTATTATGTTTTGTGTCTTAACATTTCATTATGCAGTGTCTATGTATGTTTCATATGTTTATTTTTGTGTGATTCAATGATACGTTTTAATTATACGTGTGTTTCATGATAGTAGAGCGGCCACGAAGTATTAAATTGATATTTATCTTGTATTGCACGAGTCTGCACATGATACAGGTACTGGGCCTGTTCAGAACATATTAAAAAGTATTGTATGTTTGAATTACAGCACAAACATGAGAACAGAAAAACGTCCAGAAACAATAACACGTTTTCTTAAAGTTAACACAAATGAGAATGTAATTACTTGTTTAAACTAATAAAATGTGGGTGGCCACTCTAAAAAAAAATTTACTTACGTAGGGGAGGATAAATGAAGAGTGAGAGGACCTTAAGCCTAATGTTAAGATCTGCCGTTTCATAAGGAGTTAAATTTTGCAAACATTGTTTGCTTGCTTTTTCTTGAACACTTTTGTAAGGACATGAGACAGTGTTGCATGCTGTAGGTGTAAGCAAAGTGGATTTGCCAGTGGAGGTGGGGAGGCGAAGGCCGGTGAGCGCTGGAAGAGCGTTGTGCAGGGGCCAGGGGTCCCAGGGGATGAGGCCACTGACCTGCAAGCATCAAAAGGAACGCCGCCGAGTGCCAGGTGAGAGAGAGAGGGGAAATGTCGAGCAGACAGAGAGCGTCCAACGTACGCGCTGGCGCCACCCGGTCGCGCGCTGTTTTAGCGGCAAATGGGCTGAACTCTGATTGGGCAGTTCATAAGAAAGTGCGGGAAACGCTGAGGGTCAACGCCCGCTGTGTGAACAGAGAAATTTTTGGATAGGTGGAGAAATTGTATCACTCCACGAAGGAGATGTGGGAGTCCTTTGCAGCGTCGGGAAGTTTGGCGGCAAGATTGTCGCAAGAGCATCGTGCAGAGAGCGACAGGATGGAGAGCGTCTTGTGTCGTGAAAGCAGACAGTCGCAAAGTACGGTAGCTCTGATATAGGGACTTAGATTCTGAATACTGTGCTGTGTTTCATCTAGAGTCGGCAGCTACAGTAGGACATCAGCGTCCACGATAGGCATTGCATTGACTACTAGTGTAATTGCAGTTGATTCCCCCTTATAGGCTGGCAGTCACCATTGAACGTAGTCAACCAGTGCACAGAGCTATCATACTGGGATTGCAAAAAAATGGTTCAAATGGCTCTGAGCACTATGGGACTTAACTTATGAGGTCATCAGTCCCCTAGAACTTAAAACTATTTACACCTAACTAACCTAAGGACATCACACACATCTATGCCCGAGGCAGGATTCGAACCTGCGACCGTAGCGGTCGCTCGGTTCCAGACTGTTGCGCCTAGAACCGCACGGCCACTCCGGCCGGCCACTGGGATTGCACGTTAGTACAAGACGCACTGGCTGCACCTTAAAGGTTGTTGAGCCAGTCCTGCAAGCGTTGTATATCATTTAGAGGAAATATAGGGCTTGTGGTATTAGCAGTTTCTGAGTAGTTTATTCTGCTCAAGATATTTGGGAGACTGATCTTAATTCAGCGGCTTCGCCCCAGCAGTATCGACGGAGTCAGCACGCTGGTAGACGGTATTGTAAAACTTGCAGCAGCGGCGGTAAAGTTCAGAAGTAGTTGTTGGATCGTGGTCTTGCCATCCATTGAGCATCCGTGCAATTTTGCTTAAGATTCGTTATTGGTTATTTGTCCTTTTGCATGTTGTTTGGTTTGTTTCTTGGTGGTGGTGTCCGAAGTACGTATTATTTCAGACGCAAAAGAGATTATAGGAACGCAGTCAGATATCATTTAACATTTGCTTATCCAGGGGCATAATTAAATCTAACTTCCCATCTACTTAACATTAAGAGCTGAGAGCCAATCTTACCAGTGTCGTGTATCTAAGAACAGTGTACAATTTGTTTAATTTGTGTTCATTCATGATTTGTTTATTATGATCTAATTTCTATTGTGAGATAAATTACAATAAATACAAGTTATTTACAACATCGCTTTTGATTCAGTAGTAGGTGGTAGTTAGCCGTCACTGTCACAGTAATATATTTTATTCTTGTTTAATGTCGGCCACTACCCCAATGAGTAAGAACCCCTACAAAGTTAGCATTTTGCCGGCCGGGGTGACCGAGCGGTTCTAGGCGATACAGTCTGGTAACGCGCGACCGCTACGGTCGCAGGTTCGAATCCTGCTTAGGGCATGGATGTGTGTGATGTCCTTAGGTTAGTTAGGTATAAGTAGTTCTAAGTTCTAGGGGACTGATGACCTCAGAAGTTAAGTCCCATAGGGCTCAGAGCCATTTGAACCATTTGTTAGCATTCGTAAGTAGACATTTCGGCTGTGCGCAAGTTCTACTTTTCCACAGCTCCTGATTCTTTATTGTTATGGAGTAGTGTATTACGAAAGACGTTATTATCGTCCTCTGAAAGAAATTGTCTGATAACAGACGCTCAGACGATGTGGTTTGTGGTGCCGATTCCTCCATATCCACAACTGTCTACGACAAGTTGGTTTATCTTCAGTAAGCTGCTGGGAAATGGACCAAATGCCGATAGGTAGTGCGTAGCTCGAAACTTCCTGGCAAATTGAAGCAGTGTTTCGGGCCGGTACACAAACACGGTACTTTTGCCTTTTGCAGACAAGTCCTCTACCGACTAAGTCATCCAAACATGATTCGTGACCCGTACTCAGAATTTCATTTCCACCAGATCTCCATCTCTTATCTTACGAACATCGCAGAATTTCTCCGGTATGCATTACCGAACACATTCTCCTGGAAAAAGGGAGGGAGTGAAACTATGAGGATGGACGGCGAGTCGTGCTTTGATGACTCAGTCGGCAGGGCACTACCTCACGAAAGGCAAAGGTCCCTTGTTCGAGTCCCAAGCTTGAAATCTGTGTTCACTCAGTTGCTGAGTGGAGATTCATTCTGGAGATTGAAGGTCCCATAGCCGGAAACAAGTATGACATTCTTGATCTCTCTTGTGTGTTAAGAAAGTACGGATACGTTCTCCTTCCTGTTCCTGGGCAATATTAGACAATGTAGTGGTAGCGCCTTTGATTATTTATCAGAACATCCTCGTTCCTGGGTGCAAACCCTCTACGGCTTAAATTTTGAATAGAAGACGTCTGGAATGCCGTCCGAGACTTCGGCTTAATAATTCACCCTTATTCAGCCAACAGCCTTGTCAAAAGGGGCAGAGGAGCGGACAGAGACTCGAGGCATATTCTTTCCCTTGGGGTGGAAAACTGCCCCTAAAAGGGGGAAGAATCAGCAATGGTCAGCTGCATGAGGACGAAGAAGGGAATGGAAATCGCTGCATTAAAGACACGTAATATGTATGCACTGCTTATGTGGCCTGTAACTGCAAAGTGTCATGATGATCTCTCCATTGGGAAACGATTCCGCAATAGCCTCCCATTCAGACGTTACTCGCCAAGGTATGATTTGGCAAGCCAAAGACTAGCGGTAGAAACTCTCGCGGTGTGCGGCCGGGCATTACCTTGCTGAAATATAAGCTACAATGACTTGCCATGAAGGGCAAAAAGCTGGGGCACAGAATACCGAAGACGTACCGTTGTGCTGTAATTTTGCCGCTGGTGGCACCCATAGTGGTCCTGCTGTGAAGCGGAAGCGGCACCCCATACAATCATTTAAGATTTTCTGGCCGTATGGAGGGCAACACTGAGGTCGGAATCCATCTCTGTCGAGAGCTCCGCCAGACACGTCTTCGGTCTGGAATCTCACTGATTGCAGTAGAATTGTCTTCAGTGATGATTCCGTCTTCGAACTCTGACCCGATGACCAGCGACGAAATGTATGGGGAAGGCATGGGAAGTGAGAGGATACCAACATGGCTGTTTACCGCTATACGGCGCAGCATGATGGTTTGGGATACCATTTCATTTCATAGCAGGAGCCCTTTGGTTGTCATCCGCGACCATATAACAGCACAGCGCTACGTCGACGATATTCTACATTCCCTTTTGTTCCTCGTCATGGGAAGCCATTCTAAGCTCACATTCCAGCAAGACAATGCCTGCCCACACGGAGAAAGTTTCTACTGCTTCTCTTCCTTCTTACCAAGTCCTCCCTTAACTAGAAAGGTCGCCCGATCTCCCCTAGTCAAGAACGTTTGGAGCATTGTGGACAGTACCCTCCAATCAACTCGGGATTTTGACCATTTAACGAGATTATTCGACATAATTTGGCACGACATCAGTCAGGACGATATCTATCAACTCAATCAGCCAATGCCAAGCCGAATAACTGCTTGCGTAAGGGGCAGAGGTAGACCAACGCGTTATTGATTTTCTCAGTTTGTGAAGCTCTTTTTCTTCAATAAATCGTCGAAGTTTTTTGAAAATGTCGTGCTTTTTTTATTTGGCCATGTAAATAACATCTACTGAATTCCGTCCTATTCGGATAATTTCTTCATGATGTGTCGTTCTTTCTTTCTTTATCTTGTCTTCAAGTGTATGTTGGCACAAGACGGATTCATTCTCCCAATGTCCCTCCAATTAGGCATTTTTTTCTCCATGCATGACAGCCACATCTGCTAACTGAATAAGTACAATGCCAGTTCATCGGGACTGATCGACTGTGTACTTCAGTGTACAAACACATACTACAGTCTTATAGATACACTCCTGGAAATTGAAATAAGAACACCGTGAATTCATTGTCCCAGGAAGGGGAAACTTTATTGACACATTCCTGGGGTGAGATACATCACATGATCACACTGACAGAACCACAGGCACATAGACACAGGCAACAGAGCATGCACAATGTCGGCACTAGTACAGTGTATATCCACCATTCGCAGCAATGCAGGCTACTATTCTCCCATGGAGACGATCGTAGAGATGCTGGATGTAGTCCTGTGGAACGGCTTGCCATGCCATTTCCACCTGGCGCCTCAGTTGGCCCAGCGTTTGTGCTGGACGTGCAGACCGCGTGAGACGACGCTTCATCCAGTCCCAAACATGCTCAATGGGGGACAGATCCGGAGATCTTGCTGGCCAGGGTAGGTGACTTACACCTTCTAGAGCACGTTGGGTGGCACGGGATACATGCGGACGTGCATTGTCCTGTTGGAACAGCAAGTTCCCTTGCCGGTCTAGGAATGGTAGAACGATGGGTTCGATGACGGTTTGGATGTACCGTGCACTATTCAGTGTCCCCTCGACGATCACCAGTGGTGTACGGCCAGTGTAGGAGATCGCTCCCCACAACATGATGCCGGGTGTTGGCCCTGTGTGCCTCGGTCGTATGCAGTCCTGATTGTGGCGCTCACCTGCACGGCGCCAAACACGCATACGACCATCATTGGCACCAAGGCAGAAGCGACTCTCATCGCTGAAGACGACACGTCTCCATTCGTCCCTCCATTCACGCCTGTCGGGACACCACTGGAGGCGGGCTGCACGATGTTGGGGCGTGAGCGGAAGACGGCCTAACGGTGTGCGGGACCGTAGCCCAGCTTCATGGAGATGGTTGCGAATGGTCCTCGCCGATACCCCAGGAGCAACAGTGTCCCTAATTTGCTGGGAAGTGGCGGTGCGGTCCCCTACGGCACTGCGTAGGATCCTACGGTCTTGGCGTGCATCCGTGCGTCGCTGCGGTCCGGTCCCAGGTCGACGGGCACGTGCACCTTCCGCCGACCACTGGCGACAACATCGATGTACTGTGGAGACCTCACGCCCCACGTGTTGAGCAATTCGGCGGTACGTCCACCCGGCCTCCCGCATGCCCACTATACGCCCTCGCTCAAAGTCCGTCAACTGCACATACGGTTCACGTCCACGCTGTCGCGGCATGCTACCAGTGTTAAAGACTGCGATGGAGCTCCGTATGCCACGGCAAACTGGCTGACACTGACGGCGGCGGTGCACAAATGCTGCGCAGCTAGCGCCATTCGACGGCCAACACCGCGGTTCCTGGTGTGTCCGCTGTGTCGTGCGTGTGATCATTGCTTGTACAGCCCCCTCGCAGTGTCCGGAGCAAGTATGGTGGGTCTGACACACCGGTGTCAATGTGATCTTTTTTCCATTTCCAGGAGTGTATTTTCTTGAGGACTGACGTACCTCGCCATCAGCAATACGTCCGTGGAGATTTCCTGTCCAATCTGTCATGGTGTGCCACCTAAAGTTGGGTGAGGCTACCTACCCACAATGTTAGCAACTATGGGCAGTGGACAAAAGATAGGTTACCTCCAGGCGACATTTCGGTAGCACAGTGTAACAGTGCCTCTTAGTCTCAAGGCCTTTTAGGATTCAGTTCGGTGAGGAGAGAAGCTCAGAAAGTGCTTCATGTATGCTACATCCAGCTGAAGTCAATCATTTGTAATCAGATCCGTTAAAGTAAGGGCATTTCGACTGATACGTTTAACCTCCTGTACCAATTAGTTTCAGATATTTTCTATGGAATTAAGACCGGGTGATTTAGCGCGCCAGTCGAGATGACATGCAATGCTTGAGCAATCGTGAAACCAGGAATAAACGCCTGCAGCACTGTGGACACGGCCGCTCTCAACTAGGAAGACGTGAATGTTCACGACATACTCATCCTGGTTGAAAGGGAAATAAATAGTCGTCGTAAATTTTGAAATTAACATCCTGATTTACGCTCACGGTAATCTTAATGAGGAGACCAAACAATGGATGAAAAACACAGCCAACACTCACAGACCCAATTCTGGCATTACTCCTTCTGTATACCATGATTTAAACGCTGCTTTATGCAGTCGGTGCATTCGGCGTCTGGCATAATTTGAAAAGAGAAAAATTCACGAATCGTTGGACTACATGACACACTTCCCGCCACCTACTGTTCGTTTGCGAGTTCCTGTAGTTCTTTGGTTTGCTGAAGACGATGGGAGCAACGGCATTTATTTCAATCTTTATGACTTGTGGTCTGAAGGTTATACAATCAGCAGTCGCCTTTTGCGACGTAGCAGATTTTTAATGTCCATTGCTTGCAGATTTCGAAGCAATGTTTGGTAGGAATCCGGATGAGATGGACCAGCATCCACTGAAACTGTCCTTGACAAGACGTGACACTAATCTCCAGTCCCTGCATGATCACCATATAAACAGAACATCCATACAGGTAACACACCATTGAGGAAGCTAAATTGATGGGCGGAGTGACTAAACTGACTGTAACATTCTTCAGATTAACAGACTTTAGGAGGATTCTGCAAGAAGGCTCGTGACTTCAGTGGCGCGAAGAAGAAGGGTGATCCTACTGACGTGTGGAATCTAAGTCCATTCGCAGTAAGCCAGTTCACAGCGTGAATTAATGAAAGTTTAACCGCGAAATGCGAGTAAGTCTTGAATGATTAATGAAACAATATTGCAAATTTTCATTGTCTATGCGCAACTCAGTCACATGAAACCACCTCACTCAACAGAAGCCCAGCCACAAACCGCATTCAACACCATCGCACGTCTTGTCTTGGCCATGGACACATCTAGAAAGCTACTCCCAATGTCCTTTGTTTCGAGCTAGGTTCTCATTGGCCAGTACGTCTGGAAGTGCCACAAAATAACGGAAATATAGAAATAGTAAAACTGACCATTGGAAATTACGATTTAACATACAGCTTTAAGTATTGTAGGTACCACACAACAAGTTTGGCTCCGTAATTTTAGACTCGCAATCAATAGTCCTCACACCTGACCTCCTTTTCTCAAAATAATAGTTTTACTTTCAGATACAATTCCAATTAGTTTGTATCATCGTCACATTAATATACTATACATCCGTATTTATTACTTCTGTTTTGTCTTAATTTCACACGAGGGCAAACAGTGATACTATGCAACGATAACTAGAGAACAAAACAAAACTAACCTCTGTAACTGTTGAGGGAACAGGTAGGATACATCCTTCATCAGAAACTCTGATTGAACTGCACTGTAAACGGAAATTACTAGGTAGCAATAGTTAACAATGAAATATGCGAATCAAAGAACCAGTGCAAAATATATTTGTAGACGTAGTACGCAGGAAATTAACACGGACACAGTAGTTTCTTTGTTGCTGCGCATCAACTGCGGAAACGGCGCGATCCTCTCGGCCACGTACCGATACCATTGTCTCCAGCCGCATAATGCTATGAACGGGGAAATGGCCATCGCAGTGATTCGTGATACTGCACATCGTATATCAGACTCATCCCCATCCGTTGTCGTCTCCTTCCGTTATACTGATGCTGTCCTAAATCTCCGCACCGCTGAGTGTTTACACACCTCCATTACCTACTGCACGAAACACAAACGTGCTTTCTAGGGCGGACACACACACACACACACACACACAGGCAGAAAAATGATAAAGATTTATAGCATAATAGAATAACACATCCGGATAAAAAGAAAATCTGTTTATCCCATTGCACCTTTGTGTTAATAACTGGAGACTTAGAATGAGAAAGCTAACTCATTGTTTTAGCAAATGAGGTGTCCAGTGTAAACGTATATAAAGAGTCTAGGACTGGATATTTGGGAAGCAGCGTAGAAATAATTAAATTTAGTATGAGCATCCTTCTCAGGTTCATCAAATGACGTCAAATAAAAGCAGCATTCCTGACCCAAAATCGTTTCTCTTAGGTTTTGAACCGTTCATGTGCGAGTTACACATACAGCTGTGGACTATGACTCATTACAATGCGGCTCTCAAGCAACATGAATACATCTTATATTTATTGAAATTTACAGTGAAAAACGTCGTGCTGATGCGCCGCAAATGCAGTAATGAATAACCACGCAAGAATATCTACGGAATGCGGTACAAGTACAGCAGAGAGTAGGAATTTTTTAAAAGACGCCTTTTTGCGGTTATGGCTCCAGATATTTTTGCAGGCATAAACGGAAATTAAAGTGCTTTAAACGTACAGCAGAGATACTCGTTCTTTTTTACGTTTCTGATCATTCTCACTCATGCCTGGATGAAATCACGAAGAATAAAATACCTTTCTTAGCTGAATTCAGTATTTCTCACTAACATTTTATGTTGTAGCCGTAGTGGGCGTTTATCACAAATTTTCATTTACGCGCAAATCTTTGAAGCCCTACTGAAATTCTGTTACGAAACTTTTGAGTACGCAGCGCAGTACAATTTCAGTTGCTTCGAACTGATTTATCACCAACATGCGCAACTTATAATATTTACTGAGGTCTTTGTACCAGGATGTAATTTCTGAGCCGCGACAAAAAAATTTCCAACTCGATGTCAATAATTAGTTACACAGAAGCGCTGCGACACAATTATTCAGCGACTGCAATGTTCCAACTCTTTCTCCGCTTTCGCCCACGTGCTAGTTTTAATTTCACGCTTTGCAGACGCATTTCCGGTATCTCGGCGACCTACCGAGTGAGGAGACGCTGTGAATCCTGAGTTGCACCTCAGCGCTCCGGGTGCTGACTATTCACACAAATAAGAGATCCAGCTTGGTCCTAATACCAGATACGGCACTGTAGTGCAGTGTTTATTAGTGTAGCGCTGTGTAGCACAGCGTTGTAGCAGTTGAAACACGTATGTTGTGTGGCGGCGATGGCGAAGCATTGCAGAGTCTCTGACCAGAGAGCTATTTGTCATTCCTAGTCTGCGCTTGACCGCGCGAGAGTTCAGTTCTGTGGCAGTCGAGTTACGAGAGAGTTCAGTTGCATGTAGGGAATTAGCAGTTGTGTGTGAGGAGTCGGCGGGCGTCGACATGGCACTCTGGTCAAGATTCAGGACGAGGTATATTATTTTTTTTATAAGGTAATGAAGCAGCATTGCGCTCAGCTAATAATGTAAATTAACTGTAACTATTTTGTCCAAGAATCGCCCCAATAATAATTTTGTTTTCAAAGCAATTTTTAACAAAGAATCCTTTAATGAAAGAAATGTTTCCCTTGCTATTCCTTAAAGAAAAGTTTCCCTTAAATTTAAAATTTTTGCAATGAATTTCCTCCAAGCTATGGCGAAAAATAAGAGCAGATGCAGTTTTACTAAGGTAAGAATTACAGTTTAATTAGTGAACAGGTCCTAAGATCGACAGTTCGGTCTATTTGCATTTTTATTGTGACTGAGATTTCATTATCATTGAATTGACTTACATTACTGTGGGGAGGTTACACAGTGTAGAACAAAATTATAAATTAAGAAATTGGTGACCTAGCGGTGCCACATAGTGTAACAGACCAGTAGTGTGTGCCTTCTAGATTCCGGATGAACGGATATCTCGTCACCAGATGGCCAAATGGTAGCATTCATACGTTTTTTTTCATTATTACTGTTTTTTAATGTAGATATTCTGTGTAGATTTTCCCATACTTAAATAGCATAATGCTTAGTTATTACTAGCATCTGAAGTCTTCTAAAGTATTATGTGCTATATTCATGCCAATTTATGCGCAACATTCGATCTGTTCTTTTATATAGATAACAGAGTAAAAGAAAATAGCAAATAAATAAATAAACAAGTTAAGACATTGGATGCACATTTGAGAGGAGGTTGTTCAGATCCTGGTAAAGGCCTCTTTAAAATGAAATTATCCCTGAACCGGATTTTAAATAATTTTGTATGGTTTAATTCAGTGCCATTATGAAGTAGGGTTACGAAATTCATATTATACGTAATTATTTTACTGTTTCAGCATCCACAGTACCCTTCGTTTACCCACAGAGCCTTAACGACTAACTTATTAAACTGTCGCTTAAAGGCGAGTCTCAGTCACCTGCGATAAGTGGTTCCACCATGACTCAACGCTATAGTCTCGAAATTGGTAGAACATCGAGCGAAGTTCTAAAAAATTGGAAATTTCGCTGCTAATAACTTGTAAAAGTATATCCGGTGACAAATGGCATACTAAGCCTTTAAAAGCAAATCAAAAATTCGTGAAAAATTAGGGACCTCAAATATTGGTATCTGCAGGTGGTGTTCCAGTAAAAATTTAAATCATTCATGTCAAAAACATGTCACTAATGGGAAATCTCTGTCTACTGGTTCAAATGGTTCAAATGGCTCTGAGCACTATGGGACTCAACTGCTGAGGTCATTAGTCCCCTAGAACTTAGAACTAGTTAAACCCAACTAACCTAAGGACATCACAAACATCCATGCCCGAGGCAGGATTCGAACCTGCGACCGTAGCGGTCTTGCGGTTCCAGACTGCAGCGCCTTTAACCGCACGGCCACTTCGGCCGGCGTCTCTGTCTACTAAATCCACGTTTCTGGTGTGCGTAGTTGATGGTATGTGCCTAGCTCATGGTATGCATCTACATTAATTTCCCTTTGAAATTCGAAAATCATCGGGGATAAAATGCAGGGAACGGAAGGCTTTCTACAGGTTATACAGAAACAATATTGCAGCTGTAAGAGACGAAGCACACTGAGGCAGTGGTCGTTGACAGTCGGTAGTGTTTTTAAATTCGTTTGTAGCGTGGCAGTAAAGGATAATACGTGTAATTTTGGAAAAAATTACACGTATCCCAATTCTGTCAGCAAAGAAATGCGAAATTTTCAACGAAATGGGTAATGTCTTAGAAAGGGGTTATAGTGCGAACAAGAATAAAAGTCATGTGATGTTGAGGGCAGAGATCAAGTTGTGAAACAAGGTGTTCAAATTATATTACACTGGCGGAAATAAAAGTCGTAACACCGAGAGGGGATCGGAAACAGAAACGAAAGTTGTTAGGCGTATTTCTAAGTGGCGCTAGTAGCTTTAAATACACGCTGTAACGGTTATTAGCGTTAGTTACCTTTGAGACTGGACGTTATGAGTTCATGCTAGTCAAGAATGCCTTAAAGGCGGCGAAGACGCCATTATCGACACCTCACTGAGTTTCAACGAGGTGTCTAATAGCTGGATGTTCTTTCTCCAATACTGAAGGAAGACTTGGCAGGAATGTAGGCACTGTGCATGACTGCTGGCAGCGGTAGTCACGAGAAAGTACGGTACAAGATGACAGGCCGCAAGTTGGCCAGTGGCACTACCAATAGGGAGGACCGCGTATTCGAAGTATGGCTCTGGTGCAACGTAACTGCATCCGCAGAAGCAATTTCACCTGCATTTGGCACCACAGTGACACAACGAACTGCTACTAATTGGTTACTTTAAGGGCAGCTCCGAGCCAGACACCCTGCAGCATACACTTCACCGGCCCCAAACCACGGCTATTGGCGTCTTTAGTGGTGTCAAGCGAGAGCTCATTGGATGGCAGGGTGGAGGTATGTTGGTTTTCTGATGAAAGCTGGTTGTGCCTTGGTGCCAGTGCAGGCCGTGTGTTGGCTGTAAGGAGGCCAGGTGAGGTACTGCAACCAACTTCTCTGTATGGTAGATACACTGGACCTACACCTGGAGTTATGGTCTTGGGCGCGATTTTGTGTGACAGCAGAAGCACTCTCGTAGTTGTCTCAGTCACCCTGACTGCAAATTTGTACTTGAAACTTTTGATTCGACCTGTTGTGCTGCCATTCATGAACAGTATTCCAGGGGTGTTTTCCAACAGGATAACGCTGGCCTACAACCTCTGTTTTAATCCACCATCCTTTACAGT
Organism: Schistocerca americana; assembly: GCF_021461395.2. Classification (NCBI taxonomy): domain Eukaryota; kingdom Metazoa; phylum Arthropoda; class Insecta; order Orthoptera; family Acrididae; genus Schistocerca; species Schistocerca americana. The sequence goes on from NC_060122.1 coordinate 693,624,846, forward strand.
GTCGATACGTTGCCTTGGCCTGTTCGATCACCAGATCTGTCTCCCATCGAGCACGTTGGGACATTATCGGATGAAAACCCCAGCGTCATTCACAACCATCATTAACTGTCTCTTTATTGACCGACCAAGTGCGAGAGGCATGGAACTCCATCCCACAAACTGACATCCGACATTTGTGCAACACAATGCGTGCACATTGCTTTCGACATTATGGCGGTTACAGGTGTTATTAATGAACCAGCTTTCACATTTGCAATGTTTAATGTTGCTATGTTTATCACTTACGTATGTAGCGTAGACAAAGTTATTCCGAAATTTCATTAGTCTACGTTAAAAACAAATGAGTTTTGTGTGCACCTCACAACAGACCTCGCCACCCAGGTAATTACTCGTTTGAGGGATGCACACAAGAGTTTTATTTTCTTTCATTTTTTGTTTCATTGTTTAAAATACTCTCCATCAACTTTAGATAACGACAGATATAGAAGACCCAGAAGAGTCAGTATAATCGAAAGAAATGCTCCATTCGAATCCTGACGGTGCATGCGACAATATGCCAGAGTTTCAGAGCTCCTAAAAAGCAATGGGGTTCACATAAAACTGAGTACAGAAACATGGCTGTAACCCGAAGGTGCTAAATCAGATTTCTTGGGGAAAGTTTAGTGTATATCGAATGGATAGTTTATAGGGAAATTTGTCGCGGTATAGAAGCAAATCAAATCTACCGCGATTGAAACTGAAGCAGCTAAAGAAATTATTTGGACAAGACAGTATCAAAGATGGACGTGAGCCTACAATTAAATCCTTCTAAGAATCTCCAACACACCTTTAAACGTAACCGAAAAATTTAGAGACCATGTCAGTTCACTATTTCATAACTTCTCCATTCATACTATGATCAACGGATTGTACTTCAAAAATCAACAATCAGTTCGGAAAATTACGGTTTTGTAGGTGGTGGACGTGACAAGACGCCCTGTGAAACATTACTAAATAACTTTTTGAGAGCTGCTTAGTAGAAATTGTTCGTAATCTCATTCATGATGAAAATTTATTGGATCTAATGACAAGTAACAGACCTGTCCTTTTTGACTATCTCCACACTGAAACTAGTATCAATGACTATTGGGAAATTGTAACAACAATTAATAATTTTTTCTTAATGCGGGGCCACAGTCATAATATATTTCTTGAAAGTCAGTACCGCCACTAGACTGTTGTTTATTTACCGTGTTTAAATAAACAACAATCTAATGGCGGTACTGACTTTAAAGAAGTATAAGAACAATGATTACCAAAGTACAAAAGGTTGCTAAAATACGTAGAAGGATTTGTGTATTCAGCAAACAGTGTCATATGTCAATAAAGAACTCGGAACATTGAGTTCTGAAGAGGAGCGTGCAGAAGAACTGTGAACTAGGTTTGAAAGAACGATTGATGAAGCACTTGATAGGTATGTTCCTTGATAGGTATGTTCCTAGTAGAACAGTTCGTGGTGGAAGGGGTCCTCTAGGGTATACTGTCACTGTAAAGAAGCTCCTAAAGGAAAAGAGACTACTGTATAACAGGTGTAAAAGCACGGGGCTCTACAGCGTGAGTCAGGAGGAAAACTGCATGCCTTGAGGGTTGATAGCGTTGCTGATTCTGAACAAAAAAATTCAAATGAACATATGCCATTCTCTTAACCGTATCCGACGTATATGCCATTCTCTTAACCGTATCCGACATACTCGAATAGTTATTTGAAATTCCGTACGGCCAGTATTACAAAACCTAACTGAAACTTATCCGGGGCGTTGGATAGGTCGCTGTGGGTCACTTCTTGGCCACCGAGGTCACCCGATATAACTGCACTAGATCACAGTTTGTGAGGTTGTCTTAAGAGCGAAGTCTACAGGCGCAGAGTGAACACAAAGGAAGAAATACTCGCCCGTATTTTACATGCGTCGGTCAACCCATGCGCAAGCGAAGTGCATACTGAAATGGTCAGCAAAGACAACATTACGTAGAGTAATGTCACTTTGGTTCTATTCGCATGTGAGTGTTGGTCTAGACGGATATGCGACGAACGATCGTTTGCTCAAGTAAAGGACAGCACGAATGAACTCGGAACAGCATCACAGCAGCTGCCTACAAGAGCTACAAAATGCATAGCAGTTGACGATGGACTTTTCGAAGATCTTCTGTCAGGAAATGCATACAATTAAACAAAACAATACATTACAACGTTTCATTTACTATCACTTGCATTTGTCCTGTTACTCACTGTTTCCACTACTTTCCTCGGAAACTGTTAAGAACAGGATACATGTACATATGACCCTATTTTCAGAATCATTAATATTGTGAACCCTCGAAGCATGTATCTTTCCTCCTGGCTCACCCTGTAGACAGAGACATGCTGAGTGAAACGCGTTTGCCTTTCGACGGATTACTGTGTGTAGCCGTCAACTCAACCACAGTAGAATATTATTAAAAAAATGTCTTACACAAACTCAAAGAAATTCTAATCACATGTAAAGGCTGTTAGTGGCACCAAATATAATATCCATACACTAAAGGACGAAACACGAACAAAGAAAAAGTAGAAAAGTCAACAATTTCAAATGTTCCTTCACAAATAAAAACCAGTATTATCCCAATTTAATTGTCGGATCACTGCAAAGCTGATTGAAATAGATATTAGTGTCAGTCGTATTAAGATTGGTTGGTTGACTTGGGGTAGGGAACTAGTGAGGCCATCGATCCCAACGGTTTAGGGAAGGATGGGGAAGGAAGTCAGCCGTGCGCTTTCAAAGGATCCATCCCGGCATTTGCCTGAAGCGATTTAGGGAAATCACGGAAAATCGTAATTAGGATGGTCGGACGCGGGTTTGACACGTCGTCTTCTCGAACACGAATCCAGTGTGCTAACCGCTGCGCCACATCTCTCGATCCAGTGGTATTAAGGAACAACTGAAATCACTAAAAACTAATACAGCTCCAGGATTTCATGGAATACTTGTCACACCCTATCCCGAATTTGGGCTGGATTAGTCTCTCTACCCTGTTCAAGAATCACAAGAGGAGGAGGTATACTTGGAAAAGGCCGGGAGATACGGGAAGATTTCAATTAGATTACATCACGGTCAGACAGAGATTCCGAAATCAGATACTGGCTCTGAGCACTATGGGACTCAACTGCTGTGGTCATAAGTCCCCTAGAACTTAGAACTACTTAAACCTAACTAACCTAAGGACAGCACACAATCAGATACTGGATTGTAAGGCGTACCCAGGAGCAGATATAGACTCAGATCACAATATAGTAGTGATGAAGAGTAGGCTGAAGTTCAAGACATTAGTCAGGAAGAATCAATATGCAAAGAAGTGGGACACGGAAGTACTAAGGAATGACGAGATATGTTTGAAGTTCTCTAACGCTATAGATACAGCAATAAGGAATAGCGCAGTAGGCAGTACAGTTGAAGAGGAATGGACATCTCTAAGAAGGGCCATCACAGAAGTTGTGAAGGAAAACATAGGTACAAAGAAGGTAGCTGCAAAGAAACCATGGGTAACAGAAGAAATACTTCAGTTGATTGATGAAAGGAGGAAGTACAAACATGTTCCGGGAAAATCAGGAATACAGAAATACAAGTCGCTGAGGAATGAAATAAATAGGAAATGCAGGGAAGCTAAGACGAAATGGCTGCAGGAAAAATGTGAAGACATCGAAAAAGATATGATTGTCGGAAGGACGGACTCAGCATACAGGAAAGTCAAAACAACCTTTAGTGACATTAAAAGAAACGGTGGTAACATTAAGAGTGCAACGGGAATTCCACTGTTAAATGCAGAGGAGAGAGCAGATAGGTGGAAAGAATACATTGAAAGCCTCTATGAGGGTGAAGATTTGATGTGATAGAAGAAGAAACTGGAGTCGATTTAGAAGAGATAGGGGATCCAGTATTAGAATCGGAATTTAAAAGAGCTTTGGAGGACTTCCGTTCAAATAAGGCAGAAGGGATAGATAACATTCCATCAGAATTTCTAAAATCATTGGGGGAAGTGGCAACAAAACGGCTATTCACGTTGGTGTGTAGAATATATGAGTCTGGCGATATACCATCTGACTTTCGGAAAAGCATCATCCACACAATTCCGAAGACGGCAAGAGCTGACAAGTCCGAGAATTATCGCACAATCAGCTTAACAGCTCATGCATCGAAGCTGCTTACAACAATAATATACAGAAGAATGGAAAAGAAAATTGAGAATGCGCTAGTTGACGATCAGTTTGGGAAAAGTAAAGGGACGAGAGAGGCAATTCTGACGGTACGGCGAATAATGGAAGCAAGGCTAAAGAAAAATCAAGACACTTTCATAGGATTTGTCGACCTGGAAAAAGCGTTCGACAATATAAAATGGTGCAAGCTGTTCGAGATTCTGAAAAAAGTAGGGGTAAGCTATAGGGAGAGACGGGTCATATACAATATGTACAACAACCAAGAGGGAATAATAAGAGTCGACGATAAAGAACGAAGTGCTCGTATTAAGAAGGGTGTAAGTCAAGGCTGTAGCCTTTCACCCCTGCTCTTCAATCTGTACATTGAGGAAGCAATGATGGAAAGAAAAGGAAGGTTCAGGAGTGGAATTAAATTACAAGGTGAAAGGATATCAATGATACGATTCGCTGATGACATTGATCTGCTGAACGGAATGAACCGTCTAATGAGTACACAGTATAGTTTGAGAGTAAATCGGAGAAAGACGAAGGTAATGAGAAGTAGTAGAAATGAGAACAGCGAGAAACTTAATATCAGGATTGATGGTCACGAAGTCAATGAAGTTAAGGAATTCTGTTGCCTAGGCAGTAAAATAACCAATGACGGACGGAGCAAGGAGTACATCAAAAGCAGACTCACTATGGCAAAAAAGGCATTTCTGGCCAAGAGAAGTCTATTAATATCAAATACCGGCCTTAATTTGAGGATGAAATTTCTGAGGATGTACGTCTGGAGTACAGCATTGTATGGTAGTGAAACATGGACTGTGGGAAAACCGGAACAGAAGAGAATCGAAGCATTTGAGATGTGGTGCTGTAGACGATTGCTGAAAATTAGGTGGACTGATAAGGTAAGGAATGAGGAGGTTCTACGCAGAATCGGAGAGGAAAGGAATATGTGGAAAACACTGATAAGGAGAAGGGACATTATGATAGGACATTTGCTAAGACATGAGGGAATGACTTCCATGGTACTAGAGGGAGCTGTAGAGGGTAAAAACTGTAGAGGAAGACAGAGATTGGAATACGTCAAGCAAATAATTGAGGACGTAGGTTGCAAGTGCTACTCTGAGATGAAGAGGTTAGCACAGGAAAGGAATTCGTGGCGGGCCGCATTAAAACAGTCAATAGACTGATGACCAAAAAAAAAGTCTCTCTCTTAACCGTAATCTATCGAGATTTCTTAAACGTAACGGTGTGCCCCATTATTTGAAGAAATAACAGTCACACCGGCGTGAAAGAAGAGTAGTGGATACATTCGACGAAACTACTCTCCAATAATCTAGACATACATTTGTTATAGTATATTGGAACGTATTCTGAGTTTTCTGTCCCCTACCGATACGAAAATGTAAGCTGTAAAAAGATCAAGAGTCGTCGTAGATTGTGCACTGAATCTATCCCAATAGCGAAAACTAGACAGTCCAGACCAAAAGCGTTTTGAAGAGATACTGAGCACTTCATACCTCACGGAACCAGAGATTACTGACGGCCGGCCTCCCTATACCTGTAAGAGAGGCGTGGTTCACGTGAGACCCCTGCTCCTCTTCTTGCGAGCCGTGGAGGCTGCTGTACCTATAGCTTGGTTCAGCAACTCTGTGTCAATACTGATTCTCGCTGTAGGAGGGATGCTAAATTTAACTCAAATGGAATGCGTTGGCTCCAACAGAATAACCTCCTCCGTGTCAACAATCATGAATTGCAAGAACATGGGCATGTGAAACCCAACTCGCATTTTTCTCACACGACGTCCTGTATTTCACGGATAAAGGCAGTTAAGTAGATGCAGTATTTCTTGGTTTTTCAAGAGCATTTGACTCGGTCACACATTTGCACCGATTATCGAAACAATGATTCTAGGCGCTATCAAATGAAATTTGTGACTGGACTGAGGATTTTTGGTGGAGGCGGTATACCAAGAACATAGGTTTTACATTTACAGGGAACCAAGATACACTGATAGCACAATACAGGAATCATCACACTATCCAAAAGCACACAAGTATGCTGCAGCATTCAGATCGTTGTTGAACAGTATACACACATTATCTATAAAACTCGGTGCACTAATGCAAGAAATGGGCAGCATCACATCAATTGCAGTAGGTAATACGTATTCAGTAAAACTGATTGACAAACTGTCCCAAAATATACAGGTAGAAATCAGTAATAAAAGCACTATAAGGAAAATAACTGAAACAACAAAATTTTTCACAAGAATTCCCTATTTAGGCACGGTATCGCAAAAACATGCTGACTTATTCAGAAATATATACACAAAATTGTCATTTCACAGCTTTTTCTATTGGTATGACTAACAACAAGCTTTCCTCAAGAATGAATGACCACCGCCAAACTGTGACCAAGAGCAAAGTACGAGTAGTTCACCGTGTGGTACAACATGCAGCCGTACATTACACGTTTAATTTCAACGGCTGCTTCACTACCTGAGCCATATGGATCCTTCCCTCCACCACCAGCTTTCTAAATTGCGGAATTGGGAATTATCCTTACAACATTTTCTCCGCTCCCGTAACTATCCCGACCTCAACCTAGCATAACACACTGTCCCAAACTCTCCACCCAACAGTTACCACCCCCTCTGTCCTATCATCTCCTCCCATTCACATCTCCCACCCTGTTTATTTACAGCCCTCTGTCAGCGCATCCGCCTGTCTTCCGAGTTCCTCTCCTAGTTTGCTCCTTTTTCCCCCACCTCACTGCCCCAAAACCTCCTGATGCTGCGCCTGTTGGCAGTCTAGTCCTTGCACACTCCACCAGACAGCGTTCCTCTTTCTCCCAGTCTGTACAATACTATTCCTTCCTCTTCCCCATCCACGTCAGGCTGTTGCGTGCATCCCCCGCGATAGGTGTATCGCTGCCCGAGTTGCTGGAGCTCGCGGTCGTGTGTGCATGCAGCGTGCGTCCTTGTGTGTGAATGGTGTGTGTCTCTCTTTCACTGATGAACGTTATGGCCGAAAGCTTTATCTAAGTGTCTGTAAATTGTGCCTATTTGCAACTTACGTGCCTTCTTTACGGTAAGTAGCAATCTGCCTTTTCCCACATTGTTTATGTTCCTATCTGGAGTTCCCTCTGTTCAATATAAAAACGAATTTTTTTAACAAGCGACACACTTGCGTCCCATAGTAAACATAAACACCACAATTAGGGAAAACAGTGGAATATACAAATTACAGTGTACCAGTTGCTCTGCGTTTTACATAGATGAAACAGAAAGAAATTTACACAAGCTCTACGAAGAACGCACGAACAACCACTTCGACAAATCCACAGTAGCTCACCACATGTACCTTAAAAGTAACAGAATAAGTGACATCCACAACAGCCTACAGTCCACCACACAGAAAATAAAGATAAAATACTTGATCTGCTGGAACAATTAGAAACACTATTACACAAAGAAATAATCTTCGGAAAAACATACTGAATCAAAAAACAGGGTTCAGCATCCACAGTTTCTTAAGCGATTTTAAAAGTTTAATTTTTTCGAAAGACCAGGGTCTTAATACTGCAACAATTTCTTAAACATTTGATGACATCTGATAGTTACACAAAAAACTTCTTTACAAACGGAATTTATATGTTATAAATAAAACAGATCTTTTATACTTTATAAAATAACAACACCGATGTATACACAGAAGGTAGCACATTTACATTTTGGTGTTCTTTGATTTATTTTGAATTGTCTTTACAAATGTGGGGTAAAACGAAATGTTTGTATGTGCCCTTAAGCTTGACTACTCATACTGTACTTCAAAATCACGTACCCTCTGCTGTAAACAGCAAGTAATTATTCGGTGTCGCCTTAGTTTTGCAAAAACTTCTATTCACAATGTGCTACTTTGAAACTGTACCTACGTAAACTTAACAGGACAAGTATTAACGTAAATTTGAAAAGTGATGTAGACTGATCAGACACCTGAAGATAAGTCCCAGGGTTTAAAGCGGATCGTTAATTGAAATAAAATAACGATTTGTGGCTGAATGCGGTTTGTTTTCTATTTCACGAACGCATATGAAGTTTTCTCGGTTCCACCTTCATGAATGGCAGGCCTTGCAGCAACGTATCGCTTGCTGTGGTCGTTCCCAGCTGGAACAACGCCTCACTTATTCCGAAGTATGCTGCAAGGGATCAATTTTTGTGTTATATTTGTTCAGAAAATGCAGTCCAAGAATTGCACAGTACCCCTCACTGTCACCGGGCAATAGTTCTATATATTCCCGAAAATTCCTTGCTCCAATACAGTTTCCGAGCAACGCCGACCTCAATGATGTCACATCATTGTCCCCTACTCCAAATATCCTATATCATGAGCCAGCCGCTGTGGCCGAGTGGCTCTAGGCACCTCACTCCGGAATCGCCCTGCTGCTACGTCGCAGGTTCGAATTCTGCCTCGGGCATGGATGTGTGTGATGTCCTTAGGTTGGTTAGGTTTAAGTAGTTCTAAGTCTAAGGGACTGATGACCTCAGATGTTAAGTCTCATAGTGCTCAGAGCCATTTGAACCTATATCATGGATATATGAGGCAATTCCTACCCATGAGGTTCGTAGTAGTTGTCAATATATGAGCCCCTGTATCGACTAAAAATGTATGTTCCAATCCGTATACGATGGCCACCAAGCAGCACTCTGCCCCTGCAAACGTTCTTGCAGTATTCTGCTTTACTAGGTAGAGGAATTCCCGTTGGCATTTAGCGAACACTCGTCATGATGCCGTCCACTAGGCCTCCTATTTTGACAGTCTCGTGCCAGATGCCCCTCCACCCCGCAAACATAACACTGCTGTTGGCAGCATTGTTTCCGGACGTATCCCGCAGATCCATAACTATACCAGTGACGAAACAATGCTCTGCTCATTCTGCACCTGAGTTGCTGTGTCCAAATACTCGAGCTATGTAAAACCTTAATAGCAGCAACCAAGTCCTTTTGATTTTCCTTCCATGCGCTCCTCTACATATCGGCTGGATGTCACCTCAACGTTATATCTGTCATCGTGGGTTGTGTATCTTGCAGAATACTTTTATCTGCCTCTTATTCTGCGTCAACACGTAGGCTGTAACAGTGGGTTTCCGGACTATCTAAGAATGCTTCCGCAGGATAGTTTTGTTTCTGAACCATTCCACTAAGATGTTCCCTGAAAAATCTGGCACTACTGTGTTTGCGGTACTAGTGTCAGAGTGTCTTCTTAAATTGTTCAAACGCACGTGCCTTATTTGATCCCTTATGACACATGACGTACGCCTTTGCAACACCTACTAATCGTAAGTAGGACATTTGCAGGCGTAGGTCTTCTGGCCAATTATACAGACTAGCAGCAACTTCGATATTAGCAGAAAACGCTGACAGATTCCTAATTGGTTTACACTGAAATGGAAGCTACTATCTCTCCGCAACAGGACTCGCGAAGGGGCAGGTATACTGACCAAAGATTTTCCCCCTACAGTTCCGACTTGTCTACGCTCACTATCTGCCGTTGAAGTGTCTACCTGCTATGTAACGACGCATTCTTCTCCGCTAGTTCGACTATCTGTTTCGTCAATATCTCACTCGCTTCCTGCGTTATCATTGATCTTGTTTTTGCCATTTGTGCAACCTCTATATAACATTACAGTACAGTTAAAGTACGCCAAAACAGAAGGACATCTATCACAACACTCGGACACATGTACAAAAACTGACACTAATTTCTTCGAAGGATTATAGCCAATTGAGACTCTGAACACGGATGTGCTTCATACCCATAATATTTGCATGTGCCTAGTTGATACTGCCTACATAGGCATTAACTCATGATCTGCCAAATTAAAATATTGGCACCTCACAGGCCATAAATATGGATCTTTACAATTCCGCTTTAGTTGGACAAGTCCGTAGGTTCCCCGGGTTTCATGAATCTCCAGATTTCCATGCACATACAGTCTGTTTCCCATGGCCATGAATAACAGACAGTAAAAAGGCCACAATAATAAAAATTCCATCACCAAAAACGTACTGCTAAACAGCACGCTGCAACCAGAGACGTGCCGAAGAAGCCATTTGCCACTTGCGTCAACACTTGATAGCCACCAGGAGGGCGGTTTCGAACCACTTAAAGTTCCACTATCTTGAGTAAAAAATAAAATCCCTGAACCATCTGTAGTCATCCCCACCCCAACGTTGTCATGGAACAAAAGAGTGTGGATTAAGCAACTGCTGTGTCGTTTCTTCATTTTACAAAATGGACTTATACAGTTGGGCTGTCCCACAAATGGAGCTCATCGGCAACTATGGTCTTTGGTGGAATGGGGTAGCTGGAACTGGGGATGCTGGTAATCCACCCATTTGGAGTAGTGATGAACAGGTCCCACGAGTCGTCAAGGAAACAGCATCGTTAGACATTCCATTACTACATAGTACTACATATACGTCACAGAATCATGGGATAGCTATAAGGACATATACAGATGGCGCTAGTGTCGCGTACACGAAGTATACTAGGGCAGTGAATTGGCGGAGCCGTCATTTGTACTCAGGTTATTAATGTGAAAAGGTTTCTGAGGCGATTATGGCCACACGACTGAAATTAACAGACTTTGAATGCGGAATTGTAGTTGAAGCTAGATGTATGGGGCATTCCGTTTTGGAAATCTTTAGGGAATTCAGTATTCCGAGATCCATAGTGCCAAGAGGGTGCCGAGAATACTAGATCTCAGGCATTACCTCTCGCCACGGACAACGCAGCTGCCGACGACCCTCACTTAACGACTGAGAACAGCGGCGTTAGCATAGAATTGTCAGTCCTAACAGACAAGCAACAATGTACGATATGACAGTAAAATTCAATGTGCGGCGTACGGTGAACGTATCCGTTAGAGCTTTGCGGCGAAATTTGGCATTAATGGCCTGTGAGATCAGGCGATCGACTTGAATGCCTTAGCTAACAGCAGGACATCGCCTACATCGCCTCTCCTGAGCTCACCAGCACATATGTTGGACGCTAGACGACAGGAAACCATGACCTGGTCAGATGAGACCCCATTCCAATTGGTAAGATTTGGTGGTAAGATATGTGTGTGGCGTAGACTCCACGAAGCCGTGGATCCAAATGATCAACTAGGTACTGTACAAGTTGTTGGTGGCTCCATAATGCTGTGGGCTGTTGTAATGTTGTTGGATTAATTTGTGGTGTAAGCGGTGCTGATAGACAATATAAGCGGGTTAAAAGCTGTGACCTATCTGAGGAAATTAACCTTGCATTACTGCGCAACTGTTTCACCAGGTATCCAGTCTAGCTTACCAAATTCCCAACCAGACTAACATTAATTATAATCTTTTAATAGTCATACGACAACTGGTGATATATATATATATATATATATATATATATATATATATATATATATATATATATATATATATATATATATATATAGAAATAAATCAGTTTATATTTGGAAATTTATTTTAACATTGATCGTTGAAATTTCAGCATATTAAACTTGATTCATGACTAAACTGGTGCCTTATTTAGGATTGTGAAAATGTGAGTTTGTAATCTTACGGAACACATCAAATATGGAGCCAAGATTGGGAGACTGTATACAACACTGCATTCATAAAATAACACACAAAGAACGTTGAAACATATGCAAGAGGAAATTAACCACAACCAACCGATTCAATTATCACCCAAATAAGTTACGTTCGTAGCGCAATCCTGTCCGTCATGAAATTACCACACACTGGTATACTAAATTCATATTAACTGTTTGTGAAATCTTCCCCGAAAAGAATAGCTGAGAGCTACTTTGATGATTACACCACATGCTTCACGTGGTCAACTTGGTTTACACAAAGAGTGTAACTCCACAATAATTTTGATAATTGAAATAAATTAGATCGAAAAGCAATTTACAAAAGAAAAACCTCGAACTGGTTACTATCGTCTTACTATTAACCTGATGGGTCAAACAATTGTATAAGCACGTGGTACTGGTTTCACAAAGTACACCCCACGTGGGTTGAACATAAAGAAAAGTTGCTATATTGAAAAATATTGTCAAGACGAGACGTTATAATCTCACGAGCATTCGCATTTAAGATTGATGAACACGTGGTTCCACTTTGCTCACAAAGTAGTGACAAAGCAACTACCGGAAGATATTCTGAACTTCACACTCGAATTACACTGCGTTGCAATTTAAGATAACATTAGATATTTTAGAGCTAAACGTGAAATAAAGGTGATTAAATTTTCAGTTAGGCTGATCTTAAGAAATCCGTTGTCCTATGGACTTAGCAGACACGCGCTTAGCCGGAGATATTACCACTTCAGACGCTCGCCGCGGGCAGACTGCCGTGGTCCCTTCCTGAGGGTGGCTCACAAATACAAATGGAAGTGGCCAGAGAGGCAGCTTCCTATACCAACATGACAAGAGACAGACAGGACCACACTAAGGATAGAAACCTCTTTGCTTTTAGAAAGCGTAGCTACCTGTTCCGACGTTGGTCCTACTGCTCTCTAGCAGACAGGCTTGTCTGCTACCATCCAGCATGCAACTAGAGATACATTTGCTCATTCGTCCTCTCACACAGAAGGGAAGGGGGATGACAGTATCTTATCATATACAGTATATAAAAGAAAGCGGATGTAGGTTCCGTATGAGACTGTGTGACATGAATTACATATAAACTGTGTTTTAAAGTGTAGTAGTGTGACAAATCGTTCTTGTTTACGTGTAAAAGTAACACGTTTCACTGCTCAGTCTCCTCCCAGATAGTCAGAAACACCACAGTAAATTTAGAAGAGGACAACAGATTTAAAAAATTAACATGGAAGGAATCCAACAGAGACCTTTCACTGTGTTTACATGGAATGGACTGCCTCCTGTGAAACAACTGAACCGACCATTGACTTAAAATGGTTGTATGTGGCTACTTGGAGAACATTTATAACCATACGTGGACTTCATGTTCCCAAGCGGTGATGGAGTATTTATGGATGACTAAGCGTCACGTCACCAGGGCACAAATTTTTGCGATTGATTTGGAGAACATTCCGGACAGTTCGAGCGAATGGTTTGGCCACCCAGATCGCCCGACGTGAACCACATCGAACAATTATTGGAAGTAATCTATAGTTCAGTTCACAGACAACATTCTGCACTGACAACACATTCGCAATTGTGTACAACTTATTGAGTCTACGCCCCGTCGAGCTGCTGCACTGCACCGGAAAAAGGAGGTCTAATAGAATATTGCTTTTGTCATCTCACGGCACAATGTAAATGATGATGTCCAGTGAGGCAAATGGCCAAAGAACGGAACCACTGACAGTTGGCGAGAGAACTGTTGTGGTCAGAATACGGCTCACAATCACAGGCAGCGGGGGATGTAGTGCAGGCAGGGAAGCGATAACGTCAACAGCAACGCACAGTTGAAGACTCCAGCAAGAGCTGTACTGACACCAGTGGGATCCGCACTATCTGGAGACAGCCAAGTAGCCCCAGACAGGGCACGCTGTGGTTTGTGGAATCACGCAGTGGACCTAGTGTAGAAGAGTTATCTCACAGAAACAGTGTCTGCCCATATCAGTAGAGGCGGGTTGCATCCTGATTTTCCAGCACAGGCGATGGCAGTTGAAAGGCTGCACGGGCCCGAGCTCGAGCTGTAGACTTCCAGCGTTGGAGTCCAACAGCTGAAAAAGGTCCCCATGTGGCCCGCCACTTGGAGGGACCACGTTCACAGCATCAGACTTGGCACCAGCAGCAAGGCCGTGGGTTTGCTTTGAGTCAGCAGTCTTCTGACTGGTTTGAGGTTGTACGCCATATTTCCTCTCCTGTGCCAACCCGTTCATCTCCAAGTAGCACTTCAACCTAAGTCCTCAATTATCTGCTGTATGAATTCCAAATTCTGTGTTCCTCTACCGTTTTTTCCCTCTACAGCTACCTCTAGTATCATGGAAGTTATTCCCCCATGTCTTAACAGATGTCCTATCATCCTGTCCCTTCTCCGTCTCACTGTTTTCCACTTATTCCTCTCCTCTCCAATTCTGCACAGAGCCTCCTCAGTCCGTACCTTATCAGTCCACCTCATTTTCAGCATTCGCTTGTAGCACAACATCTCAAATGCTTCGATTCCCTTCTGTTCCGGTTTTCTCACGGTCCATATTTCACTACCGTACGTATATTCTCAGAAATTTCTTCCTCAAATTAAGGCCTACGTGTGATACTAGTAGACGTATATTGGTGAGGATGCCCTTTTTGTCAGTGCTAGTCTGCTTTTGATGTCCTTGCTCCGTCTTTCACTGGTTACTTTGCTGCCTAGGCAATAGAATTCCTTAACTTCCTGTACTTCGTGACCATCAATCCTGATGTTAAGTTTCTCGCTGTTCTCATTGTTGCCACTTCTCGTTACTCTCAACCGTTATTCTATTCTCGTTAGACTGTGTATTCTATTCAGCAAATCATGCAGATCTACTTCACTTTCACATGGGATGCCAATCTTATCAGCGAATCGTAACACTAAGATCCTGCCACCTTGAATTTTAATTCCACTCCTGAACCTTTCTTCTATTTCCCACATTGCTTCTTCGATCTACACATGGAACAGTAGGGGTGAAAGACTACTTCTCTGCCTCACACCCTTTCTAATTCGAGCGCTTCGCTCTTGGTCGTCCACTGTTATTATTCCCTCTTGGATCTTGTGCATATTGTATATTATCTGTCTCTCCCTACAGCTTACCTCTACTTTTCTCAGAATTTCTAACATCTTCCACCGTTTTACATTGTCGAACGCTTTTTCTAAGTCGGCACATCCAGTGAACGTGTCTTGATTTTTCTTTCATCTTGCTTCCATTATAAACCGCAACGTCGGAATTGCCTCTCTGGTGCCTTTACCTTTAATAAAGCCAAACTGATGGTCGTACAACACATCCTCAATTTTCTTTTCCATTCTTCTGCATACCATTCTTGTCATCAACTTGGATGCATGAGCTGCTACGCTGATTGTGCGATAATTTTCGCACTCGTTAGCTCTAGCAGTCTTCGGAATTCTACGGATGATATTTTTGCGAAAGTCAGACGGTACGTTGCCAGACTCATACATTCTACACACCAACGTGAACAGTCGTCTTGTTGCTACTTCCCTCAACGATTTTAGAAATTTTAATGGAATGTTATCTATCCCTTCAGCCTTATTTGCTCTTATGTCCTCTTAAATTCTGATTCTAATACTGGATCCACTAGATCTTCTAAATCGACTCCCGTTTCTTCTTTTATCACATCAGACACATCTACTCCCTCATTGAGGCCTTCAGTGTACTCTCCCCACCTAACCGCTCTCTTCTCTGCATTTAAAAATGGAATTCCGGTTGCATTTTTAATGTTACCACCCTTTCTTTTAATTTCACCGAAGGTTGTTTCGACTTTCCTATAAGCTGAGTCAGTCCTTCTTCCGACAGTCAATTCTTTTTCGATTTCTTCACATTTTTCATATAGCCATTTCGTCTTATCTTCCCTGCACGTCCTATTTATTTCATACCTCAGCGACCTGTATCTCTGTTATCCTGAATTTCACTGAACATTTTTGTACTTCCTTCTTTCATCAATCAACTGAAGCATTTATTCTGTTAACCATGGTTTCTTCGTGGTTACCTTCTTTGTGCCTGTGCTTTTCTTTCCAGCTTCGCGGTTGCTCTTTTTAGAGATGTCCATTCCTCTTCAACTGTACTGACTACTGAGCTATTCCTTACTTCTATATCTATAGCCTTAGAGAACTTCAAGTATATCTCATCATTCCTTAATACTTCCGTATCCTACTTATTTGCATACTGATTCTTCCTTTCTGATCTCATAAACTTCAGCCTACTCTTCATCACTACCAAATTGTGATTTGGGTCTATATCTGCTCCTGGTTACCCCTTACAATCCAGTATCTGATTTTGGAATCTCTGCCTGACGATGATGTAATCAAAGTGAAATCTTCCCTTATCACCCGGCCTTTTCCAAGTATATCTCCTCCTCTTGTTTCTTGAACAGAGCATTCGCTATTACTAGCTGGAATTTATTACTTAACTCAATTAATCTCTCTTCTTTCTCGTTCCTTGTCCACAGCCCATATTCTCCTGTAACTTTTTCTTCCACTCCTTCTCCTAGAACTCCATTCCAATCCCCCATGACTATTAGATTTTCATCTCCCTTTGCATATTGTATTACCCTTTCAGTATCCTCATATTCTTTTTCTGTTTCTTTGTGTTCAGCTTGCGACGTCGGTGAGAATATCTGTCGGTGTTGGTTTGCTGTCGATTCTACTAAGAACAACCCAATCACTGAACTGTTCAGAGTGTACAATCTCTGCCCTATGTCCCTATTCGTAACGTATCATACTCTCGTTTCACCATTTTCTGCTGCTGTTGATATCACCCTATACTCATCTGCTCAGAAATCCTTGTATTCTTTCCATTTAACTTCACTGATATATCTAAACTGAGGTTTGCATTTCTATTTTCAGATTTCATAGTTTCCCTACCATGTTTAAGTTTCTGACATTCCACCCCCCAACTCGTAGAACCTTATCGCTTCGTTGATTGTTCAATATTTTTCTTTTGGCAATGGAGAGATCATGATGACACTTCTTCAGTTACAGGCAACATGTCCTGTGGATACGCGTTATGTGTTCTTAATGCAGTGGTTTCCATTGCCTTTTGCGCCCTCATGCCTTTGATCATTGCTGATTCTTCCACCTTTAGGGCCAGTCTCCCACCCCAAGGGAAGGAGACTGCCCTGATCCTCTGTCCGCTCCTCCACCCTCCACGGTTAGCAGCGACTAAGGATGGAGGTGAAGAGTTGTAGAATCATGCAGACTTGTAGACGCATGGACTGTGACCATAATAAGGTGACTCCAATTCCTCTGATTGAGAATGAGGAATGTTTATATAGGCCTCTCCCATCCTTGTTTTGTTAATGAATCGATTTCTACCACATAAATCACAACAGATCCATGTTTCAGACGTGATATAATCGGTATAGCCACGCCTTGGTGGCTCTGCCTTTTTTCTGTGTCAGTGCTATTGCGCCGCTGGTCCTTCTGGTGACAAGAGGTAGACACAGTGACACCTCAGTGACGATAACAGCTGCGTCAGCAGCTTACCTTCGCTTCTCCAGCCGGACTTGACCTGTTTTACAGGCATCTTGTGATTGCCGTGGGAGGCATCTCAGTGTCACTCAGCCACGCCAACTAAATCGTTTGCGATGTAACACTATCTTCCATACGCGAACGCAAATGGAACAAACTGTAACAGCTGGTACAATGGAAAGTAAATGGAAAGTACCTGCGCCACGTACTTCGTAATCCTATTTTAGAAAACTTTACTGTGACACCTGTTGTGAGACGTCTGCAGCAAGATTACTCAAGAGTTCGGTCATGAGTATAAGGCAGTGCTAGATTCAATGCCATTAAATGTCTGGTCCAGTCCGCTTTGGTTGCAGTCACATATGACTAACCTGCGGCCAATGCACGTGCATGCAATGCATGGAAGCTGTCACCTGCTCAGCACCGGGTGTACTGCACATCTACAGCTTGATAATGAAAAGCATTAATGTACTTCAGTAAAAAGTCACCAGCTGATGTTCTGGTACTTTCATGGAAGCGACTGATACCCAGTGAAGAATTCCAAGGATTGAATGGGCATATTATAGTTAACCTAAAAATGTGATGATTGACTAGTGGTTGTTTAGGTTTATTTACTTCACGGTAAGTCATTAAACTACTTTGCAAAGACGACTACCATGAATTTAGCTGTGGTCTAAAATAAATAAATCGTGTACACGTATGGACTGATGTACCAGTCAACAAAGGTTACAACGGCCGGGAGAGCGGTGTGCTGACCACATGCTCCTTCATACATGCATCCAGTGACACAGATCGGCTGAGAATGACGTGGCGGTCTGTCGGTACCAGTGGGCCTTTCTAGGCCTGGTTGGACGGAGGTACAGTAACTGCTACCCTGTACACTTATTATGAAGAGGCAGCAATTAATTCATTTTTATTTCAAATACCGTACTTAAGTATATTATTTATAATTTATAACAGTAATTGCCCTACAGCCCAGTTTGTTAATCTGGACAGAATAACAAATCCGTTCTCACACTAATTGCTTCCCAAAGTAGGCTTAACTAACATTCACTGCAGCACGTTATCCGACAAAGACGGTGATGCTTCGCACCTATTCTACCGTCCCACAAAGTTTGATCTTGAGGTCCTATCATTTCTTAAGAAATAGCTTTTCACATTACCTGCATCTTCTTAAAATACATGTTCTTTAACTGGAAAACAAATGTATACTGTCAAGTTAGTTACTACTATTTAAAATTTAGCACGATATACATTAATATCATTTGCCTGCAAAAAAGCGAACAGGAAAATTACCTTGACCTTTTAGAGCGGAATGGAATTACCTTGACCTTTTAGAACGGAATGGAAAATTAGCACCGTGTTATTTACTTTACCGCTATCACTTTCAGCGCAGAGCGTTAGCATATTGTAGTGTACAGAAAAGGGTTTTCGCTGGAGCGCAATATGGGAGCAGCTTCTAATTTTCTTTGTATGCGGCCGTCATGAGAGAGACGAGAGATCATCTGCTAGTCCTTGAACTTTGCCGCGCTTTGTAAAGAATACCGCAGCTGACATCCGAGTATTGTACGGACATTAGAGAACCCGACTGCGAATGGCGTCTTTTCACTTTTAAATTTAGTATTAGCCCACTCGAGCGAATACATAATTTTCATTTCATTTTAAAAGTTTGTGGCAAGAAGACTTATTAAACGTTACTTGCTATGTAAGAAAATTTAGTTTCTTTCTACATTCAATGGTTTTAGCTTCTCACTTATCACTTTTATGCCTGAAACAATTGACAGATTTGTTTGTAATATCAAAGAGTGCGTCTGACAGCTGCGGTAGAAGAATTGGGATTTTGTATTATGGAATTAGATTGCAGAATCATCACTATTGTATTAGAATGACAGGCCAAGAGGAGGAATAAACCACAAAACCTACATGAAACTGGGAAAATGGAAACGACTCCAAAATTTTAGAAATATACCAATCATATTTATACGCGAAAGTAGAAATCAAACTGGATCGCTGTCGGGAATGGAGCGGAATAGGCTGTGGAGTTCTGAAACAGAATACCAAACCGGAAATCACTATCACCTTCTCTATTAAATACTATAATGTGCGACGATTCAGCGGAACCTCTACAATTCCAGAAGAGGTAGAGATATGAAAGGAATCACAAACGCTTGATCTTAATCAGTGGATGAGGAAAGCCTTGGCTGAAAACCGATTTTATTCAAAGGGAATTAATTTGTGATCCGTTTTATGACATTATTGACTGTTACGTGCCTTCTCATTTTTTTGGTGGGGGGTGGGGGTGGGGGCTGGGAAGGGTGATTCAGTATCACACACTAGTCAAACAACCGGCAGTCTAGGGGTAGCGTCTTTGATTAGTAACAAAACCGATCTCGATCGATTCCCGCCACCGGCAAAACAAGTCACCCTCATTCAGCCAATGACCTTGTCAAAGAGAGCGGATGAGCCGACAGAGGTTCAGGGCACTCTCTTCCTCTTGGAATGGGGAATTGCCCCGAAAGGCGGAAGAATCTGCACTGATCAACAGCGTGAAGATGCAGAGGGAATGGAAACCACTGCGTTAAAAAAATATAACGTTTATCTACAAGTCATGTGGCTTGTAAACGAAAACGTCTCATTTTGATCTCTCGGCTGGTTGGTTGGTTTGGGTGAGGAGAGCAAACAGCGAGTCATCAGTCGCATCAGATTACAGAAGGATGGAGAAGAAGTCCGCAGTGCCATTTTAGAGGCATCATCCCTGCACTTGCCTGAAGCAATGACGGAAAACCTGAATAACGATGGCCGGACGCGGGTTTGGACCATAGTCCTCCCGAATGCTAGTCCAGTGTGCTAATCACTGCGCCACCTCGCTCGGTATGATTTCTCTATTGGCATAAAATTCCTGACAAGTCCCTCATCGGATCTTCGGCAGGGGACTAGCAAGAAGGAGGTGACCACGGAAAAAAGATCGAACAACCAACGAAAAGATAACGTTCTACGAGTCGGGGTATGGAATGTCAGAGGTCAGAACGTGGTAGGGAAACAAGAAAATTTGAAAATGAAATGTTAAGGTTCGGTCTTTATATAGTTGGTGTCAGTGAGGTGAAATGGAGAAACCACAATAATTTCAGGTCACATGAGTATAGGATAACATCAAGAGCACCAGAAGTGGTATAACAGGAGTAGGATTTGTTACGAATAGGAAGACAGGAAAGGGAGTGCGTTGCTGGAAACAGTTCAGTGATCATGAGAATGGACAATAAACTAACACCATCAACGATATTTCAGGTATACATGCCAACAAGGCATGCCTAAGAAGAAGAGACACACAAAGTATATGTGGAGACCGAACGGGTAATTCAGAACGAAATCGGAAATTAAAATCAAATAGTCATGGGGGGCTGGAATGCGTTTGAAGGGTATGGAGTAGAAGAAAGGTCTATGGGAGAATATAGGCTTGGTAGCAGAAATGAGAGAGGAGAAACACTAATTGAGCTCTGCAATAAATATCAGTTAGTAATAGAGAATTGTTCAGGTATCACAAGAGTAGGAGGCTTATTTGCAAAAGGAGCGGGTCAGGCAGAGATTTCGACATCAGATACTGGTTTCTGAGGTGCACCCAGGAGCAGACATAGACTCGTATCACAATTCAGTAATGATGAAGGTTAGGCTGAAGATTGAGAGATAAGTCAAAGAATCAGTGCACTAAGAAGTGGGACATGGAATTACTGAGGAATAAGGAGATGCTCTTGGTGTTCTCTGTGACGATGGACGCTCCGATAAAGGACAGTTCAGTAGCCAGTTCACTTGAAAAGGAATGGACATCTCTACAAAGGGCAGTCACAGAAGTTGGAAAGAAAAACATAGGTACAAAAAATGCAAGTGTGAGGATACTATGGATAACTGTAGAAATACTTCATTTGATCGATAAAAGAAGAAAATACAAAAATGTTTACGGAAATTCAGGTTTACAGATCTACATCTACATCTACATCTACATGGTTACTCTGCAATTCACACTTAAGTGCCTGGTAGGGGGTTCATAGAACCATTTTCATACTATTTCTCTACCATTCCACTCTAGAACGGCGCGTGGAAAAAAGGAACACCTAAACCTTCCCGTTCGAGCTCTGATTTTTCTTATTTTATTATGATGATCATTTCTCCTTACGTAGGTGAGTATCTACAAAATATTTTCGCATTCGGAAGAGAAAGGTGGTGATTGAAATTTCATAAATAGATCTCGCCGCAAAGAAAACCGCCTTTGTTTCAGTGACTGCCACCCAAACTCGAGCACAACATCAGTGACACTCTCACCCCTACTGCGCGATAACGCGAAACGGGCTGCCCTTCTTTGGACTTTTTCGATGTCCTCCGTCAATCCTACCTGGTAAGGATCCCACACCGCGCAGCAATATTCCAGCAGAGGATGGACAAGTGTAATGTAGCCTGTCTCTTTAGTGGGTTTGTCTCATCTTCTAAATGTTCTGCCAACAAGGCGCAGTCTCTGTTTCGCCTTCCCCACAATATTATCTATGTGGTCTTTTCCAATTTAAGTTGCTCGTAATTGTAATTCCTAGGAATTTAGTCGAATTGGCAGCCCTTAGATTTGTGCGATTCATCTTATATCAAAAATTTATCGGATTTCTTTTAGTACCCATGTGGATGACCTCGCACTTTTCTTTGTTTAGTGCCAATTGACACTTTTCGCACTATACAGATATTCTTTTTAGATAATTTCGTAATTGGAATTGATCGTCTGATGATTTTACTACATGGTAAATTACAGCATCATATGCAAACAATCTAAGGGGTCTACTCAGATCACTTAGATCATTTATGCAAATCAGGAACAGCAGAGGGCCTATGACACTACCTTGCAGAACGGCAGATATCACTTCGGTTCTTCTCGATAATTTTCCTTCTATCACTACGAACTGTGACTTCTCTGAGAGGAAATCACGAATCCAGTCACATAACCGAGACGATACTCCATATGCACGCAATTTGATTAATAGCCGCTTGTGAGGAACGGTATCAAAAGCCTTCTGGAAATCTAGGAATATGGAATCGATCTGAGATCCATTGTCGACAGCACTCATTACTTCAAGGGAATAAAGAGCTAGCTGTGTTGCATAAGAACGACATTTTCTGAATCCGTGTTGGTTATGTATCAATAAGTCATTTTCTTCAAGGTGATTCATAATGTACGAGTACAGTATATGCTACAGAATCGTACTACGAATTGAGGTCAGTGATATGGGCCTGTAATTCAATGGGTTACTCCTATTTCCTTTCTTGAATATTGGTGTGACCTGCGCTACTTTCCAGTCTTTAGGAACAGACCTTCCTTCAAGTGAACGGTTGTATATGATTGCTAAGAAAGGCGCTATTGTATCTGCATACTCTGAAGGGAACCTAATTGGCATACCATCTGGACTGGAAGACTTGCCTTTCTTAAGTGATTTGAGTTGTTTCGCAACACCTAAGATATCTACTTTTACGTCACTCATGCTAACAGCTGTTCTGGTTTCGAATTCTGGAATATGTACTTCATCTTCTTTAATGAAGGAATTACGGAAAACTGTATTTAGTAACTTCGCTTTAGTGGCACCATCATCGGTAACATTTCCACCGCTATCGCGTAGTGACGGTATTGACTGTTTTTTTGGCACTGGTGTACTTTACATAAGACCAGAATCTCTTTGGGTTTTCTACCATATTTTGAAACAATGTTTCATAAAGGAATGAAATAAATAGGAAGTGCAGTAAAGATAAGGCGAAATGGCTGCATGACAAATGTGAAGAAATCGAAAAAGAAATCTTTGTCGGAAGGACTGGATCAGTATATAGAAAAGTCGGAACAATCTTTGATGAAATTAAAAGTGAGGGTGGTAACATTAAGAAAGAAATGGGAACTCCACAGTTAAGTGCAGAGGAAAGACCACTTAAGTGTACAAAATACAGTGAAAGGTTCTATGAGGTGGAAGACTTGCCTCATGATATGATAGAAGAAGAGAGAGGTGTCCATATAGAAGAAGTAGGGGATACAGTAGTAGAATCAGAATTTGGAAGGGTTTTGGGAGATATAAGAGCGGCTAAGGCAGAAGTGATTGATAACATTCCATCGGAATTTCTAAAATCATCGGAGGAGTGGCAACCAAACGACGATTTTGTTGGTGAGTGGAATTTATGATCCTCAGAAAAACGTCATCCATACAATTTCGAAGACTGCAAGAGCTGGCAAGTGTCGGAGTTACCGCACGGTTGCCGTAACAGCTCATGCATCCAAATTGATGACAAGAATAACATACAGAAGTATCAAAAAGAAAATTTAGGACATGTTAAATGACGCTCAGTTTGGTTTTAGGAAAGGTGAAGGCCTCAGAGAGTCAGTTTTGATGATGCGGTTGATGTTGGAAGCAAGGATAAGGAAAAATCAGAATACTTTCATTTGATTACGCCTACCTGGAAAAAAAGTGCGACAACGTAACGTGGTGCAAGATGTTCGAAATTATGAGAAATATAGCAGTAAGCTATAGAGAAAGACGGGTAATGCAGAATATCTACAAGAAACAAGACGATATAATGAGAGCGGAAGACCAAGACGGAAGTGCTCGGATTAAGGATATAAGTCAGGGATGTAGTCTTTCGCCGCTACTGTTCATTCTACACTTCGAAGAGGGAATGACGGAAATAGGAGAGAGGTTCAAGATTGGAATTAAAATTCAAGGTGTATGGATATCAATAATATGATTCTCTGATGACATTGCTATCCTCAGTGAAAGTGAGAGAATATTACAACATATGCTGATTGGAATGAACACTGAAATGAGTGCAGTATATGGCTTGAAACTAAATCAAAGAAATATCAATGTAATGAGAAGTAGCAGAAGTGAGAACAGTGAAGAACCTAAAATCAGGATTGGTGATCACGAAGCAGACGAAGTTAAGGAGCTCTGGTACCAAGGCTTCAAAATAACCCAGGACGGATGAAGCAATGCGGACATAACAAGCAGACTATCACTGACGAAAAGGGCATTCGTGGTCAAGAGAGGTCTAGTAGTATAAAGACAGGTCTTAATGTGAGGAAGAAATTTCTGAGGATGTACGTTTAGAGCACAGCATGAAACATGGACTGTGGGAAAACTGGAAAAGAACAGAATCGAAGCATTTGAGATGTGATGATACAGAAGAATGTTAAAATTAGATGGACTGACAGGGTAAGGAACTTGTATGTTCTCTGCAAAATCGACGGAATAAGGAGTATGTGGAAAACATTGAGAAGAAGAAGGGACAGGATGGTAGGTCATGTATTAAGACATCAGGGAGTAACTTCCATGGGACTAGAGGGAACTGTAGACGATAAAAAATATAAAGGAAGACGAAGACTAGGACTCACCCAGCCGGCCGCGGTGGTCTAGCGGTTCTAGGTGCACAGTCCGGTACCGTGCGACTGCTACGGTCGCAGGTTCGAATCCTGCCTCGGGCATGGATGTGTGTGATGCCCTTAGGTTAGTTAGGTTTAAGTAGTTCTAAGTTCTAGGGGACTGATGACCTCAGATGTTAAGTCCCACAGTGCTCAGAGCCATTTGAACCATTTTTGACTCACCCAAAAAATAATTGAGGATGTAGGTTGCGGATGTAGGTTGCAAGTGTTACTCTGCGATGAATAGGTTGGCACAGGAGAGGAAATCGTGGCGGTCCGCATCAAACCAGTCAAAAGACTGATAAGGAGAAAAGCCAAAGAAATCAGTGCTCCTGCCAGTAAGACACCATGAGAAAAATTTTTCTCAAATGAAATTAGCTTCGTGGTTCATTTCGTCGACCATATAGCGTCTACATCTACGTCTGCATGATTACTCTGCAATTCACATTTAAGTGCTTGGCAGAAGGTTCATCGAACCACAGTCATACTGTCTCCCTACCATTCCACTCCCGAACAGCACACGGGAAAAACGAACACCTAAACCTTTCTGTTCGAGCTCTGATTTCTCTTATTTTATTTTGATGATCATTCCTACCTATGTAGGATGGGCTCAAAAAAATATTTTCGCATGCGGAAGAGAAAGCTGGTGACTGAAATTTCGTAAATAGATCTCGCCGCGACGAAAAACGTCTTTGATTTAATGACTTCCATCCCATGTCGCGTATCATATCTGCCACACTCTCTCCTCTATTACGTGATAATACAAAACGAGCTGCCCTTTTTTGCACCCTTTCGATGTCCTCCGTCAATCCCACCTGGTAAGGATCCCACACCGCGCAGCAATATTCTAACAGAGCACGAACGAGTGTAGTGTAAGCTGTCTCTTTAGCGGACTTGTTGCATCTTCTAAGTCTCCTGCCAATGAAACGCAACCTTTGGCTCGCCTTCCCCACAATATTATCTATGTGGTCTTTCCAACTGAAGTTGTTCGTAATTTTTACACCCAGGTACTTAGTTGAATTGACAGCCTTGAGAATTTTAATATTTATCGAGTAATCGAATTCCAGCGGATACAGAAATCTTTTCTAAATAGCTTTGCAACTGATACTGGTCTTCGGATGACCTTACTAGACGGTAAATTACAGCATCATCTGCGAACAACCTAAGAGAACTGCTCAGATTGTCACCCAGGTCATTTATATAGATCAGGAACAGCAGAGGTCCCAGGACGCTTCCCTGGGGAACACCTGATATCACTCGAGTTTTACTCGATGATTTGCCGTCTATTACTACGAACTGCGACCTTCCTGACGGGAAGTACGTAGGGTGAAAAATAACCCATGGGGTGACTCATGTTTCTTAGAAAAAGAAAAAAAAATTCGGACTCGGCCAACGTATGGCACAGGCAGTGATGGAAAATGCTACTTTTAGTTACTACTTGGTACACCTGACTTATAATTATGACTAAAATGGCAGCCGTACTCTGTAAAACTGTTGAGCTAACTGAAAACTCTCAGTCACTGTGATTTGTAGCGGACAGGTGACTTCTCGGCCACTGCTAGACAAGAGTTAGGATACGGAGTGAGAGGGTTGGGCGGCTGAGTGCCGAGCCGGGCCGCCTGCATAATGCAGACGCTAGTAGCGTGGACGCGGCGGCCCGTCCGACAGGACACGGTCCTGCCTGCCCAATCCAGCCAGATAATGGCGGCCCACGTCGGAGTCAACCTTCAGGACTTCAGAGCGTCGTTACAGGCGTCCACTTGAAATGCTTCTAGCATTGCCATTTGGGCGAATCCTACAACACCCGAAGATGTCTTTTCACAAGTAGGGAATTCGATTAATCCAACATGTGTCGTTTGTTCTCTTAATGATGAAATCGACAGCTTTTCGGCTGCATCGATGTGAGCGTACAGGGAATGAAGTAATACGTTGCACTGCCTCACTGATATAAAAAGACTGCCTGTGGCTTTTCTTCACGTTTATGGCAATATTTCATATACAGGGTGCTCCATTGACCGTGACCGGGGCAAATATCTCACGAAATGAGAAATGAGATGAAGGGGGAAACCAGACGGCGCTATGGTTGGCCCGCTAGATGGCGCTGCCAAACGGATATCAACTACGTTTTTTTAAGTAGGAACCCCCACTCTTTATTACATATTCGTGTAGTACGTAAAGAAAGTTGAATATTTTAGGTGGACCACTTTCTTCAATTTGTGATAGATGGCGCTGTAATAATCATAAACGTATAAGTAGGTGGTATAACGTAACATTACGTCAGTGCGAACGGTATTTGCTTCGTGATACATTACCCTTGTTAAAAAGGACCGTTTACCAATTGCGGAAAAGGTCGATATCGTGTTGATGTATGGATATTGTCATCAAAATGTCCAACAGGCGTGTGCTACGCGGGCTATCCACAAAGTACATTACGTTTTGGAATTTAAAAAAAATAAAGTATTGGAAATTTTTTTATTATACACAGATGAAAGCCACACTTAAATACCACTATTCTACATAGTTGCCATTTAAAATAAGGCACTTATCGTAGCGAAGGACGAGCTTAGAAATTCCTTCGTCGTAAAATTCGGCCGCCTGCGCCTTCAAACACGTGGCGACGATCTTTTGGGACAGAAGAGGTGTGATTTTTGTGGATTTCCTGAAAAGAGGCACTACAATAAATTCTCAAAGGTATTGCCAAACTCTGCACAACCTCAGAAGAGCAATACAAAACAAGCGCTGAGGAAAGTTGGGCTCAAAGATCTTGCTGGTTCTGCCAGAGACAAGGGTATCAGCAGCGATCTATCTAGCAGTAAGATGTCTGTTGCTTTACGGCATTAGGGTTACATATCGATTCGCTTGCAGTGTAATGGTCCGTCTATAACCAACGGCACTAGGGCTACATATCGACTCACTTGCAGTGTTATGGTCCGTCTATGACAAACGGCACTAGGGCTACATGTCCATCCTCTTGCAGTGTAATAGTCTGTGTATGACCAACGGCACTAGGGCTACATGTCGATTCTCTTGTAGTGTAATGGTCTGTCTATGACCAACGGCACTAGGGCTACATGTCGATTCTCTTGCAGTGTAATGGTCTGTCTATGACCAACGGCATTAGGGCTACATATCGATTCTCTTGCAGTGTAATGGTCTGTCTATGACCAACGGCACTAGGACTACATCTCGATTCTCTTGCAGTGTAATGGTCTGTCTATGACCAACGGCACTAGGGCTACATGTCGATTCTCTTGCAGTGTAATGGTCTCTCTATGACCAACGGCACTAGGGCTACATATCGATTCTCTTGCAAAGTAATGGTCTGTCTATGACCAACGGCACTAGGGCTACATATCGATTCTCTTGCAGTGTAAAGGTCTGTCTATGACCAACGGCACTAGGGCTACATGTCGATTCTCTTGCAGTGTAATGGTCTGTCTATGGCCCACGGCACTAGGGCTACATGTCGATGCTCTTGCAGTGTAATGGTCTATGATCAACGGCAAAAGGGCTACATGTCGATTCTCTTACAATGTAATGGTCTGTCTATGACCAACAGCACTAGGGTTACATATCGATTCTCTTGCAGTGTAATGGTCTGTCTATGACCAACGTCACTAGGGCTACATGTCGATTCTCTTGCAATGTAATGGTCTGTCTATGACCAACGGCACTAGGGCTACATCTCTATTCTCTTGCAGTGTAATGGTCTGTCTATGACCAACGGCACTAGGGCTACTTATCGATTCTCTTGCAGTGTAATGGTCTGTCTATGACCAACCTCACTAGGGCTACATGTCGATTCTCTTGCAATGTAATGGTCTGTCTATGACCAACTGCACTAGGGCTACATATAGATTCTCTTGCAGTGTAATGGTCTGTCTATGACCAACGGCACTAGGGCTACATATCGATTCTCTTGCAGTGTGATGGTCTGTCTATGACCAACGGCACTAGGGCTACATGTCGATTCTCTTGCAATGTAATGGTCTGTCTATGACCAACAGCACTAGGGCTACTCATCGATTCTCTTGCAGTGTAATGGTCTGTCTATGACCAACCTCACTAGGGCTACATGTCGATTCTCTTGCAATGTAATGGTCTGTCTATGACCAACTGCACTAGGGCTACATATAGATTCTCTTGCAGTGTAATGGTCTGTCTATGACCAACGGCACTAGGGCTACATATCGATTCTCTTGCAGTGTGATGGTCTGTCTATGACCAACGGCCAAAGGGCTACATGTCGATTCTCTTGCAATGTAATGGTCTGTCTATGACCAACAGCACTAGGGCTACTTATCTATTCTCTTGGAGTGTAATGGTCTGTCTATGACCAACGTCACTAGGGCTACATGTCGATTCTCTTGCAATGTAATGGTCTGTCTATGACCAACGGCACTAGGGCTACATCTCTATTCTCTTGCAGTGTAATGGTCTGTCTATGACCAACGGCACTAGGGCTACTTATCGATTCTCTTGCAGTGTAATGGTCTGTCTATGACCAACCTCACTAGGGCTACATGTCGATTCTCTTGCAATGTAATGGTCTGTCTATGACCAACTGCACTAGGGCTACATATAGATTCTCTTGCAGTGTAATGGTCTGTCTATGACCAACGGCACTAGGGCTACATATCGATTCTCTTGCAGTGTGATGGTCTGTCTATGACCAACGGCCAAAGGGCTACATGTCGATTCTCTTGCAATGTAATGGTCTGTCTATGACCAACAGCACTAGGGCTACTTATCGATTCTCTTGCAGTGTAATGGTCTGTCTATGACCAACGTCACTAGGGCTACATGTCGATTCTCTTGCAATGTAATGGTCTGTCTATGACCAACGGCACTAGGGCTACATCTCTATTCTCTTGCAGTGTAATGGTCTGTCTATGACCAACGGCACTAGGGCTACTTATCGATTCTCTTGCAGTGTAATGGTCTGTCTATGACCAACCTCACTAGGGCTACATGTCGATTCTCTTGCAATGTAATGGTCTGTCTATGACCAACTGCACTAGGGCTACATATACATTCTCTTGCAGTGTAATGGTCTGTCTATGACCAACGGCACTAGGGCTACATATCGATTCTCTTGCAGTGTGATGGTCTGTCTATGACCAACGGCCAAAGGGCTACATGTTGATTCGCTTGCAATTTAATGGTCTGTCTATGACCAACAGCACTAGGGCTACTTATCGATTCTCTTGGAGTGTAATGGTCTGTCTATGACCAACCTCACTAGGGCTACATGTCGATTCTCTTGCAATGTAATGGTCTGTCTACGACCAACGGCACTAGGGCTACATCTCGATTCTCTTGCAGTGTAATGGTCTGTCTATGACCAACGTCACTAGGGCTACATGTTGATTCGCTTGCAATTTAATGGTCTGTCTACGACCAACGGCACTAGGGCTACATATCGATTCTCTTGCAGTGTAAAGGTCTGTCTATGACCAACGGCACTAGGGCTACATGTCGATTCTCTTGCAGTGTAATGGTCTGTCTATGGCCCACGGCACTAGGGCTACATGTCGATGCTCTTGCAGTGTAATGGTCTATGATCAACGGCAAAAGGGCTACATGTCGATTCTCTTACAATGTAATGGTCTGTCTATGACCAACAGCACTAGGGTTACATATCGATTCTCTTGCAGTGTAATGGTCTGTCTATGACCAACGTCACTAGGGCTACATGTCGATTCTCTTGCAATGTATTGGTCTG
The DNA here is from genome assembly GCF_021461395.2 of Schistocerca americana. Lineage (NCBI taxonomy): Eukaryota > Metazoa > Arthropoda > Insecta > Orthoptera > Acrididae > Schistocerca > Schistocerca americana. Next base: position 693,655,399 of record NC_060122.1, read on the forward strand.
TCTATGACCAACGGCACTAGGGCTACATCTCTTGCAGTGTAATGATCTGTCTATGACCAACGGCACTAGGGCTACTTATCGATTCTCTTGCAGTGTAATGGTCTGTCTATGACCAACCTCACTAGGGCTACATGTCGATTCTCTTGCAATGTAATGGTCTGTCTATGACCAACTGCACTAGGGCTACATATAGATTCTCTTGCAGTGTAATGGTCTGTCTATGACCAACGGCACTAGGGCTACATATCGATTCTCTTGCAGTGTGATGGTCTGTCTATGACCAACGGCCAAAGGGCTACATGTCGATTCTCTTGCAATGTAATGGTCTGTCTATGACCAACAGCACTAGGGCTACTTATCGATTCTCTTGGAGTGTAATGGTCTGTCTATGACCAACGTCACTAGGGCTACATGTTGATTCGCTTGCAATTTAATGGTCTGTCTATGACCACCAGCACTAGGGCTACTTATCGATTCTCTTGGAGTGTAATGGTCTGTCTATGACCAACCTCACTAGGGCTACATGTCGATTCTCTTGCAATGTAATGGTCTGTCTACGACCAACGGCACTAGGGCTACATCTCGATTCTCTTGCAGTGTAATGGTCTGTCTATGACCAACGTCACTAGGGCTACATGTTGATTCGCTTGCAATTTAATGGTCTGTCTATGACCAACGGCACTAGGGCTACATATCGATTCTCTTGCAGTGTAAAGGTCTGTCTATGACCAACGGCACTAGGGCTACATGTCGATTCTCTTGCAGTGTAATGGTCTGTCTATGGCCCACGGCACTAGGGCTACATGTCGATGCTCTTGCAGTGTAATGGTCTATGATCAACGGCAAAAGGGCTACATGTCGATTCTCTTACAATGTAATGGTCTGTCTATGACCAACAGCACTAGGGTTACATATCGATTCTCTTGCAGTGTAATGGTCTGTCTATGACCAACGTCACTAGGGCTACATGTCGATTCTCTTGCAGTGTAATGGTCTGTCTATGACCAACCTCACTAGGGCTACATGTCGATTCTCTTGCAATGTAATGGTCTGTCTATGACCAACTGCACTAGGGCTACATATAGATTCTCTTGCAGTGTAATGGTCTGTCTATGACCAACGGCACTAGGGCTACATATCGATTCTCTTGCAGTGTGATGGTCTGTGTATGACCGACGGCCAAAGGGCTACATGTCGATTCTCTTGCAATGTAATGGTCTGTCTATGACCAACAGCACTAGGGCTACTTATCGATTCTCTTGGAGTGTAATGGTCTGTCTATGACCAACGTCACTAGGGCTACATGTTGATTCTCTTGCAATGTAATGGTCTGTCTATGACCAACTGCACTAGGGCTACATGTAGATTCTCTTGCAGTGTAATGGTCTGTCTATGACCAACCTCACTAGGGCTACATGTCGATTCTCTTGCAATGTAATGGTCTGTCTATGGCCCACGGCACTAGGGCTACATGTCGATGCTCTTGCAGTGTAATGGTCTATGATCAACGGCAAAAGGGCTACATGTCGATTCTCTTACAATGTAATGGTCTGTCTATGACCAACAGCACTAGGGTTACATATCGATTCTCTTGCAGTGTAATGGTCTGTCTATGACCAACGTCACTAGGGCTACATGTCGATTCTCTTGCAGTGTAATGGTCTGTCTATGACCAACCTCACTAGGGCTACATGTCGATTCTCTTGCAATGTAATGGTCTGTCTATTACCAACTGCACTAGGGCTACATATAGATTCTCTTGCAGTGTAATGGTCTGTCTATGACCAACGGCACTAGGGCTACATATCGATTCTCTTGCAGTGTGATGGTCTGTCTATGACCAACGGCCAAAGGGCTACATGTCGATTCTCTTGCAATGTAATGGTCTGTCTATGACCAACAGCACTAGGGCTACTTATCGATTCTCTTGGAGTGTAATTGTCTGTCTATGACCAACGTCACTAGGGCTACATGTTGATTCTCTTGCAATGTAATGGACTGTCTATGACCAACTGCACTAGGGCTACATATAGATTCTCTTGCAGTGTAATGGTCTGTCTATGACCAACCTCACTAGGGCTACATGTCGATTCTCTTGCAATGTAATGGTCTGTCTATGACCAACTGCACTAGGGCTACATATAGATTCTCTTGCAGTGTAATGGTCTGTCTATGACCAACGGCACTAGGGCTACATCTCTATTCTCTTGCAGTGTAATGGTCTGTCTATGACCAACGGCACTAGGGCTACTTATCGATTCTCTTGCAGTGTAATGGTCTGTCTATGACCAACCTCACTAGGGCTACATGTCGATTCTCTTGCAATGTAATGGTCTGTCTATGACCAACTGCACTAGGGCTACATATAGATTCTCTTGCAGTGTAATGGTCTGTCTATGACCAACGGCACTAGGGCTACATATCGATTCTCTTGCAGTGTGATGGTCTGTCTATGACCAACGGCCAAAGGGCTACATGTCGATTCTCTTGCAATGTAATGGTCTGTCTATGACCAACAGCACTAGGGCTACTTATCGATTCTCTTGCAGTGTAATGGTCTGTCTATGACCAACGTCACTAGGGCTACATGTCGATTCTCTTGCAATGTAATGGTCTGCCTATGACCAACGGCACTAGGGCTACATCTCTATTCTCTTGCAGTGTAATGGTCTGTCTATGACCAACGGCACTAGGGCTACTTATCGATTCTCTTGCAGTGTAATGGTCTGTCTATGACCAACCTCACTAGGGCTACATGTCGATTCTCTTGCAATGTAATGGTCTGTCTATGACCAACTGCACTAGGGCTACATATAGATTCTCTTGCAGTGTAATGGTCTGTCTATGACCAACGGCACTAGGGCTACATATCGATTCTCTTGCAGTGTGATGGTCTGTCTATGACCAACGGCCAAAGGGCTACATGTCGATTCTCTTGCAATGTAATGGTCTGTCTATGACCAACAGCACTAGGGCTACTTATCGATTCTCTTGGAGTGTAATGGTCTGTCTATGACCAACGTCACTAGGGCTACATGTTGATTCGCATGCAATTTAATGGTCTGTCTACGACCAACAGCACTAGGGCTACTTATCGATTCTCTTGGAGTGTAATGGACTGTCTATGACCAACCTCACTAGGGCTACATGTCGATTCTCTTGCAATGTAATGGTCTGTCTATGACCAACGGCACTAGGGCTACATCTCGATTCTCTTGCAGTGTAATGGTCTGTCTATGACCAACGTCACTAGGGCTACATGTTGATTCGCTTGCAATGTAATGGTCTGTCTATGACCAACAGCACTAGGGCTACTTATCGATTCTCTTGCAGTGTAATGGTCTGTCTATGACCAACGTCACTAGGGCTACATGTCGATTCTCTTGCAATGTAATGGTCTGTCTATGACCAACGGCACTAGGGCTACATCTCTATTCTCTTGCAGTGTAATGGTCTGTCTATGACCAACGGCACTAGGGCTACTTATCGATTCTCTTGCAGTGTAATGGTCTGTCTATGACCAACCTCACTAGGGCTACATGTCGATTCTCTTGCAATGTAATGGTCTGTCTATGACCAACTGCACTAGGGCTACATATAGATTCTCTTGCAGTGTAATGGTCTGTCTATGACCAACGGCACTAGGGCTACATATCGATTCTCTTGCAGTGTGATGGTCTGTCTATGACCAACGGCCAAAGGGCTACATGTCGATTCTCTTGCAATGTAATGGTCTGTCTATGACCAACAGCACTAGGGCTACTTATCGATTCTCTTGGAGTGTAATGGTCTGTCTATGACCAACGTCACTAGGGCTACATGTCGATTCTCTTGCAATGTAATGGTCTGTCTATGACCAACGGCACTAGGGCTACATCTCGATTCTCTTGCAGTGTAATGGTCTGTCTAAGACCAACGGCACTAGGGCTACATATCGATTATCTTGTAGTGTAATGGTCCGCCTATGACCACTGGCATGCTTGGGCAAAGGATTTCCTTTCTTAATTCCAAAATTCCATATTTGGACACACCCATTACTCTGAGCAGTTTAATGACACTTTATCGCCATCTAACTGTCCACGGCCGTAAGCTCTCAAATGTCGTGTTGCATATTGTCGTACCACAAGGGCTGCAGCTATAATCAATTTTTAAACAGCATTTGGCACATGCAATACTGTATTAAATCTCGAATATGTACGGAAAATTCTTGTACAGTCTTCGCTGCAGTTAACACGTCCCGCCCGTTACATTTCCTTTTACTATCACTGGACGGGTGTTCGAAAGCAAGTGTCAGTTGTACCTTGGCTATCGTCAAGCAATTTATTTAGTGCGACTTGCAAGGTGCTTGTTATCTCCTTCCTTCCAAGCAATGTATTTATCGTGACTTGCAAGGGAATTGTTACCTCGTTCCTTCCAAATACACTAAAGCACCAAAGAAATTGGTACAGACATTTGTATTCAAATATAGAGATTTGTAAACAGGCAGAATACGGCGCTGCTGCCGGCACGCCTATATAGGACAACAGGTGACTGGCTCTGTTGTCAGATCGGTTGCTACTACTACACTAGCAGTTTTTTCGCACGAGCGAAGGGACACAGCATCTCCGAGATAGCGATGAAGTGGGGATTTTCCTGTATGCCCATTTCATGAGTGTACCGTGAATATAAGGAATCGCGTGAAACATCAAATTTCTGACATCGCTGCGGCCGGAAAGAGATCCTGCAAAAACACGCCAACGACAACTGAAGAGACTCGTTCAACGTGACACAAATGCAGTCCTTCCGCAAATTGATGCAGATTTCAATGCTGGTCCATCAACAGGTGTTAGCGTGCGAACCATTCAACGAAATATCATCGACATGGGCTTTCGGAGCCGAAGGACCACTCGTGTACCCTTGGTGACTGCACGACACAAGGCTTTTCGCCTCGCCTAAGCCCGTCAACACCGACATTGGAATGTTGATGACTGGAAACATGTTGGCTCGTCGGGCGAGTCTCGTTTGAAATTGTATCGAGCGGATGGATATGTACGGGTAGGAAGATAACCTTATGAACCCATGGACACCGCACGTCAGCAAGTGACTGTTCAAGCTGCTGGAGGCTCTGTAATGGTGTAGGGCGCGTGCAGTAGGACAGATATGGGACCCCTGATACGTCTAGATACGACTCTGACAGGCGATACTTACGTAACCATTCTGTCTGATCACCTCCATCCATTCGTGTCCATTGTAGATTCCGACGGACTTGGGTAAATCCAGCAGGACAATGCGACGCACCACACATTCAGAAATGCTACAGAGTGGCTCCAGGAGCACTCTTCTGAGTTTAAGCACTTCTGCTGGCCATCTGGGATGCCTTGCATCGTGCTGTTCAGACGTACCCTTACGGATTCATGGACAGCCCTGCAGGATTATAGACAAGTTCCCTCCACACTACTTCGGACGTAAGTCGAGTATATGCCACGTCGTGTTGCGGCAATTATGCGTGTTCGTGGGGGCCCTACATGATATTAGGCATGTGTAGTAGTTTCTTTGTCTCTTCAGTATAGTTTTGGGCATAGGAGTAAAACGAATAACGGAGTTCATTCAAGCATCTAGCGCTGAGAAGAAAGTTGAAATAGAATCCTGCTCACTCTATCAAAGTTTGCACTTAGCAGTGGCCAAATGGTGTTTTCAAATGAATTCGAAAAATACAGCGGACAGAACAAACTACATCCTCACACAGACAAAGATTTTGCAGGAAACAGAAACAAAACACATCTCAAAGTGTAATACAACGATGGCCAAATGTACACTCTTTTTACTAATCCAAGATATTCGAAGAAGCTTTCCTGCATTTTTTGCAACATTACTGATCCTTTAAATATAGGTGCAATCAATTTCCAATGACGGATTAAAAAGTCAGGAGATATTTAATGGGGTGACTATCAGTACTGGCAAATTCCAATCGTTGTATTTAGCTGCCTGATTAAAGCTTGGTACTTCTAGGATAAGCCAGATTAATTTACTTCTTTCTCATGAACGGATTCCTTACACGCCGCTGATCCATCCATCCTTTTAATATTAATCTGCAGGTAAAGCCGTGTCTCTTTAAAACGAGCTGAAGTTTCTTTCTGGAAACGAAGCACTACAGTGTCTCTTCTGAATTACACCATGCGTAAGGTGCTAGGGCTGCAGTCAAATGCTAATCTAAATGTCTTGACTTGAAAAGCATTTGACTCTGTATCACACCAACGCTTGTTAACGAAAGTAAGATCGTAGGCGATAACAGTAGAAATTCATGACTAGATTAAGTTTCTTATTAGGGAGGACAAAGAATATTTATCTGCAAGGGAGAGTCATCGACGCATGTAGAACTATCTTCTGGTGTGTACCAGAGAATTGTGATGGAATCCTTCCTGTTCATATTTTGTGTTGATGACATGATGGGCGACATTAATGCTAACATCAGATCGTTTGTGGATGCTTCAGTTGTCTGCAACGAAGAACTAGCTGAGAAAAATACTACGTAGACATCCAGTTAGATATTCACAAGATTTCACAGCGGTGCTAATATTGGTAATTTGCTTTAAATGATGGAGCATCGAAAATATCACTACGTCAGATTTATTATCACCCATGACTTGCAAATAATTGGGCACAATAAATAAATTGGTGGATATGTAGCAGGTGAAGGGTAGGTAGAGGGAAAGAATTGCGTGGGAAATCCTGGATATCAGTACATAATGTTAATAAGATTAATATCTCATAAAACAATGTATTATTCCAAGAAGCAAACACTGGAATCATATTTTGTAAGGCTTAGAAAGAAATCAGATGCTTATGTCCTAAGTTGATGCATTATTCATTGGATGTGGACAGTAAACTTTAGAAGTAAAGGAAGTAAGATAAAGAACTGAAGAATATGCGCGTATCTTTCAGCAGTAGATATGAATTTACAACTGTTTTAGTATGTCTTATCAAAAACACAAAATCTGTATTTGCGTCATACAGTTTAATTCCGAGGTATCATTGGTGTCTAATTAATGACCACATTGTACTGAAGTCAATGTTATTTCCTAAAGAAACCGGTTTCATTCATAGTGACATTAACTCCATCATAAATCCAGTACCAGATTCAAATGTTATTGTTGAGACGTATTTTCGAGATGTTTGAGCCGTAGCGAGTGACGCAATGTGCTCGACAACTTCACTTACATTAACAGACTTTCTGCAGTGTGGGACTCGTCTGTTGGTGATGACGATTCTTCCAGATGTGGTCACATGCTTTCAGGTACCGCTCTCGAGGAGCTTTTCCCACTAATATCCTCTGAAGAAAGGAAGCCCACGTCCGACATAGCATATTAATGCTATTCAATCTTATCCCATGACATTTCAGAATGGCTAAAGTCTGCAGTCATAAAGTATACTAAGACGAATTGAACTATAAAACGGTGCCAAAACATTATCCACCTCCTTCCATAGTTTCAGTTTTAATTAGAATTTACGTGCAATATTCGACTAGTTTGGGATCAACACGTGACGAATGTGCATGTACTCTTGCGGCAGTACTTATTTTCATTTTACCTTCATTTGAGGTCCCATAATATTCTGGCCCCACACAGCAAGCAAAGTTCAGCCACGGAGATGTTGGCAGAGAGAGTGGGCACGCAAATAGCAGTCAACAGAAAGCTGCCACTTGTCAACTAACAGAACGACTGACATGCCAGCGACCGCTATTTCCTACGGATGCATTTCGTGGGGAACAATCATGCCTTCACGCTCCAACATGTGATGCGTAATACAAGACTTTGTGGCTCGCCCTCATTCGGAATTCAGCTTCTAGACCGACAGCAACACCGTAAGCCGACGCCGCTCACCGCAACCGCACGTCGATATTTAATTCACGTCGCATGCTGCTGCCACCTCAGTTCTACCTCCACGATGTCCGTACTAAATAAATAATACATATGTAGCTCCTGCTTTGATGCCTAAGTCTGGATCTGCCACACTCCTAGCGTGTACAATCTATGTTACCCGTATCTGTACGATTTTCATATAGTATGTACGAAACTGTTGCCTCATAGGACCTGATTTCTTCGTATCCCAAAATCATGATGATGTTGAAGTTTGGAAATGAGTTTAGCAGTAACTACGTTAATTACACTCAACCATCTGAAGCGTTTGTCCACACATTTCTTGTCAGGTATACACGCAGCTAACTATTTTAAAGGTTACACTGATGGATATCCTTTGGAAATTCGGATGACAATGTCTTCAAAAGTACTGGAGTATCAAACTGACTGAAAAAGATGAAGAGAATTCTGAGAAGAATTAAATGAAGCTCAGGAAAATAAGAGCATATACGAGGGTTCGAACTTTAATAGTGGCAACTATTTATTTACAGCTCGTACAAAATAGATCCGAGTTCCAAAGTTTTACTGACCTACAAAGTAGTCACCAGCATCGTGAATAACCCGTTGCCAGCGATGTGGAAGTCGTTGGATACTCTTAGTAGTGCCAGTTGTGTTGACAGTTCGAGCGGCGCCGTCTACTGCACGACGAATTTGTAGCAGTTCTGAAGTGAATGCCGTGAAGTGTTTCCTTCAGTTTAGAAATCAAGTTGAACTGAAGAGGGCTTCAGTCAGCGGAGTGCAGTAGGTGGTATAGCACTTGGCAGCCCAATCAATCAAACAAATCAGTAACAGCTTTCACTGTAAGTGCTTGAGCATTGTTCTGCAAAATGATGGTCAGGTCCTGCAGAAAGTGTCATCACTTCTGTCTCTAAGCTGGTCGTAGGATGTGTTCCTAAAATGAACAGCACAGAGACAGAAGTGATGACACTTTCTGCAAGACCTGACCATCATTTTGCAAGACAACGCTCAAGCACGTACAGTGGAAGCTGTTACTGATTTGTTTGAGTGATGGGCTGCTAAGTACTACACCACCTACTACACTCCCCTGACTTAAGCCTCGTGAGTTCAACTTCATTTCTTAAGTGAAGGAAACACTTCACGGCATTCGCTTCAGAACTGCTACAAATTCGTCGGGCAATAGACCGCACAGCTCGAACTGTCAACACAACTGGCACTGCTAAGAGTATCCTACGACTTCTACATCGACGGCAACGAGTTATACCCAACGCAGGTTACTACTTTGAAGGTCAGTAAAACTTTGAAACACATATCCATCTTGTACGAGTTGTAAATAAATAGTTGCCACTAGTAAAGCACCAACCCTCGTAAATTGGAGTAACGATTGTCGAAAATGAAGGAAAATGAAAACTATGCACAGGAATTTTAACATATTTCCTCAATTGTTTATATGTCGAAGGAACTTCACTCTCTCTGTGCATAGTACAGTAATTATTTGAGTTTTTATTTCTAAGGAAAATCAACTTTAAGTATGCACAGGTGTTAGAAAATGTTTATAAAATGCAGAGATTATTATTGGTTAGCAGAGCCTCAGTACCTACTTCCCGCATAACGGCCGGCAGAGATGGCTGAGCGGTTCTAGGCGCTACAGTCTTTTACCGCGTGACCGCTACAGTCGCAGGTTCGAATCCTGCCTCGGGCATGGATGTGTATGATGTCCTTAGGTTAGTGAGGTTTAAGTAGTTCGAAGTTCTAGGGGACTGATGACCTCGGAAGTTAAGTCCCATAGTGCTCAGAGCCATTTGAACCATTTTGAACCCGCATAACAGTTCAAATGTGTCATGTTCGATGACAAAATTTTCTTAAGTATAGTGCTTATCCTATGACGCCGGTAAGTATTCACGTTAGAGCTACAATGAAAGCTTTTTTTCCACATGTGAGGCACAAATATTTGTGATTTCGAAACAAATCTTTAAAAAATATCCAAATTTAAGAAATGCACAAAGCCAACTGATAGCCACGCCTAGTTTCACAGGTATCATAGATTTTTTAGATGAAGGTAAAAAAGTGATTTTATTTAGTTAATACTAAACAGATTGAACACAATAATGAAAACAGAAAAAAGTCTACAGTAATTTATTCAGGTGACAATTACATTTGCAATACCACGAAGACGGCGTGCAACAAACCTCAAATCAGAACTAATTGTACCACAAGCTTCATTACGCAAGCTTCATTACGCAAAATACACAAAAACACTGTACAAAAAAATGAGGAATTACCCGAGTGGGAAGGAAATCGTTAGAAGTAATGTCAATATACAGGCAAACAAATGATTACAATTTCAAAAAAATTGGATAATTTATTCGAGAAAAGGTGCCTCGCAAACTTAACTAGTCAATAACGGGTCGGGCCACCTCTGGCAAAGAGTCTTTTTGCCACTGGTTCCTCTGCAAAGAAAGAGGAATGACGATTTAATATTTTTAAAAAATACAATGTAGTCTATAATTTAAAAAGAAAATAGTGTGTGGCAGTAAAATAGAAGTTATTTCGCCAATGAACATTTCTCAAAAAAGAGAAAATACGCTGATGTATTTAAAAAAAGTACTGGACCGCCATAGCAATGTAGTGCATTTTTAAAAGGAAATATAGTGACTGGCAGTAGAAAAACAATATTTTGTAACAAAATATATTACCTACATTTCATTCCAAAGATATGCCTTCCACTGTCTCAATCAAGGAACCGTTATCCGTTTTCCAATAGTGAAAGATGCATCGAAAGAACGATTGGCGGGAATCTTCCATACAACTCTAATTTCTCACTGCAGTTATTTCACCAAACAAGTGAGAGAGGAAGCAAAATATTTCTCGGAATGTACACCCTCTGATTTATTGTTTACATCGCCTCTGTTGTAGCATCTACGACTGGAATTTGTTTTGCATCTACAATAATGACTCTATGATCAGATACACTGCTCTTAGTTGAATCTTCTCTATCTCTTCTATTAATGACACTTGGAAATAATCCCAAGCAAATGAGCATCCTTTTTTTCCTTGTTATAATATTGATCAATAGTCTGGGTTCTTTATCAAATCACGCTACTCGAAGAGGTAGAGAAGACCCAACGATGAGCACCATGTTTCGTCATGGGATCAGTGTGTAGACGCTAAACAAATTCCAGTGGTAGACACTACAGGAGAGGTGACATACATCATGAACATGTTTATTGTTGAAAAATATCCGAGGCAGTACATTCTGGGTAACATATTAGTTCCTCCCACATATGTTTTATGAAATGAACGCAACAGAAATTAGAGTTAACACACAGGTTTGCCATCAGTTACACTTCCCACACGCCATTCAAAAATGGAACAGGGATGGGGATTAAATGACTGAGGCAGCAGAAATACCGTATTTGGAACTAAATATAAGTAATGGATTTGTTTTCTGCTCTCAGGTATGATATTTCATATTAAATACTGTCTACTCAGCAACAATGGATAGTTGATTTTTTTCCAAAGAAGTACCTGAATGTCACCACTTTACAGAAGAAGAAGTGGCAAAATATTTATCCTCTCTGTCGCAATTTTCTTTTTGATTAATACAGACTACATTGCAATGGCAGATGAATTATACATCAAATTATATAGTGCATGATTTGAATCAATGAAATAAACATATGCCATCGAATAAGATTATTCTACAGTACTAGAGGGAGGTGTCAGCATGTATCTATATCAGAGGAATGACTATATATATGTATATTACAGGGATTGGTCTGCATCGTACACTAATTTACAGGTACAACTAGAGTGAGCAGTATACAGAGAACATAACTGGAATTTTCAATAAAAGCTATGGCGCTTTAATACAAACACTAGATGTAAGAGGTAGATGACAGCCCATTTGTTTACCTTAAACAAAGATGAAACATTTCAGAATCATTGCATTAAATATAGGATGTCTGTACTAAGAGATGTCAGACGCATTCTCTATGATGTTTCGTTACATATGAGTGATGTCGTTTCTGCAATGTATAGCTCGAATCAGGCCAAATAAATATTGCTCTCCACATGTTTCGTACTACGCCCTGTGTCGACGAAAAGCGTCGGTTTGTTTCCTGTTACGAACAAAATGATTTTTCATTGCGGAATTTTGTGAACACATTCGATAGAGCAATTTCAAGCAAGAGAGCACTAAATGAACTCTTCACTTTAACAGTGTGATTGTTATCTAACAAGAGGCTACAAAATACCTTCTATTTTTAAAAATATCTCGGCATTTTATCTTTAGCAGAATGCTGAACGTTACTACATGACTGTGGAATGCCATGACACTTGGATTTATTTAATTTAAACCGTTTCTAAATGTCTACTGCAACACTGTAGTGTAGGACCCATCTTCAGCAGGTATGTTTTGATTGGGGCAACCATATTAGGTCACAAATAATACTAATTCAGATGAGAATATCTGGAAGAAACATGTGGCAGACTTATTGGGTCATAAATTATGGTCATCAAGATAAGGGTGACAAAAGAAAGGGGACCAACAGCTAAAAAAAAAAAAAATGGCTCTGAGCACTATGGGACTCAACTGCTGTGGTCATAAGTCCCCTAGAACTTAGAACTACTTAAACCTAACTAACCTAAGGACATCACACACATCCATGCCCGAGGCAGGATTCGAACCTGCGACCGTAGCGGTCGTGCGGTTCCAGACTGTAGTGCCTTTAACCGCTCGGCCACTCCGGCCGGCCCAACAGCTCATTTGATTTCTGCTTCTAGAGGGGAGGGAATGGGGCGTGGGGGGGGGGGGGGGGAGGGTGACAGGTGCAGTTTGTTTAGATAAGGGTCACAAATCATTGGATCCTTTCTCTCTTTGCCACATTACAAATGTACACTCGCACACATTTTACATTGTTAATATATACTTGTCTTGATTGCCAGTCCATCACTACTGAGTGAGGTAGCACAGTGATTAGCATACTGTACTGACATCTGGGCAGATGACAGTTCAAGCACCCATCTGCCAGTCATGATTTCGGTTTCCTGTGGGTTCCCGAAACAGCAGAAGACAAATGTGCGGACGGTTCCTTTGAACGGTCATGTTCAGTTTCCTCCTGTTCCCTTCGCGAATGCAAGCTTTTGATCTGTCTCTAATATGTCGACAGAACGTTAAACACTAATCTTCCTTCCTTCAATCACCTAGTTAAGTCTCTTTGGACATTTGACTCGCATGAATCACGAATGACCCAAAAGCCGCAGGTAGAGGGAAGGGCTCCACGAATAAGTGGATCGCATTAGCGAAGTCGCATCTGGAACAACTGGAGGTCCAATTAGAGAAAACACAAAACTACCTTTGTTTCCGGTAAGTTCCAGGAAGTTTTCTTAATGTCAGTTACCGCTAAGAAGACCACAGGAACCAAGTGGACGAAGCACAACAAGCTGCCTCACAGCCAGGTAATGAAGCAGTACTGGAAAAAAGAAAGAAATTAAATTGTTATCGGAGTAGATACGAAACCTATGGGCCTCAATAGGCCAAAACGACGACGAAGAAGAAAATATGGTTTCTAATTATAATGGGTTACTGAGAGGGCATGCTAAGAAAAATAGAAAGGAGAACGAAAGGAAAAAAAAAAAAGACAATTGTTACATTAATATGTAGAACAGGTGAGAAGTTAAATAATCCCAATGGTTAGAACACCACATACATTTCCCAATGAACACTACCTTTATTACTCTTGTGGATCCTAATCCAAGTCGACAGTGTATTGGTGTTTTTCTCATTTCAAAACGCGTAATAAGAAATGTGTGTCTAGCGTAGAATTCAAATGCTGTTAGTCAGAATCACACAGGAAAAACAAAGAGACAAAGCCACCACAGAGTACTGAAAAGTATTTCCGGTATCAGAAGGTACGTAGGTAAAAAGTCAGTCTCCTGTTAGGTCATCGCTGAAACCGAATAAGTGAATTTTTGCGGATCAAGCGGGATCTCGTGAAACGGGCTCGATCAGATCTCCGTTTTTCGTATAGGGAATGTTCACTGGACAGAAAGCAGAGGGGCAACGATAGAGGTTAAAGGGAAGAGGAGGATGATCCCTCTGCGACAACGGGACAACGGGACAACAAATTGCACCATCGCGGTAAAATAATAATAAAAAGAGAGCAACAAAGCGACGGCACTGTAGCTAACGACTGGGACGTTGTAACGGGACGACGCTGAGCCGGATAAATGAATATTCACGAAACGAGCGGCAGCGCGCCACATAAATTGCATTATCAGAGGCGGCAGCGGCGGCGCAATAACTCAGTTTGGCAATGTCCGCCGCGCAGCGCCCATTCATATTCATCCGGGAGGGCCCGCGACAGGTGGACAGGGCGGCGAGCAGGGTCGCCGGGAAGTTGGCAGCACTGGTCGGGCCGTCCCCTCAGTGCTCCGTCCTGGGCGGTGTTAAATCCCGACCCTCCACGTCACGCCTGGTGTAACACTCCAGCAGGGGAAAAGCGGAATGCCGCTTTGAGCTGTCCAGCTATACGATCCACCAACACGACGCGAGGCCGAGGGTTCTCAACAGCAACTCGCCACTGCGAATATTCCGTTAGAACGACCACTGAGGTAAAATCACAAGTGCCTATGTCAGTGATACAATAATCCTTGTTCCCGAAGCACAACCGGTTTAATTATGGAACCTCCTTAATGAAAGCTTTAATATTTCCCTCTCGTTCTAAAACAGTGTTTTGAATAGTTTAGATTTCCCCCTTTCCTCTTTCCTGTTAGGATTCGTTTGAAATGAGTCATTAGTTACCATTTCGTGCTTAACTCAGTATTACAGTAATTACAACAATTTTGTTACGTAGTTTTTGAGATTACTGTTTTTAATAACATTTCTGGGTTCTGTTACAATTTTTTCCACATTTGTTATCAGTTATGTTCCAATGTCTTTCCTCCACTCTCACAAATATCTAAGGAAATTTATTTTTCACTGTCAGACCAAATCTACTTCAAGTTCCTTAGAATTCTTCAAGGACATACATTGGGAAAAGTGAACCGTTAGTACAATATCTTGGTGCATCAAAACGTGTAATAATCATTATAGAAGATGATATTCCGGAGCCTAAACGCACCTGTATGACATGTATCAGTTTCACGCGTCCGCAGCTCGTGGTCGTGCGGTAGCGTTCTCGCTTCCCGCGCCCCAGTTCCCGGGTTCGATTCCCGGCGGGGTCAGGGATTTTCTCTGCCTCGTGATGACTAGGTGTTGTGTGATGTCCTTAGGTTAGTTAGGTTCAAGTAGTTCTAAGTTCTAGGGGACTGATGACCATAGATGTTTAAGTCCCATAGTGCTCAGAGCCATTTGAACCAGTTTCACGTCAGTATTGCTGTATTGCCATTGTTATGAATACGTCCGTTCGTTGTCCAAGTGAATTAGTGATCGATATACAAAAAAGGCGTTTTTTCAGTATTTGTCAACACTCCCATTAGATGTAAATCAATGGCGAAAACTTCAGAATTTCTAAAATCATTGGGGGTATTGGCAACTAAACAGATATTGAAGGTTGTGTGTAGAATCTACAAAATCTCCTAGTCATGCCATCAGGCTATCGTCAAAGTACGGTCCACACAATTCCGAAGATACTAAGAGTAAGTAAGAGTGAGAACAATTGCTACATCAGTCCAACAGCTCATGCACCCAACTTAGTGAAGAGAATAAAGCCAGTAGTGGAAAAGGAAAACGGGGATATGCTAGATAGTGATCAGCTTAGCTGTCAGAAAGGTAAGGGCACCGGGGTTGCATTTCTGACGTTGCGCTTGATAGTGGTAGCAAGACTTAAGAAATAATGCAACATGTAGGTAATTCTCGGGAAAAGTAGGTAGGCTTGTAAGCTACGCTGTAAGTAAGGTATTACAAACATGAGTGGAAAACTATTCCTTTTCTAGTGAAACTGCCTTCTGTGGTATTCAGTACTGCAGTACCTACAGCCTTAGAAAATCTCTAAAACTCACCATCATTCCTCAGAACTTCAGTGTCCCACTTCTTTACCCGTTGAAACTTCCGGATGATTCTCATAAACGTCAACATAAGCTTGACCCAAAATTGCGATTTTTGTCTATATATCCTCCTAGGTACAATTTGTAATATATGTTTTCGGAACTTTTGTCTCTCCGTGCTCCAATACTGCTGGGGTCTTACCGTGTATCCATGTCTTTTCCAAGCTCGAGTTCTCCTCCTACGATTTTTAAACAATGTATTTCTCCTCTCTCATTCCCAGAACCGGGTCCAAGTTATTCCTTAACGCTGTTTTCTGTATCTTCTCTCACTATATTTCACCATGTTTATTAGATTTTCAACCCCTGACACCGAATTACACCTTCAGTATCCTCATACATACCCTCTATATCTTTATCTTCTGAGATGTCAGGATGTATAACTGAAATATAATTGTTGGTGTTGGTTCACTGGCGATTCTAATGAGAACAATTCTGTCACTCCACTGTTAACATTAACCATTCATTTTCCTTACGTTTTTGTTCATGTCGGATCTTATTCCCATTTTGCTATTTCTGTTGCTGGTGATATTAAGCCATAACTGAATTGCCAAAAGTCCTTCGTGGCCCCCCTCTCCCTCCCCCCCCCCCCCCCTCAGTATCTGGTGTAGTTGGACGGGCTCATGGAAGAGTACTGGACGCCTTAAAGAGGGCACCTTGCAGCAATACCCTGTCACAAACACTGTGCCGTGACATCTACTGGGTGGCGGTACATGCCTGCCAGCCAGTGCCCAGCTAGTTATATAAAAATACGGACACTTTGGCACAGGGTAGCGTGACATCTGCGGTACCAACACACAACGCACCCTACTTTGAAATGTATGAAAGATGGCTATGCGGCCAGCTAGGTCATTGAATTTGCGACACATCAAGTGGGCATCCGGTAAAGCATTGGTTTCCGCTGTGATGCCTCTCTGATTCACTGCCATCTTGACAGAATCGCCGACCAGTCTGTCTGGCCGACTCCGGATGTGCTGAGGGTCGAACTGAGACACTCTTATTAACCAAACCAGCTGTCTGGCACTTGGTAGACCATGTCCGTCTGCTGCATCAGCTATGACATATTTCAGCAACAGGCTGTGAATGGCGACCACACAAGGTTGTGCCATGTTTGGCTGTGCTTATGTAGTAGGTTCCAGTGACCTCCTGCAACCTTTTGACGATACCTTTTTGACGACTCCTTTTGATGCCCTCCTTCCAAAACAGCCAGAAACGAGGTTGACCTAGCCATATGAATAATTGGAGTGTAAGGGTCATGGTTTGGGGCCAATATGGTTGAAGGATGACGAAGAATTGTCAACGGTGGTGAAGCCCAATCATGCCCTCTGGGAGCGTTATATAACAGCATTACCGAGTTATACAGGGTGTTACAAAAAGGTACGGCCAAACTTTCAGGAAACATTCCTCACATGCAAAGAAAGAAAATATGTTATGTGGACATGTGTCCGGAAACGCTTACTTTCCATTTTAGACCTCATTTTATTACTTCCCTTCAAATCACATTAATCATGGAATGGAAACATACAGCAACAGATCGTACCAACGTGACTTCAAACACTTTGTTACAGGAAATGTTCAAAATGTCCTCCGTTAGCGAGAATACATGAATCCACCCTCCGTGGCATGGAATCCCTGATGCGCTGATGCAGCCCTGGAGAATGGCGTCTTGTATCACAGCCGTCCACAATACGAGCACGAAGAGTCTCTACATTTGGTACCGGGGTTGCGTAGACAAGAGCTTTCACATGTCCCCATAAATGAAAGTCAAGAGGATTGAGGTCAGGAGAGCGTGGAGGCCATGGAATTGGTCCGCCTCTACCAATCCATCGGTCACCGAATCTGTTGTTGAGAAGCGTACGAACATGTGCAGGAGCTCCATCGTGCATGAACCACATGTTGTGTCGTACTTGTAAAGGCACATGTTCTAGCAGCACAGGTAGAGTATCCCGTATGAAATCATGATAACTGGCGGTGAATCGAGGAAGTACAGTACATACTGACGAAAATAAAATGAGCTCTAACATGGAAATTAAGCGTTTCCGGACACATGTCCACATAACATCTTATTTGTGTGTGAGGGATGTTTCCTGAAAGTTTGGCGGTACCTTTTGGTAACACCCTGTGTGTTTAGTACTTCAGGCTGTATAATCTAGCCATCTTCTATGTAGCAGGTGCGAGAGCAGTTGGAGAAGCACAGGGACTTGGTACTTGCTTACTTGTCTTCCTCAGCAATCTCTAAGGGCGTTGCTTGCCCCCTGTTGTCATTCATAAGGTCGACGACTTCTCTTTACTGGGGCACGCACGTAGACATCAGAATGGGAGTGCAAGTAAGCTCCCAGCCACATGTGCAGGTGCTGATGTAGGGTTACAGTACGGCCTCTCCACCAGAGGAAGGCTGCGTACGCTGTTGCGTGCTCACAGATGCACGTCGGGGCAGTAGCAGCTTGCCTAACCCCTAGTTACAGCGACTGGTTGAGGCTACGGTCTCGCAGGCGTGTTTTTCGCTCACGTTTGTATCGGAATTCACTCTACACGCCAATCACTCTCTGTGCTGGCCACAAGGGTGCTTCCGTCAGTCAGCGTGAAGCCCAGGCAAATCCCATCAGTAGTGCGTTGGTGCAAGCTGCAGCATCATTTACTCTGTGCAGTTAGTATCAATTATGAGAGGAATTTCATTAAATAAGATGAAACGTCCTCTTAGAAAAATTATACATGACTGCGCTTAAACTGACACACAATATTTTTTTAGCGCAACGCAATCTGATTTTCAATAATCTCTACAAAAGAATGGCCCTGACTAACATTAACCTGTACCTTTCACAAATCACTTACCTCACAAAAATCTTCGTTACTCGAACTACTGCAATACAGCGAGCGCCACTACTGCCAACTTAATAAAAGATTCAAACTACTGAAGGCACTAACTACTGATAGGCATAGTTAGCAAAAGAAAGATTTTGATAGAGAACAAACAATGTATTTACCTTAATAGTGTTCAAACAAAAGTGATTATATATATATATATATATATATATATATATATCAGTTCATGATATCCAGTCTTACAAATTTACTGTCTCTGTCCAGATCATCCGCTCTTAAAATTCTGCCATCTCTCTCCCCACATCCACCACTGCTGGCGGCTCACCTCCAACTGCGCAACGCTACGCGCTGTTAACAGCCAACTGCCGAACACTACAATAGCGACTATTGCAACAACAATGCCAACCAGCCACAGACTGCACACAGCACAGCCAGTGATTTTCATACAGAACGCTACGTGGCGTTACCAATATAAAAAACCTAGACAGCCTACTTACAAACAATGCCGTCCTTGCATTATATACCGCGTTAATTGTCCACAACCATCAGATAATGTACAGAAACGGTGCAATTTTTAATGTATAAACGTTCTCATAAAGAGTTTCACCACTAACCCTATATATAGATCGAAAATTAACTAAACTTTGCTCGTGTTTTCTTATATTACAGTACAGATAGCAGAACAGTGCAACACATCGTAAATGAAAACATCTCCAATAAATGGCACAGCACATAGGAAACGTACTTGAAAATGCGAAGAATTTCTTTAAAATCATCGTGAAAAATATAAATAAAAAGGAAACCCACAGGCTTTCTGCAAGTATTTCTAATGGAACAAATACAATTTACAGGAATCTAGTGAGTGGGAATACGATGTGCTCTCTACTTTTCGAGTTTCTTCTCAGCCGATCTACAATTGCTGGCATCATTAGAGACACATGCACGATCACATGGCAGATGCTAGAAGAGCACTACATGAAACCACCGACCACACAAGAGTGAAAGAGTATCAGTGACCAGTATGAGAAGAAAATAAATTCACTCAATCCATAGGAGAGTAACATATAAGCATCGTTAAAACATGAGATCAGGCAGAGAATATTATAATTACAACAACATACTTTTCTACTGTACTAATGACCATATAAAACAGCAATTGTTCAGATTCATAGACGTAGGGCATTTGGTCACGAAGGAAACTAATGTATTCAAAGCAACTGAGTTAAGTAAAAAAATTTACAGCCAAAATTTGAATGTACCAGATGCAGCTCCTCTTCCACATAATCCTCGTGGACTGAGAAACCCCTTATGGGCTTGTGGCTGATGACGCTTTTCCAGTGAGCGAGAATCCTGACTAATAAGCAAATAATCTATCACAATTACGGTGTTACGTACCTGAGGCGACAAAAGTCATAGGATACCAATATGCACATATTCAGATGCTGGTAGAACCATGTACACAAGGTATAAAAGGGCAGTACATTGATAGAATTTGCGTTTTTACCGGGTGATTCATGTGAAAATGTGTGCGACGTGATTATGGCCGCACGGCGAGAATTAACAGACCTTGGGCGCAGAATGATAGTTGGAGATAGATGCATTGGGCACGGAAATCGTGAAGGAATTCGATATTCCGAGATCCAGAGTCAGTAGTGTGCCGAGAATACCAGATTTCAGGCATTACCTCCCAGCACGGCCACCGCAGTTGCTGATGGCCTTCACTTAAAGACCGAGAGCAGTGGCATTTGCGTATAGTTGTCAGTGCTATCAGACAAGCAACACTCCATCAAATAACGGCAGAAATGAATGTAGGGCGTATCCGTTAGGACACTGCTGCGAAATTGGCCGTTAATGGCCTATGGCAGCAGACTACTGACCCCAGTGGCTTTGCTAACAGCACGAAATCGCCTTCAGTGCCTGCTCTGGGCTCGTGTCTATGTTGGTTGGAAACCAGATGACTCGAAAACCCTGGCATGGTCAGGTAAATAATGATTTGAGTAGCTAAGAGCTAATGGTAAGGATCGAGTTTGGTGCAGAAGCCACGAACCAATGTACCCTAGCTGTCAGCAACACACTGTCAAGGTGCTGGTAGCTCCTTAATGGTACAGGCTATGGAATAAATTTGGTCCTCTTGTCCAAATGAACTGACCATTGTCTGTAAATGGCTATGTTCGGCTACTTGGAGGACATTCGAAGCCATTCATTGACTTCATGTTCACATACGATGTGGCTTTGCGATTGTTTTGAAGAATATTATGGAAGGGTCTAGTGAATGATTTGGTCACCCAGCTTGACCGGCATCAATCCCATCGAACATTTATAAGCCATAATCGAGAGGTCAGTTCGTGCACAAAATCCTGTACCAGCAACACTTTCACAATTACGGACGACCATAGAGGCGGCGTGGCCCAATATTTCTGCAGGGGCTTCCGACGACTTGTTGAGTCCATGTCAAGTCCAATTTCTGTACTCAGCCAGTCAAAATGAGGCCCGACACGGCATCGGTGTATACTGTGAATTTGGCATTTAATCTAATAAATGAAGAATTTTCAATCGTCCAATGTCGATATGGCAGCTGCTGTTATTCAAGCACGTTGTACACATGACAACTTTGTCAGACAGAAGCATGTCTTTAATTTTTACGATACTCTGACGTTCATAATGAAAAGTATTCCTGCATATGGGACAAAAGGTAGTGATAGCGGCAAAAGAGTGAGAGATTGTTTCGCTGATTACGTCTGTTCCCCTGAAGAATGAGTACCATGGCAAATCGTTACCCTAACATCCTCGAATGAAGGTTTTTGTTTTAGTTTAAAAATTGGGTTATTGACAACACATCTCAGCCTGCATTGTCTGTAAATATTAATGGAATACTTACTGTCAGTACTCGCCAAAATATAATTTCTGCTTATCATCCATTCCATCGCACTTTCCTCCATGAACAGCCAATGTGAATGTTCGGCACGATTGTCTCTTTTAAACTGTGTCTTTGTACTTCTCATCCTGTCTTTTGTACTGGCATAGGTGTCTCCACACTTGATAAATCAGTGGCGACTCATTGTGCAGACACGCCTAGAGGATTTTAACTTTCCACTAAACACACTGTATTGTAAAAGTTACAGTATTTAGGAAATAATGCAAGGGATATGAACAGAATTTATGAAGATCACTGGTCGCTATACTCCACTACTATATAAGTAACAGATTCTTACTTATCCTATGCTATAGTTCTCCTGGGAAGCCCACTACTCCCATGGCATATTATAAAATTTCTGCTCCTCTATAGTCGTCCATAATTGTGACAGTGTTGCTGGTGCAGGTTTTTGTGCACGAACTCACCTCTCGATTATGGCTTATAAATGTTCGATGGGGTTAATGCAGGGCAATCTGGGTGACCAAATCATTCGCTCGACCTATCCATAACGTTCTTCAAAACAAACGCAAAAAACTGAGGTCAGGTGCCACATCGTATGTGAACATGAAGTCCATGAATGGCTTCGAATGTCCTCCAACTAGCCGAACATAGCCATTTACAATCAATGATCAGTTCATTTGGACCAGAGGACCAAGTCTTTCCATACCCTGTACCGTTAAGGAGCTACCAGCACCTTATTCAGTGCGTTGTTGACAGGTAGGTTCCGTTACATATATCGCTTCATTTCTGAAGATAGTTTTGTTCGTATTTTAGGTTTAGTGAAACCAGTATCTACACACATGCAAAGCTGAAAACTGTACTCAAACACTGGTGTATCACCCATAACATTGAACTGCTGCAACGCGTTACATACTTCAGTAATAGGAAATTAGTTGGCCTTTATGAATCAGACACACAATGCCGGCCGAAGTGGCCGTGCGGTTAAAGGCGCTGCAGTCTGGAACCGCAACACCGCTACGGTCGCAGGTTCGATTCCTGCCTCTGGCATGGATGTTTGTGATGTCCTTAGGTTAGTTAGGTTTAACTAGTTCTAAGTTCTAGGGGACTAATGACCTCAGCAGTTGAGTCCCATAGTGCTCCGAGCCATTTGAACCATTTGAACACACAATGAAATCCGGTGTATCACTCATATAGGTAAGCCTCTGCTTAAATTCACAAACTCGGCGAACCATTCACTCAAGTGTCCTGCAGTGAAACATAAATCCCTAAGTTACAATATCCGTAACACATATGGTTTAGGGCTGTCGTTAGAAAATCTTTTCAAGGCTTTACAGTTTTCAAGTTATAAAAAGTTGCCCAGGTGCGAACACGACTCGCGCTCTGAGGCTTCTGTGCACATTTATGTATACATGTAGATAGTTCATCCGTCGCAGAAATCGAGAACCTCGATGATTTTTGCCTGTATTGACGTTGATTGATAGTGCAGGATATCAGTCCTGGGCTATTCCAAGGCTTTCGAGAAAGTGTCAATTTTAAGTCTGAAGTAGGACAACAAATGACAAAAGAAATATTTAGTTTCATTCAATAAAATTAACAATTTTTTGTCTTTTCCTTTACTTTTACTGTGAAACCTTGCTTCTTGCTAAACTTCATGCTTCTAGGTCAACGCGAAGGTTTTAATGAGTGCGTTTGGTAGTATTATAATATGTGACATAAATGGCCATATCTTTCGACTGAACTGCCTTAGAAGCTTAACTACTATAAACCACGAAGCGACCATACACTTCAGTGTATGACATAAATGTCAATTTCACACGTTTACACTTCCATGAAAAAGGGCGTCTTAACAGAAACATGGGCAGACAGACAGCCAAACAAAGAAAGGTCTTATGTGATAATTACAAATTAACAATATTCGTGTTTTTTATTTATTTTTAGTGTGAAAGCTTACGTAAAATCTCACGATTTTTGGTCAACGGGAACTTCACTATACGTTCTGATGCGAGAGTTTGGGAGTATTGAAATATGTACCGTAAATTCCCATATCTTCTGACTGCATTGGTTTAGTAGCTTGCGTGTACTACAACACCAACGGATCATAGACGTTAACATGTGACACAAAATTCAACTTGACACGTCGGACGGTACTTTGGAAGGTGGGGTCCTAACACATGGATGGACATGCAGTTCGTTGAACAGCAAATCACAAAACATTTTTTTCATGTGACGTAATTATAATTAAGAATTTTAGTAGTTTTCCCTTTAGTTTCACTGTATAACGTTTCTCCTTGCCAAAATTCTTGATTCCAACGGGAAGTACCTCACAGGGTTTGATGACTGAGTTTGCAAGTATCAAAATGTTTGACATTAATGGCCGTGTCTTTTGATTCCACTGACTTTTTTACTTGGCCAGGGGAGGAAACCTTGGCATGTAACATAAATTTCAACTAGATTTGTCCATCCTTTTCTAAGAAATAGGGTTTTTAACACCCGGACGGAAAGAAAGACAGACAAATGGACAAAAAGTTACCCTATAAGGGTTCCGTTTTCACCGATTGATGTAATGAACCCTAAAAAAGTTAAAGTATGTATTAAATATATTTATATATTTTAATATTCAACTGTTTTGTTCGATGTTTGAACTATAGATGTATTTTATATTACATGACACTAAATCCTTTCGGGGGTGTCGAAAAAGACATGAGCGGTGTACATACAGATTTTTGGGTAGATGTTTACAAAAACAAAATGTTAATACAACGGGAGTGTTAGCAAAAGGTTATACGTTGAAGCATCAAACCGATATTTATCAAACTTTTTTATAACATAGTGGATATTAAATGCTTAAACTTTTGTTCTCTCGCGAACGTCTTCCTGAAGAGTCGGGCTCACTGACAAGGAAACATCCTTGTATTTGTCCTGGCGTGGAAGGAAATAGTCCCTGGATATTATCGCGAGGAATTTTTGGTCACGCTTGAAACACACGGAGGGTCTGTTCCCATTGCGTGCCAAATATGTTCTGAGGAGGACATTACAGGACACTGGGCAGATCAGTCAAGGAGCTAAACTTTTCTCAAAGCATTTGTGGCGCGAGCTGCAGTGTGGCGTCATGCACTATCCGCCTCTGATTTGCCATTTACTCTTTGTATAACGCGTGTCCGGATTTCAATTGTTGCTATCAGCCTCTTCAGCAGACACAGTGGAAAACTGCCATGTTCTTCTGGAAGGACTTGTACGTACTCCTCCTGTGGCCCGATTCCATCTGTTCACCACTCACTCTGCAGGCACTGCACTGTCTGTGCGACCTGCTGATATTATGCTTCCGTGTCCCTCAAGTATTAATTTGATCTTTCTGAAAGTGAGAAAGGTGACGATAAGCTACACATGCATATCCTCTGGGCATATTGTTTTACGATCTCCACTTTAAAAGCTTCAGTAACGTCATACATACACAATGTCTGTTATGTACTCACTCAAGTCTTTGTCTGTGGAAATGTTTGTTATCCACAGCGAAAATATTGTAAATAAGCTACAAAAAATGCAATTTTAATGAAAGTATCCCACATACCGAACCGAGGACCAACCAATAGGACATTCGTGTGTTTCCTGGAAACCGTCTCAAATGGTTAACTATGTCATTTTATGTTCGTAACATGCATTCTTTCTTCATGAATTTGAGTATTAAAAAAAAGAAAATGAGATCAAATTCAAATAATTTGAAAGCGCTCTGAAACGCTACACTTAAGTTATGTGATGCCTGTATCGTCACCGGCTAACACACTGTTCCTACTGTCATACGCAGTGATATCTCGTTTTAGGAGCAACGCTTCGGAAAGTGGGAAGCCGCGCGTTCTCAGGCGCTTTGTCGCGGTCCGCGCGGCTTATTCCCCCCCCCCCCCCCCCACCCCCCCCCAACCCTCCCCCTGCCGATGGAGGTTCGAGTCCTCCCTTTGGCACGGGTGTGTGTCTGTGTGTTGTCCATAGCATAAGTCAGTTTAAGTAAGATGAAGTAGTGTGTAAGCTTAGGGACCGATGACCTAAGCAGTTTGGTCCCATGAGATATTACCACAAATTTACAAAATTCGGAAAATGGGTTTACAAATGGTGTGCAGCACCACATTGTACAAATACATCTATAAAAACTTCTGAAAAAATAGTTTCTGAGGCTTCCTAACAATGAGAAGATGCGTAAAATGTGGTTCTAACTCGCCCGTAGACATCCAAGTGAGATAGCGGCTTATTTCTTTGTGGATCTTGAACAAGGTGTCGTTTGCTGTGTAATACGTAACTTGTTGGAATTTTAACGCAAGTCCTCATTCAGAACAAGTTTTATTGTTCTTTTTCCTACCAGTTTTCTTCGTTTAACACTTTTGACTTCCTAAGTTTACTTTACTCGTGATACAGTATAGTAAAAGTTTTCAATCCTGTTTCCCATTACATTTAAAGATCTATTTCTATTTATTGGCATCATTTTACAACTGATCAATGTTAAATGGATCACATAGTATTAACACACTAGACTTCATGCCTAATGTACCTACTATTATGGAGACTGTGAGAAACCTTTTAACAATTTCCGACGCATAATTCTTCCCAAACAAGTCGCTGAAGACACTTTACATCTTTCAACTGTCTTCATTAAGCCCATTGTAAAGCTGTATGATTTTTAAAAAGAGAAAAACTGAACATTGTCTGAAACCTACGACGAAATGTAATAAGACGACCGCATTACGATGAAATGAAAGTTGGTCCTCCTTAAGCACTTTTAAATTATACTTGTTCATCAGCAGTTAAGTATGCAGTTGAACAACAGGTACTTTAAGGTTCTGCTACATCAACTGCATTTTTTACAGACATAATTTTCATTGGCTTAAATCAATAACCTGAAGGAACAGAAAAACTCCAATGCGTAAAGCTCTTGCAGGCAAACAAGATGATGCTCTGGCAGTTCCCCACTAGTGTTATTACGATGTCTGAAAAGGTGAAAACTGAGAAAAGAGGTACCTGGAAAACAGTAGTAGTTCTGGCACCAACTACAGTAAGTAACAAGAAGAATTATCTTATGAAGTAAAATGTTTGTTGTGCAGGATTTCACAATTTGCCCTGGAAAAACTTTTCAGCATGGTCCGAGTTAATATCCATTTCCAGATTCCCTCAGCTCTGGCACAATTCTGCGACTTATTTATGTGTCACAGTCTTCAGTCCCAATTGCCATGGAATGGAGTTTTCAGGTCTCTTATTTCCGGAACATAAAAATCTCGGTTGTTGTTGAAGACCGAAGAGGCCAAGAACGCTTCAGTTTTCGGAAGATTTCCACTATTACCCGTCATAAAGTTCCTTTTCATTATTGCTTAAAGGCTACAAATGCGTTTTCCATTGCTAATTAACCAAAATTTTTGCAGAAAAGTCACGGGAAAGCACTAGCAATTTCGGTCAACACTCCTGTAACACACGTATAGCTTCGTCTTACTTCTAGCCTGTGACGCCACCAGAGCTTTAGCAGATAAAAGAGCGTTTTCAATGGAATCTTGAATCTTAATGATCCTTAACCTTCAATTACATAAAAGTAACATGTTTTTTGTGAGAATGCTCCATGGATGCTATAATCATTCAGAACAACAATAATCGGAATCATATTTTTAACAAAGGTAAATAGCCATTTACTTACGACTAGGGGGTAGATCATCCCATAGAATTCAAATAATGATCAGCCGAAATGGGTGTTAATGTATAAGAGTACACATTTAGGTATAACTAAGAAGTAGGTACTCGTACAACTACAACTACGAAGATACAACTACGACGTTGTGAATTTCTGATTGTTCATTCTTATACCCGTCAGTCTTACACGACCTTTTTCATGCCAGCACGGCTCGGTGTGGTGCCCGACATAGGTGGGGACATGCAGAGAGGTCGCAGCACCTGCGGGTCCTCTGAGAGGCTGCCCCAAGTGCCCGCAGCGGCCCACACAATAGCGCTTTGTCCTCGCAAGGACACCGCACCGCACCTCCGCTGCTGTCACGCTAGCAACTGCCCTCAGAATACCTATGCCCAGCAGGTCCACAATGACTCACTTGTTGATCGCAGTCCTGCCAAACGGATCTCATATGTTATTATAAGTGGTTTCTTCAATGAGTATGGCATTTTACATCACGGCAAAGTCAATAGTAAAAGGATCGCAGAAGTGACTAGGGAGAGGGAGATTTTAGGTATCCCTGCAGAATCAGTACTGGGACCAGTTTTCTTTACCTGCATGTAAATAACATACCATTCGTATTCTCTTATCGCAAATATGATGTATAAGAACAGTCAGCAAAAAACCTGTCAGTAAAGATATCCAAGGTAATTACACTACTGGTCACTAAAACTGCTACACCAAGAAGTAATGCAGATGGTAAACGGGTATTCATTGGACAAATATATTATACTAGAACTGACATGTGATTATATTTTCACGCGATTATGGTGCGTAGATCCTGAGAAATCAGTACCCAGAACAACCACCTCTGGCCGTAATAACGGCCTTTATACGCCTGGGCATTGAGTCAAACAGAGCTTGGATGGCGTGTACAGGTACAGCTGCCCATACAGCTTCATCACGATACCACAGTTCATCAAGAGTAGTGACTGGCGTATTGTGACCAGCCAGTTGCTCTGCCACAGTTGACCAGACATTTTCCATTGGTGAGAGATCTGGAGAATGTGCTGGCCAGGGCAGCTGTCGAACATTTTCTGTGTCCAGAAAGGCCCGTACAGAAGCTACAACATGCGGTGGTGCATTATCCTGCTGAAATGTAGGGTTTCGCAGGGATCGAATGAAGGGTAGAGCCACGGGTCGTAACACATCTGAAATGTAACGTCCACTGTTTAAAGTGCCGTCAAAGCGAAAAAGAGGTGACTGAGACATGTAACCAAAGGCACCCTATAACCATCACGCCGGGTGATACGCCAGTATGGCGATGACGAATACACGCTTCCAATATGCGTTCACCGCGATGTCGCCAAACACGGATGCGACCATCATGGTGCTGTAAACAGAACCTAGATTCATCCGAAAAAATGACGTTTTGCCATTCGTGCACCCAGGTTCGTCGTTGAGTACACCATCGCAGCCGCTACTGTCTGTGACGCAGCGTCAAGGGTAACCGCAGCCATGGTCTACGAGCTGATAGTCCATGCTGCTGCAAACTTTCGTACAGATGGTTGTTGTCTTGCAAACGTGCCTGTGGCTGCACGATCCGTTACAGCCATGCGGGTAAGATGCCTGTCATCTCGACTGCCGGTGATACGAGGCTGTTGGGATCCAGCACGGCATTCCGTATTACCCTCCTTAGCCCACCGATACCATTTCTGCTAACAGTCATTGGATCTCGACCAATGCGAGCAGCAATGTCGCGATACGATAAACTGCAATCGTGATAGGCTACAATCCGACCTTTATCAAAGGCGGAAACGTGATGGTACGCATTTCTCCTCCTTACACGAGGCATCACAACAACGTTTCACCAGGCAACGCCGGTCAACTGCTGTTTTTGTATGAGAAATCGGTTGGAAACTTTTCTCATGTCAAGACGTTGTAGGTGTCGCCACCGGCGCCAACCTTGTGTGAATGTTCTGAAAAGCTAATAATTTGCATATCACAGCATCTTCTTCTTGTCGGTTAAATTTCACGTTTGTAGCACGTCATCTTTGTGGTGTAGCAATTTTAATGGCCAGTAGTGTGCTACTGCTGCCTCAGCGAAATACAACTGAAGCCGATCTTTTCCTATGACTAACTGCTGTTTAAGTGTCTTGTCAGTCATCAGTTCACGTTAGCACGAATCCCTTTCGCTCTCCATTTCCTGATCTGGAAAATGGTTACATGTCTTCACATCTCACAAAACCAAAGAGCTTTTCTCCGAACACTTGTCTGGAAACTGTTACAGGGCGTAGTATTGGATATTTTCGACTACTGTCATGTCCTGTAACATTACCCCAATTGTGCCTTTCTTTGATGTAGTCTTAAATTCGTGCCTGAGATACACAATCTACAAATTCGGCCATG
Organism: Schistocerca americana; assembly: GCF_021461395.2. Classification (NCBI taxonomy): domain Eukaryota; kingdom Metazoa; phylum Arthropoda; class Insecta; order Orthoptera; family Acrididae; genus Schistocerca; species Schistocerca americana. The sequence continues at coordinate 693,685,040 of NC_060122.1, forward strand.
ACTTCTTTAATTCCTGTGGAAATCTATCACGCTTGCATAAAATATGAAGACGCCTTTATCATGCACGGTGTTTCCTTCTTAGTACTATCTGTAAACACACGCTCGCATACTTGCCCTCAAATGCAGCATTTACCCGTTAGCAACACCCACATGGCACATGATTATTGCAACATCCATTTTAATGAAAACAATAAAGTTGGAAAGAAAGTAATTTAAAGCGTTAATTATTTCGAAAGTACTCGCTATAACTCGTGAGAGAAGACTATCAGTGCCGTCGTGGAAAAACGTTTGTGGCTGCCTACGGAACCCCGACGTCCGAAGCAAATCGACGGTTATGAATGTCTTTGTGAAGGGCTCCACAAATGTGGAAATCGCATGGGGAGAGATAGGGACTATATGCAGGATTTGTAAGGGCTTCGCAGCGAAACCTCTGCAGCATAGTCAAAACAACTTTGGCAACATGTGTGCCTGCCCAGTACGCTGCAGAAGTTTCGTTAGGAAGCCATTATACATCCTCCATTCATTCTGTCCTAATCTCTCTACATGCGATTTCCATATTTTTGGAGAACTGAAGTAAGACATTCCTGATGATCGATTTGCCTGGCTGCAATCATGTTTCCGTAGGCAGCCGTAAACATTATTCCATGAAGGCACTGACCGTCTTGTTTCAGTGTGAGATAAATGTATTACCATTTACGGTGACTACTTTTGAAATAACGAACACTTAAAAGCGGTGTCTTGCTTATTTTACTTTTCTATGGGAATTGTGGTAAGATTCCTCAACAAATAAATTTATTGAATAGACGATAATTATTTAATTCAAACTCTTCTCTATCAACTATTCAGGATAAGGCAACCAACTTTAACCATACCATGTGGAATTTTATTCATGACTCGCAGTGAGCCATGACTTCCTCTCATTCGGAGGGGAAGAGTTTGAGTTAGTTATACGGGGTTCCGTAAGCGCAATGGTCGCAACGGACCTGCGAGAACAAACTCGGCTGCTACACAGAAAAGCAGGAGATCCGCACGACCCTACGGAGACCAACTAAGCAACGCATTTACTGATTAGCTGATCTGTGTATCATAAGGGTCAATGGGGGGTTGCAAGATGCTCTTATGTGCGAGGGGAGTTTCACTGAATTGACGAATGCAGACTGATGTTAGCATGACTTCTTTATTGCAAAAAGAGCGTAAACGAGAACTTGCACGAATACTAAGAAAACAAGGTCGTTATTTCCGCTTATGCAGATATTATTGAACAAAATTTTGCGGGAGGAAGGAAACACTGATTTAGCAGTCTGCCCTCTTCATGATGGCGAAAAACAAGAGGAGTGGCGGGAAGAGGAATAAGGGTTATGGTCGTTGTGATTAAACAGATACGCTACCATTTTCATAGGAGAGTGGAATTACCATCATGCCCTCTGCACTACCGTAGACCAGAGTAAGGGATAAATGCCAGAATAAGAAAGTGCCGAAGAAGACTCCCCACCGGAAACCAAGTAACTCACATGAATATCCATCATAGCAACACTCGTTTAAGCAAAGGAAACAAAATCACTGGAAGGTAAGAAGGTGCTATGGTATTAGCGGTACGTAATACCAACCACGCTCTATGTGATCGCATGTTCTAGCACTGAGGACCGTGAGTCTATTTCACGAAGTTACGGTCTAGAAACTTGAATCCACACGCGTATCGCAAGAAGGGATGCTGAAGGCGGTACTGTAACTCTGAGGACAGCAGTCTTGACCCTGATATGGCCCATAATTGACCTCGCCCTCGTAACAGACAAAGGTCAGACGCCAAGTCAAACATTACTCACAAATTTGTGAAATGAAGTTTATGAGAAACGAAAAGGAAGCAGTGCTCTCTCACTAAAGAATCCCTAGTGCTCTAAGTGCATTATAAGCAACTAAGTTGGTATTCGCTGAGTACACACGAGATTATCGATATCAGGATCGCCACCTAAAGCCGCCACCGGCTAGCTAGAATTGGACAGAGCTGACCGAGGTTCCACGTCTCCAAAAGATAACTGGGAGCGTTGGGTCGCGAGAACCGACGTGCCCCTAACCCGGCCAAACCGAGGCCACTGGATTGCCGCGAAACACGATGCCATTATGGTTAGCCACAGGATCACCGGAAAATGGCTCGCGATTAATCAGAAGACGGTAACAGCTTCTTCAAGGAGTCTACTTTGCAGCGTGAGAATGGAGTAAGAAGTTAAGTTTCAGGGTTGGTACTGCAACTTGGGAGACTAGGAAGGGGCACAACTTTGTCCATTACGTAGCATTAAAACTGATCCCACATGCACCCTACAGCAACGATCAACAAAGCAAAAGGGAGACCATGATGACCACTCCAGGGAGAGTGCTAAATTGGGTTCACAAAGTAACGAAATATGTCCTGCACCCATCCTCTCTCACTGACCAGCGTAATATTGAATGAATGAATGAATGACTGAAAATAACCTGTGTTGTCCCATTGAGGACAAATGCCTGCTACAAGTAGGAGACTCACGCGGTGAGCTAGTCCACGTAAGAGGGTACCGCACTTAATGCACTTTGCGTGTTAAGCTCCTGGAGCATTGATTGCAGTTCCCTTGCAGTTTTGGCAAAGAGGACTATGCCATCAGCGAACTTCAAATTTTTTAGTATCTTGCCATTGAGCCACATTCCGTCTTTCTTACTCCATTTTAGTATCTTGAATACGTTCTCCTGTATGCAGATAAATAGTTTTAGGGAAATGAGATACCCTTGTCTAATTTCACTTTTCACCCGATAAGGTTAGCCTGTCTTTACGGTTTTAACTCTAGCGACGCTGTGGTTTTGAACGTTTCTTAGTAATTGAATGTAATTTGCTTCTGCTCCATGATTTATTAGTGCCTGAAGTATGTTCGGGTGTAATATTGCCATAGAAAATTGTCTAGTCATATAGGCATCAAAATGCAATTGTAAAATGACGAAAGAACTGCAAAAAGAATAAAATATGAAAGGCGTGCATAGTGAATGAGAATGAAATGCACGTCTATCACACTTTATATACGTTTTCTATCTGTCTTGTTCTTATTTGACTGCTCCTTGTACATTAACATCACTTACGTGTAAACACTAAGTGTCGTCTGTGGTATTATTTAGATTAAATTGCAGAGAAATTACACACATTCCCCTCTTATAAGTAAGCCGTAGCTCTTGAAATAATGGTAATGTTATTTTTACTTTTCGCAGACTCCTTGGATGCAACTAACTTTCAATACTCACAAAACTCAAGACGTAGTATATCAGTTTCCTACTGTCGTCTTCCACTTTCGTCTTTCTCCTTTCTCTCACTTTTATCATTAGCTATTCTAATAACAATATGGACATTCGTAGACAGCTAGGAACATTAGATTATGAAAGAGTATTTAACATGTACTTCTGTGCAAGAAAACTAGAGAAACACTTCAGGTTTCGGGTCTGGACTGCTTTATTTAGTTCAACACTTTGTTCTTTGTTGTTGTTATGACAAATGCAAAATCAACAGATCTCACAGACAAAAAGTTTGAACTGCTTCGTTAAAGGAGCAAATCACGCATACCCTAAAACAAAGAACAGGAATGAGTAATTTACACAGTAGAGCTTCCGGTTTTGGTGAGAGTTGCTTGTTTCTTAATTAATTATTTATGCCCGTTAACGGTCGATTGAGGTACACAGTAGTAGCATATCCCGAGCAAGAGCAAAGTTTGGAACTCTCTGACTTTCTCCCAACTTCTTGTCTGCAGGGAAATCCTCCGAAAGTGTCTGAAAGCTCGAAAGTAGCGTCATGGTTTCCCTTTCGAAGGCAATAGAGCAGTCAGTGAAAGTTGTAATCATCAGCACTACAAATGTTTGCACTGTGAACACTGACTTTTGAAAATGATATAGAAACACATCACTATTTTGGTGCGTAAGTTATTTCCCACAACTGTCCTACTCTCCTCATTTGAGTAGCAGGCACAGTCCTTACAGTAGGCCATCAAAGCACACAGTTTCGTTTGTAAACTGACACACCTACTAAAAGAAACCTTAATTTAATTGCCTCTGTGTTCTTTACTTTAAACTCTAGAATATCTTGCGTGTTTGTTTATTTGACAGGCACAGTTCCACGTTTTGTTAATTATGTATTGCATCACAAGAGGCGTTTGTTCTTGATTTATTATGGTTAATGGTAGTACAAATCGTTGGAGATGTCTGCGGACTATAATTGGCAACAATTGTAAATAGTTAACAGCTGCTCGTTCCTGGCCTGTAAGGGTATACACTATGTGATCATAAGTATGTGGATACCTGGCTGAAAATGAATTAGAAGTACGTGGCACCCTCCATCGATATTGCTGGAATTCAGTATGCTGTTGGCTCATCCTTAGCCTTAATGACAGCTCCCACTCTCACAGGCATACCTTCAATCACGTACTGGAAGGTTTCTAGGGAAATGGCAGCCCATTCTTCACTGAGTGCTGCACTGAGGAGGCCTGGCACGAAGTCGGCGTTCCAAAACATCCCAGAGGTGTTCTATAGGATTCAGGTCAGGACTCTGTGCAGGCCAGTTCATTGCAGAGATGTTGTTGTCGTTTAACTACTCCGCCACAGGCCGTGCGTTATGAACAGGTGCTCGATCGTGTGGAAAGATGCAGTCGCCATCCCCAAATTGCTCATCGACAGTGGGAAGCAAGAAGGTCCTTAAAATATCAATGTAGGCCTCTGCTGTCATAGTGCCACGCAAAACAACAAGGGGTGCAAGCCCTCTCCATGAAAAACACGACCACGCCATAACACCACCGCCTCCGAATTTTACTGTTGGCACTACACACGCAGTCAGATGACGTTCACCGGGCATTCACCATACCCACAGCCTGACATCGCATCGCCACATTGTGTACCGTGATTCGTCACTCCACACAACGTTTTTCCACTGTTCAATCGTTCAATGTTTACGCACTTTACTCGAAGCGAGGCAACGGTTGGCATTTACCGGGGTGATGTAGGGCTTATGAGCAGCCGCTCGACCATGAAACCCACGTTTTCTCACCTCCCATCTAACTGTCATAGTACTTGCAGTAGATCCTAGTGCAGTTTGGTATTCCTGTACGATGGCCTGGATAGATGTTTGCTATTACACATTGCGACCCTCTTCAACTGTCGGCGGTCTCTGTCAGTCAACAGACGAGATTGGCCTGTACACTTTTGTGCTGTACATGTCCCTTCACGTTTCCACTTCACTATCACATCGAAAACAGTGGACCTAGGGATGCTGAGGAGTGTGGAAATCTCGCATATAGACGTATGACACAAATGACATCCAATCACCTGAGGACGTTCGATGTCCGTGAGTTCCGTGGAGCACCCCTCTCTGCTATCTCGCAATGTCTGATGATTACTGAGGTCGCTGATATGGAGTACCTGGGAGTAGGTGGCGGCACAATGCACTTAATATATATATAACGTACGTTTTAGGGGGTGTCCGGATACTTTTGATCACACAAGTGTATCTGTAGTCCATCGGCGCACGACCATTGTGTCACGTAGGCCACACAGGAACGCACGTTGTGCTCTCCTACAGTTCTTTCAGCGTGTCCAGTCCTCAGATAGACTTACATTCTCATGCACTATATAGAACTAGTACAGAGTTGGAATTTGCTGATGAGTATAAAAATTACAGAAAAATCAAGTTTACGCGGACATTGCCTTAGGGTATCCGTGTTACTCCACATAATTGAAAACAGGTGAAACATAATGAGGTGCCAAGTTAAAAGTGGACTGTCTTCTGCTGGTCTAAGGATAATGGTTTGGGATGACACACAATCGTGCAGTGAGTCCTTTACTTTACTTTACTTGGATGGCAGGCGCAGATGTGAAAAGGTTACAATGTGCTTTATGAACAGTATACGACGATTCTCTCTTTTAGTTATCAGGTGTTGTCAACCGAACCCTAGATAGTGAACATGCGTGCCCATACGTTCCCATACCTTCCTACACTGGGTCACTGTCACATCCGAATGCTCCACGAACATGAATATCACACGATTAGACCACCCAGTCAAATGGAGACCCACAATGAGGCCCTTTCTTAGTTCCGTCAAGTACTGATGACGCTGTCTCGCTAGAGTTTGTGGCATCACCGTATTCTTTACATTGGTCACTCAACATCTGACGCTGTTCGCACCCCTTGCATACCTCATCAAACCTTGTAAGAATACTAAACACGTAGAACATTAACTCAAGCTGGTGATCATTCAACCCGTCATAGAATATAGCATCATTTACATGGCCAGCAGTGTTGCGCAGGTGTACAAAGTTACACTGACATCCGATCATGTCTTCTGGTTGCTTCATTTGTTCTCTACAAGTATAACAGACCACAACGTGCAAACGCAAGTGGCAAAAAGTGAATATCTTGACAGACTTATTTAATTTTCTCATTAATTTCGTAGTTTGCTGGCCAAATAAATTTTATTTACTGTACTAGCTTTCATCGACTCAGTACCAGTTTGGCTGGATCAGATCTGATTATAAACTCTAATTCCAAAATACGTATTGAACATAGGTTACGTATTACTTTTAAGTTTCTGATGTGGTCACAGACCAGAGTTTAATGTATATTATAGAACAAGTTAACGTTAACCGTTATGTCATCCTGTTGACTCCCGAGATAGATGTTTTAGTAACATTAGGTTAGGTTTTGTTCTCAGGCTGCGAATGTGAGTACATCCAAATCTCCCATTAAGAGTGTAATAACCCTAAGAACAATAGTCAAACGTCTGCATACAATTTATCTCCCACGAGAATTTTGGAGGGCGACATTCATAAGGCCGTTGTATGTACAACAGCAAAGCTCGCAAAAACTTTTGTTCAAATTGGGAACGAGACCGGTGATATGCAGATAGCGACTTTGAATATTAATGAAAACGTCCTGTGTCCCGAGTTCGAATACTGGCCTGGTACTCTCTGCCAGTTCGGTCAGAGGGCTGGAATTCTGTTATCCTGGAAGCAAAATTACCCATGACATGGTAAGCAACGAGGAAATAAAAACAAGACTGGCCCATCCAAAGACGGCATGACTGATTTCTGGCATTTCTGATTACGATAAGTCTCTGTTGGGACACATGTGCCTTAATGCGAGGAAGAAATCTCTGAGAGCGTACGTCTGGAACTCAGCAATATATGTTAGAGTTTCACGGACAGTGGAAACACCGGAACGTTAGGGAATCGAAGCGTCTGTGATCTTGTGCCAGAGAAGAACGTTGAAAATTAGTTAGACTGATAAAATAAAGAATGAGGAGGTTTTCCGTAGAATCGGCAAAGAAAGGAACATGTGGAAGACACTGACGAAGAGAAGGGGTAGGATGACAGGACATCCGTTGACACGTCAAGGAATAACTTGTATTCAGTGTGGCTCAAGCGGCCGCCCGGAGAGGACGTGCCGAACATCTGTCTACGGAGCGTGAGAAGTCATGTTTGTTTACATTGCGACTTGCCTAAGCGTGGTTTTCACGCATTTCGATCACGGCAAATAATCTCGGAAAGTCGACACTAAGTATCAACCTTTGTCCGCAACGTGCACTACCTAAAGACTTAGATGTGGCGCGTTTCCTCCTTGAGGAGGGGAAGATCCCGCAGTCAGAGCTTCTGGGTATGTCTCGATTCACAGTAGCACCGCTTATGTTAAAATGATTTGTCAAGCGCGTTTCAATTGCGAACAAACTGGGACTCCGTTTCCGTCACGATGACGTTGACGTCGGCTTGGTCAAAGTTGAACATGCGGGATTAGGCAGCATAACTACTCGCGTACTTGAACTACCATTCGAGGTAACTGCAGAGGACGTCAAAGCGGCATTTCAGCCGTACAACGTTGTACGTGATCATAAGGCAGAACGCTAGGCCCACTTCCGCACATACCCTGTTATTAATGGGATGGGTCAGATTACAACTGATCAGCGCAACCATGTTCCGTCTTATCTGACCGTCAGTGGATGTCGTGCCCTAATCGCGTACGACGAATAGCCGCAGACTTGTTCTGCGTGAGGAAAAGAGAGCCATATCAGATATGAATGTCTGCAGCAAATGGTCACGCAACTACCGGCTGGAGGAGAGGTTCTTCCTTCGTTCTCTCGGATTAAAAAGGGTGTAAGGCGTGCATTCATAGTTCCGCCCCTACTGGTGACTCTACACATAGAAGATTAAAGAGAGGGCTAAAAATTCAGTCTGAAAGGACACCAGTAATAAGACGCACCGATGATATTGCGATTTTCAGGAGGAAAGTGAAGAAGAATTGCAGGCTCTGTATGTTGGAATGAACCCATGGTCTAGGGGTAGCGTCTTTGAGTCATAATCAAAACGTTTCCGGTCCCGGGTTCGATCCCCGCCACTACCCAAATTTTGATAAGTAATCAGCATTGGCGGCCGAAGACGTCCGGCATAAGAAGTCAGCCTCATTCTGCCAACGGCCTTGTCAAAGAGGGCGGAGGAGCGGATAGAGGTTCAGGGCATTCTCTTGTCCTAGGGGTGGGAAATTGCCCCTAAAGGCGGAAGAATCAGCAATGATCAACGACATGAGGATGCAGAAGGCAATGGAAACCACTGCATTAAAGACGCGACACGTGTATCCACAGGACATGTGGCCTGTAATTGAAGAAATGTCATGGTGATCTCTCCATTGGCAAAAGATTCCGGAATAGTCCCCCATTCGGATCTCTGGGAGGGGACTGCCAAGGGGGAGGTTACCATGAGAAAAAGATTGAATAATCAACGAACAGATAACGTTCTACGAGTCGGGGCGTGGAATGTCAGAAGCTTGAACGTGGTAGGGAAACTAGAAAATCTGAAAAGGGAAATGCAAAGGCTCAGTCTAGATATAGTAGGGGTCAGTGAAGTGAAGTGGAAGGAAGACAAGGATTTCTGGCCAGATGAGTATCGGGTAATATCAATAGCAGCAGAAAATGGTATAACAGGTGTAGGATTCGTTATGAATAGGAAGGTAGGGCAGAGGGTGTGTTACTGTGAACAGTTCAGTGACCGGGTTATTCTAATCAGAATCGACAGCAGACCAACACCGACAACGATAGTTCAGGTATACATGTCGACGTCGCAAGCTGAAGATGAACAGATGGATAAAGTGTATGAGGATATTGAAAGGGTAATGCAGTATGTAAAGGGGGACGAAAATCTAATAGTGATGGGCGACTGGAATGCAGTTGTAGGGGAAGGAGTAGAAGAATGCGTTACAGCAGAATATGGGCATGGGACAAGGAATGAAAGAGGAGAAAGACTAATTGAGTTCTGTAACAAGTTTCAGCTAGTAATAGCGAATACCCTGTTCAAGAATCACAAGAGGAGGAGGTATACTTGGAAAAGGCCGGGAGATACGGGAAGATTTCAATTAGATTACATCATGGTCAGACAGAGATTCCGAAAACAGATACTGGATTGTAAGGCGTACCCAGGAGCAGATACAGACTCAGATCACAATATAGTAGTGATGAAGAGTAGGCTGAAGTTCAAGACATTAGTCAGGAAGAATCAATACGCAAAGAAGTGGGATACGGAAGTACTAAGGAATGACGAGATACGTTTGAAGTTCTCTAACGCTATAGATACAGCAATAAGGAATAGCGCAGTAAGCAGTACAGTTGAAGAGGAATGGACATCTCTAAAAAGGACCATCACAGAAGTTGAGAAGGAAAACATAGGTACAAAGAAGGTAGCTGCGAAGAAACCATGGGTAACAGAAGAAATACTTCAGTTGATTGATGAAAGGAGGAAGTACAAACATGTTCCGGGAAAATCAGGAATGCAGAAATACAAGTCGCTGAGGAATGAAATAAACAGGAAGTGCAGGGAAGCTAAGACAAAATGGCTGCAGGAAAAATGTGAAGACATCGAAAAAGATATGATTGTCGGAAGGACAGACTCAGCATACAGGAAAGTCAAAACAACCTTTGGTGACATTAAAAGCAACGGTGGTAACATTAAGAGTGCAACGGGAATTCCACTGTTAAATGCAGAGGAGAGAGCAGATGGGTGGAAAGAATATATTGAAAGCCTCTATGAGGGTGAAGATTTGTATGATGTGATAGAAGAAGAAACAGGAGTCGATTTAGAAGAGATAGGGGATCCAGTATTAGAATCGGAATTTAAAAGAGCTTTGGAGGACTCACGGTCAAATAAGGCAGAAGGGATAGATAACATTCCATCAAAATTTCTAAAATCATTGGGGGAAGTGGCAACAAAACGACTCTTCACGTTGGTGTGTAGAATATATGGGTCTGGCGATATACCATCTGACTTTCGGAAAAGCATCATCCACACAATTCCGAAGACGGCAAGAGCTGACAAGTGCGAGAATTATCGCACAATCAGCTTAACAGCTCATGCATCGAAGCTGCTAAGAAGAATAATTTACAGAAGAATGGAAAAGAAAATTGAGAATGCGCTAGGTGACGATCACTTTGGCTTTAGGAAAAGTAAAGGGACGAGAGAGGCAATTCTGACGTTACGGCTAATAATGGAAACAAGGCTAAAGGAAAATCAAGACACTTTCATATGATTTGTCGACCTGGAAAAAGCGTTCGACAATATAAAATGGTGCAAGCTGTTCGAGATTCTGAAAAAAAGTAGGGGTAAACTATAGGGAGAGACGGGTCATATACAATATGTACAACAACCAAGAGGGAATAATAAGAGTGGACGATCAAGAACGAAGTGCTCGTATGAAGAAGGGTGTAAGACAAGGCTGTAGCCTTTCGCCCCTACTCTTCAATCTGTACATCGAGGAAGCAATGATGGAAATAAAAGAAAGGTTACATCGAGGAAGCAATGGTGGAAATAAAAGAAAGGTTCATGAGTGGAATTAAAATACAAGGTGAAAGGATATCAATGATACGATTCGCTGATGACATTGCTACCCTCAGTGGAAGTTAAGAAGAATTAAATGATCTGTTGAACGGAATTAACAGTCTAATGAGTACACAGTATGGTTTGAGAGTAAATCGGAGGAAGACGAAGGTAATGAGAAGTAGTAGAAATGAGAACAGCGAGAAACTTAACATCAGGATTGATGGTCACGAAGTCAATGAAGTTAAGGAATTCTGCTACCTAGGCAGTAAAATAACCAATGACGGACGGAGCAAGGAGGACATCAAAAGCAGACTCGCTGTGGCAAAAAAGGCATTTCTGGCCAAGAGAAGTCTACTAATATCTAATACCGGCCTTAATTTGAGGAAGAAATTTCTGAGGATGTACGTCTGGAGTACAGCATTGTATGGTAGTGAAACATGGACTGTGGGAAAACCGGAACAGAAGAGAATCGAAGCATTTGAGATGTGGTGCTATAGACGAATGTTGAAAATTAGGTGGACTGATAAGGTAAGGAATGAGGAGGTTCTACGCAGAATCGGAGAGGAAAGGAATATGTGGAAAACACTGATAAGGAGAAGGGACAGGATGATAGGACATCTGCTAAGACATGAGGGAATGACTTCCATGGTACTAGAGGGGCCTGTAGAGGGCAAAAACTGTAGAGGAAGACAGAGATTGGAATACGTCAAGCAAATAATTGAGGACGTAGGTTGCAAGTGCTACTCTGAGATGAGGAGGTTAGCACAGGGAAGGAATTCGTGGCGGGCCGCATCAAACCAGTCAGTAGACTGATGAGCAGAAAAAAAACACCAGCAGTGACATGCGAGCATGTTTGAACTAGAAGTAATACGAGGAAGAGTTCAGTGCTGGCTGGTAATCGAACCCCACACATATCGTCGTTGACTACACACAAAGAGACGTCAGATGCCGAATTTTTCTCCACCAGCAGCTTGGAATAACATCCTTAAATTTTCAGTGATCTCGCAAATAGTTCTGTCCCTCACAGGGAGTCGAAAACGTCAGATATCGTCAGTGTTGACAACGAATGAAAACACATTAAAAATCAAAATTATTATTCGCCAGCAGATAGGTGTTCTCATGTTGGAGCTTGATAATACATAATGAAAACTTTAGTGCCGGGCCAGGAGTCGGGCCCATTCACGTGCAGTAGCCAGAGATGTTGAGGAATCTGCAGTTTTGAAGAAACAACAAATTTTAGTCGTGCTGTATTGTCACGAAGGGATCAAATTCCACGTTAAGGGCGCTCCGAATTGCTTTCTTAGTTCAGCACCAATTTTATCGACATACAGAAGCTCAACAAAAAGAAAGTGTCCTGTGAGCCTACGTACCGTTTGTTTCGTCACTAAAAATAAATAACTAGTATAAGAAGGGTTACTGGTGATTGAGTTTCTACATGTCGCCACTCCTGATTTTATTGCGGTCCAGTCTATCGTCTACTTGGTAGACAAGGAATATCATGTTTAATGTGAATTTCAGACCACAGTACCATTACACCTTCTTCATTTGGCGTGGCCAGAAAAGAGTATAATCTGTCCCTCCCTATCAAAGATCATCAGCAGATGTTGGAATCGAACCCAGACCATAAGTTTATGAACATATCATCAATCCAACAGACCACCAAATCCCTTTCTCTGTGACTCATTTTTGTATCATGACGCCGATGCGCCACACTGGATGAGAATTCTGACACACACAGGTTATTCAGTACATTCATTTACTTGGTTGACCGAATCGCCATGAACTAGGTGCCTCAGCTACCCAGTGCATACATCCCACTCTGTTTTGTAATCAGCGAAATAAAATCATGTAACTGCCACCTACGCAGAACACCCAACAGTGTAGGATGCACAAATTTAAATAGGAAGTGTTCCTTTCCACTTGAGCTACTCTATTGTGCTATCTGTTTGTTGAAAACGTCGTGCATTGCAAAAGAAAAGCTGTAACTGTCTGTCTCTCAGAAGTCTAGATCCGGCCACATGCATTATCTCACAGCACTGCGGAATGCGTAAGTTCTGGAGGAATTGATGTTGACTTCCGGAGCTGCTGTAGCTACGTGATAGCTAGTATGGTAACAGTAAGCATCGCGCAGCATAGATAAGACGTCGCGAGTTCGAGTACCTTCCCTGCTACATTTTTAAAACATGATTCTGCTGCTGCTGAAGTTAGCAATCTAATGGAACTTTGAACATAATTCCCTTCACTTCTCAATACAAATTAGTCGCATGTGGAAAAAGGGGTAACTTCTACGAGATTTTATTCTTTTCAGGTTTAATTGACGGCCAGGCAGCAGATGCATCTCGAAGCTTTTGTATTATGTATGGGGAGAGCGCAGCGTGCCAAAATACGTCAGAAAAGTATTTTCTAGATTATCTGTTGTATTGTAGTGGCATTTTATTCTTCTTCAAACCTTGTTTGACAGCTTTAACTCAGAACAAGTTTTCTACATGCATGCAATCAATAAATTGCATGTGCATTGTCGGACTGTTATAGATAACATCAGAGAATTAGCACATATCGTTAATCATTAATTTCTGCCTCGTGTTTACTATTGTTTTAACAACACTAAAAGAAACCTTCCGAAAACTGTGCACTGCATTATAAGGAATGAAGTAAAACTACCCACGATAACCTTACGACGGAAGTCTGTTTTAAAAAATCTGAATATCTGCACACAAGCGTGCCTCTATCGACACGAATTACGAAAATGCTAATCATTTAGATTTCGATTAGGTCTGTGTTTAATTGGTATGCTGTGTCATACTCAAGAGGTGTGCAAATGTGGCATTTTATAAATAAACTTATGTATTCCTAGAAACCCAAAAGATGCTTGTCAGCGAGCGGAAAGAGGAGTTACCTTTTGTGCAGAATTGTAAGATTTTCAGCATTGCACTATGAGCCGAAAGTATTTTCTTGTGATTTGTTTGATTTGACTGCTTGTAGGTCTTTTGCAGAAGAGGTAAGAACGTTACAGTCAGCGAGACCTCGACCGCGGATGATAACAGACGCTTTATCACAGTTCAGCAGGTTACCACAGAGCTAGCGAAGAGGTATGTGTCTAGATTGCCTCTTTCGAGGCCAGTAGTGGCTATAGCTCGTAAACCGCTATTTAAAGGACGATATTAGTTGCAATTTCCACGTGCAACTACTTTCCTGGTCTGAAAATCTTAAATTTACAATCTTTGGTTACACCTCAAGCGATAACAACTCAGATTAGTCAATAGAAATGACAGGAAAAATCAAGTGAAATTTGAGGCTTAATTCCGTTCACACCAGGAGTAACTCGTTAATCACAGAGTTGCCAAACATTCCTTGCCTTGTTGCCAAATCTCAGTTACAGTACCAGCAAGAAGAAGGCGAACCAATGTGATCCTACTGTGGCCTGGGAAGTGACCATAGCTAGCGTCTCGACGACGCGGCTGCTACGGCCTCGAATATGTAATGCGTCTGATTCGCATTTCTGTAACTAGGGTTAGGGACTGGAGCGTAGTTACTAATAATAATCAGAACTGACTGCCAACCAAACATCGTAAATCAGTAACTCTCATAGTTGTTTTTATATGTCTTTCGTAAGTGTACTCAAAACTAAGAAAGTCAATCAAGGACGTTTTTGTGCCTCGCCGATAGTCTAACACAACAAACAAATAAAAAAAAAGAATCTGAGTGTGAGTGTGTGTGTGTGTGTGTGTGTGTGTGTGTGTGGGAGAGAGAGAGAGAGAGAGAGAGAGAGATAGAGTGAGAGAGAGAGAGAGAGAGAGAGAGAGAGTGTGAGAGAGAGGTGTGTATAGAAATATTTCATTAAAATGACACATTCCACATCATTACGAAATGTCGTATTCATGATCTATGGAACAAGTACTAATCTAAACTAATCTAATCTAATCATATTGCTGACTAGCCATGAAGTGTCATGAATTACCGAAATTTTCGCCAATATCTGTAACCAAAACTAAATTTGAAAATAAAAGACTACAGTAATTAAAACTTCCGGGCTAAGAGGCCGTGGTCCAATAGTAGAAATACTTCTCCCTGACGTTTCGTTGCCAGCTGCGGGCAACATCATCTGAGGTGAGTCTACGACTGGCTGCTAGGCCGTGGAGGTCCTGTTTATATAGAGCGCGTAGAGGGTAGCCCTCTAAGTCCAGCCGTTGCTAATATTTTTATGGAATTTTTTGAACAGCAAGCACTGCAGTCAGCCAGAAAAAGGCCTTTGAAGTGGTATCGATATGTGGACGACACTTTTGTCATATGGAATCACGGTGAAGAAGAACTGAACCGTTTTTTGAAGCATTCGAATAGCATCAATTCAAAAATACAATTAACTATGGAGACAGAAAGTAATGGACAGATAAATCTTTTGGACGTCTCAGTAATTAAACGAGCAGATGGGACTCTGGGTCACAAAGTCTACAGAAAAGATACGCATACCGATCGTTACATTCATAAGAATTCAAACCATCATCCCAGGCAGAAGAGAGGTATTATCAAGACATTGGTGGACAGGGCTAATAAAATCTGTGAGCCAGCTTATTTGCAAGAGGAACTAAACCACTTGCGAACCGCTTTCCAGGAAAATGGGTGCGCTGGCAAGGAGATAGATAGAGCACTCCATCCCAGAAGAAAAATGTCCGAAAACGTGCAACAACAACAACAACCATCGGTGGGGAAAGTTTTTCTTCCATTCATCCACAATATTACGGACCGTATCGGGAAAGTGCTGGCCAAGTTCAGAGTTGAAACAATCTTCAGACTCACCAAGAAGATTAGTGAATGCTTAAGATCGGCGAAAGATGCACGACACCCTCTAGCTACTCCTGGTGTCTATAAGATTCCATGTAGTTGTGGGAAGGTTTACATTGGAACCACAAAAAGAAGTATCAATACTCGCCTAACTGAACATAAAAGGAACTGTCGACTGGGACACATGGACAAATCGGCTGTAGCGGAACATGTTTTTGAAACGGGTGACCATGAAATAAAATTTAGTGAGACGAGCGTGCTAGCTAAGACATCGCATTATTATACACGTATGTATAGAGAGGTTGTAGAGATTTTTAAACACCACAATAATTTTAACAGGAAAGAAGACGGCTTGAAGCTAGATAAGATATGGCGATCGACTCTGTACGAAAGATGTGACAATCGATTACCTTCGATCGAGAGTAATGACGCCAGCCAGAGATAGTTTTACTGTTGACAACAGGTGACAAGTGCGCCCTCTAATAAAGCAGGACCTCCACGGCCTAGCAGCCAGTCGTAGACTCACCTCAGATGATTTGCCCGCAGCTGGCAACGAAACGTCAGGGAGAAGTATTTCTACTATTGGTACACGGCCTCTTAGCCCGGAAGTTTTAATTACTGAAGACGCCGGCCGTGAAAGCCTACACGCTATGATTAAAAGACTACAGTTTTTGTAATGAACGGGGACTCCTATCAAGACCCTTTCGTCCCTGTTAACTAACCACGAAAGAGGTCTGATATACCTCCATTCAGAAGTAACAAAATGTGTATGCATTTAAAGATGAAGCGCGTGATGTGAAGTTCTGTGACGGAGATACAAATCCAACACGTAATCGGATTGTTAACTAAGTAAAATCAAATGTAACTATCGGTTTTTCTTACAAGCTGCTTGGTGTTTTAATCAAAATTAAGGATACACATTTTTGTGCCTGAGCGACAATCGAACCGCACACCTACCGACCTTCTTTATCATCCATGAATATAGCTTAAGTATCAACTGCTTACTCACCAACAGTAAGATGTGTGCGTGTTTGATCAGGAATAACGACATCTATTGCGATTGTTGGAAACACATGAACAGACATTAAAAATACACGTTAATTTTCACTAGCAGGCCGGTGTGCACGTGATAGAGCCTGAAATGAAATTATGAATACTTTTATACTGAATCAGGATTCCAACGCACATACTTACCTTTGGAGGAGACATAGAGAAGATTGCAGGCTTGGGAAAAGGAACGAAATAATTGAACTATTCTGTTCTGAGAGATTCATATCGTCGAAAGAGGAGACACGAATTCGAATCACAATCCAGCACCAAATTTTTCAACGTCCCTAGTTCAATCAAGTACAAGTAAAATAAGAGCCCTGTTCCTTTAAATGGCTATCGGTTCATGTAACGAAATAAAATTTTCTAATGTAAGTAAGTTTACTGGCGACAGTATTTCTGTTTACCATAACTTCCTCCTATGTCATTTCCCAATGTAAACCGGATCTGCCCAGTTGATAATGAAGGAACGTGAGGTTTAATGCGGATTCTGGATTATAACGTCTTTCTCTTGAGGTTACCAGAGGTAAAGTAAATCTGTTTGTGCCTCTTAAAAACGGCTCTGAGCACTATGGGACTCAACTGCTGAGGTCATTAGTCCCCTAGAACTTAGAACTAGTTAAACCTAACTAACCTAAGCACACCACACACATCCATGCCCGATGCAGGATTCGAACCTGCGACCGGAGCGGTCTCGCGGTTCCAGACTGCAGCCCTAGAACCGCACGGCCACTTCGGCCGGCTGTGCCTCTTAAAAGTTAATGCCTTAACCCACCCATTGCAGCAGTGATAGGTCGTTCCACCAGACCATTGTGGCCACATTCCCCAGCCGCAGGTGTGTGCTGTAACGGAAGATGTTCTTAGCTTACAAAATTAGTCACGGTGGAAAAACTGCAAGTCTATTAAATGGTTGAGTAGAAGCAAGCTTCTCAAGCGGATATTATGCTATTCTCATATCAGCAGGATGTAAAGACTCTTCTAGGCATCATAGCCTCGATGTGAAGCTATTTTGAAATTTTCACTTATTCAGCAAATTTCTTAGTTCGAGAAAATGCACTGCGATGTGTGAAGTTATTATTATCATTTTCTTCATACCGCTGCTAGAATACAAGTTCTTGAATATCATATAATGCCATTTGGACATTATAGACTTAGTTGCCCAAGAACGGATTCTTTCCCTGTCTATGGAATCCTTTTCGTGTTGATATCAAACATCAGCAATTCCTCGTAGATTACATTAAAACTAAAGTAATTGATGAAGACATTACTTGACAACAAAAACGCGCTGCCTTTCTTCATTTACTTGCGCCTATAAATGGCTGTCGAATACAGCCAAACCAAATGCCAAGAGATCATCCTGCCTTCCGATATACGTCGCTGTCAGTTCTTCCGTATAATTTGTCGACGTGACCTGTTTCAAGTTGTGTATGACAGAGAAAGTTTTAGAAAATCAGTTGTTTTCCTTTGCTATAAACATAAAGATTTTCAGAAATGGCTCTGAGCACTATGGGACTTAATAACTGAGGTCATCAGTCCCCTAGAACTTAGAACTACTTAAACCTACCTAACCTAAGGACGTCACACACATCCATGCCCGAGGCCGGATTCGAACCTGCGACCGTAGCAGTCGCACGGTTCCGGACTGAAGCGCCTAGGACCGCTCGGTCACCGCGGCTGGCCATAAATATTTTCATTCTAAGCTATCCAAGTTCAAAATTTTCTCAATATTAGTTCAAATTTAATATTCGCTTCTATAATGTAGGAAAGTATTTCACAGTTGCAAAACCCGCATCCGACTCATTGACGTTACGCTTAGTCGCTGACCATAAATTCTAGCACAGGATGACACCAGTTTAAGTAACATAATGTAGCGAAGACTGATTGCCAGTGCTCTTTCTCACCGGCAAATACGTAGTTCATTCATTGGGCTCCATTAGTACACTGTAACAGTAATTTCTGCGTGTATGCAATATATACGGACTGTAGAATTTAGTGGTGCTCTCTCTTCCACTTCTGTACACAATATGCCTGACCTAAGTGGGCCCTTTATCATTACAGGCCTGGGCAGTGCAACATCATAATAACAACAGTAATGTTCTTACACAGACAACCTGACTGTCCGTTTTTCCGGATTTTGTAATCATTTAAATAAAACAGCATGACCTTCCAGTGGGAGACATTTCGTCCCCATTTCCCTTCTGTGAAATTTGTCAGTAAGCTTTTTGCCTTCCAACCAGCGAAATGCGGCAGAGTACGGTCGGTGAACGATTCACAAACAACGATTTAATGCCGTTAAATAGGTTCAAATGGCTCTGAGCACTATGGGACTTAACTTCTGAGGTCATCAGTCCCCTAGAACTTAGAACTACTTAAACCTAACTAACCTAAGGACATCACACACATCCATGCCGGAGGCAGGATTCGAACCTGCGACCGTAGCGGTCGCACGGTTCCAGACTGAAGCGCCTAGAGCCGCCCGGCCACCCCGGCCGTCTTAGTGCCATTAAAATGATTTCTTTAAACATTTTCGTAGCTGAAGGAATTTGGTTTGGTCTTAAATCGTCTTATGCAGCAACGTTCACGGATACCTCAAATAGGAAAAGCTCTTTATCCAGGTACGAAGACTGTACAACAAACTTCCCACAGTTTGTGTCAGGTTCATCATTTCATCTGATAGCGCTGCGTAAGAATTTTGTCTAAGAGGTATCACAAGTAGTGTTCCTGTAGCTGTGGGAATCATTGGTTGAAAACGAGTTTAACACCAATGGGTGCAGTACATCTAAATAGTCAAAATGATTATCAACCGAAGTCTGAGTTCATCCAAAAACTGAGGCGTATTTATGATCTTGAAGCTAGTCTGTTATCCTTGTCTTCCTTGAGTGGGCATTGGAAGGTGTTTACACGCACGTATACAATACTATGAATACTTCGAAAGCTATAGTTAATGTTGCTCTCATAAACTGATTTAGGTTTGTTTTTTTTTAATTCTTCTGAGTCTTCAGTGTGCTATATGTGTTGTAGATGCAGTCTTAGACCAAAAAAAATTGACCGCCGAGTCATTCACGTAAGGTGGACAATACAGTCGTGCTCCCCTCAGAATCCTATCTCTGGCAATATGCTCGATCTGGCAACATTGTAGACTGCAGCACTTCCAGGTGTAAATCTTGACTGCAGTCTGAGATCATCACTTTTGACTACGACCATTGTCTTGAGGTAAAATGCGAGACCAGCTAATAAGACATCTGGCAACTGAAAGCACACGTCGACAAAACTTTTATCGTCCCTTTCCTCTCGGTACTGAAGATATGAGTGTAATTAAAGTGAATCTACAATATATTTCGCTATCTGTCACATTGGTAATAACAGTTTGGTTCAATAATATTTTAGCAAGAGATTTCTTGGCCAACCATCTGCCTCTGAACACCACATGCATCTGAGTTATCTGGGACCCATTTGCTGCCTGCCGGCGTGGGCTGAGGCACTGCGCTGCCTTGTCTTCTGCTGGCAACGTCTGCTCCACTCCTCACTCTCGACGGTGTAAAATGCTTTAATGTTGTTGAGTGGTGACCCACAAAATCTGTCTACTATTTGTGATTCACACTCAATAGCAACGGAGGCACAAAGCCGTTTTTATTTGAAGAGTATTTTACTACACTAGTATGGAATACATCATTGTGGCACAGA
Source organism: Schistocerca americana (assembly GCF_021461395.2). NCBI lineage: Eukaryota > Metazoa > Arthropoda > Insecta > Orthoptera > Acrididae > Schistocerca > Schistocerca americana. Next base: position 693,705,398 of record NC_060122.1, read on the forward strand.
ATTGATTTCAATGTATCTGATCTGTAAATCGCAACTAATCTCGATCTTTAAACAGTGGTTTATCAGTTCTAGCCACTATTGGCCTCGTAAGAGGAAACCCGGACACATATGTCTTCGCTAGCTCTGTGGTAACGTGCTGACCTGTGAAAAAGCGTCTGTTATCGTCTGTGTTTGCAATTTCGCTGACTGCAAAGTTATTATCTCTTCTGCAAAAGAGCTACAAGCAGTCAGATTAAATATCGATAAGGAAATGGCAAGAAAATGCTTTTGGCTCATAATTCAATAGTGAAAAACTTACAATGCTGCACAAAAGGTAACTCCTCTTTCTGCTGCTGACAAGCATATTTTTGGTTTCTAGGAATACATAACTTTATTTATAAAATGCCACATTGTAAGTAGGCTGTTTATGTTTTCTCTATGTAAGTAGGCTGTTTATGTTTTCTTATTGGCAATGTTACGTAGCGCTCAATATGAAAATCACTGGCTGTGCTGTGTGCAGTCTGTGGCTGCTTTGCATTGTTGTAATACTCGCCATTGTAGTGTTAGGCAGCTGGCTGTGAACAGCGCGTAGCGTTGCGCAGTTGGAGGTGAGCCGCCAGCAGTGGTGGATGTGGGGAGAGAGATGGCGGAGTTTTGAAATTTGTCATGAACTGCTATATTTATATATGATGATATCAAGGTAAATACATTGTTTGTTCTCTATTAATATCTTTCATTTGCTAACTATCCCTATCAGTAGTTAGTGCCTTCCATAGTTTGAATCTTTTATTTAGCTGGCAGTAGTGGCGCTCGCTGTATTGCAGTAGCTTGAGCAGCGAAGATTTTTGTGAGGTAAGTGATTTGTGAAAGGTATAGTTTAATGTTAGTCAGGGCCATTCTTTTGTAGGGAATTTTGAAAGTCAGATTGCGTTGCGCTAACAAAATATTGTGTGTCAGTTTAAGCACAGTCGTGTAAGAATTGTTCAAAGGGGACGTTTCAATTATGAAATGTGTGTACATGTGTGAATCATGTGTGAATGTATCACAATGCCACTGAAAATTTTTTTGGACACTGTTATATTCATAGGATTTTGTTTCTACACATTTGCAAAGTAAATTCTCGACCTGTGAAATTTTGTATATATGACTGTTACTGTAGCGGAAACTGCTGTCGTAAATATTTCCGTACGAAAGTTAAGTGACCACCTGCACATAATGTGTCGTGGGCACCCAGGTGTGTCAGACGCCTGGAGAACAAGCCATTAGTGTGAGTGCCTCGTCAGAAGCACAGGTAGAAAAAAAAAAGAAAGGGAAGGCCATTGTCCGCGCTACTGACATCTCCTTGTTGAAAGCATACTGTGGAGCTCGTAATTTATGATATTTACTGAAATGCCTAATGAAACGATGAGAAACATTTCACAGCTATTGCCTTGCTAGTTAAGAAAAATGCCATATGGCTTGCTTTATGTATTTATTTACACATTTTGTTTAATATCAAGTTTCTAGCTGCACTGCAGCATTGGTTAAAATAAAATTTTATAGATGTACTAATATAAATATTTTCTGTCTACAGATCGAGTATATAATAATTTTTTTCAAAAAAATGAGGGAGCACAAAGCGACATTTACCTTCACAGGAACTGCATTCATAATTTTCTTTTCAAGTACTTGGTAATTTCTTTTGTAGAATAAATTGTGATGCATCACTCTAATGTTAAGATGTGACATAGGTATTAGACATGGCCATTTTACTGTAATATTTTTTCTGCTTGCGCTATGTCATGTTTAGGTATAAGTTGCTGCTGTTTGCCAGGCATAGTGTTATTGAATTTCACTTTTGCTAATTTATACTGTAGCTTGCTTTGCAATTTTCCATTTTTTTCATTGCTGTTTATAATAATTGTTTTACGTGCTGCTGCATTGCCTCGTCCCTTAGTTTAGCATCTGAGCTCAGTAGATTTAAGTTAGCTTAAGAGGGGGTAGACTATATGAGAAACTGACTATGGAGAATAGGTAAAGAATGCATTGCGAAGTTATATAAAAAGGATTTGGGCCCAAATGAGTATTGTACAATCAGAAATAATTATTTTGAAAGAAATATGAACAGAATACAGAAAGCATGCTTGGATAAGATTTTTTTGGTGGAAGCAAAGGTTGAAATAAGACGAAAGATCTATGGAATGAAGTTTTGGGATGGACTGCAGTACCAAATGTTACACTGAAAACGAACCCTGTCCTTTCCTTTTGTGTTATCCCAGTATGTGTTTGTGTACCCTTGTGTATTTGTTTACTTCCTGTCTCTGTGTAGTTTCATAGAATTTTTTTCTCTTTTAATATTAAGCTACATTCACTATGATGAGGAATACTGTTATCCTCAAATATAATTGGCATTAATAATATGTTATTTACTTTGTAAAGATGTTAGACATTATTCATTCTGTTTAAGTGCTCATGTATAAAGTTGATGTTCCAAAAGTTATTCTGATATTTTATGTATCTACTTATGTCATAATTCCTGTAACACAGATGTATATGTCTATTTCTATTCTTTTGTAAAGCCTGTTTTGCTACAAATGTTATCTGTATTGTTATGTTCTTTAATGATGTATTCTGTACCTTTGTTATTGTATTCTCATGTTATAAAACTGTAATTGACACCAGTTTATCAAACTAAGTAACATGTAAGCATTCATTTCACTGCACACATTTCCGTTGGTCATAGTATATGGACAATATGTGAGAAGTAGGGACTGTTAGTGTTTGCACGTGTGTTAATAACTCAGCAAGGGACTGGATAACAGCATTGCTGGTTCTAAGGACAATTTCAAAAACTTTGTGAGTGCACAAGTGGTGGTTATGGACTTGCTACATTATCCGCAAGACTCTTCAATGGTGATTGTGCACCTGCACAGTCACAACAGATGGCTGCTGACCATCTCTACAAGGACTGCAGTGGGTCTGCATCTTTGATGACCCACCAGTACCACTATCTCTACAAGGACTGCAGTGGGTCTGCATCTTTGATGACCCACCAGTACCATTATCTCTACAAGGACTACAGTGGGTCTACATCTTTGATGATCCATCAATACCATTATTTCTACAAGGACTGCAGTGGGTCTGCACCTCTGGTGGCCCACCAATATCGTAATCTCTACCAGGACTACGGTGGGTCTGCTCTGTGATGACCTACCTACCAATATTCATCAAAACTTCGACTGACTCTGCAGTGGGTTTGCTCTGTTGTGACCCAATACTTGTCTGCATGTCGAGAGTCAGCACTGTCTTTCCGTTGGAAGGACAACACTACTTCTTCAAGACTGCATGGAAATCCACTACTTCCGTGTGCATTTTCTTTTACTGCTCAGACTTTGAGAAAAACACTGATATTCTACTGTAATGAATGATCAGGACTATCTTTATGGACTGTGAGAAAATTTTAGCTTTTGACCAACATTGTATCAATAAGTGTGTGCATTTGATTTCTTTGTTATTGTAATTATGAAAAATTTTATCAAATCATTATTGGCCACTGCCCAAAAAAAATTTTGTAAAATTTTTTGTGGGGAGCATGGGGGCTATGTAAGTAGGCTGTTTATGTTTTCTCTATGTAAGTAGGCTGTTTATGTTTTCTTATTGGCAATGTTACGTAGCGCTCAATATGAAAATCACTGGCTGTGCTGTGTGCAGTCTGTGGCTGCTTTGCATTGTTGTAATACTCGCCATTGTAGTGTTAGGCAGCTGGCTGTGAACAGCGCGTAGCGTTGCGCAGTTGGAGGTGAGCCGCCAGCAGTGGTGGATGTGGGGAGAGAGATGGCGGAGTTTTGAAATTTGTCATGAACTGCTATATTTATATATGATGATATCAAGGTAAATACATTGTTTGTTCTCTATTAATATCTTTCATTTGCTAACTATCCCTATCAGTAGTTAGTGCCTTCCATAGTTTGAATCTTTTATTTAGCTGGCAGTAGTGGCGCTCGCTGCATTGCAGTAGCTTGAGCAGCGAAGATTTTTGTGAGGTAAGTGATTTGTGAAAGGTATAGTTTAATGTTAGTCAGGGCCATTCTTTTGTAGGGAATTTTGAAAGTCAGATTGCGTTGCGCTAACAAAATATTGTGTGTCAGTTTAAGCACAGTCGTGTAAGAATTGTTCAAAGGGACGTTTCAACATTTGCATACCTCTTGAGTGTGACACAGCATACCAATTAAACATAGACCTAATCGAAATCTAAGTGAGTAGTATTTTACTAATTCGTACTGATAGAGGCACGCTTGTGTACAGATACTGTTTTATTAAAACAGACTTTCGTCATAAGGTTATTGTGGGTAGTTTTATTTCATTACTTATAACACAGAGCACAATTTTCGGAAGGTATCTTTTAGTGATGTTAAAACAAGAGTAACATAAGACAGAAATTAATCAACGATATATGCGAATTCTTTGATGTTATCTTTAACACTCTGACAATACACATACAGTTGATTGATTACATGCATGTAGAGAACTTGTTCTGAGTTAAAGCTGTCAAACAAGGTTTGAAGAAGAATAAAATGCCACTACTAACAAGAGATAATATAGAAAATTCCTTTCTGGCGTATTTTGGCACGATGCGCTCTCCCCATACATACTACAAAAGTTTCGGGGTGCTTCTGCTGCCTGGCCGTCAATTAAACCTGAAAAGAACAAAATCTCGCAGAAGTTACCCCTTTTTCCACATGCGACTATTTTGTATTGAGAAGCGAAGGGAATTATGTTCAAAGTTACATTAGATTGCTAACTTCAGCAGCAGCAGAATCATGTTTTAAAAATGTAGCAGGAAAGGTACTCGAACTCGTGACGTCTTATCTACGCTGCGCGATGCTTACTGTTACCATACTAGCTGTCACGTAGCTACAGCAGCTCCGGAAGTCAACAGCAGTTCCTCCAGAACTTACGCATTCCTCAGTGCTGTGAGATAATGCATGTGGCCGGATCTAGACTTCTGAGAGACAGACAGTTACAGCTTTTCTTTTGCAATGCACGACGTTTTCAACAAACAGATAGCACAATAGAGTAGCTCAAGTGGAAAGGAACACTTCCTATTTAAATTTGTGCATCCTACACTGTTGGGTGTTCTGCGTAGGTGGCAGTTACATAATTGTATTTCGCAGATTACAAAATAGAGTGGGATGTATGCAATGGGCAGCTGAGGCACCTAGTTCATGGCGATTTGGTCAACCAAGTAAATTAATGTACTGAATATGCTGTGTGTGTCAGAATTCTCATCCAGTGTGGCGCATCGACGTCATGATACAAAAATGAGTCACAGAGAAAGGGATTTGGTGGTCTGTTGGATTGATGATATATTCATATACTTATGGTCTGGGTTCGATCCCAACATCTGCAGATGATCTTTGATAGGGAGGGACAGATTATACTCTTTTGTGGCCACGCCAAATGAAGGAGGTGTAATGGCATTGTGGTGTGTAATTCACATTAAACACGATATTCCTTGTCTACCAAGTAGACGTTAGGTTGAACTGCAGTAAAGTCAGGAGTGGCGAAATATAGAAACTCAATCACCAGGGACCTTTCTTATACTAGTTATTTATTTCCAGTGACGAAACAAACGCTATTTAGGGTCACAGGACACTTATTCCTTTTTTTTTTTTTTTGAGCTTCTGTATGTCGATAAAATTGGTTCTTAACTGATAATGCAATGAGTGGGTGGGCAAAGTATCAATGAGGAACAACACGTATGTAGATGGTAGACAATGGGGAATGTGGGTCTCACGGGAAGCGTGCAAGGGATAAGTCCCTGCAGTTGCGCTATTCATCTGTGTTCTTGGTGGATAGTTCCGCTTGAGCCGCGCTACCTCGTCTCCGCTCCGTTGCAGCGTAAACAACCCGCGAACTAGTTTATTCTCTTTGTGTTTTCTTGTGTTTCTTGTTACAAGGTGCATTGTCCTCGTGTCGTCGTGATATAGTATTTTGTACAGTGTTTTGTATCTTATTTTTGGCTGTTTCGACCGCTGAATAACCGTTTAACATGGGAAGAAAAGTTACCAGGAAGTGAACTCTACGTTTTGAATTTGGCAAGTCCACCGGAAATGTTCACCCAAGTTCCCTGGAAATCGACCATTGGATCGTTGATGTCATTGGAATTACGTCCGATCAAGTTCATACAGCCTACTTTGATACAGATCAGTACTGTATTTTCGTTAAGCTATTAAATCCTATGCTCCTGGATAAGATTCTGTTGACATTTGGAGGGACTGGTTCAAATGGCTCTGAGCACTATGGGACTTAACATCTGAGGTCATCAGTCCCCTAGAACTTAGAACTACTTAAACCTAACTAACCTAAGGAAATCACACACATCCATGCCCGAGGCAGGATTCGAACCTGCGACCGTAGCGGTCGCGCGGTTCCAGATAGAAGCGCCTAGAACCGCTCGGCCACACAGGCCGGCTTTGGAAGGACTGTTTTGACAAAGACGTTTTATCGAAATATGGAGCTGTGCAACAAATTCGGCACGAACAGTGGTTTCCACAGCACGAATTGCAGTACTGTAGTGGTGTACGTTCAGTAGAGATGCAAATCAAGGAAAATATTCCCTCCTATGTACTTGTTTGTGGTTATAAGGCCCATGTCATGTACAGTGGCCAGGTAGGACTGTCCAAGGAGAATTTTTGTTGTAAAAAGTTCTTTACAACAGCGAAAAAATCTCACGTTAGCCGATTTATTGACTACAAACCGAGTGTCAGATGTTGTAGCAACGACACCCGGTGTCAGTACTCAAAATTGTGCGGTAGTGGCCCCTGCGGAGTTTCCACCATAACCACAGAAAGAAATACCTGCACACTCTCCCTTTAAAAATGTTACACCATCTGTTACCCCGGCGGCACTTAACAAAAGGAGGCGAACATGTGACGAGGATAGTCCGAATGAAGACTCCTCACACAAAGAGCGGGATACCAGCGAAAATGCCAGAAATGTTGCGTCTGAACTTAATGTTCCGGCTACCGACATAAACGTTAACACCGAAGCAGTCCAAGTCCTGGCGGTAAACAATATGCTTGCTGCGCCTGAACCGCAGCAACGGGAAGAAAGTCCAGCAACCACAACAAGTAGAGCCAGGACGTAAACAAACAGCGTATAGTCGTGAGCCGGTGGAGAGTGAAAGTAAACATACCGGCCGGCATCAACATAGCTTCCATAATAAACAGGGCTGGGAAGCGAGTGATGATACACACGCGGACAGTGAGGGTGTTGGAGGAAGTAGTGAGCCACCGCAGAGCAAGTCGTTTAAAGCGCACGCAAGGGACGTAGCGGCAGGTGAGATGGACTCCGACATCTGCCGTGATCCCCCGCCCCGCCTTCTGCAGAATGATCCAGCACCAGTCGGAGGCGTAGAACCAAAGTACAGCCCAATGTAAACGTTACGCGGAAAAGAACAAAAACACTGACATTGCTGCCGAAGCCAGTGACAGTCAGGAAGTAAGCAGACATGTCGAACCGATAATGTATTGGTACGAGGGCACCTAAGTTTAACTCATGGAGGAAAGATAGTCAAGTACACATAAGACACTGATGCAAACGTACAAGGTACTGACACTGAACGTTAACAGGATTAAAACAATTTGAAAATCGCGGCTTTACAGCAATTCCTCTAAGAATCTGATACTGACATCGTATTTTTACAAGAAGTTGTTTTTACAGGTCTTCATATATATATGGATTTAAAATGGTTCAATGGCTCTGAGCACTATGGGACTTACTTCTGAGGTCATCAGCCCCTAACACTTAGAACTATTTAAACCTAACTACCCTAAGGACATCACAGACATACATGCCCGAGGTAGGATTCGAACCTGCGACCGTAGCAGTCGGACGGTTCCAGACTGTAGCGCCTAGAACCGCTTCCTTAATATGGATTTAAAAACATAGAAAACGTAGCTGTAGAAGAAAGTACAGGAACAGCTTTTTTAATACGGGAAGGCATTCCAGTTAAAGACATTGAGCTATTAGAATCTGGCAGAGGTATCGGCTGTACGATACTGTGACTGTGGTAAATTTATACGCACCTTCCGGTAGCACTAACAAAATCGAACGTGCCAAATACTTCCAGGAAGATATTATTTATCCTGTTCGAAAAAACCCACACTACCTCATTTTAGGCGGTGATTTCAATTGCGTCCTGCATGAGAACGATCAGTTCCCAACGTCAACTACTGCAGGGAATTACATATCTTGTAAAACACCTTAGGCTCAAAGACGCTTTAAAATTTCCCACCCTAATGCGATATAAGTTTTTTACCTCCACTTTGTACAGTCGTCTTTACCTAGTGTACATCACTGACAGCCTCTACGACCAAATTCTTGCACCTGATGTTATTCCGATCGCTTTCTCCGATCACTGCGCAGTTTGTATAACCATCAATTTGGACCAACTACCAACGATATTGTACACAAACCTGTAGATGCTAAACGTATCGCTTTTACGAGACAGGGAGCTCGAAAATGAAGTTAGAGCAACGTGGGATGCTTGCCTACGCTCATTCCATAGGCATCCATCCAAAGTAGACTGGTGGATTAATATTGCAAAACGAAAACTCCTCCATTGTCTAATGTTTTATGGAAGACAAAAGCAGGAGACAGTAGGAAGACTACAGAATTTTATTACTCTGCTTTAAGGGAACTGTATGATAACTCTCATAATATCAACGCATCGCTGTCACGAATACAAAGCATCAAATCTAAAATCATTGGTACCAAACGTAACCAACTAGAAGGACTAAAGATAAAGTCCAAAACTCATTCTGTACTGGAAGATGAAACAACATCCATGTATCATCTCATTAAACATAAGTCAAATCGTAAGGCCGGCCGAAGTGGCCGTGCGGTTAAAGGCGCTGCAGTCTGGAACCGCAAGACCGCTACGGTCGCAGATTCGAATCCTGCCTCGGGCATGGATGTTTGTGATGTCCTTAGGTTAGTTAGGTTTAACTAGTTCTAAGTTCTAGGGGACTAATGACCTCAGCAGTTGAGTCCCATAGTGCTCAGAGCCATTTGAACCATTTCAAATCGTAGGAGGATGTTCACTGATGAGGTGCTGACAAGCAATGGCAGAGTACTATCGAATCAAACTGACATTGTCCACGAACTGCAACAACATTATGGGAACTTATATTCTGCAGAACGTGTTGACGAGGATTCACTAGCTAAAATTGTCAGAACATTGCCCAGTGCTTTTACTCCTGCCGCAAATAATGAACTTTTATATTGGAACAAATAAGCCCTCGGTCACAAATATTAAGTCAAAATTGACCTGGTTTCGACGCTACTATGAGCGTCGTCTTCAGAATTAGACTAACTGTTCTAAAACATTTTAGGTATATAGTACATTAATATAATTAAAGTTTGTACTGACTGGAAAATATGTGACTTGTAAGTACTATATACCTAATATGTTTTAGAACAGTTAGTCTAATTCTGAAGAAAACGCTCATAGTAGCGTCGAAACCAGGTCAATTTTGACTTAATATTTGTGACCGAGGGCTTATTTTTTCCAATGTAATTCTGACACGGTCACTGAACCTTAGCAGCTATGTTCAATGAACTTTTAGCCGATTTTACTGAAGATGACGTTTCAGAGCTGATTAGAAAATCCCCTGCCCATGAAAGTCCAAGACCAGATGGACTACCGAAGGAATTTTATTATAAATTTGGAACATCATAGGGTCTACTTTTACTACAGTTTCAAATGAGATAATAAAAGGCGGGACCATCCGAAGGAATTTTAAGGAAGGGAAAATTGTTTTAGTGCCTACGACCAGGTGACAGCACCCCATCGACAATTTCAGGCCGATTACTTTATTAAATTTTGACTATAAAACCGTTGCCAGTGCGATCAACAGTCGACTGTCTCCACTAATCCGCAAAAACGTCGACAGACATCAGTCCTGCTTCCCTGGCCCGACAGTCATGACGACGGTTTCAGAATACAGAGACATCATTTCAGTAGCCTCAGAAACTAATTTGAAATGTGCATTACTCTTCATTGATTTCCATAAGGCCTTTGATCTTGTCACGTAGCGATATCTGGAGCACATTATGTTACAAACTGACTCTGAGGAGAGTGTTATCAGGGTCGTCCGCCATATGTCACAGGACTAACAGCACGAATAACCATCAATGTACAGCTAACACATTCAATAAACATTGAGAGAGGCAGGGCAGTCCCGTCACCATGTTGTTGTTTGTCCTGTCATTGGAGCCACTGCTCAGGAGAATAAATGATAAACTATCTGGCCATTCAATGTCCGGTGTACCTTTCATTGTAAGCGATTACGCTGATGACGTGGGAGTACTCATTCGACGAGAAGTGGAAATAGAAATCCTGAAAAGCGAACTAGACAAATACAGCGCTGCTTCAAGAGCAAAAATCAACATTGGGAAATGTAATTTAATGAATATTAGAGGTTTTGCCGACTTAGCCATATCATGGGCCGAAACCGTAGACCAACACAAAACTCTAGGCCTTATACGCGATAGATGTCCATTAAAAATGGCTATAAAGAACTGGAGAACGACCATCAACAAAATGCATGGCACCACTTTGGAAGCTAGCTGGAGATCAGTGAATATAATTGACGCAGTACGAATTGTTTACACCTATCATTTTTCCAAAGCATACTATATGGATCAGGTTTTTCCCATATCCAAGATGCAAACCAAGAAGGCAAAGCAGCTTGCAGCCAGATATGTATGGAGAGAGCATATCTTCAAAATTACTTGTGGTGCTATCACCAAACCACGGACTTGAATTAATTGATTTAAATAGGAAAGCCACTGCATTGTACCTCAAAAGAATTAATAGTATAATAAATGAGAACCCAAACTCCGTCACAGCTAAGCTTTTCACCATACTTAGACCTAAAAATATGGACCCGCCGGGTACTATCCAAAATATCAACTTCCATCTAAAAAATTTTCGCATATTCTATCTCGAGATGAGCTACTTAGGGGACAGTATCATGAGAACCGCTTCTTTAAATGCAACGAAAATAATTCGATATTGGTAAAAGTCGGACGAGCCTAACAACATCACCCATAAGCACGCAAACATCAACTGGGCAAAGTCTTGGAGCAACCTGCACCTGAAGATCCATACATCAGAAGTCGCACCCACCAGGTACAGAGCGTTCAGTGACATCATACCGACCAACGAGAAGCTTCATCGCATCGGCGTCAGTGACACATACAGATGCCTTAAGTGTGGGCTGGCGGACTCGCTGCTCCACAGATTCACCTGTAGTGGACACGTCCGCAACTGGACATGGGTAAGGAAAAGACTCGCTGTACTCACCAGAAGCTCTGAAATAACATATACGACGGAGATACTCCTGTGGCCCGATACAGCTTTCTATCCGGCAACCAAAAATAACACGATTATGTGGCTGTTAGGTAACTACGTGAAATATATTATCAGCGACAACGGCGTCGACAACCTAACAAGTTTCCAATCTTACGTGGAAATTAATAGATGGAGAACGACACAAATAAGAGACGAGAAGAAGCACTTCAGCAACATGCTAGCCATGATATTTGAAAGCATGGCATAGGTTAACAAGAGTCAAATATTTTTTTCCACAAAGAAGGGCAGTCTTCTTACCTTCCCTTCAAACTGAATATGCAGTTTTGTTTTTCAAGAATGCAAAAGTTTCTTCTTACATTCTTTATTTAAAATATCGTTAAGCATTATTAAATAACATTGCTGAAATGAAACAGCGACGGGGTCTACTCGTTTCACATGAAGAAGCCTATTTAATTCCACAAATGGTGGGACGGCCGAAAGAGGGGGAATTTATTTATTTATTTATTTATTTATTTTCTTTCTTTAAGGCGCTGCAGTCATGGACTGTGCGACTGGTCCCGGCGGAGGCTCGAGTCCTCCCTCGGGCATGGGTGTGTGTGTTTGTCCTTAGGATAATTTTGGTTAAATAATGTGTAAGCTTAGGGACTGATGACCTTAGCAGTTAAGTACCATAAGATTTCACAGATGGATAGAGCGTCTGCCATGTAAGCAGGAGATCCCGGGTTCGAGTCCCGGTCGGGGCACACATTTTCAGTTGTCCCCATCGAGGTATGTTAGCAACACCTGTCGGCAGCTGAGGGTTTCAGTTAATTATCGTTTATGCTAGAGAAGCTGCTCGGTCATCATTGGTATCTGTTCTTTCGAGAACAGCTACTCTCTGCATATACACTAAATCTTTGCTTAGTCTGCATGACCTGGGTTTGAATCCATGTGCAGAACGAGACGGTTCGTTGTGTCATTTGAAGTTCATATATGTTCTTAACTAGCTGCTCGTGAATAACTTAAATTTTTAATGTCATTTTGTGTTAAATAATAAGTACGGTATGTTACTTTGAAGAGGAAATCATGAATACGGCGTACTTACTACGTGCATTACCTATCTGACGTAATAATGAGAGTGGTAACATTTCAGGTATGTCATTTATTGTAATAAATGTGAGCTTACAAGCCTTAAGGACAGTCTTATCTGTGATAAGGTGTCCCCTGATATTTGTAGTATCGTTGTATTACTTTACATCTTCTTGCGATACAGAGCAGTGTTTTCTAGTGGTGACTTGTTGGAACCATTTTCAATAGTTAAACGACTGTAGCGAGGAGCGACTAGAGGACGTGCTAGACCGCTGCGTTATGTGGGTTGCATGCGAATCAGGCGAAATGCAATTCAGGTCGTTCGGATACTTCTGAGCACGACTGTATGTCTGGAGCATAGCAGCGTACGGTAGTGAATCATGGACAGCGGGAAGACGGGAACAGAAGAGAACCGAAGCGTCTTGGAACTTACACTGCAGAAGAATGTTGCAAACTGGGTGGGCTGATAAGATAAAGATTGAGGAAGTTCTTCGCAAAATCGTCGAAGAAATGAACAAATGGAAAACACAGACAAAAGAACAGGTAGGATTATAGGACATCTATTAAGAGGTCTCGGAATAACTTGTATGGTACTGGATGGATATGTAGAGGGTGAAAAGTGCAGGGGAACACAGAGACTCGAGTGCATTCAACAAATAACCGAGAACGTAGGTTACGAGTGTTACTCTGGGATGAAGACCTTGGCGCAGGAGAGGATTACGTGGCGGGCCACATCTAACCACTCAAAAGACTTATGACTCAAAACGAAAAGGCAGCGGCCTGCTGGAAACCAGAGTTCTACCGGCTGTTTCACTGTGAAACCTTACCAACCTCGAGGCCGAATCTCTTCTCCCACGAACACAATGTGTGCTGCTCCAAACGCCACACTTAATAGACCACGAAGCACCATAGGCGTCGCCTTGTATGATTTCTCTTCTTCCCTACTGCAGCCGTACTTCAACCGACCAGTGCTAATATTATAAAAGGGCCATTTATCTGAACTTAAACAATAATTACTTAAGACTAATAGAACTGTTTCTTCGGCTTACCACGCTGGTGGGTTTGAGATCATACACTCGGTTCTGAATCTGTTGGGTCTCTTTCAGTTACGATAATAGTAAACCTATCGATTTATCATACTTAAATCATACAATTAATACATACCTAAATATTATTGGATTGACTAATAAGCTGTGTCATACGAAAACAGCTTTTTATGCCCTTTTGAATTGCGACATCATGCTTCACCTGTGTCACAGAGCTTTTGGATTAGTCATTGTTATTAATGACTGTTTCAGTGAATTGGAAATGTTTTCATGAAATCAATCTTGCATATACATAAGTAGACAGGTGAAGTGTGTTTACATTTAGCTCTAACTTCTTACTAGTTGTACGTGCCTGAATTACGTTATTCTGGCTGAATTTGCACATTGCTTACTTTTAATTCGTGGTCCAGTTTAGTGAGTCGCCAGCGTCGTTTTTCCAGATGTATCTGCAAACTGTACGTATCATATGAGATGGTGTATGGCCTTGCAGCTGTAAGGATGTAACAGAAATCAAAGTTTTATTGTTTGCTCTAATGGTGTAATCAGTCTGCAATCCGCAACGATCCCAATTTTTACTGTACAGATTGTTGCGGATGTTGGTGAGCTGGTATCATGGATAACACCAAAAATATGAACTCAGATTTTCCGTAGCATTAATCGCAACTACGTAAATTGATTGTCACTGGGTGAAATGGCCAGCAATTTCGTAAGCTGCAGCCCTGAACGGTCGACGCGAGCTGGGTGTTGTCCCTTAAAGCTTGTGTGCACTAGGCCATCTCCTCCTCTCAGAAAGGTTCAGCGTGGCACACATATGTCGACACTTCAAATGGTTCAAATGGCTCTGAGCACTATGGGACTGAACATCTGAGGTCATCAGTCCCCTAGAACTTAGAACTACTTAAACCTAACTAACCTAAGGACATCACACACATCCATGCGCGAGGCAGGATTCGAACCTGCGACCGTAGCGGTTGCGCGGTTCCAGACTGAAGCGCCTAGAGCCGCTCGTCCACATCGGCCGGCTGTCGACACTTCAACTGAGGTTTCACTTCATTTCCCCCTGTTAGCTCATTGTGCAGTCTATTCACTGTGCTGAACCTGCCGGCAGCAGGTAGCAGCCCCTCGGATTTCTATCGACTATGGTGGTCACGTCACAGGCTACTCTTCCACTGGAAATCAATTGATTTATTTTGGAGTTGCACTCTATCGAAATTATGGTTCGTTTATTTTGGTACACTGCATAAATAACGTTGCAAATTGTAGTCTTTCCTGCAGTATTAGTAGAATTGGTAGGGAAAGAAACATGTAAGAGAAGAGAAAATGGTCACCGACGCCTTCTCTACGTTTTTCGTTTTATTTGGTTCTTTGTTTTGCACATAGAACGGCACATCATTCAGTGTAAGGCACCGTGTATTTTATATTATTAGACAATATAAATCGCATTTTGTAAGTGATAAAAATTAGTTAATGGCGTAACTCCTGCGCTTTTATGTAACCAGAGAAATTAGTTTGTATGGAAGTACATTTATAAAAATGAATATATACAAATAATTATTGGCGTTATTTTGTACTCAACCGAACGTTCTTCATCTCGTTTAAAGGCGAGTTTCCCGTGATTATTGCTAAATGTGAAATTCGTTTATGAATAACAGCAACGAAGTACTAAAGCGGTGTTTTACGTTTTTTTTGCATTTTTTAGTTCCACCTTCTTGTTGAGAAAATAACGTTTTCTTGCACTATATGATAAATCTGTATTGTTTCCTTTATTTCTACAAAAGCAATCCTCAGTTACAAATCAACAATTTTCGAATAAAACCTGACTTAAACATCGAAAATTTCTGTTTTGCTGTAAATAATATTTTTTCCTTAGGTAACAGGTCCACCTGCTTAGCTGATTGGTAAGGTGTTTGCCTACAATGCAGGCCCCGGGTTCGATTCCCAGTCGGGGTGGAGATTTTCTCCGCACGTGCACTAGGAGCTGTGTTGTCCTCATCATCATTTCATCATCATCATCACCGACACGCAAGTCGCCCATTGTGGCGTTACCTGAGTTAAGACTAGCAACCCGGCGGCCGAACTTCCCGGCCATCAGAACCATACGATCATTGCGTTTTTTAAGTAACAGGCAGGAGTGATAGTATGTAGAGAAAAAAATTTCCGTAATTTATCGAGCCCTTCATCTACTCTCACTCAGTATCTAAACAGTTCACTGCTTCCGGTGTTTAGGGGAAAATAATAAGACACTGGGTATATAGATAAAGTAATCAATCGTTATGAGGTAACTCCCGATAGGTATACGACACATCCAACATACTGGTAATGCGGGTATGTCCTTAACTGACCAAAGTAACTAGGGAAACTACGGTAGTCTACTGTTACTTGTGATGGTCGTCGGTAGTTTACAGTAGTTTTATAACTCTAATTGATTCTGGTATTAGCGGAATGACACAGTTTCAGACATTTTGGCTTCTCTGAAGCTAAATTTCTGACTGTTCCCAGTTTAGCCATCTGGTTTGTACGGGTAAGTAAGTTAACGAGCAGTTAGTTAGAAACTGACTAACGATACAGTATGTGTTTGTACTAAATGTGTCGAGTTACTCACTTTAAGGAAATTTAATGATCTAAAGATGGTTGCTTGAGCAATCGAACCCAGTCATCAGTTTATAAATATTACCGTCAAGAAAAATTTTGTATTGAAAATTAAAACCAATTGCTCAAAAAACTTGACCTGTCAAGTATTATCAGACTAAATCTAAGAAATATAGCACACGATGACCAGCGTTGTAGTGGGTAGAAAAGCATTTAACCGGCCATAGGAGGGACATGGCTTGGAGCGTTGGTGGATAACTGGTTTCTCCACGCTGTCATGTCTGTGACAGACTTCAAATGGTTCAAATGGCTCTGAGCACTATGGGACTCAACTGCTGAGGTCATTAGTCCCCTAGAACTTAGAACTAGTTAAACCTAACTAACCTAAGGACATCACAAACATCCATGCCCGAGGCAGGATTCGAACCTGCGACCGTAGCGGTCTTGCGGTTCCAGACTGCAGCGCCTTTAACCGCACGGCCACTTCGGCCGGCTGTGACAGACTTCCCAGTGCAGCCACACAAAGGCTGATGCTCGGAACTTTGCTGGGTGTTGGATCATGATGGGTCAAAAACTGTATATATAACTGAAGGCACAGTGATCACGTTTAATAAAATGAAGGACAGATCTGTCTGGGTTACTTTGAATGTATATTTGGATTACCAGTTTCGACTTTCGTCCTTAGATCCACCTATCTAATTTGTGTGAAGCGTATTTCGTCAATAGGGTGAAGATGTAGTAAAAACCATGAAGTTGAACATCTTGAACGGTGATCAGTGTATTGGAGCTGCTTATCAGGCTCTTGAATCCCGGCTGGACCACGGAATTTTTCAGTCTGACTTTGACCTAGCCTTCACCGCTCACTGATAAGATCCTCCAGAAACGAGACGTGGTTTGGATTACACCTTAAACTGTATATTCCACTGGAATGAGATTTTCACTCTGCAGCGGAGTGATATGAAACTTCCTGGCAGATTAAAACTGTGTGCCGGACCGAGACTCGAACTCGGGACCTTTGCCTTTCGCGGGCAAGTGCTCTACCAACTGAGCTACCCAAGCACGACTCACACCCCGTCCCCACAGCTTTACTTCTGCCAGTACCTCGTCTCCTACCTTCCAAACTTTACATAAGCCCTCCTGCGAACCTTGCAAAACTAGCACTCCTGAAAGAAAGGGTATTGGGGAGACATGGCTTAGCCACAGCCTGGGGGATGTTTCCAGAATGAGATTTTCTCTGCAGCGGAGTGTGCGCTGATATGAAACTTCCTGGCAGATTAAAACTGTGTGCCGGACCGAGACTCGAACTCGGGACCTTTCCCTTTCGCGGGCAAGTGTTCTACCAACTGAGCTACCCAAGCACGACTCACGCCCCGTCCTCACAGCTTTACTTCTGCCAGTACCTCGTCTCCTACCTTCCAAACTTTACAGAAGCTCTCCTGCGAACCTTGCAGAACTAGCACTCTTGAAAGAGAGAATATTGCGGAGACATGGCTTAGCCACAGCCTGGGGGATGTTTCCAGAATGAGATTTTCACTTTGCAGCGGAGTGTGCGCTGATATGAAACTTCCTGGCAGATTAAAACTGTGTGCTAGACCGAGACTCGAACTCTGGACCTTTATATATTCCACTTTCCGAACAAGGTTACTAGGGTAGCCTAGTGACCCGCAAGTTATCGAATTATTGTCTACTTGGAAACTTTCATCAGGTCGTTGAGACACACGGAATTACTATTACTGGAACGTTATGCCCATTTATTGTTAACAAAGACAAAGGTGTTTGTACTAAAAGCAACACAAAAGATGCTTTCGTCCACTTAATGTTTTGTAAACAACATGAATGTTAACAGATAATGCTGTTTCCAGTTGTATGCAAATTTCAAAAGCATACTTCTGTGGTATATGTGTACGGAGACGGAGTTCATTTGTACAGAATTCACGACATTGTCCTAGTGGTCATAAATGTTCAAAGTCGCGTATTAATCTTCAGAAAGAGAGGCCGGTTGCTGATTTATTGGTTTGAAGGCTACAAAATTAAACTGAATTTTAGATACATCTATTGGGAAAAAACTCGATTGCAAACTTTCGAGAAACAATCGCGTGTCTATGACAGAACCCGCAATTTGAATAAAATTTACGTGAGAGGCGCGGCTAGGACAGTTGAGAAAAATAGCCCGCGAGAGAATAAAGTATGTGTGGGATGTAATGAGTATCGGAACGGGGAAATTGCTTTTTTTATTGCGGCAATTTAAATTGTAATCAGTCGTCGTCAGCGGCATAGCAGCTTTACAAAACGGGTCATTTATATACGACTATTCTAGTGTGGCTGAATATTCCAGTCGAGTGGGTGGGTAGATAGAGAAGAGGAGGGAGAAGGCCGAAATTAGCATACGCTTTCGCGCTCGGTTCTCTGCAAGTGATGAATACTTCACCGGTACGTGATTTATTTACGCCGCTTTTATACAATGATGATATCGCACGAAGCATGTTAATTGCATTCGTAAATAAGCTTATTACATTGAAATGGCACTAAAAATAGTTATACAGTGGTTCCTAGTAGCGCGCTGTTGGCTCGTCGATGTGTAGAAAAACCTGCACCGGCGGTACACGCTGAGCTGTACAATAGCGCCTGAAATTGCGACACTTGTGTGAGAGGTCGAAACAATGGAAGCGCGAATATATCAGAGCCCTCTTGTGAATGAGTTTGTAACAAAAAGTAATGAAGAGTTCGAAAAATTCAATCTGTACGTATTAAGCGTTTCTCTAATGCTTGTTCGTTGGAAATGAAACTAGACGCACGTCACAGAAAGGTATCTTTTTTTCATACAGTGCTTTTTTTGTTTTCATATTGGTACGTAAAATTTAAAAACTTTTCAAATGTAACGTTATTCCGTTCACTCAATCATTGTAAGTGGTATCTCAGTGAGGAGAAATCAAATTTTTGTCTATGGCACCAAAATTCTATAGGTTCACGAAGATACGACGGAATTTTATTTAGATATTTTTTTAATTACTCTTCACAATTACCGCCTATTACAGAGAAAGTTATGTAGGGTATAAAACTCACATTTGTGTGCACATTGAAGTGTGTATATAATAATTACTATTATCTAGTATTTACAAATACTATAAAGAAAACAATACTGATACTACAACAATACAGTACAATATCTAGCACTACAACTAATTAAAAAAAGAGAATAACCACTTTCTGTCGGTATAAAATTACTTCAGAGCACAGACCAATTACCGAAATACCAGTACTACTGTTGGTACTATTTTCTCTGTGAGTAAAATCGGTAATTTCCTTTTTATTAATTCATTAGTGTAAGTCTAAGCTATACAGCGTCGCATACGTAACGGATCAGCCCTCAAACTGACCAGGAAAAAAATGTGTACTGGATCTGTTGAACATTACTGACAGTCGAGTCCACGTTTCACTGTACGTTTTAGAATGTTAATTCTCTACTTCCTTACACCATCGCCATGGAAAATGTTGGAAACTGTTTCTTGCAGTGGCGTCCGACCTAGGTTGCCTTCTCTTCGTCTGTATGAAATATTGTCTTGCCTGGATGCCACCGTAAGAGCAAATGTAGTTCCGCACAATATTGAGAGTATACGGCGGAGAATTCTCGTTAATTTTGAGTGACCAATATATTGGTGATATGTGTTAGAGTGTCCTGCAGATTCCATTTTTTTTCTCGACGAATGAGAAATTGTAATTTACCAGTCACTTACGATAAACCTCGTAAAACCCAAACCGTATTTGCTTCTCACTCCAAATATGAAACCAAAACTTGCTATACTACATAAACAGAGCTGATTTGATCATGCCCACTATTTCGTACGTCTACACCTACATACACACATAGTCCACAAACCACAATGACGTATACGGCGTAGGGTACCTTGTACTACAACTAAATCACTCCCTTTCCTGTTCCATTCACAAATGGATCGAGTGTAAAGCAATAGTCTACATGCTTCCGTACGGGCCCTCATTTCTCTTATTTTGTCTTCAGGGTTCTTCGCTAGTTGTATGTTGGTGGCATTAGGATCAACCTGCAGTCTGTCGTAAATGCTGGTCGCCAAAGCTTTCTCAACAGTGGAAATGCTAGTCCTCTCTGGGAACTTCATTGCTGAAATCTTCTCCGGTTATCAGCCAAGTTGTGATGTTGTGTTGCCGCAACGTTTCGAAGTGTTTCCTGCACGTCATCTCCAGGTGAAATGTGGGTTTCGTGTCCGTTTAGTTCCTTTATAGCCAAGGGCCCAATTTATGGACCAATCACGTGCCACCGGGAGCGATGTCACGTACGGTGGTGGCAGAGTGTCCCTGCCGGTTAGAGAGAGACGTCGAGACCTGTTGCTACCTCTCCGCTCCACCCGGTGCATTGGACTCTTTCACATCAGAGCGTTTCTGAGGTATGTCTGCTAATTTCGCATCCTATGCGAAGATCATGTGGAAACTGCTGCACCAGCTGACGAGATCGCCATGTGGTCTTATTTTCTGCCTTGTTAATGAACGGATTCCAGAAAGTAGGGGCGCGGCATAGCACCTCAGCCTGTTCAGAAAGAAACGTATGTCCTTCGTTGATGTTCTGCTCCGTGACTGCAGACTTTTTGGTCGCTGAAACTGGACGATTTACTTATTCCAAAACTGTTTCACAGAGGAAGACTGCACTGTAGTTCCTTCTCTAGATTGTCTCACAGATGACAAAATGGTAGATATCGAAACAGATGACAGAGAGATAGAAAAACAATTAAAATCGCTCAAAAGAGGGAGGGCCGCTGGACTTGATGGGATACCAGTTCGATTTTACACTGAGTACGCGAAGGAACTTGCCCCCTTTCTTGCAGCGGTGTACCAGGTCTCTAGAAAAGCGTAGCGTTCCAAAGGATTGAAAAACTTCACAGGTCATCCCCGTTTTCCAGAAGGGACGTCGAACAGATGTGCAGAACAATAGACCTATATCTGTAACGTCGATCAATTCTGAATTTTGGAACACGTAATATGTTGGAGTATAATGACTTTTCTGGAGACTAGAAGTCTACTCTGTAGGAATCAGCATGGGTTTCGAAAAAGACGAGCGTGTGAAACACAGCTCGCGCTATTCGTCCACTAGACTCAGAGGGCCATAGATAAGGGTTTCCAGTTAGATGCCGTGTTTCTTGACTCCCGCAAGGCGTTGGATACAATGGAGAGAAGTCTTCTGAAGTAAGAGTGAATTCAAGTGTGCCGCAGGGGAGTGTCGTAGGACCGTTGTTATTCACAATATATATAAATGACCTTGTAGATAACATTGGAAGTACACTGAGTCTTTTTGCGGATGATGCTGTAGTATATTGAGAGGTTGTAACAATGGAAAATTGTACTGAGATGCAAGAGGATGTGCAACGAATTGACGCATGGTGCAGGGAATGGCAATTGAATCTCAATGTAGACAAGTGTAATATGCTGCGAATACATAGAAATAAAGATCCTTTATCATTTAGCTACAATATAGCAGGTCAGCAACTGGAAGCGGTTAATTCCATAAATTATCTGGGAGTAGGCATTAGGAGTGATTTAAAATGGAATGACCATATAAAATTAATCGTCTGTAAAGCGGATGCCAGATTCAGATTCATTGGAAGGATCCTAAGGAAATGCAGTCCGAAAACAAAAGAAGTAGGTTACAGTACACTTCCAGAATGAGATTTTCACTCTGCAGCGGAGTGTGCGCTGATATGAAACTTCCAGTGTACCTAGAGGTTTCTTGTTTGTCAGAGTGTCTAGGAACGGTAGACATAAGGTTTCTTCCACGCACATGGTGAAAATGAAGTTGTCATGTATGCTGTTAACGTGTCACACGAATTATTGTAGATTTTCTTCACCATGCGGCCAAACCGCTAATGTGTCGTCCACGTGTCCGACAACCTCCTTTGAAGAAACAGCTCTTGAAACAACCCTTCATATATCTTTATACAGTCTCTAGACAGTTCACTGCTTCCGATTTTCAGGGGAAACTAATAAAACACTGATCGTATACATAAAAGAATCAATAGATATGAATTAACCCCCTACACGTACGCAACAGATCCAACACACTGGTAATGCGGATATTACCTAACTGACCAAAGCTACTAGGCAAACTACCACCTTCAGACTCTTTCTCTACAGTTTAACTCTCTAACTGCGCATGGCAAAATTTAACACTTAAGTCATTCTGTATAGTCTCTGATATCTCATATTTTATTATCATAATCATTTCTCCTTTTGTAGGTTGGCTACAATAAAGTATTTTCACATTCATGGGAGAAAGTTGGTGATTGAAATTTCGTGAAAAGAACTCGCCGCAACGAGAAACGCCTTAATTTTAATGATTACCAGCCGAACTCGCTTATTACATCCCTAATCCTCCCTCCCCTATTGCATGATAATACAGAACTATCTCTCCATATTTGCACTCTTTCGATCTCCTCTGTCAATCTTATCTGGTAAGGAACCCACACAGCATAGCAGTAGCTTAGCGGAGAACGGACAAGTTTAGTGTAGGCAGTCTCTCTAGGAGACATGTTGCATCTTCTAAGAGTTTTTCCAATTAAACGTGGTCGTTAGTATGCGTTCCCTACTACATTGCAAACGCGATCGCCGTAGTCTTAAACCTGATCGGAATTGCTACTTCTAGATATTTAAGCTAACTGACAGCCTTTAAATTTGTGTGATTTATCATGTGGCCGATATTTAACGAATTCCTTTCAGTACTCATTTTGATGAGGTCATACTTTTCACTATTCATCGTGAGTTGCCAGTTTTGCATCGTGTCGGAATCATTTTGCAGTTGGTTTTGATCTTCTGATGACTTTACTAGATGGTAATTGACAGCATCATCTGCAAACATTCTAAGACGGCTCCCTAGATAATCTTCTGAATTGTTTGTGTAGATTAGGAACACTAGAGGCCTTGCCACGCTTCGTTGAGGAACCCTGGATATGACATCTGTTTTACTCGAGGTGTTTTCGTTGAGTACTACGTACTGTGTCCTCTCTCGCAGAAAAATCACAAAACCAGTCGCACAATTGAGACCGTACTCCATTGGCACATAATTTAATTAGAAGTTTCTTGTGAGCAACGGGCTCAAAAGTCTTCTGGAAGTCCAGAAGTATGGAATCAACTTCAGATCCCCTGTCGCTATCACTCACTTCTTCGTGCTAATAAAGCCCTAGTTGTGTTTGACAAGAACGACTGTGTGTCAGTTGACCGTTATCTTCGAGGTAACTCAGAATATTTGAACACAGCATACGTTCGAAAACCTTGCTGCAGTTGACATCAGTGGCGTTTGTAATTACGCAGATTATGTCTATTTGCTTTCTTGAGTATTGGTCTGACCTGTACTAATTTGAAATCTTTTGATACGTATCATCAGTCGAGCGAGCGGTTTTATATGATTACTAACTAAGGCACTGTACCAGCATACTCTGGAAGAAACCTTATTGGTATGTTTTTATTAAGTGGTTTTGGCTGCTCCGCTACACCTAGAACATCTGCTTCTAAGTTCCTCGTGTTGGCAGTTGTTCTCGATTCGGGTTCTTTTTTGGTGAAGGAATTTCGGAAAACTGTGTTTAATAACTCCACTTTAGTGGTGCTCTCATCGGCGACATTGCCATTGGTATTGCGCAGTGAGGGTATTGACTTTGTCTTGTCGCTGCTGTACTTTACATAACACTATAACCTCTTTGATTTTTCTGTTAGGTTTTTAGACAGAGTTCTGTTTTGGAAGGTGTTAAAAGCATCTCACATTGAAGACAGCGCTAAGTTTAGAGTTCCAGTAAAACATCGCCATCCTTGAAGACTTTTTGTTGTTTTAAAATTAGCATGCTTTTTCGTTATTTCTGAAACAGTATTCTGCCATATTTTGTATACCACGGGGTATCAGTACCATCTTTTATTAATTTATTAGGTATAAACACTCAGTTGTATCAGACATTATTTTCTCGAATTTATGCCTCATGTGGTCTACATTTACATTGAAGCACCACACAATCTGGTATAGGTATTCCTATTCAAATACAGATATGTGAACAGACAGAATAAGGTGCTGCGGACGGCAACGCCTAGATAAGATAACAAGTGTCTGGCCAGTTGAGTTTGACCGTGGTGACACAGTCGACGCACGAGCGATGGGACACAGTATCACCGAAGTAGCGATGAAATGGGAATTTTCCCGTACGATCACACCCCTCCCCCCACTTGACCCACAAGGTTCAGTTGTTGAAAAGTTGAAAGAGAATTTAAGTCTCAAACAGGTACCCCCTGCGAGGATTTATAGTTGGTGGTGACTTCAATAAACTCTCGATATGTTGGCGAACATACATATTCAGAGACTGTGGCAGGTATAAAACATTATCAGGAATCCGGTAAAACGTCAAATCTCGGACATTGCTGTGGCCGGAAAAAGATCCTGCAAGAACGGGACCAACGACGACGGAAGAGAATCGTTCAACGTGGTAGAAGTGTAACCCTTTCGCAAATTGCAGCAGATTTCAGTGCTGGGCCATCAAGAAATGTCAACGTGCCAGCCTTTCAACGAAATATCATCGATCTGGGCTTTTGGAGCTGAAGGCCCACTCGTGTAACCTTGATCACTGCACGACACAAAGCTTTACCCCTCGCCTGGGCTCGTCAACTCCGACATTGGACTCTTGATGACTGGAAACATGTTGCCTGGTCGGACAAGTACGTTTCAAATTGTATCGAGCAGATGGACGTGTAGGGGTATGGGGAAAACCTCATAAATCCATGGACCTTGCATGTCAGCAGTGTACTATTCAACCTGGTGGACACATTGTAATGGTGCGAGGCGTGTGTCGTTGGAGGGATTTGAGACCCCTGATATGTCTAGATACGACTCTGACAGGTGACAAGTACGTAAGAATCCTGTCTGATCACCTGCATTAATTCTTATCCATTGGCATTCCGACGGATTTGGGCAATTATAGCAGGACAATACGACATCCCACATGCCAAGAATTGCTACAAAGTGGCTCCAGGAACGCTCTTCTGAGCTTAGCACTTTCGCTGGTCACCAAACTCCCACACATGAACATTACTGATCATAATCTGCCAGGAAATTTCATTACTAAGCATATCTGGGATGCCCGACAAAGTGCTGTTCAGAAGAGATCTCCACCCCCTCGTACTCTTCCGGTTTTATGGACAGCTCTGCAGGATTCATGGTGACAGTTCCCTCGAGCACTACGTCAGACATTAGTCTAGTCAATGCCACGTCGTGTTGTGACACTTCTGCGTGCTCGCGAGGGCTCTCCACGATATTAGGCAGGTGTACCAGTTTCGTTGGCCCATCGGTGCATATAGTTAAGTAGGAAGGAGTGGAGTCTGTCTCTAAGGAAGGCGTCGAAAGAATTTCTATCTACTTTTTTAAATACATATATTTTGCATTTGCTTTCGGGGAATTTAGATTTTTTGGTGGTCAGTCTCGCTGCAATGATGTTGCTGTCACTAATCCTTGTATTCTTTATAACGCCCCCTATTTGTTCAGAATTACTTCTTGCTAAGAGTACAAGTATGTTTTCGCAACCATTTACACAGCCAGTGAGTTCCTGAACCAATTGCTCAAAATAATTTTCTGAGAGAACGTTTAGTACAATTTCTGATAACATTTTATACCTGCCACAGTCTCTGAATATGTATTTTCGTCAACATATCGAGAGTTTATTGAAGTCACCACAAACTATAAATGTATGAGTGGCATACCTGTTTGTGATGAGACTCAAGTTCTCTTTCAACTTTTCAAGAACTGAACCTTTTGAGTCGTGTGGGGGGAGGAGTGTGGTGATTGGTCAGTAGAATGAAGCAATTTTTAATTTATTCCGGTTATTAAGTATAATCTCTACCCATATTAACTCACAGGAGCTACCTACTACAATTTTGCTAGAAGATGAGTTAGTGACAGCAACAAAATTGCAGCCACAAACTGTATTTAATATGTTCTTTCTTAACACTGCCAGGTCATTTGTAAAAATTTCGGCTGAACTGGTACCCGGCTTTAGCCAGCTTTCAGATCCTGTAACGATTTGAGCTTCATTTCTTTTATATAGCATTTGGTGCTCTGACTCTTTCTCAAGGCAGCTACGACAATTTACTACAAGACTTAGTGTTACTAAGTCTACCCTCTTCTTCTTTTCGTTCTGCGCCCTTTGAAGCTGAAGTCCTTTCTGAACCCTCCTGAGAGCTTCTAATAATAATAATAATAATAATAATAACCAAAGCGCGCGCGCGCGCACACACACACACACACTATCAATTTATTAAGCACAACGCGAAACCCTCCCACTCTATGACACAAGTGGAAGAAGCTGCAACTTACAAGGTCGCAGAACACCAAAGGTCCAAAATCGGTCCTGTCGATGATGCTACAACCAGCAAGATATTGGCGGTGATCTAGAGGCTAGCGTCTTTGACTAGTAATGAAAACGTCCTGGATCTCGGATTCGAACTTCACCACTGCTTAAATTTAGAATAAAAATTAACAACAATGGACGCAGAAGACTACTGGTACCAGAAATCACCGTCGATCTGCCAGCGACTTTGTCTAACAAGGCGGAGGAGCAGACAGGCGTTCATGGAAATGGAACTCTCTTGCTCTTGGGGTAGAAAACTGCTCCTAAAAGAAGGACAAAAACGGTTATGATTAACAGCATGAGGATGCAGAACACAAAGGAGACTATTGCATTAAGACACATAATGTGTAGTCAAATGACGTATGACCTTTAACTGAAAAAGTGTCATAATGATCTGTCCATTGACAAAAGATTCCGAACTATACCCCCATTCGGACCTCTAGGAGGGGAATACCAAGGAGGAGGTGATTATGGGAAAATAACAAAGGGGAACGTTCTGCGAATCGGGTTGTGAAATGTCAGAAGTTTTAACGTGACAGGAAGGCTAGAAAATCTGAAAAGAGAAATGGTAAGGCTCCATATAAATATAATAGAGGTCAGTAAAGTGAAATTGAAAGAACACAAGAGTTTCTGGACAGATGCATAAAGGGTAATATCAAGAGCAGTAGAAAATGATGTAATGGAAGTAGGGTTCGTTGTGAGTAGGAACGTAGGGCAAAGAATGTGTTATCGTAAACAGTTCAATGATAGGGTTGTTCTCATCAGAACGGACAGAAAACCAACAACTACAACAATTTTTCAGGTATACACACCGACGTCACAAGCAGAAGGTGAAGAGATGGAGAAAGTGTGTGAGGATATTGAACAGACAGTTCAGTACGCTGTAACTGCTTCGTTTTATTATTGTTGCTGTTGTGTACGCAAACTGCAAACCTGTTTCCTACTCCTATGCTCCCGTGTCTATATCTGTGTTATTATGTGAACCTGAACAATGCAATATGTGTGCCTACCTAAACACTATTAAAAAAAAAAAACAGGCACAAAATCCATCAAAGACTGTAAATATATTACAATTAATTTTTACAAAAATATTTAGAAAACATAAAAATGCATACGAAAGAAGCTATCCTGTGAAGTTCTGCATTGTGCGGAGCAGTGAACAGTGCTACAACGTATGACGTCACAGCATGTGTGTCGCAGATCCAACACACAGAAATGACAGAGTAACACTACTGCGTAAAATTATAAATCGAATTTTCGAAGAATAAATGTCTAAATGCTTTTATTAAAATGCCCTGCAGTATTACTTACGTAAACTAAGTAAAATCCAAAATATTAAATAACACATACGCGCGTGTGTAACATTGGACTGTAAGAATAAGATTGCCTTACAAAGTAAATGAGATCTGAACTAAACTTCATTGAAATGAACCTGATAATAATTTTGAACTGCAGAACTTGACTACTAAATATTTTACTGTGTCCTCAAGCTGGTGTGAAACTGGCCCTAACAAATTTTGATGACTTACCTTGGTGCAACGGAATCTCGGACTTCTTCGAAAGTGTTGAATGTTAACGTGGACCGCAGCACCAAATTAGCTAAAGAAAGTAAAGTGTGTCCAAGTGCAATACAAGGAAATACGACTACACTGAGTACATCATACTTTACTTTGATTGACTGTGTTCCGCTAAGTGCAATGCAGCGACACACAATTACAAAACAAATACAACGACAGACGTGGAAAGTAACTGAAATTACTGAATAACGTAGAAGAGATTAGCATTCAAAACCTATGTTGTGAAACGCAGATTCCTTAACAACTATCGTAACAAAATTCATTTCTTGTAATTCTACCATGTAATTCGTTACTGAAATGGCAAAGGAGTAGTGAATCTATAACTCTGATTGCAGGTAATTTTCATAAGCTAATCTCAAAGATAAATGAACACGAAGCTTACAATTGGCTCCTTTCAAACTCATCATAAATTAGGTTTTAGCAAGCAATGAAGTGACAACATTACTAGAATACCTCCACGCCCCTCAAGTTAGTTTTTTCCAAAAAGCAACATCCTCTGCATTTGCATCTGTCTCTTCTGCTAGTTATTTCCAGACCGCTCAGCAGCTTGACAAACACCTGATTCTCTCATTTAATTCTCACTGAGTACTGCAATGGCAACAGCAATGCTACTGACAACCAAACATCACACTGCTTGAACTCAGAACGTCTGTGGCGCAATATATTGACTGCTGAAGACTAGTGTTTGAAAATTATTCACTCACCAAGTACGAAGTATGACACATAGAATAAAAAGAAAGCTCACATCAATTTCATTGAATACTAAAAATAAGCTAGAAAACCTTACAACGAAAAGGGAGACGAAAATGGGGGTTTTGAATGCGCTTGTAGGGGAGGAAGGAAGAGGGTTCAGGGAGAAAACGAGCTTTGTATTGGAAACAGAGAGGAGAAATACTAATTGAATTCTCTGGTAAATTTCAGCTAGTAATAGCGAATAATCTATCCAAGAGTCAAAAGATGGAGAAGTATACTTGGAAAAAGCCGGAAAATACGGGAAGAATCTATTTAGATTACATCAGGGTCAGATAGAGATTCCGAAATCAGATACAGGATTGTCAGATGTACTCAAGAACAGATGTAGAGTCGTATCATAATTTAGTAATGATGAAAAGTAGGGTGCAGTGTAAGAGACTAGTCAGAACGAATCTGTGCGAAAATGACTGTGATTCGGAAGTTCTAAAGAATGAAGAGTTAAACATGAAGTTCTCAGCTGAAGAGGAACGGACGTTACTATAAGTATCAGTCACAGACGTTGGAAAGAAAAAGATAGATTCAAGGAAGGTAACTACGAAGCAACCTTGGGGAATAGAAGCAATACTTTTGTTGGGCGACGTAAGAAGTAAGTACAAAAATGATCAGTGAAATATAGGAATACAGTAATGCAAGTCACTTAGGAATGCAATAAATAAGAAGTGCAAGTAAGATAAAGGAAAATGGCTGCATGAAAAATGCGAAAAATTCTAAAAAGAAATGATTATCGAAACGACTGACTTAGCATGTAAAAAAGTCAAATCAAACTTCGGTCAAATTACAAACAAGGTCGAATTCCAACGTTAAATACAGAGGAGATAGTGGACAAATGGAAAGATTACGTTGAAATCTTCTATGAGGACGAGTGCTTCTCTGATATATGATAGAAAAAGAATTATGAATTGAGGATTTGTTAGATGACGATCAGCTTTGCTTTACGAAAGGTAAAGGCAAGACACGTTCATAGGATTTGGAAAAAGCATTGGACAGTATAAAACAGTGCAACATTTTCGAAAGTTCAGGGAAAAATAAGGGTAAGCTACTTGGAAAGACGGGTAACGTATAGTATGTACAAGAACCAAGAGGGAACAATAAGATGGGGAGACAAAAGCGAAAAGCTGGAATTAAAAACAATATAGGACAGGGATGTAGGCTTTCGCTCCTATTCTTCAAGCTATACATCGAAGAAGCAAGGATGGAAAAAAGAAAGGTTCAGGAGTGTGATCAAAATTTGAGGTGAATGGATATCAGTGACAAGATTCGCTGATTAGATTTCTATCGGGAGTGAAAGTGAAGAAGAATTGCAAGATCTGTTAAATGAAATGAACTGTCCAATGTGTACAGATGAAACTAATGACTAGGAGCAGAAATGAGTACGACGAGGAACTTAACATCAAAACTGGCAATCAGAAGTAGGTGAAGTTCAGGACTTCTGCCACTTACACAGCAAACTAACCCGTGATGGACGGAGCAAGTTGGACACAAAAAGCATTCTAGCTCTGGCAAGAAGAGCATACGTGGCCAAGAGAAGTCTTCTAGTATCAAACGTAGACCTAAGTTTGAGGAAGAAATTTCTAAGAATGTACGTTTAGAGTACAGAAAACAAGTGAGGACGTAGGTTGCAAGTGCTGCTCCGATATGAAGAGGTTGGCACAGTAGAGGATTTCGGGGCGGGCAGCATAAGACCAGTCAGAAGACTGAAATGGACACATTAAATAAAACAGGATCTCGCTTCTATTTATTGGAAGCTCGTTACAACGCACCCAAACGACACGCTGTTATTTGAACTGCTGCTGCCTGGACTGGAAATGCTGCCCATGTAACGAGCTCTACACTGAAAGTGTCTGCTCACAGGAAAACAAACGCCGGTCGCAAAACCAGCGAAAATATACGCTGTACAGCAATTAAAACGTGGAACTGTAGCTACCGGAGATACAAATTCACTAGAAATTTAAGATTTTTAGACTAAAATGTACGCATTAAATAAAGCTGTAAGTCGCTTCTTGCTAATAGAAACTTGTTACGACTTACAGACGAAACAATGTACTCTGAAGTGATGCTGTGTAGACGGGAGGTGTAGTCCATCATTGTGTAAATTGCAAAATAATTTAGATAAGGTGAAAAGTGTAAAGTCATCTATATGAGCAAAAAAAAAGTTTAAATTTCGGTTACTCGATACGTCATACAAATCTGAAGATTGTAAATTATGCTAAATACTGTGGGATTACAATTGCGAATAACTTAAATTAGGAAGATCACATAGATATTGCTGTGGGAAAATCAAATCAAAGACTGCGATCTATTGGGAGGAAGCCTAAGAAATTGTAAAAGGTATACTACGAGGCTCCTTACACTATGGTTGTCGGCTTTCTTCTGGAGTATTGGCGTATTGTGTGCGATCCGCATGAGACAGGATTAATGGAGGAAATCGAAAAAGTTGAAAGAAGGGCAGCTTGTATATTGGAGAGAGTGGTACGGATATGAATAGGGATGGCAATCATTAGAACAAAGGCGTTTTTTGCTGCTGTAGGACTGTCTCATGAAATTTCTATTGCCAGTTTTCTCCTCAGACTGTGAAAACATTTTGTTCGCGCTCACCTACAGGGTTATTACAAATGATTGAAGCGATTTCACAGCTCTACAATAACTTTACTATCTGAGATATTTTCACAATGCTTTGTACACACATACAAAAACTCAAAAAGTTTTTTTAGGCATTCACAAATGTTCGATATGTGCCCCTTTAGTGATTCGGCAGACATCAAGCCGATTATCAAGTTCCTCCCACACTCGGCGCAGCATGTCCCCATCAATGAGTTCGAAAGCATCGTTGATGCGAGCTCGCAGTTCTGGCACGTTTCTTGGTAGAGGAGGTTTAAACACTGAATCTTTCACATAACCCCACAGAAAGAAATCGCATGGGGTTAAGTCGGGAGAGCGTGGAGGCCATGACATAAATTGCTGACCATGATCTCCACCACGACCGATCCATCGGTTTTCAAATCTCCTGTTTAAGATATGCCGAACATCATGATGGAAGTGCGGTGGAGCACCATCCTGTTGAAAGATGAAGTCGGCGCTGTCGGTCTCCAGTTGTGGCATGAGCCAATTTTCCAGCATGTCCAGATACACGTGTCCTGTAACGTTTTTCTCGCAGAAGAAAAAGGGGCCGTAAACTTTAAACCGTGAGATTGCACAAAACACGTTAACTTTTGGTGAGTTGCGAATTTGCTGCACGAATGCGTGAGGATTCTCTACCGCCCAGATTCGCACATTGTGCCTGTTCACTTCACCATTAAGAAAAAATGTTGCTTCATCACTGAAAACAAGTTTCGCACTGAACGCACCCTCTTCCACGAGCTGTTGCAACCGCACCGAAAATTCAAAGCGTTTGACTTTGTCATCGGGTGTGAGGGCTAGTAGCAATTGTAAACGGTAATGCTTCTGCTTTAGCCTTTTCCGTAAGATTCTCCGAACCGTCGGCTGTGGCACGTTTAGCTCCCTGCTTGCTTTATTCGTCGACTTCCGCGGGCTACGCGTGAAACTTGCCCGCACGTGTTCATCCGTTTCTTCGCTCACTGCAGGCCGACCCGTTGATTTCCAGAGGCATCCAGAAGCTTTAAACTGCGCATACCATCGCCGAATGGTGTTAGCAGTTGGTGGATCTTTGTTGAACTTCGTCCTGAAGTGTCGTTGCACTGTCATGACTGACTGATTAGACTGCATTTCAAGCACGACATACGCTTTCTCGGCTCCTGTCGCCATATTGTCTCACTGCGCTCTCGAGCGCTCTGACGGCAGAAACCTGAAGTGCGGCTTCAGCCGAACGAAACTTTATGAGTTTTTCTACGTATCTGTAGTGTGTCGTGACCATACGTCAATGAATGGAGCTACAGCGAATTTATGAAATCGCTTCAATCATTTGTAATAGCCCTGTACATAGGGAGAAATGATCATCTCCTTCACGGGCAGTTAACTGAAACCATTTGAACACCAGTACCGGCTCTAACTCTAATTTTTACTGCATTACCTTCATTACGTCTACCATAATTACTTGATGATTCAGTTGATGCAGTAATCACAACTAAAACAATTGGGCGACACTCATAACAAGATAAGAGAAATCAGAGCTCGCATGGAGCTATTTAAGGTTTGATTTTTGCAGCGCGTTGTTAGAGAGTATAACTGTAGTGAAGCAGCTTAAAGTTGGTTCGATAAATCCTCTGCCAGCACTCAACTGTGAATTTCAAGGTAATCATGTAGATATAGATGTAGTTGCAGAGGACTAGATCTGTTACTGCTTGATTACGCTAATTAATTCAGTGGAAATAACAACCACCATAAAATGCATCGAAGTGTCCGTCCGTGGATTCATGAAATGGAACGATTCAATAGAACTAAGCTGCAGAAGAACCAATTCCAGGCAAGGCTGATTGGGAGAATCGCAAACAAATATACACTCCTGGAAATTGAAATAAGAACACCGTGAATTCATTGTCCCAGGAAGGTGAAACTTTATTGACACATTCCTGGGGTCAGATACATCACATGATCACACTGACAGAACCACAGGCACATAGACACAGGCAACAGAGCATGCACAATGTCGGCACTAGTACAGTGTATATCCACCTTTCGCAGCAATGCAGGCTGCTATTCTCCCATGGAGACGATCGTAGAGATGCTGGATGTAGTCCTGTGGAACGGCTTGCCATGCCATTTCCACCTGGCGCCTCAGTTGGACCAGCGTTCGTGCTGGACGTGCAGACCGCGTGAGACGACGCTTCATCCAGTCCCAAACATGCTCAATGGGGGACAGATCCGGAGATCTTGCTGGCCAGGGTAGTTGACTTACACCTTCTAGAGCACGTTGGGTGGCACGGGATACATGTGGACGTGCATTGTCCTGTTGGAACAGCAAGTTCCCTTGCCGGTCTAGGAATGGTAGAACGATGGGTTCGATGACGGTTTGGATGTACCGCGCACTATTCAATGTCCCCTCGACGATCACCATGATGCCGGGTGTTGGCCCTGTGTGCCTCGGTCGTATGCAGTCCTGATTGTGGCGCTCACCTGCACAGCGCCAAACACGCATACGACCATCATTGGCACCAAGTCAGAAGCGACTCTCATCGCTGAAGACGACACGTCTCCATTCGTCCCTCCATTCACGCCTGTCACGACACCACTGGAGGCGGGCTGCACGATCTTGGGGCGTGAGCGGAAGACGGCCTAACGGTGTGCGGGACCGTAGCCCAGCTTCATGGAGACGGTTGCGAATGGTCCTCGCCGATACTCCAGGAGCAACAGCGTCCCTAATTTGCTGGGAAGTGGCGGTGCGGTCCCCTACGGCACTGCGTAGGATCCTACGGTCTTGGCGTGCATCCGTGCGTCGCTGCGGTCCAGTCCCAGGTCGACGGGCACGTGCACCTTCCGCCGACCACTGGCGACAACATCGATGTACTGTGGAGACCTCACGCCCCACGTGTTGAGCAATTCGGCGGTACGTCCACCCGGCCTCCCGGATGCCCACTATACGCCCTCGCTCAAAGTCCGTCAACTGCACATACGGTTCACGTCCACGCTGTCGCGGCATGCTACCAGTGTTAAAGACTGCGATGGAGCTCCGTATGCCACGGCAAACTGGCTGACACTGACGGTGGCGGTGCACAAATGCTGCGCAGCTAGCGCCATTCGACGGCCAACACCGCGGCTCCTGGTGTGTCCGCTGTGCCATGCGTGTGATCATTGCTTGTACAGCCCTCTCGCAGTGTCCGGAGCAAGTATGGTGTGTCTGACACACCGGTGTCAATGTGTTCTTCTTTCCATTTCCAGGAGTGTAATTCATCCATGAAAGAAAAGACTCACAAAAGACGTTTGACTGATAATTCTAAATTATTGCTTATCATCATGGTAACGGCCGTCCGCAATGAGTTGGACAGTATCAAAAAGTGTCATACCATAAGAACTAAATTTTATAGATGACACAAAGAACTTGTTATATACCAATGAAATGACGGTTATCCACTCACTTCTAGAAGGTGATAGCTATTATAATTTCGTGCTCAGAGGTTCCACTATGAGGATGCAATTCAGGCTTTAATTAATAAAAGCTGTACTGTAGTGGGCATTAGTTACTTCTTATATTGGACGTGGTGAGTTGATGTTACTCAAGAAGGTGACAAAAATGCCATTATGAAGACAACACTGAGTTTGAACGAGGTCGTGTAATAAGGCTAAGAGAAACTGTAAGATCCTCCTGCAGTACTGCAGAAGGACTTGGTGGGAATGTAGTCACTGTGCGTGTTTGCCGACAGCGGTGGTCACGAGAACGTAACGTCGCAAGAAGACCGCTCTCCGGACTGCCACAAGGCACCACAGGAATTTAAGACCATTGTATTCGGCGTATGGCTCTGGCGCATCGCACTGCATCTACAGCAGCAATTTGAGCAGCAGCTGGCATCACAGTGACAAAACGAACTGTTACAAATTCTATTGCTTCAAGGACATCCCCGAACCAGGTGCACTTCGCAAGCATTCCACTGTCCCCAAACCAACGCCGTTAGCGACGTCAGTCGTATCAAGTGAGAGCTCATGGGAGGGGAGGGAGGATATCTGTTATGTTTTCTGATGACAGCTGTTTCTCTTTCTGAAGACAGCTAGCTCTGCTTCGGCGCCAGTGATGGATATGTGTTGGTTAGAAGGAGGTCAGATGAGGGTCTGCAACCAACCTTTCTGCGTGGTAGACACTCTGCACCTACAACTTGTGTTATGGTCAGGGGTGAAGTTTTGTGTGGCAGCAAGAGAACTTTTGTGGTTATCCAATGCACCCTGAATACAAATTTATACGTCACTCTGGTGACTTGACCTGCTGTGCTACCATTCATGGACAGCATTCCAGAGGCTGTTTTCCAACAGGATAACGCTCGCCCAAATACCACTATTGAGACTCAGCATGCTCTACCGAGTGTCAACATGAAGTCTTGACCTGCACGTTCACTAGACCTGTCTCCAATTGAGCACATATATTACATTATCGACCGACAACTCCAGCATCACACACACAGAGCGTTAACGGTCTCTGTGCTACCAACAAAGTGCAACACACACAACACACATGTAGCTCCATCCCACAAACTGACATCCGGTACCTGTACAACACAATGCATGGACGTTTGCTTGCTTGTATTCACCATTCTGGACCTTACACCTGTTATTAATGTACCAGCATTTCACATCTGTAATGGCTTATCTCGCACTTACAAGAACCTGTGATCTTACAATGTTAATCAATGAAATATGTTATCCAGACAAATGTATTTTTAAAATTTCAGTAGTCTACTTAAATTATTTTTTGGTGTTGCGATTTCCTTTTCCGTCAGTGTAATTAAGAGGCGTAAAGTACTAAACTACTCGGAATATATTCTTAATTCTTTTGTTACACCATGTTATGGTATGTTTTAACTTCACTACGTGAAACGGAAATTTCTTATTGCTTCCCAACTCTGATGGATGTGTTTGACTATGGCACTTTAATAAATTGAGTGCCGGACCCAAGTGTTATTTAAATTGAAACAGCCGCTCCTATGTAATAGATTTTTCTGACTTCTGTATTTCGATTGACTCCGTAATTATGCAATTTAGAAACTTGGCGGGTGTACCAGGATACTGGCTTTATTCTACTTCATTTCGAGATTCTATTCACCTCAGTGCTAGGCCACTGCTGATCTCTTTGGCTGATTAAGTCAGGAGTTTCGCTGATGTTCTTTGCATGATACCTCGACAGTTCTGATTGTTTGCCCCACATAAGAAATGTCACATTCGCACGGAATGCAATACACACCCCACTTGTGAAGACCTAGTTCGTCTTTAACATTACGAAGACTACATTTTGTCTAAGTTGAAGGGAGTGAAGTATACTGGTTCCCAAGTTTCTGTAGCAGTCTATAGATATTACCGGATACTGGGCCGTCATAGGGTGAGTGAGAGATTTTTGGCTTCTTTTCCTCAGTCTCAACCTGTTTCTCAGGATTCATGATTCTGACTGCATCGCCCGTTCAGTTGTGTAATATTCGTACGCATTTCTTCGGAACGCTATTTATAGATATTATAAGTCTCCGACGAGGCTCTCGCTGTCTGAAGGTGTTCGAGTTCTATGGACCAATGCCATTAGTACCCCATTTCCTTTGAGATAGATGGTGATAGCTCCAGACGTGGAGATAGAGGTCAGAGAGCGTAAATTTTCTGTAGACACTATGACACATGGATCAGTACGAACACTCTGGTTTCAATAAAATTTTACTGAAAACAGTCTTGATGTCATAAACATTTTATTTAAACTGATGGCCGGTTTCGATCTATCGTACTTAGATCATGTTCAGACCTTGTACCCTGCAAAGACAGTAGTAAACCACTTTAGAGGTAACAAAGTAATTATAATATTGAAGCGAAATTGTTATAATTCCTACGAATAGTTTACCCATGATGGTGACTGGAGCTGGGGTGACTGAGTTGGCTACTTTAGAGAGATGTAATCGACTGCTCATTGTGGCTCAGCTGCTCTTGGTTAAATAATGATAGCCCCGTCCCCTGTCTCCAGAATGGCGTCATTACTGGCCAATGGCTGTGAATCGCCAGTATAAGTAAAAGAAGCTACTCCTAAAATACGATTTCTCCATTACGGGAAATACAAGAACAGATATTCATTTTAAACTAAGATATCATATGTAGCAGTTAAAATGTGGATGAAAACTTCGTTAACCATGATACTGGTCGTGTGAGCATTGGCTCCCCTCTACAAGTCACACATAGATGGTGCACATGTTTACATCGATTCCGGAGATGTTGCGAAGGTTGGCTAACGCAAAGGATGCCTTCGAGTAACGTTGGAGACGATGTGAGAATCTATCATACATCGATCATTCTTGAAATTAAAAGATAACGCCCTAATATACAACCAAAACGCGTTCGAACACATGAAACTATGTGGTGGATCTGTCATAAAATGTGCATAATAAGATCGTCAAACTAAAATAAAATTGAAATACGGAGTACATTGCCAGTAAAAGAGATCTGTGTACAAGCAACACTCACTACATGGAGACGAAAAAGATAAAACAGCTGCCGAAAATATAATCTAGTGTAGGCTGTCAAACCGAGTACATCTATATGTATGAGAAGCAATTTCCCCAGTGCATTTTGTTGTGTCAGAGCAGCGGAAGAAAATACATAATCCAGTTTAATTTCTATGGTTGCTGTGGATGTTGTTAAGAACATCTGATGTAAAAATGACTGGAATTGCAATGACAGCCTCGCCAATATCGGCCTGAGTAACAACACAAGCGTTACCATTGCGATACAGGTATATAACTAAAAGCATGATGGACAGGGGAAAGAAGCTGCAAACAATCGATAACTCCTATGGTAGCAATAGCTGTAAACAAAAGTAGTAATAATGGAATTTAATACTAAAATGTATTGTATTAAGTAAAATAATAATCCCTCTGTTAAGGAAAATTGGAAGATGACCACTAAAAGCGGGAAGAGTTGACGATATTTCAAAGTAGCTCATCGAATAAATCAAAGAAAATTTTTTCGCTAAAATCCAATTGTTCGTTACGCTCGAACCTCTGCCCCTTTTTAAGATGAGTGTAGGTTTCAAGCTCCTCTATAAAATTAAGCAGAATACCTTCCGGACCTGTATTCAAAATTTTGAGGTAATTTTCGATGGTACCCTCTGAATGCTTATTCTGAATAATGTGTTGAGCAAAGACGAATTCGTTACTAGATGTAGTAGCAGTATACTCACGATAACTAGTTTGGAAATTTCTTCTCGTTTGGCCTATGCAAAGATTGTCCTATACAGTGATTGTCATAAAAATTTATTTCATAAATTACAGAGTTCAGATATTTACTACTACAATTTTCAGCAGCGCGTCTTAATCTATTCTAGAGACAGCATGTTTTCTGAAAAGGCTAAGATCAATTCTGAATTTTTAAATATTTTGTTAATCTTATCAGAAATATTGCGTAGGTAAGTCGTTTTACTAATTATTATTATTAATAATTACCTTGACCTGTAGCTTGACCTAAATTTGGGTGAGAAGTTTTTACATTAGTAAATAAATCATAAAAAAATTTGACTGTAGCTATCCGTTTCAAAATATCAAGTTCTTTCTGTTCTGAATCTACTTCTAATGACTGCTTTAGAATCCTATGAATCATTGACTGAAAAAAATGCCATTTTGCACCTGTATGGATGGCAAGATGTTGCGTTAGTAACATTGGAAGTTGTAGGCTTTCTACAGATAGCGAACTGATATTTGCCATTATCATTAGTATCAACCTGCCACTATCATTAGTATCAATCTGGCGGACTCTTGCTTTTGCTTGAAAGTATGGTTTCTCCATGACCGGTTATATAGGGCTACGCACCGTTATGCCATCGGTTTGTTCATAGTATTTTTCGTCAAATAGAAATTAGGAGATTTCAGAAAGTGTCTAAAAAGATCTGTGAAGCAACCGTCGAACTTTCCCGCGATTATAACCAAGGAACCAAAACATGGAACCCTGTAGTCTGGAGCTGCATTTGACTGAGTCGAGATGTGACATTCGAACTTCTCCCACGAACTTACACCCGAAAGAATACAAT
The DNA here is from genome assembly GCF_021461395.2 of Schistocerca americana. Taxonomy (NCBI): domain Eukaryota; kingdom Metazoa; phylum Arthropoda; class Insecta; order Orthoptera; family Acrididae; genus Schistocerca; species Schistocerca americana. Next base: position 693,744,817 of record NC_060122.1, read on the forward strand.
TAACAAGGCTGAAGATTATTCGAATAAAGCGATGATCGGTGGAGTAAAGCGGGAAGTGAGGCACAAAGGTATCACGCGAATTTTGGTTTTCAAAATGGTTCAAATGGCTCTGAGCACTATGCGACTCAACTGCTGAGGTCATCAGTCGCCTAGAACTTAGAACTAATTAAACCTAACTAACCCTAACTAACCTAAGGACAGCACACAACACCCAGCCATCACGAGGCAGAGAAAATCCCTGACCCCGCCGGGAATCGAACCCGGGAACCCGGGCGTGGGAAGCGAGAACGCTACCGCACGACCACGAGATGCGGGCTTTGGTTTTCAGGCAGCAAAAAGGTTTACCATAGGCGATGTAAACAGGGTACAAAGTGCAGAAAATAGTGAGAGAAACTAATCTAAGACAAACAAGTAAATATGTGATATAAATTAGGTATAATGATGTGCGTTTTGGTAAAGTATTTGTCTGGAGTGAAATCATGTAATGAAGTAAAACGTGGCCAATAAACAAATAAGAGAAGAAGGGAGCGAAATTTGACATGTGGCGCTACGGAAGAATGCAAAGATTAGTGGATAGATGTTCTAACAAATGAAAAGGGAGTAAAGAACGTAATGGTACTGCTTGATTAAATATATCCCGAAGCATCAAGCGTAGAATTTGGTAAAGAGGGAATTGTGGAGGGCCAAATTTGTCGAGAGAGACCAAGGCCAGACTGTGAACCGTATCATATCTGTGATTCGTTTTTGCTCGTCGTTATATGTCGTCGCCTTGTTGAAATTTAGTTTTACGGAGAGTTCTCAAAAAACGTGCTCAGTACAGTATTTAGTTAGGATGACTTGGCTTCTCAGTTATTATTACTTATAGTAGCATGACGATCAGTCTCAGATCTCAGAATGTTAATCACAGGCAGAAATACAAACTAACAATGAATTGACTTGGCTAAGATATATGGATTTCGCTTCGTGTCTTAAAAATTTAACGATTTTGTTTGGCTTCTTTCGATAGGCTTTATTTAAAGTCGTTGCTGGGAAAAAAGAATTTCTTACGTTTCCTATGTGGTATGGGTGCATACTCATTACATTATGATTTCGTTTTGTCTGCCAGTAAAAATTCCTAGGGAAAGATCAAGCCTATATCAATACACTAGAACGGCTAATAGACCGAGAACTACATCGTCTCAAAAATCCAATCAAGGTCATGACGGGAGATTTGTTACGGTTTGAGAATGCCAGTCTTTAACTCGCCTTTGGAGACTCCTTCCGGAAGTAAGGCACAACGCACGTCTGATCGAGAGCGTCATGCATTATTTCGCTTCTCAGAGCCCTTTACTGACAGAAACTGAAAGTAACGTATTTCAAACGTAGCGTCATAGCAGCGGAAATTTGGATGGAAAGTGGAAGCAGGCGAGCGAATTTTTACACGCCGATCCATCTTGTTTCTAATTATTTATCATTTTACTTTAAACATGTATGATTCCTGGTGTGATTATGATATGACTTGGCAAAAAAAAAAAAAAAGTACATGGCCAGACGCTGCGTATTGCGGGCGTGGACCTTAATGCCAGTTGCTTTTCGCATGGCCAGCCCTAAGTGGATCTCTCACATGTTAACGAAGCAGACAAGCTCTTAGTTCATATGCCCAATTATATTAGTTCAAACACTGTATAGAAGGAAGCTTCAGAAGTCAAAAGTAAATTCCGTGCGTACTAAGTCTCAGGCACATCCATAAATAAATACAAGGCAATGCCGGGTATATCAGGTAATTATTAAACACTTTCCACAACTTCGGTGGCTGAGCACCAGTTTCATTGTCACACAGTGAGCATGTCATATATTGAGTATCCAAACTCTGATGCTCTGATACCTCTTTTAAAATCAACCATACAATTTCAATTTAGTACTGAGAGCTTACTATTCTCTTGGTGCAATACGCTGTTTCAGATGGTCTGATGACCTTCCTCAGTACTTGGCAGGATTGTCTCTATTAAAATTCGGTTAAAGGGCTCTGACTGTCCTTCATAGTTTGATATAGATCCTGTTTGCTTCTAGATGATATTATAATGAAATCATTTATCCAAATCTGTTGCATATTAGTACTGTATAAGTGCCTCCACTCTTTTTAATTGCAAAGAGCTAATAAAGAAAGTGATTAAGATTTGAAGGAATGTTTTATATTTGTCGTTAGTTCTTTGGAAAACAACGTAGTTTTTATGCCCAAAACATGTTTCAAAATGTATGCGTTGCCAAGTGGTCACACATTATACAGGGTGAGTCACTAACTATTGCCACCTAGAATAACTCCGAAAGTATTATAGGAGCTGAAAAGTTTGTGGGACAAAAGTTGCATGGGACAACGTGGGCCATAATATGACGTCGGTTTTTTGTTGCTAGGTGGCGTCGCTTCAGAGATATGAAGGTCAACTTTTTTTTAATGGGATGCTATATTTTGGTATTTATTTTCTGATACTGGCTGTCGAGACGAATCTAATTATCTGTAGCAGTAAGGTCTTTGAAGGTCAACGAAGGTAAAAAGTGTGACATGAACGTTCACTTACAAAAGGTGTTCGAACTGATGACCATTGGTATCACTGCCTTGATGCAACCTTCTTATCATGGATCGGGTGGTATTCCTTATCACATCGGCACTTATCGAAGCACATGCGCTGACAGTTCTCTCTCGCATATCTTCAGGTGTGGTTGGAAAGTCTTTATAAACAATGTATTATACAAATCGCCACAAGAAAAAGATGCAGAAGGGTCAAGTCAGGAGTACGAGCCGGCAACGACACATCTCCTCCGTGTCCAATCCAACGATTTGGGATCTGTCTCTGCAACTAATTTCTAGTCATCAGCGAGAAATGTGCGAGACACCCATCGTGTTGATACCACATTCTGTTCCTTGTTCCTAAAGGGATTTCTTCCATTAAAAGACCTAATGTTTCTTGCAGGAATGTGGTGTACTTCCTACCATTAAGATCTCCTTCGATGAAATAGGGGCCTATAATTCTGTCCTCCTGAATCCCACACCATACATTCACCAACCACGGTTTTTGGTGTGCGACTTGCCGCAGCCAACATAGATTTTCAGTTGCCCAACAATGCATGTTATGCAAATTAACATTTCCATGGTTCGTGAATCTAGCCTCGTTAGTAAATCAAATCAAATTAAAATATGTGTCATCCCTCTGAATCTGAAGTTGAGCCCATCGGCAGAATTCACTGTGAGGCACACAATCCGTACCAGTTAATTCTTGGTGGAGACTGATATGGTAAGGATGATGTTTATGGCGATGTAGAACACGATTAACACTACTCTGGCTCACGCCAGATACCCCTGCGATTTGACGTGAACTAACACAAGGATCTCGATCCACGGTGGCAAGAGTACCAATTTCTGTTTCCCAGTTAGTTTCTTTGCCGGATATGTTTCCGATGCATTGAAGATCCAGTTGTTCTCAATTTATCATACACATATTTAAATATTTAAATGTACGACGTGTAGGGCGAGTACGTTGAGGATATCTTGCAGCGTATAAGTCTCTAGCTCTCACTGAATTTCGTTGGAATTCTCCGTAAATGAGAAGCATATCGACTTGTTCTTCGAAGGAATATGTCATTCACATTCACTTGATTCGACGACACTAGTCTAACCGTTCCTATTATCGCTGTACTGAGAAACCGTCGAATGGTGTTTACATATCAGTGGCACGTAAGATGGATAAGCCCTAATCGGCGAATATTTACTATTTGCACTATTTACAAGAGAGAATTGTCAGAGCATGAGCTTCGATAAGTGCCGAAATGATAAGGAATACCACTCAATCCATGATAGGAAGATTGCAGCACTGTATTGATACCAATGGTCATCACTTCGAGCACCTACTGTAAATGGGCGTTCATGCCATATTTTGACCTTCGTTGATCTTCAAAGACCTTACTGTTACACATCATTGGATCATGTCGATAGCTGGTATCAGAAAATAAGTACCGAAATATAGCATCCCATTTAAAAAAACGAAGTTGACCGCTATATTTTCTGACGCGATCCAACCTAGCAACAAAAAACCAACGTCATATTATGGCCCCCGTTGTCTCACGCAACTTTATTCCAACAAACTTTTCAGCTCCTATAATGCTTTCGGAGTTATTATAGGTGGCAGTAGTTAGTGACTCACCCTGCATGTTCACATGATATTTTTTCTAGTGGTACTTTTGAAACAAATACATATTTAATATTCAAAATAAAATACTATTTGAAAAAAATTTCTACATTTGCATTAAGGGATCGTTTTGTTGTTATTATTTGGTGTACTGTGTTAGTTAAGTCCGTTGTTCCCTGCACCATCTATATGATTAACCGTAATGATTTGGAAGGAGTCATTTTACATTCGTTTGTAATTACGGGCATCATCGTCCCTTTTGAACTGCGGCGCGTTATTTACAACAAACTTCATGAGGAAGTATATGTATGTGGGAAGCAGCAGTTAATATTTCTAACCCCTGAAGATGTACCTGCAGTATTATCGTGGGTGAGCAAACAATCCATTCATGCAGTAGAATGTCATCAGAAAGGAACGCGAGTTCTATTAATAACTATTCCTTCTTAGCTATCTCACTTCAGGTAATACTGACAGCAGTTCTGGAGTTATGGATTCAGCTTGGGTGACAGGTCTTTCAATTATAAACTGATGACTTTTTTTAACCATGAATAAAAATTAATGAAAGCACGTAAAATACCTTAACTTCCTGATTTGTATCGCCCCACGATTTGAAATGAACTGAAGTGCAGATGAGGCTGAACTAAGCTCTTATATTAAGCCAGGAATGCATTTTCTTCTTCTTTAAATTCTCATCAGTGCAGATACTTTAAAATTTTTGTGTTCCCATATGTTCCCGTAATACGGTGGAAGAGCTTTATTGATCTGGAAATCCTGTCTGGGTTTGTACGCCCGCCTCCGCCTGGCGGAAATAATTTTATTTCGACGCCTCTTCGGCGATTTTCAGGTCGCTGAAAATGAGATGAAATGATTAGGACAACGCAAAACGCTGTCCCAAAGCACAAAAAATCTTCGACCACACGACCTTGAGTAGCGACCTAATAACTAGATCACAAGCTGCAAACATTTGCTCGCAGTGTGTTACACTGTCGGTAGTGTAGTGTAGTCTCTCTGTGCGGACTGTAAAAATGGCTGAAATGGCTCTGACAAGGGAACATACCCATCGCACCCCCCTCAGATTAGTTATAAGTTGGCACAGTGGATAAGCCTTGAAAAACTGAACACACATCAACCGAGAAAACAGGAAGAAGTTGTGTGGAACTATGAAAGAAATAAGCAAATATACAAACTGAGTAGTCCATGCGCAAGATAGGCAACATCAAGGAGAGAGTGAGCTCAGGAGCGCCATGATCCAGTGGTTAGCATGAGCAGCTGCAGAACGAGAGGTCCTTGGTTCAAGTTTTCCGTCGAGTGAAAAGTTAATTTTTTTATTTTCAGACAATTATTATCTGTCCGTCCGTCCGTCCGATGCGAGGTAACTGCGCCGTAGTATGATGACGCTACACCTAAACAAACATCGAAACACATGACGTCAGTCGACTACAGCGCACGGAAAAGAGAGTATTCCTGCTAACGAGGCTCCCTGGCTGGCAGTTGACTATTCGCTACTTTGGACGAGAGTGCATTAAATACGTGAGATGCATTCCGTTGGCAATATGAATCCAGCAAATATAGCTCGCGACTTCAAATAACAATGTCAATGAATATTTTCCGAACTGTAAGGCATCGGAAAGTTCCTTAAGGGATAGACCGATTGTCGAACATTTGTGTGATTATTTCCTACATTTGTTGATAAACAGTACGTATGGTGATGATTGTCTGAAAATAAAAAATTGAACTACTCACTTGAGAGAGGACCTGAACCAAGGACCTCTCGTTCCGCAGCTGCTCACGCTAACCACGCGACCACGGCGCTCCCGAGCTCAGATTCTCCTTGATGTTGCTGATCTTGCACATGGACTACTCAGTTTGTATATTTTGCTTATATTTTTCATAGTTCCACACAACTTCTTCCGGTTTTCTCGACTGATCTGTGTTCAGTTTTTCAAGGCCTATCCACTGTGCCAACTTATAACTAAATCTGAGGAGGGTGCGATGGGGAGGTTCCTTTGTGAGCACTATGGGACTCAACTTCTGAGGTCATCAGTCCCCTAGAGCTTAGAACTACTTAAAGCTATCTAACCTAAGGACATCACACACATCCATGCCCGAGGCACGATTCGAACCTGCGACCGTAGCGGTCGCGCGGTTCCAGATTGTAGCGGCTAGAACCGCTCGGCCACTCCGACCGGCTGCGGACTGCAACACAGTCGAGATCTTCACATTATTTTTACGAAAAAAATTGATCTAATTTCGAATTACTGGTGATCAACTGAACGAATCTATCAATTTTTTGTTGTAGATTTCTATGGATCAGATTTCGACCTGTTTTTAGGGTCTTCGTCGAAGTGGTACGCGAGAGAATGGCAGCACGACAATGCTTGTGCCACAGTGTTGCGAGTCTCTATTGGTGCAACACCGAATGAAAAAAATGACTGTAGATTACATCTGGAATAGGTGTCAACACGAATAAAACTTGTGATTATTGTCTGGTTATATTTTTAAAAAAATCTGTTATTCTCACCAATGGCATAACATCCAGATCTGCATGCTATTCTTAAAAACGTTTATTCAATTTTGTTATTGTCTTGAAGAGAAATCTTAGAGGCTCAAAAGTTAGCCTATGGAGAAAAGATGAAGATAGCTCATGAAGGTTTCTTCTTCTGCTGCCGTCACCGTACATTTCCAAGACAGTTACTGAATTCATCAGCAACTGGAAAGGACAATATGAAGAAAGTAGGAGGGGAAAAAATGTGCATACACATGTGTAAAGAAAACAGTTATGACGAGATATTGCTTCTATGGAACAGTGTTTAATTTAATATTTGAGTACTGTCATACAATGGTAGCGAACGACGACAGATTGTAAACTACAGATTTCGCATTGTTTCGATAACCGAATGGCTAGACGTCAGGACCGGCCATTTTGATTGAAGTTTCCCGGTGATTTCATTAACCGTTTCTGGTGCCTGCTTCATTAAACAGAACGGATGACTGATTCGTTTACAGGGCCTCGTCAGATCTCAGCAAACATCCAGTCTGACCTAATGAAGCAAATACGTCCGTCCGCAATCACAGGAACAAATTTATATAGCCTGTGCGCAGTTTGTGGTTGAGTGAACGCCTTTGTACAAGCGGTACCTATCTATGTGGCAGTAAACAGAGCGGTAATAATGGCTGGCAATGAGAGAAAGGCAAGCAGGTAAACTGTTTACAGTTCTCCTTACGACTGAAACGCTTCTTAAATTTCGTCTCCATTTCGGTATATTATAGTGAAAACTGAGCAATGTTTCTCAATAGTGTTCAGCGACAACAATCTCTTACGCATACAGTTATGCATACACGCAACATTTATAATTTTGTCTCCATCGTATTATCAACAAAAATAGTCCAGTCACCAGGTTCAAAGATCACAGGAAGCCAGGGGAATACCACCTCCAATAGGATCAAGCATAGCAGAACAATGTGATTTCATACCATCACTACTGTACTTACTAGCACAGTCGATGTTGATATAGCAGCAGTTCTTAATATAAGGTGTTTTCTCCAGAAGCGTGTAAACACTGGTTCAGCTTTTATAGATGGTTAATTTTTAAAGAATGAATATTTCACTCTGCGTCGGACTGTGCCCTTTTTCGACGCTTGCTGGTGGTTGAAAAACTATGTGCTGTACCGCGATTCGAAACTGGAACCATGCGTATCGCGAAAAGCAAACTCTTATTCAGCTCAGCTTATTCCATGTTGCAGACTTGATCCAACAACCAGTTTTAAGGTATCAAAAAATTTCATTAATATTTTCTGCGTAAGAGTGACATATCGTAATGGAAATAGTTGTAGCTCGTCATGTACGAAATGCTTAAAAATACTTAATGAGTGGTGCGATATCTAAATGACATCTTGTGGTAAAAATGTGTGAAGATGAAACGGACTGGAGATACATGCCCAAGAACACCGTGGAACTCGAAATATGCTAAGCTGAGAAAGCCTGTTACGCTAAGACAAAAATGTGACTGAAGATTCATGCCATCGTACGATAAGGCAACGCATAATCATCATGGTATCTCATAAATCCTCCTTCATAGAATTACTATATGCGACAATGTCGCATATCTCTCTAGCTTTCATCAGTAAAGTGAGAAACTTAGAACTGAAAGAGCACTCAATTAAGTAGATTCCATATAACAAAATCTACTCTCAGTTTTGCCTAATACGGTAACGAAGAACGTAGCGTAACCGAATCAGCTCTTTTTCGATCACTTTCTAATGTATGTCTCTAATGCAGAAAAACTTCAGCTGTGAATGGAAAAAAGAGAGCAGGTTTCAAAGTAGCCTTGAAAATAAGATTAAGGTAGCGTGTGGCCAACATGCTGAAAACGTATTACTAACTGTGAAGTCATTGAACCAAGGGATGAGTTTTTATGTTTTGGGTAGCTGAAGACACTGAATGGATGAAAAGTATGGTAAATTAAAAGCAGTATGAAAACGGCACTGAGTGATTTTTCGTGAACTAAACGGTGTTTTCTGATCCAAATCTCCGATATGTCTGATAACGAAAATTGGCAATCTGCATGTATTACCTGTTTCGATTTACGACGGTGGAACATGGACATTTCATGCGAAAAACTATTGAAATACTGAATTTTGCTAAGCGAAAAACAGAAAAATGTATTTTGGCAGTTATTGTTTCAAACAGTATTTTTTCACTTTTTCTTGCGGACTATCTACAGTTCTTGCCGTTTCTCGGCCCCCAGTCTTCATTTTCTTCTGTCCTGACTTTCGTCGTCGTTCACATTACTTGCTTCCGTGTATGTGCATGTGGGGAGTGGTGATATGAAAGAGTAATGGTGGTGGAGGTTGTTGGTACATAGCAAATTTCCTTTGTAGAGGGGAGAGAGGAAGATACTGCTGATGCTAATAATGATTGATTTTACCACTTACTTGTATTCTAGTTGTTATCTTTCGTTCTTCAGCCAAGATCTGCTATAAGTTGTGAAATAATTAAAGATGAACTCTCCTTATTGTGTCGGTGATTGTTCAAACGTCGCCATTTACTCAAGAAATTACTGTTCGATGTATCGATTGAGCCATGACCTAATACACGCACAAAGTTTCGGATAACGCTAAATGAATAATGTTAGAATTTGTACGGATGCTGTTAGCATCAAGCATATTTTGAATGGACAAGATCGTGCCACCCTTCATGCAAAATTCTAGTAATTATATGATGAAGTAATTTAATCTATGATCCGTCCGCAGGTCTTCGTTTAGTGGGCAGCGTTGCTGCCTCTGGATCACGGGGTCCCGGGTTGGATTCCTGGCCAGGTTGGGGATTTTCTCCGTCCGAGGACTGGGTGTTTGTGTTGTCCTCATCATTTCATTATCATCATCATCATTCGCGACAGTGGCTAAATTGGACTGAGTAAAAAATTGGACTGCGTAAAAATTGGGATTTTGTATGGGTGCTGATGACCACGCAGTTGAGCGCCCCACAAACCAAACATCATCATCAATCTGTGATCCAGTTTACACTGAAAAAATTATCAATTGATTCTATAACGTGAGCAAACTATACCAGCTGTTGGTACTTCCACAGTGATTTTCAGAAATGCGTCAGATTGACGATTCGCCTTTGCTTGTACGTTTCTTGACTCAGTTCGGTACCTAAACAAAGTATTTATAAACGTGTTGTAACTGGTCCCCTGCTTTCAAGTTATCTGTAGAAGTGGCACGATACGAATTCAAGACATAATGCTGAGTTTTAACTTAAGTCCGTTTCCAGTTGGTTTCCAGGAACAGCTCAATCATAAAATGGCCGTCTATCAACCAACTGTAAACTAAACTGCCGTTTGGATCACTGACTGAACACAGTAAATCAAACTACTCAATCTCTCTCACACAATCACCTGCACTTGGGTGGCCTGGAATTTCGCACCTCAACTATTTAGCAATGAACTGCCGCACTCTAACGTGATCTGCTGCCTGCAAAATGATGCCGAAGATGCTCAGCAGGAATCATTCTGTCTCCACCGGTGTTGTTATGGTGTTACCTACTGCTTCGTACACAACTGTAAGGAGAGGTGGGCTACAGAGTGGCGCAGAAGCGGGATAGCGACAGAAATGATTAACAAACCCGTAAAGACAGTAAACAGATGTTTTACTTAAGTTACAGCTTTCTCCTACGGACTTGACAAGAAAATGTACAATAAAGGAAACCTGTTACCAGAAGCAACTAAAGAGCATCGTGTAGTGTGACGCTCCTGCTACTAAAGCACAAACGAATTGTCGAAGGCTGACTAAAGCTTGGTTTATACGACGACGTTGAGTGGATTGAGTTGAACACAAATGGTTTCATATTTGACTGTAGACACGGCGAAGCCAGTATACACTACAGTTTCGTCGTTTTGTGGGTTCCTGAGCCGTGTATGAAATGAAAATTTTGGTAGCTGCACGTCGCAAGAGTTGTGATGGAGTTAAAGCTTGTTACGTGGAATCGCTGCGTAAGAAAAAAAGTAAGAAACGTGTTTCGATTCGTGACTGGATGAAGAAAAGACGTCAGCTCGGTTGCTCAGCATCCTTGCTGAAATAATTTATAATGGAAGACCCAAGAAGTTCTTTCAATTATCTTAGAATGTCATCAAAGCTGTTCACGTTTATTCTATATAAAGTTAACTGTGCGGTAAGGAATAAAGATAGTGTAATGCATGAAGCACTGAACTGAAATTACATATCACATTGCGGGTATTACAATCGAAAACACTCGTCGTGCTATAAGACGCGGCTTTAGTTGGTGATGACGCATTTTCATTAACGCCAATAATTATTAACATTAACAGTAATAATTATTAACATTAACAGCAGTAATTATTCGAAGCAGGTTGCATTGAGAAGAGAATGGTTTCCAAACTAGGCTCTTGAAGATAGATCTACACAGTGGCAATATTTCAAAATTCAAACACATATGAATGGGGTGCACTGCTGCGACGTTTTAAGTGGATGAATATTGAATAAAGAATGCAGCTTCTTGATTTGTGTAGTCTTCCATCCAGTCAACAATATTCCTTAAAAAAGAGAATCGGCCAACTCGAACCATGGGATTTTAGTCTTGTGGACGAGAGCATATCCACAGCTAGAATTACATTTGCTTGTATTTTTTATTAATTCAAATATATATGTGCTCCTGATTCAATAAATTTTGCCCTGCAGCTCAAATATCGTCAAGCTGTCTATGTACTGATCGCACGTGAAGGTCTCAGATGCAGCAATATTTTTTTTTCTTTTTTTTTTTTTTTTTTTTAAATCAGCATCAATGAAATCCCACAAGCACCTATGCAAAGCAGAGATATCCAAAAAGCGAACATTGTTCTCCGTTACCCACTTCATATTTCAGTTTTTATGCACTCTGCGAACACACATAACCTCAGAAACTCATGCAACTAGTGTCGCCAAAGTTGGAACACGCCGAAAGTGTTTAGTTTCACCAACGAGTTGCGCAAACGCGCGGTGCGCATGCGCATTGGCCGGTAGCGCAGTTTCCTGCAACCTAGTGTCGTCGTGTAAACTAGGCTTTAGACTAAAGACTGTCGAAGGCTGCGATATGGTGGCGGCAGGGGACTCTCGTAGTCTGAGCAACTGAAGGCGTGGCTGAGTGAGCGTGCATCACTGGTTCTGCTGGGTCCCCACGTCACTGTTCTCGGCATCTGTCAGAAACGTACCTTCCCACTGCAGACTGTGAGACGCCGACGAAGGTAAAGTCGACCTGTCATACTACAGACTGTGTGCCGCCAGTCTGGTGAATCGCGGCCGATTGAAACATACTCCGTCGCAATCCGTGCTTGCACCATTTCAAGTGAACATACGCGAGGGTACCTGACCCCTACCTTGCGTGTGCACAGTTGGCACAAACCACTAGTTTTCACACTGAACTGCAAAATACACATGCAATGTACTGACTGCAGTGTTCCTTCTGAAATCCAACCAGCTGCATCAAAAATCAATAATCATCCTCGAAACTCGAGTACTGCACGGGAGCACTTGTCTTCGCAACTGCGCTATCCGGACTACCTCAATCACGTCTCCCCCAGCCCTACCACGAAAAATCTGCGTCTTGTTCTCTCTGTACGATATTTTCGCATCGCCGCGTTTCACATACCGGTAGCAGTAATTAGGTGCATGATATCGACCAATGATGTGATTTCTCTCTGGCGTAACTTCCTGCCAAAAAGCACGCGTCTCTGCTCAAATCCAAACGAACAATTGTAGTCTCCCATTACCATAATTAAGGACGCAAACGCTGAAGAAATTGACGTCACCAGTTCTCCTCACTTTCGTTCGTTAAACTTTTTAGCCTCTCGTCTAGGGTCTTCCTCATAGAGGTCAACGCTCTGGGAGCGAGGGTACCTGACCATTTTAACGTAGATCTGTGCTTTTTGTTTCGCCTAGCTAATTTATCTGTCCTGCTTTCTAAAAGTCAACACAGCGTCCTCCGTCGCATCACCATGGCTGTCACTGAGGAATAGCAGCTCTAGCTCTAAGTACCTGTGGTCTAGGGGTAGCGTCCTTGATTCATAACCGAAACGTCGTCGGCCCCGGGTTCGATCCCCGCCACAGCCTAAATTTTGATAAATAATCAGCATTGGCGGCCGAAGACTTCCGGCATAAGAAGTCAGCCTCATTCTGCCAACGGCCTTGTCAAAGAGGGCGGAGGAGCGGATAGAGGTTCAGGGCACTCTCTTGTCCTAGGGGTGGGATATTGCCCCTAAAGGCGGAAGAATCAGCAATGATCAACGACATGAGGATGCAGAAGGCAATGGAAACCACTGCATTAAAGGCACGTAACGTGTATCCACAGGGCATTTGGCTTGAATTGAAGAAGCGTCATGATGATCTCTCCATTGGCAAAAGATTCCGGAATTGTCCCCCATTCGGATCTCCGGGAGGGGACTGCCAAGGGGGAGGTTACCATGAGAAAAAGATTGAATAATAAACGATAGGATAACGTTCTATGAGTCGGGGCGTGGAATGTCAGAAGCTTGAATGTGGTAGGGAAACTAGAAAATCTGAAAAGGGAAATGCAAAGGCTCAATCTAGATATAGTAGGGGTCAGTGAAGTGAAGTGGAAGGAAAACAAGGATTTCTGGTCAGATGAGTATCGGGTAATATCAACAGCAGCAGAAAATGGTATAACAGGTGTGGGATTCGTTATGAATAGGAAGGTAGGGCAGAGGGTGTGTTACTGTGAACAGTTCAGTGACCGGGTTGTTCTAATCAGAATCGGCAGGAGACCAACACCGACGATAGTTCAGTTATACATGCCGACGACGCTAGCTGAAGATGAACAGATAGAGAAAGTGTATGAGGATATTGAAAGGGTAATGCAGTATGTAAGGGGGGACGAAAATCTAATAGTCATGGGCGACTGGAATGCAGTTGTAGGGGAAGGAGTAGAAGAAAAGGTTACAGGAGAATATGGGCTTGGGACAAGGAGTGAAAGAGGAGAAAGACTAATTGAGTTCTGTAACAAGTTTCAGCTAGTAATAGCGAATACCCTGTTCAAGAATCACAAGAGGAGGAGGTATACTTGGAAAAGGCCGGGAGATACGGGAAGATTTCAATTAGATTACATCATGGTCAGACAGAGATTCCGAAATCAGATACTGGATTGTAAGGCGTACCCAGGAGCAGATATAGACTCAGATTAGAATATAGTAGTGATGAAGAGTAGGCTGAAGTTCAAGACATTAGTCAGGAAGAATCAATACGCAAAGAAGTGGGATACGGAAGTACTAAGGAATTACGAGACACGTTTGAAGTTCTTTAACGCTATAGATACAGCAATAAGGAATAGCGCAGTAGGCAGTACAGTTGAAGAGGAATGGACATCTCTAAAAAGGGCCATCACAGAAGTTGTGAAGGAAAACATAGGTACAAAGAAGGTACCTGCGAAGAAACCATGGGTAACAGAAGAAATACTTCAGCTGATTGATGAAAGGAGGAAGTACAAACATGTTCCGGGAAAATCAGGAATACAGATATACAAGTCGCTGAGGAATGAAATAAATAGGAAGTGCAGGGAAACTAAGACGAAATGGCTGCAGGAAAAATGTGAAGACATCGAAAAAGATATGATTGTCGGAAGGACAGACTCAGGATACAGGAAAGTCAAAACAACCTTTGGTGACATTAAAAGCAACGGTGGTAACATTAAGAGTGCAACGGGAATTCCACTGTTAAATGCAGAGGAGAGAGCTGATAGGTGGAAAGAATACATTGAAAGCCTCTATGAGGGTGAAGATTTGTCTGATGTGATAGAAGAAGAAACAGGAGTCGATTTAGAAGAGATAGGGGATCCAGTATTAGAATCGGAATTTAAAAGAGCTTTGGAGGACTTAAGGTCAAATAAGGCAGAAGGGATGGATAATATTCCACCAGAATTTCTAAAATCATTGGGGGAAGTGGCAACAAAACGACTATTCACGTTGGTGTGTAGAATATATGAGTCTGGCGATATACCATCTGACTTTCGGAAAAGCATCATCCACACAATTCCGAAGACGGCAAGAGCTGACAAGTGCGAGAATTATCGCACAATCAGCTTAACAGCTCATGCATCGAAGCTGCTTACAAGAATAATATACAGAAGAATGGAAAAGAAAATTGACAATGCGCTAGGTGACGATCAGTTTGGCTTTAGGAAAAGTAAAGGGACGAGAGAGGCAATTCTGACATTACGGCTAATAATGGAAGCAAGGCTAAAGAAAAATCAAGACACTTTCATAAGATTTGTCGACCTGGAAAAAGCGTTCGACAATATAAAATGGTGCAAGCTGTTCGAGATTCTGAAAAAGTAGGGGTAAGCTATAGGGAGAGACGGGTCAGATACAATATGTACAACAACCAAGAGGGAGTAATAAGAGTGGACGATCAAGAACGAAGTGCTCGTATTAGGAAGGGTGTAAGACAAGGCTGCAGCCTTTCGCCCCTACTCTTCAATCTGTACATCGAGGAAGCAATGATGGAAACAAAAGAAAGGTTCAGGAGTGGAATTAAAATACAATGTGAAAGGATATGGTTGGCTCTGAGCACTATGGGACTTAACATCTGTGGTCATCAGTCCCCTAGAACTTAGAACTACTTAAACCTAACTAACCTAAGGACATCACAAACATCCATGCCCGAGGCAGGATTCGAACCTGCGACCGTAGCAGTCGCGCAGTTCCGGATTGAGCGCCTAGAGGTGAAAGGATATCAATGATACTATTCGCTGATGACATTGCTATCCTGAGTGAAAGTGAAGAAGAATTAAATGATCTGCTGAACGGAATGAACAGTCTAATGAGTACACAGTATGGTTTGAGAGTAAATCGGAGAAAGACGAAGGTAATGAGAAGTAGTAGAAATGAGAACAGCGAGAAACTTAACATCAGGATTGATGGTCACGAAGTCAATGAAGTTAAGGAATTCTGCTACCTAGGCAGTAAAATAACCAATGACGGACGGAGCAAGGAGGACATCAAAAGCAGACTCGCTATGGCAAAAAAGGCATTTCTGGCCAAGAGAAGTCTACTAATATCAAATACCGGCCCTAATTTGAGGAAGAAATTTCTGAGGATGTACGTCTGGAGTACAGCATTGTATGGTAGTGAAACATGGACTGTGGGAAAACCGGAACAGAAGAGAATCGAAGCATTTGAGATGTGGTGCTGTAGACGAATGTTGAAAATTAGGTGGACTGGTAAGGTAAGGAATGGGGAGGTTCTACGTAGAATCGGAGAGGAAAGAAATATGTGGAAAACACTGATAAGGAGAAGGGACAGGATGATAGGACATCTGCTAAGACATGAGGGAATGACTTCCATGGTACTAGAGGGAGCTGTAGAGGACAAAAACTGTAGAGGAAGACAGATATTGGAATACGTCAAGCAAATAATTGAGGACGTAGGTTGCAAGTGCTACTCTAAGATGAAGAGGTTAGCACAGGAAAGGAATTTGTGGTGGGCCGCATCAAACCAGTCATTAGACTGATGACCAAAGAAAAAAAAAAAAAAAACTCTGTTCAGAATGGGCCGGGACAATGCCTTTCAGGCACCTGCAGTGTGTCCGTCCACCTCCCCGAAACTCCAGCCTAGGCTCCGTCCAGACAACCGACATCCAACGAAATTCAGTTTCTGCCATATTAGTTATAATAAAAATACAAGGAGAAAATGATATTCTACAGCTCCTGATCAGATGTACTCGGTGCTGTTAAAATAATTCTACAACGTAAAAAGGCTTAATAAGAAACAAAGACCAAACCTTTAAATAAAATGTGAAATGAGTATGAATGTCGGCTGGCAAAAGCCTGGTGCCTGTCATCCATTGCACCCTTCACATCATCTTGCCAGTCTCGTCGTGGGTGACCTCTTGCCTTCCGCTGGCATGGTATCCATCACAGTGTTCTATCTGGTAGCCTGTCATCATTCATACCATTCATATCGCTAAACGACAGTAGCTGCTTTTGGATGTCTTCCCAGATATCCACATTCATTTTCATCCTTTATCGGATTACGTCATTTTTATTCCATCCATCCTAATACATACAACCTGAGCTCCATCTTAATGGGAAGCAGTTTATCCCCCCCCCCTCTCCCCCTCCCTGCCAAATTTTTTGTTTTTTGGTCAGACACTGAAGCTAATGCACCGTAAAAAACTATTATCTCCATAGAAAAGAGTTCGTTGCATTTGTTACAGCTCGTCCACCATTAGTCCCACTAACGGTTTTATTACTTGTGCCGTTTTTATTAAATAACACCCCAAGGTACTTTACTTTTCCATACCTACAATTACTTCCCTATCCACCGCCAAATTCGTTACTTTTCCCGCTCCATGGGCCAAGTAGTCGCACTCCTTCATGTTAATCTGCAGGCCAGTGTTATTGTATTCCTCTTTAAGCTTTCTTATGTCCAACTCAGATCAACTGCGTTATACGTGGTGACATGTAATGCCTGAAATTTGATATTCTCGTCACGCTTTTGGGGCTGTGGATCTCTGCGCATTGAATTCCCTAACGATTTCGGAAACGGAATTTGGCATGCGTTTAACTCCAACTACCATTCCACAACGAAAGTCTGTTAATTTTGGTCGTGCGGCCATAATATCGCCGGAAACCTGATTACAACCGACAGATCCGCCAAAGCACTTCTCTTATATTCCATGTTTACGCGATATTAGCGCCAACTGTATATGTGCTGTGGCTATCCCAAGATATTTGTCGCTTCACCGTATATTTAACGGGCATGACTCATCCTGTTGCATCCTCGCATCAAATCTGTGTGAAAATTCAGACCGATTTTCCTGGATCAAATTCATAATGACCATTGATCATGACTGAGATTATTATAACGTATATTGTCACAAGTTCACACTCTCACTGACTTGATTGTTCTCCATGCCCAACATTTCGAGCTCCACCAACCACTACTCTGCATATTCAAATCTTTTTTTACCACTCCTTGTTTTTTCTTTTAAATCATTATCTGATTACTTCTCTGTTTAGGGTTCTACATCTATACTTTTACTGACATTCACGTTAAGGAATATCATAAAGGATTTTCTGCCTCTCTGTCATCTGTCTTTTACACACTACCATTGGTTCGTTCTTCTTCTTCTCGTATTCTCCAAAGGCTTCTTTTGTTGCTTTATTTAGTCTCCCTTGTATGCTTATATTCTTCTTCTAATGTTGTTTCTGCCCTATCCAGTTTTTTTTGACAAGTGCTGTTGGCATAAGTACGCTGCATAAAAGAGTTAAAGACTTACTTTTCTGAAATTCTTCCCTTCCCGAAGCTTGGAATTTGGCTCCAAGGTGACTACAACCCTCCAGCCTTCCTCTGCAAAGGTGCGATAGCGTAGTGCTCTATGACGTCGCCCTCGGGCTCGACGAAGCTCCAACCACCAAGGTGTCGACACATGCGAAGAAAAGGCCAGAGCTCTGAAGTTCATCTGAGATGTAAGATGGGTTAATGGCCTCACATTGGCACCATATTTCACCACAGTTCTACCCAACCCAACACAATGGGAAGGTCGTCTCCCACTTCTTAATCACTTGTGACCCTTTCTCTTGACGCCGCTTGATGTAGGTCATGACAGTGAAGTCCAGTAATGAAATCAATTAGTGGTTTTCTTCAAGGTGACTGAGGAAAACATTTCAGACACACTGCCGCTCAGAGTAGACACGTAAAGGCCTTAGAAGGCCTTAGAATGCATCTCTCTCCAAGAATGAAAGTGCTTCCTTCAAATACCAATAAGAAACCACATGATTTTAACGCTGAGCGTCGCAGTTTTTACCTCCATCATAGAAGCGTCAAGATAAAGGTGACACGTTTTTGGGAGGGTTGGGTGGGTGGGGGTGGTGGGGGATGGGGGGTAGGTGACATCCTTTCCATCGTGTGAGGCGTCCACGATGGCTTTGGGCAGAATTGTGGAGGAATGTGGTACCAATGTGGCCTCATTAACCAGCCCCCCCCCCCCACCCCCGCTCCTTACACGTCACATGGCAACGCAGCTAGCTCTTTATTCGCACGAAGTAATGGCCGCTATCGACAGGGGATCTCAAGTTGATTCCGTATTTGTAGATTTCCGGAAAGCTTTTGACACCGTTCCTCACAAGCGACATCTAATCAAGCTGCGGGCCTATGGGGTATCGTCTCAGTTGTGCGACTGGATTCGTGATTTCCTGTCAGGAAGGTCGCAGTTCGTAGTAATAGACGGCAAATCATCGAGTAAAACTGAAGTGATATCAGATGTTCCCCAGGGAAGCGTCCTGGGACTTCTGCTATTACTGATCTATATAAATGACCTGGGTGACAATCTGAGCAGTTCTCTTAGGTTGTTCGCAGATGATGCTGTAATTTACCGTCTAGTAAGGTCATCCGAAGACCAGTATCAGTTGCAAAGCGATTTAGAAAAGATTGCTGTATGGTGTGGCAGGTGGCAGTTGACGCTAAATAACGAAAAGTGTGAGGTGATCCACATGAGTTCCAAAAGAAATCCGTTGGAATTCGATTACTCGATAAATAGTACAATTCTCAAGGCTGTCAATTCAACTAAGTACCTGCGTGTTAAAATTACGAACAACTTCAGTTGGAAAGACCACATAGATAATATTGTGGGGAAAGCGAGCCAAAGGTTGCGTTTCATTGGCAGGACACTTGGAAGATGCAACAAGTCCACTAAAGAGACAGCTTACACTACACTCGTTCGTCCTCTGTTAGAATATTGCTGCGCGGTGTAGGATCCTTACCAGGTGGGATTGACGGAGGACATCGAAAGGGTGCAAAAAAGGGCAGCTCGTTTTGTATTATCACGTAGTAGGGGAGAGAGTGTGGCAGATATGATACGCGAATTGGGATGGAAGTCATTAAAGCAAAGACGTTTTTTGTCGCGGCGAGATCTACTTACGAAATTTCAGTCACCAACTTTCTCTTCCGAATGCGAAAATATTTTGTTGAGCCCAAAATACATAGGTAGGAATGATCATCAAAATAAAATAAGAGAAATCAGAGCTCGAACAGAAAGGTTTAGGTGTTCGTTTTTCCCGCGCGCTGTTCGGGAGTGGAATGGTAGAGAGATAGTATGATTGTCGTTCGACGAACCCTCTGCCAACCGCTTAAATGTGAATTGCAGAGTAATCATGTAGATGTAGATGTAGATGTAGATGTGCTCCACTGGTAAGGAGAATCTGGTGGTCAAGGCATCAACTAAGTTCACTGCGACTGTTCTTAAGCCATTTTGACAATAACAGTTATGCTGCTGCAAGGTTCTGTCGCCATCAAGCAAGACACAAAGCAGCTGATCCGCAGTAAAGTCACGAAGACTTCGTTCACTACCACAGTTCCGACAGGCAAGTCGGAATTCCAAAAAACTAATCAGCCACTTATGCATTACGTCATTACACTAACCAATAACCTTCCCCAAGGTGCGGCCAAGTACTTCGACAGCACGACGAGGCGGCGTCATTGCTCTGACGATCTGAAGGCCAGACAGACGCAGAGGTACATCTGTACACATTAGACAGAACCAGGGTCCAGAAATTTCTGGGAAACTAAAACTATCTCCTTCCAGGAGATGACTCTAACCGCCGCATTGAAAACAGACGGATGCACCACGCCCATTCCTCACTGTCCACTGAAGAAATACGGAAGAGCTGCTCGCTCTTCAGATTTCCGTCGCAGAGCTGCGGGGAAGGCAAACACCAGGCGGCACCCGGAAGAAGGCGAGGTCTGTGCAGACCCAAAAAACCGCACAACGGAGAGGTAGGACGCAGCCGAATCACATGAGAACAGTTTGTAGCTTTGCTGCGACGTGCGAACACCTACCACTGTCAAACTATGCATGGGGTGGAGAAATCAATTTCAATCTTGGACTGCTAGCAGATAATACGGAGTCCTTCTACAGCTGTCAGACGTCATTATCACGGTGACGTAACTGAATTATAGCTCTATAAGTGTCCAACATATCAACCACAAGGAAGATTCCAGTTAGAATGACGCAGGAAAATACGTTGCTCTACAACGCAAGTACGTTTCCTCTTCTCACACAGCACAGAAATGCAAGACAATATTCTAAGTAAATAGTTTTGTACGAAATATATAGTTAAATTTAACATACATACAAGAAGAGTCAATGAATAAAGCGTGGCACTTGGTAGCCAGATTAACTAGCGGAACAGTGAATTGTGCAGAATGGGCGTAACTCAACGATTCTGGGATTATTAAAATAGAAAAAAAGAAAAGAAATCAACAACAGAGGGATGAGTTGGTTAAGAGATATGCTTATTCGGGTGTGGACCAATACATTGCGATGCGGCTTATTTTATTTACATCGAACGCCACTACGTGCGTCTTGAAATCAGTGTGCTTTACTTTTCACAAAATTGCACCAAGCGGAGACTCATTTAACTGTTACGATGTACAAGTAAACTCAGCGAGAAACCGGCCAAGATTGAGAAATATTGTAGTTCATGTGCTTTGTAGACGAGGGCTCTTAACCATGCGGAAGCAGCGCTTTGACTTCATTGTCAACTTGCTCTGAAGGTACTGTAAACCTTCCTTGCTTGGGTTGCGCTGAACTGACAGCAGTAATAAACGTTAACGCAGGATGTCTGACCCTGTTCTGCAACACCCTCCAAGCACATCTGTGGATATAAATCCATCTACGGCGTTGGAGACATTTTGAATGAAATGGTATTTCTCATGTTGATCACCTACTTTAATGAAAAGGTGTGTCAGCGGTGAAAACTACCTGAAAATTAACGCGTATCTTTTTGCTACAGTACCTATGGATCCCTTTTTCGACAGATAGAAACATAAACAAATGAAACATCAATGGAATAACAATTAATAACAATAAAATTTATGTTATCGTAGTGGTGTTCAGTCAAAAGACGTGTGTGGTGCAGGCCTCCAATGCCAGTCTTGCCTGTGAAAGTCTCTTCTTCTCTATGTAACTACTATCAAACTGACGCTTCCTGGATGCCTCTGGATGTGCTCTATGAACTTATACCCTCGTTTACAGTACCGTTCAAGAGCCTTATTCTCTTATTTTTTATACTAATTATTTCAAAAGTTTCACCTCCATACAAGAACTTTCAGAAATTCGTTAATTCTAAATCTATTGTTTGGCTTTGTGGTCGCGTGTGGCCACTGATGTGTAAGCAGCAGTTATCTCTATCAGCAGTAGCATAATGTGACAAGGAAGGACGCGAATGGCGCTGGCATTCACAACCGCCCGCCGTGCCCTCAGGAGTGACTTATGGAGTACGGATGTAGAGCGTGGGCGACAACCGTAATGGCCATAATATATCATCAGAGTGAGACCGAGGACATAATCGAGCCCCTGTACTTTGAGGAGAAACCCTCCATCAGCGGTACTTGGGGTACTTTGTGGGTCAGCAGGTGTTTTCCGTTTCTGGTCACGCGGGCCGCCGTGGCATACTGGCGCAGCTGCTCCGCGATGAAGACAAACGACGGCGCGGACGGGGCGTGGCCCTAATGAGACGCCTCCCCCAACCCTGCCACCGCCCCCGCGGCCGCCGCCGCCTCCCACGGTGTTATTTACGGCAGGGGCGGCTCGCGCACTGTCTGGGCCCGTTCCATGCGGTGCTGCCGCGCTGGAAGCGGGCCCGGATATCAGGTCGGCCTCGGGAGCTGCCTCTGGCGGGAAGTATCAGGTGGGTATTGCCAGAGACACTGCCCATTATTATTAGAAAAATCTTCGTTTATGTCCTCATTTCCTGCAGTTATTCCAAACAATGAAGAGAATAGGAAAGTAACCTGTATGTAAAAGTTTAATTATCTTTTCACTAACTACCACGTTTCTCTGGTACTGCACAAAATTTCAAAAAGGATGAATATCACAATCGTATGGTTGGGGAAATTTGTGACACAACTTGACTAAAAGAATAGGTCAGTAGGCAGGACACATCCTGCGGCATAATTTAATAATCAATGCAAAATGCATGTGTGGGGCGGTTGAGGGGGGGGAGGGGGTGAGATGGGGGGGGGGGGGGGATGGAAGGGAAACGAAGGCCTGAGAACAATAAGTTGGTTCAAATGACTGTAGGTAGGAGTAGTTAGTTATTAAGGAATGATTAGCGTGGAGAGCTGAATCGAAGAACGCCTCGAACTGAAAATAATGATTTTATAGTGGAAGACCAGATCGGCTTTTGGAGAAATCTAGCAACAGGGGAGGCAATGCTGACCGTATGACTTCACAGGTGCAAATGATAATGGCAAAATGCCGAAACGAGCTCGTCTTGTAACTTGTATCATTACAAGTGAATAAATAACTAGTGCAGCGAAATACTTGTACTTAAAATATGTCGTTCTTTGACCTCATGCAAGATGCAGCCCGTCTAGAAAGGAAATTCATACATACAACATGAAGAGAAACCTAGGGAAATATGCCACACCACTTAGTCTAAAAATGAACATGGTGAACGTCTTAAAAGTCTCGGAGAGAAACGAGAATGAAGCAGAAAATCACTATCAAACTACATTATCTCATCTTACCATCAAACCGACATTTAAGCTCGAAGATGCCATATCGACAACGTCGTACAAGCTAAGACGTAAGCATTAGGTGCCACACCTCGACATAGAAACGCAAGAAACAATATTATATATATAACATCATCTGCACAGATGAAAATGGCATAACGCCGAAACGAGCTCGTCGTGTTATTTGGATCACTACGAGTAAATAAATAACTAGTGCAGCAAAAAATTTTACTTAAAATAAAAATGTCGTGCTCTTAGAAGGACTACTGAGAAAGACAAACCGTGTTTTTATAGCACTTGTAAACTCAGAGAAAGCTGTTTCGGGACATTTACACTTGGCGTGCTTTTGACAACGTTGACAGTTATTTTCTCATTGAAGTTCTGAAGATATAGAGTTAAAATGCAAGGAGTCAAAGTTATCTGCAAGTTATGCAGTCATGGACGAAAAGCAGCAGTTTAGAAGGGAGGGTGACAGTGACGTTACTTCTCGCTGGTATTATTCAGGCGGTATGGCGGACAGCAGTAAAACATTTTCGGAAGGTTATTAAAGTTCAGGTGAAAGAAATAAAACTTCAGGGTTCGCCGATGTCATTCTAATTCTGTCGGAGATGGTAAAGAGGGAAGTGTAATGCAATATAATTAAATCATGCAGTTCTTAGGGAATTGGATTTGGAATTCCGACAATGAATGTAGCAGACGACTTCTGTAATTTAGGAAGCAAAGTAAGTAATGATTGTCGAAATACAGAGGATAAAAAATGAAGACTGGCTAGAGGAAGAAAGGCATTCCTAAAATAAAGAAATCTATTACCATCGAACATAAATCTAAGCACTGGGAAGTCTTTCCTGAAGGTATTTGTATAGAGTGTAGCCTTGCAGAAGTGAAGCGGCAGATGATATAGAAAAGAAGGAAATAGTAGCTTTTGAAAAAGGATAATAAGGAAGAAGACTGAAGAGTGAGTAGGCAGAGCCAATGTTGAGGTACATACTACGTGAAATTAAAGAGGAAAGAAGATTGACACCTTTTTCTGTCATCAGTCTTCCGACCGGTTTGACGCGAAGCACCACGACTTCCTGTCCTCAGCCAACGTTCTCATCTAGAAGTAGCACTTGCACTAAACATTCTCACTTATTTGTTGGATATTTCCCAATCTCTGTTTTCCTCTACTGTTTGAACCCTTTACAGCTCCCGCAAGTGTTCTGATGCCTCAACACATGTCCTACCAGCCCATCTCATCTATTCCATATCTCCCTTTCTTTTCCACTTCTGCGGAGGCTCTTGTCATTCGTTATTAGCATTATCAGTCAACTTAGTTTCCCACGTCTTTCTACAGCACAGCATCGCTGACACATAGGTTCTTTTCTTTTAATATTTAGAGACATACATTGTTCTAGTTAAAGTACGTTCCATTTTTAGTTATTCGTTCGGCATTTATTCAGGGTATGTGTCTAGCACTGAATGCCACCTTAAGGACGGTAGGCAGTGTATCTCTGCAGATACCAAGTATGTAGGCAAGTATTTCGCTTTAGGTTAATAAGTATGTGTTCATATACATTTTAATATCAATTACTACATAAAGAGCACTTGCATAATGCATTTTTAATTCTTATCATAAAGTAATATCTATTGACTTTTAATGCAACGGTGGCGTTGTTTCGCACGGTAATCGAATGAAAGAGTGAATAGTAAATGAAAATGAAGCAGCCAGTTTTCTAATCAGTCTGTTAAATTCCGGATTGATGCAATACAGCAATGTGTTTTACTGAAGTGGTTTCCAAATGGTTCAATTCGATGTTCTCTGAAAATCAGAAACCTCAGACGTAATAGAGGAGTATAGAATCGGAAAGGATTTTCTATTACCTTGTAGCGTCATTAAGTGGCCGCCAAGTCTGGTAATGATACAAGAAAAACTGAGCAGTCACATATGGATCATTTTCCTTAACTCATATAATTACGTTTTATCAGTGGGACGACTTAGAACCTGCTAAATGACATTCCAAGACATTTTTTGCTGATGCCTTCAACAACAAGAGGATTCTCAGAAGACAAACTGTGTTTGGCCTTAGATACTAGAACTATTATGTCATACATCGATTGATTGTCAGTTACATCCCTTTTGGAGATTTTTCTGCTCACCTTATTACCTCCTCAATACAAAATGAAAGTATTTCTACCGTTATCGAAGGTGTATATATTGCTCATGTATGTTTTATGGCTATTAAGAACGTTACAATTACAGTAAATTATTTTATCAATTAATTTAAGGATCTATCTTTGTTTCGATAAGTATTATCTTATATCTCATTGTACAGTTTCAACAAAAATATTTTCCTGGTCTTGCATGATAATATACTGGTGGAGTGTGTTATAGCTACGTACTATTATGATTAACTATTAACGAGCTACATAAGTAGTGGGCTAAGGGTGGTGCAGGGACAGTATTGATATCAAACTGATATCAAATTAATTAATTAATTCAACAACAATTAATTTCTCCCTTACCTATCTGGAAAATCCCCAACCTTCCCCCTCCCTTGTCCCCACTCCTCCTGAAAAAATATTGGTGGAAATATTCGCTCAATCTGTGCTGAACAGTTGAACTGGAAGGATCTCACGACACGAAATTGAAATAAACATCAATTACACTGCAGAGGATATACTGTTTATTTAAGAAATTCAGTTTGCATATTTTCTATTTAATCAGTTTGCTGGAGACATAACTAAGGATCTCTGCATCTCACAGCAAAAGCTTATCATTCTCTGCTTTTTATTTAATTTTGGAAGTTGTAAGTGTTGCAAAAATACTTTGAAAAAGTTATGAACTTGTCAGAAAGTAATTAAATACTCAATAATATCACTTTTTTCTATTGTGGATGTGATATAGTGTCGAAATTTGCACCAACATCAACATAAAACACTCATTGCAGGTAATAACGCCTCCACAGACTGCAATTGCAGCACTAAATATAGTCAGTCGAGACATATCTGGCAAAACAAAGCTCTTTTTGATGTTAAATCATATAAGTAACGAAAACGACTAGTTAAAAACATCGTCACAGATAGAAATAATCACGAAAATCTGAACTGACACTAACTACAAATCTAGAAACTGACCGTAAATCATAACCGTCACGAAAAATTAATAGTTAAAAACATTGCAACACCGATTACTAAAGACAGCAGAAAAAAATCGTAACTACACGCAAAGTGGAACACTTGCATCTTCCATGGGAGCAGAGCTTTCCCTTTGTGTTATAAAGCAGACACGAAACACGTAGATCCTGCTCGCTGCCACACTACATTTGCCTGCGTTGTCACCAGGTGGGTTAATGATATAATTCTGTGTGCAACCATCAGAGGACAGCACATCGTAGGCCAATGTCACGGCAGCTGACAGCTGGGAGCCAGCAGAGCCACCAGCGCACTTCGGTCTGTGAACAGCTGTAACCCTCTGGAGACATGCACTGGGGCATAGTTCTTTGCAGGTAGCTTTACAGCTGCATGTCGTTACGTGCATTTCCCAGAGCAAAACGTTCACTCATTTGGTGGCTACTCCACAGCCTTCCTAGACAGATAATGTCTCCCTGTGCGCTGGGATCACGACCAGTAATTGTGGGGCAGATTTTTTTTATTTTCTTCTTTTTTATTATTACGTTGACAGTCTGCAGACTGGAAGCGCCGTCTTTTGGCCATTGTACTGGCCTCACTTTGATGTGGTCTGTCATCTTGCACCGATTTCATCAAAGACATGCCTCGAAAGAGTGCTCACTTAACAATATACTTCCTGCATTTTGTCTGAAGGCCCCTCTATCTTTCCTTTTGAACCACCAGCGGAACCGTAGCAGCAGCTTCAAAGGCAATCCTAGAAAGTCTGATGAAGAACGATTCGTTTCTTGTCTCCACAAACATACAAGGACTTGCTCCAAAGGCTCCAGAAAATTTGTATGGCAAACACCAGGATGCAGACCTTAGTTTTGATGTAACCACCAGCTGGTTTTTCCAATGTGGACTGTAGAACATTGCCAGACATTCCTGGAACGTTGACCTTGTGAATAACACCTGTCCCGGAGGGCCGGCCGGAGTGGCCGAGCGGTTCTAGGCGCTACAGTCTGGAACCGCGCGACCGCAACGGTCACAGGTTTGAATCCTGCCTCGGGCATGGATGTTTGTGATGACCTTAGGTTGGTTAGGTTTAAGCAGTTCTAAGTTCTAGGGGACTGACGACCTCAGAAGTTAAGTCCCATAGTGCTCAGAGCCATTGATTTTGGCCCGGAGGGGATTGTGCCATCTCTGATGTAGCCAACAACTGGGTTTTGAGGGAAGACTGGTGAACACCGAAAAAGGCATTGCTGGAACGTGGACCTTGTGAAAATGACTATAGATAGATGATTTCACAAAGGCTCTGAGGTAATCGACAATAGGTTTTTCTGGAAGGACAGCTGAACGTTGACAGAGCCACTGCTGGAGGAATAACGACTGGTTATTTCTTCACCTGAGTTCTGTGGGACGACAAAATCTAAAGTGTCCGATACTACTGACCAGTATTCTCCCATGTATAAGCGTTTGTATTAGTTCCCGCCAAATTAGTGGGCAGCGCTTCAGTCTATAGAAGTCACACCGCCTCCACTGTCATCTTCATTCGGCTCAAGTCTGTGACTATGTTCAGTTGTCATCGTCATTATTGTATCCGTCCACCTCTTTCGCCGTGTTATCATCTAACGCTACCATGAAGAAATATGAATCTTCAAGCACCATCAGCAGCATTAGTGGCAGCGCAAAATGTCCAAGGCAGTGCTGGGAGGAATTTCCATTAAACACATATTTTCATAGTAAGTGTTTATCGAATCAGCATGTGTTCATTGCTTTGAGTCTTCAGATTACGTTGTATATTTTCGATATTTCGTTGCTCTGGGTGTTCAGATTTCGTTAAAACGGATTTAGTAGCAAGTGTTCATATATTTTGCAGCAAGTTTTCATTAAAAAAGTTTAATAGTAAGTGTTTATGTTTTCTGATTTCGAAGTTTATCAATCCAATAATACATTTTTTCTAGAAAAAGTTTCATTGTCGTAATAGCATCATTCCTGAAATGCTGACTGAGCCTGACCAGCAGTTGGATGCTGACAGAAAGCAGGCCATAGTCAGAATGTGGTGCTGTACAACTGCTGGAGCAGCCTCCAATGATGGTTCCGCCATGTGTGTATGTGTTCTCGTTAACATTTTTCGTAGTGTAGTAACTTGTGCATTTGTACATGTTTTTAAATCAGTATGTTCTTGTCGTCGTAGGTGATTTAGAGGAGGTCAAGGGCTGCGCTACACCACTCTCGATGAATCTATTGCAGATGCCTTTTAAATCCATATTCCTTTCGTAAATTTTTTTTTTCCATAGTGCTGTATACTGTTTTTGAATTAGTATGTTCTTGTTGCTGTAGGCGATATTAGTGAGCTAGACCACGGGCTTCATGCTAGTGCGTATATGGAGATGCCACAGTGGGTGGAAGAAATGGAGCAGGAGCTTTGGCTCCCTGAATCTCACTCACAAGATGAACTCTCTTGACATTTGTTATGTGGTATTCTTGTGGAGGCAGGATGGCATCACCACTGCTTTGGGGAATTTATGTACCCATATTTATTTTTGTAGCACATATATAATTGGTTTTCTTTCTTCCTTTGCATCAGCAGCAGGGGAGTTTGTAACATGTGTATTTATTTTTTCGCTATTCTTTCCCTACAGTTGACAAGCAAATACTGCCACAGCTGTGATCCACTCTGCCATCCTCACAGTATTCTGCAATATGTGTCTCAGGGCAAGCGAAGATGGCATCATTAAAATGTGGTCCCACATGGCACGCCACATCTGCAAGGATGACGCTTGTGGCCCACGAGCTGCAGCCACCTCATCTGCCACCATTCCTGCTTCTGTTGCTCTCATCACCTCCACCAACAGGCAGCTCACATCAGCCATCCCCACAGCCGGAGTGCACCTGTTGCCCCGACACAATCCCACCCCATTGTCATTGGCCTTGCAAGGCTGGTGCACCACGCCACATACCACATCACTCCAACACAAACCTTGCTTCGTCCGCAGTCCATGGCTGCTAGTTGTAATGGTAGTAACAGTGATCCTGTGGCTAGTGCCGTTTCCTCTCCCATCCTATTATATAGAGACACCAGGTAAGTAATATGATGCCATAGCTAAACTACAAGGTGATTGAGGATGCATCTGAGTACTGCATCTCGTTTTATCTTACAGAGAACCCAGCAGGAAGGCACAGAGACCCAGTCGATATTCAGAAACCCTGCCTTCATGTTCTGGAAGCAGAGCTCCTTGAAATCATTAAGGATCTGCACGGGCCCACCATTAAGTGCTGCACTGTACTCACATATCCCCCCCCCCCTAAACAGGAAGCAGTCGTTGAGCAGATGATAATTATGTACATTTGGGGGGGGGGGGGGGGAAATGGCGTGGTACTGTGGAGCACCACTGTCGTTACAAGGTTTGACGGTGTCACTTTGACTGCTATACCGCTCGAGTATTAAAAGATGGAAGTTAGAGGCCCAGGTAAAGCACTCACCTGAGTACTTCACAGCGATATCCACACATGTATCTTTGATCTGATAAAAGACAGGTCCAGCTATATGAAGCTTTCTAAGGATTACATGGTCAGTACTGGCTTGTGAGAAAAATTACTAGGTTCATCCAGAGCGCACAAGTGGAATGCTCAATCAGCAAGCCACTATTTATTGTCATACGCACTGAGGGAAACAAAATCTTTAAGAATATCCACCATTAGGAGCGTTGCTGTTTTGTAGTGTATGCTGACTTTGAGAGCCCCTTCGCTCCTCTAAGAGACTGTGAAGGCGACCCTACAGAATCACAATCCACTGTCACAAAAAAGCAACTATCATATTCAGCAGTGTACCAGGCTGTACGTTGATATTATTTGAGTCTTAGCTGTCACAAATCACATGTTTGGACTAATACTGTCATTTAATTTCTTGCTGAGATCGAAAAGCTTTAATGGGGTGATAAGTTTTGCAGCACTGACATCCCCTTGATGAAGTCAAAGGAGAAATGATGATTTATACAAAAGATAGTTAGCTATCATATGCGAGAGCAGTCATTAGTTTGGAATGCGTAAATCCCTCACACAAATACCTCAAAGGAACCATCGTCATCTAACTGGGAGGTTCTGTGGCGCCACACATAATACATGCAACCTGAAGAATAAATTACCAGGTCACATTCCAGTCTGTTTCCACAATTTGAATGGGTATGATGCTCACATTATCATTGAGCACTTGGCTGATTTCGGTATGGAGAAGAATCAGATTAGTGTCCTGCCTGAGAGTGTTGAGAAATATTATTCATTCTCCAATTGAATGACGCGAAGAATTACGCTCAACCTCCTTGACTCACGGCGTTTTATGCAGGTAGCACTCCAGAAAGTTGAAACTCTGTCTTAGGAGGATTACACATCAGTTGAGGTTCGTATTACGCCTTAGATAAGTTCGTACCGACTAAGGTCCAAAGCGAGGGGAAAGATCCACCGTGGTATAACAATCATGTACGAAAGGTACTACGGAAACAAAGAAAGCTTCATCATAGGTTTAAGAGTAGTCGAATCATAGCTGATAAGGAAAAGCTGAACGAAGCGAAAAAGAGCGTAAAGAGAGCAATGAGAGAAGCATTCAACGAATTCGAACATAAAACATTGGCAAACAATCTAAACAAGAACCCTAAAAAGTTTTGGTCATATGTAAAATCGGTAAGCGGATCTAAATCCCCTATTCAGTCACTCGTTGACCACGATGGCACCGAAACAGAGGACGACCGAAGAAAGGCAGAAATACAGAATTCAGTGTTCCGAAACTGTTTCACTGCGGAAAATCGTAACACGGTCCCTGACTTCAGCCGTCGCACGGACGCCAAAATGGAAAATATTGAAATAAACGATATCGGAATTGAAAAACAACTGCTATCACTTAGTAGCGGAAAAGCATCCGGACCAGACGAGATATCCTTAAGATTCTACAGTGATTATGCTAAAGAACTTGCCCCCTTTCTATCAGCAATTTATCGTAGATCGCTGGAAGAACGTAAAGTACCTAGCGACTGGAAGAAAGCGCAGGTCGTTCCCATTTTCAAGAAGGGTCATAAATCAGATGCGAATAATTATAGGCCTATTTCGCTTACGTCAATCTGTTGTAGAATAATGGAACATGTTTTGTGTTCTCGTATTATGACGTTCTTAGATAATACAAATCTCCTTCATCATAACCAACATGGATTCCGCAAACAGAGATCATGTGAAACTCAGCTCGCCCTATTTGCCCAAGAAATTCACAGTGCCGTAGACACTAGCGAGCAGATTGATGCCGTATTCCTGGACTTCAGGAAGGCATTTGATACGGTTCCGCACTTACGTTTAGTGAAAAAAATACGAGCTTACGGAATATCGGACCAGGTTTGTGATTGGATTCAGGATTTCCTAGAAGAAAGAACACAACATGTCATTCTTAACGGTTCAAAATCTGCAGATGTAGAGGTAATTTCGGGAGTACCGCAGGGAAGCGTGATAGGACCTTTATTGTTTACAATATACATAAATGACTTAGTTGACAACATCGGTAGCTCCGTGAGGCTATTTGCAGATGACACGGTTGTCTACAAGAAAGTAGCAACATCAGAAGACTCGTACGTACTCCAGGAGGACCTGCAGAGGATTAATGCATGGTGCGACAGCTGGCAGCTTTCCCTAAACGTAGATAAATGTAATATAATGCGCATACATAGGGGCAGAAATCCATTCCAGTACGATTATGCCATAGGTGGTAAATCATTGGAAGCGGTAACGACCGTAAAATACTTAGGAGTTACTATCCGGAGCGATCTGAAGTGGAATGATCACATAAAACAAATAGTGGGAAAAGCAGGCGCCAGGTTGAGATTCATAGGAAGAATTCTAAGAAAATGTGACTCATCGACGAAAGAAGTAGCTTACAAAACGCTTGTTCGTCCGATTCTTGAGTATTGCTCATCAGTATGGGACCCTTACCAGGTTGGATTAATAGAAGAGATAGACATGATCCAGCGAAAAGCAGCGCGATTCGTCATGGGGACATTTAGTCAGCGCGAGAGCGTAACGGAGATGCTGAACAAGCTCCAGTGGCGGACACTTCAAGAAAGGCGTTACGCAATACGGAGAGGTTTATTATCGAAATTACGAGAGAGCACATTCCGGGAAGAGATGGGCAACATATTACTACCGCCCACATATATCTCGCGTAATGATCACAACGAAAAGATCCGAGAAATTAAAGCAAATACGGAGACTTACAAGCAGTCGTTCGTCCCACGCACAATTCGTGAATGGAACAGGGAAGGGGGGATCAGATAGTGGTACAATAAGTACCCTCCGCCACACACCGTAAGGTGGCTCGCGGAGTATAGATGTAGATGTAGATGTAGATGTATTCCAATGACACAAAATTTAGATTTGTGTCTAGGAAGGGGGTTTTCCCATACGAGTACCAGGATTGTATGGGAAAACTCAATAAAACCTGAGTACCTGACATAAATGCATTCACCAGTAACCCTACAGGTGGTACCATCTCAGACGCAGAGTGTGATAATCCTGTGAATATTTTGCAGGAGTTCAACATCTCTACTTTAGGATAGTATGTGAATCTTTATATGGATACATTCGTGTGGCTACTTTCCTATGTACACTCCTGGAAATGGAAAAAAGAACACATTGACACCGGTGTGTCAGACTCACCATACTTGCTCCGGACACTGCGAGAGGGCTGTACAAGCAATGATCACACGCACGGCACAGCGGACACACCAGGAACCGCGGTGTTGGCCGTCGAATGGCGCTAGCTGCGCAGCATTTGTGCACCGCCGCCGTCAGTGTCAGCCAGTTTGCCGTGGCATACGGAGCTCCATCGCAGTCTTTAACACTGGTAGCATGCCGCGACAGCGTGGACGTGAACCGTATGTGCAGTTGACGGACTTTGAGCGAGGGCGTATAGTGGGCATGCGGGAGGCCGGGTGGACGTACCGCCGAATTTCTCAACACGTGGGGTGTGAGGTCTCCACAGTACATCGATGTGGTCGCCAGTGGTCGGCGGAAGGTGCACGTGCCCGTCGACCTGGGACCGGACCGCAGCGACGCACGGATGCACGCCAAGACCGTAGGATCCTACGCAGTGCCGTAGGGGACCGCACCGCCACTTCCCAGCAAATTAGGGACACTGTTTCTCCGGGGGTAGCGGCGAGGACCATTCGCAATCGTCTCCATGAAGCTGGGCTACGGTCCCGCACACCGTTAGGCCGTCTTCCGCTCACGCCCCAACATCGTGCAGCCCGCCTCCAGTGGTGTCGCGACAGGCGTGAATGTAGGGACGAATGGAGACGGGTCGTCTTCAGCGATGAGAGTCGCTTCTGCCTTAGTGCCAATGATGGTCGTACGCGTGTTTGGCGCCGTGCAGGTGAGCGTCACAATCAGGACTGCATACGACCGAGGCACACAGGGCCAACACCCGGCATCATGGTGTGGGGAGCGATCTCCTACACTGGCCGTACACCACTGGTGATCGTCGAGGGGACACTGAATAGTGCACGGTACATCCAAACCGTCATCGAACCCATCGTTCTACCATTCCTAGACTGGCAAGGGAACTTGCTGTTCCAACAGGACAATGCACGTCCGCATGTATCCCGTGCCACCCAACGTGCTCTAGAAGGTGTAAGTCAACTACCCTGGCCAGCAAGATCTCCGGATCTGTCCCCCATTGAGCATGTTTGGGACTGGATGAAGCGTCGTCTCACGCGGTCTGCACGTCCAGCACGAACGCTGGTCCAACTGAGGCGCCAGGTGGAAATGGCATGGCAAGCCGTTCCACAGGACTACATCCAGCATCTCTACGATCGTCTCCATGGGAGAATAGCAGCCTGCATTGCTGCGAAAGGTGGATATACACTGTACTAGTGCCGACATTGTGCATGCTCTGTTGCCTGTGTCTATGTGCCTGTGGTTCTGTCAGTGTGATCATGTGATGTATCTGACCCCAGGAATGTGTCAATAAAGTTTCCCCTTCCTGGGATAATGAATTCACGGTGTTCTTATTTCAATTTCCAGGAGTGTATTTAAGAAAATCTAGAGTGTATGAATGACAACATATTATTACGCAGCATCTGGGATATCTTGGGAGACTGTGCTCAGGAAAACTAAAGTCAACATCGAACTATTGACCAATGTTGACATTCTGTTTTTCCTTCGAGTGGGGGATCCATTGGGTACTCTTACGCCCACAGATGTGTGAGAGATAAATTCAACTCGTGGTTCCACCTACATCATGTACTTGGACGTGAATAGCTTACGTGGGCATGCCATGCAACTATCGCTGCC
This sequence comes from Schistocerca americana, assembly GCF_021461395.2. Lineage (NCBI taxonomy): Eukaryota > Metazoa > Arthropoda > Insecta > Orthoptera > Acrididae > Schistocerca > Schistocerca americana. Next base: position 693,779,420 of record NC_060122.1, read on the forward strand.
AATTGGCGAGTTACAGTGGCTGTCGACAAACGATTGCAAGGGATTAGATGAAAATATCCGTGGTTTGGTTGTTGATTTTGGTGTAGGGTATGTTGTGGCGGCAGACCTCAAAACCCTATTAGTTTGCACGAACCACAAAGTGATTTGCCACAATATCCAGAGCAGCTAGTTCCACGAGAAGGCACTATCCCCAAACTAATGACAACACTGGGGGACAAGCAGAGATATGTCATGCATTACAGAAACGTTCAACAGCGTCTCAGCTTAGTGATGAAGCTGTTAGAAACAACCGCCCTATCTCCTGCAAGCAGTCACCCCGATTGAAGGAGTATTTGGATTTACATACTGAGAGGAGGCCTCCCACAAAGAATGATTTCGAAAAAGACTTTTTTAAGGTAACGAATGTCGGGATTTTCGGGAAGACATTGGTAAAATTGAGAAAATGCTGTGAAATTCTTATAAGAACACCATGGGACTGGTGTTGGGCCACAAGAAAATGTACTGTCAGACCAAATTTTAAACAGGTCACTATCTTCAATAAGAACGTAGTTGCTGTGGAAATGGCAAACACTCCAGCAGAGCTCATGAAACCTGTCTATGTGGGAATGCGCATATTAGGTCTGTCGAAACTCCACATGTACCTACACCATGAAGAGCTTGAGAAAATTCATTTCACTGATCCAAAGTTACTTTGTATGAATACAGATAATTTCTTCTAATGGGTGAAGGATTATGATCCATATAAAGAAATGAGGTGCTACAGAGCAGATAATCCTTATGTAATTGTTCTGCAGAGCAAGAAGATTACCAGCCTTATGAAAGAAGGGGTGAATAGGTTGCCAGCTGTGGAGTTCATGGGTCTTAGATCCAAAATGTACACGTATTGCACATTGCAATGTGCCACCCAGAGGTGGGCAAAGGGTATGAATGATGTGGCATGAAGGGCCCTCAAGATTGAAGTTTGTGTGTGTGTGTGTGACGTTATTAGCAATTGATAGAGCTCCACCAAAGCTGCAGCATATGGTAGAGCATGTTACTTTGACTAGATTAGATTAGTTTTTCGTTCCATAGATCCATGCTGAGGAGATCCTCGTGGATGTGGAACATGCCAATATTTTTTTAGCTGAAATATCAGTACTAATAATATGAATATATGCAATACATCATTTGTTTCTATTAAAAAATTGGTCAATGGAGTAGAAGGAGTTGGCCACTAGTAAGTCTTTCAGGCTCCTTTTAAACTGATCTTTATTTGTAACTAAATTTTTTATGTTTGCTGGCAAATTATTGAAGATGAGTGCTCCTGAGTAGTGGACCCCTTTTTGAACTAAAGTAAGTGCTTTTACGTCCTTGTGCAGATCATTTTTGTTCCTGGTATTGTACGTATGAAGTTAGCTGTTTGTTGGAAAAAGAGATATGTTATTTAGGACAAATTTCATTAACGAGTAAATATACTGAGAGGCAGTAGTTAGTATACCCAGTTCCTTCAAGAGGTTTCTACAGGAAGTCCGTGAATTTACTCCTCAAATAATACGTATTACACGCTTTTGGACTCTGAAAACTTTTGTTTGACTTGAAGAGTTACCCCAGAATATTATACCATATGACATTATGGAATGAAAGTAGTCCAAGTATACAAGATTTTTCATTTTTATGTTGCCTATGTCAGCTAACACTCGAACTGCAAATACAGATTTGTTAAGGCGTTTCTGCTGTTCTGTGGTGTGCTCCTCCCAACTGAATTGATAATCAAGTTGTAATCCCAGGAATTTAAGACTGTCAACCTCTTCTATCTGCTCTTCTTCAAACTTTATGCATATGCTGGATGGAAACCTCTTACACGTTCTGAATTGCATATAGTGAGTACTTTCCAAGTTTAATCACAAGGGCACAAGGTGTACAGTGTGCTGCAATCGAAAATCAGTCTGTACCCTCGTGACGATAACTGTTAGTTGATCCCACTCCTGTACATGTATTCAGCCAACTTCTGATTACCCAAGTTATATTCTTGTTATTTATATCCCATTCAATATTTGTGTTTGTAACACCTTAGGAATAGATCTGTAACACCGAAAACGCAGATAAAATACCTTCCGCACCATCCAAAATTTGCGCCTTTTAATACCCGGGGACGACTTGCACCGATCTTTTGATTCTGAAGCTTGAAGCTGCATTGCAGAAACTATATTTAATACGTAAGCGATGTACTAGTGTATTTATTTTTGACCGTATATAACTGATTGTAATTATAATGAACTTTTGTAAACTGCTGAGCAGTAGCAAAGAGAAATGTATGGATAGCAACGACGAAATGGTAGTAAGTGTGCTGTTGTTTACCTTTGCGTATCTGCCGCGCTGCGAGCAAAGAGGAGGGCGAGCCGCCTGAGTTACAAAGGAGTGCGGTGTGCAGCTATGCTCGCGCCTTTGTAGACGCCCCTGATTCGTTAACCAATGAGTATTGAGAGCACGGTAGGAGTGGACAGGCGGAGGAAACTGCAATTCCAACTGTTGCCTGTCCCATGACTATCCGTGGCTCTGGAGCCGACTTGGGGTTCTTTTCATCGACCAGCAGTACCAGCAGCAACAACGGCAGCTCAGCATTGTCGTCGGCTACATTCTTCGTTGTCCGCACAGCTACAACATTGTAAGACTGCTAACATAGTTATGTAGAGGATTTGTGCAGCAAAATTTCTTTCACAAAGTATGAATAATTTGAATAGTAACTTGCAATAGTTAAAACTTGTAGGGCACCTGTGTTGTCATTGTCCTTAGACATTATTACCAAGCGGGGTACCTTTCCTTCCCATGCAATCACCGAGTGTCGAAAGAATATGACAACTGATAAAATCGCCAGTTTTGTGTATTTGATAATGACCAGTTTCAATCTAAATTTTCTGCCTCATTAATTGTTCATTAATGTATTGCATGACAGAGGTTACTTAAAGTAAAGTAAAATGTCACTGGCAGAACTGATAGCTAAAGATATAGCACAAATTAAGAGTGCACAAATTAGTTTATTCTGTATTTAGCTTAGCGAGTGAATTCTGCTGGTTTGGTATGTATTTTATTGTCGTTATTTTAAAGTAAAACCAATTGCTCACTCGCTTAAAGTAAATTCAGTTCAGTCTCTCAATAATCAAAAGTAAATTGCTTGCCTTCTTCTAAATTTTGCGTTGCATTGCCCTGAGGCTAATGAAAGTTATTTTTTTACGTAACAAAATTCAAGTTAAGCCAGTCATTTATTTAACCAGTAATTTTAAGTAACGTTACTCTCAAAATTCAATATTAGCTGCTTTCTGGTTCATTTATTTTCTTATGAACTGTTGTGCTGAGGAAAAGCTTGACAAACTTCTGTAGCCACGCCAGTGATTATTTGCTTAAATTTTGCTGCCGTTATCTTTCTCAAGATTCTGGAGATTCATTGCCCTAGCGCGCTGACGACCGTTTAATTATACTTTGTTAGCTAATCAGTGTCTTCTTTGTGTTATCAATGATTTTCCCCCTGTGCGGTTCGTGAAGGATTGCTCTATAATCCACTCATTTCAAAATCATCATCCGAATTTAGCTTAAATTTAGAATAGATTCTTCCTTTAGAAGAGTATGCTGTACAATGTCCTCCGACTAACCAGTGTTATTTTCCTTCGGTAACGACAGCCTTATTCACTCTAAAGTTTCATTAGGCATATGCGATGACCATCAGTACATCGCAAAGCAGTAGGCAGATTAGGAAGGGGCAGGTTACAGATCGCTTAGTTATACCACAATATTTGTATTATTTAGTATCTTAATTTCACCTTTATTATTAGAACCCTTTGCCAGATTCGTATGACCAGCTATTAAACTATCGTAACAGAATTATTTTGAAGGTACAACTCATAAAATGACCGCAAAACAGGGCCATATCATAATTTTCTCCACAAGGCATGATAGGAATTGTGGTAGTTAAAGGGAGTTGAGTGCATGAGCCTAATAATCTTGATATCTGTAATGAATTTCGGTGACACGTCCACCTCTCAACCTCGGCTCCTTGCATAATATGGCGAACTGTGCTTACGAACTTTCCAGATTGGCTCGGAGAGGCAGTCTGCATGTAATAAAGTTCAGTTATTGCCCTTCATTTATCTTAACGCTGTATTAGTATAAGTGGCTGGCACGAATTTTCCAATCATTTTCTTATTGTTTTTTTATTTAGCTGTGGTTTTCTTTGTAATTGTTGTTCATATGGATGTTGTTTCTGCACAACATTCCATGTTTCCTGTGTGGTGATAACTAGCGTTGCTATCAGCTTTGTGGATAAATTTTGGAGGGATTGATAATTGATAAAGCAAATTATGGTGACAAGTTCTATCGGGAGATTAGGGAGAGTAGCATAAATTTTAAAATTTTTACCAAACGTCGTGCACTGCATATTTCGGTTTGTCGTTTATTCGCGTGAATGTCAACTTGAAGTAAGCCTAGAAAATCTCTTCGAGTTTGCTGCAGGATCCTAAAATCAACTTGACTCGATATTTCGGCTATCCAACTGGTCGCCATCTTCAGGAGAATGCTGCTTCTACTGATGAGTCCCGCTGAGAACTGACGCCAGGCTGCAAATCGACGTCATATATAGGCCACCGTTCAGTACACTGCGCATGCGCCGCCCATCACGCTTGCTGCCCTCCAAAACAGGGAGGTGGCGCCGCCCTTATTGGAACACTGCAGGCAATGATGTATCGCACTCAGGGCCGCACCGAAGAACGTTCAATTCTGATGCTAGATAATACAAGATTCCACGTCTTGCTAAGAGGAAACCCATTGTCTCTGTTGATTAAATTATCCGCCAACCTAATTTCAATCGTCTCTTTATAGACACTGTTCCAAAAACGGGAAATGTTGGCAACTACCACAGTTTCATCAAATTTCACACTGTGTCCCTCATTTAAGCAGTGTTCTGCTACTGCCGATTTTCCGGTTGTCGTAGCCTCGTATGACGGCGATGTTCCACACACCTGTCATGAACTGTGGAATCGAACGGCCTTCCCACATTAACAAGGAGTTTTGTATACACCGGGTTCCCTAAGCCCCAAATCAACTTTCACAGAGCTGAGCAATGCCCTGATCTCACATCAAAATTGAATGTTGGTCGGTACGGCCCTGAGTGCGATACATCGTTGCCAGGAATGTTATACTAAGGGCAGCGCCTCCACCCTTTCTTAGAGGGCAGCAACCGTGATAGGCGGCGCATGCGCCGGGTACTGAACAGTGGCCTATATAGGACGTCGATTTGCAGCCTGGCGTCAGTTGTCAGCGGAACGTATCAGCAGAAGCAGCATTCTCCTGAAGATGGCGACCAGTTGGATAGCCGAAATATCGAGTCAACTTGATTTTAGGATCCGGCAGCAAACCCGAAGAGACTTTCAAGACTTATTACGCCGGAAAAGCCTACGTAGTCACATGAAGTAAGGCTACGTTGAGATGTATTGAGCATCAGCAGGAGTCGAATTTACTATTCCAGATTTTCGAAGAAATAAAAGAAGCACGCATAATCAGAAAAGAGGAAATTAAAGAATTAGGAAAGAGGCGTCAGGAGGCAGAAAAAGTTGGGGAAACAACTTGAGAACATCGGCGACAATCTAACAGAAGTGCGGAGGACCAGCGGCGAGGCTAAATGGACTTCGTTAACTGCAAAGATGGAGGCTGGTTTAGCTAGGGTAGAAGTGGCAGTCGCCAAAAGAATGGCCTTAACGGCAAATAACCACGTCAGCCTAGCGATTCTAACTAGAAACATTAATGCGTTAGCTATTGAAAAAGAGGATGTTGCGAGTACCTCAAAAAGACTAACGATTGTAGAAGAACAAGATGCGAACACTTCACGGAAAATACAGAGAATAGAGAAAGTCTTTTTCAGATAGCGCGCGCACTCTGGCAGCAGCAGCCATCTGTCCTACAACTGCAGACCACGTAACAGGTACAATGCGGAGCTGCAATACCAGAGTAACGCACTGTTGGTCGCTCCCTACTACCAACCGGACACGTGGGGCAAAATATGATGCGCGACTCAGTGCTTAGCGCGAGCACGTGGCAAAGACCGAACATCGGTTATAAGCACTCCCAGTCAGTGCCAAAATTCAAGAATCTTCTAGAAAACGGAAGTCCGCTCCACGCGAAAATAAGACTATCTCGGTTTATCCACCGGGATCATGGCTGCTAGAGACAAAACTAGAATTTATCTGCAGATATTTGGAAGGTCCAGCAGCCGAGAAAATGCGCGCGGTAGCGGCAAACTGCCCATAATTCCAACAATTCAGAAGCGCATTTCTTGAAATGTATTGGTCACGTGAAATGCAAGACAGACGAAATCAAGAAATTATCCTGTATCAGACCTCAAATCGTCAGGACGCTACGACGTTACTCGATGGAGACACGCCACACAACGACAGTGAAATCATCCGGTTTACTTTCTCGAAACTACCAAGTAATTACCAACTAGCCCTAGTTGGCAAATGCACTACAAATATGGAGACCTTTAAGAGTCTACTTCGTGGACTTGAGCTGATATTCGACCGACAAGTTGCTCGAAAGCTAATCTCGGGATAGAATAACCAGAACAACACTTGAAGAATGACGGAAAAAATAATAGTGATGGACTATCAGGAGGACAAGCGCACCGAGAATAGTATTCGGAAAGAACAGGAAACTGTAACTAATTCCAAAGAGGCAATAACGAGCGACATTTTGAGCAAGACGGACGAGAGGCGAACTAAGTTTCTCAGGGGGCCGAAATTCGGGCACATAACCCCAATACCCAACAGTGAAGTAACAGTACGACGCAAAACTGAAGCCAGGATCGTGCGGAGATGGTTTGAAACGATTCTGCGAACACTCTCGGACAGAGCCGGTACATACGTTAAAGTATTATGATCCATCGGAGATGCTGCTGGAGGAGCAGGAAATGATAACGCGACAGGACCTTCATCCCATGAAGGCTGTAAACATGGATGACGTGCGCTTGTTAAGATATAATCGACAGTGGTAGCCACAGTAAAGCCAATTTGGGGGTGGCATACCAATATTGTTCAGAGAAGAGGAGCTGGCCTACCGTATCAGTGAGAAAGACGAAGATAAAAAAGGCTTACTTGGAGAAAAATGCACGGAAGTAAGCCTGCAGACCCGATTGGAATTCATGTGTCAAGGACACGAACTAGAAACCAACTTCTTAGTCGTACCAAATTTAGCAGTCATCATCATAGGGAGGATTTTCCTAAATGAATACTAGGGTATTCTGGGCTTTGGAAAAGGAGAAATAGTCTTGCGCAAGATCAATAAAATCTCAATAAAATTTGAGGAGCACGCACTACAGACGCAGCTTTCAACCAGATGCGATAATCTGAATTATACGAATGGTGACTACTATTGTGTCTCACTGTTTAGAGGCACAAAACGCGTGGGTGTTTTCAGCTTGTTACTAAATGCAAATAAGTAGGAGGCCGAGTTGATAGGAGCTGATGGAGTCCAGGATATAATAGTATGCGGTACGACACACTGTTAGAGATAATTATTATTATGCAAGAAACACATAGTACAATGAAAATTACTTATCTTCAGTAGTTTGTGGGACTGCAGCTACGGCTATAATTAATACAACATATTCTCAGGGACTAAGCCTGATGGGCCCTCCTCAGAGAATCAATGGAAACAGAACTGGCTCAGGGCTGATTATGAAAGTGCGTCTGCCTAGTTCGAAATCTAGCTAAGAAGTGAACGAGGCACACTCCAGTTCCGCCGAGCTGCACAGCCCGCTAGAGTGCGTTGTGCTCGGCAGACGACGGGCTGCCAACCTTGTGTTGGCGCGGCGTTGTAGTGGTATCTGTGGCAATGATACTACAACTACAGAAAAGACTACGCTTCGGAAGAGTTTTCTCATCAAGCAGAGAAATGGAAGAGCCAGAAATATCCGAGAAATCAAAGAGGTCATAGACAAAAAGGTTGAGCCCGTTCTGTGCGCTGAACCTCAGGATCACATTGAGTTACGTGACATACTAGTAAAGAACATCGAAGTCTTCCTGACTAAGCCAGTTCGAATAAAAATTTCCAAAACGAGTTTAAGGTATGCTGCACAAGAAATTCTTCGTGTCACCCTATGCTATTCCTGAGGTATACAAAGGGGCGAGGGAAATCACGAAAAAGGTTAGCAGGTGGCGTGATAGAGCTTGCCACGTCCACCTAAAATAAATAACCCGCTCAAAGAATTCCGGAAGGTAGATGGATCTATCCGTCTTGTCCTCTACTCAAATCAGATCAAGTCTCCCATAGCTCGAGTCTCAGATGGACGGTACTGCTCCCCCACAACAACAACGAGATGTTTATTGTGCATGAAAAGGAACTCAGTTACATTTCGTGCACAAGATAACATCGGCCGTCTGGTTTAATTTATCGCTCTAAACAACGACAAATAACTTGGTCAAACATTATTCTACGTACTCCAACATCTACTCTCCAGAACTCAGGTGTATCCGTTTTCTCCTCTCTAGATCTCAGATTAGCTTCTGGCAATTTGAGCTGCACCCTAATCGCCGGCAGTTCACAGCATTCCTGGCATGTGGGATATTTATCAGTTTCAGAGAGTGCCTTTTGGACTTAATATTTTCATCAGCTGCATTTATCTTACTAATAGCCGAAGAAACATGGCAAGAACATCATACGGTACTGCAGGAACTTCTTCACGCCTTTAATGGGTTTAGAATCACTGCAAAAATTGAAAACTCAGTATCTGGAACGTCATCTGTTAAGTTACCCGCTCACATCGTAACAGAAAATGGAATTAAACCCCACCCCCAAAAACTTGAAGCGATTGAGAAGTTTGAAAGACCCACGACCAAAAGCCAGCTAAGATGATCCCTTGGCATTATGGATTTTTATAATCGATTCATTCATGTGAACACCCAGAACAACCGACGTCTAAATCAGCTTACAGGAAAGAAGATGGCACTTGTAGAAGTGCCAGTACTCTCACATCCCAACTTGGCCAAGGAATTCCGCATTGTCACTAGCAGTTTCAATACGGGATCGAGTTTGATAGTCTTCCAGGATTATATTGAGGATAGAAATATAGTTTGGAAAACTATTGCATTTAGGGACAGAGTCCTCTCAAATTTCTGAAAAAATTGTTTTGTCACATAGATAGAGGCACTAGGAATTGTCTGGGGGTTTGAAAAGTTAAAATATTTCTTATACAGGAGGAAGACCAAAATTTATGCAGATCTCAAGGCCCTGGAATTCCTGCTCACTGCGAAATGAACCCGTAAAAGGCTAATAAGATGGGTAACATATTTGCATCAACTGAACTTCACCATTAAATACATAGAGGGCAGCCAAAATGCAATAGCTGACGCATTATAACGGTCTAGTGTCAAAGAGGATACTGAGGGCAACCATTACAGTCTCTGCATGAGAAAAGTCGCGTTCGAAAAAATTTTTACCTGCAGTATGGAATACATTAGGAGAGAACAGTACAACGATCCTCTGAGGGTCAGGGAGAAGTGGAAAGATCGGAATTTTGCCGAGTGTGTTGTAAAGAGTTAGGTAACGTTTCGGTTTACGACCACAAGCACACAACTCCTCACGTTTTCCTCAAGGATTTCCAAGATATCATCAACGACGCACCTTATGGGATCACAGTCTTAAAATCGACAACCTCAAAACTTAATGAAGAAGATGCTAGACTTCCCACCGTGAACACGACTGCAGCATCAGAAAATTGTGGACGTTGCTCTCCGCAGAATTTTGTCTGGAGCTCGGAGCAAGAAGAAATATGCCGACAAGAAATCCCGTGAAACAGTATTCCAAGTGGACCAACGGACTTCTTAAATCGTTTCGGCTATCAAACAAATTGAAGCGGAAATAGCAAAAATTCTGGCACTGCACAATGGACCACACCGAATCAGGAGGATCGGCCACTAGAAAGCTTTTAACTGGAATCGACGAAGAGCAAGAAATCAATGGGGTTCCACGATATTATTTCCCGTATTAAATAATTTGTAGAGTGGCTTAGCGTAGCAACCTCCTGGCTAGTATGTTTAGGCTCAAGTGTTTAGGACAGAAATGTACATAAAGTAGATGATGGCGTGCGTAGAATAATTTTTGGCCAAGTTATTTGTCGTTGTGTAGAGCGATAAATTAAACCATACGGACGATATTAGCTTGTGCACGAAATGTAACAGAGTTCTTTTTCATTCGCAATAAACATCTCGTTGTTGTCGTGGGGGAGCAGTACCGTCCATCCGAGACTCTATCTACGGGAGACGCTTTTTGTGTGTGTCGAAACTTGGCCGAATTTGTGACATAGATGGGGTTGGGGAGCTACTCGTCTTATTTTTTGTTGGAGTATGGTCACGCCACTGAGAGCGTTGCATCACTTCCAGAGGGAGTTTCGTTGAAATATGATGCAAAGGTGGCCACCGAGACCGCCCAAGCCACTGTATCGTCGGGTACATCATCGTGGGAGTAGCGAGTTCCTCGCAATAATGCCAAGCCGGTGGACGTGTGGACTGCCCACGGTAGCGCTGGACATTCAGTGTAAGGGGCGTTAGCAGCATCACGTCTACCAAATCTTGTGTACGAGTAGGTGAAGTCACAAACACGCGCGTAATAAAAGCACTAACGTAATGAACATAAGGCGCGCATTAGAAGTTGAAGAAGAATACGTTGGGTATGATAAGAGATCTAGAACTCTTGTCTTGCCTCAAAGAACGTCACTGGGTTACAATGTACAACTTATGGGGGCGGCGGAGAAACCAGCCAGTGGTGGCAACTCGACGCCCAGCTGATCACAACAAATGCAGCCTGCGAAGAAAGGAGTCGTGGTAGTGGTAACTGTGTCCGTCTGCTATATAGGTATTTTTAAAAATATTTTTATTATTACCACTTCAAAGTTCTGAATTACGATCAGTATATCATTACTGTGCAAGGGTGATTACTTGTGTTCTTTTGTGGTATGTACTATGCTGTGTCATCACATGTTGTTTTCAGATATGACAGGAGACGTCATTGAGGGCGGTGTCGCCTGCAATGCATAGTGTTGTAGTTGGTCATGCCGTAGTTAGTATACGAGTAATGGAGGATTAGTCATATGGTGATGGGTAGACATTGTGTTATTATTAGAATAATGTATACTGGGAATAGGGGTAATTCTGCGTCTTGCATCTATTTGTTGTTTTCGGTGAAGTTTTCTACCGTTTCTACCATTAATGTAGAGTTGTTGGGTGTTGTAGGGTAGTGTTGCGCAACATTCATCTTAGTTCGTAAGATGGCCGAAGTCTTGTAAAGAAGTATAGCTTACTGTAAGCTATTCAGTCATGAATTTTTCAGATATGGTAATGGCAACATTAGAAATTCAATTGAATACTAGCGATTAATGTTGTCAGGGTAAAGACTGTCTTCTATTTTGTTTCTATGTAATGTATTTGTAAAATTGTATTGTGAAAGTATTGGGGACGATGAGCCACAAGGAATCGATCAGTACTGTGCACCTGAAGAGAGGCGTGAATGCCATCCTCCGACCGATAGTGCAACCATATCGGCAGCATATTGGCGAGGCATTCATCTTCATGGACGACAATTCGCGCCCCCATCGTGCACTTCTTGTGAATGACTTCCTTCAGGATAACGACATCGCTCGACTAGAATAGCCAGCATGTTCTCCAAACATGAACGCTATCGAACATGTCTGGGATAGATTGAAAAGGGCTGTTTATGGACGACATGACCCACCAACCACTCTGAGGGATCTACGCCGAATGGCTGTTGAGGAGTGGGACAATCTGGATCAACAGTGCCTTGATGAACTTGTGGATAGTATGCCACGTCGAATACAGGCATGCATCAATCCAAGAAGACGTGCTACTGGGTATTAGTGGTACCGGTGCGTACAGCAATCTGGACCACCACCTCTGAAGGTCTCGCTGTATGGTAATACAACATGTGGTTTCTCGCGTCCGTGTGGTCGAGCTATTTAGGCACACTCTTACGCCATCCTACTTCGTGTGCAACGGCCAGTATAACGATCAGACAGACGCGTAGCAATGGGTAGCCCGTAGGCTCCAGCTGTTGCAAACCTCTTCATGGAGAATTTTGAGGATGTTGCCATAGATACTGCGCCATTGAAGCCTAAGTGTTTCTTTCGATACGTTGACGACACGTTCGTCATTTGTCCACACAGACGCGAGAAATTAGACGAGTTTTTGGAACACCTCAATGGCATCAACAGTAATATCCAGTTCACCATGGAAGTGGAAAAAGATAATGCATTGAACTTCCTCGACGTCATTGATCACCGTAAACGAAATGGGTGCCTTGGCCACAGCGTCTACAGAAAACCCACCCACACAGACCTGTACCTGCACGCCACCAGCCATCATCACCCAGCACAGAAGCACTCAGTATTGCAAACATTGGTGCATCGTGCAAGAGTAATATCAGACGACGACAACCTGACCCACGAACTGAGCCACCTACGCAAGATTACCAGGAATAACGGCTACAGCACCCACCAAGTGAAAGAAGTGATTTCTCGGAAATATCAGAATAAGACCAGCGACGAAGAGCAGGAAAAGAAACTTGCTTCGCTGCCATTCTGTGGTTCTGTGTCGGGCAAGATAAGCCGCCTGTTGAAAAGACACAAGATCAAATCGATCTTCAGGCCTCCAACGAAAGTCCGCCAATTACTGAGACCAGTTAGAGACGCTGTAGGTCTCAGAACACCTAGAGTTTACGAAATAACTTGTGAATGTGGCCAGAAGTACATCGGACAAACAGTGCGCACTGTGGAACAACGCAGGAAAGAACATGAGAGGCATTGTCGCCTACGCTATCCAGAAAAATGTGCGTTAGCTGAGCATGCGTTAGAAAACGGTCACCACGTAAAATTTGACGATACCTCTGTCGTGGCTCGCACTAACGGCTTCTGGGACAGTTTGATACAGGAAGCTATTAAAATAAAAATTACCACGAACACCCTGAATAGAGACGGTGGCTTACAGCTCAGCGCTGCGTGGGATCCAGCGATCGCGCGGTTGAAGAGGGTACATCGAACGCCGACTCAAATCATGCCCATATATGGCACCAGTGACGTCACAGCCGGCAGCTAGCGTATATAAGGGCGCACCAACAGCCCCCTGGCAGTCATAACAATGGCCAATGAGTGCTTGGCCGATAGCTCGTGTAGTTTTAACCAATTGACGCGGTTTGAAACCCGAGAACATTTTATTCAATGTTATCGCCGCGAGACTCTGCGTTCATACACAACAAAAAATTGTTCAAGTGGCTCTGAGCACTATGGGACTCAACTTCTGAGGTCATCAGTCCCCTAGAACTTAGAACTACTTAGACCTAACTAACCTAAGGACATGACACACATCCATGCCCGAGGCAGGAGTCGAACCTGCGACCGTAGCGATCTCGCGGTTCCAGACTACAGCGCCTAGAACCGCACGGCCACTCCGGCCGGCAATGTCACTAACTGTCATGGTAAAGCCTAACCTAAAAATGTTCACATTTAAAACTTTTTTTGATCTGTGTATTCTTTGAATAAGTGTGAAACACCGAGTGTAGCTAAATACTGCGTATATCCGTGCCCACAACTGATAATATAAATTATGGGAATTGATTTCCTATAGATGCCACAATGCAGTTCACTGTAAGCACACAAAACGTAACATTTCCCTTTCATGAACATTTCTGTAATGACCACTAAATTTCGTCAGCCCCATCACCACAGTGTTTCTCCCAATTCCGGAGTCGACAGGACCGAAGGAAAGGGCTGGGGCTGTGTCAACGTGGCGAACGTAGGGACACTTCCAAATTCGAGAGACCTCTTGCGGCGCGTGGCGGAACAAAGCCAGAGGCCGGAGTGCTATAACTGCGCGCAAGCGAGCTGTTGGCAGCGGTGGAACGCCAGAAGACGGCTTCCCCGAGACTCCCCTCTGCAGCAAGGGGAAACTCCTAGTAGCAGACGTACTTGTTTGGTAACAACGGCATCGACCTATGGAATCAGTACTTCCAGTGCACGCTGATGACACGCACTATCGGCATTACACTCTTTTCATGATTCAGTCTCCCATGCAATCGACTGGACCGCAAGCACAGTGCAGTTTGTGCTATGGAGGCTGGATATCAGTATCCTAATTCAATTTGTCCTCTCTTAGAGAGACTAAAATATGAGCGATTGATGATGAATGACTCGATTTGCCAACCAGCTTTCAAGTGCTTTTAAGCGCCATCCTATCGCTTGCTCAGCTCTGAAATAACCATTTTCTTTCCTCTCGTCAGAAAGCTACCTGATAATCTTGTCATTATCCCATATGAGGCGAGGTCCAAAGAGAGAATGAGGCACACGCCGCGTTTCGACCTTGACTGAGACACCTGCGGATACATCCTGTAATAGGTGACGTAATCTCCTGTAGAGCAATCTGCATATAATGAGCCTTGGACACATGATATCTTTCTGTGCCTCTCAAGCATCTAAACACAGTTTTTTTAATTTTTTTATTAAATAATTCGTCAAGATAATTCTATCTTCCTAACTTTAGATTTTGGTAAATGTAAGGATAGTATACAACACTCGCTGTCAATACCTTTTTTACTGAAAAGTTAAGTAATTTTTTGTGTTGCATTTCTTACATATATTTGATACCACTGTGGCAACACACTGAATCCTGCTGGGTATTTTATCGTGATCTCTCGAATTGTCTAACGTGATGTATGACTGCTCAACGCCACCCATAAAATGTGCTGAATAATTGTTGCAAATTTCCTGTACCAACGTTGAATGTCAGTTGAAAGGATCATCAGTGACCTGCTTACAATCCTCATCTGGTAATGGCAACTGTATTGCGTGAGTCAATAGAACAACTCTGAAGTTAAACTGTTGTAGTACGGACATGGGTCTGCTTGGAGGATGACGAATTTGTTTGCTTTGGTACACAAAAATGGATTTTTAATGGGTTAAGATTGTCTGAGAAATTGCACAGACCAGATGGTCCTATAATTAACGGCAGCTTCCAGCACGACAACTTGCCAAGTGCCCAACTTTCATCTGTGTGGAAGACTTGCTCTCTGAATGTATGTGGTATCCCTGAGCGTAAGTCTGTGCTGCATGTGGTGTTGTAGTTTGCTGCATCGTTAACACTTCCACTTTTTTGCCTTGATTTAATTTCTTCTCCCTAACTTCCCGAGAGGTGATGGCCAATTAAAGTCAGTGGAATATCAGCTGGGTGACAGGGCTGCTGCACACTATTAGGCATGGGACGATGTGTGGCGGCACGTCTACCTTGACGATATGCTCGTCGAACCAAAGGAGTCCGAGGCGTTTTCACCATTTTGTAGCGAGGTGAGCAGGATGTCTGAGATGTGGGCAGCGTCAGAGCTGGCGCCTCGCAAATCGTTTTACTGCACTAGGGCCCGCCACTCACCTAGCTATACGGATTTATTTAATGAATTTGGGTAACATGTCCGTCTCTCAACCCCTGCACCTCACAAGATATTTATGCACTACTTACCCTGTATCGTGTTACATACACGCCTTGTAAGGCAGGTTGATCCCCTTACAAAGTGTCAACCATTTCTGAAACTTTGTTCCAGGTCCATAGTAGATATATCTGGGAAAGTGTGATTCGAACTGTATTTTGTCCAGAATACCACTAGCTCCTGTTACATCTCTCCTATCAGGCATGTTATACTATGTAGTGGTTGTGGTCTGCTCATCGTATTACATAGCAAATCGTCAGAGTCAATCCAGCTGTTTCGTTGCAGGATAGCCGAATCTGCCAGATTTTGCCTCGAAATCTTATCTGTCACTGTGAAAAATGTAGGGATTGAAGCTACAATTGCAAATCGGATGCATACTGGTAATGGGGCAGTTTCTTTTTCTTTTTATCTTTTTTTTCAACGCCCCAAGTGATCGATTAGTAATTCCAGTTCAACACATTAACACATGAAGTTATATGATGTTAGATCTACGTTTATACCGTTACTTGACTTCTCTGGATTAGCTTCAGGCATACGTAAGACCATCAAACAATTGACATAGCTTTCATGAGGCACTTCTCACCAACAACACGCATTACCCGTTCGCCTGGTGCAAGGCTTTCCATTTGACGCCACTTCGGCGAATTGCGCGTCCATGGGGATGAAATGGTGGTTATTAGAACAACACAACACCCAGTCCCTGAGCGGAGAAAAATCTCCGACCCAGCCGGGAATCGACCCGGGCCCTCAGAGGTGACATTCTGTCGCGCTGACCACTCAGCTACCGGGGCGCATTACCCCTGTGTAACTAACACCTGCTTCGTAGTTTGATCCACCACGAACAGACCGCTCATGGGATAGTATAAACACTCCATCACAATAGAACAAGGTGAAGACGTTCTGGCCAAGGCTTATCCTAGTCCTGTGGCGGTCTTTTGACAAAAAAGGTGAATTCTGGTTCACACGGAATGCCGCGCGCTTTGCACGTTCAAGGGTCAAACCAGGCTGAAGCCCGTTGGGAGAGCCAGCTTCATCGTCCCGGTGGCTTTTGGAAAAGTTTATTATGGGCTCCAAACCAGGCATAGCCGGTTCTGTCCAGTCTGAGTCGCCTGCACATCCTGCAGCTATATATTTAGCAATGTGAACTTTTATTCCTGTCAAACAATAATTGACGATAAGTTATGCAGAACTCAAAACCTTTTGGCTCCTAATACACCACTAGATCTTCTCCCGTATTATAATGGTTTCACCATCTCGTCAACTGCTCTCCCCTGCAGTCTACTTAGTAAACGTGAACACCACTCACAGGTTAAACCTTAGGTCTCTTCCGTCTGATCTACTACTGTCTTACATGTTTCCGACTTCCGTATCTCAGGAAGAAATTGAGGAGATACCAGGAATCGAACAAAGGTCCTTCCACTCCAATGATACCGACGCTAACCACTTTTTTCCTGTATGTTTCTTGATCATTCTTCGTCTACGGTTCTTTGAAGGTATTGCATAACGCCTCTCAAATTCCATCGATGAACGCTTCATTCAGTTGGTTTTTGTTACAGAGGGTAGCTTGTACCCTGACCGAATACGATGAGCCACTGTACCGACACGATTCGGCTATGGAGGTACTTTACTAACTGCCAAATTAGATCAGTTTTATGTTCCCTCTGTCAACCAGGACTGCAGACTTGTGCCAGCTAATAAATAATACATAGCGACCCACGATAATTTTTAAATTCAAGGGACCAGCGAAGAAGTGAAAATTATCGAGCATTCAAAATAATAGTTGAAATAATCGAGGGGAACGGAGCGAAAATTTTAAATAAACGAGAGGTTGATTGAAAAGATGTTGTAATACATACATATTACCTTCACATGTACATTCATCTATATTTTAATCATGTGAAATATAAATACACGCATATAAAGACCTGGTACTTACATACAGTAGATAAAAAGCATTCCAATGAAAATATTTCAAGTCGCTTAGAGAAAAGGCGGTGATATTTTTGAGAGGACTTGACTTCCATCTATCACTGTCCAGTGAATATTCGATGCTGATTAGAAATGAGAAGAAATCGCCACTGATGTCCATTACGAGAGCCCAGAAGCCTGGTACATGGATAGATGACCCTGCCTCTTTCAGTGTGACTGGAATTGCCGGTTCTTTTTCATTATCTTCCTCGTCCCTATCCTGACAGGCCAACAGTTGAGCATAAGTCGAAGTACCATTGACAGCCACGTAATCGTCCAAATAAACCAAATCCTGGAAGGTTAACTCACCACAGTTGGCTAGAAGTTTCCATCGTGTGGCTGGTGGGACTGAATTCGTTAATCTTCCCGATCCTGACGGCAGCTCCACGTTTCCTCTTTGTAGTACAAACCACCATTTTCTGAAGAAATTGTAAAGGGTGGTAGCGCTGACATTTTTCCAAGCTTTATCAACCATAATTATGGCACCAAAACTGTTATTTTCGCCTTTTAACGTTTTTCAATGCTATCCATCTGAAGTGAACCAATTTCTCCGCTGTAGAGAGTTTTAAAATTTTGCATTAAGCCGCATTTCTGTCGTTTCAGTCTAGACGTCGTCTGGGTAGGAATAAAAAGATAAAAAACAATTTTACGTGTTCTGTCGCTGTGTACGGTGCAGTTGTCCAAAAACCAGACAGGAAAATTTTGCATTTCTCATTTTTCAGTTCACTACCAAAAGAGGTCAGCCATTCATTAAACAATTCAGTTGTTACCCATAATTTTTTGTTTGAGCAACAGGTTCTGGGAAGCGATTTTATTCCCTTGAAACAGTGTGGTTTCGCATATTTCCCTTCTATGAAAAGAACTTCGGAGAGCCGGCCGCTACGGTCGCAGATTCGAATCCTGTCTCGGGCATGGATGTATGTGATGTCCTTAGGTTAGTTAGGTTTAAGTAGTTCTACGTTCTAGGGGACTGATGACCACTGCAGTTAAGTCCCATAGTGCTCAGAGCCATTTGAACCATTTAACTTCGGAGATCCGCCTATATTACAGGCTAGAAGTACAGTTATTATGTCCTTCCTCATTTTTGCTCCACAGCATTTCATGTACCCACTCAGTACACACAGAAGTGTCCACGGTGACACTTTCGCAGCAGGCTTTTTAACGCGTTGGAGTGATGTTCCTTAAAAGTTGTGGACCGCCGCTCACTTGCCACGTATTCTTCAATCCCGAGAGAATGAGCAAAAGACTTGACTTCCTCCTTCAAAACGAAACCACTCACGGGGAAGTTTTGTCCTATGCACGATTTATCCACTCTTGAGATTGGGAAATTCGGCAATATGTGACACTGTTCGTCCTGTGCCTAAGACCCCACTGGTAACATGAACTTTATTTTTTAAAATGATTGACAATGTAGATGAAAATAGGAAACTGGTTTGCAGCATCCGCTTTCCAAATTCCACTCGGCGCAACTTTAAGACCAGCTTCTTTTCATTAACTGAAAGACTTTTTTCTTCTAGTACTCTTGGCGTTTCACAGTTTCAAGAAGCTCGGACTGAATAAAAGTAAGGGAACTGTAATAGGAATCGCAGAAGCAGTGACTTCAAATTATAGGCCCTGATTTCGAATTATAAAGTGTTGCCGAAATGCCAATACATGCCCCCACTAATACAACTTCAAATTATCGAGTGGTCCAAAACACATTGATTGTTTTCAGTTTGTCGAGTATTTTTCAAGCTACCAAAAATTTTTTCAGATCATTAATGGTTTCAAATTATCGAATGTAGAGTTATCAAGAGTCGGCTGCATTAATTTCAACATGATAATTAAACCTTCACGATAACCCCTCTTTGAAGCTTTCTCAACCGAGGCTAAGAAATTGTTCCCAAGGAAGCTGCCAGGGTTGGGCTACCAAATTCTACACAAGATATCTTTTCATCGTGAGTCTAATGACCGTTTCTTGATAAGCGTCCGTATTAAGCTTTTGGAGCAGATGCACGAGCTGCTATTAAGATACATTTTTCGATCTCTCTATACTACTTTGGTGCTCACAAGACGGCAGGACGAACTTTCTCTCACCGATCTGATTGATACTGGCAGGCTGTGTACAGCTCGACTAGGACTTGTTTCTTACAGTAATCCTGAAGAAACAGAAACTGACTTTAACACAGAATGAAAGTATACTACAGACTGAATGGGATATAGACTGGAAAAACCAACTACAGGAAGTGTGATCCTGTTGTGAGAATCATGGAAGTTGGGGCACATCAATGGAAAGTACGGGACTTCAAATGATAGTATGGGAGTCGTAACATTAAATTACAAAATGCTGGCGAGACGCACTTAGCTTTACAACATCAAAATAACGAGGGGACCAAAATACATTCATTTTTTTCTATTTATCGAGTATCTTTCAGGAGACCAGGAAATAATTTCAAATTATTAAGCATTTCAGATAATCGAGGGTCATTATCTAGAGTCGACTGCATCAACTTAGACGTGATAATTAAACCTTAGCTACCCCTCATAATGGGCTCCTAAACCGATACTACGAAGTAGTTCTGCTTAACGTAAACAGGAAGACTCAACACTCAACCACTTTCGAGAAAATCGGGTATGAAAGTGGTATGGTGCCTTATATTAAAGGATTTCGCAGCTGTGCGAATAAGCGCTTAGTTTTAAAAGCGCGCGAGGTCTGTGGATTGAGTATCGCTGCGGATACCGTTCTCTCTCTCTCTCTCTTTTCCCATTCTCACATCCCACATAACTGTAACAACAGATACAGACGATGCGCCAGGAAACTTTGTAGTGTGCGAGAACCGTTTATGAATGTGAACCAAGTTTATTTTACAACAGACACTGAAGAAACAATCTAAAATTTAACCTTCATTACAAGTGCTGTACGTTGCGGCAATTGTTGTTTCCTATGTTTCTACGACCAATACCATCCTTATAAGTGCAGTTACACATTACACATATCACAAATGTAGGTACAGTAATATAAATGAAATTATACTGTTTGATTGAAAGATCTTGTGTATCCTTTTCTCATTTCCAGTCTCATTACGACAGGACAGAGATTAAGAAAATAGTAAACGAATCATTAAGTATTCATAATCTACACAGCCAAAGCAAATTTGTTATAGAATTACGTGGGAATGAAAAAAAAAAATGGCGCTAGGGAGAGTCGACCCAAGAACCTCGCGATTGTGAAACTAAGCGGTTACTTGCTCGACTGCGGGATATGTAAATGCTAGCGGAGATGCCAAGTTATACGCATGTGTAAACTGGACTTTCTTTTCCAAACTCGAATTTCTCGAAAAACGGTTGAGGGTGGCGTCTTCCTGTTGACACACGTTGAAGTCCTAGTCATATTGACATCCTGTCAAAATGAATCAATTCGTTTTGTGGAAATTCGTATGGTTCATCCGTAAGTGCACTCGGGTGACGAAAGTCATGGGATTCCTCTAAACATTGTGTCGGACCTCTTTTTGCGCGACGTACTGTAGCAGTTCGGCATGGCGTGAACTCAAAATGTCGTTGGACGTACGCTGAAAAACTATTGACTCCAGCTGCCTCTATAGCCGACCATACTTGCCAAAGAAGTGTTACCGATGCAGGATATTGTGCACAAACTGACCTCTGTATCATACTCCATAAATTCATATCGTGCGATTTGGCTGGCCAAATCTTTCGGTCGAATTGTCCGGAATATTTTTCAAACCGACCGCGAACAACTGTGGTCCGTTGACATGACATCGTTGTTTGGGAATGTGAAGTCGATTAATGGATGAAAATGGTCTCTAAGTAGCCGCACATAGCCACTTCCAGTTAATGATCGATTCAGATGACTCAGAGGGCCGGCCGTGGTGGCCGGTTGGTTCTAGGCGCTTCAGTCCGGAATCGCGCGACTGCTACGGTCGCAGGTTCGAATCCTGCCTCGGGCATGGATGTGTGTGATGTCCTTGGGTTAGTTAGGTTTAAGTAGTTCTAAGTACTAGGGGACTGATGACCTCAGATGTCAAGTCCCATAGTGCTCAGAGCCATTTGACTCAGAGGACACGGTCCATTCTATGTAAACACAGTCTACACCATCAGCTTGCTCAGTGCATTTTTGACAACTTGGGTTCATGGCTTCTTGGAGTCTGCAACGCACTCGAACCCTGCCATCGGTTCTTACCAACAGAACTAGGGATCCATCTGGCCACGATACGGTATCCAGTCATCTAGGGTCCAACTGATGTGGTCACGAGCCCAGGAGGGGCGCTGTAGGAGATGTCTTGCTGTTAGCAAAGGGATACGCTTCAGTCGTCTGCTGCCATAGCTCATTGACGTCACATTTCACCGCAGTGTCTTAACACACACGTCGATGTTCGTCCTACGTTGATTTACGCGGTAGTTTCAAGCAGTGTTGTTTTCTGTCAGCACTTACAAATCTACGTCTGTCAGCACTTACAAATCTACGCAAACACTACTGCCGTCTGTCCTTAAATAAAGGCAATCGGCCATCGTGTTGCCCATAGTGTGAGGTAATGTCTGAAAATAGGTACTTTTCTATAAAGCCAGTACTGCCATTAGACTTCACAAGCTGCGACATTGTCTCGGAGAAACAGTGACCCGTATGTACAATAAGTTTCCTTTAATTTACGTCTATGGTCACAAACTTTTGTTAACAGATTACCGGTTTCCGTCTTTAATGACCATCATCAGATCTGCAGCAAAAATGGGAAAAACAGAAATACATTCGCAGATTGTATACAGCTTAAAAACAATACATAGATCATAATAAAAAGTAGTACTGACAATATATAAAAGGCGCGCTTTAAGTATGAAGAGGCATACCTGCTTCATAAAAACAAAGTCCTAATGAAGTCACGCGCCCCTACAGTAGACTAAAGAAACGTTGAACGAACAGCAGGCACACACACACACACACACACACACACACACACACACACACACACACACACACAAAATAGAACCGGCAAAGATGGAATGAAAACCATTCCTATGAAATTTAACGGCAAAATATTCCTGCAAATAGAAAAATGTTTTAAAATGTCTGATGTCAGATGTGGCTTTCAGGTTAACAACACCCTAAAACTGCGAATAAAACTTAAACTGAAAGGGAAGTGTGATAAATTTGATGGCTCTGGAGTATAGAGGATTGACTGCAGTAACTGTGACAAATATTATATCGGTCAAACAGGATGCTTTTTTAAATTAAGGTTCAAAGAACACTCACAGCCACCAAACAAAACGGCTCTGGAACAGCATTTATTGATATTGGTCATTCCATTGGGAGCATTGAGAATTGTATATGTATTCTTCACAGAGTGGAAAAACGCTTTGCTCTTAATTTGTTAGAAGAGTTTGAAATTTGTAAATCAAAAAATTAAGAAGCAACTAAACTGATTAACTGGCAGAGTGACTTTGTGCTCAGTGCCTACTTTGCTTTATTTGACAATGTTTTACACTAGTAACTGCCGCCTCTGTTACATATAATGTGTTGATAATTTCACCTAGTATTGAGTGCTTCACATATTTACTTCGTTTTCGTACGTTTTACGCATGACTCTAGTATGTTCTTGTTCCTTCACTATTCATTTCATAGACTGCATTAACCAGATAATGTGGGTCATCCACTGTTTCGGAATGTCATCATTCTTTTCTTGCAACGGAGTGCCGCAGGGTACGAGGGGCCCTCCGCCGGTCACGTTCCTCCAACCACTTCCCGCCTGTGCGGAATTCTGGCGTTAGCGCTAACAGAGGGCGCTGATTATATGCAGCACTATGTTTTCTTTCACTTGTGGCTCCTTTAGCGATTTGTTTTATGGTCGTTTAAAATTACCTGGTGCACTATCAAAGGTGTTTAATATTTATGTCATTATCTAGAATATTGGCACTAGAGCATATGTCAACCACTGTGTCTTAAATCTTCCTCTTTTTAAAAATCTTACTTCTGTCGTGTTCTTCTTTTTATTGCTTTTTATTACTGTAAAGCCTTTTATACGTTATAAGCTCCTCTACAGACTTCAGCCGGCCGAAGTGGCCGCGCGGTTCTGGCGCTGCAGTCTGGAACCGCGAGACCGCTACGGTCGCAGGTTCGAATCCTGCCTCGGGCATGGATGTGTGCGATGTCCTTAGGTTAGTTAGGTTTAACTAGTTCTAAGTTCTAGGGGACTAATGACCTCAGCAGTTGAGTGTCATAGTGCTCAGAGCCATTTGAACCATTTCTACAGACTTCAACTATTGTATCCCCCTTTATTTTTGCTGTTTCAATTAATTATCGAAAACTAGTGTATGCAGACAGTAGCGATATCTGGTGAACTTGCAACACAAACATCTTGTGGCTACTGTACGGCATCTTGTTTCAAACAATAGTGCTACTGATAATATGACTCGTGCATATGACGTTATTTATACGTATTTGACGATGCTGATGCTGATTCCGCATTTAAAATTTGACGATGCCATATGGTTGCAGTACATGAGGACCTTTTGTATATCAAACAGGTACGCCTCTTCATACTTAAAGCGTACAAATGTAAATATTGTCAGTACTACTTTTCATTATGGTCTATGTATTGTTTTTAAGTTGTAGACAATCTGAGAATGTAT
Organism: Schistocerca americana; assembly: GCF_021461395.2. NCBI lineage: Eukaryota > Metazoa > Arthropoda > Insecta > Orthoptera > Acrididae > Schistocerca > Schistocerca americana. Next base: position 693,803,507 of record NC_060122.1, read on the forward strand.
TTATGTTTTTCCCATTTTTGCTGCAGATCTGAGGATGGTCATTAAAGACCGAAACCGGTAATCTGTTAACAAAAAGTTTGTGATCATAGACGTAGAGTAAAGGAAACTTATTGCCATTAGACTGTTGTTTATTTACAGTGTTACATTACACTTACACAATCACGATTCCGGCTTCCAAGTGCCTTTATCAACTGTTTTAAGTGTTATAAATGGCGTAAGATGGTATACTGCCTATTAAAATACACTATTAGACATACGACAGTATGCCATCTTAGGCAATTGATAACACTTAAAACACTTGATAATGGCACTTTGAAGCCTAAATCATGATTGTGTAATGTAACACTGTAAATAAACAACAGTCTAATGGCGGCACTGACTTTAAAGAAATATATTATGACTGTGGCCCCCGCATTATGAACAAATTATGAAAATAGGTATTCTGGGCACACTCTTGACTCCTATAAAATGGTATGTCCCATATATCTAGCACCAACAACCATTCCGCGTTCAAAGTTTGTTAATTTCCCTCGAGCGGCCCTAATGACACTGTAAACCTTTTCACGTGAACCACCTAAGTAAAAATGATATCTTCGCCAATGTACTTGAAATGTGTTTTCTTATAGGACAACTATCCAAGAGTTCCATCCAATAATATCCAAACAGCAGACTCTGTGCACAATTTATTAAATTGCCAATACTAAACTCTTTTAAATAAGAAGAAATTCATATAACTTACATAACTTAACAAATGGTTGAAGAGTGAGCATTAAAAACAATAACGGCGGCTTGCCACCATAAAATCAAGAACCTCTTACAATAGTGCTTTTAGAGTTTATCCAAAAGGCAAAATCCAATAATAAGTTATCTTGGCATTTCAATTTAAAATGATTTATATAAAAAACTTTGAGAAAGATAATGGGGCTTGTCATCATAAAACGAAAGAAGCGCAACACACAACCAATAAATATAATAACAAAATAATAATTTGATACAACCAAAGGGCGGGGGCCACTCCCAACGCAATATCAGACGAGCGAGCTCTCAACACTTGGGAGCCTTCCCACTGTCCCCGAAATAAACCGCTGAGAGCTCCCCGACATGCCTCCCACAACTACCCATCACTTACGCACCTTGGTTATGTTCTGTAACACACGACAGATAATATCAACACAAGATAAAAATCAAACATACAGTATAACATCCCGACAGCACATTATAACCACGGCGCCGTTTACTCGGGCGCTCTTAATAAGTGCCGGAAGCCAACACACACAAATCTCAAACAATTCTCGCTTCCTAAAACGAAACAATAAAAGCCAGCGCACATGAATAGTCAAACCACAATCTTAGAAGTGCCTTAACGACACTAAACGTGACTATTCCACCAAGTTAATAATAACGCAGTAAAAAAATACAGAACATACCACTAAATGCTGTTACACAACCAAATTGACTAGATCGTGTTGTTCAGGTCCCAGAAGACCACATATACCAAGCAGCAGTAATCCACTATGTATATACGGTACAAAACCGCCCTTCTTAGGCAGACTTTACCTAACACATCGACTGCCAAATATACCATACATGAACGCAACTCCGGGCAGGACTCCAGCTGAGCAAATAAATTAGTACCAACAAAAATCGTAACGAGAAACACACACAGCAAAAAGTTCCAACAACACTGTCCGTCATCAGAAAGTTCAGAAACCGTTGCTGGAGCTTCCATGGGAAAATCTGAAGAGCCAATCGAGCCCACAGCATAACCTGGCAGACGACTCCAAAATTGAGCCACTAGTTGTCTCCGGGCCAGAGTATCACAGGAACCCACTGGACCTCCACATCAGACAGGCAGGAAGAACAAGTACGCCGACTCCAATTAATCACCACTGCATGGCCACCACAGCGGCGAGTCGCCTCCGCCCCAGACCACTCAGCTCATATTGCGAGGCGGAACCACCTTAGCGCTAGTCGCTAGCAGGTCAGGCAGAGCGAACTTCACGTTCCGTGCAGTACCCGGAGAGCCAACTACCCTCTCTCTTTCCGCCGGCCACCGCAAACACACGCCAGCGACGTCACAGCAAATCGCCACCGGAGCGCCACCCGCACCAGGACAGCGAACTATAATCGATTACAGTGCGCGCTCTGAACAAGATCACAGGTTAGCGGCGGGCGCCATATCAGCACTGTCCGATTATACCCTGTCGACACGATACTGCTGCCATCTGAGTAAGAGCAAATCGCTGTCCCATAATTTTGTTCCTCTCAGCGAATGATCAACTAGGAGAAGCGGAATGGGAAGTAAACATGACTCACAAAGCCGAAACGGAGAAACCTGAAGTGTTGTTTCCAGAGCGGCGGTAACTTCGCCGGTGCGGCCTCAGTGTTAATCTGCGGGAGTCGGCGGCTCTCATTTGGGCTGGTCCGCCGCCCGGCCGCGCGGCTCCTACAAGTTGGCGCGGCCACTCGTGTCTCCGCTCTCTGCGGCGAGGCTCCAAACTTGCCGGCACTGTGCGCCGCGCCATTCAGAGCAACTCGAGCACTTCCGCCGAGTTCCGTCTTCGCGTCGGTTCGTTGGCGCGCCACTCGCGCCCCTTGGATGCGGGCGATCGGTCGAGACAATTGCGCAATAAGCGGCGCACAGTTTTCGCCGGAAGCGAGCGCCGATTCCCCAGAGGCCACTCCGTTGGAGTGACGTCACGCCTCATGAATTATTCAGAGTATGGCTCACAGAGTAACGTGCGTTATTCCCGGTAATATTACTCGGAAATGCAAAGAGGTCCCGCGGACGCATTTTGAGTGCGCATAAAAGCAGTCCCACTTACAATTAAGAATTTACGAATGCTTCTTCAACTTTTTTGGGTAACAAAGGCGCTTTTATCTATTATTATGCAGAACGCGGGGACGATATTCCGTCAGAAAACACCATGAATGACGAACAAGTTCGTAGGTCTGCGACTCGTGCTGCACAGAAAACATAAGGGAAAATACAGGGTGTTACAGTGTAAGTACAGATATTTTTATTGGTGAACAGTGTGCTGAACAACAGTATATAAGCGTTTTCTTCATTTGCAGTCTATTAATTGCAGGTGTTAGGAGAAGTACTTCCGAGTTCAGGTGGCAATAGGAAGTCATTGTTTAGCCGAGCGGTCGCCGCCACGGTAGCTCAGCGTGTTCGGTCAGAGGGCTGGCTACCCTCTATATTAAAAAAAATAGAGTTAATCAATCAACGACGAACTTAAAAAACGGGTGTCTTACGACGTCCACCCCGAGCAGATGCTACGAACGAAATGAGATTTTTAAAAAAAGCGGTCTGAGGCGTCTTGTCACTGTCCGCGCGGCTCTTCCCTTCGGCGGTTCGAGTCCTTCCTCGGGTATGGGTGTGTGTGTTGTCCTTAGCGTAAGTTATTTCAAGTTAGATTAAGTAGTGTGTAAGCTTAAGGGCCAATGACCTCAGCAGTTTGGTCCCCTAAGACCTTACCACTAATTTCCAGCCGGCCGATGTGGCCGAGCGGCTATAGGCGCTTCAGTATGGACCGCTACGGTCGCAGGTTCGGATCCTGCCTCGGGCATGGATGTGTGTGATGTCCTTAGGTTTAAGTAGTTCTAAGTTCTATGGGACTGATGACCTCAGATGTTTTAAGTCCCATAGTGCTCAGAGCCATTTGAACCATTTTTGAACTAATTTCCAATTTAAGTCATTGTTTATTTTCCCCTGGACAGCGGATCAGGTGTTGCAGTGCCGCAAAATGGCTTGTCTTACCGGCAGGGGCAGTCCACTTAATGGTGCAGTTACATCTACGCGGAAAACATAAAGAAATAAATTGCGTGACATATTTACGGGAGGGCGTTAGATGCAGAAAAAGAAAACAACTATCACATTAAAGTTAATATACACTGCTGGCCATTAAATTTGCTACACCAAGAAGAAATGCAGATGATAAACGGGTATTCATTGGACAAATATATTATACTAGAACTGACATGTGATTACATTTTCACGCAATTTGGGTGCATAGATCCTGAGAAATCAGTACCCAGAACATCCATCTCTGGCCGTAATAACGGCCTCGATACGCCTGGACATTGAGTCAAACGGAGCTTGGATGGCGTGTACAGGTACAGCTGCCTATGCAGCTTCAACAAAATACCACAGTTCATCAAAAGTATTGACTGACGTATTGTGACGAGCCAGTTGCTCGGCCATAATTGACCAGACGTTTTCAATTGGTGAGACATCTGGAGAATATGCTGGCCAGGGCAGCAGTCGAACATTTTCTGTATCCAGAAAGGCCCGTACAAGACCTGCAGCATGCGGTCGTGCGTTATACTGCTGAAATGCAGGGTTCCGCAGGGACCGAATGAAGGGTAGAGCCACGGGTCGCAACACATCTGAAATGTAACGTCCACTGTTCAAAGTGCCGTCACTGCGAACATGAGGTGACCGAGACGTGTAACCAATGGCACCCCATACCATCACGCCGGGTGATACGCCAGTATAGCGATGACAAATACACGCTTCCAATGCGCGTTCACCGCGATGTCGCCAAACACGGATGCCACCATCATGATGCTGTAAACAGATCCTGGATTCATCCGAAAAAATTATGTTTTGCCATTCGTGCACCAAGGCTCGTCGTTGAGTACACCATCGCAGGCGCTCCAGTCTGTGATGCAGCGCCAAGGGTAACCGCTGCCATGGTCTACGAGCTGATAGTCCATGCTGCTGCAAACGTCGTCGAACTGTTCGTGCAGATGGTTGTCGTCTTCCAAACGTCCCAGTATGTTGACTCAGGGATCGAGACGTGGCTGCACGATCCGTTACAGCCATGCGGAAAACATGCCTGTCATCTCGACTGCTAGTGATTCGAGGCCGTTGGGATCCAGCATGGCGTTCCGTATTACTCTCCTGAACCCATCGATTCCATATTCTGCTAAAATTCATTGGATCTCGACCAACGTGAACAGCAATGTCGCGATACGATAAACCGCAATCGTGATAGGCTGCAATCCGACCTTTATAAAAGTCGGAAACGTGATGGTACGCATTTCTCCTCCTTACACGAGGCATGACAACAACGTTTCACCAGGCAACGCCTGTCAACTGCTGTTTGTGTATGAGAAATCGGTAGGAAACTTTACTCATGTCAGCACGTTGTACGTGTCGGCACCAGCGCGAACCTAGTGTGAATGCTCTGAAAAACTAATCATTTGCATATCACAGCATCTTCTTCCTGTCGGTTAAATTTCGCGTCTGCAGCACATCATCTTCGTGGTGTAGCATTTTTAATGGCCAGTAGTGTATATTAAGGTACCAATGATTGCAACATCAGCACCTATACCCGTTACACCTTTTACATAAGTAGAACTTGCCAGACAAAATTTTTTCTTGTTAATGCTTTTGATAAACTTTTCCAAGGATTATAACCCATTGTTTCTCATCTCGCCCATCGGTGATCCCTAAGTTCCAAATACTGGGCGAGCTTGTATTACGCAGACGGATCTCCAGTTGGGACTGTGTAGAATGCAAGCGACAGCTGTTCCACTTGCTGTACAGTTAAAGGCAAACCTCCAGAGAATCTCTTCTGTACTACTTTTATCTTAAAAAGTTGTGTGTATGTGAAACTGTCAATTAATGAAGCAAGATTAGAGTTTAAAGTCCTGTTGAATGTGTGTTCATTAGAAATGGGGCTTATGCTCCGATTACGAAAGTATAGGAAAGGAATTCGGTCGTAACCTTTTCGAAGGAGCAGCCCCGGAATTTGCCAGAAGTAGTTTAACGAAATCACAGAAAACCTAAATCTGGATGGCCACAGTCGAATTTGAACTGTGATCCTCCCCAATGTGAGTCCAGTGTGCTAGCCACTGTGGAACGTCCCCTTTGAAAATTAAAAATGACTGTGCTGGTAAATTTCTACGTTATTTGATTCTCAAACAGCTGAGCAAAACTGAACGTACTCACACATTTCTCTCTTTGCTTATTCTGATCGCCGCTAGACTGACACACTATATTTTTAGCGCAATACAGTGAGTGCCAATACTGCCAGCTAAATAAAAGATTCTAACTACTGCAGGCACTAACTACTGATAGGCACAATTAGCAAATGAAAGATTTAGATAGAGAATAAACAGAGTCATAATAATACATAATTTTGTGACATTCAATTAAACAAATTTCCTTTTTCTGACGGACACACGTACAGATCGTCCGCTCAAAACTCTGGCATCCCTCTCTCCACATCCACCACTGCTGGCGACTCACCTCCAACTGCCCAACGCTACGCGCCGTTCACATCCAACTGCCCCACACTACACAATAAAATATTCCAACAATGAGTTGACTTCACACAACAGTCAGTGATTTTCATACAGAGTGCTACGTGGCGTTACCATCATAAAAACCTAAACAGCCTACTTACAACTGCGCCAGTTCTTTCAGTGTCAGACAGTGAACAGGTAGTTTTGTTTTAGTGTCTGTGGGACTAATTTCTTATTGTACTTTTCATCCTCTAGCTGGGCTGTTCGAGTAATAGTCTGTCGTCGACAAAGGGATTTTACAGCGAAATAGCAGAGGAAACGGAAATGAGGCTTAACAAGTCCCCACTGAGAATATTTGAGAGGGGATTTGCAGGTCCGGCATTTGCCTTACAGCCAAAGGAAACCTCCACAAACCCTTAGTACAACTGAGAGATGGAAACTGTTCACTAAAATTGTGGGACAGGAACACCCAGACAAAAGGTTAAAGCTTATTCCGTATGAAAGTATACTGACTCATGAGTAGGTTCAAAGAATGTCATGGCATCTTTGAGTCTTAACGTGTAACAGTATTGTAAGGTACCACTTATTTGCAGATAAGAGCGCATTTTACTTTATTCCCAGTTTTGCTATTTCACGTACGGGAAGTAAATGTATCAGCACTGCAGTGCCTATGGAGCAAGAAGCGAGCGGTTGGTTTCCATACTGGCTATCACAGGCGGTAGGCCGTCTGGCGCTTTCAGAGCCAGTGGGCTGAGGTGCTGAGGCAGAAATCGCTTGCTACGTCAGCAGAGAGACACGTAGGTAAAATATGTCTATTCTAGCGCAAATCGAGTAATTATTATTAACAAATATTTGATAATAAAGCTGTCTTTTGCCATTCAGATATTAAGAGGAGTATATAGCTCGTAAATACCATCCTTCAGTAATTTTACAATGCCAGGAAACGTTGATATTAATAAATACGTCAATACCGATTGCACACTCAAGTTATTACGTGTGTGTCATATTCTGTAGCCATCGACAAGATGCCTTTCGATGTAATCATTTGGTAGACCATGCTTTCGTACGTTAATAGTTACCTTATCATCAGTGTGAACAGGTTCATTCTATTGTGTTTTCTAAATAAACGCATTATAAAAGCATCCCGTGTAAAAATTGTTTTGCACAAATACTTCTCCCCACTTCATTATGTACAATATAGACAGTAGTGTTCCACTTTCAGAATCCGATGGCGCTGCTACGGCTCTGCAAAGGAGACATAAAACTAGTAGAGCATCTCCACATAACAGGTACGAATAATTCCTAAGCAGCGGCTCACTAAACAGTTCAAGGACAGACTAGCTTTAAAATATTGCAAAAATCGGGTGAGAAAGTTTGGCCAGTTACAGTTCACGCCCATCTACGGACTCCCAGATTAAACTGAGACATTTCTGGACGTTTAGTACGAGTGGGGGGGGGGGGGGGGGGGGTTCTTTCAGTATGGAGGGCTTTTGTAGAACTTCTTTCTTTTTAGCCAAACATCCGAGATGGCTGGCAGTCGGCAGAGAGAAGGGAATCTTTAAGGGGGGATTTCCAGTTCTGACATTCGCCTGATGACTAACAGAAACTATCAGAAAATCTTGGTCTGATTGGGCCTTGGGTGATGTATGTATACATAGATGCTACGATAGAGGACACGTATATGCGTGCGTGTGAAAGAGACGCTAGCAAACTCGTGTTGATTGAGCTGTAATGGCAAGTATGTTACGCAAAAAAATCAACACTAAATAGTAATCCTAACGAACATTTCTCAGTCCACAGAACATATTTCTAAAATTGTTTACTACAATAACAGAGTTTCAGAATACTGATGTGTCGGTAAGTAAATCTAAGGGAACATGAACACAGGTTGCAGTTTCGGGTGTGCTCGGTATGAACGCAGAAACGCATTGGATTCTGAAACGCATTGTTTGACTGTCATTCTTAACATCGTCCCTTTTTGTTATTTCCTACGCATATGACCCACCTGAAGGTGAGTTCGCCAGTGATGAGACATTTTCCTATTACGATGATACAAATAGTTTTATTTTCAGTCAGGATTGTGGCAATGAAATCCTGTCGTTAATAGGAAGTAATATGTATCGTTTCTATGGGCGAAAAGTGAACCCAGGATGGTGATGATCACGGTCTCATCTCCACTTCATTCTTCGCACTTGGTGTGGCATATCGCAATAAATTCATTTAAGCTCCCTTTTTACCTTACCCTTAATGGAGCAAATTACGTGAAATGGCCGTTGTTACTTGTTGCCTAACTACGAGCATCACGTTACGAGCGCATAACTGTGTAATTATTATCTTGCAGAAGAATTGTGGTCTCAATACTTACTGCAGCGTACCTTATTCTGAATTCTATTGACATCTTATATTCACTTCCATGAGCACTGAATTGTAGATACTTCCCTACTTATGCGATATACACCTTTTCAACCTGGAACAGGTCACACACCGTTACATGTCATCCACGAGAGACAGAGAACGCAGTCACAGCTCTAATGTGACTGCGCAACTGCCATCCAAGTCTCTGCGAGACTGTGGTCAGTTAGGGCCAAACGTCCGCTGGTGCCCAATATATTCTTCACAGGACTGAATTCAAGTGGCTCTCCCGTCCACACAATCACACTTCCATCCATGAAAAGTTCTCTATGCAGCGGTGAATTGTCTTTTTGAAGGTTCATTTAGTTTTTGAGATCGCATAGGTGAACAAAACGATTCACATAAACAGACAGCAGTCTTCCGTATGTTTCATCGGCATGAGACAGAGGTAACCTATTAGGGATACTATTTCATTGCAAGTAATCATCACCTCCTACGCTGCGCCTTCCTTTCAACATGCACATGAGATAGGACTACATCAATCACCTGTCTTGACAACAAGTCGATTAACACACTCTTACTGTGTAGCTGATATATACGAACACATTGCGAGGCTGTGGCCCATTTCAGGCCTGCTTCATTACATTCCATCCTAACTGCTCACTGAATCTGCATACGAGACTCTCTTACTTTATTCACTTTCCGATTCGTGTTTACTTGTGTACTTTTCTCCGGTATTGCGCTGGTTACATGAGTAAGATACTGCAGTGCCTGCGTAGTTCAGAAGTACGTTGCATTAATGGGTGTCTGAAGGAACACACCATCATATTTCTGAAGAAAATAAGCACAGCAGTACAGTATTTATCCGCCGATACCGGGCAAGCAACTTTCTTAAAATGTCTTCCCTGTACGGGAATGTATATAATGAATACCCGAGTGCAAGTTTTAGGTACATGGTTTGGAGCTGACCGCGAGACGTGCTCGGATAGCCTAATGTTGCCGCAGAAGGTAATCGATTCCTATAAGCGAGAAATCCGGGTTCGAGTCCCTGTCTGGCACAAATTTTCATTGTTGGCTCTGAGCACTATGGGTCTTAACATCTATGGTCATCAGTCCCCTAGAACTTAGAACTACTTAAACCTAACTAACCTAAGGGCAGCACACAACACCCAGTCATCACCAGGCAGAGAAAATCCCTGACCCCGCCGGGAATCGAACCCGGGAACCCGGGCGCGGGAAGTGAGAACGACCACGAGCTGCGGACTTTTCATTGTTGTCATTCCATTATACAACTTATGGTTGTCCATATTCGCAAATATATTTTCATGCATGACATGAGAGATTAATGGCTGCCTTTCAGCAATGTAGGTTAGCCTCCTCTCTGTGCATAACATTTCATTCTTGTAGCAGTTTCTCCCATTAAATGCCTCTGGTCTTGCTTGACCAGGAAACTTTCTTCCGCTGGGGCGAAAACAAGAAGAACTTCCGCACGCTTTGGAAGAGCTGCCGGTCGCTCTAAGGCAGGTCCAACACTAGCGAACAGCACGGAGATTCGGCCGAGCTTTTCAGGGATCACCTTCCTGGCCCAGCCTCCACGTCCAATGAGTGGTGGAACGGGAGAGGGCGTTCTCTAGAAAAGAATAGAAAACCACTGGGTGAGGGAGTAAGAATTCTGCTTGTTAGTAAATTTTGGGACCCGTGACGAGTTCAGGAGCTTATAAAGTAACGTTTTCAGTTGCGCACGGCAGTTGATCGGGTTGGGGATTTTCTCTGCCCGGGGACTGGGTGTTTGTATTGTCCTCATCATTCGTGACAATGTGAAGCGAAACTTGTCCCGTCCCATATTTTTCTCAATAACTTCCGGTACAGGAGAATGAATAGCGAGAGTGGTTTTACTCTGCAGAAATAAATCAGTTGTAACAAGCAGGAGAGAGTGGACCAAACGGTGTTTATTTATTTATTTACTGCATCCTTTACCTTGTGCGACCTTGGCTGTATGAATGAGAAATTATGTGAAGTAGGAGAAAGCTTTAGTCAGAGGTTGTAGCACTGCATGAGTAGAGTGGTTCTGTGGTAGTATAGTACCAACCCCTAAACGCGAACAAGTTTAGCAAAGAAAGTGTGCTAGTCAGATCAGAGATGTCGCCTAGGCACGAGTATTGGCTCTGTCAGGTTGGCGAACCATCCTCTCCACCACGATTTGAACGAGCAACGGTTAGGCGATGTGGCCGCAGGTCCACTTGTTCCTGGGTAGCGGCGCTGGGCGGAAGTGGAAGACGTAGTTCTCGATTTACGGTAATATTAACGAAGGTATTAGAATGTTTCAAATCTGTTCGTTACTAAAATCCAGATGTTGAAATAAAGTGTGAGATTACCAAGAAACCCCCATAATGGAGTTGAAATTCTTAATTTGAGTAAATTACAGTAAGAACTTTGCGTTTGTGCCTTGGTCAGGCACACACCACGGGCCTTATACTCACGGTCGTATTAGTGCTCTGCGCGTAACAGAAGTTAACACATTTAATGTATTTTAATGTGGTGTTTCTTTCACAGTAATATTTTGGCGGATCTTTTATTTTTAATATGTTTTCTTTGTGTACTTGGTTTGCCACCACCTGGTCTGTTGGAGCAACCGCCACATATGTAAAATGCAGTTTTATTCCGAAAATGTACAGTAGACGAGAGAATAATTATACGGTAGTGCATGAGTGAAGATAGGGAAGAAATAATTTTGTGTGTCAGCATTCTTTTGTTTTTCGGTTGGCTATCCCAACTTGGCCCTGTGTGTGGAATACTATCAAGGTGATAATTACTTAATGTTTCATGTCAGCCCTCACAACTATTTCATTTGCTTATATAGATGTGTGTTACATAGAATATACGGATTAAACTCTTGCATCTAGGAAATGTTCAGATTTTAATGTCCATTGATGGGATAAAGACTTGCTATATTTCCCCGTCTTATGATTGTGAATGTTCTCCCCCCCCCCCCCCCCCCCCAAATCAGTAACGTGGTGTTGTTTAGGAACGGAGGACTAAACCAGAATTGGCAATCGTAGTCAAATGCATCACTTGCTACGCCTCTTCACCGTACACTTTTAATGAAAACAGAAGTATTTGGGCAGATACTCTTCCGCCCTTCTAGTGTCTTTGCTGAACTTGATCTGTGTGACCTATAGTAATTAAACGTAATGTCAATAGAAGGCATGGGTCTAAGTATAATTGTGTGCCTGCATGAAATTCCATTGGAGCCAGGTCTGCGCTCCTCTGTCTCCCTTTCCATAATTACGTAGCGAAAGTAAATCCTGTTAACTAGAGGGACCAATTGTGATGATGTGTAATGTGAGAGCCCCTGCTATTGCATAAGAATGGGCAGTATCTATTCCAATAAATATACGACTAGTTGTTGAAATGCAATAGGTATTAAATAAACGTCAGTTAATCTATATCCTCGACTGATTATTTCCTCCCTTTACCATAAAAAACATAAAGAATAGGTGAAATCTAAAGTTATTCCCTACCTCAGTCGCATGCTGGGTCGACAAATGAAAGTAAATAAAATCCCTATGCTGCCTATTAAGCCCTGCGTAGGTGCCTTCTGTAGTGGTTTTAAAGATTGCGTTATCCATTGCCTTCACAATTTTACTGGTAAGTTAAAACCACCCGCTACAAATTATTAATACCCCAGCAGTAACTCACAGGGGCCTGTAATTTTGTGGACTACACGAATTTGTTAAACCAATACTACAGAGGGTAACTTGCAGAAGCTGTAGGACTTGATAAGCGACGGTAATCATCCCACCAGGTCGAGTTTTACCAGTGCCAATGGTAGTAAGGTTGCGTTGCAAGTGGTTAGATTATCATGTTAAAAAACTGGACTGTGAGAAAATTGGGACTTCGTACGGGCCCTGGTGACCGCGCACTTGAGCGCCCCACAAACCAAACATCGTCGTCATCAAACGGCAGTTGATTTTTCAAGTGGCCTGTTAGCTCCATGGGGGTCATCCATCACTGTAAATGTTATGGGTGTTAGATTCAGCATTGGTCTAATCTGCATAGCTGTGGAGCACAGGATGAGCAAGAGGTCTTTACAGCAAACCTGTCTACTGGCAAGGTAAAACTTACTAATCAATCTATACGAATCTTTCCTATCCTAGCATGGGAATCCAAGCCACCTATTAAGCAGACAGTAAGTTTTGTTGTAGGTACGGTTTTCGGGCGAGACTTCGAATGTCGTCGTGAAACTCCCAAAATATTTAACCGGCGCCGCTGACTTCTTCAGGTGCGGTGAACACACTACTAGGCTATGACCGAAACCTCCTTCCTATACCAATATAAAAAATAATCATGCAGGTGTGAAATGCCAATTTCGATGAACAATAGTGCAAATATCCTAATGGTAGCAGCGGAGGCAGCTACGCTACCGGTCTGGCGGACAACCAAAAGGTTCGGCGCACAGGCCAAGGCTGTCAGTCACGCTGTATGCTGCCGTAGACCACCTCAGCGTCCTCGGTCGGGAGCCACCTGCCGAAGTACCTGACCGCGTTGTCGCGTACCCATCCGTGTCGTTGTCATCAGGATGTCTGGGTCGCCATCGAAGCGTCACCCCTTGTACGACGAAGAATTCCTCTTTGGTGTCGCTGCAATTTTCACAGGGCCACCGCTGGATTCCATTCTGTGCTATATGGTGTGCTGTATCTCAGTGCAGCAGTTGTGCCGAGCTACGCGTTTCCATCTCTTCTTGAATAACGCTGTCCCAGTACGAAGACGTGGACGAGAGAATTTAGGTATTACTGTAGTACACAGTGTGTCTTGTACTGAGTTCGGCCACAGCAGATTTCTCTGGGTGACCCAGAAGTGTGTGTCACCGCAACTCAACAACGTCACGCAATATCTACAGCCTCAGAGAACGTCGAACAGTCACTATTCTGTAGCCTACTTTCTTCTTTCTGATCGTTCCTTTAAATGTCTGTTGATCCTCAAGATAAACATGATTTACTGCGCATGGGGGTAGATACAAAGACGCCTTGTAGTTTGATAACAGGACCAGCTACTAAAAGAGTCCCATTCGTTAAACTTATAGCAGTGTGCATTCGAATCTATATAGAGTGGAATTCTCAGACAAAACTAGTTGTAGAAAACGCAGATGCTTCCCAGAGACTGATTAAAAATGTAATTCCCCCACCGAACAGTTAGGTTATTGTTCGACCAATTCTTGATATTTTACCACTAGTCTTCGACACACATCATATAAGATTAATTTAGGAGTAGCGTCTGCTACCGGCATAGAATGATATATCGTGACGGTCTAGAACTTACGAAACGAAGCAGTTCTCTTCTTTAGACCTGTATTCTGTCTGACGAGTGTCTCAGACTACTGAGTAGTGATGAAGAATTGGTCGAACGAGCACTTTGTAACATAACTGTTCGGTGGAGGAATCAAATTTCTAACGAGTCTCTGGACACATCTGTGTTTTCTGTAGCTAGTTTCATATGAACATTCCACTTTAACTTGATACGGTTGCACACTCTTACACATTTAACGAATGTGACTTCTCTAGTAACTGATCCTTTAATGATACTACAACGCGTGTTTGCACCTATTTATAAGCGCAATACATCTTGTTTATCTCGAGGATCAGCAGAAGTTTAAAAGACTGAGAGAAGTTTGAAAGAATCATCGTAACGAGGTGATGTAGGATACTGAAGACTGTCTATTCGAAGATTTCCGACGCTGTAGATACTGCGGTAATAAAGTAGACGGCAGGCAGTTGAGTTGTGGAAGACGGTAAATCCTTAGAAATAGTGACACACTAGTTAGATAGACAAATGTACGTATGAGATTGGAAAAATTCGAAAAGAACTGTGGACAACAGACGATATACAACAACTACCAAAGAAATACAAAATTATTCTGAAAAAAAGAATGGAGTACTGCAGTTTCAGTCACACAGGAAAATAATATTGGGGGCAAGGAAATTAAAGGCAAAGGATGAACATGAAGAAATTTATAAAGAATGATTCAACATGTAGAATAGTCTTACCAACCTTGGGAGAATCTAAACGAAAAGACACTGACATGAACAGAGGAAAAATAATTCAGTTGTCAAACACAGAAGAAAGGGTGGATCTGTGGGAATAGTAAATTAAGGAACTCTGCCATGAGAAATAACTACTAAGAATTGCAAGCGATTTAGGGCCCGTAAGAAATCCAGTATTAGTGTCTGACGGAACCTTGGAAAACTTGCTGTGAACGGATCACAAGGGTTGGGATTTCTAGAAACATTGACGGAAGTGCAAGCAAACGGCAGTTCAAGCTAGCCTGTAAAATCTATAAAGGAGAGACGTACTGTGATGTACTACCTGTGTTTCGGAAGATCGTAACACTCCCAACGATAGCAGCGACAGGTAACTGGAAGGGGAATCCAACGGTCAGCATCACAGTTGTTACTTCTTAATTTCTGAAAATTTGGAAATTTATGGTATGTTCCTACGGGACCAAACTGCTGAGGTCATTGGTCCGTAGGCTTACTACTTAAGGCGGGTAGGACGTCAAACGGGCCGACTTGGAGCAGGTGACGTATTACATGACATATTAATTTCCACTGTCTATAGTTTTCCAAATAAATTCATAAAACTTGGTCAGTATGACCAGGAAGGATTCAGAATTCACACTCATAGCAGCGGAAGTACAAGAAATATAAAAAAATAAATCTTCTTACACGTGAATTTTCATCATTTTTTCACTTACTATTGGTTGCATTTGTTGCTATAGGTACACTTTTCTTCGTAAGTAAGAGAGATTCTTCAATTAATTTTGAACTGCTTACAAACCATACTTACAGGTGTATGAAACTCTAGAATTTTCCAAATCTATTGAAACTGTGGTAACAGTTGAGATAAGTAACTATAAAATTTGAGTTCTTTCTAAACATGAAGTTTAAAATGTTACAGCTCATTCATTTTTTCATAAATTAAATAAATTCTAGTGTTTCATACATGATTTGTACGCTGTGCAAGATTCATCGAAGAATGTTTCTTATTTATGAAGAAAAACGTAAGTATAGCAACAAATGCAGCTAATAGTAAGTGAAAAAACGACGAAATTTCTCAAAAAAAAAATTTTGTAATGTGTTTGAACTTCCATTGCTATGAGCGTGAATCCTGAATCCTTCCTAGTCATGCTGACAAAGTTTTATGAAGTTATTTATAAAAGTACAGACAGTGGAAATTAAAGTGTCCTGTGGTGCCTCTCCTGCTCCTAGTCGGCTCGTTTGATTTCCTACCCCTCTTAATCTACCTTAAACTAACTTTCGCTAAGGACAACACACACACTCATGACTGATGGACGATTCGAACCGTGGCAAGTCTCCCGAGACGGCGCTGCTACCCCGTGAGGCCCCTTTATTTCAGACCTGAATAATGTATTTGAAAAAGATATATAAAGTTGAAGACACGTAAACTGATTACTTATTTGGCTGTAGTAAAGGTAGAGGCACCATATAGATTTTTCTGACGATATGCTTCATAACGAAAGCAGGACCCAAAAAGTTGTTATACTCTGGTAGGATCTGATGATGTGGAAGAAACATTAGACAACGTAATGTAATCCAAAATGTTTGAAATGCTTAGAACAACAAGAAAATGTCTTCCTATACAAAATATATAAGAACGGAAAGGGAAGAACAAGAACTGAAAATCAAGAGAAAGTGCCCACATAAAAAAATAGCATATATGCATTCTTGCAACTCTACCTTTAAACCTATATATCGAAGAAGCTATCATGGAAATATAAATTCAGGAGTGGGGTTAATATTCAGGGAGACAGGGTCTGAATGAAAGAATTCGTTATTGGTTTCGTCAATCATTTGCGAAAACGACGATGTTTATTTTTAATTTTTTTGCGATTCTTCTCCCACTGCCAACTACATTTTGTAATGCAGAGTACCCACAGTCGCATAACGATCGTACTATTCCTTTGTCGAGGAAATTCCTCGCAGTCGTTCATCGCCAGTAACGACATGTCGGATGCGTTATACATGATGACAATTTGTATGTGAAGCAGTTAGTAATGAATATTTCGTAGATGGGAGGCTGTTCAAAGTTATACACACAAACAGTTCAAAAACTGATCGCCATTTATACGGCGTAAATAAGAGATAGTACATTTCATTTCCCTACAGTATATTACAACAGGGGTGCAGAATGGTGTTTAATGCTTCGAGATTGGTTGTATAATAACGCGTGAAGAAATATCCAAATGCCGATGTCTGTCTCCCGAAGAACAATTATTCATACACTTGTTCAGCAAATGATTAACGCACGATGAAAAAATTTCACTGCACGGAACTATGAAGCGGCGCATATTGCCTACTCCTGGAGAACATTTTCTTCTGTTTTCTGGGCCACAAGAGCAGCCGCCTAACACAAACGGCACCCAATAAAATAAATGGAAATCGGAAAGGGTGCGCCCAGGTCGGACTCCAATATCCTGGCGGCTGCCGGAATCCAATATCAGCGCCATCTGTCGACGGAGGGGCGAGGCGAGCCGAGGAGAGGCCGTGGTCGTGGTCGTGCTGAGAGGTCGTGGGTCGGCCGGCGGCTCGGGGATTAAAGCATTTACACAGTTTGAGTCAGTAAGCGCTGCGAGGGGTCCGCCGACAGCCAGCGCTGCAAAACTCGGCAGTGCGTAACAGGTACCGCAGGGAGGGTCTGCGCGGGTCCCATGTGCACTGAGCTCAGGAACAAATATCGTCCCGTACTTCAGGCGTATCCTACTCTAAACAGTCTCAAACCGCATTTCTAATGCTCTCTGGTGGATTAAAACTGTGTGCCAAATACGACTCGGGTCCGAACTGACCTTTGGCGGGGAATTCCCTCACCGACTGAGGGCACAGGCGCGTCTTACGACCGGCCAAATTAATCCTTTCGTGACCAGCCGGTCATGTATGTCCGACATAAAAATTCATATCCCTGAATTCAGAGGGATATGAAAGTCCCACATCTGTGCGGTGCTGCGATATAGTGTTGAATGTATCAACTGTTTGGATCCCACAGGCTTATTGTTTGGCACCTAATACGCAAAATATCGCTTAATTGTTTCATTTGTGGATTTTGTACCTGGCGTTTTGCTTTCTCTTCCCTGCCTGCAGTAGATAAGCTCAGTAAAGATATGTATTGTCTTCTTTACATTATTTTCTAGAAATGTACAGATTTGTGCCCATGATAAAACACTTTGAAATTCGCTTAGCAGTTCTGCCTTATGCTCAGTGTGTGTGGAGAACTTCTATTTGTGCCTTTTATCGTGTCTGTGTGAAAATTTTTGTATTTATGTGTTTTATTCGGTGCTACAATCTTATATTATTTATTATGGACGAAAACACACACACAACACTGGTGTAGTATTCTACAATATTTATTATTTATTTCACGAACCGGTTTTCGGCTGTTACGCCATCATCAGGTACAGAGATTTTATTTTATTTCCCTTGATCTGACTCCTGGATTGTCTTTTTGTGATGAATGGTTTCGTTCTGCCTGTCGTAATATTTCTCCATTTAGCTGCCTTACAAGACCAAGATAAAGAGAAAGCTGGTCACAATACCCTCCTTCATTACAGTTCCACGGCATGAAAGTGTTAATTATTGCAACGTAAAAAAAAAATGGAAATGAACGTTTGGCGTCATTGGCCAGGAGGCCCCTTGCGTGCCAGGTCCGCCCACCTTGGGGCAGATCTTATTACATTCGACACCACATTGGGCGACCTGCGCGCCGGATGGGGATGAAATGATCATAAAGACACCGCAACACCCAGTCCCTGAGAGGAGATAAATCCGCGACCCAGCCGGGAATCGAACCCGAGCCCGTAGGACGGCAATCCGTCACACTGACCACATTTTTTTAAATCTCATTTTGTTCGTTGTATCTGCTCGGGGCGGACGTCTCAAGACACCCATTGAAGTTTGTTGTTGATCCATTAACTCAGTTTTTTTTTTTTTTTTTTTTTTTTATTACAGTCAACCCTCTGACCAGACAAGCTGAGTTACCGTGCCGACTACCCCTCAGCTATCGGGGCGTACAACGTAAAAAAAGAGAATAAGAAAGGCGATGCTAGCACTTGAGTGACCTACTGCCGGTAGCATATCTATGTCCTCGCTGGTCGGACCGGCCTACAGCTCCCATTACAGCTGTGTACTCTGTATCGAATGCGAGGCAGGATATAGCTGAGATTTTACCATCTCTGTTATTTCTTCTGACGAATCTTACCTCTTTGGGTTGGTGAGCAACTGACAAAACTTTGACTTTATTGCAGATGCGCATCCTTTTGTACGTATGACAATGTGGGCTTGTTTGCAGTTGAAAAATATTTTCCAGCAGAGAGAACAAGTAGACGATGCAGACAATGCAGCACATGGTAGCAGGAGATAACGACTAATTTCTTATTTAGCTACTACAAATTGCGGCTAGGTATTCAGCTACATTTTCAAAAATCTCATAAAAATGATACGTTCTGAGAAAATAAATTTGTTTCACACAATAATGGTATTAATGTCTTCTATTTATAGATGCTAATCCCTAGTACAACAATTATTTTAAGCGGGACGCATATGTCCCGCTGGGTGCGAGGAGGAATAAATTTAGGGAACCGTTTATTCCTGTTCGAGTCTAGCGGGACTTGAATATCCCACTGAAAATAATTATAAAACTAGAAATAGTAGTCAGATTTAGAAACATGGTCTGACTCAGTAGTCATTCCAAAAACAGGAAACCAGTTATAGCTGCAATATTCGAATTTTAATTAATTCACTCAAGAAATGTTAAATTCGTGTAGAACCTCCACCTTCCTAGATTCACACAAATTCTCCTGCGTTACTTGCGGAAATAGTACTACTGGAAGAAGAGCAAAATCGACGGAGAAAGGCCTCGGCTTTTGGATGGATCTAAAGGTATACTACAATAATTATGAGAAAGAGCTCTTGCTACGCAAGGATACATGGAGTATACGAGGCTCATGAAAAAAGTAAAATAAAGTAGTAAGTAAGACAAAGGATGGATCTGAATGTTGTTGTACTCAGCAAGACGAAGAAGAACAAAGCAGAATAATAAATAATAAATAATTATATCCATTTTAGTAGGAAAAATAGGGGTTTAAATACTGATTGAATCGAAATAAGGCAAACAAATGACAGGGGTGGAAATATAGTCGTCGATTTTTAAAGTTGGACCTCAAAATCTATAGATACCTACCATTATATTAGGGGTATATGCAACGAATGGTAGTGCGCATTACAACGATAAGAAAATTCTTTTTAACGAACTTGACGAAATCTTAGAAAAAATACACAATTAAAACGAGTTAATTTCATTTAGAGATATAAATACTAGGCCTGTCTGTAAAGCTATACAAGTGGTAAGTCACTACAGAAAGTAAATAGTAACTAACAGTGGTCTCATACTAATACTAATATAAAGTGAATATGAGAAAGTAGTCGCGAACACTTTATTTCAACCTAAGAAAATACAGATGTACACTAGGGAGAATCCAGGGCGAGATGTTAGAACTACCGCTGACTTGATGATAGTAGTCAACAGAAACAGAACATTCGGGGTGACAGATATTACTATTTAAACGACTGAATGTGCAAGTAACCACCATACGGCGGTATGGAAAATCACGTACCTCTTCCAAGTAATGAGATCTACAGTAAGAAAACACAGAAATGAAGCAATACTGCAGGAACAATATTTACAACAGACCAGCTGAATATTAAGGTGTTATACCAAAATAAATAAGCTTCCCCCCATGAACCATGGACCTTGCCGTTGGTGGGAGGCTAGCGTGCCTCAACGATACAGATAGCCTTACCGTAGGTGCAACCACAACAGAGGGGTATCTGTTGAGAGGCCAGACAAACGTGTGGTTTCTGAAGAGGGGCAGCAGCCTTTTCAGTAGTTGCAGGGGCAACAGTCTGGATGATTGACTGACCTGGCCTTGTAACACTAACCAAAATAACCATGCTGTGCTGGTACTGCGAACGGCTGAAAGCTAGGGGAAGCTACAGCCGTAATTTTTCCCGAGGGCATGCAGCTTTACTGTATGGTTAAATGATGATGGCGTCTTCTTGGGTAAAATATTCCTGAGATAAGATAGTCCCCCATTCGGATCTCCAGGCGGGGACTACTCAAGAGGACGTCGTTATCAGGAGAAAGAAGATTGGCATTCTACGGATCGGAGCGTGGAATGTCAGATCCCTTAATCTGGCAGGTAGGTTAGAAAATTTAAAAAGGGAAATGGATAGGTTAAAGTTAGATATAGTGGGAATTAGTGAAGTTCGGTAGTACGAAGAACAATATTTCTGGTCAGGTGAATACAAGGTTATAAACACAAAATCAAATAGGGGTAATGCAGGAGTAGGTTTAATAATGAATAAAAAAATTGGAGTGCGGGTAAGCTACTACAAACAGCATATTGAACGTATTATAGTGGCCAAGATAGACACGAGGCCCACGCCTACTACAGTAGTACAAGTTTATATGCCAACTAGCTCTGCAAGACGAAGAAGAAATGTATGATGAAATAAAAGAAATTATTCAGGTAGTGAAGGGAGACGAAAATTTAATAGTCATGGGTGTCTGGAATTCGACAGTAGGAAGAGGGAGAGAAGGAAACAGTAGGCGAATATGGATTGTGGCTAAGAGATGAAAGGGTAAGCCGTCTGTTAGAATTTTGCACAGAGCATGACTTAATCGTAGCTAACACTTGGTTCAAGAATCATAAAAGAAGGTTGTATACATGGAAGAATCCTGGAGATACTAAAAAGTATCAGATAAATTATATAATGGTAAGACAGAATGTAGGAACCAGGTTTTAAATTGTAGGACACTTCCAGGGGCAGATGTGGACTCTGACCACAATCTATTGGTTATGAACTGTAGATTAAAACTGAAAAAATTGCAAAAAGGTGGGAATTTAAGGAGATGGGACCTGGACAAACTGAAAGAACCAGAGGTTGTACAGAGTTTCAGGGAGAGCATAAGGGAACAATCGACAGGAATGGGGGAAAGAAATACAGTAGAGGACGAATGGGTAGCTCTGAGGGATGAAGTGGTGAAGGCAGCGGAGGTTCAAGTAGGTAAAAAGACGAGGGCTAGTAGAAATCCTGGGGCCACAGAAGAAATATTGAATTTAATTGATGAAAGGAGAAAATATAAAAATGCAGTAAATGAAGCACGCAAAAACGAATACGAACGTCTCAATAATGAGATCGACAGGAAGTGCATAATGGCTAAGCAGGCACGGCTAGAGGACAAATGTAAGGATGTAGAGGCTTGTCTCAATAGGGGTAAGATAGATACAGCCTACAGGAAAATTAAAGAGACCTTTGGAGAAAAGAAAGGTATGAATATCAAGAGGTCAGATGGAAACCCAGTTCTGAGCAAAGAGAGGAAAGCAGAGAGGTGGAAGGAGTATATAGAGGGTCTACACAAGGGCGATGTACTTGAGGACAATATTATGGAAATGGAAGAGGATGTAGATGAAGATGAAATGGGAGATACGATACTGCGTGAAGAGTTTGACAGAGCACTGAAAGACCTGAGTCGAAACAAGGCCCCGGGAGTAGACAAAATTCCATTAGAACTACTCACGGCCTTGGGAGAGCCAGTCCTGACAAAATTCTACCATCTGGTGAGCAAGATGTACGAGACAGGCGAAATACCCTCAAACGTCAAGAAGAATATAATAATTACAATCCCAAAGAAAGCAGGTGTTGACAAATGTGAAAATTACCGAACTATCAGTTTAATGAGTCACAGCTGCAAAATACTAACACAAATTATTTACAGACGAATGGAAAAACTGGTAGAAGCCGACCTCGGGGAAGATCAGTTTGGATTCCGTAGAAATGTTGGAACACGTGAGGCAATACAGACCTTACGACTTACCTTAGAAGAAAGATTAAGGAAAGGCAAACCTACGTTTCTAGCATTTGTAGACTTAGAGAAAGCTTTTGACAATGTTGACTGGAATACTCTCTTTCAAATTCTAAAGGTGGCAGGGGTAAAATACAGGGAGCTAAACGCTATTTACAATTTGTACAGAAACCAGATGGCAGTTATAAGTGTCGAGGGGCATGAAAGGGAAGCAGTGGTTGGGAAGGGAGTGAGACAGGGTTGTAGCCTCTCCCCGATGTTATTTAATCTGTATATTGAGCAAGCAGTGAAGGAAAGAAAAGAAAAATTTGGAATAGGTATTAAAATCCAGGGAGAAGAAATAAAAACTTTGAGGTTCGCCGATGACATTGTAATTCTGTCAGAAACAGCAAAGGACTTGGAAGAGCAGTTAAACGGAATAGACAGTGTCTTGAAAGGAGGATATAAGATGAACATCAACAAAAGCAAAACTAGGATAATCGAATGTAGTCGAATTAAGCCTGGTGATGCTGAGGGAATTAGATTAGGAAACGAGACACTCAAAGTAGTAAAAGAGTTTTGCTATTTGGGGAGCGAAATTACTGATGATGGTCGAAGTAGAGAGGATATAAAATGTAGACTGGCAATGGAAAGGAAAGAAGAGAAATTTGTTAACATCGAGTATAGATTTAAGTCGTTTCTGAAAGTATTTGTATGGAGTGTAGCCATGTATGGAAGTGAAACATGGAAAATAAATAGTTTGGACAAGAAGAGAATAGAAGCTTTCGAAATGTGGTGCTACAGAAGAATGTTGAAGATTAGGTGGGTAGATCACGTAACTAATGAGGAGGTATTGAATAGGATTGGGGAGAAGAGAAGTTTGTGGCACAACTTGACTAGAAGAAGGGATCGGTTGGTAGGACATATCCTGAGGCATCAAGGGATCACAAATTTAGCATTGGAGGGCAGCATGGAGGGTAAAAATCGTAGATGGAGACCAAGAGATGGATACACTAAGCAGATTCAGAAGGACGTAGGTTGCAGTAAGTACTGGGAGATGAAGGAGCTTGCACAGGATAGATTAGCATGGAGAGCTGCATCAAACCAGTCTCAGGACTGAAGACTGTGGTGTCACCGCCAGACACCACACTTGCTAGGTGGTAGCTTTAAATCGGCCGCGGTCCATTAGTATATGTCGGACCCACGTGTCGCCACTGTCAGGGATCGCAGACCGAGCGCCACCACAAGGCAGGTCTCGAGAGACTGACTAGCACTCGCCCCAGTTTTACGGACGACGTAGCTAGCGACTATATTGACGAAGCCTCGCTCCTTTGCCGAGCCGATAGTTAGAATAGCCTTCAGCTAAGTCAATGGCTACGACCTAGCAAGGCGTCATTAGTAACATTGCATGTATCTAAAGAGTCTCACTTGTATCGCCACAATCTCCAGATGTACCAAAAGGATGGATTAAAGTTAAGTATTCCAGAAGCTACGTACTTTTCTTTATAGCATTCATTACGTATCCTGTTTCAGACCTCACGCCATCCTGCTTTAGCTTAGCGCGTGCCTTTCGGCTTCCTCTCATTGTGTCTAGGCTGTCTTGTCTAGACACAACAAAGACCACAACAACACCAAAATAAGGTAGGTAACTACATTTTGCACCCGGTGTCTAGGGGTAGTGTAATCAAAACGTCCTTCAACTCGCGTTCAAACCCTTCCATCTATTAAATTTTGAACAAAAATAATCAGCTACGCCGGCTGAAGGCTTTCCGTGTAAGAAGTCAACCTCATTGGGCCAAGAACCTTGTCACAGAGGGCGGAGGAGCGGACAAAGGTTCCGGGGAGTCTCTTGCCCTTGGAGTGAGAAACTGTTCCTAAAGGCGGAAAAATCAGCGATTGTCAACGGCATGAGGATGCAGAAGCTAATGGACTGCCAAGGGGGAGGTGACTGTGAGAAAAACAGTGAGAAATCAACGAAAGGATAACGTTATACGAGTCGGGGTGTGAAATTTCAGGAGTTTGAACGTGGTAGGGAAGCTACAAAATCTCAAAAGGGAAATGCTAATGCTCAATCTAGGTATAGTGGTGTCAGAGAGGTGTATTGGTTGTGATCAGAAGAGTGTAGGGTAACATCAAGAGCAGAATAAAATGGTAAAATGGGAGTAGGATTCGTTGTGAAGAGGAAGGTAGGACAAAGAGCGTGTTACTGTGAACAGTTCACTGATAGGGCTGTTCTTATCACAATCGATAGCAAACCTACATCGACAACAACAGTTCAGATATATATGACAATGACGCAAGCCGAAGGTGAAGAGGTAGAGAAATTGTACATTGAACGATAATTCAGTACGTAAAGGGAGAGGAACATTCAGTAGTTATGGGGGAATGGAACGCAATTGTACGGGAAGGAGTAGAAGAATAGGTTTGAGAAGAATGTGGGCTTTGGACAAGAAATGAGAGAAGAGAAAGATTAATTGAGTTGTGTTATAAATTTCAGATAATAACAGCGAAAACTCTGTTCAAAAATCACAGGAGGCGGAGATATACTTGGAAAAGGTCGGGACATAAGGGAAGATATCAGTTAAATGACGTCATGGTCAGACAGAGATTCCGGGATCAGAGCCTGAATTGTAAAGCGAACCCAGGAGCTAATATAGACTACGATCAAAATTTAGTAATGATGAAAAGTAGGCTGATGGTTAAGTGACTAGTCAGGAAAAATCATTGCAAGGTTTGACATTGCCGTTGATAATGGAAGCAAGACCGAAGAAAAATCGTAACACGTTCATAGAATTTATCGACCTGGGAAAGGCGTCGGCAGTGTCAAATGGTGAAAGATGCTCGAAATTATGCGAAAAATAGGGGTAATCTATAGGGGAAGACGGGTATAGTACAATATGTACACCAACCAAGAAGGAACAATAAGACTGGGAGATGAAGAACGAAGTGATCGGATTGAAAAGGGTTTAAGACAGGGATTCAGTCTTTCTGTACATCAAACAAGCAGTGACGGAAATAAAAGAAATCTTCTAGAGCGGAATTAAAATTCATGGTGCAAGGATATCAATGATAAGATTCGCTGATGACAGTGCTATCCTGAGTGAAAGTGAAGCAGGATTACACAACCTGCTGAATGGAATGAACAATCTAATGTGTACAGAATATGGATTCATAGTAACTCGAAGAAAGACGAAAGTAATGAGAAGTAGCAGCGAGAAACTTAACATCAAGATTAGTGATCACGAAGTAGAAGTTAAGGAATTCTGCTACCTAGGCAGTAAAATAACCTGTGACGGACACAACAAGGAGGACATGAAAAGGAAACTAGAACTGGCAAAAAGGGCATTCCTGGCCAAGAGAAGCCTAGTATGAAAAAAGACCTTAATTTGAGGAAGAAATTTCTGAGAACTTACGTAGGGAGACAGTATTTTGTGACAGTAAAACATTGTTTGTGGGAATACCAGAACAGAAAGGAATCTAAGCATCTGAGATGTGGTGCTACAGAAGAATATTAAAAATTAAGCGGAACTGATAAGGTATCGAATGAAGATGTTCTTCGGAGAATCAGCGAGTGAAGGAAAATATCGATAACACTGACATGAAGAAGAGCCAGAATGATAGGGCAACATTTAAAACGTCAGGGAATAACTTCCATGGTAGTAGAGGGAGCTGTAGAGGGTAAAATCTGTCGAGGAAAGCGAAGATTGGAATACATCCAGCAAGTAAGTGAGGACGTAGGTTGCATTTGCTACTCTGATATGAAGAGGTTGGCACAGGAATGGAATTCATGGCGTTCTGCATCAAACCAGTCAGAAGACTGGGAAAAATCAAACCTGTACCAGAACAGTTATGTGATCAGTTGAAGAGCAATGTCTTCCAAACGGCGACGAAGCTTAAGGGAATTTAGAGAGAAGAAGGAATAGATGTGTGGAAAATCTCAGCAAGGACTTGGCACATTGGTTTTGGAGACGACAAAATCTACCAATGGTTATCAGACTATTGAGCCTAAAAAAGGATACGTTGTTTTGAGGTATAGGGTCAAAGACATGGTCGAAAGGAACAAAGAACACCAATGGAAAAACGTATCTACACGAAATGACAAACAGACAGATCTGCTTGCCTCTGCACTCATGGAAAAGGTATGGGATAAAATGTATATTGATTTTAGCGGGTCACTACCTTGGTCCAAAGGGAATAACAAGTATATTTTACTTTGAATAGATGCCTTATGGTGATTTACGTTGTTACTTCCTACAAAGGAAGGTGATTATCCGTAAATACACTCCTGGAAATGGAAAAAAGAACACATTGACACCGGTGTGTCAGACCCACAATACTTGCTCCGGACACTGCGAGAGGGCTGTATAAGCAATGATCACACGCACTGCACAGCGGACACACCAGGAACCGCGGTGTTGGCCGTCGAATGGCGCTAGCTGCGCAGCATTTGTGCACCGCCGCCGACAGTGTCAGACAGTTTGCCGTGGCATACGGAGCTCCATCGCAGTCTTTAACACTGGTAGCATGCCGCGACAGCGTGGACGTGAACCGTATGTGCAGTTGACGGACTTTGAGCGAGGGCGTATAGTGGGCATGCGGGAGGCCGGGTGGACGTACCGCCGAATTGCTCAACACGTGGTGCGTGAGGTCTCCGCAGTACATCGATGTTGTCGCCAGTGGTCGGCAGAAGGTGCACGTGCCCGTCGACCTGCGACCGGACCGCAGCGACGCACGGATGCACGCCAAGACCGTAGGATCCTACGCAGTGCCGTAGGGGACCGCACCGCCACTTCCCAGCTAATTAGGGACACTGTTGCTCCCGCACACCGTTAGGCCGTCTTCCGCTCACGCCCCAACATCGTGCAGCCCGCCTCCAGTGGTGTCGCGACAGGCGTGAATGGAGGGACGAATGGAGACGTGTCGTCTTCAGCGATGAGAGTCGCTTCTGCCTTGGTGCCAATGATGGTCGTATGCGTGTTTGGCGCCGTGCAGGTGAGCGACACAATCAGGACTGCATACGACCGAGGCACACAGGGCCAACACCCGGCATCATGTTGTGGGGAGCGATATCCTACACTGGCCGTACACCACTGGTGATCGTCGAGGGGACACTGAATAGTGCACGATACATCCAAACCGTCATCGAACCCATCGTTCTACCATTCCTAGACCGGCAAGGGAACTTGCTGTTCCAACAGGACAATGCACGTCCGCGTGTATCCCGTGCCACCCAACGTGCTCTAGAAGATGTAAGTCAACTACCCTGGCCAGCAAGATCTCCGGATCTGTCCCCCATTGAGCATGTTTGGGACTGGATGAAGCGTCGTCTCACGCGGTCTGCACGTCCAGCACGAACGCTGGTCCAACTGAGTCGCCAGGTGGAAATGGCATGGCAAGCCGTTCCACAGGACTACATCCAGCATCTCTACGATCGTCTCCATGGGAGAATAGCAGCCTGCATTGCTGCGAAAGGTGGATATACACTGTACTAGTGCCGACATTGTGCATGCTCTGTTGCCTGTGTCTATGTGCCTGTGGTTCTGTCAGTGTGATCATGTGATGTATCTGACCCCAGGAATGTGTCAATAAAGTTTCCCCTTCCTGGGACAATGAATTCACGGTGTTCTTATTTCAATTTCCAGGAGTGTAGAAGAGTTTTTTCCTATGTGCGGCCCCTGCGGTCCTTAATTATGTACAGTGCTGCACTTGTACATTGTGTATGTTTAAGTTTTGTGTGGGACTACATATACGTCATAGCACTACCACTGCCTTCTTCCTAGATCCATTTCATATGGAATCTGGGGATGGGTTGTAAGGCCTAAGAGGCCACCTGTCCCAGTTAAGGCCAGTAGTTAAGGACGTAGGACTCCTACATAAGGACCCTTCATGGATTTGGGTAAGGGGGGATTGGGGCACTATAGGATTGTGGGGGGGGGGACAGTATGTGCCATGGAGTGGCACATTTGTGATGGTAAAATTCATGGTGAAACCTTCAGCGGTGGTTTATTTTGCACAATTTGGTATTAGTGTCGGTCAGTGACCATTATCAAGCTTAGTTGCTATACACGGCAGAAAAGTTATACCGTCTATGCCAGCTAAACTTGATAATTGTCACTTACCTAATCCAGTAGCGAACTGCGCAAAACAAAAGACAGCTGCAAGTTTCACTACCAATTATTAGGCTCCTGAATATCCCCTCCTGCAAACAGAGATTTGTAACGGCCAGCATCTTTGTACCTTGGCCGTGACGTCGTTCTGGGCTGACAACAGGAGCCGGAGGCGCAGAGTGGCTGCCAGTGCGAGTTGGCGGAAGGAGACGGATGGATCTTTATGTGCACACTCAGTATGGATTGCGTACGACTTTTTGTGGCTAAGGGCACTCCGTGGACTTCGGGAGAGATTAGTATTTATTCAGATTTCAGAATCGGGTATTCATACGAAGATGTCGTACAACTGTGGCCTGAGTCAGTGATTATTGGGTTTTGGATTTCATACGACAGTAGTATTATATTTGTTGTTGTTTCCAAATAAAGTGTACGTGATTGAAAAAAAAACTTACCAACAGTAACTGATTACGGCCCCGTACACAATCGCAACCCAATCCTGGCTTCCTTGGTACCAGGTCTCAAGTATGCTGGGTGACCTATGGTCAGTAAAGGATTAAATCTCTGTTTATCCATTGTAGACGTTGGAACAGTGGCAGGTCAAGAATTTACGAAGCAAATCACCAAACACGCGTACGTTTTGAAAAAAAGTATTTTATTTTATTTTGACAACGAGTTTGGGGATTTCAATATGCTATCTTCATGTCCCATATGCACTTAATGAACAGACAATCAGCTGCATCGATATTAGCATACTGGAGCCATCAGTATCTGCATACCATGCTTTGGTTATTCGAGTACTTCCCTCTAAGCCTACAACAACATTAATAGTAATCTCCGGCTTTTTGCAAGTGACGAAGTTATCTATAACGATGTGTTATGTCAAAAAAAAATTTGCACAAATGTCCAAACATCTACAAAGAAATATATATATATATATATATATATATATATATATATATATATATATATGTGTGTGTGTGTGTGTGTGTGTGTGTGTGTGTGTGTATAGAGATATGTAATATGTATTATCTCAGCTGATACTGTGATACTTCAATTTGTGATCTGTGTAGAGGACTTAGTGTAAAAAACTAAATGTTGGTCCTCTCGAACAATAGTCAGATGACAATACCTTCGCTGAGAGGCGTGCTCCCATTGCAGATGTCGTACTCTGCCTAATTGTGACTACAAGGTGCTGCGTTGCGTGCTTTAGAGACGGTACACACAATAAAACATGAGCGAGCGCCTAAATAATGATGAGGGCTGCTACGACTAAGAGATGATTACACTGTAGAAGTACTGATACTTTTAGCTTTTGATTACTAATTCCCGTAAAGAGGACAAGGTACAACATCCTGTGCCACTTGTTATGCTACTATATTAATAAATTTAGTGTAGTAATGCTATTAAGGGAGCTAATTGAGCAGAGGTATTTAACTGCATCCGGTTTACTCAAGGCTGACTAGAGAAATAGTGCAGAGGGACAAGAAGAAGAATGAAAGTCGCCCAAAACATGTGACATGAAATTCAATCATAGCGTATCTCTGTAAGCCTCTACTGTCTCTGATAATAACTAGAGCGCTTGATGTAAGTATTAGCTGTATTTAACCAAAACACTGCTCACTCACATTTGATGCAAATCTGCTACTTGTTTTAAATGTTAAAAAATGCAAAATTGTGCAAACAAAAATACAAGAAACAAATGACATATTCTCAGATGTAGTTACAGTGGGTCACGGACGTAGTCTTATTTGCTGTATACTGGCAAAATTCGGTCCATCTACAAAGGAAATTGCTTACAGTTCATTTGTTCGTCTCACGTTAAAACATTGTTCCAGTATATTGTTCAATTACATGGAGCCCAGGGAATATAAGATTAACGGGAAATACTCAACGTACGCAAAGACGGTCGGTACGAGTGGTCACAGCTCAGTTTGACTCATGGGAAGGTTCCACGGAAGTGCTTAAAAACCTGAGTTGGCAGAATCTTAAGCATAGACTTCAGTTATCCCTCGAAAGCATACTAAAAAAGTTACAGGAACCAGTATTAAGTGAGTTATCCGGAGATATTGTCCAGTCCCTTCCATATCGCTCCTGTAGGAATCATGAAGACAATATTAATTACAACATGGAAACAGGGATTTATCTTTCCTAATACCAGTGGGGTCAACATATAAGCACTTTGGGACTACATGACTTTCTCCTTCTGAGTCAACTGTATCCAATGATGTTTCGTTCATTTTTATATTTACAACACCTTAAACTTTATTCATGGTTGTTACACTTTCATTCGGCTCAATACAATGTTAACAGAAATAATTATTTGTTTCTTGAATGTAACATCTATGAAGATAGAATGAAAATATTTATTTTTGTATTTATTGTTAGGGTTTCTTGCATCAGGTGTTGTGCTCTAGAAAGAAAATATTTATTTTTGCACTTGATGTTAGGGTTTCTTGCATCAGCTGTTGTGCTCGACACTGAAAAATTATATGTCCCTTGTTTACAAGGTTATTTTTTTAAAATATGCCTTTCTGTCTCTTGTCCATTATATTCTATGCGGTTTTGTTCGGTTTCATAAGTACAACACATTAAAATTTATTTATGACTTTTGCACTGAGTACCATTGGGGTCTGTATAATACTAATCTAAAATTCTTTTTCTTTCTTTTTGCGCTCAATAGGCCTTTGGCACTGAGGAAACGTGTAGAGTTATGCTAAATGGCCTCCATTTTGTGCTTCATAGTTGTTTGCAGAGCGTGAATTTGAATGTACGAGCACTGTTCGAAAAGCAAGTTCCCAACGGTCGTGAAATGGAAACCACAGTGAAAATCATAAATGGTTTATTTGTAATAGTTAGCTATACCTTGCAGCTACTTCTCTACATAGTCGCCGCTCCGACTTAGACCGTTGTACCAACTCTAAAATACCCTCGACATAGAAGACAGTCACCACTGCTTACCGCCAATTTTCTACGCTCGTATACGAGGTGTGGCTAGAAAAAAACCGGACT
The DNA here is from genome assembly GCF_021461395.2 of Schistocerca americana. Lineage (NCBI taxonomy): Eukaryota > Metazoa > Arthropoda > Insecta > Orthoptera > Acrididae > Schistocerca > Schistocerca americana. Next base: position 693,835,144 of record NC_060122.1, read on the forward strand.
AGTACTGGTGAAACAATAAAACGAATGCAATAAGGCTGAAAGTCGCGTGGCCTGTCACGTGACTCTCGCTCCGCCTACTGCTCGAGTTTCATCTGCCTCCTGCACTCAGTCTGCTCGTGGCGTCTGTTTTAAGTAGTTGACGTTTTGTCTGTGCGTCGGAAAATGTTGAGTGTACAGAAAGAACAGCGTGTTAACATCAAATTTTGTTTCAAACTAGGAAAATCTGCAAGTGAAACGTTTGTAATGTTACAACAAGTGTACGGCGATGATTGTTTATCGCGAACACAAGTGTTTGAGTGGTTTAAACGATTTAAAGATGGCCGCGAAGACACCAGTGATGACACTCGCACTGGCAGACCATTGTCAGCAAAAACTGATGCAAACATTGAAATAATCGGTAAACTTGTTCTACAAGATCGCCGTTTAACAATCAGAGCAGTGTCTGAGTTAACAGGAGTTGACAAGGAAAGTGTAAGGCAGATTCTTCATGAAAGTTTCAACATGAACAAAGTGTATTCAAAAATGGTTCCAAAGTGTCTCACAATTGAACAGAAGGAACGCCGAAGAATGATTTGTTCTGACATCCTGGAAAACATTGAAAGTGATCCCACCTTCTTACAAAATGTTATTACTTGCGATGAATCGTGGTTTTTTACTTACGATCCCGAAACTAAACGCATTGGAAAACTCCTGGTTCTTCACGACAAAAAAAGCACGAATGTCAAAATCGAAATTCAAGGCAATGATGATTGTTTTTTTTGACATCAAAGGGATTGTGCACATTGATTGGGTACCAGAGGGACAAACAGTGAATCAGCATTACTACATTAGCGTCCTGGCTACCCTACGTGAGCGAGTACGGAGAAAACGGAACGATTTGTGGAGAAAAAAGTCATGGATCCTTCACCAAGACAATACGCCAGCTCACAGTGCGTTGTCAGTGAAGACGTTTTTGGCAAAACACAACATTCCCATCTTAGATCACCCACCCTACTCGCCTGATTTGGCAACCTGTGACTTTTTTCTTTTCTCTAAAGTCAAGTCAGCTTTGAAAGGAACTACATTTGAGACTGTTGAAGCAGTAAAAGAAAAAGCGACGGAAGTAATGTATGGACTTACCGAAAATGATCTGCAGCATTGCTATGAACAGTGGAAAATTCGTATGGAGCGGTGTAGAGACCGAGGGGGAGAGTACATTGAAGGAGATAGCCGGCCGAAGTGGCCGTGCGGTTAAAGGCGCTGCAGTCTGGAACCGCAAGACCGCTACGGTCGCAGGTTCGAATCCTGCCTCGGGCATGGATGTTTGTGATGTCCTTAGGTTAGTTAGGTTTAACTAGTTGTAAGTTCTAGGGGACTAATGACCTCAGCAGTTGAGTCGCATAGTACTCAGAGCCATTTGAACCATTTGAAGGAGATAACATGAAATTGTAAATAATTGTAAATAAATGTTTTTTCCAGCATCAGTCCGGTTTTTTTCTAGCCGCACCTCGTACAGCACGCTGTCTGTGCCAAAACGTTGTCCTCATAGCCAGCGGTTCGTGAGCAGAGATGAAACTCAGGATAGGGCAATTGCGGGTTTTGTTGTGTGATCAAACCATTCCCATCGAAAACGCTGGAGGAGCATCTTCATTGCCCCTGCAGAGTCCGGCGAGTATTGTCATGAAGAACGAACCGCATGAGAATTACGTTGTGTGGGGTGCACGACTTCAGGCGAAATCTCTCACCATGATGTCATATTTGGCAGTAGACACTATTTTATAGGCTTTTTAGGTGCTTACTCTGCGCTCATAAATGAAAAGAGCGATGTGTCGCGGTCGGCGGGCATGCTAGAGACACTACGCAACATACCTGTGCAAAACATTGTCGGATTTTCACAGTGGTTTCCATTTCGTGATCGATCGAAACTTATTTTCGAATAGCTCTCGTAGAAACTCTCAGGTCGTACTATGTTCTTTCATCTCTTTCTCGCTTATATTTTACTACAAACCTCGCACAAATCTTGTTGCAAAGACGTAAACGACACGACAGCTAAAATAAATTGTGTGAAAGCAATGAGCACTGAATTTATTTGGAGTTACATGCTTAATGATTTTACAATGACATAAACATATCTTGATTAACACTGCTAGTGCCATTGTGTGCCACGGCTGTAAACTCTCGTAAAATCCTCCACACTCCATGATTAACCTAATCGAATAACGAATTAAAACTGACAGTTAATGGAGATTTACTGTAAGCGCTAATTACGTGCTAAACAGCTGCAAGCGCAGAGCTTTCAGAATGTCACGGAAATTTAATTTGTACAATTATTTTATTTCCCAAAGCAAGAGCATTCTCTCGCAACAAATAATGGAAAGGTGGAATAGCGCGCACTTTTTGAAGCGTGATTCGTTTCACATCAGTAGAGAGGATTTTATTGGCTTAATGTCCTATTCAGTATTTCCAGAAGGTTACGTACAACTTGCTCATGATGAATCACGTGCACATTCCGAGTTATAAGCACTGACTGAACTGCTTTTTGTCTAGATAATGCCGTAAAACGACATGTTACACACATTCTTGCAGAGACAGCATTTTGCTTATCGCAATTAAAATTTCGCACAGCCTTCATCAATGTGTACTGAACGTATGGTTGCTTCGTGTTCTAACGCAAATATTACCCAAGTCTGAGGTAAAGTGGCAAAACTACAATCGCGAAGAACATATTGCTTCTGTTACAGTTAAAAATGTGACTACCATTTTGATCACAACGGAACGGACAGTACAGTTTATCCACTTACTATTTGCTCTATAACGGCTGAGTACTGAAAATGAGTTACTCCAAAAAGTAGTCGTTCCATGAAAGAAATAGTAGCTTTATTTACTTGTGAGTAGTCATTTCTCAAAAACGGAAGAATAATGCTTTTTTATATTTTTTCGTTCGTGGGTGTCACAGTTATGCAGAAATCTCTGACTGACTCACGCCATTTTATTGTAAACTGCCATTCATTTTATTTTACACAGTCATGATTTCAGATTTTAGCCATTCTCAAGCACATGTTGAAGTGTTACAATATATCTAACCCGTCTTACGTGATATTTTGTCGTTGCAACAAAATATTTTTGATCTTATAAATTATGATAACAGAAATATGTTTTCTCGAAGCAGATGTGCCATTTAAGTCATGTCATATATATTGAAAAAGTTCTACATGCACTTGGAAACTTGTATCAAACCGAAGTGTTCATTGTCTGAAATAAAATGAGCAGTAATGTACAGTCAGTTGATGTAAACTTTTTGCCAAATACTATGTCTCGTACATAGAAAGTAAAATGTGGGAGAAGTAAGAGAGGCATCAGAAGCCACTGAACAGGACTTCCACTATTCACCTGGTCCTCCGAAGGTCAAATAGACTTGTAATCGAAGATATTTCTCGGACTGCATGCAAATAATTGATTGTAAATGTAATGTAATATAATGAAACAAAAAAAAAACTAAAAAATTAAAAGAGGGAGATTTGTCACGTAATAGCTGGGAGACCCCCCAGGGGTTGTTCAGCGTTCTAGACAGAAAGCGTTTTCTTCCTCTGTGCACCATGGCATGAGGCTTCAGAGAGATCTGCTACCTCGCTAACCATATTTGTGTCCTACCCCCAAAGTCAAGTAAACAGATTAGAAGATTTAAAACCGACTGGTGCAAACCACTTCTCAATCCGACCTTTGGAAAGGTAGAGGTTAAACACACAAGTGAAGTCTCACATGCGAAGTAACCATTTCTCTCTGTGTTTCATACGTCAAATTTTATATTCCTTACAAACATGTAATACACAAACGCGTACCCACCCACCCACCCACCCAACCACACACACACACTCACACACACAAACACACACACACACACGCACACACACACACACGCGTCTCAGTATTTCATATGTCAAATACTGCACTCACTACACATGTGATCTCTTTCTTTACACATCTGTCTCATCGTTACAATATATTGCTGAGGTTACAAGGGAATGAAAGAAAATACGTGCAACATATAAAAACTTATTTTATTACAAACAATTGTCACATGCAGTGAAGATAACCGTATTGTCTTCCACACATTTTACAAGATATCAGTTACAAATAATAGTAGCCGACATCCGTCTGATGTTAAGGCACTATTTAAGTCCCAGTAACACCTAACACCTAACGCGTAATGTATGATCCGTAACTCACACCCCGCAATACGTTACGAATAACCCCTAGTGACTAACGTCTAATGGATATTCTAATACCCAATATGCAAATTTTGCACACGTGCATACCTCTGATATAATATTAGAAAATGACTCCAAGGCCAAAGACATGCATTATTTATGTATAACTTCATTCCATCAGAAAGATGTTATTCGTTTCAAGTTACAATCTACGTTAAACATTTTTTATATAAAATACACCACTCTCCATGATCTGTGATGGTAGATTCAGTTCTTGTAAGAAAGAAAACTGACTGCTGTATTATTCTCTACCAACGATGTAATTGGATGCCAGCCCTTTGCACACAGCACTGTACAGTGAATGGGCGGGAGAGTGTTTCATATCGATATTAGTGAAGTCCTGTCCTATCCCATGGAAGTGATTGCCTGTATATATTCCATAATCTCCCTCTCTCGAGCGTCGTGGTGCGACTTGTATGATGGTACAGCCTTTCTAGCAAGATTAATGCTCGCCATTCTTTGAGAACCTTGATTATTTTTTTCTTACAGGGCCGTTGATAACTCCTATCTTCACGTTTCCCACATCACGATCTTTGAGAGAAATTAGTACAACTTTCTCAGGTAAAAACATGGGAAGATCGACTTTACCTATTTATTTGCAAGAGGTCGCACGTGAGATACACCACCTATGACGTAAATTTTTTTGCAACTAGTATGTTCTTTCGGGTACTGCACAAGATGCATATATGACTAAAACTGGAGGAAATAAGTGCTTAACCCTCTCCCCCTCCGCCTACTCCCAAAGAGAGAGAGAGAGAGAGAGAGAGAGAGAGAGAGAGAGAGAGAGAGAGATATGATGTGCTTACGGTATTCTCCAAGATCATTATTCATTGTATATTAGATTCTAAGGGCTAAGAGAATGAAAGTCAAACACTCTCCTCCGGGAATTCGATCGGATCTGTTTATTTGTGTAGTCTGTGATCTAAAGTGTACGGAAGATTGTCAATGTCAACTCCTGCCTTTACACAGTGGAAAAAATCTGCACTATATTATAATCTTGTTCATTCATTAACGAAAGCATTGCGGTTTTTCATTCATATTATAATGTTGTTGTCTCACTAAAATAAACGTTCCTGAGAGGATTTTATTCATCATTATAATAATTTTACATGCACAATAAAGCCGACCACCTCTGCAGCAGGAATGGCCAGTTCCACTGCATTTGGTGCAGAAGGGCCTGGCTTAGATTCCTGATCCTCCTCAGATTAGTCTGATGGAGGGAGATCACGAATCTGACAGTTGAAAAAAAAGGGTCTTGGAAATATCCAAAATCGTCATTCCCATTGTACAGTATTTGATAAATCTAATGTAATGGGTTTATCAAATACTAAACTGAATCTGCTAAGTTACATTGCGAACTACGTTTTCGTAAGAAACAACGCTCAGTGCTCCTTAAAACGTTCAGATTGATAATCAGTGCAGTTGTCCGATGTTAACTTTCCCACGACGTTTACAGCTCTGCAGCTGATAGAGAAATGACGTCAGCAAGTAGGAAGCTCTGCAAATTGTGGAACACAGGATTCCCAAAAATTTCTTGTGAATCAGAATTAGCATATGCAAATTTTTTTAAATATTTTATTTCTTTATATATATATATATATATATATTTTTGCTATGTTGCTGCAAAAATGGTTAAAATGGCTCTGAGCACTATGGGACTCAACTTCTGAGGTCATTAGTCCATTAGAACTTAGAGAACTAGTTAAACCTAACTAACCTAAGGACATCACACACATCCATGCCCGAGGCAGGATTCGAACCTGCGACCGTAGCGGTCCCGTGGTTCCAGACTGCAGCGCCTAGAACCGCACTATGTTGCTGTAACACAGATCAGTCGAAAGTGAAAGACAATGAAAGTTGGAAATGTCGTGTGGCTAGGGCCTCCCGTCGGGTAGACCGTTCGCCTGGTGCAGGTCTTTCGATTTGACGCCACTTCGGCGACATGCGTGTCGATGGGGATGAGATGATGATGATGAGGACAACACAACACCCAGTCCCTGAGCGGAGAAAATTTCCGACCCAGCCGGTAATCGAACCCGAGCCCTTAGGATTGACAGTCTGTCACGCTGACCACTCAGCTACCGGGGCGTACACAATGATAATGCAGAACATCTTTTAAAAGTAAGCGTAGGCTTCAGCGGCCGTTGTCTTCTTCAATAAAATTCTTCAGGGTATCAGACCGCATCGTCATAATTTTAAATTGCGCCAACGTTTCGGCCAGCGTTGCAGCTAGCCTTCATCAGGGCCTTACGTTAACGTTGGCGCAATTTAAAATTATGACGATGCGGTCTGATACCCTGAAGAATTTTATTGAAGATCTTTTAAAAGGTTGAAAGTTCCATATCTGAGAAAGGTACTAAAGTGGAAGCCGGCCGGAATGGCTGTGCGATTCTAGACGCTACAGTCTGGAGCCGAGCGACCGCTACGGTCGCAGGTTCGAATCCTGCCTCGGGCATGGATGTGTGTGATGTCCTTAGGTTAGTTAGGCTTAATTAGTTCTAAGTTCTAGGCGACTGATGACCTCAGAAGTTAAGTCGCATAGTGCTCAGAGCCATTTGAACCATTTTGAACTAGGTCCCGAGTTCAAGTCTCGGTCCGGCACACAGTTTTCATCTGCTAGGAAGTTTCATATCAGCGCACACTCCGCTGCAGAGTGAAAATCTCGTTCTCTAAACATCCCCCAGGGTGTGGGTAAGCCATGTCTCCGCAATATCCTTCCTTTCAGCAGTGCTAGTTCTGCAAGGTTCGCAGGAGAACTTATGTAAAGTTTGGAAGGTTGGAGACGAGGTACTGGCAGAAGTAAAGCTGTGAGGACGGGACGTGAGTCGTGCTTGGGTAGCTCAGATGGTCAGTCTGCGTTCGGCAGGGCAGCAGTGCGCACCGCGCTCGGCCGTCCACGCCGCTGCGCGCGCGGAGTGTTTTGTTTACTTCCTCGTCACAGCGCTTCTCAGTCGAACAAGCTGTAATGGCCAACTCTTACAGGAAGAACACTCTTAAGTTCACCTTCTCAAACGAATACGCACGACCCAAAGCACTGGCCGTCGAACGCTTCCTACGCGAAGACGTGAAGATCCCGCGTGACGAACTCATCGGCATACACCTATCGATCATTAGCAGCGTCGTTTATGTTAAGATGACTTCCGACGCTGCCTGCAACGAGATCATTCAAAGGACGCGACATGGACTAAAATTTCGGCACTCCGACGGAAACGTCGGGCCTGTGGATGTCGACCATGCAGGACTTGGCCTTCGGACGATCCGTGTATTCGAACTGCCTTTCGAGGTGACTGAAGATGAAGTCATCGCGGCGCTAAGTCCGTTCGGAAAAGTCCAGAGCCACGTAGCCGAGACATGGGCACAGTTTACGACGTATCCGGTGCTTAATGGTGTGAAACAAGTCCGAATCGATCTCAAACGGCACGTTCCATCGTACATTTCTATCGGCGGCTGCCGTGCGGTAGTCATTTACGACGGACAACCTCGAACATGTTCCGGTTGTGGCCAAGAAGGCCACGTCCGTAATGAATGCCTGCAACGCCGCATCACACAACTAAGGCCCGACGATACGAACACCGACAGAACCGTGACCACCCTTCCAGTCACCTATGCGGCGACACTGCACGTCCAGCCCTCACAAGACGCCGTTCATGAGCGTCTCTCTGGTTCGTTACACCCGGAGGCGTCCCAGCACCTTGACACCGGCGATGCCGCCCGTGAACATGTCCAACAGCCGGACACACCCACGCTAGAAGATCACAAGGATACCAATGAGAGTGTTCTGGAGAATGAAGACCGCATCATAGCACCCGCGGCTTTTGTACCGGAACGACGTGAATCTCTTCCTTCCTCAGACACCGAAACTCATTGCCGAAAGCAGAAGTCGCCCAAACGACGAAAAAAACGCCTCAAGACATCAGAATCGACCATTGAGCCCCCTCCGTAGGACGAAGAAATGCCACATCACTCCGACGGAGAACACGATAACACTTTCTCCTCTGCCACGGAGGCGCGTCATCCACAAGACGGTGAACCGTCCGACAGAGATCGTGCGCAAGCCCCGCGCCCAGAAGCCATGGAACATAGCACGCCTGTTGTCACCGACGCCATTGAGCCGACTCGGCCAGCGCTGCCACCTCTCGCCGATGTCAAACCTGTCGGACACCTTTCATGGGCGGATGACACGGATTTCCCACCTCCATCTGATGCGGAAATGAGATCTGTTTCTCCGTTCGACCAAAACTAAAATGGGGGAAGTTTCTACGGCGAATCCTGCGACTTCTATGGGCTTCCAGCATCCACAACAACAATCTTCACCAGCTACGACCCTATCAACAGCACGGATCTCCCATCAGGCGTACCGAATAGCTACTATCAATACTAATAATATCGGCTCCCATGCTAAACTTCAACTGCTCCGTGACACGCTAAGAGCAGCGGACATCGACATCGCCCTGTTACAAGAACTGAGGACAGCGACTTGGACTGGGTGTTATGGATATGAGACGTACGCCGCCCCTGCAGCTATGGAACACACAGGCGCAGCCATCCTCCTCCGAGAAGGAATTGCAGTTTCCGATGTCGCATACCTCCCAACAGCGCGAGGGGTGGCCATAACAGTTGAAGGACTCAAAATCATAAATCTCTACGCCCCATCGGGCACTGATAAACGGAGGGATCGCTCCCAGTTCTACGCAGAAGATATCACGCCTTTATTCCTCGGTCGATACGATCATCTCATCGTAGGTGGAGATTTCAACTGTGTTCTCGAGCGCACAGACCAATACCCCCATTTCACCACATGTCCCGCACTTCGCTTCCTCGTCCGCCGCCTTCGTCTCCAGGACACTTGGCGAGTGATACACGGCGACCGCCCGGGGTATACACACATCACGAGCCACTCCGCCAGCCGACTTGATAGAATATACATCTCTAACGCTCTAAAATCAGTACTCCTCGACGCGGAACGTTGGCCGTCTGCCTTTTCGGATCATGACATCTATATCTGTACCATGAACCTACGTCGACAATCTATATGGCGCAGTGCAGGACCCTGGAAACTCAATGTCGCGCTACTGCGGGACCCTGAATGTCGACAACAGGTCACCGACACGTGGCACACCTGTGTTCAACGCATTATGCGTTACGAGACCACACTGCAGTGGTGGTTGCTGTGCGCCAAACCGGCCATCCGACGCACATTGACACACTATGGCAGAGCAAAAGCCAGGTGGAATCACCATACAACTGATTTCTACTATAGCGCTCTAAGTGAACTCATGGATCATCCTCCATCCCCGGATCGCCTCAAAGAAGCTCAACGCATCAAGGCAAAGATTCTATCCTTGACCAGATGCCGTCTAGAGGGAGCCATTGTACGAGCCCGCAGCCAAGACAGGATTCATGGTGAAGAACCTTCTATGCATCATATTGTTCAAAATGTTCGTCGACGCCGACAGGCTTTAATGACAACTTTAGACTTACCTGATGGACGACGGCTGACTTCGCAAGCTACCATTGCGGATGCATTCACAACGCACTATAGACTTTTCTATCAAGAAGTACCTGCCGGTGCAGAGGCCATTGCTGAGGTTGCCCATGAGACACTTGGTACTCTAAACGCAGCAGCTGCAACCCTCCTGACTGCTGAAGTGACCACCGACGACGTCCAGGGCGCTGTGGCCAAGGGGTCTCTGAATCGATCTCCCGGCCCGGACGGTTTACCTCTCGAATTTTACAGAACCTTCCAAGATTTGATGATGCCACGATGGAGGGACATGTACTGGGAACTTTTGTCCGGCGCGGCGAACCCGCCACCAATGTTCATGGAACGCTTACTTGTACCAGTCCCGAAACCCGCAGGAGGAACACGACTCGACAGTTATCGGCCGATCACGTTACTCAATTCGGACTTCAAGATTTTCACACGCCTTCTGGCAGTGCGACTCAAACATGTATTACGGGACATTGTCTCCCACGAACAAACATCCTTAGGCGGCGATCGTAATATACAGACGGCCCTCAGTGAATATCGAGATGTGATCGCTGTGGCAACACACTCGCGACTGCCAGGCGCTTTAATCTCCATCGACTTCAAACAAGCGTTTGACCGCGTAAATCATGCATTCCTCAACGCAGTGATGGACCGAATGGCAATTCCCCCGACGTTCACGCAAGTGATTATGCGGCTCCTTCGTGGAGCAACGTCCAGACTTCTCGTCAACGGCAGACTTACAGAACCTATACGGATTGAACGCTCAGTACGGCAGGGTTGCCCTTTGTCGACGGTACTTTATGCCATTGCGATGGAACCACTCATTTGCGGATTACGGCGACGTTTGACAGGTATTCCACTCCGGGATCATATGTTCCGCTGCCGAGCTTACGCGGACGACTTGGCCCTCGTCGTACGTTCAGCGGCTGAAGTACAAGCTGCGATGCAGTGGATTACCCGTTACAGTGCAGGGGCAGGGAGCGCTATGAACGTGGCAAAATCATGCGCCATGAAGATCGGCCGCGGCCTTCCCGCAGACAGCGTAGCTCCATTTCAACTGGTAGACACCATTCGTTGTCTCGGATTGGTGTACACGCGAGACATTCGCCGCACCTCGGCGATCAATTTTCGTGCGCTGCTGCAACGCATCCGGGCCAACATACAAAATCACATACTACGCCCGCTGAATATGTGCCAGAGAGTCACCTTCGTCAATACCCATCTGGCAGCTCGGATACCCCATATAGCGCAGATTCTGCCCATCACTGCGACAATGGCGGCCAGGTTACAGGCGGCATTCGGCTATTTCATTTGTTCTGGACACATCTTCAAAGTCCAGTATGAAGCTCTCACCTTACCGAAGCGGGACGGTGGCCTCGATCTGGTTAATGTGAGAGCCAGGACAACGGCACTTTACACCAATACTATGATCCGGTTATGGAAAAGCCAAAATGCTAGTTTTACTGGAATGTTGACCACCGAGCTCGCGCCTGTTTCGAGACGCCCACCGACGTCTTTGGCACACATACCACCTCCGATGTCACATATCGGCCGTTTCTTTTTGGAGTACAGCTACATATGTACCGAGCTCCCCAGGACCAGGAAGACGACCACCCGCGACGTCTACCGCCTTCTCCGAAAGTCTCCACCCCGCAACCCCGTCGAAACACGTCACCCCCAGGTTTCATGGCCTACAGTTTGGAAAACGATCCACCAACCATATCACACCACTGACACCACCTCTATGTGGTACCTTCTCGTCAACGGCAAGTATACTACAAGACAGAAACTGCATCGCATCGCACTGGTGGACTCACCCCTGTGCCTCAAGTGCAATGTCGAAGATACAGATTTACATCGTTTTGAGTGTGGGCCAGCAGCAGCTGTCTGGACCCTCGTACAGAAGGTTGTGGCTTTCTACCTCCGAGTACCACCACATCACGTTTCTCCCACTATGATGATATATCCCGACACGACCTACTTTCCATCGGCTAAGTGGCACGCCATCACATGGATCAGTGGCATGGCTGTCGACTACCTCTTCCGAGACGACATCGTCGATCCGGCGGACTTTTGGACACGCCTCCAAGTGTATCACCACACCCTTCGCCGGCATCGACACTATCGGGCCACTTTCGCGAACTATTTACAGAGCGTTTTCACGAACCCGCCTCAAAGCTGGAATCTCAACGAACCGTGCCAGCCAAGGCTGGACGATCCCACGTTCCCCTTCAATGGTCAATGATAGAATGCATTTTGTTCTGCTGGCGCGCCAAAGTGGAGCATGGCGCGGAAAGTATTCCTATTTTATTTCAGTTCTCTTTCCTCCTCCTCTTCTAAGTTTTTTTTCTCCTTACACATTTTATCCCTTTCACACATAGCTCTCTATCTGCAGCCTATTTGTTTTCTTTCTATTGTGCTAAAAAAAAAAAAAAAAAAAATAAATAAATAAATAAATAAATAAATAAAAAAGAAAAAAAAAAGAAAATAAAATAAAAAAAGAAATGCTGCTGATGGTGAGACTGTACACTCATTTATGTTACCAAAAAAAACATACAAATACAAAAGAAGGCCGTTGCGGAAATATAGCTACCTTTTATGTTTTACGTTTTCAAAGGATATTGTGTTATTTATGAAGAACGTCGTCTTTTATTTTCATACCCAAGAGGTTTTTATTTGTTTACTTAAAAAAAAGCGAAAAAAAAAAAAAAGAAAGTTGGTAGAGCACTTGCCCGCGAAAGGCAAAGGTCCCGAGTTCGAGTCTCGGTCGGGCACACAGTTTAAAAAAAAAAAAAAAAAAAAAAAAAGTTGGTAGAGCACTTGCCCGCGAAAGACAAAGGTCCCGAGTTCGAGTCTCGGTCCGGCAGGCAGTTTTAATCTACCAGGAAGTTTCACCCTGTACAGTTTTTTGAAATACTTCAGGTAACATCCTTCATGTAATTTTTTGTTGAATATTGTGCAAAGGAATTCAAAATGTTTGGATCATTCTGTGATGTACTTTTGAATACTGAAACTTACATCCTTTGTGTAATTCGTTTAATAAATACTTTTAAGCACGATGCAAAATATTCAGAAGTTCACACATTTTTTAGCGGATCCAAAATACAGCGTTGCAAAATGTAGATTTTTTTGTATACTTTATACTATGTCGCATAAAACCCGGATGTTCCAACACATTTGACCTCCGTAGAAAGTACTTTTAAGTACTGCAGTTTGTATCAGTTATGACATGTTTTTGATGAATCTGTTAAAAGAAATGGGACAACTGTTGGGTCGAAACAGTACACTGAAGGCCTGTATGAGGGGAAGGAATTATCTGATATCGTGATTGAAAAAGAAATTGAAGTCGATGTGGGAGGTAAAATAATCAAATATTGTGAGACAGAATTTAAAACAGCTTTGGAATACTTGAGATTTAATAAGGCAGGAGGGCCAGAAAACTTTCCACTGAAATTTATAAATCCTTTTGGGAAAGTGGAAAGCAAACGACTATTCAAGTTGTGTAGAATGTACAAGACAGACGACGTACCATCGGACTTCCGATAAAACATTATCGGACCTGCTGGATGACGATTCATTTAGCTACATTTATGGTAAAGGTACCAGAGAGGCTGTCCTGATGCTGAGCTCGACAATTGAAGCAATGTTTATGGAAAATTAAGACACAATCATAGGATTTGTCAACCTGGAAGATGCATTTCACAATGTAAAATCGAGGAAGACGTTCGAAATTGTGAGAAAAATGTAAGATACAGGGAAAAACGAGTAAAGTACAATACGTAAGAGACCCTAGACTGAACAATAAAACTGGAAGACCAGTAACGAAGTGCTTGGATTAAAAAGGGAGTAAGACAGTGATACAGTCTTTCACCCCTACTTTTCAATCTATACAACGAAGAAGGAATAACGGAAATGAATGTATATTTCAAGGTTTGGATAAATATAGGACGAAAGCATATGAATGATAAGATTCACTGCTGACGTTATTACCCTGACTGAAGATAAAGAATTACGAGATCAGTTGAATGAAACGAGCAGCCTAACTATATGGAATACTGACTGAGAGTAAGCCGAGGAAGGAGGAAAATAATGAGTAGCAGAAATGAGAACAGCAGACAATTCTAAACTGATGATCACGAAGTAGACGGTGTTATAGAATTCTGCTGCCTTTAAAGCAAGCTAACCCATGATAGCTGCAACAAGGAGGACATTCGAAACGGACCACCACACGCAAAGAGGTCATTCTTGACCAAACGGAGTCTACTGTCATCAAACGTAAGTCTTAATTTAAGGAAGAAATTTCCGAGAACGAACGTTTGAGCACAGCAGAATATTGTAGTAAATCACGAATTGTAGGAAAACCGTTTTGAGACCTACATCTACATAATATTCCTCAAGCCACTTAGTGGTTTGTACCACTAACTGGGTCAAAAGGTGAGACGTAATTGGGATTGGGGGAGTGACATGTTGTTCCACTCTTCCCGGAGAGTGCTCTGACAATGTAGTTCGTTGAGAATCTCCGTAACGCTCTCGTGCCGTCTAAACGATTCTGTGACGAAACGCTCCCTCTTCTTTGGATCTTCTGTCTCTCTTCTATCAGTCCTACCTCGTAGGGATCCCAGAAATATCAACAATACTCAAGAATCGGGGTTGAGCAAGTGCCTTTTAAGCCACTTCCTTCGTGGATCAGCTAAATTTCCTTATGATTCTTCCTGTGAATCTGAATCTGGCTTCTGCTTTTCCCATTACAGGTTTTATGTGATTACTCCACTTAATAACGCTCTGGATACTTAGTCCTAGATATTTTACGGTAGATAATGTTTCCAGCGGTTTGTCATCAACAGTGTACCTTCACAGTAGTGGATTTCTTTTCCTTTGACTCGCGACCCGTTCCCACAGTCGGTAGAGCTCTTGCCAGAGAAAGGCATAGGTAACGAGTTCGAGTCTCAGTCTGGTACACAGATCTAATCAGCCAGGAAGTTTCATGTCAGAGCACACTCCGCTGCAGAGAGAAAATTTCATTCTGGAAACATCCCTCAGGCTGTGGCTAAGCCATGTCTCCGCAATATTCTTTCTTCCAGGAGTTCTAGTTCTGAAACGTTCGCAGGAGAGCTTCTGTGTAGTTTGAAAGTTAGAGGACGAGGAAATGGCGGAATTAAGGGGCCCGGGGCCGGGTCGTAAGTCGTGCTTGGGTAGCTCAGTCGGTAGTGCATTTGCCCGCAACAGGCAAAGTTCACGAGCCTCGGTCCGGCACACAGTTTTAATCTGCCAGGAAGTTTCAATGAGCAGTTTTTCCTCAGAATTAGCGAAGGAAGACACATAAGGAAAACACTGACAAGTAAGGACAAGATGATAGGATATGTGTTAAGAAAATTGAAGGAGTAGCTTCCATTGCACTAGACGAGCTGTAGTGGCCAAATATTGTAGAGGAAGACAGACATTGGCAAACGTCCAATAAATAATTGTTCAAAAATGTTCAAATGTATGTGAATTCCTAAGGGACCAAACTGCTGAGGTCATCGGTCTCTAGACTTACACACTATTTAAACCAACTTATGCTATGAACAACACACGCACACACACTCACACACACACACACACACACACACACACACACGCATGCCCCATGGAGGACTCAAAGCTCCGGCGGGAGGGGTAGCGCAATCCGTGACATGGTGCCTCAAACCACACGGCTACACCGCGCGGCGAATAACTGATGATATAGAATGCAACTTCCACCATCAGATGAAGAGTTTCATCACACATTTGTGGAATTCGTGGTGTGCTGCAAAAAACTCGTCAGAAGACTGATCACAAGAAAGGCGTAAAATTTTACAGAGCGTTTTGATACTTTGAGGCATTCTTTAAACTATTACGTTGGCGCATAAATTCATAGAGCTTTGTTTTGCCTGTTGATATGACGGCTTCTGTGGGTTTGTTTATCTACTGTCATTTTTTTTTATTTGTAGTTCATTGTTGGTATTTGAGTTTACATAATGTCGCTTTGTGATTTGGAGGTAAGGATTAGAGCTGTGGACGCTAGAAAAGGGGAGTGCCAAATGAGGAAATCGAAACATTTGCGACATACTCTTGTCTTTGATTGCAGTAGAGGGGTGAGAGCAGCAGAGGCAACCATAAAAAATTGCGCTCTGTATGGCAATAATGCCATTGGGCAGAGCGGGTCAAGGAAATGGTTTTCTCGTTTTTAGAAGGATCGTTTTGACATTAGTGACACTCCAGGTTCAAGAAGTCTTTTGGGGTTTGATGAATATCGTTTAACGTATTAATCCACAGTGGTCTATGTCTGTGTGCTCGAGAATTGGCAGATGTGATGAACTGTGACCATTCCACCGTCGTGTATCTGGTGTATGTGTACCGCATACAGCAAATTCACAAAAACCAGTGGGTGGTCATGCGTGCAGTTCCGCTTTCTCATTATCGATTAGCTCGGGAACAAAACCCACCATTCCTACCCTTTATCGTTACTGGTAACGAGAAATATTAATATAAGGAAAAGAAAAGAGTGGTGGAGCCCAAACTAAGTAGCAACAACGCCTACAAAGACTTCCGTGAATGCACTAAAGATAATGTCATGCATCTGGTGTACTATGAATTGCTTCCCCGAAGTGTAACCATCACAGCCGACGTTTGCTGTTAATGACTGAGACGTCATGCGAACGTAATTCAAGAACATTGGCCAGGTAACTGCGTTAAGTGCTGCTACTCCACGATAACTCCCGCTCTTGTCCTACGAGTCTGACAAAAAATACTATACTGGGTTGGGGAGTAATTCTACAGCCACCTTATTGACCTGATCTTGCACCCTGACGTTTTCACATTTTACGCTCCGTATTGAAAAACTTTCAAGGAATTTCGTTTCCGGATTTAGACGCGCTCGACCATAGATTAATGAGTTTAGCCTCAAAACCACTTCGTTTCAACAGTCACGGAAGAGAAGTTACCCCAGCGTTGGCACACCGTTTTTAATACGAAGGCGAATATCTTATTGATGACTAAAGTCTCTGTTATGTGAATTTGCTAATAATGGAAAAACGCTATGAACTTGTGCACCAAGCCAATACTTCAATACTTACCGGTACTCCTTAACTGTTTGGTTTAAATGGCGCAGAAATAAATCAGTGTTCTGATACTAAAATACTAAATTCTGAAAGGCTGTGTCATTTTAATAGTACATTTTTATTGGCGGGAGACGTGTGGGGATGGGAGGAAAGAAGGAGGGTATGAGGACGAGGTTGGGGTGGTGTGGGGTGGCTGGACAGGAAAGGTGACAAGACTTGATGACACGACAGATAGAGTGGACGTGCGTCCTCTCGGGTGGTGGCCGTGTGGGAGATAGCCCAGAACCTTTATGTCCAATGTTACTGTAGTTATATCGCTTATTGCACATAACGTGGAACTTCAATAGAAAGCCTAATTTGTAGTCTGTACTCCTCTTAGTGCAGTGATTTGTCTCGTGAACAAGATTCAGAGCATAAATATCTGGACACCTAAGTAGTTTTTACATTATCTATATGAACTGTATGCACTGTAAGCGTACGCGTACCAGAGAGATGTATTAGCCTGACAAAAGCCAGATACTTCAAAAAGCGTTCAGTAGTGTCTTTTTCGCTATTTAATCTTGTGTTTTGTCTCAGTGAACGAGATATCTCAGCGGACTCTGCACTCTGCTTTTGTTCGTTCGTACGTTTCGCCATAGTTTTGGACGAAACAAGGCCGAAAAAGCGGCGTTGGCCGCTCTCTATTGGTACAACGGCATTGACGGAAAGAGTTCGCAACGCGACCACAAGCACGTCGAAAAGTCGTCCGTATTCGTGATGTTTTGGAATCCGATGGAACTGTCAAAGACGTGAAGGAGGAACTCCAACTGACGAATAAACTCCTTGAGATGCTGTTGCGCAACGCAGGTGCAATATCAATGAACGGCTTTCATATTATACACTGCTGCCCATTAAAATTGCTACACCTCAAAGATGACGAGCTACAGACGCGAAATTTAACCGACAGGAAGAAGATGCTGTGATATATAATGATTAGCTTTTCAGAGCATTCACACAAGGTTGGCGCCAGTGGCGACACTTACAACGTGCTGACATGAGGAAAGTTTCCAACCGATTTCTCATACACAAACAGCAGTTGACCGGCGTTGCCTGGTGAAACGTTGTTGTGATGCCTTGTGTAAGTAGGAGAAATGCGCACGATCACGTATCCGACTTTGATAAAGATCGGATTGTAGCCTATCGCGATTGCGGTTTACCGTATCGCGACATTGCTGTTCGCGTTGGTCGAGATCCAATGACTGTTAGCAGAATATGGAATCGGTGAATTCAGGAGGGTAATACGGAACACTGTGCTGGATCCCAACGGCCTCGTATCACTAGCAGTCGAGATGACAGGCATCTTATCCGCATGGCTGTAACGGATCGTGCAGCCACGTCTCGATCCCTGAGTCAACAGATGGGGACGTTCGCAAGACAACAACCACCTGCACCAACAGTTCGACGACGTTTGCAGCAGCATGGACTATCAGCTCTGAGACCATGGCCGCGGTTATCAGGAACGCCTGCGATGGTGTACTTATTGACGAACTTGGGTATACGAATGGCAAAACGTCATTTTTTCGGATGAATCCAGGTTCTGTTTACAGCATCATGATGGTCGCATCCGTGTTTGGCGACACCGTGGTGAACGCACATTGCAAGCGTGTATTCGTCATCGCCATGCTGGCGTATCACCCGGCATGATGGTATGTGGTGCCATTGGTTACACGTCTCGGTCACCTCTTGTTCGCACTGACGGCTCTTTGATCAGTGGACGTTCATTTCAGGTGCGTTACGACCCGTGGTTCTACCCTTCATTAGATCCCTGTGAAATCCTACATTTCAGCAGGATAATGCACGACCGCATGTTGCAGGTCCTGTACGGACCTTTCTGGATACAGAAAATGTTCGACTGCTGCCCTGGCCAGCACATTCTCCAGATCTATCACCAATTCAAAACGTCTGGTCAGTGGTGGCCGAGCAACTGGCTCGTCACAGTACGTCAGTCACTACTCTTGATGAACGGTGGTATCGTGTTGAAGCTGCATAGGCAGCTGTACCTGTACACACCATCCAAGCCCTGTTCGACTCAATGCCCAGGCGTACCAAGGCCGTTATTACGGCCAGAAGTGGTTGTTCTGGGTATTGATTTCTCAGGATCTATGAACCCAAATTGCGTGAAAATGTAATCTCTTATCAGTTCTAGTATAATATATTTGTCCGATGAATACCCGTTCGTCATCTGCATTTCTTCTTGGTGTAGAAATTTTAATGGCCAGTAGTGTAATTACTGGATTCAGCGTTTTCAGCTGCAAACTGCTTCAGATGTGAGACAAAGGAGAAGTTTTTTGGGGTTGAATCTGGAGAACAGAATGGGTTTCTAGGAATTCGAGCATGGGATTCCTCGCCCTTTGAAGTAGGTTAGTACTATTACAGGTTACAGTTCACATAACAACAGAAATGGTATTATGAAATTTTGGTACACGTTTCTTTTTTATGTGGTAGCTAACTCTACCTCAGTCGCTTTACATATGACGGCAAATAAATAATAAGCGTCCAGAAGTCAAGATCCTGTCGAATACGTGCAGTTACAGGTCTAGCGTCTAGTATGTGTTGTTGCAACATTCATTCCCTTCAGTCATTGCAAATATCAGTGAACCAGGAAGTGAATGAAAGATGGGTGAGTGATCAAGGATAAATGAAATTCTCAAGGGTATAAGATTGGACATGTGCATAGATTCCTAGGCTGCCACACGAGGTGAAGGAATTCGACCCAAATCTAGAGACTGAGTAATGTGAGTGTTTTACGCACAGAGTTCACGAGGATGAGGAATTCTCAGCGAAATTTAACAGTAATGTGAATTGTCTCAGTATTGTGTACAGCGCTCCTGGAAATCCTATTGGTCATGATGAAAAGGCAATGTATCTTCCGAAACGTAACCTTTTTTGAAGTTCATGATTACTGGGTTTGACTGGTCCCTTCTTCGTGGGTACCATAACTGTTCAGGCATATTTTTCAATGCATCAGGCAAGAATTTTGACTGCCACTGGAACCCTTTATGAAGATGACAAGTTTTATGTGCAAAAGAGTCCCACATCTCTACAGTCATGATGTCAGGTTGTACTTAGATGACACTGGTTATATCGAAAGTTCGTTTTAAGTATCTACCTCATTTCTCCTGATTTGACTCCTGTGGACCAACGCGCGAGGGTCATCATGAATTATCGTCAGAAACCACCTACAGTCAACGAGTTACGTCGAAAGACGCTGACAGTACGCTAGACACACTGACAAGCGTACATTGGAATCTAGCTCGGTGCCGTCTGTGTTATTTTGAAGCTGATGCTGTTTATTTCTAACATATAACTTTCTAAAATATGTGGGTCAGGTTTTTAAGGAAACAATAAGCACTTTTTCCCTCCCCAATGTAAGTCAGACTGGTATCTGCAGTTTCTTCAACGTTTTCTTGATTTAAATTGCATATATTTAAAATGATGTTTATGGAAAACCTACAACTTTTATAACAGTAAATGTAATCGCTTCAGTACTTTAGTTTCTACCATTTACTGCCAAAACTAAAATGACTAACAATTTGAAGGAGAGTTTCTCTTCCCCAGCAAACATCTTGTTCTCTCCTATCACGTAATTGGTTAGATAATGTCTGAAATCTATAAGCCAAAAGCCTGTAGTTGCCATCTATACGCACCCTGGCACGAACCACTGAGTGGTAATTCTAGAGCGATGTGTGGCTGCTGGTGGAAGCAGAGGGGGCTATTTCGAAAGAGATAAAGCATGGGAGCTGAGTCGTTGAGCGGAGATAGCAGGGCATTGCGGCGCTCTCTGCCGATTGCCCGTCAGCGGGAATGGAGTTGGCGGTGGCGCAACCATACATCGCGAGGGCGGCGGTGGCGGCCGTGGAGGTGGCAGGTTATATGTGGGGGCGGGATGGGACGTGCTGCAGCCCCTCAGCATGTGCGCGTAAATCATGCTGATCCGATCAACACTGCGCACGGCGACCGCCAGACCAGTTCTCCGGTTTCGACTGGAAGGGAGGGTGATGGTGGCGGAGTGGGGGGGGGGGGGGGGGGGCAGATCTCAAGCGACGCAACAGCTTGCCGGCCGCTTTTCACCCAGCGATGTATTGATTTGGGCTCTGGGCTCCACTAGCATGAATACACTTCGTACTGGGTTTATAGATATAACTTTTCTGTTACAGATGTGTTTGACAGAGACTCAAGACCAAGTCGTCATCGAATATGCTCATACGACTATTGAGAGATTATGACGTTTATAATTTAGGTAAAGATAGTGAATAATGAGGCATTTAACGGAATACCTGGAAAGATATCAGGACGTGAGTTGAAACTGTATGTAGCAAGCCAAGATCCAGCCACTGGAAGGTAGCCGACACCGCAGCCGTCATACGTAAAGTAGCATTAAAAGACATATAGCATAAACGGAAGAAAAACTGTGCTACATGAACAATGACCTGGATAGCATCTAAGAGGTGCATCAAGAATGAAGTATCTAATATCGCGGATATTACTTGGCAGCTGCGTTTCGCGGCTAGGGAAATAGGGTAACACCTCACAATAACCATTTAAATATATTGCTCAGCTGAATCAAAGAACGATATTGTCTGTATAGTTCCTAAAATTTAATCCACTTTACTACTTAAATTTTAAGAATCACAATATATGTAATTATTATCTCTAACAGTAATCTACATTAGTGTATATTTGAGTCTTTTACTTTGAGACGAAGTCCCGCATCTGCTTAAAAAACAGTTTAGTAATTTTAAAAAATGCTATCTCGCGATACCTGTGTTGACTCCAATGTCCCACCTCCGTGGTGAGACAGGGGTAACTTAGAGCTCATAAACAGGAACATCCCATATTTATTGTAGATTGGGATTCTACGGAAAAAAAAGTAACTGTTATATGCAACACTTTTCACGTTGCACAATAGATAAGAGTTCTAACGGAAAGGTAACACAGCTAAGTTCCAGAGCGGTATTACGTCGAGAAAAATGTGTTGGATAAAAAACATACAAAGACACGTGTGTGGCAAACGACTGAGTCTTTTGTACTTTTCTATATATTGCTGCTCTAAAATATTCATTCATTCTTTATTTAACGATCTCTTTGCCATCACGTTGTCCATTTCTTACGTACATTCCATCATAACCTGACTCCATTATTAGATAGAATGCCGATCATCACTATAGAAGATAATTCTGATATCGTTTACATTTATGGAGAAAGTGGAAGAATGTCGATGACGATGGTTGGCTCTGAGCACTATGCGACTTAACGTCTGAGGTCATCAGTCGCCTATAACTTAGAACTAATTAAACCTAACTAACCTAAGGACATCACACACATCCATGCCCGAGGCAGGATTCGAACCTGCGACCGTAGCGGTCGCGCGGTTCCAGACTGTAGCACCTATAACCGCTCGGCCACCCCGGCCGGCTAATGTCGATAACGTTGTAAACCTTTATGCTCGACGTTTTCCATACAGCGCTTCTCTTTGCATTGTTATTTCGGTACTTCTCCATCGGGTGATCCGTATAATCACGAAAAAGGAAACGTCGAAGAATAATTGACGGAGAGAATAATGAAACTGCGATGTTAGCTGCAGTGAATTATAAACCCCACGCTGGCCCTCGGCAATTAAGTCGGGAATCGGGAATTAGTCCCACTACAGTTTGCGGAATTTTGAATCGTAGGAAGTACTATCCGTGTCACCTTTCCCTCCGTTATAAACTTCATGGGTATGATTTGCAGAACCGAGTAACATTTTTCCTGTGGTTGCTTCAGAAAATACAGACAGGCCCCAGTTTCTTTGCTCCAGTATCGTTCTCTGACTAGTGGACCTCCATGATCCATGGTACGATTACTCGACGTGACATACATTATTGTAATATGTAAAATGAAACATTGATTACGCCTAATTGAACATCAGGGGCTGCAGAATGTGAATGTTTGGAGAGGAATAATTGGTGAGAAACTCATTGGTCCATTGACCATTGGCAACTTGAATGACTATAAATACCGAACGTTCTTCCACATCAATCTTCCAGTCTGATTGCGGACCTTCCTTTCAATGTGCGACATACCATGTGGTTTCAACATGATGGTTCTCCATCACATTGCTCTGTAGCAGCACGGGAAGTGTTTGATATGGTGTATAATCATCGGTCGACCAGAAGAAGCGGTCCAGCGCTTTGGCCATCAAGACGGACAGATATTACTTCTTTATAAAAATTCATGGTGTCTTTTTTTTCAGACGCCCGAAAGAACAGACACCACACATTCATATAACTGACACCCCTAGAGGGGCAGTGGAGCCAACTTCTTCAGTGCAGAAGCAGAAGTACGTTCTAGCATGGAGGAAGCGGACTGGGACTGCTAATAGGGAGGCTCGGTGAGAGCATGAGTCGGCCTTGAGATGTGCCAAGATAGTTTGCACTATTGCGATAAAGAGTGTGTACCGGGTGCAGCAGCGATTAACACAATTTCTTAGTAAGCAGCAGATGCTGGATTCATATTGTGGTCCCATTGTAAGACATCATGGTCTCCTGACCTTCACTGCTTACATATTCCGCCCTCACAATCATATTCAGCGCATCAAGACCCTTCATTCGAACCCCAACTCGATAAGATAAAGTCAGTGTTGTATAAATTCATGTAAACGATATGCAAATAACAAGTAAATCCCAAGTCAAGTGCGCACCAAGATTGAAATACTCGACGCTGGCATACACACACATTAAAGACACAACGATCACAAAAGCTTTTAGTTCAGGAGAGGCAAACCGCACGCCAGGAGGCCGGTCCCTTCAGAGGACGAGTCAATCTATCTACGTTGGCTGGCGATCGCCCGTAGAGCACACAGCATTTCCCCGAGCGAAAGGGAGAACGACCCCATGTTCGGCTTAAAAGCAAATTCCGCTACATTGTGTGGGAGGGCCCAGCCTACGCTTTCTTTACAAACATAGCACGCAGTTTCAGATGTTTTCACAGGGAGACAGCAAACACCAAACGCCGATGCTACAGATTTCTGGACTGTTCGCCTTAAACGAAACGTCGTTCTCCCGTTTTAGAAGAGGAATGCTGATTGGCAGACGATATTCCTGACGCCTTGAGCTGAAGGAGTAACGGAAGAGACCAAAAGATATACCCATTCCCATCTGGCATGCAGAGGGGCCGTTCTGTTGTCGCTCTTGGAGCAAGAACACGTAACGAGAGCGTGTGTGCTCGTACGTGTACTCAAAGAGTGGTCAGTACTTCACTGGGAGAGCACCTCTGTCGATAGCGAATGGGAGTGCGACTCTATATTGAGTCCTTGTGATTAAGTGTTGTTCACTGTGTTGGCCATCACACTTATTGTGCAGTGTGAACGGACAGAGTTATAGTTAAACGTCTGTGAGTGAATTTTTGAGTGTCATCGCGGTGGACTGGTTATCTGACCGGTATAACACGCTAATAGTTAGATCAGGGGCGAATAGGAGTCCTTGACTTCATCAAGGTGTAGGGAGGGTTTGATTGGCGAAGGTCCATCCAGATAGAACGAGAGTTATCTTATTTGTCAGCAGCAAGCGGAGCATACAGCAGTCATCGCAGCTTATAGTATTTTGCACTACAGGTCTTGCGAGCCCCATATTTCCTCCACAACAGTACACTTCACTGCATTTCACATGCGACAGCCTCGACCGTACCTAGCAACATTGTAACGGATAATTATTCGAGTTGAGTAGGTGCGACTCTCAGCCATTCTGCCAAGTCCACAACAGTCTTAAACTTTGTATAGAAGTTTCATTAGCGAATCCTATCCTTAAGAGGTAACTTCACATTCCGAAAAGAATCCGGAAATAACTTGTTCATTTCATAACTAAAAGTGCCATTGTGATTTCTCAGAATTTTTGCAAAAAAAAAAAAAAAGAAAAAAAATTAATTTTACGTCTGTTTCATGTTTTTCTTACACTAACTAGCACTACTCCAGTACCCAAGTATCCCACTAGTTACATAAGAAATTTTGTGAATTTCTGTGTCATTTCCTTACAGCGGATGACTCCAGAAGATATTTATTGCTGAAAGTTTTTCAGGTATTTCTCTTTAGAACGTTAGGAGCGTCTGTCTGACTTCCGTAGTAGTGTGGGGGAGGAAATTGCATCTTGCAGGAGCCACAGGGTAAAGGGTACATCTCAGATTAATCCGTTGCGCAGAATGACAGAATAGCACCCACACGTCACTCGCACCGTGGACATTTTCACTCGTCGCTACTGACTCCATGTAATGTTCCGATGCAGCTGACATCAGTAATCCGTTTCCCTTCCTATCTTGTCCACTTATTTATTCAGATCTTACTTCACCTGATGTTTGTTGAAATGGAATGGTTTCTGAGACACAACATATTGTCAATCCCCACGAGCTGATAGGTAGCCTTCCGTCTATCATTTCCACCACAGTATTTCTCAAGATGAAGAACGAAGAGGCGTGTGACATCTAGTCCGACGTTCCACCAATGGCTACCTCTTTCGCTGTGTTGACGGTAACGTCATCACGATAACCAGGGACCACGCGAGTATGCAGATGCGTACTCTGCGCATATCCGAACTGCCGTTCGTGTGTGTGTGTGTGTGTGTGTGTTGGGGTATATGGGCGCTCAACATCGAGGTCATCAGCGCCCTGACACTCATTAAAAGGAACGACTGTGGACAGACCTAAGAAAACTGAAGCACGCACTCAAAGAAAGCAGGAAAAGAAAGAAAAGGCTACATAAGAAAGTAAAACCGAAGGAAAGGGAAAACATAACAACAAGAATGCCGCTGAAATTGTCACTGGCTGGCTACTTACATGAAATATGGGCGAGATTGTCACACAGTGAGCAAATTAAAATCCTCTCCCTAAAATTTTTGTAAAAACATTTGACATGGCACTGAACTTTAAAACTTTAACCACATTCGTCCGAGTGTTGCCTAAAAGAGTTGGCAGGTCCGCTGGCAAGTCATCCGCGGCCCGCTGGTCAGAAAATAAAACGCAATCCAATAAAACGTGGCGCACGGTGACCTGGACGCCGCAAGCACCACACATTGGAGGGACTTCTCGCCCGAGCAGGAAGCCATGCGTCATAGGGCTGTGGCCTATTCGAAGCCGAGTGAGGAGAACCTCGTCCCGTTGAAGGGGCTGAAAGGAAGTACACCACACACGCGTTGTGGGCTTGACTATACGGAGCTTATTGTCAGTCACTTCCAGCCACTCATCCTCCCACCGACACATGACCCGTGAGCTCAACAGCGAGGTGAGTGCGTGCAAGGGGATAGCACACTGAGATACGTGTGGATCGAGACACGCCTACTTGGCTGCGAGATCTGCCCTTTCATTCCCAGCAATGCCGACATGCCCCGGAACCCAGCAGAAAGCTACAACCTTCCCCAGTCGCTGTAGTCGGAGGAGGACATCCCGGATGGTCTGGCCTATTTTATCTGCCGGATACAAATGGTGCGATGAGTGAAGGTCACTGAGTGAATCGGAACAGACAAGAAATTTAGGAGAGGAAGAATGCCTCATCTGCTCCAGCGCCCCCAAGATCGCAGACAATTCTGCATCAAAGACAGTAAAAGTCTGAGGCAGTCGGACCTTGAGGACACGATCCGGAAAAACAACTGAGCAACCAACGAAATCCCCTTGTTTCGACCCATCCGTAAAAACAGCTACATAGTCATGGTGCTCAGATAAAATAGCAGAAAATGCTGCATTAAAATCGGTGGCAGGAGTGCAATCTCTCTTGTACTGCAATAAATCTAAAATCACTCCGGGCCTCTTCAGTAACCAGGGTAGCAGGCCGTTAAAACCCTGGATTTGGGGTTGTACAGACTCCACACCGAGCGACTCTAGCACACGTTGCACACGGATCCCAAACGGCAACGTAGCCCGGGGACGGCGGGAAAAAAGGCGGTCCAGAGGTGGATGGGCAACAAGGTGGTGAGCAGGCGAGCTGGGAGCTGCAAGAAACTTACAAGCCTGGCGCACCGGCAGGAGCTGCCGCCGGATGGTAAGTGGCGGTTCGCCAGCATCAGCACAGAGGCTGGGTACAGGACTGGTCCGATAAGCACCCGTGGCCAGTCGAATCCCAGCATGGTGGACATCGTCAAGGATCTGCAAATAAGACGGCCTTGCTGACCCATATACTGTGCCCCCATAGTCCAGCCGTGAACGCACAAAAGCTCGATAAAACTGAAGGAAACGCACCCTGTCCGCTCCCCAAGACCTGTGGCTGAGGCATTTGAGGATGTTCAGTGCTTTCAGGGTTTTGGCTTTCAAGTCACGTGGGTGTGGCAGCCATGACAACCTGGAGTCAAAAATTAGGCCCAGAAACCGCACTGTGTCTCTAAAATGTAGGACAGTATCCCCCATATGCAAGGCAGGCTTTTGTGGCAGCGTTCGTAGCGACAAACACTTCGCTGTAGAAACGGCTTACGAAGTCACCGCCACACTTTTAATAGCGGGCCGACTGGTCCGCTGGAACAGTGAACAGAAAGATGAAAACACAAACACTCTGATTAAATAATAGTCGGTACTTATCTTTATTAACGAGGATACAGCAACACAGTAGTGAACTCCGTGTCTACAGAAATCTGTCTAGTTCGAGTCGGAGCGGCTAGGTCAGCGTCGGCTGACGACAAACAACAACTCTGCTGCGATGAACATACAACTGACTAGCAAGTACACAATTCGGTGGCGAGTATACAACTGAGCGGCGAATACAGAACTGTCCTAGCGCTCGCGACTCCAACGCTTAAGAAACCAGAAGCCAGCGGTGGCGCGCGCAGACTTGCGGCGATTTCCTGTCTCGCTCGCGCTGCTTATGCGGACGGCGTCCGGACTTTGATGCTGCCAACCTTTTTGGCTGCGGGCTCGGGTGGCATTACTGGCTAGAATATAACACAGCCAAAATAAAAAGACGACGAGAACGATTAAAATGAACACCAACACACTTATCGGCAGAAAACCTAAAACCGCTCACTCCTCTAACCGCCGCACTGTTAGCTGCAACTGACGGCTCACGGTTGCAACACTGGAGGAGGAACAGAAAACAGCAAAGTCGTCCACAAAGAAGGAGCACTGTACTGGACTCCTCACTGTAGACGTTATACTGTTGATGGCAATGGCAAAGAGGATAACGCTTAAAACACTGCCCTGGGGGACACCGTTCTCTTGCTCAAAGCGATCAGACAGTGTGTTACCAACGCGGGTCCGAAAAAACCGCTGAGACAGGAAAGACCGAATGAAAATGGGGAGGCGGCCACGAAAGCCCCATTGATGCAGTTGTCCAAGAATACAGTGTCTCCATGTAGTATCATATGCCTTACTGATATCAAAGAAGATACCAATACAGTGATGCTGATGGAGGAAAGCCTGCTGAATAGCTGCCTCTAGGAGGGTCAGGTTGTCGACCATGGACTGAAATTTTCGGAATCCACACTGAAAGCGACTAAGGAGCTGTCTATAACAGCCAGACCAGACGACGGTTAACCATCCGTTCCAGGGTCTTTCCGACACAGCTTGTCAAGGAGATACTACGATAACTACTGGGACATGTGCGGTCCTTTCCTGGTTTGAGGAGAGGTATGAGGATTGCCTCCCTCCACGAGGTAGGGAACACTCCTGTCTGCCATATCAGACTAAAACATTCGAGGAGGATTTCCTTTGACGCCGCTGGCAGATGTCGAAGCATGGAGTACCGGATGCGGTCGTAACCTGGTACAGTGTCAGAAGTCGCAGTAAGTGCCGATTCAAGTTCCCACATGGAGAAAGGGCAGTTGTAGGCCTCAGAACTGTTCGACCGAAAGTCCAACTTCGCTCTTTCGACAGTCGCACGGTAGCGACGAAACGCTGGATCCTGGGTTGCAGTGGCATTACTTTGTGAAAAATGCTCTGCCAGCGTCTGAGCAATGGCTCTGGGTGTTGTTTGGAGCCATCCCTGGTTCAGGACTGCAGCTATTGGTAAACGGCTGCACTTACTGGAAATCCTCTGGATGGCTTCCCATACTTTTGTGGAACAAGTGGAACGGATCATGGAGTCCAGGAACTTCTGCCATGACCTTTTCTTGCTCTCTATAATGACACGGCGTGCCCTGGCTCTCGCGATTCGAAAGGCGGTAAGATTGACCGCTGTTGGGCGGTATTTAAATCTGCGAAGAGCTGCACGCCTGTCCCAGATGGCTGAACGGCACTCTTCTGTCCACCAAGGCACAAGGCGCCGCTTAAGAGGGCCAGAAGACTGTGGAATGGACAGGTCAGCAGCATGATGGATCACATGTGTGATGTGATCCACCCATTCCTGTACACTGTTGTGGCGTTCCAAGACAGCCAACCGAGTGAACAGTGGTCAGTTAGCCCTGCCAATCATCCACGATGGCGGCCTCTGCTCCAGCAATACACCATCCAGGAGATGAATGCGGATGGGGAAATGATCGCTAGAATGAAGGTCGTCAATACCTCCCAGTGAACAGAGTCGGTGAGGGTTGGAGAGCAGAAAGATAGGTCAATGGCTGAGAATGACCCAGTAGCAGTAGAGAAATGAGTTGGAGTACGTGTATTGAGGATGCACAACACTTGAGATGTTAGGAGGCTCTCCAAAATTCGACCTCGAGTGCAAAGAGAAGTGGAGCCCCACAGGACATGATGGGCATTGAAGTCTCCCAGGAGGAGAAATGGGCGGGGGAGTTGGTCGATAAGATCTGTGAGAGCGTCTAAGGTCATTGCATCCAGAGGGGGTGAATAAGGGGAGCAAACGGTAAACCTCTGACGGGAATGAATTTCAACTGCAACTGCTTGCAGGTCAGTATCCAAGGGGAGAGCAGAGGAGTGGTGGTCATTATTGACAAACACGGCGACTCCGCCTTTTGCTCTTTCTCCAGTCAGGTCATCTTTGTGATACAACGTATAGTCCCTTAGTACAGGAGCATCAGATGGTTTTAAATGCGTTTCCTGTAAACACAAGCACAGGGGGCGTTGCCGTGCTAGGAGGATCAGTTCCTCCACATGTGCCCGGAATCCATTCATGTTTCACTGTATAATGGGAGCCATCTATCAGGGTGGGAGGACCTTCATTCTCACTTTCTGTCGGGGAAGAGAGCCCACAACAGGTGGAGGCTCAGTTTTGGGGCGAGATGATTGCCCCAGTCTGACATCAACCTCCATCGCCTCTGAAGAGGAGTCGAGAGAGACGTCAGAGAGAATGACATCAACATCAGCAGACTGTATAACTTCAGTCTCCTTTAGCGGGCGAGTCTTCACCTTTGGCTTTGGCTTCGATTTTCTGGCCTGAGGTGGCATTGGAGCCAAAACCTCAGAAGCAGTAGGGGGTGTAGCAGCGCTGGGCAGTGCACAAGACTGGACCCGGGAAGGGACAAGAAGTTCCATGATGGCAGCTACCACGGCCTGGTCAGAAGGCCGGGGGGGGGGGGGGGGGGAGAGAGCAGCAGGCCTCACAGGAACAGCAGCAGCACACGTACATTGACATACGCAGGTGCTAGTGCTGACAGTAGCAACCTCCGTTTGTGTAGCGGCATCGGTTTTC
The DNA here is from genome assembly GCF_021461395.2 of Schistocerca americana. Lineage (NCBI taxonomy): Eukaryota > Metazoa > Arthropoda > Insecta > Orthoptera > Acrididae > Schistocerca > Schistocerca americana. The sequence continues at coordinate 693,865,531 of NC_060122.1, forward strand.
AAGACTGGCTGTTTCAGAACGGAAGAAAAGGAAGCAGCGAACGTGGGCGGCTGCAGGGACTTGTAAATTTTCTTTGCCTCACGGTACAGGATGCGTTTGGTGGTTTTAAGTTCCTGGATCTTCCGTTCCTCAAGGAAAACTCTACATTCCCTACTCCACAAAGGGTGATCTCCAGAGCAGTTGACACACTTGGGAGGAGAGGAGCAACCAACTCCCTCATGGGCGGCTTTACCACATGTCCCGCAAGTGGCTTCCCCTTTACAGCCAAGAGTAGTGTGTCCAAAGTGTTGGCATTTAAAACACCGCATGGGGTTGGGGTAATAAGGCCGTACACTGAGACGTAGGAAACCTGCCTTCACATGCTCGGGCAATTTGGTGCTGTTAAACGTAAGGATAATCGAGTCAGATTTCATGAGAGCACCATCCACCCGTTTCATAACGTGTTGCACGTTGACAATTCCTTCCCGGGACCATTCAGCCTTCAGTTCGTCTTGGGGAATGTCAATGAGATCTCTGCAAGTCACAACACCCTTGCTGTAGTTCAAGGTGTTGTGAAATTCAATCTCAATCGCAAACTCCCCTAGAAATGGTGCCTTCTGAAGGTTCTGGACTTGCTGGAAGCTAGATGTTTCAACCAACAAGGTGCCATTTCGCAAGCGCTTTACAGATTTTAATGTGCCAGCAATACCTTCTAAGCCCTTCTGTATATAAAATGGTGAAACTTTTTCAAAACTCCCATCTTTTCTTCTAATTATGAGAAACACATTCTGCGAAGCAGCAAGCGTTCTGTTACTATTACCTGAATCAGGAGGACTGGCTACACGAGCCCTCTTGTGAGATTGGGTGTTAGAACCTACCAGTGGCCCACCCTTTCCGCTGGGAGGAGAAGAAGAAAAGTTCGAGGGTTCCATCTCGGTCGCACGAGCAGCTAGGGAACTAGGAGTCCACCTAGACAGAGCCCCGCGTGCCTAGGTAAGCCTTATACAACTGAGGTGCGGCAGGTTCCCCAGAGGTTGCCCGCTAACGACTGTTCCACCTCAACAGCCATGCATCTCAGCAGCGCGCAGCACACCTTGAGATTGAGGGGTTGTGTGTAGAGGTTTATTCCATCCTCGTGATCCAGGCGATCAAGCCAAGATCCCCATTCCCTGAGACACACAACATTCCACCGCCGCGCCGCACGGTGGTCACTGAAGTATGCTCAGAGCTTACGGCGACAGGGGACTGGCTGCGCTTACCAGTTCCCAGCTCAGGAACCCTGGGGTCGCCAAGCCCGTACCCAGCAAATCAATGCTGAGCCCCTGGGGGCTGCCGTTCGAAGTCCCAGCTGTCATCGTATGACACGTTCCTAAACTACACTCCTGGAAATGGAAAAAAGAACACATTGACACCGGTGTGTCAGACCCACCATACTTGCTCCGGACACTGCGAGAGGGCTGTACAAGCAATGATCACACGCACGGCACAGCGGACACACCAGGAACTGCGGTGTTGGCCGTCGAATGGCGCTAGCTGCGCAGCATTTGTGCACCGCCGCCGTCAGTGTAAGCCAGTTTGCCGTGGCATACGGAGCTCCATCGCAGTCTTTAACACTGGTAGCATGCCGCGACAGCGTGGACGTGAACCGTATGTGCAGTTGACGGACTTTGAGCGAGGGCGTATAGTGGGCATGCGGGAGGCCGGGTGGACGTACCGCCGAATTGCTCAACACGTGGGGCGTGAGGTCTCCACAGTACATCGATGTTGTCGCCAGTGGTCGGCGGAAGGTGCACGTGCCCGTCGACCTGGGACCGGACTCCAGCGACGCACGGATGCACGCCAAGAACGTAGGATCCTACGCAGTGCCGTAGGGGACTGCACCGCCACTTCCCAGCAAATTAGGGACACTGTTGCTCCTGGGGTATCGGCGAGGACCATTCGCAACCGTCTCCATGAAGCTGGGCTACGGTCCCGCACACCGTTAGGCCGTCTTCCGCTTACGCCCCAACATCGTGCAGCCCGCCTCCAGTGGTGTCGCGACAGGCGTGAATGGAGGGACGAATGGAGACGTGTCGTCTTCAGCGATGAGAGTCGCTTCTGCCTTGGTGCCAATGATGGTCGTATGCGTGTTTGGCGCCGTGCAGGTGAGCGCCACAATCAGGACTGCATACGACTGAGGCACACAGGGCCAACACCCGGCATCATGGTGTGGGGAGCGATCTCCTACACTGGCCGTACACCACTGGTGATCGTCGAGGTGACACTGAATAGTGCACGGTACATCCAAACCGTCATCGAACCCATCGTTCTACCATTCCTAGACCGGCAAGGGAACTTGCTGTTCCAACAGGACAATGCACGTCCGCATGTATCCCGTGCCACCCAACGTGCTCTAGAAGGTGTAAGTCAACTACCCTGGCCAGCAAGATCTCCGGATCTGTCCCTCATTGAGCATGTTTGGGACTGGATGAAGCGTCGTCTCACGCGGTCTGCACGTCCATCACGAATGCTGGTCCAACTGAGGCGCCAGGTGGAAATGGCATGGCAAGCCGTTCCACAGGACTACATCCAGCATCTCTACGATCGTCTCCATGGGAGAATAGCAGCCTGCACTGCTGCGAAAGGTGGATATACACTGTACTAGTGCCGACATTGTGCATGCTCTGTTGCCTGTGTCTATGTGCCTGTGGTTCTGTCAGTGTGATCTTGTGATGTATCTGACCCCAGGAATGTGTCAATAAAGTTTCCCCTTCCTGGGACAATGAATTCACGGTGTTCTTATTTCAATTTCCAGAAGTGTATATGGAAGGGAAATCGTTTGAAATTGCGTCGACAGGTACGCATCGAACTCTACGATCACGTGCCGTCGTACGTGTTCATCGGCGGTTGCCGAACCACCATTCACTATGACGGCCAAACGCGGACGTCTGCCGGCTGTGGACAGGAAGGCCACGTCCGATCAAACTGCCTCCAACGCCACCCGAGAGAGTTCTACTGTCACCGCCGTAAACATGTTAGTTTTCTAGTAAGTGGATCACAGGATGCTGGGCTGTGATGTTATCCGTGCGTCTGGGTAAGACTACGCATTAACACGGTCCATCAGGTGATAGATAGTGGACGAAACGCGAGTGAGGGTAGCGATTTGAAGAGCAGAGGGAAAAAAGTGCCATGGCTCGTGCCGTGGGAAAAAAACCTCTGCGACAGTGGGATGGGTAGTAAGAGCAGTAGTGGTTTACTAGCTGCGACAGTTCATGCAAGGTTGGATTTGTTAGTATGGGTGTCATGCATCATTACCGTGGCAAGCGATGGCGATGTATCCCAGTTGCTGCGGCCGCTACATTCCTGGAACAATCAAGATCGTTATGCAGTAGTGGGAGATCGGCCATAGATCATCTCACTGTGTGGGGGATGTGTGGAGCTTGTCTGCATGCGGTGTACGGTACGGCTTCCCTGCGTGGTGCCAGTTATTCGGCAGTGTCTTCCAGCTGGATATCCAGTAATGGCGTCTGATTAACAGGGGCTTGCCTGTATGCTTGGCCATAGATGTTAGGTCCTTAGAAGTATGTCTTTTGGTCTTTTATGTTTCCATCTATGGTTGTGGTCGTAGTTCCCCAGAAAGGTCCGCGATGCGTGTGTATCGTGGAGCATTGCTTATGATTTTGAGTACTTTGTTTTGTATGAGCTGCAGACGGCGCAGGCGTGTAGGCGCAGCATATCCCCAGAGAGGAGCTGCGTACGTCATCAGGGGTCGGATAAGTGTCATGTACATGGACCTCGACACCCTTCCGTTCAGTGTGCTACGCCTGTTCAGCATAGGGTAGAGCTGTTTGAGCCTTGCGCTAGCTCGGTTGGTCATGTGTTGTATGTGGTCCCCCCAGAGCAATTTCCGGTCCAGCCAGACACAGAGGTATTTGACTTTCTCGCGGAAACGTATTGGGCGTGCATGTAGAGTTATTGGTCTGCAGAGTCGGTGTTTGCGCAGTGGTTTCGATCTTCTAGTGAACAGAACGGCTTCGCACTTCTCGACGTTTACTCTAACACGCCATTTCTCCAACCAAGGCTCAGCCACTCTGAGTGCAGTCTGTAGGCGTGACGTAATGTTTGATGGTTTCCGATCTTGCGCGAGGATGGCTGTGTCATCCGCGTAGATTGCCATCGTTGTGTTGTGTGTGGTTGGGAGATCGTTTATGTAGAGGTTAAACAGTAGGGGCCCTAGGATGCTTCCCTGGGGTACTCCCGCGTGTATACCGTGTAGTTTTGATTCTTTTCCCTGCACGTCAGTGTTGAAACTCCTGTCTGTGAGGTATGACTGTATTAGACGCACCAGCCCGTCCGGGAATCCCGCGTCGCTGAGTTTGCGAATGAGGCCGTTGTGCCATAGACGGTCGAAAGCCTTTTCGATGTCCAGGAACACCGCCCCTGTGGCTTTATTTATGTTGAAGCCATATGTTATATGTTCAACGACCCGTAAGAGTTGTTGTGTTGTGGAGTGGTGATTCGTGAAGCCGAATTGCTCCGGTCTCAGGATGTCATTTGTTATGCAGTGCCTAGTGATGCATTTGAGAATCACCTTCTCAACAACCTTACTGAGCGAGCTCAGAAGGCTGATGGGTCGGTAATTTTGTGGGAGGCTGTGGGCTTTCCCCGGCTTCCTGAACATCAGGACCTCGCCCGTCTTCCAAAAGGCGGGGAAGTGTTGGTGTTTTAGTATGGCATTCGTTATGCGTGTTAGGTACTCAGTTGCTTTATCCGTGAACTCCTGGAGGACACGGTTTTGAATGCCATCATGACCAGGGCCTTTCCTAGCAGCGGAATTCATTATAGCCCAGGAGACTTCGGCTGTACTAGCATGTCGAATGTCGTCGCGCGACGGTTGGGCTAGAATGCGTGTGACCTCTTGGTCAGTAGCAAGTGTGAATACTGGATCTGATGGTACCACGTCCGGTGTGAATGACGCTGCGAGTGTTCGGGCCATTAGTTCTGCTTTCTCTTCCGCTGAGTATGCAGGTCCGGCAGGCCCTTGAAGCGTTGGGGTGTATATTTTCTCCCTGGTGAAGTGTCGGACTAGTTGCCACACGCCAGGTCGTGCGGTGTCCAGCCCTTCGAGTTTTTGGTTCCACTGTTGTGTTCTATGTGTTTGTGTTTTGTCGTGTATGATGCCCTGAAGCCTTTTAATGTGCCGTTTGAAGTACTGACGCCTGGTGCGCTGCCATTGTCTCCTGCGGCGATTCCTCATTGAGATTAGGCCCAGGATTTCCTGGGACAGGGCTGCACTGTGTTGTTGTGAGGTGCGATCAGGTATGGTGCCTGCCATTGCGTCCTGGACGGCGTTAGTGAGGGTTTCTACTGCCTCGTCAATTTGTGCTGTTTCATTAATTTCGTGTATGGGTGGGATGTGGCTATCGAGCGTTTCCTTGAACAACGTCCAGTTAGCACGCCCGTAGTCCAACATCTTGCGTTGTTCCATGTGCTGCAGTGTTTCCTCAATGTATAGTATTACAGGTTGGTGGTTTGAGGGCAGATCGTTTCCAACGGCAACCTTGAGTATCGATGTAATGCCCTTGATGAGGGCCATGTCTACCACGTCTGGCCTGTGTCCCCTCTGATAGGGAATGTGGGTCTGTTCAGTCGGCGCTAGTATGATGTAGTTTCTGTCTAATGAATTTTCGTACAGTTTTTTGCCGTTGGGATTTCGTATGCGTGAATTCCATTCTGGGTGTTTTGCGTTCAGATCTCCAGCGACTATTACTCGCGGTGAAATGTTGAGCAGCGTGCTGATATCGCGTGTTGAAATGCCTACAGGGTTGTTGTATACCGACGTCAGTGTTGTGTAGGCTCCGTTAACTTGACTCTGACGGCCTTAGCCTCGATTTTTTCCAGTTCAGGGAGCTCTATGTTTGTGTGCTCAATGTCTTTGTGTATGACGATTGCAGTTCCACCTGCCACGGCGTCGCCCGGTCAGTATGCACGATAGACGCGGTAACCAGGAAAGTTTAATTGTTTGTGCGGTTTAAGCTTAGTCTCGCTCAATAGCGCGACAAGGATTCCCTTGCGCTCCATGAACGCGGCAAATTCTGCCCTTTTGTTGTGGATCGAGTCTGCATTCCAGAACAGGATCTGTGATAGCGTGTGCGGGTTTGCGTTATGGGCCGGATGTGGTACATTATTCATGTAAGAGTGTGAAAGAGTGTTGAGATGGCAGTGTGTATGACAGCCCAGTGTTGCCCGGGTTCGGCGCTCATGAGTTGGGTGATGAGTGTAGTGACGGCCGTCAGCACCTTGGTAAGGATTTGAACGGTCGTGTGTCGAGGGAATAGTGTTTCCAGTATTCCCCCCAGGTGATGTGTTGGTGTTGGGTGTGGCAGCCTGAGGTGCTGTTGTGGAGTTGGCGGCCGCTTGGGCGGGTATTGGTGTGTTGTTAGGAGTGGCATTTGCGTTTATGTTTTGTGACAGAGTTTGTGGCGCCTGTGTTACTTCTGTAGTGAGGAGGATGGTGGTGTGAGTTACAGTCTCGGTGTCTTGTTGACTGTTTTCCTGTGTGTTGTTGATCTGTTGTTGCTGGGTGGCCTGTTGTGGTGATTTCGTGTTCCACGCCCTGTGTTTACGTGTACGTATATTCCTCCTCTGGGCTTGAGGTTCTGGGGGTTCTTGTGTGGGTGTGTTTTCTTGTATAGCGTGCGTTTCCTCGCAGCATGTGATTTCCGGGAGTGGGGTCGTGTTGTTTTGGGGCATAGCTGTTGGTACCGATGCTTGTTGGTTTTCAGGTGTTGTCTGTGAGTGTTGTGTAGCTGTTGCAGCGGTTGTTTCGCGTGTGTGTGAAGGGCGCTGACGTTCCGCGGCCTGTGCCATTTCGCCAGGGCGCGCAACCGTGGCAAACGTTACGCCGTTCCTTACTGAGTTCGGCGCTGGCCTTGGGCGTCGAATGTCGTACTGTACCCTGCTCTTGTCTTGTTTACGCTTCAGCGCCTGTTTGTATGCACTGCACTGTCTGAAGTTTGCCGCATGGGGCCCACCACAGTTGGCACAGCGTCGCTGGTTTGGCTGTGTTTGTGTGCAGGTGTTGGATCTGTGATTGCCAGCGCATCTGCGGCAGCTAGTTGCCAGGCCGCAGCGGAGGGCCGAGTGGCCGAACCGCTGGCAGTTGTTACATAGTTGGGGGACGTTGGGTGGTTCGTAAAGTTCTACACGTACATCCATCCACAGAAAGCCCTTTATCTGTAGGATGGCGCGGGAATCAGCCGTATCGGCTAACTTAACCACGCAGTGTGGTAGCGGTGCGTGTGTACGGAACCCTTTCATCCGGGAGGCACTTTTACAGTCGAATCCCAAATAACAGAGCACCGCCTGTACTGTCTCGTTGGGGGTACTGGGATTCACTCCCTTGATCACGTACTGCTGGGTTCTCTCGTCCAGCGTTCTGTACGTGTAGTGTTCGATCTTCCGATCTTCGAGGAAGGCCAGAAGATCTTTATATTCGTTGTCTGTGGCAACGTACAGTGAAGCCCTATCCCCCGAGTACTTCGCGTGTAGTGTACTGTTTATGTGCCTTCCCGCGAATGCAGTGTTAAGGGCACTAAGGTTACCATAGTTTTGTATAACGACTGGGGGGGGGGGGGGGGGGGGGGGAACCACTCTTGTGTTGTGTGGGCACCGCTGTGGCTTTTTGTGCTTTGTTGTTGTTCGCCACAACTGTGTTTGCGTTCTGTTTAGTGTTAATATTGTTGCTAGCCTGAGTGCAGGTTCCAGTACAGAGTTTAATCATTTGCTAGCTGCCTCAACAAATGAATAGCTCAGCTCTTAAACGACTGGATGAAGTTGCCTTGTAAACTTATTCATGAGAAAGGTTAACAAAAGCAACTGAAATACAGCAACAATAGAATGTTTAAGTGAATTGCTTAGTTGGGCAAGGCTCCGCATGGACCAACAGTGAGGTTGCTGTCAAGTCCACCACTGACAGGGAAGGAATGGCCGGGTCCGCGCGGCAAGGCAAACTGACAGCGGGCCAGACCAGAGAGAGCGCTTCCGAAATCTATAAAAAACTAAAACTAAAGCTAGAATACACAATGACAGACCATATACACACAAAGGCATATTTCATTAGTACAGGACCCAAAGAAGGCACGAGAGTGAGACGGGCCGGCTCAAGTGACAATTTAAAATCTACGAAAGGTCTTTTAAAGCTTATCAGTTGTCACAATGAAACTGACTTAACAAAAGCTCTGCCCTTCATATCAAAGAAAGTCCAAAATCAAAATTTGGCGAAGAGCACATTAACGTACCACATTAACTTAACACTGCAAGGAACCTGTAAAACAAGCAGTAAAACGCTATTAAAATTCTACTCCGAGGAAACAACTCTTGGAAGCCTTGGACTTCGTAAGTTCCGTATAACACTCTATAAAAAACTAAAACTAAAGCTAGAATACACAATGACAGACTATATACACACAAAGGAATATTTCATTAGTACAGGACCCAAAGAAGGCATGAGAGTAAGACGGGCCGGCTCAAGTGACAATTTAAAATCTACGAAAGGTCTTTTAAAGCTTATCAGTTGTCACAATGAAACTGACTTAACAAAAGCTCTGCCCTTCATATCAAAGAAAGTCCAAAATCAAACTTTGGCGAAGAGCACATTAACATACCACATTAACTTAACACTGCAAGGAACGTGTAAAACAAGCAGTAAAACGCTATTAACATTCCACTCCGAGGAAACAACTCTTGGAAGCCTTGGACTTCGTAAGTTCCGTATAACACTCTTATTCAGAACCGTCCTTAACGGATCTTCGATAGCTATAACATGTCACCATAAGTTCCACAAATCTTCACAGGTTAAAAGCCGAATACGAATCATACGTCACTTAATGCTTCCAGTTACGCGATGAGAAGATGTCCATGGGATGACGGACCCGCCACCGTTTCGCACTCAAAAGCGCCTACTAATCAGTGCTGTGCGCCCGCGCACAGCACAGGCACAGCGGATGGAGACGAGGGCCTGCTTTCGAAACATGTTGCCTCGTTGAACGCCGACTGGAGAGGGCCCTCGGCCATACGCCAAGCCGGAAAACCAAAGGCGGAACAGTCAGTGATTCAAGACCAGACGAGTGTCGATATTAGCGACGCAAGTGGAGCACAGCTAGCGCCAGTCGCCATGGCTCAACTTCGCCCTCCTACTTCGAGAACTAACCGCCAGAGGGGCTAACGCCAGAACTCTCACGACAACTTAACCTGGCCCAAGTGTACTCTGAAAAACCTACCCGGGCTAAGGTTCTTTACCTGGAAATCCACTGGACTTACAGATTCAGCAAGGACCACGATATCACGGCTTAAGCTACCGCTTTACATCCTGACCCATGGGAGCTGCTGAATTGCGAACAAATACCAAATCGCCAATTTTCCCCGAAAAGCGTTTTCGCCCTTTACTGTACCTCTGTCCCTGCCGACTCTGCGATAAATGTATATCGAGAGGGAGGAATTAACAGAATGCGCGAACATTAACGCATTGGGGGGCACACCAGTGGCCTCATGTCTCACGAAACTAAATAACTGATAAAGCCAGGGAAGGCTCAAATCCCATCTACTCGGTGACTTACCATGGTATATAGTTAAGGCCGCCTTTAAATTCCCGTTGACCGTCTCCGCAAAGGACGCCTTCGGATAATAGGGAGTGGTGGTAATATGTTTGATACCTTGGTTGAAGCAAAAGGCCTTAAATATCGCCGCCCGTTGTGGCCGAGCGGTTCTAGGCGCTTCAGTCCGGAACCGCGCTGCTGCTACAGTCGCAGGTTCGAATCCTGCCTAGGGCATGGATGTGTGTGATGTCCTTAGGTTAGTTAGGTTTAAGTAGTTCTAAGTCTAGGCGACTGAAGACCTCAGATGTTAAGTCCTATAGTGCTTACAGCCATTTGTACCATTTTGAATCTTAAAGATCTTCGATAAGAAGGCCGGAGCACTATGAATCACCAAGGATTTAGATGGCCCAAACCATGAAATTACTCTGGCCATCTGGTGAGTGGTAATATCAGCTGTAACCCCATGAGTTCGTAGCAACCACACAGAGTGAGAGAGGGCATCAACTACAACCAATACAAACAATATTTGTTAGCCCTTCTAGTACGCGAGAACGGTCCGATGTAATCAATAAAGACTCTGTTGAGAGGGTAATCTTCCCTCTGAGACTGTAACAGCCCCTGAGGAGAGCCTGAGTTGGGTTTCGCCCTTTTACATGCCTGATAACTTGCAACCAAACGACCCACGTCACGATACAGTGACGGCCAAACAAATCTTTCACGTACCTTGGCTGAGGTCTTACACAGGCCTAAATGGCCACCAACAACAGATTCATGAAAATACTTAAATATATCCGCAAGCAAATCTTTAACTGCCCACCTGCTTGCAAAGTACACCACGACTGAGACAATAACCCGTAGAGAGCCCTCCTACCTTTAACTTCTCCCTCACCGGACCCAAGACCGAGTCCTCGGAGTGCTTTTGTTGCAGGTCACACAATAGCTCGGTACAATCCGACAATATAGCTCCCACCACACACTGCGGTTCAGATCTCTGGGCCTCGGAAGGCTCCTCAGTAAACATTTGACTTAAAGCGTCAGCTACCGTGTTATCGGAACCCTTAATATGTTTGACGTCAAAACGAAATGCTGAAATACGCACAGCCCAACGAGCAATTCGACCGGTTTTTCTTGGCCTAGACAGAACCCAGCTCAAAGCCTGATTATCTGTCTCCAGGAGAAAGTGCTCGTGCTCAAGATAAAAGTTGAACTTCTCTAAGGCAAATATAAGTGCCAGGGCCTCCAGTTCATAAACAGAATAATTAGAGTCAGGACCAGATAAACGGCGTGACCCGTAGGCTAAGGGCCTCCTTTCTTCCTCCTCCTCCTGGAATAAGACGGCTGCAATACCTGCATGGCAAGAGTCAGTTTGTACGATCCAGTTCTTATCGATTTGCAGTACAGCCAATATGGATGGATTAGAAATGGCAGCCTTAAGTTCTAGAAAGGCAATTTGCTGGGCCTCACGACAAACGAACTCCCCATCCTTCTTATGAAGGTCGTTGAGGGGAGGAGCTAATTGAGCAAAATTCGGTATGAACTTGCGAGAGAAATTCGCCATTCCCACAAAACGGGAGATTTCCTTCATACTCCGTGGAGGGGGAAGTGCGCAAAACCTTAGTTCTTTCCTGATCAATGGTTACCCCCTTGGCCGAGACCAAATGTTCCAAAACCGAAATCTGAGACCTACAAAGGGTAATCTTCGGGGTTTTGACGGTGAGCCCTGCCGAACGTAAGCGTAAAAATACTTGATCTTGATGACCTATGTGATCCTCTAGGTTTCGACTATAAACCACTACATCGTCAAAGTAATTGACACACACACACACAGACAAATTTCAAATCACCCGGAACGGCTAGTACACAACATAATACATCTGCACCCGTGGACAAACCAAAAGGAACTCTATTGAATTCGGAAAGGTTCCAGTCGGTGCAAAATGCTGTGACTCTTCCGATAAGGGAATCTGGTAATACGCCTGGTTTAAAACGAGGATGGTAAACACGGTCGCACCAGAAAACCAGGTAATTGTGTAAATCTGGAAGCGGCGCAGATTCCAGGACTATCTCCTTGTTAACACGACGGTAGTCTATAACAACACGAAAATCTTTGCCTTGTTCTTTCGGAACCAAGAAAACGGGTGCAGCATACGTCGAGGTGGATGGCCTAATTACCCCTTCCTGAAGCATTTTATTAATTTTTGCTTTAATATCCCCATCTTCGGAGGTGATAATCTATACGGCCCCTGGCGGATTGGAACACTGTCAGTCAAGATTATTTCGTACTCCAACATTTTCGTCTAGCCTAACCGCTCGGACAACACCTCTGGGTACCGCTCAAGGAACTGTTCCAATCCCCGCACTCGCTCGGTGGCAAGATGACTCATCTCCACTTGCACATTGCCCAAATAGTCGACACTGATCCCCAAACTGGTCCCCCTTGACTGATTACACAAACAAAGGGACAGGACAGAATCAGGAGCAAATTTAAAATGGAAAACACCGGCCGCATAACCGCTCGGACAACACCTCTGGGTACCGCTCAAGGACCTGTTCCAAACCCCGCATTCGCTCGGTGGCAAGATGACCCATCTCCACTTGCACATTGCCCAAATAGTCGACACTGATCCCCAAACTGGTCCCCCTTGACTGATTACACAAACAAAGGGACAGGACAGAATCAGGAGAAAATTGAAAATGGAAAACACCGGCCGCATAATCGATAACCAACCCGAGACGTCGCACAAAATCTCATCCCAATATCACGGGAATCTTCAATTTACTAGCAATGATAAAGTTATGTTGCCAGGAAAACCCATTAATGTGCAAACAACCCCGCACCTCCCCTGTCAAACGTAACTCACGGCCGTCTGCAACCCAACATCTTTGCGCAGGAGGGAGTGGTAAGGAAAATTTACACAAATGTCGGAATTCTAGATACCACGTCTGGCCAATTAGAAATACCGAACTACCGGAATCAACTAAAGCACAAATCGGCTCATCCCCAATCCGAGCACAAACATATGGCAAGGGAGAACGACTTACACCCTTAATCGCCTTACAATTCAAAGGCCAGTTACGATCTTTGCTACCATTACCTCGCCTCTGGCGTCAGCTATTCGGCCTAGGGCTACTGGATGCGGGACACTGTCACACTAAGTGATCGGTAGCTTGGCAATGATAATATCGTAACACGCGAGAGCTATAGGACCCCCATTCCCTGTCACCACTAGAAATTACTTTGCTACGCAAGGTTGTTTAATTTGGCATTGCGGACGTTGATTATCAACTAGGGAGACCTTTTCTACGTAATCAATTAGCTGCTGGAACTGTTCCAATGAAGTTGGACGCTGCGCAAAAGATAAGCGCGAAGGATCTTGAGAACGCATCCCCTCAAGCAGATGTTCAGTATTATCCATTTCTGATACCGACATGTCAAGAGCAACAACTGCAGTACGCACTCGATCAAAATATTGGGCTCGTGTCTCTTCATCTGCTTGTAATCTGCAATAGAAATCACGCTCTGTCTGTACCCGTATTCGATGCGAGAACTTTCTCCCTAAGATTTTCCGACGAAGTTTAACCAATGTTTCTTGATTCTGCAACTACTCCGCTAAGATTTTACCAAAGCACCCTCGAGCCATCGGACACAATAACGACAAAATTACGCAATCCTCCACCCACAATGCATCAGCATGAACTTGTAGCCAGACTAGCAACTACAATAATTCCTGAATGTGATCTAAGTTTTCAATATGTAATTCTGAAATCTCTTCAAACAATTTTACAATAGGATTCGGCAATTTCAAAAAACAATCAGAATACACAGTTTTACTTTGCACTCCCACGCCTTTGTCTTTACTCTGTACAACGGGCTCGTCTCCCAAACCTCCCTCACCCATAGTAAGCGCGATGGCAGAAGTTTGCATATTACGAATGTTACAAATAATTCGATTGCGAAGTTCCTGCATTGCGTCACTGAGCTCGACAGTCGATAAATCGGTTAAACAGTTACTATAGTGATTTAGTTGAGCCTGCACGCGGCAAATTTGCCTCTGCGTAACTTGAGAAGATCTTAGAAAGTCGAGCGTACGGCCAATGTCGTCCACCGGCACTTTAGTGCGTGTAAGCCGCTCACCCACATCAGTAAGGTAATCAACAGGTAGGGAGACAGGAGCATGCGCCGCCGCCACCCGGAGCCCCGCCGCCAACTCGTCAACATTGCCCACCACGGGCAAAAGGCGTACGCGCAGCTCGTAAATCAAATGCTCGCGGCGCAAATATAAAATTCCAGGGCAGGTCCGTCCACTCACGTTGGGCAACTTCCTTAAACAGCAAAACGTATTAGCTACGTTTAGCAAACACTATTATCACAAGCTTTGACCATCAACACTCAGGGTAAGAGAAGAACCCCACCCTTTTTTAGTTCTGCCACCAATTGGGCTGTAGTTCTGCTAACCACAGCTACTCGAAGCTCCTAGGAAGCTTGGGATGTTTGTTGATGGGCTACTTGTGGTTGGTACATAATTTCAATTTCAACTAAAGAACAAATTTCAAAATAACAATATAAAATTTTAATTCGGACCTTTGTCTTCTTAAGAAAATGTACAACTGGCTTCCACAAATGGCCGAAGCTCTCTCTAAAATTATAAATTATTTACACCCGTTAAGCTAACGAATTTAACCAATGCAAAAGCAAACAAATTCCGACTCTTAAAACTTTGATATAAATCATTTGCTAGCTACATCATCAAATGAAAAGCTCAGCTCTTAAAAAACGACTGTATGAAGTTGCCGAGAAAGGTTAACAACACCAACTGAAATGCAGAAATAATAGAATGTTTAAGCGAACTATGGCTCTGCATGCATCCACAGTGAGGTTGCTGTCAAGTAGGACGCCAACACCACTGCCAGAAAGCAACGGCCGGGTCCGCCACACACCAAGCCGGAAAACCAAAGGCGGAATAGTCAGAGATAGAAGACCGGATGAGTGCCGATATCAGCGACGTAAGTGGAGCATAACTAGCACCTGTCGCCACGGCTCAAAACCATTTGAGAGGCTACATATTTAGGGACAGATGCTTTTAATTTAAGGTATGAGAAAATAGAGCTGAAACCACAAAGATATTGAGAAATAACTGGACAAACTACGTTATTACGCTTGCCAACAAAACACTGTGTGTTAAGCGGTAGTATACTACTTGTATATAACAGATAGTAGTTAATCGATCTGATAACATTTCTCTAAAATAGAAAAAAATCTGTAGAGGCCGGTAGGGTCACTGCGCACCACCAGCGGCCCTGACCTGACCTCACGCTGTGGAGACTTCGTCGCTGTTCTGTCGAAACCGACCGACTGGCTACTGCAGTACGCAGACAGCATTCATCTGCTCAGCGGAAATCACAGAAGATACACACAGTTCCCCGGAAACACTTGCACCAAGAACTACGACAATCCTAAAACCAATCACTGTGGAAGAACAAGGAGAAATGACTACACACAGATAGTTTCCATTTGCGGTTGGCGACCAAATACACGTTGTCCGATGACACGGCCGACCGAACGAACAATCAAGGGCATCCCCACTCAAGATATGAGTGTCAGCAATGGTCGGGCGAGTCTTGGCTGTCCAGAGCTCACTGCAGCTCCAAACCAACTCTACTCGATGTCCGTTCGGAACTCTGAGACATGGCGACCCGGGCACACCTGCTCGGATCCACCCATGCAGAGGTAACTCTTGACCTTCGGCGACGACATCTCTGCACAAGGAAGGAAGCGACCCACGTCCGGCAATATGACCAACTGACGAAACCCAGAAACGGTCAAAAGACCAAATACACGTCGCCCAATGAGACGACCAACCGAACGACCAACCGATGGACGTTCCTGCTACAATCTCCTGCCGTCAGACAGCTCATGTGTGTGGCCGGCGGTCGGCAAGTATTGGCTGTCTGCGTCTCACTGGCACTCTGCCCCCGACTGACCTCCCAACAGACGACGACCGGGAAATACTAGCATTCGCTCAAGACATAGAACGACAGTGCACTTATCGATAAGCGCTGCTGTTGCCACTCATGGGCAACCAAACCATCAACTTAGTGACGTCAGTATATCGAATAAGAAGGAGGTGACAGTAGCGTAAAGACAAGGTGACAAGCAATGAACGACATGAAGACGAGCTGTGCACGGCTCAACCTTCCCCCCCTCAACCATAAACTTGGGAGGGTTACATGCCAAAATGAAATTGAGTAGCAGCTGTTTAAGGAAAACAAATACAATGGCCATGAAAAGCCTCAAGCGAAACATTCGCTCGGACCCATCCATGCAAAGGCAACCTCCGGCCATTAGCCACCAGACATCTCTGCCGACCGAAGTGCCTCAAGATGACCAATTCAAAACCATTGCTAGATCAACAATGAAAGCAAGCGAGATACTCCTCGGAGCCATCTAGGCAGTGGAAATACATGCCTACAGGCAGGCCGACATCCCTACACTGAAGAAGGTACGAAGATAAGTCTCAAAAGATGACCAAGATAAAAGACTATTCGCAGTTGAGAGCAGAAAGAGCTACCAGAATTTAAGGCAATAAGGTGATGTCTGGGAACTAAAGCATTAACTGTACCCACACCCTGTCTATTGACTACCACTAATTTGAGTGCCCTCGAAACACAAACAGTGTCCTCATGGCCCCTAATAGCCTTAAACATATATTCCAAGGCTGTCTCACCCACCACCGCGGGCGTGACATCAGCCACGTGGAGAACGGTAGCATGCGAGCAGGACACTAAATCCGGAACACTGCCCTCAATAGGTTGGCTCCTTATCGCCAGTTCATAAAGAAGGTGGTCCTTCTTCAACAGGCCAATGCCGGGGCACTGCCTGACAGCCATTTAAGCAAGGCACCTGAAACAATCAACAAGCAAAACAATATGCTGCAACACTAACAGAAATGAAATTCAAACTAACAGCAACTGGAATGGCTATATCACAAACGTAACCAAGCTCTGCTACCAGTTGGAGCCTGGGTTCAAAATGGCTCTGAGCACTATGGGACTTAACTGCTGTGGTCATCAGTCCACTAGAACTTAGAACTACTTAAACCTAACTAACCTAAGGACATCACACACATCCATGCCCGAGGCAGGATTCGAACCTGCGACCGTAGCGGTCACGCGGCTCCAGACTGTAGCGCCTAGAACCGCACGGCCACACTGGCCGGCTTGGAGTCTGGGTTTCTTCGCTTGACAGAGCAGATTGGGTTGTGGAAAGGGGCCCAAATTAGTTGCTGCTAGTTGCACAAACATACAACCATTATTTGTTAAAAACACTTAATCACACGTGTCCTTAAAACAATTCAGAAAAAATACGGCTGAGTGCCAGAACACAAGTTATTAAAATTGCGTTAAGTAATGCACACGGCTGAAGGGCTTCGTTACAAAATAGAAGAACTGAGGGCTTCAGACCTAAATATTAAGAAGTCCAGTAAGAAAATTTTAAAATGTTTTCCGACAAAGACATTTCAAATTTTAATTTAAGTATACTGAAGGCCGTATCTTAAAATATTTCACATAAGGTTCGGCTGAAGGCCATATACTGAACATAGAATAACTTATGGAATAAGGCGTGGTTAACAAATTAAGATAGAGAGGAAAATTTCCGACTTTTCTAATAATTATTTCATATTTCTTACTTCAGACGCCTGAAGGTCTTACCTAAAAATCTTTCACGTAAGGTTGGCTTAAGGCCACATACTGAACATTAAAACACACAGCTGAAGGCCTCGCACAATACTTGAAAGAAAATCACAATTCCAGACAACAGAACAGTGGTGCTCAGTAGTGTTCCAAGGGTCGGCCTGGGGATTAAACTGCAGCAACAGTTAGGTGAGACAGGAAGCTAAGCGTAACACTAAATAATCAGGTAGCAGCATGACCTAGGGACGGCTGACAAAACAACCAACAACCTCATCAATCCCTTCCACCCAACCAGTGGCCCAACAACCGAAAATATCAGCGAGGACGAAGATCTTGACAATTAACACAGTCAAGGCGCAATAAACACTCAAAGACAAAAATGAAAAACACTAAAGCTGTCAAACTACACGCCGTGCCGGGAAGCATCAACATGGGAAGGAAAACACACTGCCGGAAAGCTACGGTAACCACGAGGGCACGTAACCAGATCATTAACCGGCCACAAGGCAGAACATACCGCTGGTGCGCTTCACTAACAAGTTACAATCATTTCAATGGTTAACCACCACACAGAAAGACGACTGCAAAATTTGCCGACTCCAGCACACCATACACTGCTGCTTGCAGGAATGGCCCAGGAAGCAACAACCAGCAATGTACAAAGAGATGTCACAACAGTTGAGGTTTCATAACAGGTTAACTAATCACTCAGCTCGCGTATCCAGGTTTGTTGAGTGACAAAATTTGCAGCTCTCGCAGCTAGTGCCTCACAACTCCGGCAACGCGTGCACACCGCCAGTGGCCCTAGCCTGACCTAGTGCAGCGGAGACTTCCTCGCTGCTCTGTCGCAACCGACCGACTGACTACTCCAGTACATAGACAGCATTCACCTGCTACACACAGTTCCACAGAAACAATTGCACCAAGAACTCTGACAATCCTAAAACCAATCACCGTGGAACAAAAAGGAGAAGTGGCAAGTCAGACACACAGAGAGTTTCCATAAGCGGTCGGCGACCAAATACACGTCGTCCGATGAAACGACGGACCGAACGAACAATCAAGGTCATCCCCACTCAAGTAACGAGTGTCGACAATTGTCGGGCGAGTCTTGGCTGTCCAGAGCTTACTACAGCTCCAACGCGTCTCAAGTACCGCGCCTCATTGGCGCTCCGCCCCCGACCGACCTCCTAACAGACGACGACCTGGAAATACTAGCAGTCGCTCCAGAGGTAGTACGACAGTGCACTTATCGATAAGCGCTGCTGCCGCCACTCACGCACAAGCAAACCAGCAGCTTATTGGCGCCAGTAAATCGAATAAGAAGGAGGTGACAGTACCGTAAAGACAAGGCGACAACCAATAAATGGCATGAAGAGGAGCAGTGCACGGGTCAACAACCATAAGCGTAAGCATCTCGTCGGTTAACCTGTGCCGAACTTAAATATTCCGTCTACGAGTGCGAGGCGTTGGCCGTTTTGTTCGCGCTGGAGAAGTATCACATTTACCTTGAGTATCGGATATTTCAGCTAGAAACCGACAATCAGTCATTGAGCTGCGTGTTATCCAGACCATGTAAAACTGGCCTTATTGCAGGTTGTCAGTACGAATATCTGCATTTTAATTTGAAGTTAAACACGTATCTGCTTTATGGTGTTAGGTGAGGTTGATGATGGTGTTCAGCATCAGGATCAGGATCCTACTTGGGCACCCGTTAAGCAACGCCTGTTGGCTATGGAATTGTTGGGTGAGTACGTTTTTAAGGAGGGCATTTTGTGTAATACGATGGGACGTGCTAAGCAATTCAAGATTTGTTTCCCAGTAGCTCTGGTGCACCCGGTTTTTCATTATCTTCATGATACGCTTGTTGGTGGGCACTTAGGAACATATAAGACCTTGCAAAAAATTAAGGAGCATTTGATTTCGCCCTCCATGGACTGTGACGTGAGAGACAGGGTTTCTCGATGTCGGTTGTGTAATGTAGCCAAACCTGAGAATGCTCTTCAACAAGGTCTGTTGAGTTCTGAGCGCAAATCCTGTCCTATGTACAAACTCTATATCGATTATGTAGGGCCCTTACCTCGTACTCAGAGAGATCATCGGTACGTATTCGTTATTATTGACGCGTTTTCGAGATTTATCTCCCTCCTTCCGAGCCGTAGCATGACTGCTACCATCACTGTTTCCATTTAACTAATGTTCTCAGTGTTTTTGTCCCCCCCCCCCCCCTCCCCCAAACAAATCGTTAGTGCGCCCACCTTCCTTTCAGCTCGCTTCAAGGCCTTATGTTTTCAGAACAGAGTCAGTCGTGTCACTACGGCGATGTATTATCCACGGGGATCTTTTGTGAAGAGCGTCAATCGAAATCGTAAATCCGCATTGATAATTTACCATCACAAGACGCTTGGTAAGTGGGATTCTGGTCTTCGTTGGCTTAATTTTGCTTTCAATACCGCAAATCATGAGGCCTAGAAAGCTACTCCAGGCTCATTGATCCCTGCCTATCCTGTTAATTCCCCCCTTTCGAACTTGTGGGGAATTCAAGATCTAATTCAGGAAGATATTGCCCCTCAAGTCGTCAAGGAGTACTGGAACCATGCCAGACATAATATTCTCAGAGCCCATAACAAACAAACTGAGCATTACAATCTTAATTGGCGAACCTTTAGGGGGAGACCAGGAGATCAGGTCAATGTCCCTAATTTTCCCGGGAGGCAGGTGCATGTCGGAAATCTTAGTAAATTCACTCCCCATTTTTTGGGCCCTTGCACCACTGTGCGTATTTTAGGTCCAGTTAATCTGATGGTTTAGGATACCGCACCGGTAAGCAGCACCGGGTCCACTTTAGCCAAATTAAATTTGGTTAGCCCAATTGTTGGGTAACCCCCTGGGTTGGTGTTTGATGGGGAGAGGTTGAGCCATGGCCGGCTGTCGATGGTTCAAATGGCTCTGAGCACTATGGGACTCAACTGCTGTGGTCATAAGTCCCCTAGAACTTAGAACTACTTAAACCTAACTAACCTAAGGACAGCACACAACACCCAGCCATCACGAGGCAGAGAAAATCCCTGACCCCGCCGGGAATCGAACCCGGGAACCCGGGCGTGGGAAGCGAGAACGCTACCGCACGACCACGAGCTGCGGGCGCCGGCTGTCGTTCATGCCGTTTGTTCTTTGGCATTTTGTCGCAATCGAGTGGCGTCTTATTTTTCCCTGAGTTACTACCATAACGAGTTGCTGACTTGGCTCCATCAGTGGCAGCAGCAGCGCTTATTGATACTCGTATTGCTGTACCATCTTTGGTGTGGCCGCTATATTCCCGTGTGGTGCTGCGTGGCGAAACGTCGCTTGGGACAGAGCAGCGAGGAAGTCTCAGCGGCGCAAGGTCAGACTGGGACCGTTGACGGCATGCACGCACGATCGGTCTGTGAGGCGCTAGCTGCGAGAGCTACAAAGTTCGTTACCCACCGAACCTGGACCCTGTGAAACGTCCCCTTTTGAACAACTATACAAGACTGTGCTTAAACTGACACACAATATTTTTAGCGCAACGCAATCTGACTTTCAAAAAATCCCTACGAAAGAATGGCCCTGACTAACATTAACCTATACCTTTCACAAATCACTTACCTCACAAAAATCTTCGTTACTGGAACTACTGCAATACAGCGAGCGCCACTACTGCCAGCTAAATAAAAGATTCATACTACGGAAGGCACTAACTACTGATAGGCATAATTAGCAAATGAAAGATTTTAATAGAGAACAAACATTGTATTTACCTTAATAGTCATAATATATATAGCAGTTCATGACAAATTACAAAACTCCGCCATCTCTCTCCCCACATCCACCACTGCTGGCGGCTCACCTCCAACTGCGCAACGCTACGCGCTGTTCACATCCAGCTGCCACTGCCCAACACTACTATGGCAGACAACAATGCAAACTAGACGCAGACTGCACACAGCACAGCCAGTGATTTTTATACAAAGGTGGCGTTACCAATAAAAAAAAAATAAACAGCCTACTTACAGAGCCCCCATGCTCCCCACAAAAATTTGACAAATTGTTTTGGGCAGTGGCCAATAATGATTTGATAAAATTTTTCATAATTACAATAACAAAGAAATCAAATGCACACACTTATTGATACAATGTTGGTCAAAAGCTAAAATTTTCTCACAGTCCATAAAGATAGTCCTGATCATTCATCATAATAGTTATTACAGTTTTTTTTCACAAAGTCTCATTAGTAAAAGAAAATGCACACGGAAGCAGTGGATTTCCATTCAGTCTTGAAGAAGTAGTGTTGTCCTTCCAACGGAAAGACAGTGCTGACTCTTGACATGCTGACAGGTAATGGGCCACAACAGAGCAAACCCACAGCAGAGTCAGTCGAAGTTTCGAAGAATATTGGTATGTAGGTCATCACAGAACAGACCACTGTAGTCTTGTTAGAGATTACGGTATTGGTGGGCCATCAAAGATGCAGACCCACTGTAGTCCTTGTAGAGACGGCCAGCAGCCATCTGCTGCGACTGTGCAGGTGCACAATCACCATCGAAGAGTCTTGCGGACAATATAGCAAGTCCATAACCACCACTAGTGCACTCACAAAGTTTTTGGAATTGTTCTTAGAACCAGCAATGCTGTTATCCAGTCCCTTGCTGAATTATTAACACACGTGTAAACACTAACAGTCCCTACTTCTCACATAATGTCCTTATACTATGACCAACAGAAACGTGTGGAGTGAAATGTAACTCACAAGGTACTTAATTTGATGAACTGGTGTCAATTACAATTTTATAACATGAGAATACAATTACAAAGGTACAAAATACATCATTAAAGAACATAACAATACAGATAACATTTGTAGTAATAGGGGCTTTACAAAAGAATAGAAATAAACATATACATCAGTGTTACAGGAATTGTGACATAAGTAAATATATAAAAGATCAGAATAGTTATTGAAACATCAACTTCACACATGAGCATTAAAACAAAACAGAATAAATAATGTCTAAACATCTTTACAAAGTAAATAACATATTATAAGAAAAATTCTACAATGTAGCTCTCATCAGCTAAACACATAAAGACAGGAAAAAGACAAATAAACAAGGGTACGTAAACACATAGTGGGATAACACAAGGAAAGGACAGGTTTTGTTTTATTGCAGTATTTGCAAACAAAACTTTCTTTGCATCTTGGAGATCTCCCTTCATTCATCATTATTCCCAAAAAGTCCTATCTATACCTCCTTCCTGTATTCTATTCATATTTCTTTCAAAATGATTATTTCTGATTGTACAATACTCATTTTGGCCCAAATCTTTTTTAGATGCTAAACTAAGGGACGAGGCAATGCAGCAGCACAAAACAATTAACGCAAATAACAATGAAAAAAATGCAGATTTGCGAAACAAGCAGCATTATAGAAATTAGCAAAGCAATTGCAATATTACAACTAATATAAGGCAATGTGCAGCAAACAAGAAAAATAAATCAGTAGTAAACTGGCTTAGCAGAGTAACACAAATTAAAATTCAGTAGCACTATGCCTGGCAAACGGCAGCAGAAAATGAAATACCTAAACATGTCATAGCTCAAGCACAAAAAATAGTACACTAAAGATAACAATGCAGATAAGGGAAATGTGTAATCACATCTTAATGTCTAAGTAATTAACGTGGTGCACCACAAGAAGTTATTCTACCAAAAAGTTACCAAGTACTTGAAAAGAAAATTATGAATACAGTTCCTGTGAAGGTAAATGTCTTTTTGTGCTCCCTCATTCTTTTTGAAAAAATTATTATTCACTCGATCCATAGACATAAAATATTTATATTAGTACATCTATAAAAATTTTTTTAACCAATGCTGCAGTGCCACTAGGAACTAGATATTAAACAAAATGAGCAATCTCTCAACTAGAAAGACAATGGATGTAAAATGTTTCTCATCATTTCATTAGGCATTTTAGTAAATATCGTAAATTAAGAGCTCCACAGTGTAATCATATGTTTTCAAGATCGAGCGTGTCGTATTTGCGATGCTTTCTACAAAGGAATGTCAATAGCGAGGATAATGGCCTCCTTTTTTTTTTTTTTGCACCTAATGGCTTTCTTTTGTCAGACGTCTACCTCTCAGCTGGGCGCCAAAAATGCATTACGCCAAGGTCACTTACCTTTCTTGCTGAAATATTTACGATGGCAGTTTCCACCACAGTGACAATCTCATATAAAAATATTTCACAGGGCAAGAATTTGGGTTACAAATCTGTAGAAACAAAATCCTATAAATATAACAGCGTCCAAAAAATTTTTGCCAGCATTGTGATACATTCACACATATACATACATTTCATAACTCTTAAAGTACGATTCTCGGTTTCCAACATCCTTTTTCACAAACCAGAGTCCCTAACCACTATTCGTTATTCCTTACCTTATTCGTCAACACTTCTTCAATATTTCATCATTACAGATATGTAGCATAATCAAATAACTCATATAGCATCAGCTTACTGATCATAAACATATGGAAACAGCATAATACACATCATCATCATACTAATAACATCATAAAACCTCAGCAAAATCTCAAAATCGTCGTAGCTTCCTCCAATAGTGTCAAAACCTAAAAAAAATTCTCTGCTCATGTCAAAAGTGTCATCTGCCTCAAACGTACTTTAAAAATCATGATCCCATACCAAATACATCATTCAAAGCTCTCATCGTATCACAATGGTTCCGAAAAAGTATGAACAGTTTACAAAGTACAGACAAAATACAGATTCATAAGTGTGAAGTTATTCAACTGTGTAATTGTGTAAACATCTGTCACTGATGTAGTAAAATGAATGTTTGTTTCTCTGTCAAATAATCAGATAGCTGTGTAAGTCTGTGTTAGAGAAATATGGTACCGATGTGTAAAGTTGTATAAGCAAATACCATATTAGCTAGGGCTCCTTGTGCTTGCCAAACACATGATACACAAAGTAAGCGTGTACCCCCCTGAGGATTAATGTAATTATACCCTCAGGTGTTACAGATTATTGCAATGAAATAAAATGTATCACGGAAAACTTTCTTTGTAATTCAAAAACCTTTAAAGATAAATGTTTTAAGTATAAAATTAATCACTCAAATACATGTACTGTAGCGCTAAACTGTGTGTCTTGTTGTAAGATAATCTCTGTGGAAGTGTCATAGTTGTCGTCCTCCGCAAGCTAAGTTCTGCAGAAGTCAATGTACTTACCTCATGATAAACAAAAGTGAAATGCTTTGCGTATAGATATCTTAGTTATTACACTTATTGCCATGATGAAGAAAGTACTGTGCTGTAACGTATTGTTGTGCTACGGAAAAGGCAGTCTCATTGTAGCTTTACCACAAAAGTTACTACTAAAACATGTTTTACTTTCCAGAATAATGCAGAAAAACTGTGCAGATATAAAACAGAAACACTGCAAAAGCAACATTGTAAATTGTCACTCATTAGTAGCATCGTGATAAAATCCTGTAGCTGTCACATAAACTAACCACTGTGTCATCTGGTATCTCACTGAAAGTACTTTAAATCCAGAATGTATTTTCATGTAAACCAAAATGTTGCATTAAAATCTCATTAGCAGTACTGGTAAATGTTCTAAGTATGTAAGCCTTATAGTCGTTACATAATCATGCAATTAACAAGCAAGAAAGCACACACACAATAACACTGGGTCGTCTCTTCACAACAACAATACATTCGTAATTTCTGTTTAAAAATGTTCCCTAGGTTCTTGATTGGATATTTAACTTCAAACATTGTTGCATGGTAACAGTTTCTAAGTCTGACAATGCATACTAGAAATGTGAAGTTAAGAGTTTTATGGCAAAGACAAAGTTAAAAAGCAGATTATCTTTCAATAAACGGTTTTACATGTGAAATGTGGTGTAAACCTTTACTCTTCCGAGTACGCAGAGTTTCAACTTCAACGCAATTATCATGTGGTATACGTCGGATTCTGTAAGGTCCATTGTAAACTAGAAAGAATTTGTGACTCAAGTGTTTCTTCTTATGTGACAATGAATGAGCTTTAATGAGAACTTTTCGACCAATATACAATTTCTTTGCATTAATATGATTTCCGTCGACAATAATGGAACAATGAGAAAGTTCATAGAGAAGCTGTGGCTTTGACAAAAGTATTCTAAGTTGGTTTGTTGGCGTACATCTACACTTTTTCCAAAGATTGCACCTTGTAATTTAATCTTACGTAACGGAAGTGTGGGGCAATCGTTCGATTTGTTGCATTTCCTAAAGGCTGTTTCACTAATTACTGAAATGGGACTGCCAGAGTCAAGTACTGCCGTAAATTTTACGTCATTTACAGTAATGTGAATCACAGGATATGCAATGTTGTTATTTTTTACGTCGTGTTCCTGGAGTAAGATGTCCCTAATGTCTTCCATTTTTACGTAATTGCTAGCTACGGCAGCTGCGTCTTCTGTTTCATAAGTACGTTTTGTGGCTGCCAGCGGTATGAGTCATTGCCTATTGTATCTTTGTTGGCGCGCGTCGTTATTGGGATTTGGAGACCTAACTTCTACAAATTCACCTTGTCGAGAGGGCTCTGCTCTGTTTGAATCCCGCCAGTTCTGATGCAATTCAGGTCTGTCGTTACGATCATATCGTCTGTCGTCATGTCGGTAGATTCCATAGTTTCTTTCTTGTCGGTCACGTGGTGGAGAATTTCTCCCTGAATCGTAACTGCGCGCTGGACCGTTGCATCTGAAGTTACTCTGTCTCCCTTGATAATAATTATTTTGGTTCCTATATTGTCTGCTTCTCTGATTGTCTCTGTGGTAGTCATTACTGCGGAGAGGTGATCTTTCCCTGTAATTATTACTACTCTGCCAACGGTTGTCATACGGGTGGTGTCTGTTTCGGTCACGATTTACGTTGAAAGAATAGCCTTGTCGTATATTATTTCTGTCATCGCGAAATTGTGACGGATGTGATCTGTAATTGTTGTGCTCCTGTTTCCGCGTTCCCCGATTGTCAGTGTCAATTTCCAGTTCTTGTAACAGTCCCTGAAAAACCTCAATGTCTTCTTTGCAACGTCCTGCTAAAATAATATGTCGTAAATGTTCAGGTAATTTGATTAAGCAAATGCGGATGAGTTCTGAGGGGCTGTATGGGTTTGTCAGGTATTGATTCTTGTGCAACATGTCTTCAAAAAATTTCACAAGACTGGAAAATTCAGACTGTTCGAAATGTTTCATCATTATGATACTATGTTTTACTAGGTCTTGTGTAGCTTGAGACCAATATGCTGAGAGGAAGGCATGATAAAAATCTCCTTCATTGTGGCAATCGTGAATGACCGATCGCATTCTTACAGCTGGTTCATTTTCCAAGTAGCCACACATAAATTCTAACCTGTGCTCCAGTGACCAGTTGGGAGGAAAACAATGAGAGAATTGTTGGAGCCACGCTTGTGGATGAATGTCGTTGGCAGAATTCTTAAACGTTTTGAATTTACGTGTAGTAATGAACAGCTTATAGTCAAAATCATCATGTCGGCGAGTCGCATATCGGTCATTGTTACGTCGTGTCGGCAGTTCCATCTCAAAATTCGGTGCACCTTGCCAATTTCTTTCATAATTTCCGAAATGCCCTGTTTTATTATTTTGTGGCTTTTCCGTATTTCTAAGTTCCTCTTCCCGTGTTGGAGCGCGAGTGTCCTCTGAAATATGAAATTTTTGTATTACTTGTGTCAACTGATCTTGTACTTCCCGGATTTCTCTTTTGTATTGCGTATTAATTTGATTCTGATTTTGTTTGAATTTCTTAATTTGTTCATACTCTTCTGTGTCAGTGATGGCTACAGGTCTTGTGTCATTCAGATCATCATCTACCTTTGCAGATAAGTTAGTGAACTGATCCGAAAGTTCGGCTACTTTCTCCGATAGTGTACTTATTTCCTCAGTGTGTTTTTCTGAACCAAGTTTCAGAGTGTCCATTTGTGTTGAAATCGTATCTACTGTGTCCTTTAAGTTTTCTTGAGTTTTTGCAAGTTGCGTAACCGAATCGGTAGATGCAACTGAGTCAATTTTAGCTTACAAGGTGTCGTGATTTTCATGAACAATAGTTTGCAGTTCTTTTATGGCTGCTTCGTGATTCTGTAATGCATTTTCATGACGCGAAAAAATAGGTTGGAAATGCTCACAAATTTGTGTTTGTACGTCATTACAGACTTTTTGACATTTCGATTCAATGTTATGTAATTCAATAGTTAAATCTTCACGTGTTTGTTCAAGCGTATGTTCCACTGAGTCTAACTTTTGAAGCTTTTCTTCCATTGCGTCTAACTGTTGCTGTGTTTGTCTCTGGTGTTGTTCCATTGTGTCTAACTTTTGAAGGTTTTGTTCCATTGTGTCTAACTGTTGCTGTGTTTGTCTCTGGTGTTGTTCCATTGTGTCTAACTTTTGAAGCTTTTGTCCCATTTGTTGCATTAATTGTAATAACAATGCACTGGTTACTGAAACATGTTCCTCAGTGTTTTTCGGCAGTGAAGTTGCACCGGCAACATTCACATTTTGACAAGCAGAAAATGTTTCTTGACTCATTTGAGAAAACGGTGAGAACCCAAAACCTGAGTCTACAGTATTTGCAATATTGTGTTCTGTCATTCCCGATTCCTGAGGCGAGATGTTGCCGATCGGTCGATCGATAATGCTTCCCTGTTCACTACTTGTTTCACTGCCTACGCCATTGTTTGCCGCCCGCTCCATTTCCCTATGCACAATTACCAAGTTACTATGTTGAACATTAGTTAATTCATTACACAGTGGCGCTAACACACTGCTTTCATCTTCGCTGTCATTTCTCAGTTTACTTTGGATCCTAGTGTTACGTTTTTCACACGCCATTATTGTCACAATATTTCACACGACAATACAGAAAAACACAATTTGAAGAGCAAAAATAGGGGAACATATTAACATAGCACTGAAAATAATATCTAGTTAATTGCAAGCGCAGCTGCGAGATACTTGCTGCAAATCTACATGCATGCCACAACTGTTTTACTGTACAACAATGAAAGACTGCAACAACAAAGGATATTCTCTCTACAATTACGCGCTAGCAATAAACAATAGCTACACTAATTACACAAACTACAAGAAAAAAATCAGAAGATTCCAGTGAGGTATCCTCGGCTAAGGGTCGACATGTGAAATGTCCCCTTTTGAACAATTATACAAGACTGTGCTTAAACTGACACACAATATTTTTAGCACAACGCAATCGGACTTTCAAAAAATCCCTACGAAAGAATGGCCCTGACTAACATTAACCTATACCTTTCACAAATCACTTACCTCACAAAAATCTTCGTTACTGGAACTACTGCAATACAGCGAGCGCCACTACTGCCAGCTAAATAAAAGATTCAAACTACGGAAGGCACTAACTACTGATAGGCATAGTTAGCAAATGAAAGATTTTAATAGAGAACAAACAATGTATTTACCTTAATAGTCATAATATATATAGCAGTTCATGACAAATTACAAAACTCCGCCATCTCTCTCCCCACATCCACCACTGTTGGCGGCTCACCTCCAACTGCGCAACGCTACGCGCTGTTCACATCCAGCTGCCGCTGCCCAACACTACTATGGCAGACAACAATGCAAACTAGACACACTGCACACAGCACAGCCAGTGATTTTTATACAAAGGTGGCGTTACCAATAAAAAAAACCTAAACAGCCTACTTACACCTGAAGTTGAGTGATGAGTTAACCCGTTATGAAACCTCAAATGCTGTACCATCTCTTCGTTCGTTGCCAATTGTTGCTTCCTGGGCCATTCGGGCTAGCAGCAACATATGGTATGTTGGAGTCCGCAAAATTTTGCAGCCGTCTTCCTATATGTTCCTTAACTATTAAATTGGTTATTGCTTATCAGTGAAGTGCACCAGCGTTATTTTCTGCCTTGTGGCCATTAATGCCTCAGTTACATGCCCTGATTGTTGGCGTAGTTTTCTGGCAGTGTGGTTTCTTTGCCGTGTTGATGCTGTCCAGCATGAGGTGCAGTTCTACAGTCTTATAGTTGTTTGTTCATATTTTTTTAATTGAGAGTGGTTATTGTGCCTTGGCTGTTTTAGATGCCAGTTTTCAAGACATAGTGTGGCTGGTATGTGTGTCTCTGGCTGATATTTGCCATTGTCATGCTGTTGAGCAGGGGGAAGGTAGTTGATTAGTTTGTTGGTCTGTACTTCAGCCATCCCTGGGTCGGGTTCCCATCCGTTTATTTAACCTTACTCTTGGCTGCCTGTCTCACCTCACCTTGCGTTAGAACTACCTCCTCAGGCCGACCATTGGAACACTTCTGAGCACCACAGTTCTGTTGGTTTTAGATTGTGATTTTCATTTTAGTCTAATGTACTGTGTGAGGCCTTCAGCCATCTATTAATTTTGTGTGTTTTAATATTAAAATAGGGCCTTCAGTAGATTTAGATTAAAATTTGACGATTTATTTGATGGAAAAGTAAATTTTGAAAGTTTGTTGTATCTGAAATTCTTGTTATCCAGGCCTTAAATCTTGAGTTGTTCAATATTCAGTGTGTGATCTTCAGCCGTGCTTTTACGTGAAATATTTTTGAGTTACGGCCTTCAGCCGTCTTAAATTAAAATTTTGAAAATTAATTTGTTTAAAACAATTTTTTAATTTGTTCTATCTGAATTTCTTGTTATCCAGGTCCTAAACCCTGAGGTGTTCAACGTCTTGTGTGTGGCCTTCAGCCGAGTGTTTACGTGAAATTTTTTAAAAGTAATGCCTTTAGCCGTGTGTGTTCTTTAAAGTAATTTTTATAACTTGTGCTCAGACCTTCAGCCGTTCTTGTTTTTGGTGTGGTTTTTTGGCCTTCAGCCCAGGAGTTATTGAAAGTTTTCTTGACTAGGCCTTCAGCCGTATTGTTTTAATTTGAGAATTTTAAGTCAATGTGTAATTAAGTGGTTCTTAGGAAAATAAAGTTTGTGTGTTTTGTACAACTAACAGTAACTGATTACGACCGCCTCCACAACAATAACCTGATACGCTCTATCCTGTGAAACGGGATTTCACCAGTGGCTGGGACAAGCGTTAGAGAAAAACTTAGCAAACATGAGCAACGGTGGAGTATGAAGGCGTCTTACTAGCCTATGGACAGTAGCATCACGCTGTGTTGTGGAAAAAATGGTTCAAATGGCTGTGAGCACTATGGGACTTAACTTCTGAGGTCATCAGTCCCCTAGAACTTGGAACTACTTAAACCTAACTAACCTAAGGACACCACACACATCCATGCCCGAGGCAGGATTCGAACCTGCGACCGTAGTGGTCGCGCGGTTCGAGACTGTAGCGCACTGAACCGCTCGGCCACCCGGTCGGCTGTGTTGTGGAGACGACGGCGTGAATCGCCTAGACCATTTACGTCTATCAAGCAGAGAACGTCGTACTTGGCTTTTCACATGCTCTCACTAATCCTATAAGTGCTTAAGGTCTTGGAACTAGACCTTCGCGTACTACAAGGTGTTATGGACACTGTGTACGTGGAAGTTATGCACCTCCTATGCAGCCAGGAAAATACCCCAGTTCTCCTGGCGTCCTTCTTTAAACCATGGAACTACTTCGAAACCACCATCACTCTAAGCACCACTTACTGCAATTTGGAAGACCATTAAAATTAACCTGGCCCGAAATTACTCCTGTACAGAGAGAACGATGATGTGTAATTTCCGCCTTGCTCCCGTCTTGTGAAAACGCAGAAAACACAAGTGAAGGTTTTTCGTTTTGATATATAACTTGATTCGTTAGCATAATTTCTGTGTCATCACATTCTGTTATAGTAATATGCTTATTGTTTCCATTATTTCTTGTGAATATTGCGTTTCATTATAGGAAATATTTATTTCTTCCATTATTTTACTTTTTGGAAGGCTTTTTTTATTTGGTCGACGAATTCTAAGAAAGTACCTAGATTTTTCAGTAGTCTTTCTTCCTTTATGAAGCACAACGTGAGAACTGCCCTTCAGGCAGCTCTACCTTTCTTACAGCCAAAATAATCATCATGCAATAAACTCTCTTGTTTCTTTAACACTGTGGAAAAAATAACATATTTCTATAAATATTAAGTTGTGGCTCTTTTGTTCTCCATTACATAATCTCAGGTTTCGACCGGCCAGTGTTCGTCAGTAATACAACATACGAATTTCTTTTTTTCTTGGTCAAACTTTATTGTTTTTATTTTGATCGTGTGTTTAAATAACTGCCATCATCGTATCTCTCATGAGATAAACGTACAAAAATGCGATATAAAATACTTTTCACATAGTGCAAAAGTATTTATCGTGAGAAGGGGAAAATAGTCATGGGATGCGCTCACAATAAATAGAGTGCAATTACAGTGATATACATAAGTAATACATACCAAATGCTTTAATATATCATTACAATGTGTAACACCAAATAGTACATATAATACGAGATGCCGATGCTTGCTGCTGGCGACAGTAACCGATAAGAAGGTAACTTATTTGATCGCCATCAGATGGCACTCATTCTGCTTGGTTGATGACTGATAAGTCCAAAAGTGAATAAAATTTAAACTAGCTTAGAAGTATCCTACCCAATTTGGAAAATATGTAAACATTAAAATGAAAAATCCATACAGATTAATATATGCGCACCCATACGGCTGTCGTGGATTGCTAACAAATTCTATGTAACATAAACATTGTACAACGTGTGACATCTTACAGTAAGGTATTTCCAGACGCAAGACTGCAGACCAAAAGGAGAGAAATTATGCAGGTTGGCAAAACATGCACCACTAAATGCAAAGCTACGGACGAGAAGTACAGAAATCGCACAGGTTAACAACAATAACATCAGAAGCGCAGAAGAAAACGAGCTGTCAGCAACAGAATTTAACAAAGGGCAATGAAGATACCGTGGGAAATGGCTCCAAGATAATCAGTACTCAGTATATACTGAAAGAATAACAAGTTTGAGGTGAGGGAACTGGTTTGTCAAGTCATACAGACGCCATAACGGGTCGTAAGAGATGCGAAAAAACAACATTTTACTCATGTCCGTCTGATCGCTTATTACTCGCTGTGACTACAGTTTAATATGAGAATATATCTGAGTACATGATCTTTGGATGCTTTGTATAGGATTTTAGGGCTTTCTGTACTAGGGCCAAAATTAGGTTTCTCGGAATTTAAATGGTTCCCCAAAGCACTCTTGCTAGACTCGTACGTATGCCCTCTATAACTTGTTGCAAAATTCCTACCGATTATACCTTCATATAATTTATCGCAATTCATGCATGGAGAAAAAAGTTTCAGTCTTTGTGCATAATTATGCCGCTGCTCTACAAAGAGACGTCCTGTCTGCTATTTCGTCACTAAACTAAAGAGCGTGATGACCAGTGGCCCGTAGCAACCGGTTACTTCAACGTGAAATGGTTTTGTGGTTGTGTAGTAGAAATAAAATATCCCTCTGCATTCTTCTGCATACTGTTGTCAGGAAAGCTGTCTAGCTGGATCCGCCATAGTTCTCGAGTTATCCCTATTCAAATTCTTCTGGATTGTGTGGATGAGTTTCATCCTGAAGTCCGATGCTATGCCGCAGGCTCATAGTTTTTTCCCCCCTAACTTGAATAATCGTGTGTTTGCCACTCCCCCAAAAGATTCTGCAGTAATTTTATCTACCCCTTGTGCTCCGACAGAGCGCTAGCATTCCAGAGATCTTTCCAACTCTGTGGCTCTATGGTATTCAGATCGACACCGACACCCTTTCCATTTGTCATATATGTATTGTGCGTAAATGCATGCTGCGAAAGCGAAAGTTTAAAAATATGCTAGTTGGACCACATGTCGGAGTGAGTTACAACTCATTTGTGCTTCTCCAAATAAGGAAATGCCTTCTTTACCTTCGTGGTCTACAAGAGGTTCATTCACGGCAGACCGATCCCATAAGCAGTTCCCGTCGTATGGATTCACTTGCGTTCTCAAGATGCACATGATCTCTGCATTTTCTTTCGTGCATGTGACCCTCGTATTACAAATAAAGAAAAGTAAGCTTCCGAGTTCTGACCATGAACGAACCAATGGGGCCCGATCGACCACGGTGTTATCCTCTGCCAATGGCATCAATGGATGCTTTCGGAGAGGCATGTGGTCAGCATACCATTGTCCCCGTCATTGCTACGTTTCTTGACCTTGGAGCTACTACTAAATGGACGAGTAGCACCCAGTTGGCTTCGCAGGGCTGGGTGAACCCCGCACCAGTCGTCCCACCTGGCAATATCGGTAATCGAACCCGAGTCCCCCGCATGATCTTATTAGAAATGTTATATTTACAACTTTGCTTCCGCCGTTTTGTAAAAGATGGCAGTGGCGGTGAATGGTGGTGCCGGTGATAGGTCGTAAATGTTACGATCAATTTAACATTTTTAAACATAAAGCCATCAAAATAATTGTTGATTTGTGATTGCATCATAAAGTTATTCTCAAGTGAATAAGTCAACTTTCTAGCCTATTTGCCCTTATTTGCTGGAAGTTTTAAAATTCGTTTTTAATATGAATAGATCTGCTGCTGAGACTCAAATGTAGAGTAGGACCTGTATTGCGGCACCTGTTAATGAAAGAACAGGCAGATAATGGTTTCAAAACTTCAGGAATGGTGATTTTGACGACTAGCGGCAAGGCGATGGAAGAGAGAAGGTTTTAGAAACTACGCAAACAGTCAGATGAGATCGCTGTCGAAAGCACCTGATGCGTTATAGCTGCGCACTGAAAGGCATACATTCATAATAAAGCGATAGACATGAAAATGTGATTTTGCTGCAGGACAAAGCAAAACGTACATGGAACATTGAAATTGGAAGTCCTTCGGCGGCAGGTCAGAGTTTAATTTCTCATGTCTATTCACCATTCTCACTGTGTCCGCCCCCGGTAGCTGAATGGTAAGCGAGACGGATTGTCAATCCTCTGGGCCCAGATTCGATTCCCGGCTAGATGAGCTCCAGATGTAACTAATCTTTTGCCTACAACTTTGTTATTATTATCAGCAGCAACTACATCAAACCATTTATATGCATAACCCCATACAAAAAATATATGCGTATTAATAATTATAACACTGTTTTGTTTAATTTGTTCTACTGACCTCCATAACTGAAATGTAGTTAATTGTCCAGAACTTGTACCACCAGATGATGTATCAGTATTACTAGTACCTTGCCGTAATTGTTGAGAAGATCGTGGTTGTTCTTCTACTTCCATTTCTTTGGCTACAGAAGTACTGGGAATTTGTAATCCTTGATCTTGAAACTCGTTGTCTATTAAATTAGGTTGATTATCAGGTCTTGAAGATGGTCCTGGTGTCGGTTCGTTGTCTTGTTTAGGACGTTTCGCTTGAGGTGGAGTAACATTAAATAATTCAGTTAAATGAAGATCTAAATCATCAAGAAAATCCTTGTCTTCAGTACTTATCTCCAATGATTCATCTAAAATATCTCTCTTACGTTTTGCGGCACGATTACGATTAATCTCTCGTATTGCTGACCAAGGTAATCGTTTCTCTTCACCACGAGCTGTATACTTCTTAAACTTCCCACGATTTGACTCTATAACCCATCGTTAACTCAGTAGAACTATCCGTAATGTCTGACGCTGCCTCTTATATACCTACTCACAACTTCATTTGTAATGCAAATGAACATATGTAATACAAAAGAACATAGTGCTACTTTGTAGCTTCGGCAGCGGGGGCTGTGACGTCGCGGCCGAGGGTCGGTGGGTGGCTGGGGGTCGTTGGCATGTAATCAGTTATGTAAAAATGTCCTCATTTGTATTACTAATGTTCTTTTGTATTACAAATGTTCATTTTTATTACAAATGAAGTTGTGAGTAGGCTTATAAGAGACGATTGAAGTGAACAACGATTGCAGTCAGTACCTGATGAACAAATGCTATAGTCATTGGGCTGAACAGTGAAAC
Source organism: Schistocerca americana (assembly GCF_021461395.2). Taxonomy (NCBI): domain Eukaryota; kingdom Metazoa; phylum Arthropoda; class Insecta; order Orthoptera; family Acrididae; genus Schistocerca; species Schistocerca americana. The sequence goes on from NC_060122.1 coordinate 693,900,840, forward strand.
ACTTACTTGAAAACGGTGGCTTCTAGAAGACAAAGGTATTTATTATATTATTTTAATTAGTGGGCTTTATCTTGGAGCGATACAATGGGTTCGTCCGATTCCAACGAAAGTAATAACAGTCATTCGTTATTGAGCGATGAATCGTTTCCTCCAGACAGAACATTAATAACCAAGCAGTACGTCGCTTAATTTTTGAAAGTGATAGTGATGGCGATGAAGAGCTATCTCAGATTCGTAGTAGAGTGTCTGATGACCAATTTAACCGTCGTTGTGCTGACTGGGCCGCATGTATTGACGAAAAAGTACCTGTATCTACAAGAGACTTGCAGTGTGGTGGACAAACAATAGTATTAAAAGGTTTGGGATGGCCAAGCTGTTTATATGACAATGCTATAATGAAATCTGTACCAAATACCACTTATAAATAATTTACTAGAAACGAAGAATATCAAAGACATTTTAATTGGTGTGCTATCACTTTTAGAAGATATGATCATTTTATGCGAATTTGTGCATTAAAAGATAAAGATTTAATAACGTTGACACAAATTGGTACAATGCGTAAATTTTGATATAGAATTGAAATTGTGAATGTAAATTATGAATTAATACCACTGAATCAACCACACAATTACTGTCTTAGACATTATGACCATATATGTAAACCTGTTCTATACAATGTATTGTGTACAAATTGTTATTTAAATGTTATTATTAACACTCAAGATGAAGGAGAATTACGAATACTAATAACCTTTTTGTGAATCGACCTAGTAATGTATTATATTTAACTGAACAACCAGCTCAGGATCATTATTGGTTTACTACTCGAGAAATACTTTGTACTTCAAAAGCTCATTATTTTGAAACTATATTACAAATGAGTGAAATTTTATTTTGTAGAATATGTTTAACTGCTACATTTGCAGAACGCATTGAAAGTATTTTCACTAAAGATTTGATACATTCTGTAAATCAGGGAACACAATGTGATTTATAAAATACTGTAATTGTATTTTTTTCTTTTTTACAGGTCTGTTATTACTACTGGGGATGTACGATTTAACTACTTTACTCCAACTCAAAAAGATATAAATTTATTGTCTATGTCTAAAAAGGAGATGTCATCAGAATCTTCTGATTATTCAGACGAAGACGATACAAGACCAATGACACCAGCAAAAGATATAGACACAGGACGTAAGAGGAAAACTTCTGATACAGAAGAGCAAAAAGAGGTAACACCCCTTAAGAAAACAAAAATAACAACTTTAACAAGTGAAACGACAATACTGACGGACTAACAATAGATGTAATTGAAATTGTAAGTCTATTACTTAAAATTATTCATTTATTTGACAATCCTCAAGAATGTCTAAATTCATTTTATGGTTACGTTCTCACTTTGAGAAAAAAATCAAATTGAACATTTACAAACTTTACAGCAAATTGAAGGGGAAAAGTCACCTCAGACAACATCATTAATTGCATGTGTATCCAATTTAGAGAATTGGATTGGACACACTCTGTGTTCATCTAAAGCCAATACTCGAGGTGTTATAAAGACATTACAAATTGCATTAGATTCTTTTGCAAACAAAATAAAAGAAACAGATTTCTCTTCATCCTTGCATAGAAATCAGAAACGAACTCAGAGCACATCCACGTCGTCCATTGCTGTAACAAACGAAATGGGTGGTGCAGATGTTACTTCAGAACATACTTCACTAATAGAGTTGGTAAGTCAGAATATACAACAGTCTTTAACACAAGAAATTTATTGCAGTATTTCAATTCAAAAAAACAATGCTATTACAGCCTCTTCATGGATCGAGGACGAACAACCATTTTATATGATTGCTCAATTTTATTCAACTCAAACAATAAAGCATATCAACAGGTTTCAATGGTGGAGACACAAAAAGAGGCAAATAAAATTATATGTAAATCCGGATTCAAGTCATTCTCCCTTGAATCAAACTGTAAGGCATCTAATAGTAACATAGCAACAACATCTCGACAGACTTATGAAAAGTGGACAACAAGTCACAAAAAAACTTTCCTTTGAGGAACTCATACATGTACTAAAAAATAATTTGACTGTACCAATTACTAAAGTAACAGATACTTCTATATGGAGATCCAATACAACACTTTGTACACTTAGTGATAGAGTGTTATCAAATGTTATAAAGCATATCCAAATTGAAACAAGTCATTTAAGTGTATCTCAACTTTATGAGTATATATGTAATGCTGATTGTGTTTATTTTGAATCTTATATTTCTAATTTTAATGATTTCTATTATGATGAAAATATTAGTGGAAAAATTGTAAAAGATCTCTTATGATACCAATTTCAAGTTGATGAAGAGGTTATAAGACACTTTATTGTTATATTATTTCATATACTTAATAGAAGCAATGGAAAAAAGAATTGTTTAAATTTTATAGGAGAACCAACCTCATTTAAATCCACATTTGTTCACATGGTTGCATCAGAAATGTTAAATACTGGTTGGTGTAATAAAAATAATAAATATGTATCATTTGGATTACAAGAATGTGCTAGAAAATGATTAATTGTCATGGATGATCCAAATTATGATCCTGGACGTTTTGAACAATTGAAAACAATATTTTCTGGGAATCCTACAAATATACCTATTAAGTTTGAAGGAGATTATACATTAGCAAAGACTCCAGTTATTGTATGTTCAAATTGTGATTATTTCAAAGGTCAGGTATGGGATGCAAGAATTGAGAAATATTATTGGAAATCATGGAATACAAGAATTGTAAAAGAATTAAATCCTTATACATTGTATAATTTGTTTATCGAATATGAGTTGTTAAAATGAAAATATACACAAGAAATACATATAGAACATAACGATGAGTATCTTTATTTAAATCCTCTATTTCTATACTTTCCACATTTCTATTCTCATGTGTTTGCCTCTTCTTCTTTGGTACATCTAATACAATATTGGCAGTACGACTTGTACCTGCATTTATATCAGTTGCTACTTCTGTACCACAGTCAAATGATATACCACTATAAATTGAGGTCATACTTTCACTGTCGCCTATCATGTAAAGCTCTCCAGAATGGTCTAATGTTTCTACTAAAGTATTGTAAGTTTCTATAGAGAATCCTATTTCAATTGCTGTAGTCATTTTTACAATCATTTTACAATTGACATAACTACTTGAATCTGCTGGTGCATTATTAGGAACTGGATTAATACCAAATGTAAACAAAGGCATTAATTTAACACTTGTAGGTCTATTCAAATGACCAACAAGATGAGATTTCTCAATACCTTGATCATAATTAAAATAATACAAATGAATAGACAAGGGCTTTGCAGTTTGTTGTTGTTGTTGAAACTCGTTGTCTATTCCGTGTGAGCCCTGATTTCTCTTATTTTATCGTGATGATCATTTCTCCCTATGTAGGTGGGTGCCAACAGAATATTTTCGCAGTTGGAGGAGAAAACTGTGGACTGAAATTTCATGAGAAGATCCCATCGCAAAGAAAAACACCTTTGTTTTAATAATTGCCACTCCAATTCACGTATCATGTCTGTGAGACTATCTCCCCTATTTGGCGATAATAAAAAACGAGCTGCCCTTCTTTGTACTTTTTCGATGTCATCCATCAGTCCCACCTGATGCAGATCCCACACCGCTCAGCAGTACTCCAGAATAGGGCGGACAAGCATAGTGTAAGCAGTCTCTTTGGTAGACCTGTTGCACCTTCTAAGTGTTCTGCCAATGTATCGCAGTCTTCGGTTTGCTCTACCCACAATATTATCTATGTGATCGTTCCAATTTAGGTTACTTGTAATTGTAAACCCTAAGTATTTAGCTGAATTTACAGCCCTCAGATTTGTGTGACTTATGGCATAATCGAAATTTATCTGAATTCTTTTAGTACTCATGTGAACAACTTCGCACTTTTCTTTATTCAGGGTCTATTGCCACTTTTTGCACCATACAGATATCTTATCTAAATCATTTTGCAAGTCATTTTGATCATCTGATGACTTTACAAGACGGTAAATGACAGCATCATCTGCAAACAATCTAAGACGGCTACTAAGACTGTCTACTATGTCGTTAATATAGACACTTCCTTGGGGAACGCCGGATGTTACTTCTGTTTTACTCGATGACTTTCCGTCTATTACTACGAACTGTGACCTGTCTGACGAATCCAGTCGCACAACTGAGGCGATACTCTGTAGGCACGCAGTTTGATTAGAAGACACTTATGAGAAACGGTGTCGAAAGCCTTCTGGGAATCTAAAAATATGGAATCAATTTGACATCCCCTGTTGATAGTATGTATTACTTCATGAGTATAAAGAGCTAGTTGTGTCTCACAAGAACCATATTTTCTGAATCTGTGCTGACTATATGTCAATAAATCGTTTTCTTCGAGGTACTTCATAATGTTCGAGATTAGATTACATTAGATTAATACTTGTCCCATAGATCATGAATACGACACTTCGTAATGATGTGGAAAATGTCAGGTTAATAAAAGATGTCTGTACAAGGTATTACATTACACAAAATATTCCATGACACTAATGTTTAAGGTTTTTTTTCTTTTCCTCTTAATTTATATCTAAAAATTCAGCCAATGAGTAGAAGGAGTTGTCATCTAGAAATTCTTTTAATTTATTTTTAAATGTTAGTTGGCTATCTGTCAGGCTTTTGATGCTGTTTAGTAGGTGACCAAAGACTTTTGTGGCAGCATAATTTACCCCTTTCTGTGCCAAAGATTTAACCTTGCATAATGAAGATCATCCTTTCTCCTGGTGTTATAGCTATGCACAATACTATTACTTTTGAACTGGGTTGGATTATTAACAACAAATTTCATAAGTGAATATATATACTGTGAGGTTACTGTGAGGATCCCTAGATCCTTAAATAGATGTCTGCAGGATGACCGTGGGTGGGCTCAAGCAATTATTCTGATTACCCGTTTTTGAGCAATGAATACTTTTCTACTCAACGATGACTTACCTCAGAATATGATGCCATACGAAAGCAGTGAATGAAAGTAGGCACAGTAAGCTAATTTACTGAGATTCTTATCACCAAAATTTGCAATAACCCTAATAACATACGTAGCTGAACTCAGACGTTTCAGCAGACCATCAATGTGTTGCTTCCAGTTTAATCTCTCATCAATGGACACACCTAAAAATTTTTAAAATTCTACCTTAGCTACAGACTTCTGTTCAAAGTGTATATTTATTACTGGAGTTGTGCCATTTACTGTACGGAACCGTATATATTAATAATTTTGTGAAAAACATCATTTACAATTACATCACTTAGTTCTTGGTTTTTGGATGTTATTACTATACTTGTATCATCAGCAAAAAGAACTAACTTTGCATCTTCATCAATGTGGAATGGTAAGTCATTCATGTATATCAAGAACAGTAAAGGACCTAAAACCAAACCCTGTAGGACCCTGTACTTGATAGCCCCCAGTTTGCGGAATCAGCTGTTGTTTTAACATTACATGAACCATTTATTTCAACTTTCTGCATTCTTCCAGTTAAGTATGAATTAAACCATTTGTGCACTGCTCCACTCAAACCATAACGATTTAGCTTATCTAAAAGAATTCCATGATTTACACAATCAAAGGCCTTTGAGAGATCACAAAAAATACCAATGGGTGATGGGGATTATTCAGAGCATTTAATATTTGATCAGTGAAAGCGTATATAGCGTTTTCTGTGGAAAAGACTTTCTGAAAACCAAAATGACATTTTGTTAGTACTTTATTTTTACAAATATGGGAGGCTACTCTTGAATACATTACTTTCTCAAAAATTTTTGATAGAGCTATCAGAAGAGAGATTGGGCGGTAGTTGTTGACATCTGACATATCCCCCTTTTTATGCAATGGTTTTACAATGGCATATTTCAGTCTATCGGGGAAAACACCCTGCTCTAAAGAGCTGTTACATACCTGGCTGAGAATCCTAAATTATCTGTAGGGAACAAGTTTTAAGTACCTTGCTGGAAATGCCATCAATTCCGTAAGAGCTTTTACTTTTCAGAGAGTTTATTATTTTACTGATTTCAGAGGGAGAGGTTGGTGGAATTACAGTTGTTTCAAACTGCACAGGTATGGCCTCTTCTATTAGTAGCCTTGCCTCTTTCAGTGAAGATCTAGATCCTATTTTCTCCACAACATTTAAAAAATGATTATTGAAAATATTTTCAATTTCTGATTGTTTGTTAGTACACTTGTCCTTCAGTTTTATGGCACTAAAGTCTTCCTGTGCTCTTGGTTGCCCTGTTTCCCTTTCAATAATATTCCAAATTGATTTAATATTATTATCAGAGTTACTGATCTCAGACATGATTCTGGACATTTTAATAACTTTTCTTAGTACCGCACAGTAGTTTTTATAATATTGAACAATTTCGGGGTCAGTACTCCCTCTTGTTGTTAGATACAGTTCTCTTTTGTGGTTGCAAGATATTCTTATTCCTTTAGTTAGCCAAGGTTTTTTATATGTTTTCTTGGAATTGTGTTTAACAATTTCCTTGGGAAAACAATTTTCAAATACCCTTAAAAATGTATCGTGAAATAAGTTATATTTCAAGTTTGCATCAGGTTCCTTATACACTTCCTCCCAGTTTAGCTGCTGTAGGCTTTCCCTAAAGTTTGCAATATTTATATTGTTAATTGAATGCACTGCTTTGAAAGTTTGATTTGATATACTGCATGGAGCTATGTCATGTAATGTAACTAGCTGTGCTCCATGATCTGAAAGACCATTCTCAGCAGGATAAGCATTTATGTCCTTAAACTTATCTTGGTCTATAAAAAAGTTATCTATCAATGTACTGCTGTTCTTTGTTATCCGAGTAGGAAAATCAGTGACGGAGCTCAAATTGAAAGAACTGAGTAATACTACAAGGTCATTCTTCCTATTACACTCTTTCAGGGAATCAACATTGAAATCCCCACAAATGATTATTTGTTTCCCCCTGTCTGACAGGTAGCACAACAAAGCATCCAAGTTTTCTAGAAATAGCTGGAAATTCCCTGAGGGGGACCTATACACTGTTATAATTATGAAAGTGCTATCATTTAGTTTAAGTTCAGTGGCACATGCTTCCATATATTGCTCTACACAAAATTTTTTAGTTTCTAAATTTTTTACACTGTGGAAGCTTTTGACATATATTTCAACTCCTCCTCTCATCATATTATCTCTACTTACATGTGCAGCTAATTTGTACCCATTGATGCTAACCTTTTGCATATCAGTCAAAATGTGATGCTCAAACAGACATAGTACATCTGTTACCTTCTCAGTTTCTATATCTTCTAAACAAAGCAGAAGCTCATCAATTTTATTCTTCAATCCCCCAATATTTTGTTGAATTATATTAACATTATTTTTCACTTTACTTTTGTATCTTGACCTTTTATAATATCTTTAGTACTTGCCTGGCTGAGTTTCCCACTGGACACTGATCTTACACTAAAAAAGAGTTTCCATCATGAGATGTAGTTCCTCCCCCCCTTTAATTTTTCCTGCTATCAGCCCAGCCAGTGTACCCTTCCCTTTCTTGTTGAGGTGTAGGCCATGTCCAGTATAGTCCCACTTACAGAGTGAATCAACAGGAACCACACCAATGTGTGACCCTGCACCAGATCCAAGTAGCTGTTCCAACTCCAAATTAACTCTCCTGACAGAAGAGCTCAAACGAGTTCGGTCGTGGCACTCCAACACCGACACAAACCCAACACTGGTATGACTCGATGTTGATGCAATCTTTGCCAAATCACACTCTATGCTGTACCCCGGATCTCTGTCAATATGGTAGCCCGGCCCATCCACAATAACCACGGTATCTTCCTTAGTAAAGCCTCTACATAGTGAACCTAAATCCTCTGTAACCTGCCCCAGTCCAGCACTAGGTTTGAAAAAACTTGTGACCTGGTATTCTGACCCTAATTCATCCTGCAGAAGTTGGCCCACACCCCTAGGATGCGAACTACCTATCAACAAGACTTTCTTTCTCTTTGCAGACTTCACTACATTCTTATTCAATTTGCTGCTGAAAGCTTGTTGAGCCTTGTCTACATCTACTTCTGTGAGAGGCTCATCAGTTTCTGACTGAGGCAAGAGGTCAATCCTATTTTGTACATTAATAACGAAGCTGTCAGAAGAATTTCTTGGGCTGTTCCTTATGCCTGTTGCCACTTCCCACCCCTGTTTACCCTTCTCCCCCCTTAACCTGCCCAGTTCTCGCCTAGCCACATCTAACTCAGCCTGAAGGGCAGCAATTTTCCCCCCCCTGTTCCACAATCTTTCTATCTCTACTGCATAGCCTACAGAACCACTGATGAGTCTCGCTCATTTTCCCAATTCCCACGCCACTACCATCGCCCCAATGAAAAAAGTTACTACATCGATCACACCAGACTCCGGAGCTAACGATTCTACGGCACGTCAGGTACTTTACACTCATGGTACAAATCGAATTTGGTGACAGAAAGACAATTTAGTTACGGGAAAACAATGAAAATACTTGTACGAAAAATTAGGCCTACTCGCGACTATGTAAACAGTGGTTCAGAAGTTTTTTACTGGAAATTACTTAAGAAATGACGATACTCTACAGATATAAAGGGGCAGCAAAAGTAATTAGCACACTAAACTATCAGTAAATGCACTTAAAATTGCGGTATGAATTAATATGAAAGCTCAATTGTTCGGCTTGGCCGCGATATGTAAACATAACGAACTTTACGTGATTACTGTGAAAATACGCGAGTAAGGCAAAAACCTTTAATGGTACGCTTGAAGAGCACTATAATTAACGTAATAAATTAGTTTAAAGTGTTAAAAACAGTTTATTACTACTTAAATTCCTTATCTTGTGCGAGAGCTGTGACTCAGACGTCCGTATAGCAGGCGCAGGGCTACACACCCTGTGTATATGTTCCAAATGTTAGCGCAACACCGTCCTCCGTTGCAACAAATCTCTTTAAGAGGTATAAAGCAAAATAGGTAGGTATCCTACTGCTTAAAATATTAACAGAAAAATGAGGAAGAGCGGCCTCAGTCCCCATTCCGCTTACAACAAACATCTAGGTGTGTGAACATATTCACTCTCTATTAACAGAATATTATAAATCCTTTCTTGCAGTCTCTCTTTGAAGTGAAGCCTTCATACTCAGCACCTCCCTCTCACTGCCACAGTCTATAATACATGTCTCTCTCCGACTGTCTCGTTTTTCTCCCATTGGCACTTTTCCCTGTCTGTCTCTCCCAATGTCTCTGTCTTCATCCGTTTCTCTCTCTCCTCCTTACAACTGTTTTCCTCTTTGCCACATTCGCTGTCTGTTCCACTGCCACTGTCTGTGTCCCATTCTTGATCTCTCATTGCCACTATCTTTCCTTTCTCGGATACAGTCTTCTGTCTTCCCCTTCAACCATCATTGTCTCCTACCCGCACATCTAGTTGGGTATGGTTTTCTGGGGGTTTTGATCAGTAGACTGGTAAACTAACGCGAGGATATAGGGGATGGGGAAGACTGAAAATTTGTTTTCGTGTTGAAGTTTGCCGCTCTTCGGACGCCGGGGAGGAGTGGTGCGTTCTAAATACCCTCCAAGCCTGTGTATGGTCTCCACTCACCTATCTTTTTCGACCGTCTCATCTCTCTTTTGCTCCCACTGCTACTATCTCCATCCATCTCTATTTTCCTTTCCCTGCCACTTTCTGTCCCTGAACATCAATATCTCCTCTCTCTTTAACTTCCGCTGCTACTGTTTTCATCTCTGTGTCTTTATCTTTAGCTACCACTTTCTCTCTCCGACCATCACTTGCTCCTCTCTCTTTCTCTCCCACTGGCATTGCAATCTCTCTTCCCCCAACTGTGTCTCTACTACTCTCTTTCAGCACAGAAAGCACCAATATGTTCATATGCCAAAGTATCGGATAGATGGAGAACAAAGATTGAGGCAGCTAGTTCCCTACTTTTCTGTTGCAGATTTTTAAGGAGGAGCATATTAGGCTTTTTGTACTCCGGCGGAGCATTTTTCACCTATTCCCTACCGAGCGAGGTGGCGCAGTGGTTAGCACACTGGACTCGCATTCGGGAGGACGACGGTTCAATCCCGTCTCCAACCATCCTGATTTAGGTTTTCCGTGATTTCCCTAAATCGTTTCAGGCAAATGCCGTGATGGTTCCTTTGAAAGGGCACGGCCGATTTCCTTCCCCATCCTTCCCTAACCCGAGCTTGTGCTCCGTCTCTAATGACCTCGTTGTCGACGGGACGTTAAAAACACTAACCTAACCTATTCCCCCCCCCCCCCCCCCATGAACCATGGACCTTGCCGTTGGTGGGGAGGCTTGCGTGCCTCAGCGATACAGATAGCCGTACCGTAGGTGCAACCACAACGGAGGGGTATCTGTTGAGAGGCCAGACAAACGTGTGGTTCCTGAAGAGGGGCAGCAGCCTTTTCAGTAGTTGCAAGGGCAACAGTCTGGATGATTGACTGATCTGGCCTTGTAACAATAACCAAAACGGCCTTGCTGTGCTGGTACTGCGAACGGCTGAAAGCAAGGGGAAACTACAGCCGTAATTTTTCCCGAGGGCATGCAGCTTTACTGTATGATTACATGATGATGGCGTCCTCTTGGGTAAAATATTCCGGAGGTAAAATAGTCCCCCATTCGGATCTCCGGGTGGGGACTACTCAAGAGGATGTCGTTATCAGGAGAAAGAAAACTGGCGTTCTACGGATCGGAGCGTGGAATGTCAGATCCCTTAATCGGGCAGGTAGGTTAGAAAATTTAAAAAGGGAAATGGATAGGTTGAAGTTAGATATAGTGGGAATTAGTGAAGTTCGGTGGCAGGAGGAACAAGACTTCTGGTCAGGTGACTACAGGGTTATAAACACAAAATCAAATAGGGGTAATGCAGGAGTAGGTTCAATAATGAATAGGAAAATAGGAATGCGGGTAAGCTACTACAAACAGCATAGTGAACGCATTATTGTGGCCAAGATAGATACGAAGCCCACACCTACTACAGTAGTACAAGTTTATATGCCAACTAGCTCTGCAGATGACGAAGAAATTGAAGAAATGTATGATGAAATAAAAGAAATTATTCAGATTGTGAAGGGAGACGAAAATTTAATAGTCATGGGTGACTGGAATTCGAGTGTAGGAAAAGGGAGAGAAGGAAACATAGTAGGTGAATATGGATTGGGGGACAGAAATGAAAGAGGAAGCCGCCTGGTAGAATTTTGCACAGAGCACAACATAATCATAGCTAACACTTGGTTTAAGAATCATGAAAGAAGGTTGTATACATGGAAGAACCCTGGAGATACTAAAAGGTATCAGATAGATTATATAATGGTAAGACAGAGATTTAGGAACCAGGTTTTAAATTGTAAGACATTTCCAGGGGCAGATGTGGACTCTGACCACAATCTATTGGTTATGACCTGTAGATTAAAACTGAAGAAACTGCAAAAAGGTGGGAATTTAAGGAGATGGGACCTGGATAAACTAAAAGAACCAGAGGTTGTACAGAGATTCAGGGAGAGCATAAGGGAGCAATTGACAGGAATGGGGGAAATAAATACAGTAGAAAAAGAATGGGTAGCTTTGAGGGATGAAGTAGTGACAGCAGCAGAGGATCAAGTAGGTAAAAAGACGAGGGCTAGTAGAAATCCTTGGGTAACAGAAGAAATATTGAATTTAATTGATGAAAGGAGAAAATATAAAAATGCAGTAAGTGAAACAGGCAAAAAGGAATACAAACGTCTCAAAAATGAGATCGACAGGAAGTGCAAAATGGCTAAGCAGGGATGGCTAGAGGACAAATGTAAGGATGTAGAGCCCTATCTCACTAGGGGTAAGATAGATACCGCCTACAGGAAAATTAAAGAGACCTTTGGGGAGAAGAGAACGACTTGTATGAATATCAAGAGCTCAGATGGAAACCCAGTTCTAAGCAAAGAAGGGAAAGCAGAAAGGTGGAAGGAGTATATAGAGGGTCTATACAAGGGCGATGTACTTGAGGACAATATTATGGAAATGGAAGAGGATGTAGATGAAGATGAAATGGGAGATATGATACTGCGTGAAGAGTTTGACAGAGCACTGAAAGACCTGAGTCGAAACAAGGCTCCCGGAGTAGATAATATTCCATTGGAACTACTGACGGCTGTGGGAGAGCCAGTCCTGACAAAACTCTACCATCTGGTGAGCAAGATGTATGAAACAGGCGAAATACCCTCAGACTTCAAGAAGAATATAATAATTCCAATCCCAAAGAAAGCAGGTGTTGACAGATGTGAAAATTACCGAACTATCAGCTTAATAAGTCACAGCTGCAAAATACTAACACGAATTCTTTACAGACGAATGGAAAAACTAGTAGAAGCCAACCTCGGGGAAGATCAGGTTGGATTCCGTAGAAACACTGGAACACGTGAGGCAATACTGACCTTACGACTTATCTTAGAAGAAAGATTAAGGAAAGGCAAACCTACGTTTCTAGCATTTGTAGACTTAGAGAAAGCTTTTGACAATGTTGACTGGAATACTCTCTTTCAAATTCTAAAGGTGGCAGGGGTACAATACAGGGAGCGAAAGGCTATTTACAATTTGTACAGAAACCAGATGGCAGTTATAAGAGTCGAGGGGCATGAAAGGGAAGCAGTGGTTGGGAAGGGAGTAAGACAGGGTTGTAGCCTCTCCCCGATGTTGTTCAATCTGTATATTGAGCAAGCAGTAAAGGAAACAAAAGAAAAATTCGGAGTAGGTATTAAAATTCATGGAGAAGAAATAAAAACATTGAGGTTCGCTGATGACATTGTAATTCTGTCAGAGACAGCAAAGGACTTGGAAGAGCAGTTGAATGGAATGGACAGTGTCTTGAAAGGAGGATATAAGATGAACATCAACAAAAGCAAAACAAGGATAATGGAATGTAGTCTAATTAAGTCGGGTGATGCTGAGGGAATTAGATTAGGAAATGAGGCACTTAAAGTAGTAAAGGAGTTTTGCTATTTGGGGAGCAAAATAACTGATGATGGTCGAAGTAGAGAGGATATAAAATGTAGGCTGGCAATGGCAAGGAAAGCGTTTCTGAAGAAGAGAAATTTGTTAACATCCAGTATTGATTTAAGTGTCAGGAAGTCATTTCTGAAAGTATTCGTATGGAGTGTAGCCATGTATGGAAGTGAAACATGGACGATAAATAGTTTGGACAAGAAGAGAATAGAAGCTTTCGAAATGTGGTGCTACAGAAGAATGCTAAAGATTAGATGGGTAGATCACATAACTAATGAGGAAGTATTGAATAGGATTGGGGAGAAGAGAAGTTTGTGGCACAACTTGACCAGAAGAAGGGATCGGTTGGTAGGACATGTTCTGAGGCATCAAGGGATCACCAATTTAGTACTGGAGGGCAGCGTGGAGGGTAAAAATCGTAGAGGGAGACCAAGAGATGAATACACTAAGCAGATTCAGAAGGATGTAGGTTGCAGTAGGTACTGGGAGATGAAAAAGCTTGCACAGGATAGAGTAGCATGGAGAGCTGCATCAAACCAGTCTCAGGACTGAAGACCACAACAACAACAACAACAACAACAACCTATTCCCTTCTTTTGCCCTGTTATATCAGTGCGTTCTGCTTATATAAAACGAATTTTGAGGGTTAGTAAATTTTCGCAGTTTGTACAATGCGATATACCCTACACCACAGATAATGCAAAAGAATCAACCGATTTGCTCATTTTGCCTGGGCTAGAGATAGTGTATAATTTTCAAATTTTGACTCTGTACTATACCATAGCTATATTACGCCAAGCTTCCGATTGATATATAAATGGTCGTTAGGCCAAGAGCAATCCAAAACAATTTATCCCTTATCTCTGTAATCAATAGAGCTCCATATATGGCCGCCTTAAAATAATGGTTTCTTACGCCGCTTTTAGGAACATACTGGTACCGCGCGCTGTCGTGCACTGAGCGGTGGTTGCACTGATCGTTTTACACATCGTGCGCATCCGTAGCCTCACTAACTTTTCTTTTGTCAGTATCAAAACACGTACTAGATTTATCAAGTGTTTCTCTTGTTGATACAAGTTCACGAACATTTTACTCAAAATAATGGGCTAATTTTTTGATGTGACTTACAACGATGTTGTCCGCGATGAACGCGGAAAATAAGTTTGCGAAACTATGATATTGTACCAACCTATGCAGTCAGTTCCCAGAAATCGGCCTTTCAAATCAGGCCGAAATGTCGATTCCAAAATGTCTGGAGAGAATGACACGTTAGCATAATCTAAGAACTTGAGAGTTTCCTGTTAGACACCCACTTTCAGCTTTTCAATCTTACTCTCATGTTATCTCGTGAACCAGTCTTTGCAGACACTTAGCAAAGATCGACATATTTGAACAACATGCACGGGAAGATACAGTTCACGCTTGAAGTAGAGAAGAATTGCGCAATTCCATTTATAGACGTCGAATTATACGGGATAACGGAGGGCAGAATGGGGTACAGAGTAGATCGCAACCCTACACATACAGACAGGTATCTACACACCCCATACTACCACCACCCGGCGCAGAAGAAATCGGTCATCCGTTCTTTGGCAACCCGTACACAGCGCCTACGTGATGCTGAAACATAACACCTGAGATTAAAAGGCTACGCACAACGTTTCAAGCCAATGGCTACAGCCATAACTCGATCCAAACAGTCTTGTCGACGAAGATAAGTAAACAAGATAAGCAAGAAATAGATAATCTGCTGCCCGGAGTGCGCTTACCTCATGTGAAAAATGTTACTGACCGAATAGGCAAACACCTTCGCCGGGTTGGGGTACAGCCTGTCTTCTATAGTGGTCGCAAGATCCAGAACGTGCTAGGCTCCACTAAGGACAAGGTGGATGCATTACGCACTGCAGGCGTGTATAAGGTGGAATACGAATATGGAGAGGTATACACCGGCGAGACTAGCAGGCCAATAGCAACGCGCATTCGGGAACACGAGCACTATATTCGTCTAGGGCAACAAACAAATCTGCAGAGGCAGAACAACGGCATGATTGCGGACAAGAAATAAAATTCAGTGAAGTCTGTGTGTTGGCCAAGCAACCGGTTATGACGAAACGCAAAATCAGAGAGGCAATCGAAATAGTTAAACACCCTACGAACATGAATAGAGAGGATGGACTCAGGCTTTCCCCATCTTGGTTGCCAACAATCAGAGCCCAAAAGACCGCACTGTCAACACGAGGCACGAGCACTACCGGCGACTAACTGCCGCTGTGCAGCCGACGCCCAGCGTCTGGTAAAGAGGAGCCAACTTCTCATCCGCCGGTGAACACCAATCATGGCACATAATACAAGAGCTAATAGACAACAGAGGTTACGCCCTCCCTCCACCGCAGTGACCTATTAAAATTAAGTTTCCTCTGCTTCTGCCATAAGTGACCGATGAAATGAACTATCCTTTTAAAATTGTGACGGCGTGGGATGCGCAGTGAACAGTAATAACAAAACACAGGGGACACTGTATAGCTAGAACGCACCAATAGGACCAGAGAAGGCCTCTGCAACCGTGGCAAAAACGTTGGTTTTCTCCAGCAGCAGTTTTATTCAATATGACGCTGTAACATGCCAAGAAAATTTTTATGTCGACTGACTCTGGCCCGCGGAAAGCTACGCAATTATACATAGAAAAGATGTACCCGTAACCAGTATGGGCTATGTACATTCATGATCCTTGACCTGTGTCTGTGTGTCGTTCGGCGGTAGCTTTCGGTCACAAGTTCCCGTGCGTATTGGCCAATCGGCGCTTAGGCGGTTAAAGAGCACGTCGGCTAGTAGCTTTAAACGACACACTGTTCCTTGTGCTTCGAATGTGAGGACAGCCTACATAACAGACGCGGTTGCCACGGATTTTCAGTCTGGGCGCGATAGTTCTGTTTACTATGATTATAGGAAGGAATGCTGGTATGCAAAGTTATTAAATTATTTGTGAGATGCTCGCATTCTGTGGCTAACTTTTTCATTATTTAGAGTTGTGAAATATACTACGAATTGTGGAAATGAATATATATTCATAAGCATGGTTTTGCAAACGGTTTGCGTCTTTGTGAAATTGCTATGCACGAATATGATTACAGAAACGAATTCTTGTCAACTAATCCGCTACACTATGCAGTCAATTTAGTCACTCTCTGCTTTTTACAATGATTTTCCTTGTGTCGTGTATGAAACTGAGTTGCTAATATATTCGACATGTGTTTTATGCGTGTTTGTGATCCGAAGGGCTAATGCGTTATTATATCCAACAGGTTCTGAGCTAATTGCTCAACTTAAATTCAAGTACTATTTCTCTTTTTAACATTCCTGATCATTTTCTGGGTATTTAAGAGCACATTGGCATAACATTTGTCTAGCGCCATTGCGTGATCTCTTTTTAAGAGACGCTACTTTCGCCTCATCTAATGGTTGTTTTCGACGAACTTCATCGAGTATCTCATTTCACAAATAGCGTGACTTATTTTTAACAATACGTAACCCCGTTCTGAAAAATATATTTGAAGATAGAAGGCATGTATTAACGACGAATGCTGGTTGTAGGGACGATA
This sequence comes from Schistocerca americana, assembly GCF_021461395.2. Taxonomy (NCBI): domain Eukaryota; kingdom Metazoa; phylum Arthropoda; class Insecta; order Orthoptera; family Acrididae; genus Schistocerca; species Schistocerca americana. The sequence goes on from NC_060122.1 coordinate 693,917,541, forward strand.
AGCGTGATCCTGCAATGGTGTATTTCTTCATCCTTTAGAAACTGCATCAGAGTATTGCCTCGAGGTGTCTAACACGTCCTCGATAACAATGCACATTCAATCCTTCAAACCGCAAATACCATTCAACCCACTTTGATTCGTATTGCCACGAAATGTTCAGTGTTTCTTATTTGACTGTTATGAATAAAGTATGTGGTCTACATCTACAATGCACAGTGGTCAATTATTAGTTGCACAATACTATACTCTTGATGTTGTTAGGATCTTGCGAGTGACATTCTTGTTCAGTGTTGTTCAGTTTCCGATGTTTTCCGGTGCGCGATTTTAACTCAAGAGTGAGTTGCTAACTTTTTTTCTCATACCTAGGTAAGATTGCGTTTATTAATGAATTTTTATGTGATTACTGGATCCTTTACAAACCATAGTTTCTTCATAACAGGCCAAGTTAGTTTTACTATGCAGTTAGACAACCATTGCTGAAGAGACCACAAACTTTACAGACATTTTGTCTTCATAAACATTTGGTCATTCTATGTTTACCGCTGCTTAGTAGCTCGTGATCTGAGATATGAGTAGTGCTCATAACGAAGAGATAGAACATTGTAGAATCTGATTACAAGACTTTTCTTAACCTTCTGGGGCAAGTCACGTCGTTTAAATAAATAGGTGGTAGTGGTGACGAATAGGTTACTTAGGATTGTCGTTAGGGCTTAGGAAAAGTGCAGTGCATCAGCAAAGGAACTCGTTGAAAAGAAAGTACGACCAGTTGTAGAATATCACTTAACTGTGAGATTTTATCTAGTAGGTACCACAACAGGCACTGAATTCAGATAATGTTAAGACTGTAACAAGTACATATAGTAACAAAGATCTCAAATGGGGACATTTGCAAGACAGGGGCAGTTGTCATGGTACCCTGTTGGGTAAATTTACGGATATGTTATTTGAGGAACACTGCAGCTACCGTCGCACATATCCGAAGGGGTCGTAAGTAAAAGATACGACAGTTTAGGGAGCATACACAGACATTTGTACGGTCATTTTGCTTTCGCTCAATAAACAAGTGAAATAGGGTGGAAAATCGCCGTTACGAAGTCCTCTCCGACACGCTGCGTATAAAGATTTTTAAAGTGTATTGTACGTAGATGGACAAGCTGATGGAAAATTATCAGATTCTGTAAATGTAAGTTGTTCCAGTAATTTATTCATCACATTACTAGCAGAGGGACCTCCCATTGCTCAGGTATTTATAGCTGGGTGTCCAAGACAGTACCACGCAGCATCTGGCCTTGGGCTTAATTTTTATGACGTCATATCTCCTGAACTATGTGTCATGACTTCATATGGTTTTGTAGGTATAGTCAGGGGTATACATGGAAACATTCTGCAAACCGTATTTGTGAATGGAGTTAGTAGAAACGAAGTAATAAATTTAAAGCTCATGCACTATACGGCAGTTTTTCACGCGTCTCACTGTTTATGACGTCATATGTTTTCAGTTATGTGTAGCTTAATGATATACCATTATAGGTACATTCAGCGGAATATGTGAATACTGTCTGCCAAGTGGAGTTAGTAGCAAATAAGTAATAAATTTAAACTTCATGTGTGATACGACAGTTTTTCATTGTTTGACATGTCACACCTCCATGTGTCGTACAATGATATTTTGCCCTTACATTCAGTGGCATGTGTGCATACTGTCTGAAAAAATGTGTCGCGAATGCTGTTAGTAGTGAAGAACTAATAAATTATAATGTCGTGCCTCATGCGGTAATTTTAATGCATAACCAGTGTAAAAGTATTAAGCGATAAACATTTTTACTTTCATCATTTTGGAGGAATTGACGGGTGGGAAAAAATTTCGCAAAGGTTTGTAATTATATGCAAAGTTAGTTGCAACTCGCTAAGTGCTCTCAGTCTCAAATACTTGATTAATAAACACACACACACACACGCACACACACACACACACACACACACACACACACTCGTTTATAGAATATGTAAGGGTTCGTTTTTCACACGTTTATATCAGGTTCAGTGTCTGATGTACTCCAAAATGAAACGTTACAAGTCAAACAAGACATTTTTATATTTTCTGTCGTTCCTTGTTTCCTTGCAAATTGTTATTATTAACGTCTTCTTGTTGATGTGTTGCTCCTACGTAACTATCTAAAATACTTGTCTTTTTATGCCATACGGGTTTAATCCTTTTTACTCTCGACGCATTGTCAGTGGCCTGTAATACATATATAATTGCGATGTGCATGTAATAAAAGTGTTTCCATTTGTATTCCTGTTTTAGATTTCTTTCGTTATTTTCATATTGTTAGGTAAGACACAACTTTTTGGAGAGAGAGTTTCATTAGGTTAAATTTCTATTTGGTTTCTCTTATATTTCTTTAGGACTTTTTTATCATGTAAGTGTCGTACTGGAATTGTTCCTCGTTGCCTTGCGAACACCAGTCTGACTGATTTTCGGCGTTAGTGAGTGCATTTCACCTAAATAACTGACTTTCATTGTGGGTTTTGTTAGCAACTTGTGATGGTGGCAGGTGTTTACGGTTTATAACGTAAAATGTAAATAGAGAAAACTGCAACCAGTCACTTTTTGTACTGTTGCCATCTGTCGCTGTGTATTTTTCGGTTCTCTTTTTTTTGCGTTGGGGTGGCCGATGTATTTTGATTTTTGTTTGTTATATAGATATATGTGGTTGTGGGAAGTTCTTGGCAAATGGGGAAATGAGTAGAGGGAATTGCTTCATAATTTTCATATTCTGTTCCATGTCAGATGGATTATAACCATGCTAAATGGAAACAAAAGACAACCTAAAAACACATGGCAGCAGTTTACAACACTACAAACACTAATACACACATTCAACACACACAGTGGAAACAAAGTGTTTAGGTGAGATGTGTTCGTAAAGGCCGGAAACTGGACATCCTGGTGTACGCAAGACTCACCATATGAGATAACCAGATCCCAAAAAACGGTAAGTAGAGCCAAACAGCAGTTTAACTTTTCGGAATTTGTTTCTAATCTAACAATAAGATTATAACGAAAGAAGTGTAATGTAGTAATACAAATGGAAACACATTTATTACATACATACAACAAACGTATATTTCAGGCCACGGAGGATGTTTCGCAAATAAAGAGAAGTGAAACGTGTGTGGAAAAATAACAAGCAGCTGTTTATTTAGTTGTACAGACAGCTCGCATCTCCAAGAAGATATTAATAATAAACAACAATGCTTCCAAAAATGTTCGCGGAAATGACTGGCGTGGAGATTCTCGACAATACTTAATTTAGTTTCGCTTGAAACGAGGCAATAGTTGCTGCTATGGTATCGGAAAAACGTTAAGTGAAGGAAGAAGAAACGGAAAAACCGTCAGTGCTTCGGATGTTAAGAGGATAATCGAGTATGTCTTTTCCTTTCCAGTAGTCAACTGCCGCGAGCAGTCGACGAAGCGGACAGCACATCGTAGAGAGTGGCAGGTGCCGAAGACATGAACCATTCTCCCAGAAGAATTCCGGTGACAGCGGACGGAGAGGAAATTGAGTTTTCTCCGCTGTGCGAGGAGATTGCCAATGCGGGCGAGTTCTCGAACCACTACTGCATCTGCCATAAAAAATGAGAAAGCGGAAAATTTCCACTTCTTTGACTTTTACTCTGGCTGACTGCAGATCAGTACGTTAAAATAATTTTTCGTTTGAATCTGATCAATGTAAAAATTGCTTTACGCCGCTAACGAACCATAGTATTCCGGTGCACAATGTGATGTACTGTGGGGTACCTTTGATAAGTGGTTAACAGGATAATGGTATATAACATTATTTCCATATCTTCCCCGCTTTATGCTCTACCAACAAAACGCAGAAATATATTATCATTTTACGAATATCCTGTCTATTGGTGCACAGCTAATTTCATTTTTATTTTTCCCTCTGTAGGCGTAAACAGCGTTTGTCCATTTCTCACATTGAAGTCAAATATAACTTTTTTATTCATTGTGACTGTCATTTTCAGCATGACTCATCATCAGACAGGAACCGCAAAATTAAATATGCACATAGGGATTAATAAAGCTGCTAGTGTACCTATTTGCGTATGAGATTTCTGCTTAAAGTTAACTTCGAAATTGCAGTAATAATAAATAAAAATTAAAACAGCTGTTCACTGCCATAAAGGAAAACGACAATGTGTAATAATAGCTTGGTGATGTCAACCCATACCTATTAAAAAATAAAAATAAAAATCCGTTATCATAGCTTTACGGTAGGTGTTAAATTGTCGATGATTTAGAGTATTGTAGATGTTAAAACTGGGCCAGTCAGATGAATATTTTACCGGAAATTACTTATCTGAGAGCCCATTAAGACACATTACACTTCTCCTATAGGTTGCATCTCAACCTGTCGGCTAAATGTGATGTGTCTTAAAGGGTTCTCAAATTTATATTCCACATTCCCTTACTCTGCACATCTGTAAGAGGAAGGGTTTCGAGAAATAATTCCCTAATAACAGTACATTTTTATGTATTCTTTACGAGTTAACAGGCTGAAAGTTAAAAATTAACGTTCTTCTGGTAATCCTTTCGTAAATTTCATTTAAATTTTGTATAATTCGATGATTCATCTGTTGAAACACAAATGCGAGTGATAGATTTTGGGAATTTAAGCATTTCTGAAACGTTCCGAGCAAAAGAAAACAGAAAAAACTGACCAATTTAAAATAATACTACCAGGAATATAAAATGTGGACAGAGTTATATTTAGTAAAATCAGTGATAGAATATATAGTGATAGCCAATATTTGGACCAAGTGGTACTCGTTTTAAGTCATATGGTACAGACAGCGAGTCTGAAAAATTCTTCCATGGCGAATGAAGAATTCTGGATTTACAAAATAGTTAGATAGGTTTCAGATGGTTTCTTATGTTTTCGTGGTTATTGTTTGGAATACATTTTGTGTTCCGTATTTGGTAAGGAAAAAGTATTCAGTAAGCGTCCCAGTTAAGATTGATATCTGTAAGAGGCTCGATAAAAGCCAATGGATTACAATGCTAATTATTTACGATGCACTTGACACATAAACAAAACTAGAGTATTGTGCATTAAGCCAGTTGTAAATATGGTACATTGGACTGCTGTCTAATTCTCATCTCGTATCTGTGACCACATACGTAAAGAATTGCAGGGAACAAACAATAGCGTAGCGTTAGAACTCGAGCGCTGGAAGGATGTAGAATTATGTAAATTCATGCTAAACGCATACGTTTTCTTCTGCAACAGGCGGGGGGTACTTTTATTTAATTAGTGCAGCTTAGCCCATGTTTTATAATTACATTGCACAACTGCAATTAAGAACAAGTGAAATAATCTTAAAACAAGACTGTGTCAGAAACAGGGAAAATATGTCTGAAATTATGAAACATAGACTACTGACCGGAAAAAGTCCCTGAACTTCGTATCACTATTCTGAGCGAAGTACATCATGTAAACCTCAATGCCAACACACAAATGTGTCGTTCTGTCGATGTGCAGTTGTTGCTGTCAGCAATCAGGACTACTATAAAGCGATTTATTCCAACAAAAGACTGTTTTGTGCCCTCCTTTTCTTGTCAACTTCTTCTTAAAGAAAAGAACTTTAAATGGCGATTTGTACAACACTGAATAACTGAGTTTCCATGTACACATACAATCAATTTCCTTGCCTAATCTCGCCATGAACTCGCACTGAGTATTTCTAAACATTACTTGTTAAGACAGGGACAACAGACGTTGTTACTATTTCATCAAATCCGACCTTCTCCTCTTGGATGTTATGGTTACTGCGTCACAAAGAAGAAAAGGTTAAGTTAAGATGAATAGAAATGTTTCAATAAACAATGTACCGCTTCAATAGTCTAAGGAAAAGGACATGGAAGATGGTTATAAACGGAGGAGAAAGTATGAACCAAGATCTGAATCCTGAAAGCAAAATTAGAAGTTTAATACTGATATTACTGGACAAGTTAACAAATCCATGTAGGTACAGATCCATTTGATAAGCAGTTGATGGACACTGAAAGAAAGAAATATGTAGCTAAACGTTACTTCATTTGGTATATCAAATTACTTTATCAATGATACTAGTGCTGAAGCTAAATGGCAGTGAGTTACATTACTTGAATACACACAGCAATCTGTCACTTTTTGTAACAAACCATTACATCATTTTGACGAAGTTCCATACTGGGCACTGCTTGATAAACTAAATACCTATTGTAAAACTGACCAATGACAGGGTTATGAGTGCCGTTGTTGCGTAGACTACTACAGCTGATAGAAACTAATTTACTAAAAACAAGACTGTTGTGTTCAATTATAACGATTTTGGCTAAAGTTCACATGTATTGCCATCTTTATTTTCAGAAACAACAGGGAAAAACTTTCATTTAACGTTAGTGAAACACTGAATTAATTTTTCATACTACGTTGATAAATTAAATCCACGCACAAAGTCTAAATAAGTGCTTCCAATATCAATGGGTAACAGCTACATTTATATAAAAAACCTCGTTGTTCACAGAACAACATTGTTGTCGTTATACAAAAAAATGGTTTGTTTCTATATCTCTTCATGCAATAAGTATTTCAAAGTAAATTCCACACGTTTGTACAAGTTAAGACTTATGATCTATAGGCGATACGGAAATACGTTAATAGACTGAAATAAGAAAGTTGCGAGCACGCAGAAGACATAGGAAGTTAAATATGTACTAAAGATAAAAAAAAAAAATGCTGACATCATTGGGATTTTTGAAACTGATACGTAACTGGGCAAAAATTTTCATGGAGGAACTAACATATCATGAGTTGCGTACATTAGTTGTAACACTTAATGACGAACATTTTCCATTGTTCATTAAGCCCTTGTATTTTAACGAAACCTGTGTCACGTTAAATAGTCCGTTTTGTACATTGATATATGTATCGACACAAATGCAATGAAAGAGTAACATTAACGTATTGTGTATCAGAAAGGAACTTATAACTTTGAAAATTTCTAAGAACTTATTCATACGAATTACAGACTTATTCTTGGTGCCATCTTCAAAGAAAATAGGTCACTTTTTGACTTTTTCATAAGTCGTCCACAATTTCCTAAAAGTCTGCTTTCCACGTAAGTGAGTGGGCCGAGGTGAGCCAATTGCATTCGCTGCACCTGGCACCGATTTACTGTTTCTTTTGGGGAATCGTCAAGGGTACCTTGTTCGGATCACCCGTAGCAACTCCTCCACCAAAATTCGTAAGCAGCCTCTGTCTCGTAGTTGATCAAGTCACTTCTGGCATGCTACAGGGAATTTGTCAAGAAACCTATAACAGATGGTATGTGCATTACATAACCAATGGAAATCACTGTTAACCTGTTTTGATGTATTAAAGTGTATTTTGCAATAAAATGACACCGAAACTATGTCTGTAGATTAAATTAATGAATCAATATGAGTTTTTAAAGTTTTTAGGTCCTTGGGATACATCCTATATATGTGCAGCCGATAGCAGTTCAGAAAACAGTATCCATGAAGGAAATTCCACCTACAAGAAAGGAGAAATTTAGTCTTTATAAAATGGTATAAAGAGAAGTGGTAAATCAAGTGGTACAGTTAAACATGGGACGTTGTAGGGTAAACACGGACGGAAGGGACGTGTGGTTTTATTGGCGGTAATAGCCGGAAGGTATAAGCCACAGAGCGCAAAGACGAGTGAAACAGAGAAGTTGCCAATATGAAACTTCCTGGCAGATTGAAACTGTGTGCCTGACCGAGACTCGAACTCGGGGCATTTGCCTCTAGTGGGCAAGTGCCCTACCAACTGAGCTTCCCAAGCACCACTCACGCCCCGCCCTCACATCGAGCAAGAGAGCTTTTGTACAGTTTGGAAGGTAGGAGACGAGATACTGGCAGAAGTGAAGCTGTGAGGGCGGGGCGTGAGTCGCGCTTGGGTAGCTCAGTTGGTAGAGCACTTGCCCGCGAAAGGCAAATGTCCCGAGTTTGAGTCTTGCTCCGGCACACAGTTTTAATCTGTCAGGAGGTTTCATATCAGCGCACACTCCGCTGCAAAGTGAAAATCTCATTCTGGAAGTTGCCAATAGTTTATCACAGCAGCATAGTTGCAATTAATTACTACATTCTAAGAAAGGACACCAGTTTTGAAATTCTCAAGAAAAAGTAGGAGAACAGAGAGGTGGTTGGAAGAGTCAAGACTCAAGACTGAAGTACTAGTAAAAGGATGACACAGAAGGCGACAAAGGTCAGGCTTTACAAGAGGTCGGAAAGAAGAAAGTCTGTAGGCAATTTTCATCGAAAAGATACAAATATTTTATATAACACCAAAACTGTGTAGGAAGGAGGTAATGGCGTTATCTTCTTGCATGAGAAGATGGTCCGTGAACAGGTTATTGTCACACAAATTACAGTGAGGACGAAACCATATGTTAAATTTAACAGTGAAATATTGATAAACAGATGGCACGTTACTAAAACCTTTGCGTTGTAGTACATTGCTGTGTGTAAATAAACGTTTGAGTCAGTTTGTTCAGCAAATCATAGCTCCATGCTACATCCCAACTGTTTAACGAAGTTTCGATAACACGACACTGCACTGCAGCCGCATTGGGAATTAATAGCGTTCTTTACATACAATTTGTTCATTTATGAGATAACTTGTAACCAGTCATACGTCTTTCTGTTTCACTAAGGAACATCCGACGCCTTACAGCGCCAGTAACTGTCATCTGCTGCTACAATTACCTCTTTGGTGAGGCACATAGATTATGGTGAGGCAGAGAGGAATCACATTGATGTGTTGAAGCTTTTGTGGTCCATTCTCTTCGGAGGCAGCCATTATTTCTGCCAAGTCAAAGAAAGCTTGCATCGGAAATAAACTTTAGGCTATGGATATTAATTAGGTTTGTCAACAGTAAAATGCTTTGAGATTAGAGACAGTTAATTCAGGCTTCTAATAATATACTCTACCTGGATTCAAACACAGAATTTTCTTTCGGTCAATTGGCTTGCTCCGCTGTTTTATTTCGAGTAGTAACGTCACACATATTTGACAGAAAAATGAGGATGAAGAAGGCAATGGAAACCATTGCATTAAAGACACATAACGTGTATCCATAGGACATGTGGCCTATAACTGCATTTAAACACAGAATTTTCCTGCGGTTATTTGTTTTGCTCCACTTCTTCAACTCGAGTAGTAGAACGTCATACGTAATTGGCAGCAAGGTCTAGATGGGTTTCATTCATTCATTTATCTGCGAGTAGCTTTGGAGTTTAAATTTGTTTGTAAAGAACTGTTCATACGTATCATTTCACATCAAAATATACTAATGGAAGCTGAACGTGACATCGCCATTCCGCACATTGCAATAGGAATCTTACGATACACACTTCCAGTTAGTGTTTCCGATTTGCACATCTGTGTACAGATTGCTCAGCCGAGTCAATAATTCCTAACAGTTTAAACAGTCTTAATCTTACAGGAGAAAATCCACTCTAGTTACAGTCATAGACAGTCATTAACTGAAAACAGAAAAGTAGCTTACCGACCACAGAAGTTCTACGAATATTACTGAACCTTTATACTCGTGCCTGCTTTCCGTATCTGTGAGCGTGTGCATGCGTTTGTGCAATTAAGTCACGTGTCGTTGCCGAGAGAATAAGTGGGACTTAGCCACATATATATTCAGTGAAGTCAATTTGTTTAGTATTGGTTTATTTAGACGATACAGCAGCAGGCTTAGAGGTAACACTTTTTAGCGAAAAAGTAATATGTAAGGGTACGTCAGTGGTATTACAGTGTCAATTTATTGTTAATTTTATAACCGTGATCTAGAGTCCAGTCTTCCTTGGTCCCGGGTTTGAAACCTGCCTCCGCTCGAATTTCTATTAATAAACAGCGTTGGCTGCCTTAGACTTCTGGCATAAAAAGGCACCCTCATTCTGCCAACTGCCATGTCAAAGAGGGCGGAGAAGCCGACACAGGTTCAGGTAACTCTCTTGCCCTTGGGGTATGGCCAAAAGGCCGGAGAACCAGCAATGATGAATGGCATGAGGGTGAAGAAGGCAATGGAAACCACTACATTAAAGACGCATAACGTGTGTCCTCAGGACACGTGGCCTTTGACTGAAAAAGTGTCATAATGTTCTCTCCTTGACAAAAAAATCCGGAATAGCCCCCCATTCAGATCTCTAGTAGGGGACTGCCAAGGGGGAGGCGACCATGAGAAAAAGATTGAACAACCAACGAAAGGATAACGTTCTACGAGTCGGGGCGTGGAATATCAGAAGCTTGAACGTGGTAGGGAAATGCAAAGGCTCAATCTATATACAGCAGGGATCAGTGAAGTGAAATGGAAAGAAGATAAGGATTTATGGTCAGATGAGTATAGGGTAACATCAGCAGCAGCAAAAAAATGGTATAACGGGGGTAGGATTCGTTATAAATAGCTAGGTAGAGCAGAGAGTTTGTTACTGTGAACAGTTCAATGATAGGGTTGTTCTAATTGCAATCGACAGCAGATCAACCAGGAAAACGATAGTTCTGGTATACATTCCAACGTCGCAAGTGAAGATATAGAGATAGAGAAAGTACATGAGGATGTTGAAAAGGTAATTCAGTATGTGCAGAGAGATGAAACTCTAATTAAGTTCCGTAGTAAATTTCAGTTAGTAATAGCCAACACTCTGTTCAAGAATCACAAGAGGAGGACGTATACTTAGAATAGCCTGGGTGACACAAGAAGATTTCAGCTGAATTACATCACGGTCAGACAGAGGTTCCAAAATCAGATACAGGATTGTGAGGCGCACCCAGGAGCAGATATATACTCAGATCACAATGTGGCAGTGATGAACAGTAGGCTGAAGTTTAAGAGATTAATCAGGAAGAGACAATAAGCAAAGAAGTGTGATACGGAAGTACCAAAGAATGACGAGATACATTCTGTAAGGCTACAGAGGCAGCACTAAGGAATAGCTCAGTAGACAGTACAGTTGAAGAGGCATGGACGTATCTAAAAAGGGCAATCACAGAAACTGGAGATAAAAACATACGTACAAAGGAGGTTACTTCGATGAAACCATGGGTAACTGGCGAAATAATGCAGTTGATCGACGAAAGAATGATATACAAAAATGTTCAGGCAAATTCAGGAATACAAAAATACAAATTGTTGAGGAATGAAATAATTAGGATCTGCAGGAAAGCTAAGACGAAATGGCAGCAGGAAAAACGTCGAAAAATCGAAAAGGAATGATTGTCGGAAGGACTGTCTCAGTTGTAGGTTTGTGAAAACAACTTGCGGTGAAATTAAAAGCAAGGGTGATAACATTAAAGAGCAATGCAAATACCACTGCAGACGAGAGAGCAGGTATGTGGAAAGAGTACATTGAAGTCCTCTATGAGGCAGAAGATTTGTCTGATGTGATAGAAGAAGAAACAGGAGTTGATTTAGAAGAGATAGAGGATCCAGAATTAGAGGAGGAATTTAAAAGAGCCTTGGCAGACTTAAAGTCAAATAATGCAGAAAGGATGAACGAAATTCTGTTAGAATATCTAAAATCATGGGGGGGAGTGGCAACAAAACAATTATTCACATTGGGAAGCTCGCGACATACCATCCGACTTTCGGAAAATATCATCCACACAGTTTCGAAGATTGCAAGAGCTGACAAGTGCTAGAATTATCGTACTATCAGCTTAACAGCTCATGCATCCAAGTTGTTGACATGGATAATATACAGAAGAATGGAAAAGAAAATTGAGGAAGTGTTAGATGATCAGTTCGGGTTTAGGAAAGGTGAAGGCATCAGAGAGACGATTCTAAAGTTTCGGTTGATAATGGATGCAAGACTAAAGAAAAATCAAGCTGTGTTCATAGGATTTGTCGACCTGGAAAAAGCGTTCGACAACGTAACAACGTAAAACGGTGCAAAATATTCGAAATTCTGAGAAAAATAGGGATAAACTATAGAAAAAGACGGGTAATAAACAGTATGTACAAGAGCCAAATGAGAATAATAAGAGTGGACGACCACTTGCGAAGTGCTGGGATTAAAAAGGGTTTAAGACAGGAATGTGGCTTTGGGTCCTACTGCTCAGTCTGTACATCGAAGAAGCGATAATGGAAACAAAAGAAAGGTTCAGGAGCGCGATTAAATTTCCTGGTGAAAAGGTATCAGTACTACGATTCGTTGATGACATTGCTACCCTCAGTGAAAGTGATGAAGAATTACATATATGCTGAATGGAATGAACAGTCTAATAAGTAGAACACTGATGGAGAGTAAGTGGAGGAAAGACGAAAGTAATGAGAAGCAGCAGAAATGGAGAAGAGCGAGAAATTTAACAAAGGGATTGACGATCACGAAGTATGTGAAGTTGAGGAATTCTACTGCCTAGGCGGAAAAATAACCAACGACGGACGGAGGAAGGAGGATATCAAAAGTAGACTAGTGCTGGCAAAAAGAGCATTCCTGGTCAAGAGAATTCAGCAAGTATCAACCATAGAGGAAGACGTTTCTGACAACTCAGCGTTCGGAACCCAGTATTCTATGGTAGTGAAACACGGACTGTGGGGAAAAGCAGAACAGAACAGAACAGAAGTATTTGCTATGTGGTTCTACAGATGAATGTTGAAAATTAGGTGGTCTGGTAAGGCAAGGAATGAGGAGCTTTTGCGCAGAATAGGAGAGGAAAGGGATATGTGGAAAACACTGACAAAGAGAAGGGACAGGATGATAGGCCATCATTTAAGACATGAGGGAATGACTTCCACGGAAGTAGAGGGAGCTGTGGAGGGCAAACTTGTAGAGGAAGACAGGAAGTGGAATACGTCCAGCAAATAACTGAGGACATAGCTTGCAAGTGCCACTCTGAGATGAAGAGGTTGACAAAGGAGAGCAATTCGTGACGGACCGTATCAAACCAGTCAGAATGATGATGACTCCAAAAGAAAAGAAAAAATAATAACTCTTTGGCGTGATTCTGTCGCGGGGTATCATCTATGAGTCGGTAAGAAGAGGATCTCTGCCCCGTGAGACAGAGGGAGTTGGTAGTAGCATGATCTGTACCCCTTAACGATTACAAAAATGGTTCAAATGGTTCTGAGCACTATGGGACTCAACTTCTGAGGTCATTAGTCCCCTAGAACTTTGAACTAGTTAAACCTAACTGACCTAATGACATCACACACATCCATGCCCGAGGCAGGATTCGAACCTGCGACCGTAGCGGTCTCGCGGTTCCAGACTGCAGCGCCTACAACCGCACGGCCACTTCGGCCGGCTTAACGATTACAGGAGTTACGTGTATTGTGCTTACACAAAAATAGTGTGAAAATCGTATTTCTTTGCTGTGTCACTATTCCGCTGTCATACGGCTGGTACCCTATTTCCTACTGTAGGATACCCGAATTTCCGTGTCGCGACGAAATTTCGCTATCGAGCCGAGAATCTGCAGTCTTTGTTACATCATAGAGAATCCTGCCTTTACGAACCGTACAGCCTCACTGTTTTTTTATAGCTGGCAGTGTCGACAACATCTCTCAACAGGAAATCGCAAGATATACGCCAAGGCTCGGACGATAATATTGTGCTAAGCGACGTGGCTACAGTGCCTCCCCTCCATTTTGCGTCATATCTTCGGGCCAACATCGCATCACCGCCGACGCCAAGCAGCGAATTGTGGCACAACGAGTGTCGTATTTACCGTGTGACCTCAAAGATAAACATTATGAGTTTGAGTCCAAGTGAATCCATACCTGTTGCTTAAGACAAAAGTGCCGCAGAGAATCACAATAAACAATGGCCACCCGCCTCTGTAAAAAACTTTAGTCTTTGCGAATGACAAGTTCTATTATTTATGAACGTTACTACGCTCGCATTAACAACATGGACCATACAGATGCCTCCCACAGTGCAGTTACGATTGTACAACAGAGGCACCCGCCAAAGCACTCATTCGTTCTGTTTCGTCATCCACCTGCCAAACGGACCGCTAGATCAAGGTTTACATCTCCTCTTAGTATCTGTGCATTCCGATTTTCCAAATCCGGCTCCCACTGTTGGGACCAAACGGGAGCTCAGCGAGTCAGATTGTGGCGTCATTCGTATTTCAGCCACGCCGGGCATCACAACCGACTCGCTTCCGATCCAGCACTAAGCTTGGAATTTGCGTCACCAGCATCCAGCACCAAAACCAACTATGGGCTCCGAGAGCACGTTTTTCACGACCTCACCTGGGCTGCTTTAGATACCGCGGCTTCCCGTTGACATCACACCCATGTCAGCCGCATCGCGAACGACTACGCGTCTGTACGAACTCCATGAAGCACAGACTGTGCCGCTGGAAAATAAATGGATCACGCCTTTGTACCTTACGGTGCCAGGACCTCAGGCCCACTCCCACACGCTTCTTTTTCCCCTGCCTCAGACATCTGACATACGGCCGCGTCGGCCACGGAACTTCACTCACACGCTCGGCAGTTCTTCCAAGAACTTTGAGTTCTACGCACATCGCCGACGACGCCGCTCCGCGACATGGCTCGCCCCATCACGCGCCTTCCTGCGCGGAGACGCCATTCTTGCCCGTGTGGCACAACGGCGCTCCCGACCCTCCCGCGTCTCTCGCGCCGTGCTACGACCATCCCGCGATGGTGCCTTACAAAACAACGTTGTGCCGCCTCCCTACCACCACGTGAAACAACGAATTTTTATTCGCACAGACCTGGCCACACGTTCTCACATGACGTTACGTACAGACGAAGTGAAACCCGCCCTACAACCACCATTTACAAGATCACACCAAGTGCTGAATCGTGATCAAATACTTTTGATATCGAAACTGTTGTAAAACAAAACCATAGTGAAGCTGAAACTGCTCAAACAGGCGTCGACTTGAACTGACCTGTCATAACAGGCAGCCCTCACTCCGCCATCTCCTATGCATCCGTTTGACAATTTCCAAGTGCACGTGAATCTCCACGATCTTCTGTCTGATGGCATATCCGTTACGTTAGGTGATACAGAGCCCGTGATTACTGCTGCCTGCACGGATAGGCGGTCGGTTGCAAGCACTGTCACACACAGTGTCGCGACACTCCTATCCCACCAGATGTTGACCGACAGGACTCATTTCACTTTTTCAGCACGCGGTTCAAAAAATGGTTGGTTCAAATGGCTCTGAGCACTATGCGACTTAACTTCTGAGGTCATCAGTCGCCTAGAACTTAGAACTAATTAAACCTAACTAACCTAAGGACATCACACACATCCATGCCCGAGGCAGGATTCGAACCTGCGACCGTAGCGGTCGCTCGGTTCCAGACCGTGGCGCCTAGAACCGCACGGCCATTCTGGCCGGCTAGCACGCGGTTCACCCAGCGTCACACAGTGCCCACATCACTTCCAACAGACGACACACAGGAACAGCCTCTCCTCAACGCGAGACAGCGGGAGTTAGTATGCTTTGCACGCTTGTGCTTACACATTGTGCTTACCAACAAACAGTGTGGAAATCATAGTTCGATGCAGTGTCACTATTCTAACACTCCGCCAGTACCCACTTCCCTCAAATCCATGGCAATCGGTAGAGCCCATCAGGAAACAAGGGCAAGTATTGCACGAAGTCGAATCTGTGCAGCAGTGAGTGAAACCTTTCCTGCTTCATTTGCCTCGAATTCTACACCGAAGAAACTCACACTGCATCAGAGATGAGTAGCTGACCTTACGTCGAACTCCTTGGAACATGGATCATGGTATTGTGAAAGCATGTAGTATGAGTGTTTTATCATGAGCAAATGAAAAGAAGCTGATTATAACACTAATCTGAGAACAGTACATTGTAGATATTTTGGTAGATAACAATTGTGTCAATGTGCATGGTTGGAAAAACCTCGTATTCCGAGACGTCGCAATTCTGTTTGAATCACACCCAGTAAACGACAGTGGCGGTTCAATCATACTTTGTGATAATAACTCTTATGATTAATTAGGTTTAATAACGAATAAAAAAATAGGAGCGTGGGTAAGCTACTACGAACATCATAGTGAACGTATTATTGTAGCCAAGACAGACGCGAAGCTCACGCCTACCACTGTAGTACAGGTTTATATGTCAACTAACTCCGTATATCATGAAGAGATTGAACAAACGTATGATGAGGTAAAAGAAATTATTCAGTTAGTGAAGGGATACGAAAATTTAATAGTCATGGGGGAATGGAATTCGATAGTAGTAAAAAGAAGAGAAGGAAAAGTAGCAGGTGAATGTGGAATGAGGGTAAGAAATGAAAGAGGAAGCCGCCTGGTAGAATTTTGCACATAGCATAACTTAATAATAACTAACACTAGGCTTAAGAATCATGAAAGAAGGTTATATACGTGGAAGAGGCCAGGAAACACTAGAAGGTTTCAGATAGATTATATAATCGTAAGACAGAGATTTAGGAACCAGGTTTTAAATCGTAAAACAGTTTCAGTGGCAGAGGTGGACTCTTGACCACAATCTATTGGTTATGAATTGTAGACTAACTGAAGAAACTGCAAAAACGAGAGAATTTAAGGAGATCGGACCTAGATAAACTGAAAGAATCAAAGGTTGTGGAGAGTTTCAGAGAGAGCATTAGGCAACGACTGACAAGAACGGGGAAAAGAAATACAGAAGAAGAATAATAGGTAGCTTTCAGAGATGAAAAAGTGAAGGCAGCAGAGGATCACGTAGGTAAAAAGACAAGGGCTAATTGAAACTATTGGGTAACAGAAGGGATATGGAATTTAACTGGTGAAAGGAGAAAATATAAAAATGCAATAAATGAAGCAGGCAAAAGGGAATATAAACGTGTCAAACATGAGAGCGACAGGAAGTGCAAAATGAATGGAAAAACTGGTAGAAGCCGTCCTTGTGGAAGAACAGTTTGGATTCCGTAGAAATGTTGGAACACGTGAGGCAATACTGACCCTACGACTTATCTTAGAAGATAGATTAAGGAAACGTAAACTTACCTTTCTAGCACTTGTAGACTTAGAGAAAGCTTTTGACATTGTTAACTGGAATACTCTCTTTCAAATTCTGAAGGTGGCAGGGGTCAAGAACAAGGAGCGGAAGGCTAATTACAAGTCTTACAGAAAGCAGATGGCAGTTACAAGAGTCGAGGGGCAAGAAAGGGAAGAAGTGGTTGTAAAGGGAGTGAGACAGGGTTGTAGCCTATCCTGATGTTATTCAATCTGTATACTGAGCAAGAAGTAAAAGAAGCAAAAGAAAAATTTGGCGTAGGAATTAAAATCTATGGAGAAGAAATAAAAACTTTGCGGTTTGCCTATGACATCGTAATTCTGTCAGAGACAGCAAAGGACCAGGAAGAGCACTTGAACGGAATGGACAGTGTCTTGAAAGGAGGATATAAGATGAACATCAACAAAAGCAAAACATGGATAATGGAATGTAGTCGAATTAAATCAGGTGATGCTGAGGGAATTACATTAGAAAGTGAGACACTTAAAATAGTAGATGAGTTTTGCTAGTTGGGGAACAAAATAACTGATGATGGTCAGAGTAGAGAGGATGTAAAATGTAGACTGGCTATGGCAAGGACAGTGTTCCTGAAGAGGAGAAATTTGTTAACATCGGGTATAGATTTAGGTGTCAGTATGTCTTTTCTGAAAGTATTCGTGTGGAGTGTAGCCATGTATTGAAGTGAAACATGGACGATAACTAGTTTAGACAAGAAGAGAATAGAAACTTTCGAAGTGTGGTGCTACAGAAGAATGCTGAAGACTAGATAGGTAGATCAAGTAGCTAATGAGGATGTACTGATCAGAATTGGGGAGAAGAAGAATCTGTGGCACAACTTGACCAGAAGAAGGGATCGGTTGGTAGGACATGTTCTGAGGCATCAAGCGATCTCCAATTTAGTACTGGAGTGCAGCGTGGAGGGTAAAACTCGTACAGGGGGACCAAAAGATGAATACACTAAACAGATTCAGAAGGATGCAGGGTGCAATAGCTACTCGGAGATGAAGAACATTGCACAGGGTAGAGTAGCATGTAGAGCTGCATCAAATCAGTCTCTGGACTGAAGACCACAACAACAACTACGATTATTTATATGCGCCGATATGAGCACAACATCACGTAACGTGACCCATCATTCAGTTCCTCCGTAGGACGAATCCCCTATCTTCCGCCTATTGTAGGTGTACCAACAGCATACTCTAAGTTCTATCATTATGACATTTCAGGAGGAAAAGAATCTACCTCAAAAAATTATCAACAATTCATGAAAACTACCCAAGTGAATCACACACAAAGTTCACACAAAATGTCTCACATACAACAGACACATCTACAAGTAGTTTCGTCTTCTTAATTTGTGATTGACAGTCACCTTTCTATCCACACAAAATGCCTTGTACACAACATACAGATGTACAAGTAGCTTTGTGTTCCTTAATTAGCGATTGACAGTCACCATTCTACTTCATTATCCATTGACGATCATAATACTTTCATGCGGATTACCTGCATCAGTAAGTTTGTACTCGGTCGGTAGATACGCTGTACTGTAGGACAGAAAGCAAGTATCAGATTTGGTCTGCAGTTATCTCAGATTTATCGCTGACGATGCTGCAATCTACGACATGGTCGCTAAACGAGCACAATGAAACACAGATTGACGCAGTACTTTCTGGTGTATTGAATGACAACTTTCTTGAAAAGCACGTAATACGCGTAACAAAAGGAAAGGACCCTGTAGATTGCGACAGGAGTCGGTCATGTTGTTTATGGATCTGGCGACAATACTGCGTAATGTTACGTTGGAGGATCACGCAAAACTGCTTCACTGGAGGGTGGATACGGCTTGGATTTAGCGTATCGCTTAAGCACCTGCACATCCCGGGTGGTTACTTTTCTTTCAATGGAAAGTTCTCTTTGGGCGACGGCACAAATAGCGCAGGGGCAGAGCGATAGTATTGTGTTTACAGAGTGAGCCACTTCATCACGTTGTTAAGGAGAGTCCGTGAAAGCCCTGTCAACAAAGACCAACAAATGTCGAATAGAGGAAAAATTCGTGTAGTTGCAAATTTTTGTGCAATAGTTTGAGGGAGTGCCATGAATCGTATACTAAAAATCCTGACCGTTCGGGTGTGAGCGTCAGGTTGCCAATGCGTTTAAACGTCACTTTTTTAGGTTTTTCTTGAATAACTTGGAAACCACGGCTTCTAGAGAAAATGCTTCCCAGAATAAAATTAAAGTACACTAAATATCCTACAAAACGACTTCATTCACTTTTTCTCTAGGCCTAATAACTTCCGCGTTCCAAGGGATAGAAAAATCGTATATTATTAACTTAACAGTAATGTTATAACGGCTTCAATTTAATGTTTCTTGTTAAATGAAGTGGGCTAGAGCCGAGTTACGGGATAAATTATGTTTGGGGGTGAAATGGGCTGTAGATGAGGGTGTGTGTGTCTAGGGTCGCCTACTGTTATCTTGCACTTCCTTCCTTCGTAGGTCTGCAAACTAAGTAGTGAGTAGGAAATTCTCCAATCTCTCTCTCTATCCCACTACGTCATAAAAAGAAACTACAGGTTGTTTCACAAAGTTAAAGTTACACCAACCCTTCCGCAGTTCAGCTGATGAATCACTGGCGATGCAGTGCGCAAACGCCGCCCACTGTGGCAGGGGGGAGGGGGGGAGGGGAGGGGCATTGGCGTTTTTTTTCCACAACGTAAGTTAAAACTGTATGAAATACAGATATGAAATACTAATAGTACTTACACAAGAAACATATTAAATCTCTGCACAATATTCTACACTACTGGAGGGGAAACTGATACTTAATCATCGTGTACCGCAGCTGTAGCGTTCTTCTGAGAAATATTTTCTCCACAAAGAGCGCTGCGCTCGTTTTAGTCTACAGACCATCTATACCTCCTCAGCGTTTCCAGTCTAGTTCTCTTGTGAGAGGAGACAAAGAAATTTCACAGAGATCGTGTTCGTGTAGCCATTTTATTTATTGAAAACTTACTTATAGCTCTATAGTGAGCTACTGACTGGCATAGTTAGCAGATGAAAGATTTTGATAGAGAACAAACGTTTAAAATACGCTCCCATTATGTAACGTCCCCTTAGAAAAATTAATGAATTACTGTGCTGATAAACCTCTTACGTTATTTGATTTTCGAACAGCTGAGCAGAACTGAACGTACTCAGACAGTTCTCTCTTTACTTATTCTGATCATCACTTAACTGACACCCAATTTGTTTTTATCGCAACGCAGTCTGACTTTCAATAACCCTTACAAAAGAATGGCCTTGACTAACAATAACCTATACCTTTCATGAATCACTTACCTCACAAAAATCTTCGTTACTCAAAGTACTGCAATACAGAGTGCGCCACTACTGCCAGCTGAATAAAAGATTCTAACTACAGAAGGCACTAACTACTGACAAGCATAGTTAGCAAATGAAAGGTTTTTATAGAGAACAAACAATGTTTCTACCTTAATAATGTTCAAAAGTCATCATATATATACAGGGTGTTACAAAAAGGTACGGCCAAACTTTCAGGAAACATTCCTCACACACAAATAAAGAAAATATGTTATATGGACATGTGTCCGGAAACGCTTACTTTCCATGTTAGAGCTCATTTTATTACTTCTCTTCAAACCACATTAATCATGGAATGGAAACACACAGCAACAGAACGTTCCCGCGTGACTTCAAACACTTTGTTACAGGAAAAGTTCAAAATGTCCTCCGTAAGCGAGGATACATGCATCCACCCTCCGTCGCATGGAATCCCTGATGCGCTGATGCAGCCCTGGAGAATGCCGTATTGTATCACAGCCGTTCACAATACGAGCACGAAGAATCTCTACAGCTGGTACCGGGGTTGCGTAGAAAAGAGCTTTCAAATGCCCCCATAAATGAAAGTCAAGAGGGTTGAGGTCAGGAGCGCGTGGAGGCCGTGGGATTGGTCCGCCTCTACCAATCCATCGGTCACCGAATCTGTTGTTGAGAAGCATACGAACACTTCGACTGAAATGTCTACCAATCCATCGGTCACCGAATCTGTTGTTGAGAAGCGTACGAACACTTCGACTGAAATGTCTACCAATCAATCGGTCACCGAATCTGTTGTTGAGAAGCGTAAGAACACTTCGACTGAAATGTACAGGAGCTCCATCGTGCAGGAACCACATGTTGTGTCGTACTTGTAAAGGCACATGTTCTAGCAGCACAGGTAGAGTATCCCGTATGAAATCATCATAACGTGCTCCATTGAGCGTAGGTGGAAGAACATGAGGCCCAATCAAGACATCACCGCCTGCCCAAACGTTCACAGAAAATCTGTGTTGATGACGTGATTGAACAATTGCGTGCGGATTCTCGTCAGCCCACACTGTTGAGTGTGAAAATTTACAATTTGATCACGTTGGAATGAAGCCTCATCCGTAAAGAGAAGATTTGCACTGCAATGAGGATTGACACATTGTTGGATGAACCATTCGCAGAAGTGTACCCGTGGAGGACAATCAGCTGCTGATAGTGCCTGCACACGCTGTACACGGTACGGAAACAACTGGTTCTCCCGTAGCACTCTCCATACAGTGACGTGGTCAACGTTACCTTGTACAGCAGCAACTTCTCTGACGCTGACATTAGGGTTATCGTCAACTGCACGAAGAATTGCCTCGTCCATTGCAGGTGTCCTCGCCGTTCTAGGTCTTCCCCAGTCGCGAGTCATAGGCTGGAATGTTCCGTGCTCCCTAAGACGCCGATCAATTCCTTCGAGCGTCTTCCTGTCGGGACACTTTCGTTCTGGAAATCTGTCTCGATGCAAACGTGCCGCGCCACGGCTATTGCCCCGTGCTAATCCGTACTTCAAATGGGCATCTGCCAACTCCGCATTTGTAAACATTGCACTGACTGCAAAACCCCGTTCGTGATGAACACTAACGTGTTGATGATACGTATTGATGTGCTTGATGCTAGTACTGTAGAGCAATGAGTCGCATGTCAACACAAGCACCGAAGTCAACATTACCTTCCTTCAATTGGGCCAACTGGCGGTGAATCGAGGACGTCAGTACATACTGACGAAACTAAAATGAGCTCTAACACGGAAATTAAGCGTTTCCGGACACATGTCCACATGACATCTTTTCTTTATTTGTGTGTGATGAATGTTTCCTGAAAGTTTGGCCGTACCTTTTTGTAACACCGTATATATATATATATATATATATATATATATATATATATATATATATATATATATATATATATATATATCAGTATTACAAATTTACTCTTTCTGATGGAAACACGTCCAGATCGTCCGCTCTCAAAATACTGCCATCTCTTCCCCCACATCCACCACTGCTGGCGGCTCACCTCCAACTGCGCAACGCTAAGCGCTGTTCACATCCAACTGCCCAACACTACAATAGCAAACATTCAAAAAATGCAAACCAACCACAGACTTCACACAGCACAGTCAGTGATTTTCATATAGGGGACGTTCCACCATAAACAGTGCCTGAGAAGTGTTTCATTTGTATGATTGATGTTGGCGGTGGCCTATGTAGCACTGGTGGGAGTGATTGAATTGGTAAATGTGACATCTTGCTGCTGTCTATCGCTGACAGCTTATTGCAAAGCCGTGTGATTGTGTTGTAGCCTCTTGGTGCCGAATTCATTAGTGAACACATAGTTACTACACTTCTCTAGAAATGAATTGTATTACAGGAAGACTGCGTAAATATTTTCCTCTCAGTAAACTTTGGCACTTGTAGAGTGATCTGCTCTAAGTGGAGCCCATTACCACACATCTACAGCATATCTTACAAGACGGGAAATCGTGTTTAAGTCTAGAACAGAAATCCGTAGTAATGCTCTGCTTGGCTTATACTGAAAAATATGAAGTTGCATAACATTTAAGTGATCTACTTCTATTGCAGAGGGAGCCAATTTAAGTTTCTTGACCTCTCT
Source organism: Schistocerca americana (assembly GCF_021461395.2). Taxonomy (NCBI): domain Eukaryota; kingdom Metazoa; phylum Arthropoda; class Insecta; order Orthoptera; family Acrididae; genus Schistocerca; species Schistocerca americana. The sequence goes on from NC_060122.1 coordinate 693,940,610, forward strand.
GACGTTGGGAGATCTGAACGCTGGTGATGCATGTGGGACCCCTGATATTGTGAAAAGTATTCCACAAATGTGTGTGTGTGTGTCTGTCTGTATTTTGGTTTTTTATGTATATATATATATATATATATATATATATATATATATATATATTGTTATCATTTCCTTTATTAAGTGTAGTAGGGAACCTGTGCTGATGTGTGTTTGTTCATTTATCACATGTTTGTTTTCTGCTATGGCTTTCTGGATGTGGAAGTTTTCTTGCATTTGTATAAGATGTTTGTTATGGTTGCTTATTCTCATTATTTTCATTTCCTGTTCCATGTTTGTAGGATGATGGTTGTAGTGTTTTCAATGCTCTGCAAATGTGGAATGGTTTGTTTCATACTTCCAACATCTGATATGTTCTTTGTATCTTGTTTCAAAATTCCTGCATGTCATGCCTATGTATACTGCATCACAACTTTGACATTCAAGTTTATATATTCCTGATTGTTGGAATTTGTCCCTCTTGGTAGCTGGCTGGCTTAGGTGTGATTGAAGGGTTTGCCCAGGCTTATATGCTATTTTTAAGCCCTGTCTCTTTAGGATGTTTGCAACTCTGTGTGTTAGTTTGTGTGTGTAGGTCATGGTGTACCATCTGGTTCTTTTCTGTGTGGTGTTGTTATTGTGGGTGTTTGTTGAGTGTGTTTGTAAGTTTTCAGCTTGTGAGTTCTTTTGTATTGTGGAAATGTTGTGTTTGTTTTTTATTTGTGTTTTTATTTTTTGATTGAGCCTGTGTACCACATGTGTGTCATACCCGTTGTTCCTAGCTATTTGTATGATCGTGATCATTTCTTGTTCATAGTTTCTCTTGCTGAGTGGGATTCTGTTTAATCTATGTAACATGTGTCTTAGTGCTGCAAGTTTCTGGCTTTGGGGGTGGTTGGATGTGGAATGTATTATTGTGTCCGTGGCTGTTGGTTTTCTAAAGATGTTAAATGTATGTTTTCCATTTTCTTTTTTAACTGTAATGTCAAGAAAATTTATTTGATTTTCTTTTTCAAGTGTGAATTTTATGTTCTTATGAGCTTTGTTTATTTCTGAATGGAGTTCATCTATTTTCTCACTTGGCTCGTCTACCAGACAAATAATGTCATTCACGTATCTGTACCAATATATGATTTTGAAACTTTCATTTGTGGTTATCTTATTAAATATCTGATTTTCAAGGTGACTGATGAAAATGTTTGCTAGTGTTCCTGATATTGGGGATCCCATGGGCAGTCCATCAGTTTGTAGATAATATTCTTCCTCAAACTGAAAGTAGTTTTGTTCAGTTGTCAGTCTGAGCATATCTGTTATTTCTTTTATTGCGTCTGTGGTGAGGTCGCTGTGGGATGAGAGATTTTGTTCAGTGATTTCTATTGTTTCTGTGATAGGGATGGAGGTATACATATTTACTATATCGAATGAAATCAGTGATGCTGTGTGTGGTATCTGTATGTTCTGTATGTTTTCTATTAGGTTTCCTGGGTTTATCACTGTTCTGTTGTTTTCTACTTTATAGTGGTTTGTAACTAACTTTTGGAGGTGTTTGGCTATGCGGTATGTTGGAGCTTTCTTGAAGTTGATAACAGGTCTCATTGGCATTCCGTCTTTATGTACTTTCAGTTGGCTGCGGAGTGTTAGTGCTTGTGGGTTTTTCTGTGTTAAGTAGTATTTCTGTTTGTCTGTGAGTGTGTGTTCAATGTTTTTAAGTGTTCGTTTCACATTTGCCTGGAATCGTGTTGTTGGATCTGACTTCAGTTTTTGTATTGCGTTGGTGTTGATGTATTCCTTGCTTTTTGTGATGTATTGCTCTTTATCCATGAGTACTGTTACATTTCCCTTGTCTGCTCTTGTTATTAATACGTTGTTGTTTGTTAACTTGTGTTTTAACCTTTTCATAGTAGCTGCTTCTGTTTGGTTGTTCTCATTGTGTGTCTGCTGTGTTTATTTTATTATGCCTTTTATTTCTTCTTTTACTAGTTCTCTTGTCAGTCCTATGTTTATTTCACAATTATTTTGTTGCTCTTCACGTGTAAGGATGTGTTCGGTTTCTACTATGAGATTTTCTATGTATTGATTGTTCACTTTGGTATTGGTGCAGTGTTTCAAACCTTTTTCCAAGAGCATTTTTTCGTTTTTGTGTAGTTCTGTCTCTGTTAGGTTAACTAAGCGTGGATGGAATGCCTGTTGGTGTTCATGTGGTTTCACATTTAAAATGTAAATGTATTTTTGCGTCTTTTTTACTGTTAGTTTCATTATCTTGTGTTTATGTTTGTTTTGTAAATGTTTCATTGCTATGTATGTGTTGTGCTCAGTTTTTTCTACTATTGCCATGAAAACTGTGGCGTTTCCTACGTTTTTTGCCAATTCTAGATGAGTCTCATAGAGCATCATGTTTAGGTGGTGTTTTTTTCGAATATAGCATCTTAATTTCATGTAGTAACCAATATCGTTCTGCAAATGATTTCGACTTTTGTGCCACTGTAGAACTGTTTTTAACCTTTACATTAATGTAACTTGGAATTAAATCGTTCTTTTTGCATGTTCTGTTGAACTTTATATGCTGTATCGTCTTATGGAGTCTCAGATGTATTTTCTTGAACCTGTTGTACACGTTGACAGGGAATGCTTGACATAGCTGTATTGACATCTTCAACTTTCGTGGTCCTGTCCTCCTCAGTTGCGCGTAATACTACGGTATATTGATAAGTTTCACTTATGGACCGTCTGACAGCAACTGAATAAAACACAATTTTAGTGCCATACGCGTTTCGCCTTTATTTTCTGTAAGGCATCATCAGTGGCCTGGAATATGTACATATGTTAGCTATTTTATTTACATTTTTGTCACTGTGCCTATAGGTTATAAACAGTTCTGGTGGTTGGTATTTCCTATTAAGTAGTAATGTTTTGAACTGTACTTACAGGTTGCGTAAACAGTTCCTTACATATTACGCTCCTGTTGCATTTTTGGTGTTGTTCTTCTTCCTATGAGCGCCAGTTTGCTGTTTTTTCCACATTCCACAGCACTATGCACTGAACGCTTGTTTTAAAGCAATGTTTTGGTTTCTGTTGCCGACTGTCAAATGTTTCTGCCAAATATCGAATATTACTGCCAAACTTATGAGTGTAACTATTGAAGTATCTGTGGTCTGTTCGTGTATGCATTTGTGTGTGCGTTTGTGTATGTGTGTGTGTGTGTGTGTGTGTGTGTGTGTGTGTGTGTGTGTGTGTGTGTGTGTCTGTGTGTGTGTGTGTCTGTCACAGAAACAATAGAAATCATAGAACAAAATCTCTCATCCCACAGCAACCTCACCACAGACGCAATAAAAGAAATAACAGATATGCTCAGACTGACAACTGAACAAAACTACTTTCAGTTTGAGGAAAATAATTATCTACAAACTGATGGACTGCCCATGGGATCCCCAATATCAGGAACACTAGCAAACATTTTCATCAGTCACCTTGAAAATCAGATATTTTATAAGATAACCACAAATGAAAGTTTCAAAATCGTATATTGGTACAGATAAGTGGATGACATTATTTGTCTGGTAGATGAGCCAAGTGAAAAATTAGATGAACTCCATTCAGAAATAAACAAAGCTCATAAGAACATAAAATTCACACCTGAAAAAGAAAAAGAAAATCAAATGAATTTTCTTGACAATACAATTAGAAAAGAAAATGGAAAACATACATTTAACATCTTTAGAAACCAACAGCCACGGACACAATAATACATTCCACATCCAACCACCCCCAAAGCCAGAAACTTGCAGCACTAAGACACATGTTACATAGATTAAACAGAATCCCACTCAGCAAGAGAAACTATGAACAAGAAATGATCACGATCATACAAATAGCTAGGAAGAACGGGTATGAAACACATGTGGTACACAGGCTCAATCAAAAAATAAAAACACAAATAAAAAACAAACACAACATTTCCACAATATAAAAGAACTCACAAGCTGAAAACTTACAACACACTCAACAAACACACACAATAACAACACCACACAGAAAAGAACCAGATGGTACACCATGACCTACACACATAAACTAACACACAGAGTTGCAAACATCCTAAAGAGACAGGGCTTAAAAATAGCATATAAGCCTGGGCAAACCCTTCAATCACACCTAAGCCAGCCAGCTACCAAGAGGGACAAATTCCAACAATCAGGAATATATAAACTTGAATGTCAAAGTTGTGATGCAGTATACATAGGCATGACATGCAGGAATTTTGAAACAAGATACAAAGAACATATCAGATGTTGGAAGTATGAAACAAACCATTCCACATTTGCAGAGCATTTAAAACACTACAACCATCGGCCTACAAACATGGAACAAGAAATGAAAATAATGAGAATAAGCAACCATAACAAACATCTTATACAAATGCAAGAAAACTTCCACATCCAGAAAGCCATAGCAGAAAACAAACATGTGATAAATGAACAAACACACATCAGCACAGGCTCCCTACTACACTTAATAAAGGAAATTATATATATATATATATATATATATATATATATATATATATAAACACCAAAATACAGAGAGACAGACGCGCACACACACACACACACACACACACACACACACACACACACACACACACACACACACACACACACAGCCCCACACAAAAAAAAATTACATAACACCAAAATACAGACAGACACACACACACAGCACAAAAAAATTCATATCACACCATACATACACACACACACACATACACAGGACAAAAACAAAAATAAATAACTAAATACAATAAAATTAAATGAAATTAAATTAATACCACACCAAAACACACACACACACACACACACACACACACACACAAACGCATACACAAATGCATACACGAACAGACCACAGATACTTCAATAGTTACACTCATAAGTTTGGCAGTAATATTCGATCTATGGCAAAAACATTTGACAGTCGGCAACAGAAACCAAAACATTGCATTAAAACAAGCGTTCATTGCATAGTGTTGTGGAATGTGGAAAAAACAGCAAACTGGCGCTCATAGGAAGAAGAACAACACCAAAAATGCAACAGGAGCGTAATATGTAAGAAACTGTCTACGCAACCTGTAAGTACAGTTCAAAACATTACTACTTAATAGTAAATACCAGCCACCAGAACTGTTTATAACCTATAGGCGCAGTGACAAAATTGTAAATAAAACAGCTAACATATGTACATATTCCAGGCGACTGATGATGCCTTGCAGAAAATAAAGGCGAAACGCGTATGGCACTAAAATTGTGTTTTATTCAGTTGCTGTCAGACGGTCCATAAGTGAAACTTATCAATATACCGTAGTAACGAATACATCTCCAGGAACACTTGTAACAACAACAACTGTACATAAAATAATTTTTTCCTCTGATTTTCGATAAATTAGTGTAAGCGATGTTCTGATTCCATTTCTTTTTCCTTTTCATGTCATTATGTTAAAGAAACTGTAAACAATTTTCGATGTGAATACTAATGTTTATGTTAAATTGCAAGCAATATTATAACAAAATGGAAATGTAAGAAATGTTGAAACTGTTGTAAGATGTTAAAGTTGTAATTGTGCGCCTGGTCCATACGTTGGCAAAGCGTTAGGACTTGTATAATGCAAAACCTTTGGTGAATACCCTGTCTGTAGGGGAGCGGTAAAAGGTGGATGGCAGGCGAGCGCGGGAAAATGCACGCGGGCGCGGCACGGCATAACGGGCTCAGCAGTAGTAGTCGGAGTTGGGCATCGGTCTGAGTAACACGTTCTGCATCGAGGAGGCTCTCCTGGAAAACGTGATTTCGTTGAGCCTCGGATGTGCCGTTTCCGACGCCTATACAGCATGGCAGTATTCCATTGGCACTAAATGGAAAAATATTGCGACGCTATGAAGAAGTAAAGTGCCGATACATCAAGAGCCATAGCTGTGCTTGTATGTGTGCTCTGCGCCTCGTCATCTCGCCGCCCACCAACCGCCGCTTCGATACGAACAGGTTGAAACTTTTAGTACTGTATTCGTGTGGACCAGTGTTACTTTTGTTCCTGACTGTTCAATAACAACTTAACTTTTACCAGAACTGTCCTATCATTTAATTATCCTCATCACTAACCTAGACAGGGTCCTTTCCACATGTTGTGCAATCCGAGTGTCCTGAAATGAAGATTTAAAGTTTATGTTAATAATACTTACCTGTAGACCTAGCTATGTTAGAATGATGAATTTAAAGAACTTTGTTGTTAATGAATACATAGGTCTGACAAAGTTGGAAGATAATGTTGAAATTGGTTTAGTAATTTGAGACAAAAATAATGATAGTTAAATGAGCAGGAAATATGATAAAAACAGTAGTAATTCATATATTGGAAATCTTGAGTGCTTAATGCTTTCAATAGTTAATAGTTTCAATACAGTGATCATAACAGTTTCAGGGTCCCCCCCCCCCTTTTTCTTTTCTATTCATTTAAATTCGGAAGTGTACTCAACTGATTTGACCTGCAAAGTTAAAGTCAATATAAAACCAAAATTTATTAGTGTTTTACCTTTTTCAAAATTGATATTGTATGTTTGTTTCGAAAGTGCTATTTCTAGGGTAACCTATGCCCGATTTTAATCATATCAATAGACAGTACGAAGTTTGTAGTAAACATTATAGTGTATTGTTGTGAATTTATGGCTTGTCCATATTAGTACAGAAAGTGACGTCATTAGTTCAGTAAATTTTCTGGTTCTAAAATTTACCATAGTATGCGGTGTTATTACGTGTTGTTTTGTATGAACGTACTTGAACTTGTGCTGGGAAGAAACTCAGTTACTGCCTAATTAGGCTGGCGACCGTATTATTAACAATTTGGTAGCATCTGATGTGTTGTTTCTTGTCCGTCCTAACGTGTAGTTGCGCTTCAGACTTGCTTGACGTATCATTGTTGTTACTGAGTGGGTGAAAGTCTGATTTTGCCTCCATTCAGGTACACGCGGTCAACATATATACCAAAATCCTTTCTTATAAGGTGAAGCCCGTTAACTTACCATAGTATAGGCTTTAATAAGTATCGTGCGCAGTAGCGTAGGGTTACAAGTGGCTCCCGGTGACAGGACATCCAGTTGTTGTCGGTCACAAATTAATGTGGATATCGAACAGTGGATGTTCAGTGGCACGAATTGCTATAATAATTAGTAAAATAAATAGCAGTGAACGTCAAGTACGGTAGTGTGGTGTAATTTGCATTCAGTATGGACAAGAACGTAGAAACAGTAATGTTCCGAGAGAAATGGAAAATGCGGCTGGCAATGACAGGAGTGTACGCAGCCAGATAACAGATGGCGTTAACGGTAGACAATTGGCGTGCATACAATATCACGAACATGTTAACGAACAGATTGAAACGTCGAGATTGCCTCGAACACAGCAAGGGATAAAACAGGAAGTAGAGGATGACTTTGTAGATGATAGTGGGTACGTGAACGAATCCACTGACATGTTTGATTCTCCACAGAAAAAGAAAGAACCGAAAGAAACGTTTGAAGTAGGATAGGAACACATCGATTCCGTAGAACAAAATGGTGTGAAAATTTTAAGCATGAACGATTTATTTGAACAATTAACCAAACAAATTACAGGGCAGAATTATCAACTTAAAACACACGTTGCCGAGCAGCTCAAAACACAAAGTAATCAGCTCAAAACACAGAACGAGCAGCTTAAAACACACGTTGGTCAGCCTAAATCACAGGTCGAAGAACAAGGAATTAAAATTAGTAAACAAACAGAACAAAAAGTGGGTAATTTAAGCTCTGTAGTAAATACTATGAAATTTGAAATTGACACAATTAACAAGAATATGGATACTATGCAGGGCGAAATTGACAACATTTACAGTAGATTTGATGTTGAAATTCTCAACATCCAAGAGAAAGTAGAGCCTCTGGTTGGAACAAAAGTAGACGAAAAAGTTTTCGGTCTTAAAACTAAGATGGTAAACGAATGTCAACACGGAATCCCACAATTGAAAAAGGCAGTTTCAGACACTGAAAGAGATTTAGGTGAGAAAGTTACCGGATGTGTACAAAAATGTGAACAAAATACTTCGAAAATTCAAGGCAAAATTTTCGATCTTGAGAGTAAAATTAAAGATAGACCTGGTGTTGTCTGTAGTGGCACACCACTGACGAAGCTGTTAGAAGGTGAGGAACGCTTCGATCCTGCCAAGAAACATAACGGATGGCATCCGTTAGATTTCATCAAAAATTGCGAGAGGAAATTTCCTGAACACTTCTCTGATCAGGAAAAGATAAACGTAGTAATTAGCGCCTTAGCAGGTGATGCTAAGCACTGGGGAATTAATTTGAATACCGAACGAATGACGTTCGAAGAATTTAAGCAAAAGTTTACGGTAGAATATTGGTCCAAACAAAAACAGGATCATTTATGGCGCGAGTTTATCATGGCCAAGCTTCATGATAACAGGGGCAGGAATTCTTTGAAAGATTTCTGCGAATATTGGTACCGGAAGTTGATGCATTTAGGAGGGAGAAGATCCGATTCGGAAATCATATGGGAGCTATATAAAAAGGAAGAGATACGTGGGAAGCAATCATCGCAGCTTCCAAGCGTTTCTCGAAAGGGTCGAAGACGAAGACCATTGGCGTGAAAGTCGTGCCAATCATCAAAATTTTAGTAACAGGAATAACCGTAATAATGACGAGAGAAATGACTACCATGGGTTTCGCGTCAATATGATACAGAGAGGTAGAGGTAGAGGAAGAGGAAGTTATCCAGGTCGCGGTAGAGGGTACACCGCGTAAAATAATAACGACGTGGGAAACTGATTTCCGCGGACGTTGCGGGCCAAACGGAAGCGGACAGTACATACCGGCCCCAATTTAAGAAAGGTTACCGAACTGACAGTAAAATTATGAGACAGGTTAGAGACAGGCGTGGAACGACACAACGTGTTGTTGCGAAACAAGCGTCAGGTGCGAGCGCGAATGAGTCATCTTCGCCGCGCAGAGCGATACTGGTTAACAGGCGAGTGGAGCATCAGAGGGCAACGGCCCAGCCTAGCGGAGCAGCTGTTCAGAGAGAAGCCGCTAGCAATGCGGCAGCATTAGGTACGAACATTGCCGTGAGAACTGGTGAATACATTACAAGTGGTAATTCCGTGGCGAAGGAAATAATAGATGAAACTGTGGATACACAGAGAGGTGCGGTTAGCAGTGTTAGCAATGAAGTAAATGGCGAGAATGAATTAGCAGAAGTAGCTGATTGGCGTGTGCAGATCGACGATCTGTACAAGGGCCTAAAGCAATGTGAGTGGGAGGATTTTGAGAAGGAGTATGAGACAAGGAAGTTAGTTAGTGGAAAAGAAGATAGTAGGGACGTCGATAAGGTGACGTGGCCCGAATTTGAAGAGGAGAGAGTAAATAGCGCCGCGCAAAGTACGCGTGCTGCCGATAGGACGACGGTTAAAGATAGGAAGGAATTGGAGGATGAAATCCTAAACATTGACGAGGAAGTAACATCTGTTAATGATCCGCCAACAGTACAAGCTGCTACCGAAAGGCACCGTGGAGAAGGGGCAGATAATTACCTAAAGGTAATTGAAGTCCACGAGGATTACACTAAATATGAAGTAACAGTGGATGTGAGTAAAGTGGAGAATGAGGCCGTTTCGCCAAAACAGGATATTTAATTAAAATGAAAGCCTGACGAAAATGCAGAGGGAGAACTTAGTGCCTGTCTCAGAAAAGCTTTTATGTTAGAACCTGAAAGCAATCCAGAATGGTAGGATTCTGACGATAGTTCAGATGACGAATATTTCGGTACTAGCGAAAATAATGAGGATACAGTTCATTGCGATATTGTATCTATTGATGATGAAATTTCAAAACAAAACCCAGATGTTGAGACTGAACACAGAAAAAAGAGCCACCTGACGACTCAGGGTCTATTTTACAAAGAGTTCAAGTAATTAATGACTTTGAACTCCCAGAACCAAAGCAACCACCAGATATAGGTGATGTGAATGTTAAAAGCATATCTTGGGACGATGTTATCGTCGACCTGGATTTGCTTAGGGAAGACCACAACAATGAAAAGCATTTGACGGTTAAACAAACTGTAATACCAGTTGAAATTTAGAATGTGAAATTGCAAGTACTTCTTGATACTGGATCTCAGATAAGTGCAATCTCCCAGCCGTTTTTCGAACACATTTGTGATAAGTCTGGACTAGTAATTATGTCAGTGATGGGTGTAAAAATTGTTGGTGCTACGGGCAAGACTAGCAAGCCGGTAAAGAACCAGATTTTGGTTGAATTTAGTATAAAAGGACAAAAATTTGAACACGATTTTTTGGTTGTGCCAGACTTGAGTACTGAAATGATTCTGTGAATAGATTAGTTAGATAAAGAAAAGGTTATTATTGATTGTAGCCAGGAAGTGATCAAAATTAATAATGCATCTATGAATTTGGAATTAAAATTTGAGGAAAATGGGAAGGGGTTCGATTCAGAAATTGATTCTTTATTGTTGGAGATCGACCAAGGGGATGATGGTATGACAAACATGTATGAGGTGTACTATGTCCAGAGGTTAATAGATGACAGTGACAAGCAGGGGCATACATTTAAAGAAATTGTGGAAAATTTGAAGGAGATATCTCCTGATCAGAAAACAGAATTGCTTGATATTTTAGAAAGTAATAGTACCGTATTTTCGGACAAACCTGGCATAGTTAAGAACTTCGAATACCAGATTGAGACAATAGAGCATAAACCTTTCTTTGTAAGACCGTTTTCGGTACCCATATCAAAGAGGCAGGCTGTTCAAGTGGAAATAGATAAAATGATAGAATGGGGTGTAATCGAACGGAGTAGCAGCGAATATAATAGTCCCCTTATCATCGTGAATAAAAGGGATGGGGGAGTGAGAGTAGTTATCGACGCCAGGACTTTGAACAAAATTGTAAAGAAGGAAATAGACAGACCTGAAAATCTGGACGAAATGCTCCAAACATTTTATAACGTGATGTATTTAACCAGTCTGGACATGACCGCTGGATACTGGCAAATTCCATTGAGCAAAAAACCTCGTCAATATACAGCTTTTCTATTCGCCGGGGTATGCTATCAGTATAAAGTAGTGCCATTTGGGCTTAGCACTTCTGTGGCAGTATTTATTAGGGCACTGGACTTTGTATTAGGGAGAGAATTGAGTTCCCGGCTAACTATTTATGTAGATGATTTACTCATTGCTACAGAAGATTGGCAAGAGCATTGTGAATTATTGCAGAAAGTTTTTGTTGCTCTACATGCAGGGGGCATGACGCTTAAGTGGAAGAAATGTGAATTTGTGAAGTCGGAAATAAAGTTTCTCGAGCACATTATTACTACGACCGGTATTGGCAAGGACCCGGAAAAGTTGACTGCAATAGCACGGTGTGCAGCTCCTAGAAATAGAAAACAGTTGAAAGCCTTTTTAGGTTTATGTGGGTTCTATAGAAAATTCGTCAAGGGGCAAGTTTTTAATAGTCCTCATTTGAATAATCTACTTAAGAAAAATAGTGCTTTTGTGTGGACTGAAGGATGTATGAGAGATTTCGAAAATTTAAAAAGTGAACTTTTGAATGACAATATTTTGCATCACCCAATACTGTCAAAACCTTTCCACATGAGTACTGACAGCAGTGCTTATGGAGTTGGTATAGAAGTTTTCCAAGAAATCTGTGATGGCAAAGAAATCGAACACAGGACTATCGCGTTTGCGAGTAGAACTCTAACAAAATACGAGAGAAACTACACTATATCGGAAAAGGAAGCTTTAGCCATTATATGGGGGTTAAAGAAATTCAGAAATTAGAAATTATCTATGGGGTCATAAGCTCATAATACATACTGACCACAAAGCTTTAACTTTTCTTAAAGATTGTCGTTTACTTAATGGCAGGCTAACTCGTTGGGCTTTGTACCTGCAACAATTTGATTACGAGATTTGCTATGTTAAGGGTACTGATAATTATGTGGCAGATTCTTTATCTCGATTGCCTAATGGTATGAGTGAAGTGCCCAATGAAAATGGTGAAGAGGGTACTTTTCAGGTAGGACATATGAAAGAGGTTTCAGGGAAAAGGAAAATTGAAAAATCAGAATGAGGATCTGACATGGAAATCTGTGAAGGTAAATTTTGACAGTGTACAGTATCCTCAAATTAAGAAATATTACAAAATCTTTAAAGGCATTTTATATAGGAGGAAAGATTTAGTCACTGAGGAATGGAGAGTATGTTGGCCACATCAGTTTGATACTGATGTCATAGACTACTTTCATTTAGCATTGGGGCATAGTGGGCCAAAGAAATGTTTGGATAAATTGAATAATGTAGTAGTGATTGCTGGTAGCGTCAGTAAAAAGGTAAAGGAACGGATTAAGTCGTGTGATGTCTGTCAAAAGGCCAAAATACCGAACAGAACTAGTAGAGGTCCAATGCAAAGTACATTACCTGAAGACACCCTAGAATTATTATCTGTAGATTTGTATGGTCCCCTCCCAAAGACTTCGGGAAATTGTGCATATATTTTAGTAATTTTGGAAGTGTTCTCAAAGTTTGTGAAATTATACCCCTTGAAAAAAGCAACAGCAAAAGCTGTATTTTGTGGGATGGTCGAATACTTCAGAACCATCGGGAAACCCAAGGCAAAACTATCTGACAATGGTCCCTAGTTCATATCCAAAATTTGGAAAGAAGGAATGGAGCAAAATGGTGTGGAGGTTAAATATATCGCAGCCTACCATCCTGCTAGCAACCCGGTTGAAAGGTACATGCGAGAAATCGGGAGATTGTGTAGAACGTACTGCAGTCATAACCATAGAGCCTGGGGTGGATTTATATCGGATTTTGAGAATGTCATGAACACCTTACATCATCAATCTACTGGATTCCCACCGGAAGAAATTTTGTTAGGCAGCAGAAGTAAAAGTTTAATTGAGGAAAAACTAGAGTTTCCACCTTGTACAAGTTTGGGGTTGAGTCAAAAGAAAGAATTAGTCAGAAATAGGCAAAACAAAAAGCTGAATCTAGATCTAAAAGACATGATAAAAACCTGAAAGTTTCAAAATTTAAAATTGGTGATTATGTTGTTTTAAAAACCCCACGAAAAGTCTAGTGAACTGAACCATGAAATTTCCAAATTTAAATATATTTGTAATGGACCATAAATAATACAGAACATTCCACACGATAATGCTTACTACCTGATCTACCCAAAATCCAAAAGACCTTTAGGTGTAAGAAATGTTGTAGACCTGAAACTGTATGTTCCTAGGAGTGAGTGACCTAAGTACACTCAGAGAGCAATTTGCAGTAAATATGCTGTATCTTATGCTGAAACTAAGTTATTCCAGATGTAAATATACGTGTACCAATATCAGTGTGATAATGTACTTATGTGAGTTTCAGATTACCAAATATACTGTAAATGTAAAGATGTATGGAGAAAAGGGCTGAAAAGAAAGAGTAAATGCTGCAAACCAAATAAAAGATGGGACTGTCAAAAATCAAAGTGGGCAGTATATGAGTCATAATATAAAGGACTGCCAAACACCAATGAGGGCAGATAAATAGTCAACGGAGAATTGTAAGTGTGGTACAGGTGATGTGGCAAAATGATGCGAAACGGACAGCCCCAAATCTGAATAATAGGCAGCAAATATATGTAGTGATTTTTCTAAATATTATTGTGTGTTTTTTTTTAGTAAGTAAGGAAATGGACTGCCATTCAATGCAAGCAGCAACAAATTGTCTTATAGTGTATATAGATATTTGCATTTGCTTTTGTAGTTAAATGTTTGTGTTCCAGAATTTGAAATTATTTCTTTGAGAAATTTAGTAAAAATGAGTAATTGGCTATTTAAATAATGTTGTGATAGGAGGTTGGACTGTGCCAAAGGCACTTACGTAAATAATAAGTAAATGTTCTTGATATGTTAAAAAGTGTAGACCTATATAATGTGAGTGAAAGGAAGTTTGTGGTATAAATCTTTTTTTTGGGACATTCAAACAGAGATTCAGAACCACTGTATAAATATAAAAATTAGTGTTCCCATCAAATTTGCACTTAGTGAAAGTTACTGGAAACAGGGGCATGTGTAACAACAACAACTGTATATATAATAATTTTTTTCTTCAGATTTTCGATAAATTAGTGTAAGCGATGTTCTGATTCCATTTCTTTTTCCTTTTCATGTCATTATGTTAAAGAAACTGTAAACAATTTTCGATGTGAATATTAATGTTTATGTCAAACTGCAAGCAATATTATAACAAAATGGAAATGTAAGAAATGTTGAAACTGTTGTAAGATGTTAAAGTTGTAATTGTACGCCTGGTCCATACGTAGGCAATGTATTAGGATATGTATAATGCAAAACCTTTTGTGAATACCCTGTCTGTAGGGGAGCGGTAAAAGGTGGATGGCAGGCGAGCGCGGGAAAATGCACGCGGGCGCGGCACGGCATAACGGGCTCGGCAGTAGTAGTCGGAGTTGGGCATCGGTCTGAGTAACACGTTCTGGATCGAGGAGGCTCTCCTGGAAAACGTGATTTCGTTGAGCCTCGGACGTGCCGTTTCCGACGCCTATACAGCATGGCAGTATTCCATTGGCACTAAATGGAAAAATATTGCGACGCTATGAAGAAGTAAAGTGCCGATACATCAAGAGCCATAGCTGTGCTTGTATGTGTGCTCTGCGCCTCGTCATCTCGCCGCCCACCAACCGCCGCTTCGATACGAACAGGTTGAAACTTTTAGTACTGTATTCGTGTGGACCAGTGTTACTTTTGTTCCTGACTGTTCAATAACAACTTAACTTTTACCAGAACTGTCCTATCATTTAATTATCCTCATCACTAACCTAGACAGGGTCCTTTCCACATGTTGTGCAATCCGAGTGTCCCGAAATGAAGATTTAAAGTTTATGTTAATAATACGTACCTGCAGACCTAGCTATGTTAGAATGATGTTTAAAGAACTTTGTTGTTAATGAATACATAGGTCTGACAAAGTTGGAAGATAATGTTGAAATTGGTTTAGTAATGAGGCTTAATTAATTTTAGACAGAAATAATGATAGTTAAATGAGCAGGAAATATGATAAAAACAGTAGTAATTCATATATTGGAAATCTTGAGTGCTTAATGCTTTCAATAGTTAATAGTTTCAATACAGTGATCATAACAGTTTCAGGGTCCCCCCCCCCCCCCCCTTTTTCTTTTCTATTCATTTAAATTCGGAAGTGTACTCAACTGATTTGACCTGCAAAGTTAAAGTCAATATAAAACCAAAATTTATTAGTGTTTTACCTTTTTCAAAATTGTTATTGTACGTCTGTTTCGAAAGTGCTATTTCTAGGGTAACCTATGCCCGATTTTAATCATATCAATAGACAGTACGAAGTTTGTAGTAAACATTATAGTGTATTGTTGTGTATTTATGGCTTGTCCATATTAGTACAGAAAGTGAAGTCATTAGTTCAGTAAATTTTCTGGTTCTAAAATTTACCATAGTATGCATTGTTATTACGTGTTGTTTTGTATGAACGTACTTCAACTTGTGCTGGGAAGAAACTCAGTTACTGCCTAATTAGGCTGGCGACCGTATTATTAACAATTTGGTAGCATCTGATGTGTTGTTTCTTGTCCGTCCTAACGTGTAGTTGCGCTTCAGACTTGCTTGACGTATCATTGTTGTTACTGAGTGGGTGAAAGTCTGATTTTGCCTCCATTCAGGTACACGCGGTCAACATATATACCAAAATCCTTTCTTATAAGGTGAAGCCCGTCAGCTTACCATAGTACAGGCTTTAATAAGTATCGTGCGCAGTAGCGCAGTGTTACACACTCACATGAGGTAACAGCGCAGGAAATCGTGAGTAACACCGAACGATAAGTTCACGTTACGAACTTTGGGCTACAAAAGTAGATTTTAACCTGAAAACAAGAGAAAGACACGACAAAATGTAATATAGCAGCATATTATATCTACCACATAATACATTTATTGCAAGAATAAAATGAAACCTGTATTACAGGCCACTGATGATGCTTCCGAAATAAAAGAAGCGAAACGCGTATGGGAACTAAACAAACTGCCTTCAGTTAGTAGCATAAACTGTACTTACCTTCACGAATTTATTGTACGCTTGTGTACTTACTTATTCAGCGATCACCGGCCCAGTTTACCAAGCGCTGCATCAACAGTCAGTCTGTATTGCAATATGTCTGTTACTGTTTCTCCCAGTTGACTACATTTAGAGCTTTGACGTTACTCTTTACTCGTCTTTTCCATCAGCTTCTTGGCCTGCCCTGAGAGCTTTCTGTTAGAATGTCGGCAATGTAAGCTCGCTTAGAAAGTCAGGTCTGTGGCATTTGGACCACATGACCTGTCCACTGGAGTCGTCTGATATTTTGATATTGTGGAACATAGGGCTGGCTCAAGATCTCTTAAATTTCGTTATTATTTCTTCTCCTGCAAATGTAGAGTCTTGTACCGTAAGGAATCAAAGGAGAGGATGTTATTATGGATGGCCAGTATCCTCTTTCTGCAACACAAATGCACACGCAGTTTAACACGATTCTTTATTTACATGAACTGGAAACATTTACTTACTTGAACAGAGACCATGAGAGTTCATCAGTAATAATCCTCTTGCAGATTGATGTAATGTCAGTATCGGTAATCTTGTATAACAAACTGTACTTTCTCATTGACAAAAAAGTACAATGCTGGTTGAGGTAAACTAGTGCTGCTATAGTCATTAACCTGGTCGCCATGTACTCTCGTAGCCTGTGATGAAGTAAACCCGCTCTGCGAATAAATTGACCGACGCCAAACCGGATAAGTGAGTGAGGGCCTCCAGTCAGTGGCAGCGGCCTAAATACATCCTGTCGGTGGGCTTTGGCGGTGTGTTGCTTGTAGGTGCTCCTCTGGCTTCTCTCGTTATAGGAGCACTTGATCCAGCGCCTACTAATCGATCTTCGCCCTTCATCTTTGCCGACCGGTGTGCCGGCTACAGATTACGCCAGCACACCAAGTATTTCCATTTCTCATTGGGTCCCAGTTTCTTTGTATCACCTCCCTTTTTGTTAGTATCCAGCCTTCTGAACTACAGAGCACAAAGAGGCGCATAACAGCATTGCCGATCTTAATTTTCGCAGAATGTGATATGGCTGAACCGTAA
Source organism: Schistocerca americana (assembly GCF_021461395.2). Taxonomy (NCBI): domain Eukaryota; kingdom Metazoa; phylum Arthropoda; class Insecta; order Orthoptera; family Acrididae; genus Schistocerca; species Schistocerca americana. The sequence continues at coordinate 693,957,905 of NC_060122.1, forward strand.
ATTCACTTTCCAAATCTTTTCTTAAAGAATTTACTTTTTTTACTAGCGACTCATCAAGAACATTAACACATTTAATCACACTAGGTGAGCGTGGAAGTAGTTGCCAGGAAGTAACTGATGGAAAATTAAGTTACTTTTAACAAATGTGAGTTTTATTCCTAAAAGCTTTTCAAAAACACATTTAAAATTTATAAGCACAAAAGCACCCTCGAAACATCAAGTTACAATTTTATTTGGAGGCAGAAAGAACAATATGAACAGTATGAGCCTTCGGGCTGAGAAGCTTGCCTGCTCCCTTTCAACACGGCCGTAGTCATGACCGCTCTCAACAACCTCTGAACGAGTACACTGGAGAAAATCTGCAACACACCAGATTACTTTAAACTAAAAAATTCTTAACAACTCACTCAAACACGTAAACTGTGCACCCCGTAAGAAGGATGGAAGTGGTACAACACTCAAATTATTTGCCTAAGAAAGTGAATTTTTTTTTAAGGACTCTTACGTCGGAAGGGTGGCAACCTTATAAGCTAAAATGACTATTTAAATAAAACCCATAAAATGCAGACTTACATAAAATGTACAACATGCTTTACATTACACATATACCACCTCGCAAGATGATAGGCAAGATAAAAACATATTTCAAGAATTCGGCCTTTAAGAAATAAATTTGTTAACACCGAATCCGACAAACACGACAGAGGCAAATATTAACGTATGGCAGATTGACCGGGGGGGGAAGGGGGGGGAGGGGGACAGACATACTAGCACTCCGACGACAGACAGACACTAACTGCCGCACAAATTCAAACGAGAGACAGACCAGCAACTGTTGACGCGAGACTGACCTAGCTTCACCCAGACTGACTCCCTGCCGAGATGTCAGCGCCCCTTAAATGCACGTGAACAGGCAACCTTTCCGCTTTCCCACCAGAGGGAGACACCAAAGCTTCGATTATTACAGCGGCGCCACCGCCAGAAACAGAGGGCGACTGCTTCACACAACTCGCTGCGGCGCGCTCTTCAAAACAGCAATTTTTTACCACGGCTCAATGGCTTTAGACGTGAACGTATCTTCATAGAACCTGGAAGCAGCAGCAAATCGTTCGTTTACATTTATGAGCATATGAGTACAATAGCTGTACCATCAAATCAAGTGCAAGAACTGGACAATAACTTGAACTAGCCTCCGTCAACCGTGAAGTGCTTGTAGGCATATTGGTTCTGCCAGCTAGCATAAGCCCACTTCCACTTTTCTGTATTGGTGAGTTGTCTTGATTTATTTGCTGTTATGTTGCCCTTTAATACATATCCCCAAGATATAGTACACTCTCGATCACTAACACAATGGCCGGCCGGAGTGGCCGTGCGGTTCTAGGCGCTACCGTCTGGAACCAAGCGACCGCTCCGGTCGCAGGTTCGAATCCTGCCTCGGGCATGGATGTGTGTGATGTCCTTAGGTTATTTATGTTTAATTAGTTCTAAGTTCTAGGCGACTGATAACCTCAGAAGTTAAGTCGCGTAGTGCTCAGAGCCATTTGAACCATTTGAACTAACACAATGTGTCGCTGCCTAGGGAAATATCTCAAACTTGCCACCTTTCATTCGTTGTCCATTACACTCTTCGATCCCTATGTCATTCAAAAATCTTTTGTAATAACATGTGGTTTTTTCATCCCCTGGAACTCATTAACTATTAGTAGTAGAGAAAAAATGAATAACAGCATTTTGTAGTATATTTTATGCAGTTTAAATTTGTACAAGGAAACATTTTCTCTGTAAGCCGTGGTTTTCGAGTTATTCAATAAAACTCCCAAAAACGTTGCCCTTAAACGCCTCTCAATCCCCACACTCACAACCCACTGGTGAAGATTTTTGTAAAAGTTTGGGACTAGCCGAATTTTTCCTCTAATTATTAATATGATTTGTACAAAAGAGCTAGTGTTGCCATATCTCACTATTTTAGTGATGTCAGTACCGGTCTGGCATACGCCTGATGCGTGGCGCTAAATGTCCCGATTTTTGTGCTTTGATGAAAATTAAAAAAAAAAAAAAAATGCTTATTCATTTCAAATACGATGAAGTAGATGACAGATTCAAAGGTTTCGGAATGCGTCGATGTCGGTTACCAAGAAAGAATATGGTGCACCAGGATGTGACTAGCAGCCACAGTACCAAATGGACGTCTCAGGGCAGACCTGAATGGTAAGGCCATTGCTGTATTATTACTACCACACCACTGTTTCCTCAACAATGTTTCAAGTTCTCCCCCGTCCCCTCCCTGCCCTCTCACTTCTTTTGCCTTGACATTTACCATTCCAAGACGGTGACTGCCCCTCGCGCCAGTCCACACAGATCCAGACGACAACAGAAATAACGGTCTGTGGTCAATGGCAACTTAGGACTCTGCCGTTGCAACTAGAGGCACTCACCTCGCTGACAGGCGTCAACAACATCGCAACAAACATGTGCACCCAGCGAAGATCTACTTGTTTCCCACCTGTCTAAACATTCTTCTGCCGGAACTGTAACCCGTAACACGGCCAATGTCTGGCAGTCGAAGCCAAGTCACCAATCTGGAGCCCACCGCCTTACGGAGGTAACTTCAAGCTGGCGGCCGTCCAGCGCAAAGTAGTTCCGCAACCTTGGCCTCAAGAAGTTTCGGCGCCAGGGCTGCGCTATTCAGTAGCTTGCTATTGCGTTGGTGCTGTTGGACAATCGTACAAAACAAGGGTCCTTTTCCGATCTCTAGATACTCAAGTGGTGAACACGGCAAGTGTTATCACCCGATTCCCCAGGAACTTCGTTCAGTGGAAGGCGAGCCGAATGTATCGTCTTATTCGTAGATATTCGACCGTTCCTGAAGGAACGACGGTCAAAGCTTTCGAGGAATTCTGCAGGTACTTCATGTACCTTTCTCATTCAGGCTTTCGAATTGTGCGTCCCTTGTTCGTAGCCCGATTATTATTTTTTTCATGAATCTACACACGTCCATATAAGGTTACGACACGAATGTTTCTTATGGCACTACGGGATAAAACGCGTTATATTAAATGGAAACTTACAACTGGATTTCACAATAAGCGTCACACATTTAATATAGAATAAACATACTGCTGGCCATTAAAATTGCTACACCAAGAAGAAATGCAGACGATAAACGGGTGTTCATATACATATTATACTAGAACTGACATGTGATTACACTTTCATGCGGTGTGAGCGCATAGATCCCGAGAAATCAGTACCCAGAACAACCACCTCTGGCCGTAATAACAGCCTTGATACGCCTGGGCATTGAGTCAGACAGAGTTTGGATGGCGTGTACAGGTACAGCTGCCCATGCAGCTTCAACACGATACCATAGTTCATCAAGAGTAGTGACTGGCGAATTGTGACGAGCCAGTTGTTCGGCCACCATTCACCAGACGTTTTAAATTGGTGAGAGATCTGGAGAATGTGTTGGCCAGGGCAGCAGTCGAACATTTTCGGTATCCAGAAAGGCCCGTACAGGACATGCAACATGCGGTCGTGCATTATCTTGCTGAAATGTAGGGTTTCGCAGGGATCGAATGAAGGGTAAGCCACCGGTCGTAACACAACTGAAATGTAACGTCCACTGTTCAAAGTGCCGTCAATGCGAACAAGAAGTGACCGAGACGTGTAACCAATTGCAGCCCATACCATCACATTGGGTGATACGCCAGTAAGGCGATGACGAATACACGCTTCCCATGTGCGTTCACCGCGATGTCGCCAAACATGGATGCGACCATCATGATGCTGTAAACAGAATCTGGATTCAACCGAAAATATGACGTTTTGCCATTGGTGCACCCAGGTTCGTCGTTGAGTACACCATCGCAGACGCTACTGTATGTGATGCAGCGTCAAGGGTAACATCAGCCATGGTCTCCGAGCTGATAGTCCATGCTGCTGCAAACGTCGTCGAACTGTTGGTGCAGATGGTTGTTGTCTTGCTGACGTCCCCATCTGTTGACTCAGGGATCGAGACGTGGCTGCCCGATCCGTTACAGCCATGCGGATAAGATGCCTGTTATCTCGACCGCTAGTGATACGAGGCCGTTGGCATTCAGCAGGGCGTTCCGTATTACCCTCCTGATCCCACATTCTGCTAACAGTCATTGGATCTCGATCAACGCGAGAAGCAGTGTCTAGATACGATAAACCGCAATCGCGTTAGGCTACAATCCGACTTTTGTCAAAGTCGGAAACGTGATGGTACGCATTTCTCGTACTTACACGAGGCATCACAACAACATTTCACCAGCCAACGCCGGTCAAGTGCTGTTTGTATGTGAGAAATCGGTTGGAAACTTCCTCACGTCAGCACGTTGTAGGTGTCGCAACCGGCGCCAAACGTGTGTGAATGCTATGAAAAGCTAATCATTTGCATATCACAGTATCTTCTTCCTGTCGTTTAAATTTCGCGTCTGTAGCACGTCATCTTCGTGGTGTTCAAATGGTTCAAATGGCTCTGAGCACTATGGGACTTAACATCTATGGTCATCAGTCCCCTAGAACTTAGAACTACTTAAACCTAACTAACCTAAGGACAGCACACAACACCCAGCCATCACGAGGCAGAGAAAATCCCTGACCCCGCCGGGAATCGAACCCGGGAACCCGGGCGTGGGAAGCGAGAACGCTACCGCACGACCAGGAGATACGGGCTCTTCGTGGTGTAGCAATTTTAATGGCCAGTAGTGTATGAATGTAAGATACGTTGACGGGTTAAAATCTTTTATATTCTCATATTCTGATGTTTAATTCACTTATCAATTTTTATATTAATTCTTATATTTTATTCGTTTGTTTATTCTTCAGGGAGATTTGGTGCACTCCCTCGAATGATACCGATCGTAGAAACTTTCGAAACTTAGATATTCCGAATATTACGAGCATCACACCAAGGAGGGTTTGCGAGAGCGACATTTCTTCGTATGAATCTCACGTTGTTAAGAATGGTGCTGATTTCGCACGTTGGCAATAATTTTACGGTCAGCCATGCATAATGGATCACTCTTCCGAAAACTGGCGATTAGAATTGATTATAAATCAAGTTACACTACAGGAATTTCACCAAAAACAATTACAAATAATTTCCGCATTTTTTAAAAATTAATTCATCTGATATATAGTTGGTAGACGAATATGCACACGTTATATCAATACACACTGGAAACCATTCGTGTAATAATCTTCTATAGATATGGGTATATAAATGAAAAACAAAAATAAAAGTAATAATCGGCTTTATAACATGGCGCACAAAATTAAGTAAGTGCCACACTAACCACTGTGCCACCATTTTATCTGTGGATCTCGAGTGGTAAAAGGCACGTAAAGCAATGGAATATAACTCCAAAACCTAAGTCGTCGTTTTCCAGAAACGCTCCAGTATCTACGGATAGGCCGAGAAACGTGTTCACTTATTCTGACTCTTCTTCCACTGAGCGAAGTTTCAGAGAAATCGGGTGATGGCAATTGCAGAGTTCTCCTTATCAGTTTAGAAAACCGTGTTTCGTTTGCCATAATCAGTACATGTAAGTTTTAATCTTCGGCTGATGTCTTCTCTTGTTTTGCTTGTCATTACGTTCTGCTATATCGAAAACAAGGAAAACGTATCAGTCGTTCGTAGATTAATCAACCAAAACATTATGAATATCTGCATAATACCGTGTAGATCTAGTTTTGGAAGACATTAAAGCAGCGACTCTGCGTAGCATGGATTCCACAAGTTCTTGGTAGGCTTCGGAAGATATCTGGCACCAGATATTTACACACAGTTTACTCAATTCTCATAAGTTACGCGCTTGCGGTTTGCGGGCGCGAAGTTGGAGCATGAAAGCATTTGTTATTAGCAGTATCGGCTACAGAAAAAAGAAATTTGGTGCCTAAGAAATCATCGCCGTAAGATAGCGGGAGAGGCTACATGAGTACTCTTATCCTTAACCCACTCCCTCTGTTGTTCTAACAGTTACACTAACCCAGGATGACTCATTAGGCAGACAGATGTGAGTGCTTAATTTCTAGCTGCATATTTTAGAGTAGCCGCAATCAATACAGCTGACAAATCCTTCGAGTGAATGGGAATATTCCTGTTCAATCCGGATGCCATCAGAGTGGAAGACTTTGGTCTATCAGAAATCACTGACAGAACCGAGTTTCCAACAACTCAAGAAGGCAAAGAAATTTAATACCCACGGACAAATGCTCCTCCTCAGTGACAAACGGTTTGTTCGTGTAGTCACCATGAAACAACCAAGATCGTAACACAAGCGAAATTTAGAGAGCTGATGTATGAAAAGAAGCAGGTTTATCCAGTAATTTTCCCTGCCAAAATGTTCGAATGTTCAAATGTATGTGAAATCTTATGGGACTTAACTGCTAAGGTCATCAGTCCCTAAGCTTACACACTACTTAACCTAAATTATCCTAAGGACAAACACACACACCCATGCCCAAGGGAGTACTCGAACCTCCGCCGGGACCAGCCGCACGTCCCTGACTGCAGCTCCTGAGACCGCTCGGCCAATGCCGCGCGGCCCTGCCAAAATATGATCGACCCACAAAAAAGAAGAAAATGTCAAAAAATTAGAAATATTATTTCTTAGACAACCAAGTTAATAAAACTAAGAACAGCCAAAATACCAGTACCAACAACACAGAATCTTCGGGGATAATCAGTACTTATCCACGCCATCATCTTCAGGAACATCAATATCCATATCCAAAGAGAGATCTGATGTTTTGAATCTCCCAGCGTGTGGTGAAGTGTACAAGGAAGACTGGATTGAGTGCGACAGTTGCTCTCAATGGTAGCACATTGAATACACAGGTTTTGAAGGACGTGGTGAATTTTCTTGTGATTTATATTAGTGCGTAGTCTTTGAGTAAATGTCACGTAGTCTTACCAGTCAATACGGCTAAGAGTACGAACGAGCAGTATGGTTTATGTTAAAAGTTAGGCCGCTGTAAGTGATATACGTTGTTTCAAAATCAACCAGCAATAATTTGTTATAAGAAAAGTTTGTTTCAACCTCCTCATCTACTATGTATGAGCGGTTAAATACGACGTGCGTACTCTTTCCCAACTTTCCTCTACGTCAATTGATCGATAAAAGAACGAAGTATTAAAATGATCAGGGATACGCAGGAATACTGAAATATCGTCAGAAATGAAGCAAACAGGAAGTACAGGGAAGCGAAAGCGGAATGGCTGAGGGAAAATGTGAAGACATAGTAACAGAAATGATCGTCGGATGAATGACTCAACGTATAGAAAAGTCAAAATAGCCAACGTTGAATTTAGAAGCGAGGGTGGTATCATAAAAAGTGGAATGGGAGTTCCAATCTAAAACCCATAGGAGAGTACATCGAAGGTCGCCGAGAGGGAGACGACTTTTCTGATGATGTGATAGTGTGGAGTCGATATCGAAGACACGAGGGTTCAGTATTAGAGTCAGAATTCTGAAGAGGTATGAAAGACTTGTGAGCAAATGAGACAGAAGGGATAGGTAACATCACTTCGGAATTTATAAAAGCGACCAATCGAGTTGGTGAGTAGAATCTGTGAAACCGCGTTATACCGTCAAACTTGCAGTAAAATATCACCCACACATTTCCGAAAATAAGAAAAGCAGGTAAGTGCAAGAACTATCGCATAATCAGCTTAACATGGAGCGAAGATGTTAACAGCAATAATACGAGTAAGCAGAAAAATGGGAAAAGAAAATTGAGGATTTGTTGGATGGCGACCAATTTGCCTTTAGGATCGATAAAGGCATCAGTGAGGTAGTTCTGGCGTTGCGCTTGATGTTTTTGATATTGAAAGTATGATTAAGGAAAAATGAAAATACGATCGTAGGATGTGTCGACCTAGAAAAGTCGTTCGACAGTTAAAAATGCTGCAAGATGTTCGAAATTCAAAAAAAAGTATACGCGTATGCTGTAGGGAAAGTCGGGTAATATACAATTACGTACAAGAATGAAAAGACAAGAGTGAGTCTGAAAGACCAAGAACAAAGCGCCCGGATGAAAAAGGGTAAGGCAGAGTCTTAAGCCCCTGCTGTTCTATTTATATATCGAAGGGGCAGTATACAAAATAAAAGAACTAGTAAAGGCTAGGATAAAAATTGAGGGTGAAATGATAAATGTGATAAGTTTCGCTGATCGTATTGCTATTATCAGTGAAAAGAATGAATAATCGCAACACCTCTTATATGAAATGAACAGTCTAATGGGTATAGATAGCATTGGAATGAAAGTAAACAAAATAAGGACTAAACTAATGACAAGAAGCAGAAACGAGAACTGGGAGAAGGTTAACTTCAAAATAAGTGTTCATGAAGTTGAGGAAGGAATCTTCCCACATTGGGAACTGGATAACCAATGGTGGACGGAGCAAGGAGGACATAAAAAGCAAACTATCACTGGCAAAAAGGGCATTTCTGGCCCAAGAGAATTCTATTAGTATTAAACGTAGGCCTTAAATTGAAGAAGAAATTTCTGAGAAGGTACATTTCGAGCACACTATTGTGCGGAGAAAGATATTTCTGTGAGTGTACATTTGGAGCACAGCATTGTATGGTAGTGTAACACGGAATGTATGAAAACCAGAACAGAAGAAGATCGAAGCATTTGAGATGTGATGCTGCAGAAGAATGCTGAAAATTAAGTGAACTGATAACGTAAGAAACAAATCTCTACTCAAAATCGGCGAGAAAATGAATAGGTGGAAAACACTGACAAGAAGGGACAGGATGGCTGAGGACACTAGTGTGGCAAGAAAAGTAGGCACCGATTCTTTCAGAAGGAGTGCATCACGAAAAGTATAGTAATGATTCCTGGCGGCTTAAAACTGTGTGCCGGACCGAGACTCGAACTCGGGACCTCTGCTTTTCGCGGGCAAGTGCTCTACCAACTGAGCTACCCAAGCACGATTCACGCCCAGTCCTCACAGCTTTACTTCTGCCAGTACCTCGCCTCCTACCTTCTGGAAGTATAGTAATATTTGTTGAAGGGTTCTGATGAGTAGTGTAAAGACAATAGCTGTAATCAGAGCAGCATTTACAGTGTCTCATTAAACTGTCAAAAATACCGGGATCAAAAAGTCAGTATAAATTTGAAAACTGAATAAATCACGGAATAATGTAGGTAGAGAGGTACAAATTGACACACATGCTTGGAATGACATGGGGTTTTATTAGAACCAAAAACGTACAAAATTTCAAAAAATGTCCGACAGATGGCGCTTCATCTGATCACAATAGCAATAATTAGCATAACAAAGTAAGACAAAGCAAAGATGATGTTCTGTACAGGAAATGCTCAATATGTCCACCATCATTCCTCAATAATAGCTGTAGTCGAGGAATAATGTTGTGAACAGCACTGTAAAGCATGTCCGGAGTTATGGTGAGACATTGGCGTCGGATGTTGTCTTTCAGCATCTCTACAGATGTCGGTCGATCACGATAAACTTGCGACTTCAGGTAACCTCAAAGCCAATAATCGCACGGACTGAGGTCTGGGGACCTGGGAGGACAAGCATGGCGAAAGTGGCGGCTGAGCAGCAGATCATCACCAAACGACGAGAGCAAGAGATCTTTCACGCGCCTAGCAATATGGGGTGGAGCGCCATCCTGCATAAACATTGTACGTTCCAGCAGGTGTTTATCAGCCATGCTGGGGATGATGCGATTCTGTAACATATCGGCGTACCTCTCACCCGCCACGGTAGCATTTACAAAACCAGAATCACGCATTTCCTCGAAGAAAAAAGGCCCGATAACGGCAGATGAGGTAAATCCAACTCATACCGTAACTTTCTCGTCGTGCAATGGAGTTTCCACTACAGTTCTAGGATTTTCGGTAGCCCAAATTCTGCAGTTGTGGGCATTGACAGACCCTCGGAGCGTGAAATGAGTTTGGTCGGTCCACAACACGTTACTCAACCGTCATCATCTTGCGCCATCTTTTGAAACGCCCACACCGCAAATGCCCTCCGCTTCACTAAATCGCCAGGTAACAGTTCACGATGCCGATGGATTTGGTACGGATAGCATCGGAGGGTACGCCTCAGTGCCAACCAAATGCCGGTGCGACGTGCGACTGCACGAGCGCTGACTTCCCCGTGCATAGACGAATCAGCTACAGTCTCCGTTTCTTCCTGAACTGTCTCAGCAGCATTACGCCTTGTGCTCGATCGGCCACTACCGGGTCTATCGTCTAAACAACCCGTGGCTTCGAACTTCGAAATCATTCTCGCGACAGCTGCATTTGTCAACGGACCTTTACCCGTTCGAATCCCCTTCCCATGGCGATAGGATCGTAACGCTGAAATAGCACATTCCTCATTCTGATAATACAGCTTCACTAAAGCGCCTTTTCAGGTAACGTCAACATGCTGCGACTGCTGGCGCATCTGATTCTCTCTCTCATTACAGCTCCTTTTATACACGATTATCATGCGCAGTCACTGATGTTTTGCTCTCCAGCGCCATCTGTCGAACATTTTATGAACTTTGTTTTTTTTTTTTGTTCTAATAAACCCCATGTTATTCCAAGCATGTGCGTCAATTTTTACCTCTCTATCTACATTATTCTGTGGTTTAATAAGTTTTCAAATTTATACTGACTTTTTGATCACCCTGTACATTACTCGATGCTGGTACAGATATCGAGCTGTCATGCAATGTTTATCGTTGACAGCATACCAGGGGCCGGCCGCTGTGGCCGAGCATTCTAGGAGCTTCAGTCTGGAACCGCGCCACCACTACGGTCGCAGGTTCGAATCCTGCCTCTGGCGTGGATGTGTGTGATGTCCTTAGGTTAGTTAGGTTAAAGTAGTTCTAAGTTCTAGGGGACTGATGACCTCAGATGTTAAGTCCCATAGTGCTCAGAGACATTTGAACCATTTTTGAACAGTATACCAGGGAAAACAGAGAAGTAAGGGCGTTCAACGTCCCGTCGATGGGGATGGAAATAGGACGTGTCGTTTCAAATAAAGTATAGCTGAATTTGCCTTAAGCGATTTCAGAAATAAAGGAAAACTTAAATCAGGATAGTCAGACGGGGATTTGAAGCGTCATTCTCCAGAGGGCGAGCCCACTGTGTTAACCACTGCACTACTTGCAGAACAGAAACTTGCGTGGTGTATAGTTAACTAAGACATTGGTGACGATCTGGGTTGTTCAGTGACGAGCTTAGTTTCTGTGTGTGGCAGTCAGATGAACTACAATGTGTCCGTAGATGACCTGGTGTAAGGTCGGAGGTAGGATTGATCCTCGAAACCAACACCTGTGGAACTCCTATAGTAACAGTGTAGAGTAGCTATTGACGACAGATTTGGTACTTGTTGTAGAAAGGCATGGCGCTCGCCGCTATATGGCAAGAATGGTAAACAATGTTGTCACACTTAACATGTCTGGGGTAGTAAATGCCATATCCAAAGAGAATAATGTCAAATTTATAATGGCAGGTCACTGCAAACGCCTTGAGGAATGTACGGTTTTTCAAAATGTCCCGAATTCGAGTCTCGGTCCAGCACACAGTTTTCATCTGCCAGGACGTTTCACATCAGCACATTCTCTGCCACAGAGTGAAAATCTCATTCTGGTACAGTTTGTCGACTGACCTGTTCTACCCCTTGATTCGCCATCAGTAGACCACGTCTTGGATGCGATGGGAAAATGTTATTTTCATAGCAGCCCGCAGCTAACAGTCTTCATGACTGTGTTTCAGGCATGACAATGTTTGGAGGCATCTTGCTTCCCGGCCCGAACGTGCCTGTGGGAGTCCATCTCGTACAGATGATGATGGACATGAGTATCCAAATCTTCCTCATTTAATAGATGAATATTTCCAGAAAGTTCGGTAACTATCAGCATGGTGCTTCATCGTGTAGCACTTTCGATTTGCATCACTGTATATTTTATTAACGGATAAACTTAAAAAAAGGCAGAGGAGAGTCACAATTATGTGCCACCCATTTTTTGATGAGAAACAGTACACATGACCATAATGAAAGATGTATTTATTTATTTAATTATGGCTGCATTTATGAAAACAGTTACCGTTTAATCTGAATCGAATTGCACCATGCTAAATGTCGTCGAAAAATTTAGATTTTGCACTATAGATAATGTCTTTGAAAACTTTATATGAGGCACCCGCTAAACCCGCTGGGCAGAACAGGTAATAGGACTGTGGAAAAGGCCAAGGGTCGAGATCAGTTTCTGCTTCTAATTGTCAGTTATTGTAATTTGATAACCTTTACAACCAAAACGGCACATAGCCCAATCCTTACAGAATGCAACTCTTTCACGGCTGAAGGCCTCCAACAAGAAATCTTAATAAGATAAATATCCAGTTAAGAGAGCAATAATTCAAAATCAACGTACGCAAAGTGCAAGGCAAAAGGCTGAGGCCCACAATTAAATTCCAAAATTATAGAATAAATTAGACCTTTAAGGGCAGAAGGCCAACAATAACTCTTTAAAAAATTCAAAAATTCAATTAAGGCAGCAATAAAATAATTAAAAACCCAAAAAGCAACATATGCAAGGTGCAACATGAATGGCTGAGGGCCACAATTAAATTTGAAAACTTCAGAATATATTACCATAGACCTTTAAAGGCAGAAGGCCAGCATGTTTAACAACAAGAAATCTTAAAATCAGCAAGATAAAAACCCAATTAAGATAGCAATAAAATAATTTAAAGAAGCAACATACGCAAGGTGCAATACCAATGGCAGAGGGCCACAGTTAAACTTCAAAATTTTAAAATATATTCCATAATCTTTAAAGGCAGAAGGCCGCAGTGTTTAGGCTTGGAAAATAAATTTAAAATTTAATTTTGCAAAATGTTAAGAAACAAACAAGTAACCATAAACCTAAAATTGAAAATAGCCGACAACAGATAATAGTACACCGGTGGCGTTGAGAAGGCCTCCAGGGAGGTCGGTCTGCCCTCTTTCACTTAGATGACACAGGTAGTGAGCCCAACTTACCTTGAACTCTCGGAACCCAACCAAGGGACAGCCACGGACCGACGGACAGAACGATTTGCTTCCCGTCAATCAGTACATGAGATCTCACGCCGGCAATGTTACAAACATGATAACTCACAATGGAATATGTATTAGCTGTCAAAATTGCACACCATGTTGGACAGCGACAACAGGTGAGTAAAGGACGCTGCCTGAAATTACGTTAGTGGCCAGGGCTGGTAACCAGAACACTAACGGCCATAAGACAGAAAATTCCACTGGTGCACTCAAATCGTGGTCGACTAAAATATTTAATTGCACCGTATGGCGGCTAAATCTCAGCAGTAGAACCACTCGGTGTTGCTCACCGGAAAACCTCCCCAACACCAAGCCACCGAAGCGAACCACCACAACATGAATAGACGTGGCTTGAGTAGTTGAAACCACTACTCAATTTTGACGTCCTGGGTCGGTGAACCACGAAGCTTGTCGCGATCGGACAGCTCCACACACGCTCCGACACTGCGCAGGGGCTGCCAGCGGCCCCAGCCGACTGCAACGCGCGGAGATAACTTCCCCCGTCCGCAACAACCGACCGACTCACTCCACACACTATATGCACCAAACCAAAGATGGTACACGGGGCAAATATCGATACACATCACTACTGCCACACGTTGAAGGAAGAAGAACCACGACGTAACCGCGACAAGGGCGGGAAACCAAACATAGATAGCGAAGTTCACGAAAACGCATAGTCGGGAGAGAGCGTAGTTCATTATACATTGTAATTACCTTAATTCATTTTGACCGATTTGCACGTAAAAACAGTTAAAAGAAACAAGTAAGCATAACACTAAAAATTAACAAAGCATAGGTAGCAAAGATAAATTAAAATTTGTAAGAAAATTTACCAGCTCGCTGTTAATGTGAATGTTCTGCAACAACCTGCCCACGGACCAGCAAGAGTGGCTCCATCAATTGTTAGTACATCTACGTCTGCTTCCACCGGTAAATTCCACCAAATTTGTGTAGAAAAACTATTGTTCTAAGTACCTCATTACTTACATTACTTACATTTTATTATAAAACGAAACAGCCATAATGCATTAACCATACTACTCCATTAGCCACTGGCCAACATTTAAGTACCGGTAAACTAAGAAATTTTACTAACATAGTAATGATAGCTTAATATAAGTAATACACAACAAGTCTGAGCGCTTTCGGTCTTGTGACGTAATTCGGTAAGATGGTTGTTACGATAAAAGAAACCAACATAAAAAAATTAAAAAAACAAAATTACGATTTAGACTATTACCATTTATACTTATATTTAGGTGGACCTTCAAGTGACATTTGATATACTGCTGTGGCGTTTCAGATTAGTATAATTACAATCTGGGGCACCAATCGAACCAATTTCTTCAGTAATTACTATAACAGTCAGGTAAATGTAGGCGTGTGCCGACTGCGCCGAAAACGTGTTGGCGACCAGGTAGTCTAGTAAAATGCAAAAAAATGAGAAGGGAGGAAAAATATAGTGTAACTTCCCGTCGACGACAATGTCTTTGAGCCGTGGTGCGCCTTTTCTGGTACACCAGCTCTTTGGCACGTGACTATCGAATATCTTTGCCCCTGTTGTGAACTGGCTGCTGTTTTGGCGGTCGGAGAGTTGGGGCCGGTCTCGCTACGAGGCGGAAGGACCTGCTTGCGGGGACGAAGGAGGAAAACACTCGGACTTGGTCACCAGCGGCGCGGCTGGTCTACCTTGCAAGACGGGCGCGAGTTTGTGGAGGACCTGCCTGATGTCAACTACGGGCGTTGCTCGTCGCATTGCTTCGGTGCCTGTTTTCTCGGAGAGACCCATTCGTGGAGACGATCTCGAACAACGCTCTCCATCGAAGGTGTAATTGGTTTTGGTTCCTTCGTTTCGTTGAACGATTTGCGTTCCAGCGAGTGTACTTGTTGGTTCGTTGCCGTAATGTACGTGTTGCTGAAGTAAGATCAGACGTCTAGGTGTGTGACCACATGGACACCAACAGTCACTACCTCCTTTAAAATATCAGTGTTCCCAAAATATGTAGTAACTGCAAAGTAGTCAAGATGGTAGGTCATAGTCTAGTTGTAATTTTCTGCATGCCAAGCTTACAGAAATGGTTCAAATGGCTATGAGCACTATGGGACTTAACTGCTGAGGTCATCAGTCCCCTAGAACTTAGAACTACTTAAATCTAACTAACCTAAGGACATCAAACACATCCATGCCCGCGGCAGGATTCGAACCTGCGACGGTAGCGGTGGCGCGGTTCCAAACTGGAGCGCCTAGAACCGCTCGGCCAACCAGACCGGCCAAGCTTACACAATTGGCAGCTACATCGCAGACCTATGCAACGACATTAACGTGCACAAAACCTAGTATCGTCGTGAAGTTGTGCATTTGAATAACATGATATTATCTTGGAATTATTTCCATTTCGGGTGTGTGGGATCGGCGCCACGTTCTGCTTCGGTGCACAGAAGCTCTGACGTGTCGTCTAATGGGAAGTGACTCCCGCTTGGGCCCCGGCGTTTAGGTGTTGTTTTGGACGGCTGGTCTGCTGCTTCCGGCATTTTAAGTGAAGTCACCTTTTGCCCAGGGCAGCTTGGCGTCACTTCCCCATTTGCTATTCATTGACCCTATTTTATGTATTTGTAAGAAAAGGGCGTTTTTAATTTGCTTGGGAATCAATTGTATTAATTAGCTTGTTGTGCTCCTTGTGTTATTTGGGTCGTTGCGAACTGGTGTGAGTTGTAAATCACTTCCATATTGTAGATTATTGCATTAAAAAAAGAAAAAAAAGAAAAAAAGAAAAAGGAAAGCTGTGCTACCTTTAAAATCACCTTCAGATTGTAATTTGTCTCTTAAGTCTTGAAATCTTCGTGGCTCATCTTTTAAGTAAGCTGTTGTAACTGTATATTTTAGCCGGCCAGTGTGGCCGAGCGGTTCTAGGCGCTTCAGTCTGGAACCGCGCGACCACTACGGTCCCAGGTTCGAATCCTGCCTCGGGCATGGATGTGTGTGATTTCCTTAGGTTAGTTAGGTTTAAGTAGTTCTATGTGCTAGGTGACTGATGACCTCAGATGTTTAGTCCCATAGTACTCAGAGCCATTTGAGCCATTTGAACTGTATATTTTGTTATTGTCTTAAGAACGGCCACGTGTTGATTTCCACTAATCTGTGTTATAAAAGCTTGTTTTGAATAAATTGTTAATAATTGATTTGCTAGTTGTTGTGTTAAGGAGTGACATCGTAGGGGCCTTGACCTTCCATGCTAAGTGTATCCTTCATCCAGACCTCCTAAGTCACGGTCTTTCCCGCGCGGGATTAGCCGAGCGGTCTAGGGCGCTGCAGTCGTGGACTGTGCGGCTGGTCCCGGCGGAGGTTCGAGTCCTCCCTCGAGCATTGGTGTGTGTGTTTGTCCTTAGGATAATTTAGGTTAAGTCATGTGTAAGCTTAGGGACTGATGACCTTAGGAGTTAAATCCCATACGATTTCACACACATTTCACGGTCTTTATAGACGGAGGATATGTTCATATTGGGAGGGGGTATGGAAGGGAATCCGGTGTACATTTTAAAAGAAACCACCGCACATATCGTCTTAGATGGTTTACAGAAATCACGGTAAAATTATATTCGGTTGGCCTGGGCGGGAATTTGAACCGGCTTCCTCCAGAACGCGAGACCAGTGCGCTAGCCACTGCATTACGTCGGTCGGTGCCGATACACGAATCAAACGATAGCCGAGCGTGTGATCGATCAGTCGAAATCGATCACTTGTCGAGACAACGCTGCCGGCCGTAGCTCCGGCCCGTTCCGCGAGGCGCGGCGGTGTGGGCGATCAATGCTGCGCCTGCGCGCTGGAGGCGTCGCCGGCCACGCAGGCGCCCCGCGCGGCAGCGCTCGGCGTCGCGGCGCTGGCTCGTCGCCGCAGACGGCAGTTGCCGCGTCGCGGTCCAGCCAGACATGCTGCGCCCGCTACCTCTGCGCGCCGCGGCGCAGGTGCTGCTGCTGCTGGTAGCCGTAGCGTCGGCGGCGGCGTCGGCGGGGGAGGCGGCGCCGGCTGCGGGGCCGGTGTGCCAGCAGCTGCGGCAGCGCGCCAAGGCGGCGCCGCTGGCCGCGAGGCTGCTGGCGCACGAGGACTTCTCCCGCCAGCTGTGGCCCGTGTCCATCCTGCGCCGCGACGCTAACATCTCTGACGACAGGTAAGGGGCACAACAGGGAAAAAAAAATCCTCTTAGAATAGAATATTTCATTTTAGCCGTAGGTGAACTCGCACTTGTGAAATGCTGTTGATGTGAAATGCTGTTGTTCTGAAATGCTGTTGTTGTGAAATGTTGATGTTGTGAAATGCTATTTGATGTTGCTCTCCACATTAGTGTATCTTGTGCATTGCTGTACACCACTGCAGAGGTGCTATAACTATCCAGATTTAAACCTGCAACAGTATTCGAGCTCTGATCTCCCCCTACAATTTCCTCCACACACACTTCAGTCTTTCACCAGACTTCCGATTTCTGCAAGCCTCAGATTGTGTCCTGTCAACCGATCCCTTCTGTTAGTTAAGTTGTGCCACATTTCCGCCCACCATGGTTCAGTAACTCCTCGCTAGTTATTCCATCTACACATCCAAAGTTTAGCATTCTTATGAAATGATACATACTGCAACATTCACTTGTTGCTATTATTGTATTAGCACGACGCGTTTTGGCGGCATGCTGCCGTCATCATATGCATTCACATATAGTTTTACATTGAAATTAAAATGAAGTGAGGCTAGTTTCCTTTCTGTGTGTATCATTGAGATTATGTGTCGAAAAAAAGACGCCTGTTAAGGAAGACACGTAACCTCACTCACACACAGAGCGAAGGAAACTAACCTCACTTCATTTTAATTAAAATGTAAAAGTAACTGTAAACGCACCTGATGATGAAAGGATGCTGCCAAAATATGTCGTGCTAATATAATATTAGTAACAAGTGACTGTTGCAGAATACATTATTTCATACATATCTTAGAATACAGCCGCAGCCCTCAAACAACGTCCATATAACATGGATAAATTTAAATTCAACTTTAGCATTCTTCTGTACCACCACATTTCAAAAGTTTCTATTATATTCCTGTGTGAACTGATTAACTTCCATGTTTCACTTCCGTACTGAGCTACAGTACAGACTAGTAGTTTCACAAAACACCTCCTGAAATTCAAGTTTATATTAGACACTAACAATGTCTACTTGTCCAGAATCGCTTTTCTTGCTATTGCGAGCCTGCATTTTATATTCTCTCTACTTCTACCGCCATCAGTTATTTTGCTGCCCAAAAATGCATTAAATATCTTATTTCCCTTAACATCTCCCGATTTTATTCGGCGGCATTCTATTACACTTGTTTCACTTTTCCTGACGCTTAGTCTACAACCTCTCTTCAAGACACTACGCCTTCCGTTCAAATGCTCTTCCAAGTCCTTTGCTACCTTTGACAAAATTACAGTATCACAATCAAACGTCAAAGTTGTTATTTCTTCTCCTTGGGTACTAATTTCCTACATAATTTTTTCTTGCTTTTCTATGTTGCTTGCCCAGACTGAATTCCTGTCTCTCTGTCTCTCTCTTCGTCCTGACTCTCATGTACTGCAGTCTGGTTTGTTTTAAAACTGCTGATAATTTTTCGTCTTCTGTGTTTTATATCTGCAACCTTTACAATTTGTAGAAGAATTTTCTAGTCAACACCAACAAAAGCATTCTCTCAACCTGTAAATCCTATAAACATAGGTTTGATATTCTTCAACTTTCCTTAAATGTCTTGAGAGTAGTTTTGCCTTGCGCATTCCTACATTTCTGCGGAACATAAAATGATATATCTCGATGTCAACTAACATCAGATCTTTCATTCTAAAGTAAATAATTCGTCAATATTTTTCAAAGATCACTTGTTCAACTTTCTATATAATTCGTACCTATCAGTTGTTTCCTTTTGAAACTGAGTATTTTTTACATTGTTCCTGAAGACTTGCGGTATTAAACCTAATATATATTTAATACCAGGTGGAACAGTTTTATCTTGTCTGGCTCTCCGAAGGGTCTCAATAATTCCGAGCGTATGTCGTCTCCTTTTTTTGGCTCAGGTCTACCAGGACTCTGTCAGACGCTGTGAAGTATTAGTAAGATATAAAGTTGTGTTTATCCACGTGATTAGATTACGTCGCTAGAGGTGTTTCTAGAGCAGCCTTTAATCTTCAGTTGCCGGCCGCGGTGGTCTAGCGGTTCTAGGCGCTCAGTCCGGAACCGCAGGACTGCTACGGTCGCAGGTTCGAATCCTGCATCGGGCATGGATGTGTGTGATGTCCTTAGGTTAGTTAGGTTTAAGTAGTTCTAAGTTCTGGGGGACTGATGACCACAGATGTTAAGTCCCATAGTGCTCAGAGCCATTTGAACCATTTTTTAAATCTTCAGTTACTATATTTATTTATATCGTTTAGGCCTAATTAACAACATAAAACATAGTTCAGCCTTTCTACGAAGCAGCTTCCACCTTATTGCAATTCCAGTCCTCTTCATACGCTGCTGTGACCGTTGAACCCACACATCGTGTTTCGTTCTGCGACCCCTCGTCATCCATCGGCTGGGCAACCACCTCGTATCGCGTGTTCTGCTGCGTGTTTGCTGGGAAACGTTGATCGGCGTCCTGGCGCACTTGTGGTGCCGCAATGCACTAACTTACAGTCGTTACTGTGCCAGCGATGTAAAAACAAGTCGCCAGTGGTCGCGTGAATTTACCGCTATCATTGGCTTGTGATATAGCGATTCCCTGTTTAGGTGGCTTAAAGAAAGGTTTACTTGTGTCACCTTTATCTCTTGCCGGACTGCTCACATGCGTGAAGGAGTTTTGTTGCAGGAGTGTCACGATACGAAGTGATTCCGCCAGCAGATGGAAGAAGACGTTGTTACAGAACGAGACAAGTGTGTGGGTTCAAAGGTACCATCACCATGTGAAGTGCGCTGAATTTGAAGGACAGAGAAAGCTCAGTCCGACGGTTTTCCTGTTACTGACGTAGTTCAAATGATAATCTTTGTTACAGAATCTTGTATAATTTGAATGAAGATGAAAGGCTGCTCTCGAAATGCATAGTGATTATTGCGACCTAATTACTAATTCTGTATGGCAGACCCCAATTTTATATTTCAGTAAGTTCCTCGTGGAATTTTTAGATCCAAATTATCTGTCGTACTGGTTGTCGCAACGGATTAAAATATAGTTCTACTATATCTTCGGCTTCGGCTGTCGACCTCGTTGCATCTGAAACAGTGGAACGACAGCCTTGCAGCTAAGACGTTCCGAACGATCTATTGTTGGGTTGGCAGAAGAGCCAACACCGTGTTACTGGAGGAGGCCGAAATGCACGCGTTTTAGCTCACACTGGCTGGGGTGAGGAGGGAAGAACTATACTGACGTGAGGTCTGGAACATGACAAGGAACTAGAATTCAGAAAGCGGGCGGCATTAGTTTGATACTTCACTTTAATCCATTAATGATGAACGTCGCTCTTGACGGTACATGATTCACAATATTGTCTGTTCAGAATTCATTCTAATTACGAAAATGGCGCCTTGCTAGGTCGTAGCAAATGACATATCTGAAGGCTATGCTAAACTATCGCTTCGTCAAATGAGAGCGTATGTAGACAGTGAACCATCGCTAGCAAAGTCGGCTGTACAACTGGGACGAGTGCTAGGGAGTCTCTCTAGACTAGACCTGCCGTGTGGCGGCGCTCGGTCTGGAATCACTGATAGTGGCGACACGAGGGTCCGACGTATACTAACGGACCGCCACCTAGCAAGTGTGGTGTCTGGCGGTGACACCACATCTATTGTTGAGCGTTCAACGATATATAGAAAAGTATTGATCGTAACTTTTATGTTCTGTAGTCACGACGATTTTCAATTTCAATCGTCTTCAGGTTCATTGCTATACGTACAGTATCCTCGAGCCACCGATGTGGGACGGAGAGTGCATCATCTAACACTATCATTACCCATTTTCCTGTTTTGGTTGCAAAGGGTGTGCGAGAAGAGCGACTGTTGATGAACCTCGTTATGGGCTCGAATCTCTCTAAATTCACCTATAATATCTCGCTAAGCAACAGGCAAACAGAATACATAAAAACATTGTGTGGAATCAGGCGATTGTTGACGTGGCTCTGTACCTCGGCCGTAGTGGATGAGTTAAACATATGATTTGAAATGGCTGTAGAACGGAAACTGTACCATTGAGGACATTGGTTCCCATTCCGAATATTGTGTACTCGGAACTGTCTACAAATCACGCAGTTTGTAATTGCAATTTCCCAGCAGCCCTTGTGCATATGGCAATAAGTAGTTGGTTGATCTTTCTAGGGAGGAAAATGCCAAGGAGGGAGTAATTATTAGAAAGAGGTACAGTAACAAATGCAAAAGGTAGCATATTACCAGGTGGAGCGAGGAATGTCAGAAGGGTAGCAGGGGCTGTGGAGCGTGGACTTCTAGGTTAGAGGGTTTCGGGAAAATACAAAAAGAGCGTCAATCTCAAAGAGTATAGGTCGAACTCAGGAAGACCATAGATACAGGAACCATCTGTATAGCAGTTGTAACTGTTTTGGGAAAGTACCAGAGCTCCAAGCACTAATAGAAATCACTGATGCTCAAATCGTTATAGGTACTGAAAGCTGGCTTAAGTCGGAGATAAGTTCAGCCGAAAATTTTGCGAAGACCCTAACGGTGTACCGAAAGGATAGGCTAAACATAATTGGCGGTGGCGTGTTTGTTGCTGTTAGTAGTAGTTTATCTTGTCACGAAACTGAAGCAGATAGCTCCTGTGAGTTAGTATGGGCCGAGGTTATTCTTGGCAAACGGAATGAAATAATAATTTGGATCCTTTTATCGACCTCCCAATTCACATGATACAACTGCTGAAAGGTCCAAAGAAAACTTGAGTTTAATTTGAAACACGGAACCGACTCAAACAATTATAGTAGGTGGTGACTTTAATTTACCCTCGATAAGTTGGCGATAATATGTTTAAATCCGGAGGTACACATAAAACATCATCCGAAATTGTGCTAAATCCATTCATGAGCCCACGCGAATACTAAACGGTCGTGAAAACACACTTGACTTCTTAGCAACAAATAATGCAATAATAACTAGTAACAAGCATCAAAACAAGTGTAGTGACTACTGAACACAGAGTTGTCGTAGCGAGACTGAATATTGTAACTTCCAAATCTTATAAAATAAACGAAAAATATACGTAATCAAAAGTGCAGATAAAAATTCATTTGACGCCTCCCCGAGAAACAATTTATACTCCTTCTAAATTAACAATGTAAGTGTAGACCAGTTGTGGCTTAAATTCAAAGAATTAGTGCTAGCAGCAGCTGAGAGATTTATACCAAACAAATTAACAAAGGACGGAACTGATCGTCCTTGGTACACAACACGGGTCAGAAAACCGTTGCAGAAACAACAAAAAAGCATGCCAAGTTTAAACGGACGCAAGATCTCCAAGACGGGCGATCTTCTGCAGAAGCTCGAAACGCAGCGCGGACTTCAATGCGGGATGCCTATAATAGTGCCCGCAACGAAACACGGTCTCGAAAACTGGCAGAACATCCAAATGGATTGTGTTCGTATGTGAAGTATGCTAACAAGACACAGTCAATGCCTTCTCTGCGGGACTGCTACGGTCGCAGGTTCGAATCCTGCCTCGGGCATGGGTGTGTGTGATGTCCTTAGGTTAGTTAGGTTTACGTAAAGTTCTAGGGGACTTATGACCTAAGATGTTGCGTCCCATAGTGCTCAGAGCCATTTGAGCCTTCTCTGCGCGATAGCAAAGGGAATACTATCGACGACAGTGCTGCCAAAGCAGAGTTACGAATCACACCCTTCCGAAATTCCTTCACCAAAGAAGACAAAGTAAATATTCCACAATGGGAAATCAAAGACAGCTACCAACATGAGTAACGAGAAGTAAATATCCTCGGTGTAGCGGAGCGTTTTAAACCACTTAAGGAAAGTAAGTCTACGAGTCCAAATTGTATACCAATTAAGTTCTTTTCAGAGTATGCTGCAGCAATAGCTCTATACTTAACAGTCGTATACAACCGTTCGTTCGACGAAAGATCCGTACCCAAAGACTGGAAAGTTGCACAGGTCACATCAATATTCACGGAAGGTAGTATGAGTATTCCACTACATTACAGGCCCATATCATTAACGTCTGTATGCAGCAGGATTTTGGAGCGTATATTGTGTTCGAACATTATGAATTACCCCGAAGAAAACTGTCTGCTGACACACAGTCAGCATGTATTTAGAAAACATTGTTATTGTGAAACACAACTAGCTCTTTACACACACGAAGCGTTGTGTTCTATTGACAAGGGACTACAAATTGATCCCATATTTCTAGATTTTCAGACGGCTTTTGTACCACACAAGCGACATGTAGTGAAATTGCGTGCTTATGCAATATCGTCTCAGTTGCGTGACTGTATTCGTGATTTCCTGTCAGAGCGGTCACAGTACGTAGTAACTGGTAGAAAGACATCAAAGTAAAACTGAAGCGATTTCTGGCGTCACTCAAGGTAGTGTTATAAATCCTTTACTGTTCCTTATCTATATAAACGATGTAGGAGGCAATCCGAGTAGCCGTCTCAGCTTGTTTTCAGATGACGCTGTCGTTTATCATCTAGTAAAGTCGTCAGAAGATCAAAACGATTTAGGAAAGATATCTGCATGGTGTAAAAATTGGCAATTCATCCTAAATAACGAAAAGTGTGAGGTCATCCACAGGAGTGGTAAAAGGAATCCGTTAAACTTCGGTTGCACGACAAATCAGTCAAATCTAAAAGCTGTAAGTTCAACTAAATACCTAGGAATTACAATTACGAACAACTGAAATTAGAAGGAACACATAGAAAATGTTATAGGGAAGACTAACCAAAGACTGCAGGACACTTAGGAAACGTAACAGATCTACTTAAAAGACTGCCTACACTACGTTTGTCCGTCCTCTTTTAGAATACTGCTGCGTGGTGTGGTGTCCTCACCAGATAGGATTGTCGAAGTACATCGAGAAAGTTCAAAGAAGGCAGCACATTTGTACCATGGTTAAAATAGGGGAGAGACTCTCAATGAAATGATGCCGGATTTGGGGTGGGCATCATTAAAATTAAGGTGTTTTGCGTTGGGGTGGAATCTTCTGACGAAATTTCAATCACCAACTTTCCCCTCCGATGCGAAAATATTTTGCTGACGCCGAACTACACAGGGAGAAACGATCATCATAATAAAATACGGGAAATCAAAGCTCGCACTGAAATACGTAGGTGTTCGTTCTTTTCCGGGCCCTGTACGAGTCTGGAATAATTGAGAATTATTGTGAAGGTGGTTCGATGAACCCTCTGCCAGGCAATTAAATTTGATTTGGAGAGTATCTATGTAGATGTAGATGCTGAAAACCGAAAATGGTAGAGAAGCTAGAAAATGCAAAATGTGGAATTCAAAGGCTCTGTCCAGATATAATGGTTCTTAGCGAAGTAAAATGAAAGGTAGATAAGGGTTTCGACTCATATGACTATCGGATGATAACAATTGTAGAAAATGGTGTAATGGGAATAGGATCCGTTCCGAAGAGGAAAATTGGGGACAGTGAGTTACTGCGAAGTGTTTAGTGATGTGGTCGTTCTTATCAAATTCAACAAACCAAACTCAGTAACACTAGTTCAGGTACACATGGGACTTAAAAAACAGAAGATGATATAGAGAAAGTATATGAGGCTAGTGAACGGATGATTCATTATGTAAAGGGAGATGGTAATCTAATGAACGTCTCGAACGCTGCAGTATGCAAAGGAACTGAAGAAAGAGAATACGGGCTTGGTAGTATAAACAAGAGAGGAGAAACACTAATTAAGTTCTGTATTAAATTTCAGATACTAATAGCGAATACTCTGTTCAAAAATCACGAGAGCAGGAAGTGTATTTGGAAAAGGCAGTAAGATACCGAAAGATTCCAGTTGAATTATATCATGGTCAAAAATGGACTTCAAAACAGATTGCTGAGAGTATGGGATACTGAAATACTGAGTGATGGTGACATACGTTTGACGTTTTCTGAGGCTTTGTACCTATACTGCGATAATGAATACCACAGCAGGTAGCTCAGCTGAAATCAATGGACATTACTAAGAAGGTCAATAGCAGAAGCTGTTTGGACAAACATGGATACAAGGAAGGAGGCTGTGAAGAAACCTATGATAAAAGAGCTAATAGGTCATTTGATCGACGAAGGAAGTAAGTGCAACAAAATTCAGCGAACTACAATAGTATTGAAGTGCAGGGAAGTCAATGTGAAATGTTAGCAGGATAACTGTGAAGAAATCGAAAAAGAAATGGTAGCCGGAAGAACTGATTCAGCGTACAGAAGAGTCAAAACAATCTTCGGTGATGTTAAAAGCAATGGCGTCAACATTAAAAGTATAGGAGAGAGCAGGAAGGAGGAAACAGTTCATCGAAGGCGTCTACGAGGGGAGAGAACTGTCTGAGAACGTGATTGAGGAAGAAATGGTAGTTAATGTGGAAGACACAGGCTATCCGCAACTGATGTCAGCGTTTAAGGGGCTCCGGAAAGGCTCAAAATCATGAAAAGTTCAATTTTTACTTTTTTGCATTTTCTGAATCTGCAGACTATTACCTTTTAATAGATATATAATTTATTCAATTCCGAAGACTACAACTATTTTTAAATTTTTTTTGAAATGTGTTCTACGTGGGCGTGACCCACTGTGGCGCTGTTAAACTGCTGTCAAATGGTGTTATTATTAACGTCCGTGTTCATCAGGTACATTTTAGTGATGTGAGATAAAGTATGTGTTGTGGCTAACCTGTGATGGTTCAATATATATCGCTGGTGTGATTGTCGATTGTTTCATGTTTATTTACTCTGTCGTTATCTCGAAAATATTCGTAATTAATTCTGTTTCTTGAGTCTCCGTTTTGTTGAAGTATAATAATGAGTAAAAGTAAAGTATTAGAAATCCTCTGAAGGCTTTTAAGAAAAGGAGAAATGTTGGAAAGCCAAAGGTATGTGTTATTACTGTAAACAATAAAGACGATAACCAAGTGAGTGAACCTAACCTCTCAAGTACACCTGCCCATAGCAGTCAAAGTGGGAAAGAAAATACTTCACAGAAGAAGCTTGGTTCAATGAGTGAAAACTATGAATGTTTTATGGGCGAATCGGATGTGAATGAAATATTTGATATGTCGGTTCTCAAAGGAATTTTTTCAAACTGTGTAAGATGTATTCATTGTAGTGAAGTTGGTCTGGAACTCTCCATAATAAAGCACGTAGGACTTGCTAGTGAAATACAACTGAAATGTCATAAGTGTTCATACATGACCACCTTTTGGAACAGTGTTGCAGTAACTGCAACTGAAGAAAATGGTAGCAAAATCTACGAACACAACAACGAGCGATGCTGCTTTAGACAAGGAACGCCTTCGGACTGCAGACAAGGCTGTAAAAAGTCTAGAAATACAAGCAAGAGTAAACAGGAGGAGGAACAAGAGGAAGCTGGAAAAGGAGTTTGCAGAGGATGAAGATAATCCATCCTATGGACCTGGAATGCACTAAAAAGTTAATCCAATCTTTGTCGCTCGATTCCCAAAACTTTTATTTTCTCATACTAATTACATGTTTTCGAGGATCTTCCAAACATATTTGTTTCAAACTTTCAGTAAATGTTACACAGTACCTTCTGCATAATTTAACACAGCCTTTTTCCAAAAAACTGTATATTTTTGAATATATAAATAAAAAATTGCAAAAAAATGTTGTGAATTTTCATTACAACCGAAAAAAAATCATCCTTAACAACTGAACTAAAATTTTGTAAAATCCCTGTGTTAAGTTGTAGCCCATATTCCAATAAATAATCTGTAAAAAGTTCAACTTCCTACCACAAATACTTTGTGAGGAAAGATGTAATTTATAAGCGTTATTTTAACATTGCAAGTATAGGGCGTTCCGGAGCCCCTTAATACGGGTTTGGAACTCTTGCGGTCATATGAGGCAGAGGGGATAGATAACATAGCTTCGGAATTTCTTGGCTCATTGGGGAAATGGCAACCAAGCGAATATTCCAGCTGGTACAGAATCTATGAGACTGGAGACATTCCATGAGACTTTCGGTAAAACAGCGTCCAGACAGTCCCGTAGATAGCAAGGAAAGATAAGAGCAATAACTATCGCACAGTTAGTGTAACGGCTCGTGCATTCAAGTTGCTGACAGTACATGAAAGACCTGAAAAATCAATACAAGTTCATAGAATTTGTCGACTTGAAAAAAATCATTGGATCATGTAAAATAATTTAAGTTGTTAGAAATTCTGGAAAAAAGGAGTTAACTTTAGGAAAAGAAGGGTAATGCACAATTGGCACAAGAATCGCAAAATACAAATTGAATGCCAATGAAATGTTCGGATTGAAAACGATGTTATACATGGATATAGTTTTTGTTCCTACTGTTCAATGTATGCGTCAAAGAAGCAGTGACTAAAACAGTAGAATGTTTCAAGAGTGGGATTAGCATACTGGGTAATAGTGTATCAATGGTTAGATTCGCTAATGATATTGCTATGCTCTGTGATGGTGAAGAAGATTACAGGACGTACTGAACGAAATGAATAGGCTAGTGAGTAGAGGATTTGGACTGAGAATAAACCGAAGCTGAAAGTAATGCCAAGTAGCAATAACTTTAATATTAAAATTGGGGACCACCAAGCAGAAGAAATTAACGAATTGTGCTACCTCTGAAGTGAAAGAACACATCAACACTCTGACCACGCCTCATGGCACGCAGGTGACCAATCAGAATGACATCGTCCACGCACTCGTCGAACACTACCGTCGTGCTTATAGTGAAGAAGTTTCTGAGGCTGAAGCAGACGACTGCATTCTGCATTACATCACGCGCACCCTCCCCCATACGGAGGCGAATGCTTTGACCGCGAGACGAAGTGGGCAACGCAATCGACAAGAGTGCAGTCACCACATCGCCCGGCATTGACGGCTTAGCGATTGAGTTTTACCGTACCTTCCGGGACCTCATGGCACCGCGGTGGACGACTATGTATGAAGAACTGATGACATCTGACCGAGCAATCCCACCCGCCTTTGCTCAGGGCATCATCATACCAGTCCACAAACCAGCCCGTGGTTCGGTGGTCACTAGTTACAGACCGCTCACCCTACTCAGCGCCGATTACAAGAGTACCGCTCGCTTACTGGCAATGCGGCTCCGAACAAAACTCCCGAGAGAAAATGATGCCTGGGGCACAGGTTAACATGCAGACTGCCACAGGGGAATGCCGTTACTTAATTGCGATGGCGGCGACTTGCAGGCTCCGTGCAGCGGTCGTCTCTATAGACTTCGACAGCCCCTTCGATAGAGTGCGCCATCGTTCCCTGCTTTCGGTGGCGGCCCGAATAGGCATCCCCCCCCCCCCCCCCCCCCAACCGTTCCCCGGCGTCCTCCGGCGTCTTTACAACAATGCTAATTCACGTGTCCAAGTCAATGGACGTTTAGCAGGGCCGGTACGCATCTGCCGTTCCATACGGCAAGGGTGACCCCTCTCTACCCTCCTGTATGCCTTTGCCCTTGAGCCCCTCATTGGGTTCACCCTACACCAACGACGATTCACTGTAGGGCATATGCTGATGACCTTCTCCTCCTCATTAGCTCCGGCTCTGAGATTCGAGCAGTCCTCGAACTGTTTACCCGTTATGAGGCTGGCGCTGGTAGTGCTGTGAATGTCACCAAATCTTCTGCAACGCACATTCGACGAGGCTTCCAAAGGTTGAAGTGGCACCCCCGCCGGTTGTGCGGACTTTCCGGTACCTGGGCTTTACCGTTATTCCCACGGTCTCACGCACAGCGGCAACGAATTTCCATCGCCTGTTACACGTCATCCGAGCAACTTAAGTCAGAACCTCCTGCGCCACCAGGGCACACTTCAACGCGTTGAGTTTCTTAATCTTTATGTGGAATCAAAATTGGGCGACACCGCGTAAGTTCTCCCTTACCTAAGGGATGTCCCAGGGTTCCGTTTCAGGTCCCCTATTCTGGGATATCCACATGGAACCACTTCTAGACAACTTGCAACAGAGTTGCCGGAGCCGTGAAGATATTGAACAAAAAATATAAAGGGCCATGGCAAAATTGCAACTATGAAGCCGTAATACTAAAACGTCTATTTCACCAACAAAATCAACGTACCTTTTGCTGAAAGGACAGTTAGTAAGAAATCCTACAGTGAGAATTGGGGGCTCACCAGATCTCAGGCGACGTGAGACACGTTAGTTGGGAACTATCATCGATGAAAAGTGGAACTTCGGGAAGCACATTGAATCCGTAACCCAAAGAGCATTACAAGTACTCAATAACATCATCTCCATAGGACACAAAAGATTTCATCTTCCCTCCCACCTGATAAAATTGTACCGTAACAGTATACTAACTTCAATAGTGGGTTACGCCTCGGGAGTCTGGGCACACAGGCTCACAAGGGTGGTGCCCGCCATGACAGTGAGAAGAGTACAGAGGAACATGCTGTTAAGACCTGTGGGGGCTTATAGGACATCTCCAGGGGGTGCCCTGTTAGTGATAATGGGGCTCTGTCCTCTGGACATCAAAATTAGAGAGCAAGCAGCATGGTACTGGGCTAAGAAAGGGAATGATATGAAAATAGAAAATAATCTGGGAGTTCGCGCTAGGGACAATGGTGAGATAAGGAAAAGGGGCGAGGATCTATGGCAGTAATTATGGGAAATGGATGAATCTGGCCAAATGTTAAAGAGGGCTACACTTGAGTGTGACTGTGGCGCTTTGGAGGGTACTCCCGACATTGTGGTTTACGAGTGCCCCCTTTACGATGATGTAGCAGCTACATTACGACAACTACCAAACAATGATACATACGACCTAATAAGACACGAAGAGACTTTCGAAACTTTGAATAACCTGGCAAACGAGGTATCACGTAAGGTTCTGACTGCATACCTGAGGGACACTCGCGATTAAAACCAACAACTGAACGTGTCCTAGTACCCTAATCCTGTACCGCCTGTGCGTGGACAGGTCGACTCGCTAGTTGGAATCCGCCACGTGCAGGGCTAGGGGGACTGGTGTACATTAATGGCAGCACCGGACTTGACGTAGGTTAGTTAGTAGTTAGTAGGATTATAAGTAGATACCAAAATAGGAACCTGCAGCAACTAGTAATTTTAGTCTACCTAGTGTCAGGGGCACGCTCATCGGGACTAGCTCGATGAGCAAGGCATTGCAGTAGGTTCACATCCACACTGACACACCTGTAACGCTGCAGGCAGTTAGGATTACTAATAAGCAGGTAGTAGTGTATAGTTTAACAAAAATCTAAGTTTGCCCATTAACCTGTACTGTTTACACTGTCTGTAATTTACATGTTTACAAATTAACTGTAATAGCTGCAAGTAACATACAACATTGTATCACTTAGGACCCACTAATCATTAAGGTTGTGCGTTATATAATGTAAAAATATTTTTTAAAAAAAAGTTCTCTCTCTGCCGACTGCGATTGGGTGCAACCTTCAGGTGGCTTTTGGCTATTACCACACGGCTGGTTCCATGTTTAAAGTCCGTTATGAGACACTTACCTTGGCCCCATGGGATGGTGGCCTTGGGATCGTCAACGTCCGTATGCTAGCTGCGGTCCTATATATGAGTACCGTGAACAGACAGTGGACCGGCTGGGGCACATCTCTAACACGCGGCTTGCTTGCGGTCCTCCTGCCTGCTTCCACCTCACCACCGGTGTCTGTCGGCCATATCGTGCCTGATTTGTCTCATATTTCGATATTTTTCGGCGACTACAGTTACATACGAGGGCAGTTCAATAAGTAATGCAACACATTTTTTTTCTCGGCCAGTTTTGGTTGAAAAAACCGGAAATTTCTTGTGGAATATTTTCAAACATTCCCGCTTCGTCTCGTATAGTTTCATTGACTTCCGACAGGTGGCAGCGCTGTACGGGGCTGTTAAAATGGCGTCTGTAACGGATGTGCGTTGCAAACAACGGGCAGTGATCGAGTTCCTTTTGGCGGAAAACCAGGGCATCTCAGATATTCATAGGCGCTTGCAGAATCTCTACGGTGATCTGGCAGTGGACAAAAGCACGGTGAGTCGTTGGGCAAAGCGTGTGTCATCATCGCCGCAAGGTCAAGCAAGACTGTCTGATCTCCCGCGTGCGGGCCGGCCGTGCACAGCTGTGACTCCTGCAATGGCGGAGCGTGCGAACACACTCGTTCGAGATGATCGACGGATCACCATCAAACAACTCAGTGCTCAACTTGACATCTCTGTTGGTAGTGCTGTCACAATTGTTCACCAGTTGGGATATTCAAAGGTTTGTTCCCGCTGGGTCCCTCGTTGTCTAACCGAACACCATAAAGAGCAAAGGAGAACCATCTGTGCGGAATTGCTTGCTCGTCATGTGGCTGAGGGTGACAATTTCTTGTCAAAGATTGTTACAGGCGATGAAACATGGAATCATCACTTCGAACCTGAAAGAAAACGGCAATCAATGGAGTGGCGCCACACCCACTCCCCTACCAAGAAAAAGTTAAAGCCATACCCTCAGCCGGTAAAGTCATGGTTACAGTCTTCTGGGACGCTGAAGGGGTTATTCTGTTCGATGTCCTTCCCCATGGTCAAACGATCAACTCTGAAGTGTATTGTGCTACTCTTCAGAAATTGAAGAAACGACTTCAGCGTGTTCGTAGGCACAAAAATCTGAACGAACTTCTCCTTCTTCATGACAACCCAAGACCTCACACAAGTCTTCGCACCCGAGAGGAGCTCACAAGACTTCAGTGGACTGTTCTTCCTCATGCACCCTACAGCCCCGATCTCGCACCGTCGGATTTCCATATGTTTGGCCCAATGAAGGACGCAATCCGTGGGAGGCACTACGCGGATGATGAAGAAGTTATTGATGGAGACGACGTTGGCTTCGACATCGACCAGTGGAATGGTACCGTGCAGGCATACAGGCCCTCATTTCAAGGTGGCGTAAGGCCGTAGCATTGAATGGAGATTACATTGAAAAATAGTGTTGTGTAGCTAAAAGATTGGGGAATAACCTGGTGTATTTCAATGCTGAATAAAACAATCCCTGTTTCAGAAAAAAAATGTGTTGCATTACTTATTGAACTGCCCTCGTACATACCAGTCTCCCAGATACACGCCCACCCAGGACAAAGGATTTTTACAGCCTGCTGCTGCGCCGTGTTCCGCGGAATGTGATGGAGACCAAACATCTCTCCATCCAGTGTCCCATAGTGTGGACTACCGCCCACCAGCCCTTCCTCCCTACGAGCGTACGGGCACTATGGTATCATTAGTCAACCGGAAATTAACCACGAAACAGCGACTGCACAACATTGGCTTGTCAGATTCCCTAACCCACTGCCCCCCCCCCCCCCCTTCTCCGCCGGTGGTGTCTCAGTTGAAGCCGCCTCTGGTAGATTCTATCTCTGACCTTCGCGGATGGGAGAGCGCATTGTAGATTGCGTGGATTTTCTTTTTTTCTTTTCCTTTTTCTTTACCCAGCATTTATACTTTTTTCTCTGTCTTCGATGCGTTCCACATAATTTCATGGTAATAGTGAATACTGCAAAAACATAATGCAAATAAATAAACAACAACGACTTCCACTTCTGTTGATTCCTGTGTCTCCCTCTTCCCTATGCCCCACAGGCTCGGTGGTGGTGAGGGGGACACTGTGGACAGGGCTCGGGTCTCTAACCCCTTTCCCTTCAAAATAAAAAGTCTGATAGTGTCCGCCATGTAAGCAGGAGCTCCCGGGTTCGAGTCCCGTTCGTGGCACACATTTTTCAGCTGTCCCCGTTGAAATGTATCAATGCATGTAAACAGCTAAAGGTCTAGACTTCATTATAATTTCGTTCTTCTAGAGCTGCAAGATCACCAATGATATCTGACAGATACCGACTTTGTATAGATAAGCCTTTATATATTTTCTTCTTCCATTTTTAAATTTTGGGATCCACTTTTTGTATGTTGCAGTCTTTTGCTGAAATTGCAAAAATTACTCCAGAAAAGTAAGTTTTTTTTCAAATATGGAAAAATTTTCTAACGTACAACATAGTCTTCTGCCTAGGAATAAACATGCTGATGAAATTTAAGAGTGTTGCGATCAGTAACAGTCTGCTGCCCACCAATAATCAGAAAGAGAATTTAAATTACGCAGAATTGTTACTAAAAAGCAGTTGCAAGTTTTACACATGTTTCAGTAGATCCTATTGCATACAAACAAAAATTTACGTTTTCACGACAGTTACAACTGTCACGAGGCTGCAAAAACTCAGTTGGTTCGTAAACATCACACGTTCCACGGCAACAAACCATCTTCCGTTGCAGAATACAAGATAACGAACGACCGACGTCTACATACATTACCACTGCACGCTTTATGAATTATTCAGCCACAAATACCTTGGCCCCGGCGAGATCCTTTTGGGATTAAGTAATTACGGAATCTGTGAAAATACGTCTAGCACAAGATCATATAAATCGTTAAGGCGGTTATCACATGGACAAGGCTTGCGACCCTGTAATTTCTTTAATGTCTTCTAAGAGAAAAAAAAATTATTCATAATGACACGCCTGGCGACAACTGACGTCTGTTCTTAGCGCCGCGACAGAGGACGGACGTGTAGTCTAACTTTTACGCTTGCACCTGCCCGCCACAGATGGAACAGTATTTGCAGAGAGAGCAGATTTCCATAGAGGACGCTCCTGTGACTGCTTCCAATGCACATGCGTCCCTGCGCCAGTAGTTCCTATGAAGCCGACACCGTGAATTAGCGTTCTCCCGTGGCAGACACTCACTACAAGATGGCTGTACGGTTGCCAGCCGAAACATTGAGGCAAAGAATCAACGTGATACGGCTGCAATCCCGGAACCTCACACACTGAAGTGAAAAAGAAATTGGTACATCTGCCTAACATCGTGTATGGCCTCCGTGAGCATGAAGAAGTGCTGCATCACTACGTGGCATGGACTCGACTAATGTCTGAAGTACTATTGGAGGGAATTGACACCATCAGTCCTGCAGGGCTGTCCATATATCCGTAAGAATACGAAGGGGTGGAGATGTCTTCTGAACAGCACGTTGCAAGGCATCCCAGATATGCTCAATAATATTCATGTCTGGGATGTTCGGGCCAGAGGAAGTGTTTAAACTCAGAAGAATGTTCCTGTAGCCACTCTGTAGCAATGCAGGACGTGAAGGGTGTCGCATTGTCCTACTAGAATTGCGCAAGTCCGTCGGAATGCACAGTGGACATGAATGGATGCAGGTGATCAGATAGGATGCTTAGGTACGTGTCACCTGTCAGAGTCGTATATAGATTGTCAGGAGTCCCATATCGCTCTAACTGTACACGCCCCACACCATTACGGAGCGTCCACCAGCTTGAACGGTCACCTGTTTCCAGGCGGGGTCCATAGATTCATGAGGTTGTCTCCATACCCGTAAACGTCCGTTCGCTCGATACAATTTCAAACGAGATTCGTCCGGCCAGGCAACATGTTTCCAGTCATCAACAGTAGAATGTAAGTGTTGACGGTCCCAGGCGCGGCATAAAGCTTTGTGTCCTGCAGTCATCAAGGGTACACGAGTGGCCTTCGGCTCAGATAGCCCATATCGATGATGTTTCGTTGAATGGTTTGCACGCTGAGACTTGTTGATGGCCCAGCACTGAAATCTGCAGCAATTTGCGGATGGGCTGCACTGCTGTCAAGCTGAACGACTCTCCCCAGTCGACGTTAGTTCCGATTTTCCAGGATCTTTTTCCGTCCGCAAAGACGTCGGAGATCTCATGTTTTACCGGATTCCTGATATTTACGGTACACTCGTGAAATCGTCATATGGGAAAACCACCACCAGCTCTACCTTGGAGTTGCTGTGTCCCACCGCTCGTGCGCTGACTATAACACTACGTTCAAACTCAAATCTTGATAACCTGTCATTGCAGCAGCAGTAACCAATCTAACAACTGCGCCAGCCACCTGCCATGTAAAGCCGTTGCGGACTACAGCCCCGTATACTTCCTGTTTACATATCCCTGCATTTGACCAGTTTCTTTGGCGTTCCGGTGTAGAATGTTATAAAATTTGTTTTAAAAATATGTTGGATTTTACTTACCATATCATTTAGTAAGTGAGGTATTAATATCTTCTAAATACCTTTGATATATTATGCGGCACTTAAATCTCTAGAACTCAAAATGTTCACAAATGTTGCACAAAACTCAGCCCTATCTCTAACAACGACAAAAACAGCAGAAATTTACTGGAATTGATTATGGCAGTCCTTAGTGATTATTCCTTCATGTCGTTCACAATCAGTAACTACACTACAGGTCATTAGACTTGCTGTACCCAGAAGAAATGCAGATGATAAACGGGTATTCATTGGACGCAATTTGGGTGCATAGATCCTGAGAAATCAGTGCCCAGAACAACCACCTCTGGCCGTAATAACAGCCTTGATACGCCTGGGCATTGAGTCAAACAGAGCTAGGATGGCGTGAACAGGTACAGCTGCCCATGCAGCTTCAACACGATACCACAGTTCATCAAGAGTAGTGACTGGCTTATTGTGACGAGCCAGCTGCTCGGCTACCATTGACCAGACGTTTTCAGTTGGTGAGAGATCTGGAGAATGTGCTGGCCAGGGCAGCAGTCGAATATTTTCTGTATCCAGTAAGGCCCGTACAGGACTTGCAACATGCGGTCGTGCATTATCCTGCTGAAATGTGGGGTTTCTCAGGGATCGAATGAAGGGTAGAGCCACGGGTCGTAACACATCTGAAATGTAACGTCCACCGTTCAAAGTGCCGTCAATGCGAACAAGAGGTGACCGAGACGTGTAACCAATGGCACCCCATACCATCACGCCAGGTGATACGCCAGTATGGCGATGACGAACACACGCTTCCAATGTACGCGTTCATCGCAATGTCGCCAAACACGGATGCGACCATCATGATGCTGTAAACAGAACCCGGATTCATTTAAAAAAATGACTTTTTGCCATTCGTGCACCCAGGTTCGTCGTTGAGTACACCATCGCAGACGCTCCTGTCTGTGGTGCAGCGTCAAGGATAACCGCAGCCATGGTCTCCGAGCTGATAATCCATGCTGCTGCAAACGTCGTGGAACTGTTCGTGCAGATTGTTGTTGTCTTACAAACGTCCCCATCAGTTGACTCAGGGATCGAGACGTGGCTGCACGATCCGTTCGTTACAGTCATGCGGATACGATGCCTGTCATCTCGACCGCTAGTGATACGAGGCCGTTGGGATCCAGCACA
Source organism: Schistocerca americana (assembly GCF_021461395.2). Taxonomy (NCBI): domain Eukaryota; kingdom Metazoa; phylum Arthropoda; class Insecta; order Orthoptera; family Acrididae; genus Schistocerca; species Schistocerca americana. The sequence goes on from NC_060122.1 coordinate 693,994,455, forward strand.
GCGTTCCGTATTACTCTCCTGAACCCACCGATTCCATATTCTGCTAACAGTCATTGGATCTCGACCAACGCTAGCAGCAATGTCCCGATAAGATAAACCGCAATCCCGATAGGCTACAATCCGATCTTTATCAAAGTCGGAAACATGAGGGTACGCATTTCTCCTCCTTACACGAGGCATCACAAGAACGTTTCACCAGGCATCTCCGGTGAACTGCTGTTTGTGTATGAGATATCGGTTGGAAACTTTCCTCATGTCAGCACGTTGTAGGTGTCGCCACAGGCGCCAACCTTGTGTGAATGTTCCGAAAAGCTAACCATTTGCGTATCATAGCATCTTCTCCCTGTCGGTTCAATTTCGAGTCTGTAGCACGTCATCTGCATGGTGTAGCAATTTTAATGGGCAGTAGTGTAGATTGGAATGTTAACCAAGAAATATGTATTTCCTTGTACATAATACTTCAGGTTCAACACTCTTCGCTAATACTGGGAGCCGTGAAAGGTATAAACTGTAGGCGAAAACAGAGATTAGAATATCCCCAAAAAATAACTGAGAACGTTGGGTGTTAGTATTTCTCCTAGACGAAGAAACTGACACGGGGAAGGAAGTAGTGGCCGGCTGCAACAAAATCAGGAGACTGAAGAAAAAGGTATCCATCTTGACAAGGGCCCCATATCGACGCAGAGCTCTGAAGAATAAGTAATGGATGATTTTCAAATCATTAGTATCCGTTATCTACCATCTGCGTTCCCCACGGCGAAACTGCAGTGGTCGTACTATTTCACATTGCTTCGGACGAATGCTAATAAATTTTAGCTGGTTGTTGCATTCAATAAATAAACGTCGATCATCTAGTCAAACCGTGCCCGTTCTTGACGCCTCTTTTTGCCTACGTTTGGTTTTAGTTGTCGTCCGTTTCCTTTGCATGCATCAAGCGCCAAACGTATCTAAAGGACGTATCTAAAGGACATCGCATTCCTCCCTAAAGCTATGTTTTCTGGGACAGCTTCAGAGCTTTGTCTGCCAACTTATTACAATATTTTGAACAGTAATGGTCGTGATAAAATCTCCTGGGGGATCTGCCGAGTAGTGGCGTCGTCCTGTCGCATCGTTTCAGTGAGTTTCATACCCATCATATTTGCCTGAAGACTATGCGTACGAAACTCACTGAAACGATGTGAGAAGACGAAGATACACCTCGGCTGATCGACCGAGATCATTTTATCATCGGAATACGCCTAGAAAATCCTGCAATCGCAGTGGCCGTATTGTAAAATTTTGCGTAAGCCTGTAATTACGTATTTTATTCACTAGCGTTTGGTGCGGAATTGTAGTGATGGATTACTTGTAGTAAAGATCCACCACAAGCAAATATTTTTGGAGGGACATTTAATAATTTAAATAAGATTTCCTCAATCATATTTTTTTTTAAAAAAAAGAATGGAAAACTGTAAAATATCACTTCGCACGCAACATGTCAAGTTGCACATGAAGTACCGGTACTGTATAGCACGGTCGATGCAGCTATAGATCTAACAACTTTATCAAGCTGCTGTGCTAGAATGAAACGTACAACAAACAACCCTTCCAGTAATAAGGGATTAATGTAATTAATGAGTTCCTCGAGACCACTGCGAAAATGTTGCTTCCTATCGTACTCGTTGTGGTTCAGTCCTTCTCCTGTTGGGTCATCATGAGAGCCGGTGCTGTTTACTAGGTTAATGTAATAAAAATAGATGTAAGCACCAACCTAAGTGTTGTTTATGGAACCAAGTCGGCATTCCAGAGTTATAAATTAGACATATCTTAGAGAATGTGAAGTAGTATTTCCACAATCGATTCGATATACGATATTCTAAGGCGATGTGTAAACCTGTTGAGGTGCGAGTTGCAGCAGCATTTCTTTACACTATTTCTTGACGTTCCGAAATAAGCAGGAACTAGGCAGCTAATGAATAAATAACAACCAAAAATTACTTAGCAAGTACTTGTATCGGAATTATGCTGTATCATACAGATAAGAAAAGAATAAATCCGTCTTTTCCCACAGAATTGTTTTGTGTCAACTAAACATGTCTCTCATATTCATGCTTCGTACCTTCAATGGTCTGTAACATATTTAATTATATATGTTTTTAAGATCTGCAGTTCTCTTCATAAAATCCAGTTTCTCTTAAATCTAATTATTTGTGTTTACAAATATAAGTTCGTGCTTTTTACGCTTGCACTCGTTTATTCTCTATTCAGACATCCAACTGTCAATCTGTACGTACTAGATGCAAATAGTACAGATTTCTTCCAGTTTAGACAGGCTGTGAATTTTAAGTTGGCCAACCAGAATAGCTCGGAAAATAAACTTCACACGCAAAAATGTGTAGAATCCAAAGTTGATTATTTCCAAGGGGCTCATCTGCTGGTGCTAAAATTAGCCCGCCACCCAAACCCCCTGAGGGTGGGGCAGGAGGTAACTTTAAAACTTCAAATGGGAACCCCCATTTTTTATTGCAGAATCAGATTCTACATAAAAAACTACGTACATTTTGTCTTAAACGTATGTTTTGAGTCTTGGTAGTTGGCGCTGTAATTCAAGAAAATCCATGTTCTCGTTTTTGCGTGGAAATGGTTACGGAAAAATAAAAAAATACCTATTTACTTCGTAAATTTTGATTCGCTAAAACTAAAACTCTCCCCATGGGGTGGGGTTTGAGAGAGAGGAAATAGAGTTTTACAAATGTTGACCCAAGTATTTTTTTATTCATCCGTAACCATTTTCCACGCAAAAATGGGAACACTGATTTTCTTGAATTACAGCGCCAACTACCGAGAATCAAAACATTTGTTTAAGACAAAATGTACGTAGTTTTTTATGTAGAAAATGATTCTACATTAAAAAATGGGGGTTCCCATCTGAAATTTTAAAGGTGCCTCCCGCCACACCGCCAGATGTCCCCCTCGAAAATAATCAACTTTGGATTCTACACATTTTTGCGTATGGAGTTTATTTTTCGAGTTATTCTGGTTTGTCAACTTAAAATTTACACCCTGTATGTATCATTTAAACAATTCTCTGCAGAGCACAGTGTACAAATTCTTGCTCGCACCAACTCTGGAAAAATAAGGGAATGGACGCGAAAGTTGAATGAATTTCTACTCCAGTGCTGCTATCCAGAAGTAGCTCAAGTAAATCAGATGCATAAATTCACACTCACAATAATGGCGACAACTATCTTCGCAGACTTTGGCTCTCACGGAAGCCACAATAAAATACCGGAACCTGTCGCAACACAACGAACTCACTAACCGCTGTAATGAAGTAGTCTAAATAGTAGCTTTAGGAACCACAATACTGGTACATTGGTTTCAGTACCACACCGACGTGGGATCCGCGTGTCAATGTGCGCTCAGTGAAACACTTATTTTTGGTCAGACATGCTGACACCGAAACGGGGTAACGCAGCGCGGTACGCAGACGGCTTCATTAATGCGGCATGGATGTGAGGTGACCCGGCACGTATGTGTCATTCACCGCTTATCACAGGATCGAGACAGCGTGTTTAATGCAGCAGAGGTCACGGGTGAGCCATAGTGTAGCCGCCAGATAGGGCAACTGCAGTCCATCTATGTGCACCACCACAATATTTGTCACAGGGATGCCATCGGAAGACAGAATGTTTGTCTGTGGGATGATCTGTTTTTAGCTGACTGAATTTGTATTCCTCCGGAGAAATATCGTATATATATATATATATATATACACACACACACACACATATATATATATATATATATATATATATATATATATATATATATATATATATATATATATATATATATTGCCATTAAAACTGCTACACCACGAAGATGATATGCTACAGACGCGAAACTTAACCGACAGGAAGAAGATGCTGTGATATGCAAATGATTACCTTTTCAGATCATTCACATAAGGTTGGCGTGACGACACCTACAATGTGCTGACATGAGGAAAGTTTACAACCGATTTCTCATACACAAACAGCAGCTGACGGGCGTTGCCTGGTGAAACGTTGTTGTGATGCCTCGTGTAAGGAGGAGAAATGCGTACCATCACGTTTCCGACTTTGATAAAGGTCAGATTGTAGCCTATCGCGATTGTGGTTTACCGTATCGCAACTTTGCTGCTCGCATTGGTCGAGATCCAATGACTGTTAGCAGAATATGGATTCGGTGGGTTCAGGAGGGTAATACGGAACGCCGTGCTGCATCCCAACGGCCTCGTATCACTAGCAGCCGAGATGACAGGCATCGTATCCGCATGACTGTATCGGATCGTGCAGCCACGTCTCGAACCTTGTGTCAACAGATGGAGACGTTTGCAAGACAACAACCATCTGCACGAACAGTTCGACGACGTTTGCAGCAGCATGGACTATCAGCTCGGAGACCATGGCTGCGGTTACCCTTGACGCTGCATCACAGACAGGAGCGCCTGCGATGGTGTACTCAACGACGAACCTGGGTTGACGAATGGCAAAACGTCATTTTTTCGGATGAATCTAGGTTCTGTTTACAGCATCATTATGGCCGCTTCCGTGTTTGGCGACATCGAGGTGAACGCACATTGGAACTGTGTATTCGTCATCGCCATACCGGCGTATCACCCGGCGTGATGGTATGGGGTACCATTGGTTACACGTGTCGGTCACCTCTTGTTCTCATTGACGGCACTTTGAACAGTGAACATTACATTTCAGACGTGTTACGACCCGTGGCTCTACCCTTCAATCGATCCCTGCGAAACCCTACATTTCAGTAGGACACTGCACTAGCGCATGTTGCAGGTCCTGTACGGGCCTTTGTGGATACAGAAAATATTCGACTGCTGCCCTGGCCAGCACATTCTCCAGATCTCTCACCAGTCGAAAACCTCTGGTCACTGGTGGCCGAGCAACTGGCTCGCCACAATAAGCCAGTCACTACTGTTGATTAACTGTGGTATCCTGTTGAAGCTGCATGGGCAGCTGTACCTGTACACGCCATCTAAGCTCTTTTTGACTCAATGCCCCGGCGTAACCATGCCGTTATTACGGCCAGAGGTGGTTGTTCTGGGCACTGATATCTCAGGATCTATGCACCCAAACTGCATGAGATGTAATCACATGTCTATTCTAGTATAATATATTTGTCCAATGAATATCGGTTTATCATCTGCGTTTCATCTTGCTGTAGCAATTTTAGTGGCCAGTGGTGTGGTTACTGCTTAACATGTTCAAAATGCCATGCGATGCCCAAAAAAACCTATGTTAACTTTGTCATTTTCGATATTATCAACTGTTTTCTCCTCAAATGCAATTTTGTAAAAATATTATTCATGTACATTGTTTTTAGTAGCATAGCACAACTGTTTCATGTTGATAAACGAAGACTGAATTGATGATAATCAACATGCCGAGAGTGTCATGAGCTTGTAATGTACCTAAATTTCTTGAAGGCACTCATCATGTGTTCTAATTAAATTTGTTATAATTAAAAGGGGGTAGCACCTGAGATTAGTAATCAAAACGTACTGGGTCCCAGGTTCGAATACAGCCACTGCTTACGTTCCAAATAAAAATCATCAGCAAATGGCAGCCAGGATAAGAAGTCACTCTCATTTTCAAAAGGCCTGGTGAGAGAAGGCGGAGAAACGGACAGGAGTTCCGGTCACTCACTTGCTTTGGGGTAGCGGTTGAATCGACAATGATCAAAGGCATGAGGATGCAGAAGACAGCGGAAACCACTTCATTAAAGACACATAATGTGTGCCAAGGGGGAGGTTACCATGAGAAAAAGATTGAATAATCAACGAAAGGATAACGTCCTACGAGTCGGGGCGTGGAATGTCAGAAGATTGGACGTGGTAGGGAAACGAAAATCTGAAAAGGGAAATGCAAAGGCTCAATCTAGATATGGTAGGGGTCAGTGAAGTGAAGTGGAAGGAAGACAAGGATTTCTGGTCAGATGAGTATCAGGTAATATCAACAGCAGCAGAAAATGGTATAGCTGGTGTAGGATTCGTTATGAATAGGAAGGTAGGGCAGAGGGTGTGTTACTGTGAACAGTTCAGTGACCGGGTTGTTCTAATCAGAATCGACAACAGACCAACACCGACAACGATAGTTCAGTTATACATGCCGACGTCGCAAGCGGAAGATTAACATATAGAGAAAGTGTATGAGGATATTGAAAGGGTAATGCAGTATGTAAAGGGGGACGAAAATCTAATAGTCATGGGCGACTGGAATGCAGTTGTAGGGGAAGGGGTAGAAGAAAACGTAACAGGAGAATATGGGCTTGGGACAAGGAATGAAAGAGGAGAAAGACTAATTGAGTTCCGTAACAAGTTTCAGCTAGTAATAGCGAATACCCTGTTCAAGAATCACAGTCGGAGGAGGTATACTTGGAAAAGGCCGGGAGATACGGGAAGATTTCAATTAGATTACATCATGGTCAGACAGAGATTCCGAAATCAGATACTGGATTGTAAGGCGAACCCAGGAGCAGATATAGACTCAGATCACAATATAGTAGTGATGAAGAGTAGGCTGTAGTTCAAGACATCAGTCAGGAAGAATCAATACTCAAAGAAGTGGGATACGGAAGTACTAAGGAATGACGAGATACGTTTCAAGTTCTCTAACGCTATAGATACAGCAATAAGGAATAGCGCAGTAGGCAGTACAGTTGAAGAGGAATGGACATCTCTAAAAAGGGCCATCGCAGAAGTTGGGAAGGAAAACATAGGTACAAAGAAAGTAGCCGCGAAGAAACCATGGGTAACAGAAGAAATACTTCAGTTGATTGATGAAAGGAGGAAGTACAAACATGTTCCGGGAAAATCAGGAATACAGAAATATACGTCGCTGAGGAATGAAATAGATAGGAAGTGCAGGGAAGCTAAGACGAAATGGCTGCAGGAAAAATATGAAGACATCGAAAAAGATATGATTGTCGGAAGGACAGACTCAGCATACAGGAAAGTCAAAACAATCTTTGGTGACATTATAAGCAGCGGTGGTAACATTAAGAGTGCAACGGGAATTCCACTGTTAAATGCAGAGGAGAGAGGTGGAAAGAATACATTGAAAGCCTCTATGAGGGTGAAGATTTGTCTGATGTGATAGAAGAAGAAACAGGAGTCGATTTGGAAGAGATAGGGGATCCAGTATTAGAATCGGAATTTAAAAGAGCTTTGGAGGGCCTACGGTCAAATAAGGCAGAAAGGATAGATAACATTCCATCAGAATTTCTAAAATCATTGGGGGACGTGGCAACAAAACGACTATTCAAGTTGGTGTGTAGAATATATGAGTCTGGCGACATACCATCTGACTTTCGGAAAAGCTTCATCCACACAATTCCGAAGACGGCAAGAGCTGACAAGTGCGAGAATTATCGCACAATCAGCTTAACAGCTCATGCATCGAAGTTGCTTACAAGAATAATATACAGAAGAATGGAAAATAAAACTGAGATTGCGCTAGGTGACGATCAGTTTGGCTTTAGGAAAAGTAAAGGGACGAGAGAGGCAATTCTGACGTTACGGCTAATAATGGAAGCAAGTCTAAAGGAAAATCAAGACACTTTCATAGGATTTGTTGACCTGGAAAAAGCGTTCGACAATACAAAATGGTGCAAGCTGTTCGATATTCTGAAAAAAGTAGGGGTAAGCTATAGGGAGAGACGGGTCGTATACAATATGTACAACAACCAAGACGGAATAATAAGAATGGACGATCAAGAAGGAAGTGCTCGTATTAAGAAGGGTGTAAGACAAGGCTGTAGCCTTTCGCCGCTACTCTTCAATCTGTACATCGAGGAATCAATGATGCAAATAAAAGAAAGGTTCAGGAGTGGAATTAAAATACAAGGTGAAAGGATATCAATGATACGATTCGCTGATGACATTGCTATCCTGAGTGAAAGTGAAGAAAAATTGAATGATCTGCTGAACGGAATGAACAGTCTAATGAGTACACAGGATGGTTTTAGAGTAAATCGGAGAAAGACGAAGGTAATGAGAAGTAGTAGATATGGAAACAGCGAGAAACTTAACATCGTGATTGAGAGTCACGAAGTCAGTGAAGTTAAGGAATTCTGCTACCTAGGCAGTAAAATAACCAATGACGGACGGAGCAAGGAGGACATCAAAAGCAGACTCGCTATGGCAAAAAAGGCATTTCTGGCCAAGAGAACTCTACTAATATCAAATACAGGCCTTAATTTGAGGTAGAAATTTCTGAGGATGTACGTCTGGAGTACAGCATTGTATGGTAGTGAAACATGGACTGTGGGAAAACCGGAACAGAAGAGAATCGAAGCATTTGAGATGTGGTGCTATAGACGAATGTTGAAAATTATGTGGACTGATAAGGTAAGGAACGAGGAGGTTCTACGCAGAATCGGAGAGGAAAGGAATATGTGGAAAACACTGATAAGGAGAAGGGACAGGATGATAGGACATCTGCTGAGACATGAGGGAATGACTTCCATGGTACTAGAGGGAGCTGTAGAGGGCAAAAACTGTAGAGGAAGACAGAGATTGGAATACGTCAAGCAAACAATTGAGGACGTAGGTTGCAAGTGCTACTCTGAGATGAAGAGGTTAGCACAGGAAAGGAATTCGTGGCGGGCCGCATCAAACCAGTCATTAGACTGATGAACAAAAAAAAAAAAAAAAAATGTGTATCCCCAGTACTTTTGACCTGCTCTGAAAAAGTGTCGTGACGAAATCTCCATTGACAAAGGATTCCAGACTAGTCAGCCATTTATTTTGGATCTCCGGCAGCGAACTTGCAAGGGGGAGGTGACTATAAGAGCATGATTGAATAACCAACGAAACTATAGCGTTCTACGTGTCATGGAGAGGAATGAAAGAAGTTGGAATTTGGTAGTAAAGCTAGAAAATCTGAAAGGGAAATGTTGAGATTCAGTATAGATACGTTGTGGATCAGTGAAATGAAATGGAAAGAAGACAAGGATTTCTTGTCAGATGAGTGTAGGATGATAGCTACAGCAACAGAAAATGGTGTAACGGGAGTAGGATTTGCTATGAATTGGAAGGTAGGACAGAGGCTGAATTACGGTAAACAGATCAGTGATAGGGTTGTGCTCGTCGGAATCGACAATTCGACAGCAAACCATCACGACAACATTGGTTCAGGTATATATGCCGACGTCTCTAGCACAAGATGAGGAGGTAGAGAAAGTCTATGAGGATACTAGACGGATAATTCAGTACGTGAAAGGAGATGAAAATTTTACAGTCATATGTGATTGGAATGTGGTTGCAGGGGAAAGGATGGAAGAAACGTTACGGGAGAAAATGGGATTGGTAGTAGGAATGACATAAAGAGAAAGACTAGGCGCTCAGCAACAAATGGGAATCACTTGACAAAAACCGGGAGACACTGGGAGATGCCAGTTAGATTACATCATGGTCAGGCTGAAAGACCGAAATCAAATATTGAATTGTGAGATATGAAATCAGATCACAATTAAGTAGTGACAAGAGTAAGATGAAGTTCCAGGAGCTAATCAGGAAGAATCAATGCGCAAAGAAGTGGGATGCAGAAATACTAAGGAACGAAGAGATGCACATGAAGTTCTCTGTATTTGCAGATACTACGAAAATGAATACTCAGAAGACAGTTCGGGTTGAAGAGGAATGAACATCTCTAAAATGTGCAAACACAGAAGATGGAAAGAAAATGATAGATACAAGGAAGGTAAATGCGAAGTAACATGGGTAACAGAAGAAATACTTCGAATGGTCGATTAAAGAAGGAAGTACGGAAAAAATAGGAATACCGAAATACAAGTCACTGTGGAACGCAATAAATAGGGGGCGTAGCCAAGCTAAGACCAAATTACTCCACGAAAAATGTGATGAAATCGAAAAAGAAATGATTATCAGAAAGTTCGACTAGGAATATAGAAAGTAAAATCAACCTTCGCTGAAATGAAATACAAGGGGGATAACGTTAATAGTGCAATGGAAGTTCCACTGTTAAATAGATGGAGACAGCAGACAGAAGGTCTCTGTGAGGGGAAAAACCTAACGACGTGACAGAAGAAAGAACAGAATCTATAGGGAAGAGATAGGGTTCAAATGGTTCAAATGGCTCTAAGCACTATGAGACTTAACATCTGAGGTCATCAGTCCCCAAGACTTAGAACTACTTAAACCTAAGTAACCTAAGGACATCACACACATCCATGCCCGAGGCAGGATTCGAACCTGCGACCGTAGCAGCCGCGTGGTTCCGGACTGAAGCGCCTACAACCGCTTGACCACAGCGGCCGGCAAGAGATAGGGGATGCAATCATTACGGGAAGTGGTTATAAAGCGACTTTTCAGACTTTCGGAAAAACATCATACACCCAATTACCAAGATTGGAAGAACCGATAAGTGCGAGAATTTTCACACAAACAGCTTAACAACTGACACAACCAATTTCCAGACGAGAATAATATACAGAAAAATCGAAAATAAAACTGAGGAACTTTCAGTGACGAGTAGTTTGACTTTAGAGAAGGTAAAATCATCAGACGGGCAGTTCTCACGTTGCGGCTGATAATAGAAGCAAGACTGTAGAAATATTGTCACATTTGAAATGTTCAAATGGATCTGAGCACTATTGGACTCAACATCTGAGGTTATCAGCCCCCAGAACTCAGAACTACTTAAACCTAACCAACCGAAGGACATCACACACATCCATGCCCGAGGCAGGATTCGAACCTGCGACCGCTGCGGTCGCGCGATGTCGGACTGAAGCACCTAGAACCGCTCAGCCACAACGTCCGGCCTATTGTCACATTCATAGGATTCGCCGACCTGGAAAAGCGTTCTACAATGTAAAATGGTGCAATATGATGTAAATACTGTGGGAAATATAAGCTACAGGAAAAGATGGATTGTATAGAATATGTACAAATCCTAAAATGAAACCATAAGGGTGAAAGACCAAGAACGAGGTGCTCAGATTAGAAAGGATGAAAGACAGGGATGTAGTCTTTCACCGTTACTGTTGAATCTATACAAAGAAGAAGCAAGGAGGCAAATAAAAAAATATTTCAGGAGTGGGACTGAGTTCGAAGGGGAAAGGTTATCAATGATAATATTTTGTTGATGGCGTTGCTATCCTCGGTGAAAGTGAAGAAGAGTTACACAATGAACAGTCTAATGAGTACTGAAAATGGACTGACAATAAAAAGAAAGACGAAAGTAATGACGAGCTGCAGAAATGAGAACAGCGAGAAAATTAATATCAGGATTGCTGATCTCGAAGTAGATGAAGAATTCTGCTACCTAGGCAGCAAAGTGAATCATTTCGGACGAGAAAGGAGGACATCAAAAGCAGACTAGCACTGGCAATAGGGCATTACTGGCCAAGAGAAGTCTGCTAATATCAAACATTTGAAGAAACAAATCCGGACAATGTAGGTTCAAATGGCTCTGAGCACTATGGGACTCAACTGCTGAGGTCATTAGTCCCCTAGAACTGAGAACTAGTTAAACCTAACTAACCTAAGGACATCACAAACATCCATGCCCGAGGCAGGATTCGAACCTGCGACCGTAGCGGTCTTGCGGTTCCAGACTGCAGCGCCTTTAACCGCACGGCCACTTCGGCCGGCGACAATGTAGGTCTGAAGCACAGAATTATATGGTAGTGAGACATAGATTGTGGGAAAACCTGAGCAGAAGAGAATCAGTGCATTTGCGACATGATGCTGCAGCAGAAAAATGTTGAAAACTAGATGGACTGGTACTGTAAGGAATGAGGGCGTTTTTCACAGAATCGCCGAGGAAAGGAATAAATGAAAAACACTGAGAAGAAGAAGGGACTGTATGAGAGGACATCTGCTAAGACATCAGTGAATATTTTCACTGAAACGAGAGGGAGCTGTAGAGGGTAAAAACTGTAGAGGAAGATAGAGATTGGAATACATACAGGAAATAATTGAAGATGTAGGCTGCTATATCCCGCAGATATCCCGAGTTAAGAAATGTACTGCGCTTTGGTGCTCATAGACGAGTAGCGTTAGCCGAGTTTCACAGGATCTGTTTGCGGAATCCAAGTCTTTTTTTTACAATATAGACGAGGTGTCCATTCTTTTATTTTCCGAAATAATCATTTTGCCTCAGCGTAAAAAAGTGTTGCATAGCTTCACGACTAACGCCAGCAATACTGACTAATAATTATGTGCTCCAAGTCTTTGTCTGCAGAGCTGAATATACTCATACGATTTTTACAGTCATGAAAGTGTCACTGGTAGTGTTATCTTCAAAGACGTCAGATTTATTATGATGGAAACTATGCCTGCTCAAAATACTCGTGCCAATGAAAGTGTTTTTATAATGTCCAAAGTAAATGTGAGGAATCATCTCACAGTTTCTATTAAATTAGAAATGTTGAATAAAACTGACGCAGCCACATGTTTTAACAAATTTTCTGCAACGCTTTCGAAATTGTAGAAAGTTGTTTACGACTATCATAGTGTGACAGTCACCCAATACCGAAATTTGTTTGCTGCAGCATATGCTCTCCTTGCAACTATCTGTGACGGGATGTATACGTTCTAGAAAAATAGCAGAAGCAGTAGTATTACAAGTCTGACGCAAAATTCATAGTATTAACAGGTATGTTATTTTCTAGTGGCCCCCGTTAGGTATCGTATTAAGGAGTTACTCGATCGCGGAACTTCTTTTATTTCCTACCTGGTCTAAATGTAGAGCTGGGGCGTGACAGTTCAATCTTGCGGCCGTGAATAAGCACCTCCTTGGGCCACCTTTATACTACACGTAACAGCTTTTCCAGTCGTAAAAGAGAGGTTTACCACCGGCAGTACTCGGGCAAGTGTCGTCTGACGCTCTCTTTTTTATACTCTCCAGTAAACGCAGCGTTTCCTTCTCAATAGCGGGCCCTCGCCCGGATGACGAGAGCGCCGAAACGGCGTGGGCGGTTGCGGTGTCGTTGTTGGCAAGCAAATGATAAAAGCGAACAGAATTGAAGAAAAACTCTGGCTGGAAACAGATATGAACGTCCTATACAAATTAAATTGTGCACTTCGTAATTTATCTCTCACCCACTGCAGCAAAGTGGTGTAAATGCAAATTTAGTCGGGATATGCACTTTGTACTCTGAGGTGATCAAAGTTATGGGAAAGTGAGAGGCACAAATACAGATGGCGGTAGCATCGCGTACACAGGGTAGAAAAGGGCAATGCATTGGCGGAGCTGTCATTCAAGGCGATCCATGTGAAAAGATTTCGTACGTGATTATAGCCGCACGAAGGGAATTAACAGACTTTGAGCGCTGAATAGCAGTTAGAGATGGACGCGTGGAGCATTACATTTCGGAAATCGTTAGGGAATTCAGTGTCAAGAGCGTCCCGAAAATACAAAATTTCAGCGATTACATCTCACCACGGACAACATATCAGCCGAAACTTCTCTTGACTACTGAGAGCAACATCATTTACGTAGAGCTGTCAGTGCTAAAAAACAACAACGCTGCATGAAATGATCGCAGAGATCAGTGTGGGACGTAGCGACGAACGAATCCATTAGGACAGTGTAGAGAAATCTGGTGTTAATGAGCTATGGCAGAAGAAGACCGACTTCAGTGCCTTTGCTAACAGCACATCGCCTGCAGCGCCTCTCCTCGGCTCGCGACAATATCGGGTGGACCTCAAACGACTGGAGGGCCGGGATGTGATAGAGTGACTGCCGATTTCAGTCGCTAAGAGTTGATGGTAGGGTGAGAGTGTGGCGCAGCCCCACGAAGCCATGGATTGAAGCTGTCAGCAAGACGCTGTGCAAGCTAGTGGTGGCTCCAAAATGGTATGGGCTGTGTTTATATGGGATGGAATGGGTCCTTCTTCTGATGCAGCTGATTCTATTTTGACAGGAAATCGTTATGTTTGGCTACTTGGAAACCATTCGCAGCCATTCATGGACTTCATTTTTCCAAACGCGTCACCGACCAACGATTGTTCGCGATTTGTTGGACGAACATTCTGGACATTCCAAGCGATCCCAATACACTTTCATTGGGCATAATAAATAGGTCAGTTCATGAACGATATTTTGCACCGTCAACACTTCCGCGGCTATAGATGCAGCATGGCTCACTATTTCTACACAGGACTTCCAACGACTTTTTGAATCCATTCCACGTCAGGTTACTACAATAGCCTGGGATAAAGGAGGTCAGACAAGATATCAGGAGTTATCCCATGACTTTTCTCACCTTAGTGTAGATATTGTATGAATCTTAACGCCTTTGTATACAGGATGTTTGAGAAATAGAAGGCATAATTTCAGGTGTGTGTTCCTCATATGTAGATAGCAAAAAGAAGTACATTACAACTTGTCTACGGAAATTCGTGGCTCCGAGTTATGACCGTCAAAACGATGGTATTCACCACAGCATTTTTCTTTCCGCAGGTAGTTGCCGTGACAAAAGATACTAAAAAGACATTTATATAAGGGCTAATAAAACATTGACTGTTGTGTTTGGCCTTTGAAGCGTACGGTATGACGGTAATGCTGCACTGGTTTGTTTTTCGCATCAGGAGAGGTACTCACACCAGAAGCCATGTGCATCGCGAGAACGGAAACGACATACAGTTTTGCATTGTCCCCACCACGATGCCCAGTTCTAACTAAATTACCAACGAAAAGTCAGATCTCGAATGTCAATCGGAAAGCGCCATGTTTCACCGCCTGTAGGTTTACATTGGTTGTCCTATTAAAGATATTTTTGGTGCATTGAAGACTTATCACAAACACATCACCCTCGCTAGGATTTGTTATAATTAAATATCAGTTAACGACGCATCGACGGAAAAAGTCATCAACAGATCGTAACATAATAACTGTGGGACGTGGGACTTGTACTCACGGTTTAATTAATGTAACAGCCGGAACGGTAGCTCATTGTGTTCAGTCAGAGGGTTAAGTGCCCTCTGCAAAAAAAAAAAAAAAAAAAAAAAAAAAAAAAAAAAAAAAAAAAAAAAAAAAAAAAGAGAGAGAGAGAGAGAGAGAGAGAGAGAGAGAGAGAGAGAGAGAGAGGTGCATTATGGATCAATTGTGGACTTCAACATGTGTCTCCGGACGCCCACCCCGAAAAAGTGTAACGAATAATATGAGATGCAAAAATATTACCTCGTGCTTAAAGGCATTGTATTAGTGTGTCTAATGTCACAGGTTCGCCCCTTGTAGCAGAAAAATGAATAAATAAATAATCATCTTCGCGTTCTCACAGGTCCTGAGGGCAGCAATGATATTCGGATTCTCAATTGTCACAAATATCTGACGATCCTTTTCTCCCATGTTGCGATTTCCATGGCCGTGGTTAGGCAGGAACCTAGACTACAGATTAAACAGCTGTTAGTGAACGAACTCCTATGTCCGATCACGCCTCAGAGGGCCCAACGGTACCGACCAGCCACCGTGTAATCCTCAACCCACAGGCGTCATTGGGTACAGATATGGAGGGGCATGTGGTCAGTACACCGCTCTCCATGCCGTGTGTCAGTTTGATACCGGAGCCGCTACTTCTCAATCAAGTAGCTCCTCAGTTTGCCTCACAAGAGCTGAGTGCACCCCGTTTGCCAACAGCGCTCGGCAGACCGGGTTGTCAGCCATCCAAGTGCTAGCCCAGTCCGACAGCGCTTAACTTCGGTGATCTGACGTGAACCGGTGTTACCACTACGGCAAGGCCATAGGCAAAACAAATAACTTGTGCAGCAAAAAGCTTGTACGTAAAATAAAATATGTCGTTCTTCGACCTAAGAGCACCATAACATCTTCCAAAAATGTATAGAATTTCTGTGCGTTTTCTTTGCTGAATCAAAGAACCCTCCTGTAGTATATTTCTGTAGCATTTATTTCTGAGGGTTTGGTTGAAGAACTGCACACAATTTCCCAGATATTTCATCTTTGAAAGGGTGTTTAATGTTATTTCTCTCTGTCAGATGTGTAGCCATTCTTCACAAGTCATTGCGAGTAAGCATGAAGAAAGAAGCTTCCATAGCAGGCCAGTACTAAAAAAGCTCTTCGTCAAGATCTTTATTAAAATGTGTAATTATGGCTCTTTTTCTTTCTGGAGCTGCCTCAGGTGTACCGTACTTCCTGTGGGACACCCTGACAAGAGTTGATTTTTGGAATATTAAACTGCTCATTGGCCTCATTCCAAATCATCTGTTTTAGAACTACATCAATAGCTTTAGTCATTATATAGACACTTTCTTTGATCAAAGCTTCCTATAACCGTTTTGGAATCAGCAAGAGAATAAGATTGTGTAGGGGTAGTGTCATTGATTAGTAATCAAAACATCCTCAGTCCCGGTTTTAAAACCCGCCACCACTTATAATTTGATTAATAATCATCGTTTGGCGGCCGAAGACGTCCAGCTTAAGAAGTCATTCTCATTCTCCCAACGGCCTTGTCAAAGGCGACGGAGAAGCCGACAGTGATTCAGGGCCCTTTCTTGTCCTTTGGGTGGGAAACTGCTCGCTAAAGGCGAAAGAATCAACAGCGATCAACGGCATTAAGATGCAGAAGGCAATGGAAACCACTACATTAAAGACAAGAAACATGTATTCACAGATCATGTGCCCTATAACTGAAAAAGTGTCATGATTATCTCTCCATTGGTAAAACATTTCGGAATAGTCCATCATCCCGATCCCCTGAAGAGGACTGCCAAGGGAGAGGTGACCATGAGAAAAAGACTGAATGACCAACGAAATGATAACGTTCTACGAGTCGTGGGTGGAACGTCAGAAGCTTGAACGTGGTAGGGAAGCTAGAAAACCTGAAAAG
Source organism: Schistocerca americana (assembly GCF_021461395.2). NCBI lineage: Eukaryota > Metazoa > Arthropoda > Insecta > Orthoptera > Acrididae > Schistocerca > Schistocerca americana. Next base: position 694,011,318 of record NC_060122.1, read on the forward strand.
GAAAATGAGTTGGCTGAATCTAGATATAGTAGGGTTCAGTGGAGTGAAATGGAAAGAAGAGAAGGATACCTGATCAGCTGAGTACAGAGTGATTTCAACAGCAGCAGAAAATGGTATAACGGACGTCGGATTCGTTACGAACGGGAAGGTAGGGAAGAGAGTGAGTAACTGTGAACAGTTCAGTGATAGGGTTGTTCTTATCAGAATCGGCAGCAAACTAACACCGACAACGATGGTTCAGATACACATGCCGACGTCGCAGGCTGAAGACGAAGAGACAGAGAAAGTATACGAGGATATTGAAACGGTAATACAGTACGTAAAGGGAGACGAAAATCTAATAGTCATGGGAAACTAGAATGCAGTTTTAGGGGAAGAATTAGAAGGAAAAGTTACAGGAAGATATGTTCTTGGGACAAGAAACGAGAAAGAATAATTGAATTCTGTAATAAAGGTCAGCTAGTAATAACGAATACTCTGCTCAAGAATCAAAACAGGAGAAGATCTGCTTGGAAATGGCCGGGTGATACGAGGAGTTTTCAGTTAGATTATATCGTGGTCAGACAGAGATTCAGATATCAGGTACTGGATTGTAAGACTTACCCACGAGCAGATGTAGACACAGACAACAATATAGTTGTGATGAGGAGTAGACTGAAGATTAAGAGATTAGTCAGGAAGAATCAGTACGCAAAGTATTAAGAAATGCCGAGATATGCTTAAGGTTCTCTAAGGATATAGATGTAGCAATAAGGAATACCTCAGTAACCAATAGAGTTGAAGAGGAATGGACATCTCTAAAAAGGTAAAAAGGACGACCATAAAATTTGGAAAGGATAAAATACATCTACATCTACATCTATACTCCGCGAGCCACCTTACGGTGTGTGGCGGAGGGTACTTATTGTACCACTATCTGATCCCCCCTTCCCTGTTCCATTCACGAATTGTGCGTGGGAAGAACGACTGCTTGTAAGTCTCCGTATTTGCTCTAATTTCTCGGATCTTTTCGTTGTGATCATTACGCGAGATATATGTGGGCGGTAGTAATATGTTGCCCATCTCTTCCCGGAATGTGCTCTCTCGTAATTTCGATAATAAACCTCTCCGTATTGCGTAACGCCTTTCTTGAAGTGTCCGCCACTGGAGCTTGTTCAGCATCTCCGTAACGCTCTCGCGCTGACTAAATGTCCCCATGACGAATCGCGCTGCTTTTCGCTGGATCATGTCTATCTCTTCTATTAATCCAACCTGGTAAGGGTCCCATACTGATGAGCAATACTCAAGAATCGGACGAACAAGCGTTTTGTAAGCTACTTCTTTCGTCGATGAGTCACATTTTCTTAGAATTCTTCCTATGAATCTCAACCTGGCGCCTGCTTTTCCCACTATTTGTTTTATGTGATCATTCCACTTCAGATCGCTCCGGATAGTAACTCCTAAGTATTTTACGGTCGTTACCGCTTCCAATGATTTACCACCTATGGCATAATCGTACTGGAATGGATTTCTGCCCCTATGTATGCGCATTATATTACATTTATCTACGTTTAGGGAAAGCTGCCAGCTGTCGCACCATGCATTAATCCTCTGCAGGTCCTCCTGGAGTACGTACGAGTCTTCTGATGTTGCTACTTTCTTGTAGACAACCGTGTCATCTGCAAATAGCCTCACGGAGCTACCGATGTTGTCAACTAAGTCATTTATGTATATTGTAAACAATAAAGGTCCTATCACGCTTCCCTGCGGTACTCCCGAAATTACCTCTACATCTGCAGATTTTGAACCGTTAAGAATGACATGTTGTGTTCTTTCTTCTAGGAAATCCTGAATCCAATCACAAACCTGGTCCGATATTCCGTAAGCTCGTATTTTTTTCACTAAACGTAAGTGCGGAACCGTATCAAATGCCTTCCTGAAGTCCAGGAATACGGCATCAATCTGCTCGCCAGTGTCTACGGCACTGTGAATTTCTTGGGCAAATAGGGCGAGCTGAGTTTCACATGATCTGTGTTTGCGGAATCCATGTTGGTTATGATGAAGGAGATTTGTATTATCTAAGAACGTCATAATACGAGAACACAAAACATGTTCCATTATTCTACAACAGATTGACGTAAGCGAAATAGGCCTATAATTATTCGCATCTGATTTATGACCCTTCTTGAAAATGGGAACGACCTGCGCTTTCTTCCAGTCGCTAGGTACTTTACGTTCTTCCAGCGATCTACGATAAATTGCTGATAGAAAGGGGGCAAGTTCTTTAGCATAATCACTGTAGAATCTTAAGGGTATCTCGTCTGGTCCGGATGCTTTTCCGCTACTAAGTGATAGCAGTTGTTTTTCAATTCCGATATCGTTTATTTCAATATTTTCCATTTTGGCGTCCGTGCGACGGCTGAAGTCAGGGACCGTGTTACGATTTTCCGCAGTGAAACAGTTTCGGAACACTGAATTCAGTATTTCTGCCTTTCTTCGGTCGTCCTCTGTTTCGGTGCCATCGTGGTCAACGAGTGACTGAATAGGGGATTTAGATCCGCTTACCGATTTTACATATGACCAAAACTTTTTAGGGTTCTTGTTTAGATTGTTTGCCAATGTTTTATGTTCGAATTCGTTGAATGCTTCTCTCATTGCTCTCTTTACGCTCTTTTTCGCTTCGTTCAGCTTTTCCTTATCAGCTATGATTCGACTACTCTTAAACCTATGATGAAGCTTTCTTTGTTTCCGTAGTACCTTTCGTACATGATTGTTATACCACGGTGGATCTTTCCCCTCGCTTTGGACCTTAGTCGGTACGAACTTATCTAAGGCGTACTGGACGATGTTTCTGAATTTTTTCCATTTTTGTTCCACATCCTCTTCCTCAGAAATGAACGTTTGATGGTGGTCACTCAGATATTCTGCGATTTGTGCCCTATCACTCTTGTTAAGCAAATATATTTTCCTTCCTTTCTTGGCATTTCTTATTACGCTTGTAGTCATTGATGCAACCACTGACTTATGATCACTGATACCTTCTTCTACATTCACGGAGTCGAAAAGTTCCGGTCTATTTGTTGCTATGAGGTCTAAAACGTTAGCTTCACGAGTTGGTTCTCTAACTATCTGCTCGAAGTAATTCTCGGACAAGGCAGTCAGGATAATGTCACAAGAGTCTCTGTCCCTGGCTCCAGTTCTGATTGTGTGACTATCCCATTCTATACCTGGTAGATTGAAGTCTCCCCCTATTACAATAGTATGATCACGAAACTTCTTCACGACATTCTGCAGGTTCTCTCTGAGGCGCTCAACTACTGCGGTTGCTGATGCAGGTGGTCTATAGAAGCATCCGACTATCATATCTGACCCACCTTTGATACTTAACTTAACCCAGATTATTTCACATTCGCATTCGCTAATAACTTCACTGGATATTATTGAATTCTTTACTGCTATAAATACTCCTCCACCATTGGCGTTTATCCTATCCCTGCGGTATATATTCCATTCTGTGTCTAGGATTTCGTTACTGTTCACTTCCGGTTTTAACCAACTTTCCGTTCCTAATACTATATGCGCACTATTTCCTTCAATAAGAGATACTAATTCAGGAACCTTGCCCTGGATACTCCTGCAGTTTACCAATATTACGTTAGGTACAAAGAAGGTAACTGCGAACAAACCAAGGGTAACAGACGAAATACTTCAGTTGATCGATGAAAGAAGGACGTACAAAAATGTTCGGGCAAGTTCAAGAATACAAAAATACAAGTCTCTGAGGAATTATTTAAATAGGAAGGGCAGGGGAGGTTGGTTGGTTGTTTCGGGGAGGAGACCAGACAGCGAGGTCATCGGTCTCATCGGATTAGGGAAGGACGGGGAAGGAAGTCGGCCGTGCCCTTTCAAAGGAACCATCCCGGCATTTGCCTGGAGCGATTTAGGGAAATCACGGAAAACCTAAATCAGGATGGCCGGACGCGGGATTGAACCGTCGTCCTCCCGAATGCGAAGGGCAGGGGAGTTAACACTAAATGGCTGCACGAAGAATGTGAAGTAATCGAAAAAGGATGGTTGCCAGAAGGACTGACTAAGCACATTGGAAAGTCAAAACAACCTAAACTGAAATAAAAAGCAAGGGTGGTAACGTTAAGAGTGCAATGGGAATGCAGAGGAGAGAGAGCGGATAGGTGGAAACAGTACGCTGAAGGCCTCTATGAAGGGGAAGATTTTTCTGATGTAATAGAAGAAGGAACGGGAGTCGATTTAGAAGAGAGAGAGGTTACAATAGTAGATGCAGAATTTAAGAGATCTTTGAAAGACTTAAGATCAAATAAGGCAGAAATTCTAAAATTTTCGGGGACGTGGCAACAAAACAACTATTCACGTTGGTGTGTAGAATGTATGTGTCAGGGGTCATACCATCTGACTTTCGGAAAAATATCATCCACACTATAGCGAAGGTACCAAGACCCGAGAAGTGCGATAAGTATCGCACAATCTGCTTAACAGATCATGCATCCGAGTTGCTGACAAGAATAATATAAAGAAGGATGTTGTTGTTGTGGTCTTCAGTCCTGAGACTGGTTTGATGCAGCTCTCCATGCTACTCTATCCTGTGCAAGCTTCTTCATCTCCCAGTACCTACTGCAACCTACATCCTTCTGAATCTGCTTAGTGTATTCATCTCTTGGTCTCCCCCTATGATTTTTACCCTCCACGCTGCCCTCCAATACTAAATTGGTGATCCCTTGATGCCTCAGAACATGTCCTACCAACCGATCCCTTCTTCTGGTCAAGTTGTGCCACAAACTTCTCTTCTCCCCAATCCTATTCAATACTTCCTCATTAGTTATGTGATCTACCCATCTAATCTTCAGCATTCTTCTGTAGCACCACATTTCAAAAGCTTCTATTCTCTTCTTGTCCAAACTATTTACCGTCCATGTTTCACTTCCATACATGGCTACACTCCATACAAATACTTTCAGAAATAACTTCCTGACACTTAAATCTATATTCGATGTTAACAAATTTCTCTTCTTCAGAAACGCTTTCCTTGCCATTGCCAGTCTACATTTTATATCCTCTCTACTTCGTCCATCATCAGTTATTTTGCTCCCCAAATAGCAAAACTCCTTTACTACTTTAAGTGTCTCATTTCCTAATCTAATACCCTCAGCAACACCCGACTTAACTCGACTACATTCCATTATCCTCGTTTTGCTTTTGTTGATGTTCATCTTATATCCTCCCTTCAAGACACCGTCCATTCCGTTCAACTGTTCTTCCAAGTCCTTTGCTGTCTCATACAGAATTACAATGTCATCGGCGAACCTCAAAGTTTTTACTTCTTCTCCATGGACTTTAATACCTACTCCAAATCTTTCTTTTGTTTCCTTTACTGCTTGCTCAATATAGAGATTGAATAACATCGGGGAGAGGCTACAACCCTGTCTTACTCCCTTCCTAACCACTGCTTCCCTTTCATGTCCATCAACTCTTATAACTGCCATCTGGTTTCTGTACAAGTTGTAAATAGCCTTTCGCTCCCTGTATTTTACCCCTGCCACCTTTAGAATTTGAAAGAGAGTATTCCAGTCAACATTGTCAAAAGCTTTCTCTAAGTGTACAAATGCTAGAAACGTAGGTGTGCCTTTCCTTAATCTTTCTTCTAAGATAAGTCGTAAGGTCAGTATTGCCTCACGTGTTCCAGTATTTCTACGGAATCCAAACTGATCTTCCCCGAGGTCGGCTTCTATTAGTTTTTCCATTCGTCTGTAAAGAATTCGTGTTAGTACTTTGCAGCTGTGGCTTATTAAACTGATTGTTCGGTAATTTTCACATCTGTCAACACCTGCTTTCTTTGGGATTGGAATTATTATATTCTTCTTGAAGTCTGAGGGTATTTCGCCTGTTTCATACATGTTGCTCACCAGATGGTAGAGTTTTGTCAGGACTGGCTCTCCCAAGGCCGTCAGTAGTTCCAATGGAATGTTGTCTACTCCGGGGGCCTTGTTTCGACTCAGGTCCTTCAGTGCTCTTTCAAACTCTTCACGCAGTATCGTATCTCCCATTTCATCTTCATTTACATCCTCTTCCATTTCCATAATATTGTCCTCAAGTGCATCGCCCTTGTATAGACACTCTATATACTCCTTCCACCTTTCTGCTTTCCCTTCTTTGCTTAGAACTGGATTTCCATCTGAGCTCTTGATGTTCATACATGTGGTTCTCTTATCTCCAAAGGTCTCTTTAATTTTCCTGTAGGCAGTATCTATCTTACCCCTAGTGAGATAAGCCTCTAATCCTTACATTTGTCCTCTAGCCATCCCTGCTTAGCCATTTTGCACTTCCTGTCGATCTCATTTTTGAGACGTTTGTATTCCTTTTTGCTTGCTTCATTTACTGCATTTTTATATTTTCTCCTTTCATCAATTAAATTCAATATTTCTTCTGTTACCCAAGGATTTCTACTAACCCTCTTCTTTTTACCTACTTGATCCTCTGCTGCCTTCACTACTTCATCCCTCAGAGCTACCCATTCTTCTTCTACTGTATTTCTTCCCCCCATTCCTGTCAACTGTCCCCTTATGCTCTCCCTGAAACTCTGTACAACATCTGGTTCTTTCAGTTTATCCAGGTCCCATCTCCTTAAATTCCCACCTTTTTGCAGTTTCTTCAGTTTTAATCTACAGGTCATAACCAATAGATTGTGGTCAGAGTCCACATCTGCCCCTGGAAATGTCTTACAATTTAAAACCTGGTTCCTAAATCTCTGTCTTACCATTATATAATCTATCTGATACCTTTTAGTATCTCCAGGGTTCTTCCATGTATACAACCTTCTATCATGATTCTTAAACCAAGTGTTAGCTATGATTAAGTTGTGCTCTGTGCAAAATTCTATCAGGCGGCTTCCTCTTTCATTTCTTAGCCCCAATCCATATTCACCTACTACGTTTCCATCTCTCCCTTTTCCTACACTCGAATTCCAGTCACCCATGACTATTAAATTTTCGTCTCTCTTCACTATCTGAATAATTTCTTTTATTTCATCATAGATTTCTTCAATTTCTTCGTCATCTGCAGAGCTAGTTGGCATATAAATTTGTACTACTGTAGTAGGTGTGGGCTTCGTATCTATCTTGGCCACAATAATACGTTCACTACGCTGTTTGTAGTAGCTTACCCGCATTCCTATTTTCCTATTCATTATTAAACCTACTCCTGCATTACCCCTATTTGACTTTGTTTTTATAACCCTGTAGTCACCTGACCAGATGTCTTGTTCCTCCTGCCACCGAACTTCACTAATTCCCACTATATCTAACTTTAACCTATCCATTTCCCTTTTTAAATTTTCTAACCTACCTGCCCGATTAAGGGATCTGACATTACACGCTCCGATCCGTAGAACGCCAGTTTTCTTTCTCCTGATAACGACATCCTCTTGAGTAGTCCCCGCCCGGAGATCCGAATGGGGGACTATTTTACCTCCGGAATATTTTACCCACGAGGACGCCATCATCATTTAATCATACAGTAAAGCTGCATGCCCTCGGGAAAAGAAGGATGGAAAAGAAAAATTATCATGTGTTAGATGATGATCAGTTTGGTTTTAGGGAAGGTGAAGGCAGTAGAGAAGCAATTCTAACGTTGGGATTTATAATGGAAGCAAGACTAAAGAAAAATCAAGATTCGTTCATAGGATTTGTCGACCAGAAAAAAGCGTTCGACAGTGTAAAGTGGTGCAAGGTGTTCGAAATTCTGAGTAAATTAGAGTAAGCTATATGGAGAGGTGGGAATACACAATATGTACAAGAGCCAAGAGGGAATAATAAGAGGGATGACCAAGAACGAAGTGCTCGGATGAAAAAAGTATAATACTGCTCAATCTCTACATCGAGGTAGCAATGATGGAAATAAAGGAAAGGTTCAGTAGTGGGATTAAAATTCAATGTGAAAGGAATCAATGATACGATTCGCTGATGACACTGCTATCCTGAATGAAAGTTAAGAAGAATTACATGATCTGCTGAATAGAATGAACAGTCTAATGAGTACAAAACATGGATTGAGAGTAAATCGAGGAAAGACGGGTGTAATGACATGTAGCAGAAACGAGAATAGCGAGAAACTTAACACAAGGATTGAAGGTCACGAAGTAGATGAACTAAAGGAGTTCTGTTTCCTATGTAGCGAAAACCAATGTCGGATGCAGCAAGTAGGAAGGCAAAAGCGGACTAGCACTGGCAGAAAGGGCGTTCCTGGCCAAGAGAAGTCTACTAGTATCAAACATAGGCCTTAATTCCAGGAAGAAATTTCTGAGAATGTACGTTTGGAGCACAGAATTGTGTGGTAGTGAAACATGGACCTTGGGGAAATCGGAACTGTACAGGATCCCAGCATTTGGGAGGTGGTGCTACAGAAGAATGTTGAAAACTAGGTGGACGGATAAGGTTAGGAATGAGGAGGTTCTGCGCAAAATCGGAGAGGAAAGGAATATGTGGAAAACACTAAGAAGGAGAAGGAACAGAACGATAGGACTTTTCTCAATACATCAGGTAGTGACTTCCATGATACTAGAGGGAGCTGTCGAGGGTAAAAACTGTGGAGTAAGACAGAGATTGGAACACATAATGCAGGTGCTACTCTGAAATGGAGGTTAGCACAGGAGAGGAATACGTGGCGGGGCGCATCAAAGCAGTGAGAAAACTAACTACTAAAAAAAAAAAAAAAAAAAAAAAAAAAAAAAAAAAAAAAAAAAAAAAAAAAAAAAAGGAATCTAATACAGGAAGACTTCGAACTTAGTATGGGGCTTGTCTTTGCTTTTGCACTATTAAGTACGCCAGATATTTTTCCTGGAAACTACTGTAGAAGTTTCATATCACACACGCGTAGGTTATCTGATTTCACTGCATGAAACAGCATTACGGAAAAGAAACGACACATAATTTTCACAGACAGGTATAATTATCGAAAATAAATTTAATTATCAGAAGACACAGTTTTACACACAAGTTGGGAAATTTTCAAAGAAGCAGCGGTGCTTTAGATGGTGAACATAAATCAGCTGTTTCCAATCTTGTAATTATATCAGTTTGCATGCGCGCTGGTGAAACATAGCGCTTTCCCATTCGCCTTCCGGTTATGATATCTCGTTAGCCGCCTGGTTAGAGCAATTATAGTGCAAAACCCTGTCTCGTTCCCGTTCTCTTATTTGCCATCTGTCATCATCGTCCGTGTGCTCATGGGAAAGTTGCATATCCTTGTTTCGAGATGGCACCACGAAGATCTAAAAGTCGAAATGAAGAGAAGGTTATTCAGGCCTGTTTCTAGCAGCCAGTACACGTCGGTAGCGCTGGAAGTGAAAGTTCCTCATACGACTATCTATTGCAACGTCAACAGTTGTATCCGTATCACTCACAACGTGTACAGACTCTGCCACATTAATCGTACAACTCGCCGCTACTTGGGTTGAATGTTCCCTCATCAGTAAAAAGATAAATATGGCCATATTGTTTGGCCTCAACCCTCATACGATTTGGGTCCTGTCGACTTCTACTTGAGGAGTCATTTAAAATCATTGGTGCATTCCTCTCCAGCGTCTGACGGGGAAACGCTTGGGAATCGAAATTTGACAGGATGTGAGGAAATACGAAGAACTGCTGGAATTTGGGACTGTGTTCCCACGGCCATAAAACGTCCATGAGATGAGTAGAATATCGAGAATTTGAACATCTTCTGTAAAGCCAACGACTTGTGGGAAGTTCCAGCGAATATCACTATTTTGTTCGTAAACGAAGTATCTCCGGACATACGCTGTAATCAAGGTTTGTTTAGTCTACCTATGGGAAATACATCGCTGAAATTATGCTCTCTATTTTTGTGTATATCTGTGTGGTTCTTACTTTTCCGGTGAGGTGTGATAACTTCGCCAGTTGGGCTTTAGGTCATACACCTGACCACCCAATTTCCAGTAGACATAGCACATTCAAACTCATACCTCTTACTAGCGACAGTGGTGCCGAGAGGTGTTTTAAAAAACCAGGTAACGAATATAAGCTACCATGTTATGAGCTAAATATCAGTGTTAACGCTTAATCTGCTGCTGTCATCATACACTACAGCATCAAACAGATTGGAAAATGTATTCGTCCGATGAGCGGAACTAATCTAATAAATAAAATAATATGCGGATTGTGTGCCCTGCTAAAGATGTCTATTTTTGGTGACATTTTTAGGTACTTTATTGTGTGAAAATCAACACTAGTTGCCAAATTTGTTTTACGGAACCTTATTTGTTTCAGCCTTGTCGGTTAAAGCCAAATACGTCTAATAAGTAGTCATAAGCATCAATAAAGCAGTATGTAACTCTGTGAGATACCTACCTCACAAACCGAAGTAGAAGAATGCCAACCAGTTATTGATGTCGGAAAAGTTACCTGGAAAGTCATAAAGCGGATCCCTGCTGCAGGACAAATCCTTGCGACATCATGCAGAGTCTCCGTGATGCGTTGTTAATGAGCCATTAGACTGTTCATTATTATCAGAGTGATATGAAGACTATTTCTTAAATCAGTGGAAATAGAATACTATATTCTGGTAATATAGCCAATCTACATAGCACCACATTTGATGATATATAACATGAATAAATAAGAAAGTGCAGATAAAGACTATTAACTGCATTTTCTTATTTCAAGGAGTGCATCGTGTGCACAGTTTAGATGAAACACGAGAAGCTTTTAACGTGTATATTTGTTGAGGCATTTTGGTGATACGTGACAGTGCATCACACAGTCTATCTGGAACTATTTTAAATCTCAACAACGTAACAATTATGTTCGATGGTCCTCTAACTCCAATTAAACGTTGTATAATCGAACAAAATACAACGACTGCTATTATATATTCAAATAACAGACGTACATCCCGAACTCCCACTGTGAGCGACTGTGTAAAGTTGCGAGGAAATGAGTAAGTACTTGAAAATGGTATATCGCCGAAGTAAACTGAGAGAGTGAAACATATGACTGTCATCTTAACGCAGCCAAGGTTAAGTGGAAGTATCTTTTAATAAATTTGCGGCTGTGGAATAATATATGAAAAAACTTACTGGCACGTTGAACATTTGCGAAAGCTATACGACGGCTTTCCAGTATAATACTATTGTAATGTGATGGCAAATGCATCCCAAGTAGGAGTTTCTTCAAGTTAGGGAATACAGGAAACTCACACGCGGCAAAATATGGAAGGGCGAGGGATGCACTTGACATTGATCTCTGGAAGGAATTCAGTAACAACATTTGCAGTATGCAGCAGAGTCTTATCATGGTACAGCCTCCTGTCTTTTTCAGAGATACATAAACTTTTGCGCCTCATATGGACTTAAAAGTTTCCAGGACATTCCTGTAGTATCGTCCAGTTGCTGATATATATATATATATATATATATATATATATATATATGTGTGTGTGTGTGTGTGTGTGTGTGTGCGTGTGTCTGCAGGGAGCACATGCTGATAAGACATTTTATGAACATAAGAAAATGAGAAGAACATAACGTTCTCAGCAGAAGCACTACCTTTGCTTTTCTTGGGTTTGTGATGAGGAAGATATTCACATTGATCTTTACTATTTGCTCTCAGGATCAAAATGATGTAGCCAAGTTTCATCAGCAGTGATTACCTTTAAAAGGAATTCCAGATCTTCGTGTGACAATAACCTCAACTGCATGCACACCTGCGCGAGAATGTCCTTTTGTTCGTGAATCAGCTGTCCTGGAACCCACCGCGCACAGACACGTCCTATGTGTAAATTTTCCGTTACGTGCGGGTATTACATAATGAAATTTTTAGTATTTCAGAAAGTGTTCGTAAGGCTGTTCGTCGATCCTTTCTCTCTCAATGACAGCAACGATGCTGTGTTCTTCCCTTGGAGCAGTAACTGGAGCGCCGGTCCACCTTCTTCTGAAACTGTGTGTCTCCCCTCGTGAAGCAATTTAAACTGCCTTCGAGCTGTGCTGAAGAGAAGAACAGACTATTCATAGGTCTCCTGTAGCAATGCATACTGCATATGAGCCAGCTGAAGATCCGAGACGAAAAGAGAACTCCAAATCCGGCGCATATAAGGGGGAGGAATGTAGGAGGTGGAGGGAGGCGAAGTGCCACCGCCCAGGGCGGCATGTATTCGGGGTTGACAATTTTTTAAATTTTAATTTGTTTCTAAATGGGCGAATTGAACTAGACAATGAAAGTTCGGAATTTTACATGCGAAAAGTCACCCTCGTTCGTAATTTACGTATAAAAATAGTCACCCATAAATAACTCCGAACTGAAGCGAGACCGATGGTTCAAATTAGGCCCAACGGTGTGTCGGACCATGTTCTAAGAGGAATTTTAACCCTTTCAAAAAAGCTTGAGAGTTTCTTGAAGCGCGCCAATTCTGTATTTTAAACTGATAGGAATCGGTTCTAATTTTGCACGAAGGTAGATAAATGTATCACGTCAAAACGAATTTTCTTATCTCACAAACCTTATACTTTGTCGAGATACGATGGTTTAAATTCGAGATAAATGTAGGATGGCTCAAATGGCTCTGAGCACTATGGGACTTAGAACTAGTTAAACCTAACTAACCTAAGGACATCACACACATCCATGCCCGAAGCAGGATTCGAATCTGCGACCGTAGCGGTCTCGCGGTTCCAGACTGCAGCGCCTAGAACCTCACGGCCACTTCGGCCGGCTAAATGTAGGATGTAACATTCTTTTTTTACGTGAATTTAATGCACGAGAGAGGTTGAAAGTGTATCAAATAAATAAAAAATGCGTTACTACGATAAAATTGAAAACTCGCTTTCAAAAATCTACTTTAATTCGGATTTTACGTACAAAAAACACGTTTTTTGCTAGATTTTTACACCATACCAGTATTTGAAACTTGAACGAAATGTTTCAAATTTCTTAACAATGTAGCCATTTGCTGTTCTCTATGGGAAGTTACTGTAAACTTACTATAACGGAAACGCGAATGGTTAAAGTGGCCTTTCCACAGAGTTCTGGTACACGTTAATTACTGCTACGTTTTACAAATTGTAGAATTATCAGCAGGCTGTAGATTGCAGGAAAGCTGTAACAGCTGCACAAACAGCAATTTGTTATAATACTAATAATTTCAGTAATATAGCCGTACTAAGGTACTTGGAGGAACGTTGCGCGACATACGTGAGTAGTGCTGCAACTTTTATCCATTTAAAACAGTAGTGTATTTTCCTTCTGGCTTGATCACTTCATGGGATTAGTTCTTTAAAACTATGTCATCTGCAGAATCCATTTAACGTGATTTGGTGTAAACTTGCCCGTAGAGAATGATTGTATAACTTATGAGATTCCCAAGATGATTGGCCTTGCGTGGCGGAAGAAATTCATCATGCATTTACTGAAGAAGCATCCCAGTATTCGTTTGCTCTGTAGTGGTCAGGACAGACCCAAACCTGGATGCCAAGTGGAGGATGGGTGCCCACCTGTTGCCGACACACGCGGTCCCGGGATAGCATTACTGCATCGTGAAGCATATTTTTTACGTTTTAGATGTACGAATGTTTTCCATGTGCCGCTATTGTGTGAGTGTGCCAGTGTGTGTGTGTGTGTGATTGTGTGTTTGTGTGTGTGTCTGTGTGTATACGTCCATGAATTGAAAAAGGGATAGTGTTTGTGAATGACAAACAAAGAACATGCAGCAAAGCAATAAAACAATGTTAACTTACCCATTTTAGTAGTTGTTTAACTCCGTATCTGCATACTATACGTAACCAAGAAATACAGCAACCAGCAAATTTTCGAGCTTCCGCTCATCTTCAGTTAGCGTCATACATTCCTGAATCTTCAGTTAGCACATCGTTACAAACATCGACTGCAATTTCCTTGTTGCAGCTGCCCTGAGCAAAATTGCAGTTTTATTTGTCTATTACACTTCGCGAGGTGTACAGTTACACTATATTAGACGCTGGATACACTTATTTATACACTCCTGGAAATTGAAATAAGAACACCGTGAATTCATTGTCCCAGGAAGGGGAAACTTTATTGACACATTCCTGGGGTCAGATACATCACATGATCACACTGACAGAACCACAGGCACATAGACACAGGCAACAGAGCATGCACAATGTCGGCACTAGTACAGTGTATATCCACCTTTCGCAGCAATGCAGGCTGCTATTCTCCCATGGAGACGATCGTAGAGATGCTGGATGTAGTCCTGTGGAACGGCTTGCCATGCCATTTCCACCTGGCGCCTCAGTTGGACCAGCGTTCGTGCTGGACGTGCAGACCGCGTGAGACGACGCTTCATCCAGTCCCAAACATGCTCAATGGGGGACAGATCCGGAGATCTTGCTGGCCAGGGTAGTTGACTTACACCTTCTAGAGCACGTTGGGTGGCACGGGATACATGCGGACGTGCATTGTCCTGTTGGAACAGCAAGTTCCCTTGCCGGTCTAGGAATGGTAGAACGATGGGTTCGATGACGGTTTGGATGTACCGTGCACTATTCAGTGTCCCCTCGACGATCACCAGTGGTGTACGGCCAGTGTAGGAGATCGCTCCCCACACCAGGATGCCGGGTGTTGGCCCTGTGTGCCTCGGTCGTATGCAGTCCTGATTGTGGCGCTCACCTGCACGGCGCCAAACACGCATACGACCATCATTGGCACCAAGGCAGAAGCGACTCTCATCGCTGAAGACGACACGTCTCCATTCGTCCGTCCATTCACGCCTGTCGCGACACCACTGGAGGCGGGCTGCACGATGTTGGGGCGTGAGCGGAAGACGGCCTAACGGTGTGCGGGACCGTAGCCCAGCTTCATGGAGACGGTTGCGAATGGTCCTCGCCGATACCCCAGGAGCAACAGTGTCCATAATTTGCTGGGAAGTGGCGGTGCGGTCCCCTACGGCACTGCGTAGGATCCTACGGTCTTGGCGTGCATCCGTGCGTCGCTGCGGTCCGGTCCCAGGTCGACGGGCACGTGCACCTTCCGCCGACCACTGACCACTGGCGACAACATCGATGTACTGTGGAGACCTCACGCCCCACGTGTTGAGCAATTCGGCGGTACGTCCACCCGGCCTCCCGCATGCCCACTATACGCCCTCGCTCAAAGTCCGTCAACTGCACATACGGTTCACGTCCACGCTGTCGCGGCATGCTACCAGTGTTAAAGACTGCGATGGAGCTCCGTATGACACGGCAAACTGGCTGACACTGACGGCGGCGGTGCACAAATGCTGCGCAGCTAGCGCCATTCGACGGCCAACACCGCGGTTCCTGGTGTGTCCGCTGTGCCGAGCGTGTGATCATTGCTTGTACAGCCCTCTCGCAGTGTCCGGAGCAAGTATGGTGGGTCTGACACACCGGTGTCAATGTGTTCTTTTTTCCATTTCCAGGAGTGTAGAATAATTGTCGATGCCCCTTTTTTCCGTATTCACAAGCGTGACACAAACACCTTTTCTCTGTCTGACGCTCAGAAATGGCGCTGCATTGTGATGCTGATGACTGATTTATCTGCGTCGGAAAATTACGTCTGCATTCAAAGTTTGTTTGCTTACAAGTTGTGTGAGATCAGATGAAGACATTTAGGTGTAAAAAAAAGAAAAATGTTTACAATGTGATGTATTGATAGTTAAATTGAAAGAGGAGGAAGGAAAGGAATGTGAAGGGAGTACTGATGGCAGGTGCATCAGGACACTGCGCAGAAACAGCGGCGACGTCTCGCAATGTGTCCCAGACTGTGATTGGAACCCACGACCTCCTTCCTACAAAGCAGGTAAATTAACCCCTGAGCTATACAGACACAGCGCTGAACGCCACTACGCGGACAATCTCGACCCACTTCTAGGCCGACCCATTTTCTCACAGAGCGCCACCTATCCGCAACCCTGGTCGGACGTACTTGTGCATCCACAATGAAGGAGGTGTCACCATTGGCCATCAAGGCGAATCAGCTATATGACACCACACATTCACGTACGGTAATGTACTAGGCCAGACAAGCTTACATTTTCGTTTTCAACTTTGAATTATTTACCGTTTTCCGAAAAAAATGTTCGAATAGCTCTATGAACTATGGGACTTAACATCTGAGGTCATCAGTCCCATAGACCTAGAATTACTTAAGCCTAACTAACCTAAGGACATCACACACAGCCATGCCAGAGGCAGTATTAGAACCTGCGACCGTATCAGCAACGCGCTTCCGACCTGAAGCGCTAAGAACCGCTCGCCACAGCGGAGGGCCCGTTTTCCGATGGGAGCAAGCTTGTCAGTTAGCGACATGGCAGATTCTGCGCTATTTTTTTTAATATAGTACAAAGTGTTTGTGTCACGCTTATAAACGTGAAAAGCAGGAGGGACGACTAGCAGACTGTAAGATACTTGTACCTTAAGAGTAATATGAATACGCATTTCGCAGAAGCTCAAAACAAGTATTGGAATAAGTAAAATTGTATAAAAAATGTCTAGTTGCTGAATTCCTTAACTTAATTAAAAAAATAAATGTATTGGTCATCAGCGATTTGCAAACACGAAGAGGCTGGAGACCTGGGTTGTCCGAGTGGCTTGCAAATAAGTATCATTTTTTAAAATAATAAAAACTAAAAATTAAGTGAAATGACACAGTTTATGAGACTTTCCTGGTCTCATACACTTATGGAAGTCGTTTATGAAAGTATTTGTATGGAGTGTAGCCATGTATGGAAGTGAAACATGGACGATAAATAGTTTGGACAAGAAGAGAATAGAAGCTTTCGAAATGTGGTGCAACAGAAGAATGCTGAAGGTTAAATGGGTAGATCACGTAACTAATGAGGAGGTATTGAACAGAATTGGGGAGATGAGGAGGAGTTTGTGGCACCAATTGACTAGAAGAAGGGATCGGTTGATAGGACATGTTCTGAGGCATCAAGGGCTCACGAGTTTAGTATTGGAGGGCCACGTGGAGGGTAAAAAACGTAGAGGGAGACCAAGAGATGAATACACTAAGCAGATTCAGAAGGGTGTAGGTTACAGTAGGTACTGGGAGATGAAGAAGCTTGCACAGGATAGAGTAGCATGGAGAGCTGCATCAAGACTGAAGACCACAACAACAACAACAACAATACACATATGATTTTGTGTAGGTATACAGACTGAAGCGGCGAGTGGGAACTCGTGTGTAGGCCGGGAATCCAACCCAGGACTCCTGCTTGCTAGGCAGCTCCTTTAACCGCTAGGCAACCTTGGTACAGTGGTTCACACAGCTGCATGGATTACCCTGTCACGTCTTCCTTCCATTTTATTTGTGTAAGTACCTGTTCCTGGTTTTCGGGCCGGGCACCCCATTTACGTTCGATGCCGGTGTGCTGCTCCAGAACATGGAGAGCCTAGGCAGTTCTCTTCGGATGTAAGGGACAATTTAAAGTAGACTGTGGCGGCTGTGAGAATTTGGAGCGAGGAGGGACGCGTGCCTGGGCAATCCATGCAGTTGTCTGAAACGCTGAGCCAAGATGGATTAGTGCCTAACGCACCTGCGCAGTAAGCAGATGAACCGGCTTCGATTTCCGTCCTTGGTATAAATTTTCATTCCTCGAAAATGGTTCAGATGGCTCTGAGAACTATGGGACTTAACATCTGAGGTCATCAGTCCCCTAGAACTTAGAACTACTTAAACCAAACTAACCTAAGGACATCACACACATCCATGCCCGAGGCAGGATTTGAACGTGCGACCGTCCAGACTGAAGCGCCTAGATCCTCTCGGCCTCTCCGGCCGGCCTTCACTCCTCGCTTCAGTATATATACTCAGAGCTTAGGTAATCGGGAAAATGAACTCACTTCCTCAACCAAAATGTAACCTCTTTTGTTACACCCATCATCTGCCAGTTTCACAAATTTTTCGGTACTCAAGTAGACACGCTACTCGATCCTAATTCTAACTCACGTCCCATTCTACTTTACATTCTCCCCTTATACATGAACAGAGTTCTCGAAGCTCTCCTTCTTCTGGGACAGTACATCATCTTGCACATCATTGGGACGACATTCCTACAAAAGCTTAGCACGAGTTCCCCTTTTGACTGAAGCATTTGTACTTAAAAACATAACTATCTGCGTCGTAATTTAGAGCCCAAACGCAATTTTACCTCCCGTTGGAGGTTCGAGTCCACCCTCGGGCATGGGTGTGTGTGTGTGTCTGTTCAATACCTCCTCATTAGTTATGTGATCTACCCATTTAACCTTCAGCATTCTTCTGTTGCACCACATTTCGAAAGCTTCTATTCTCTTCTTGTCCAAACTATTTATCGTCCATGTTTCACTTCCATACATGGCTACACTCCATACAAATACTTTCAGAAACGACTTCGATATGTGTATGAGACCAGGAAAGTCTCATAAACTGTGTCATTTCAATTAATTTTTATTTTTTATTTTTTTTAAAAATGATATTTATTTGCAAAGTTAGTTTAAGTAGTGTTTAAGTCTAGGGACTGATGACCTCAGCAGTGGTTCCTTAGGAATTCACACACATTTGAACAAACGCAATTTTAGTAATTTTCTGTTCCATTTAAGGCCAGAATCAGAGTTTAATATATTAATCATAATTCTGAATAATTTTCTTTTCAGAATACCAGTTCTACTAAAGAGGAGTCATTATTTATAACCGTCTGATTAAAGTGGTTGTAAGAGGAGAAAACGACGTAATTACTTTCCCTCAGGAATTCACACACATTTGAAGAAACGCAATTTTAGTAATTTTCTGTTCCATTTAAGGCCAGAATCAGAGTTTAATATATTAATCATAATTCTGAATAATTTTCTTTTCAGAATACCAGTTCTACTAAAGAGGAGTCATTATTTATAACCGTCTGATTAGAGTGGTTGTAAGAGGATAAAACGACGTAATTACTTTCCATACGAGGACGTGAAAGTGACTAGATCTTGCAATAAACTTGGAGTGTATTTTTATAATAATAAATTCTTCCTTGTGGACATATTAATTAATTCAGAATTAATTAAAATATAGCCGTCCACTTGAATCCAACTGAACGCAATGAGTGAGTCTGATATCTTGCTTCATTTGCAACACTTCCCATCACCAGGCTGCCAGCGTTACAGGTACAGGCGCGTAAGGGAAGTACAGTAAGGTGAGAAAAGTCGTGGAATAGAGATACGCACTTGTGAAGATGGCAGTAGTATCGCGTACACAAGGTATAAAAGGTCAGTGCATTGGCGAAGCTGTCATTTGCACTCAGTGATTCGAGTGAAAAGTTTCTGACGTGATTCTGGTCACACGACGGGAATTCAGACTTAGAACCCGGAATGATAGTTGGAACAAGACGCATGGGACATTCCATTTCGGAAATTATATTACGAGATCGACAGTGTCAAGAGTGTGCCGAGAAAACTTATTTCTGGCATCACCTATTACGAAGGACAACGCAGTTGTCGACGGCCTTCGCTTAACGACCGAGAGCAGCATGATTGCATAGAGCTCTCAGCGCCGACAGACAAGTGAAAGTGAGCGAAATAACCGCAGAAATCAATGTGTGATGTACTCCGAACGTATTCATTAGGAGAGGGCGACGAAATTTGGCGTTAATTGGCTATGACGCTAGACGATCGACTCGAATGTCTTTGCTAACAGCGCGACGTCACCTGCAGCGCCTCTTCTGGCCTCGTGACCATATCGGTTGGACCCCACACTACTGAAACACCGGGACCTGGTCAGATGAGTCCCCGTTGGTAAGAGCAGACCCCACGAAGCCATGGACCCAAGCTATCGACAAGGCAGTGTTCAAGACGGTGTTGGTTCCGTAATGGTGTGGGAAGTATTTACATGAAATGGACTGAATCCTTGGAAACCATTTTGAGCCAATCATGGTCTTCATGTTTCTAAATAAGAATTTTTTATGGATGACAATGCACCATGACACTGGGCCACAGTTTTTCGTGATTGGGCTGAAGAATATTCTGGACAATTGGCCACTCAGATCGCTCAACATGAATCCCATCGAAGAAAATCGAGTGGTCATTTCGTGCACAAAATCCTGTACCAGCGACACTTACGCCATTGTGGATAGCTATAGAGGCAGCATGGCTCAATATTTCGGCAGCGACTTCCAACTTGTTGAGTCCATGCTACGTCGGGTTGCTGCAATAAGCCGGCCAAAATAGGCACGACACGATACTAGTAGGTATCCCATGATTTTTGTCACCTAAATGTATGTAAACGGAGCAGAGAAGAATGGGGAATCATCCCCACGGTACGCCTGCTTGGCTGAGTGGTTACGTGCTTGGGTCCCATGCAGTGGGCCCGAGTTCGGTTCTTGGATGGGTTGGAGATTTTCTTCGCCGCGCGGGATTATCCGAATGGTCTGGGGCGCTGCAGTCATGGACTGTGCGGCTGGTCCCGGCGGAGGTTCGAGTCCTCCCTCGGGCATGGGTGTGTTTGTGTTTTTCCTTAGGATTATTTAGGTTAAGTAGTGTGTAAGCTTAGGGACTGATGACCTTAGCAGTTAAGTCCCATAAGACTTCACATGCATTTGAACATTTCATCCCCACGATGAGCTGTAAATACGGTAGGTCTAAGCCTTTTGACATAAGCCACATGGACAGCGGCCTGATTTCTACGGCCTGCGGACGAGAATATCCAATACGGTGATGGTGGTCGGTTGTTCGTGTGCTGCTATCGTTAGCGTCTATGAAAACGGGTTGAAGGGCGGTGAAACTGAAGTTGGCGACAAGGTTTAGGACGTAAAAGTGGAGGGCGGAATCTACCCGCTATGTAAAGGAGCATAGGCAGTGATCTCTGACAGACCTCACAACAGAGTACAATACTCGTACAGGAACACAGGGACAGGTTTTTTGGAGCCCATCAGCTCGCGCTGTTGAACATGGAGCTCAACAGCAGAGGATGACTTCGTGTTTCTGTGCTGCTCCAACGACACGGTCAGTTATGATTGCTATGGACACGAGGTAATCGTGACTGGACCACGGAACAATGGAAATGGAGCCGGCCGGAGTGGCCGTGGGGTTCTAGGCGCTGCAGTCTGGAACCGTGAGACCGCTACGGTCGCAGGTTCGAATCCTGCTTCGGGCATGGATGTGTGTGATGTCCTTAGGTTAGTTAGGTTTAAGTAGTTCTAAGTTCTAGGGGACTGATGACCTCAGAAGTTGAGTCCCATAGTGCTCAGAGCCATTTCAACCATTTGAATGGAAATGGAATTGGTCGGATGAATGAAGTTACTTGTTACGACACGCCGACAGTCGTGTCCAGATATGCTGTCATACAGTTTGACAGCTCCCCGAAACATGCATCGCGTCACAGACGCAAGTCGGCGGGAGTGGTACTAATTCAGCTTTGCTTCCATAGCGCTGCGGTAGTAGTCAAAGGCACTGTGACAGTTTCGAAGTACGTTATTGCGAACCATATCCATTCCTCCATGCTTGATGTTTCCCCCCGACTGCGATTCCAACAGGATAATTGTCCACGCCGCAAGGCCAGAATCATGCTATAATGGTTTCAGCAGCACGAGAATGAACTCATGCTGATGTTTTGCGAGCAAGTTCGTCTGATCTCGACATGTGGGACGCTAGTGAGTGTCGGCTCCGCCTCCACAAACCAATAACCCGTAATTTGGGGGAATTTTTTGACCTGTGCAGCGACATCAGGTAGATTGCGCACAGAATAACGTGTCCGGTACACGCGTAGTTGGCAGGGCATGCGTGGGAAGAGCGATAGTGGTGGGTTGCGGACAGGCGCTACATACCGAGCACTGTAGGAGAAGCACCACTATAAACTGAAGTACACACTCATAAATTTTGTAAATATTAAGTGAGATCCTCCATGCCCACACTTGTATGGTGAGTATTCAAAAAGATCTACTGTCACCTCTGCTTTGGAGAGCGTCTGAATAGAAATCCGGTGAAAATGCAACAAAAAACAGCGATTTATTTTCGCCTGGTTTGTAAACTATTTTTAGCTGTCAGAGAAGTGTCCTGAACATCGAATTTTGAGTAAAACATATCTATTTCGTTTTGACATGTTAAAATTTGCTTCTTTTTGTCAAAACACTGTAGCGTTTACAAAATATCACCTACTCACATTTGAGCAGCCGCAATTTCGAGAGAACTCTGGAACAATGGTTTACTTATGTAATAAACTGAGGAAAAGTAAGCTTATGAAAAAAAAAAACATCCTCGGTATAAAAATAAACTTGTAACGTCTTCACTTACCTTGTTTCAAGACACACAGCAATTCTCGTTTCACCAGCTATCAGTGGACCTATATATTACATTATTTCATCAAAAAAGTCTGTAGATCGTGAAATAACGCAGTAGATAATGAAATTTTTCACAATAACCGTATGGCAAAATACTCTTCACTTTGCGTGTTATCATTAGCCAAAATCTCATTTCGATATCTCAAACAACTATGAAACATGAGAAATGTTGTAGATATCTCAGTCTGGCTTTATCGCTGGCATGTACGATTGAAAATGAGTGCGCTACATCAGACCAATTTTCTCGAGATTGGTACCACCGAAGTCTAAATAAAAATTCAATGTTTTAACTAAATCTCTATATAAAGCAAAATGTTTTGCAGTTTGCACCAAATGCAAAATCATAGCGACCCCTATTTTCCACCTCAAACTTCATCGAATTTCTCGCAGTTTACTTGAAGGCAAACATCACAATACTATGACAGTTAAAGAAATGACAGGTATGTCATCATGAAGAAGATGTATTGAGCTACAAGTAATGCAAAAATGAAATTTTTACCGAATAGTTTCTGTAAAAGCGTTTCAGAAAGGCTGCAGGACGTGTGCCTCGATTCTGTCACCGAGCAAGGTGGCGCACTGGACTCGCATTCTGGAGGACGACCGTTCAAACCCGCGTCTGACCATCCTGATTTATGTTTTCTGTGATTTTCCCAAATCGCTTAAGAAAATATGCGGGATGGTAACTTCGAAATGGCATCGTCACATTCATTTTCCATCCATCCCTAATCCGAGCTTGTGTTCCGTCTGTAATGACCTCGTTCTCGAAAGGACGTTAAATACCAATCTCCTCCGTTTCAATTCTGTCGGCGCCGACTGGCCGAAACCGGACCAAAAATGTCGGCCTCCCCGTCCGAACAAACGAATGAACTCGCCCAGTTCCTTGGACGAAAATCGGTCACTGCGCTTCGTCCACTGTATCCTGCTCAGACTCCGCAATACCAGGACTTGTTGAATTCATGCAAGACAGAATCTCTGTTCTATTGCACTCCAGAAGTGCTAAACAGGTGACCATAATGTTTTGGCTCAACAGGGTGTCCATTTTGCTGAAGTGGTATGTCATTATAACTTTCGTATTTGGTTATGGGAATGGTTGCTGAGAGCAAACGGCGCAGGATAACTCCGCTTCGTTTTCATGGTAAAAATGTCATATCTTTATAGTAGAATCGTCACCTGTGTGGTATGTTGAAACAACGTAAGCTCATCCACCGATACATAGATTTCCGTGGAAGGCTGTTGTTCTATACCCTCTTTTTTGTGTCATCAGTCTTGTGAATGGTGTGATGCTACAAGCCACGAATTCCTCTCCTGTGCTAACCTCTTTATCTCAGACTATCACTTGCAACCTACGTCCTCAATTATTTGCTGGATGTATTCCAATCTCCGTCTTCCTCCATAATTTTTTCCCTCTACAACTCCTTCTAGTACCATGGAAGTCATTCCCTGATATCTTAACAGATGTCCTATCATCCTGAACCTTCTCCTTATCAGTGTTTTCCACATATTTCTTTCCTCTCCGGTTTTCGGCAGTTCTTTACTTATCTTACCAGTCCACCTATTTTTCTATATTCGTCTGTAGCACCATATCACAAATGCTTCGATTCTCTTCTGTTCCGGTTTTCAGACAGTCCCCGTTTCACTACCATAAAATGCTATGCTCCAAACGTACATTGTCACAAATTTCCTTCTCAAATTAAGGCCTATGTTTGATACTATATTTCATGTGGCCAGCAATGCCCTTTTTGCCATTGCTAGCCTACTTTTGATGTCCTCCTTGCTACGTCCATCATTGGTTATTTTGCTGCCTAGTTAATAGAATTCCATAAGTTCATCTACTTAAGGCCTGTGTTTGATACTATGTTTCATCTGGCCAGAAATGCCCTTTTTGCCATTGCTAGCCTTTCTTTTATGTCCTCCTTGCTCCGTCCATCATTGGTTACTTTGCTGTCTAGTTAATAGAATTCCATAAGTTCATCTACTTAGTTTACCAGTGCTCTTATTTCTGCTACTTCTCATTACTGTCGTCTTTCTTTGATATACTCTAAAGCCATATTCTGTACTCATTAGACTGTTCATTCCATTCAGAACTTCATGTCATTCTTCCTCACTTTCACTCAGGATATCAATGTCATCAGCGAATCGTATCATTGATATCCTTTCACCTTGAATTTTAATTCCATTCTGAACCTTTCTTCCACCTCCATTATTGCTTCTTCAATGCAAGATCGAACAGAATGTGCGAAAGACAAAATTCCTGTTTTACACCCCGAGCACTTCGTTCTTCGTCATCTTCTCTTGTTATTCCCTCTTGGCTCTTGTAAATACCGCATATTACCCGCCTCCCTATAGATTACCAGTATTTTTTCAGAATTTCGGAAACCTTCATCATTTTACATTTTCGAACCATTTCTCCAGGTCGACCAATCCTATGAAAGTGTCTTGATTTTTATTAGCCTTACTCCCATTATCAGCCTCATCTTAAGAATTGACTCTCTGGTGCCTTTACCTTTCCTAAAGCCAAACTGATCGCCATCTAACTCCTCCTCAGTTTTGTTTTACATTCTTCTGTATAGAATCCTTGTAGGCAACTTGGATGCATGAGCTGTTAATCTGAATGTGCGCTAATTCTTTCACTTGTCAGCTCTCGCAGTCTTCGGAATTGTATGGATGGTATGTCGCCAGACTACATTCTATGCACCAACGTGTGTAATCGTTTTGTTGCCACGTCCCCAATGATTTTAGAAATTCTGATGGAATGTTATCTGTACCTTCTGACTTGTTTGATCTTAAGTTCTCCAAAGCTCTCTTAAATTCTAATTCTAATACTGGATCCCCCATCTCGTCTAAATCAACCCTTATTTATACTTCTATCACATCAGACAAATCTTCCCCCTCATAAATGGCTGCAATGTACTCTTTAAAACTATCGACTCTCTCCTCTGCATTTAACAGTGGAGTTCCCGTAGTACTCTTAATGTTACCACCCTGGCTTTTAGTTTCACCAATGGCTGTCTTTCCTATATGCTGAGTCATTCTTTCCGACAATCATTCTTGTTTCGATTTCTTCACATTTCTTATGCAACCATCTCGACTTAGCTTCCCTGCGCTTCCTGTTTATTTCATTCATCAGCGACATGTATTTCCGTATGTCTGATTTTCCTTGAACATTTTTGTACTCACTTCTTCCATCGATCAGCTGAAGTACTTCCTTCTCTTACCCATGGTTCCTATGCAGTTACCTTCTTTGTACCTATGTTTTTCTTTCCAACTTCTGTGATTTCCCATTTTAGAGATCTCCATCCCTCTTCAACTGTTTTCTCTACTGAGCCATTCCTCAGTGCTAGATCTATAGCCTCAGAGAACTTCAAGCGTTTGTCGTCGTCCCTTAGTAGTTGTGTATCCCTCTTCTTTGCGTATTGATTCTTCCTGACTGATATCTTAAACCTCATCCTACTCTTCATCACTGCTACATTGTGATGTGAGTCTAGTTCTGCTCCTGGGTACACCTTACAGCCCAGTATCTCACCGTATCATCCTTCCTTTTCCAAATAAATTTTCTCCTCTTGTGATTCTTGAACAGTATCGCTGTTACTAGCTGAAATTTATTGCAGACCTCAGTTAGTCTTTCTCCTCTCTAATTCCTCGTCCGAAGCCCCTATTCTCCTTTAACCTTTCCGTCTACACCTTCTCCTACAACTGCATTCCCGTCCTCCGTGACCATTAAACTTTCATCTCCCTTTATGTACTGTATTAACCTTTCTATATACCCATACACCTTTTATATCTCTCCATCTTCAGCTTGAGACTTCGGCATGTATACGTGAAGTACCGTTGTGGGTGTTGGATTGCTATCGATTCTGATAAGAACAACCCTATCACTGAACTGTTCACAGTAACACACTCTCTGCCCCACCTTCCTGTTCGTAACGAATCCTACGCCCGTTGTGTCATTTTCTTCTGCTGTTGATATTACTCTATACACATCTCACCAGAACTTCTTGTCGTCTTTCAATTTCACTTCACTGGCCCGTACTATATCTAGATTCAACCTTTGCATTTCTCTTTATAGTTTTGCTAGCTTCCCTTCCACATTCAAGCTTCTGACATTCCATGCCCCGACTCGTAGAACGTTATCGTCCCGTTGGTTATTCAGTCTTTTTCTCATGGTCACCTCCCCATTGGCAGTCCCCTCCTGGAGATCCGAATGGGAGACTATTCCAGAATCTTTTGCGAATGGAGAGATCGTTATGATAGTTTTTGAATTACAGGCCACATTTCCTGTGGATATAAGTTATGTGTTTTTAATGCAGTGGTTTCCATTGCATCCTCATGCCTTTGACTACTGCTGATTCTTCTGCCTTTACGGATAGCTTCCCACCCCAAAAACAGGAGAGTGCCCTGAACATCTCTCCGCTCCTCCGCCCTCTTAGACAAGGCCGTTGGCAGACTGAGGGTGACTTCTTATGCCGGAAGTCTTCGGCCGCCAATGCTGTATATAAATCAAAATTTAAACGGCAGCGGGTTTCGAACCGGGGACCGAGGCCGTTTTGCTTACTAATCAAAGACCTTCAATGTACTCTTTGCACCTATCCGCTCTCTCCTCTCCATTTAACTGTGGAATTCCAATTACCCTCATAATGCTACAGCCTTTGCTGTACAGGCAGATAGTCCACCAAGACTACTGGCTGTGGCTGCGTTCTGTATCCCAGTCTAGGCCGTAACTGTGTTTACAGCATTACAGAACTTTTCTTTTTTTAACAAATTTTAAATTTCCTACTCATGATTGCTCGAGAATCAGTCACAGAAAAATATCTTTTTCAGACAAATTTCCCAGCAGGCTGCCTGTGGGGCAGAGGGCTTTCCAGAAGGGAACAATTGTAAGGTGCCTTCCTGTTCTGATGTTCGCTTCAAAACCAAAGAAAAACATTCTTACATCCTAGGTCGGAAACCAGGGGACTAGAACTATTTTAATTTATTAATGAGACGGAGTCCTTTGACAGTTGAGGTACGCATATTCCTACTACGAGGAGGGGGGGGGGGGGGGAGTATGTGTGCCTGGTCCTTTAAAAACTATGCCGAACCTGCACCGATGCGTGACACAGCCTCAAGACAAGGAATAATACTCGAAACAACAGATCTACGGGAAATATCTATCTTTAGGGTCATAGAAATACCACGTTAAATGTTTGCAACACACTACGAAAAGGGAAGAAAAAAAGAGTACTAACAATTACGGTCGCTACTGACGGGAAAATTATGCCTGTAATTAAATGCAAATCTGCCTCAGCACTTCACATAGTAACTTTCCCGTGTGATGTAGTAACAAGCCTGGCGCACACTGAAGAGAGGTTTGTTCGTCTACTATTCACCAATAGTCCAGGTGATTTGCACATTCAGCTGACCTGCACTCCTCTTCATTGCAAGTATACTAATCTTCGGCCAAAATTATTCGTATTGCAGGGTTAGTCCTATACTTTTCGAGTCTCAGTACTTGCAAACAAGATCCGCATGCACTAAAGTATGAGAGATCCGAAGACATCTTATTTTAGACGGCGCCCGATTTTGGGTCAAGCGCACGTCATATGCAGCAGTAGTGGACGAGGAATAATTCCCGTTGTGAGAGACAGGAGCTTGCGTCGTACGATCTTGTAACGATAGCGACTACTCTCGTCGAGATTGGCAGTCAACGGTAAACGTTCTGCTTCTATTTCTAGGTAAGGATTTACCTTTTATGTGTACTTTGTTGTGCTTTATGTTCCACATCTGCCTTAACAATGACGCACGGCAAATAGAATTCCCGTATCGATCTAAATCAACTTTATTAATACGTTGTAGCTATGTTAATTTCTTATTGTTAGTCCTGCAGCGATATGTCACACATGGCACCAGGTATTTAAATTTTCATAATTCGTAGGACACAGTCAGTCTTGCTGCTCAGTTATAATTGGTTCATTTATTTTCTTGTCGAGATAAAACTCTTCCACATGCATAGCAATTTATTGCATGTCACACATCACACAATTCAGTTTGTTATGGATCAGTTAGAGGCGTGTTACGGCACTGCAGCATGGGGATGTAATTCCTTATCAGGACTGCTGACACGTACCTACAAATAAACAAAAAAATTAATTACGAAACTTTATTTTGTCGACTTAGAAGTTGAACTTCAAGACCACCTCATGTAAAAGTAAAATAAAAATCTTTTCTTGTAATTGGGAGTATTAGAAGTTTTACATGCGGTGCTATATACGCTGACGAAAAAACATCATAACACCAAAAAATAATTGTTCGCGATCAACGAAAGATAGTAAGCAACTGAACGATGATCTCCATTTAGATTTCGCGCCAGTGGCATAAGAGTGAAGCTAGTAGAGCCACTACAGTGATACAAATGAATTATTTTAAAGACGCTCTATTATGGTCGTGAGCGTTAGTTAGCTTTGAGATTGGACGTTGTTAGTCAATAATGCCTTTGAGGCGATGAAGATACGAGTATAAATAGCTCATTAAGTTAGAAGAGTTCATGTAAAACGGCTACGACCATGAGTGTGCAATAATTTTTTAGGATTCTTCACATTCGTTTTTTTAATGAATGTAAGGGCGCTGATCACCTCGTCGTTGAGCACCCATAAGCTCCAATCACATACACACGCACACACACACACACACACACACACACACACACACACACACACACAATATGGCTACAAAAAGCTGTAAGTTCCTTCTGCAATACAGTAGAAAGACGTTTCGGGAATATAGCCACTGTGCGTAATTGCTGGCAGCCGTAGTCAAGATAATGTACGGTGACAAGAGGGCCTGGCTCCGGACGGCTATGTAGAGCTACCGAGAAAGAAAACCATCGTGTCCGGCTTACGGCTCTGTCGCGTCATACTGCATCTGCAGCAGCAATTTGAGCAGCAGTTGACACCACGATGACACGTCAGACTGTTACAGATCAGTTCAAGGGCAGCTCAGAGCCAGTCGAAATCCAGAGTTCATTCCACCGACATCAAACCAGTGTCATTTACGACTTCAGAAGTCTCATCGTTGGAGTGCAGGGTGAATGTTGTGTTTTCTGACGAAAGATGGTTCCGTCTAGGTGCCATTGATGGCCGTGTGTTAGTCATAATGATGTCAGTTGGGGGCCTGCAGCCGGCCGTGGTGGCCAAGCGGTTCTAGGCGCTTCAGTCCGGAACCGCGCGATTGCTACTGTCACAGGTTCGAATCCTGCCTCGGGAATGGATGTGTGTGATGTCCTTAGGTTAGTTAGGTTTAAGTAGTTTAAGTCTAGGGGACTGATGACCTCAGATGTTAAGTCCCATAGTGCTCAGAACCATTTGAACCGTTTTTTTTTGGGGGCCTGCAACCAACCCACTGTGTGCTAGACACTCTGAACCTACACCTGAAGTTATGGCCTGGAGCGCAAGTTCGTATGAGAGCTGGAGCACTTACCTTGTTATCATACGTACACTGACTACAAATTTATACGTCAGTGTGGTGATTCGACCTGCTGTGATGCCATTTCTGAACAGCATTCACAAGAGTGGTGCGGGATGGGGTGCAGGAGGAGGGGGGGGGGGGGGGGGAACTCTTCTACAGGATAATGCTCTCCTACATTCTTTTCCTACAGGGTAATGCTCGACACGTGAGGCAATACTGACCCTACGACTTATCTTAGAAGCTAGATTAAGGAAAGGCAAATCTGCGTTTCTAGCATTTGTAGACTTAGAGAAAGCTTTTGACAATGTTGACTGAAATACTCTCTTTCAAATTCTGAAGGTGTCAGGGGTAAAATACAGGGAGCGGAAGGCTATTTACAATTTGTACAGAAACCAGATAGCAGCTATAAGAGTCGTGGCGCATAAAAGGAAAGTAGTGGTTGGGAAGGGAGTGAGACGGGGGTGGAGCCTCTCCCCGATGTTATCCAATCTGTATATAGAGCAGGCAGTAAAGGAAACAAAAGAAAAATGCGGAGTAGGTATTAAAATCCATGGAGAAGAAATAAAAACTTTGAGGTTCGCCGATGACATTGTAATTCTATCAGAGACAGCTAAGGACTTGGAAGAGCAGTTGAACGGATTGGACAGTGTCTTGAAAGGAGGATATAAGTTGAACATCAACAAAAGCAAAACGAGGATAATGGAATGTAGTCCAATTAAGTCGGGTGGTGCTAAGGGTTATTAGATTAGGAAATGAGACACTTAAGGTAGTAAAGGAGTTTTGCTATTTGGGGAGCAAATAACTGATCATGGTCAAAGTAGAGAGGATATCAAATGTAGACTGGCAATGTCAAGGAAAGCGTTTCTGAAGAAGAGAAATTTGTTAACATCGAGTATAGATTTAAGTGTCAGGAAGTCGTTTCTGAAAGTATTTGTATGGAGCAAGTGAAACATGGACGATAACTAGTTTGGACAAGAAGAGAAGAGAAGCTTTCGAAATGTGGTGGTACAGGAGAATCCTGAAGATTAGATGGGTAGATCATATAACTAATGAAGAGGTATTGAATAGGATTGGGGAGAAGAGAATTTTGTGGCACAACTTGACTAGAAGAAGTGATCGCTTGGTAGAATATGTTCTGAGGCATCAAGGGATCCACAATTTAGTATTGGAGGGCTGCGTGGAGAGTAAAAATCGTAGAGGGAGACCATGAGATGACAACACTAAACAGATTCAGAAGGATGTAGGTTGCAGTAGTACTGGGAGATGAAGAAGCTTACACACGATAGAGTATCATGGAGAGCTGCATCAAACCAGTCTCAGGACTGAAGACCGCAAAAACAAACAACAACACTGCTCGACCACATACTGCTGTTGTAACGCAACCTGCTCTACACAGCGTCGGCGTGTTGCCTTGGCTTGCTCGACCAACAGATCTTTCTCCAATCGAGCATATATGGGATATCAACGGAAGGCATCTTCAGCGTCATCCACAAACAGCATTAATCTTCCCTCTATTGACCGACAAAGTGCCATGGAACTCCATCCCACAAACTGATATCTGGCACCTGTAAAAGACAATGCATGCACTTTTGCATGCTTAAGTTCAACATTCTG
Organism: Schistocerca americana; assembly: GCF_021461395.2. Lineage (NCBI taxonomy): Eukaryota > Metazoa > Arthropoda > Insecta > Orthoptera > Acrididae > Schistocerca > Schistocerca americana. Next base: position 694,042,680 of record NC_060122.1, read on the forward strand.
GCTGTAAAACCAGTTATTAATGAACCAGTATTTCATATTTGTAATTGCTTGTATCGCGCAGACGTTAACCTTGATCTTTTAATGTTAACTGCGTGAATATGTTACCTAGACAAATGCATTCCCGAAATTTCATTACTTTACATTAATTATTTTTTGGTGTCGTGATTTCTTCCATCAGTGTCGATCCACACTTTGCACATTTAAAGCAAAATGATGAAACAAGGGGTGTCCAAGTCGCTATCGCAACGAAGTTGTAATATTTAATGAGAAAAGCACAGCTGACTCGAGAAGATGAAGTTAGCTTCGAAATGATGACCTCGTAGAAACACGTTCATGTTCAGTAACAGGAAAGTACGAAATGCAACCATCAACTAAGGAATTATTTGAACGCTGTTGTTCCGAGTAAAAGTTTATTTATCAGTAAGGAAACTCAGAGAGAGAAGCAGAATATTATACATTTTGAGAATCTTATAAGTTGTTCTATGGAGAACTTGTACAGACTGGGCGAGCAGCCTTAGGCGCGGTTCACACAGAGATGATGCTACACTTGGCGATAAAGGTCACATGACGCGATGCTTTCGGTACGACTCTTGTGCTCCCACAACGATGATACGAAGTCCGGTGATGCGAGTCCCCACACACATATCAAGACAGCAGGAATCACATTTCTGTTTCAGTTGCAATTACGAGAACTCCTGAAGAGGACTTTATTGTGTCCTAACATTATTTAAAGGTCAAAAAACTGAAATAGAGAAGTAAGTACTGAGTGCACACGTAGGGGGCCATACATATGAAATATACAGTGACTATGCCTGTCAGTATAGATTTCTCTTATTTCGTTCACGCATCGACACCGACGTGGCAAAAGTCATGGTTTATCTCTTAATATCGGAGTAGTGCAGCAACTCCAAGTGACATGGACTCATCAAGCCGTTGGAAGTCCCCTGCAGAAATACTGAGCCATGCTACTAGTTGCCCAAGTTTTGCCGGTGAAGGGTTTTCTACTCGAACACATCTCTTGATTATGTACCACATATGTTGCATAGGATTCACGTTATGCGATATGCGTGGCCAGATCATTCACTCAAACTGTCCAAAATGTTCTTCAAACTAATCGTGAACAGTTGTGGCCCAATGACATGACGTATTGTTATTCATAATAATACTAGCATCGTTTGGGAACATGAAGTCCATAGTCGGCTATAAATGGTCTCCAAGTAGCTGAACATAACTATTTCCAGTCGGTGGCAGTTCAGCTGGACCAGAGGACCCGCTCCATTCCATGCAAACACAGTCCACACCATTATGGAGGCACTACCTGCTTTCACAGTGCCTTGCTGACAACTTTTGTCCGTGGCATCGTCGGTCGCGCCACACTCGAGTCCCAACATCATCGCTTACCAACTGATGTCGGGACGCATCTGACCAGGCTACGGTTTCCCAGTCGTCTAGGGTTCGACCAATATGGTTACGAGACCAGGAGAGGGTCTGTAGGCGATGTCGTGCTGTTAGCAAATGCATCCGTGTCGGTCGCCAGCTGCCATATTCCATTAACGCCAGATTTCGAATACGTTCGTAGTACGTCCCTGCGGTTAATTCGCGAATTTTTGCTTGTCTGTTAGCACTAACGAATTTATGGTAACGCCGCTCTTGTCGGGCGTTAGCTGAGGGCCATCGCACACTGCGTTGTCCCTGGTCAAAGGTAATGCCTAAAATTAGGTGTTCACAGCACAGTCTTGGCACAGTGGATCGCGGAATACTGAATTCCCGTCATAATCACGCCGGAAACATTTTCACGTAAATCATCTGAGTACAAGTTACAGCTCCGCCACTGCACTGCCCATTTATACCTCTTGTACGCGTTACTGCCGCCATCTGCATATGTGCATATCGCTATCCCATGATTTCTGTCACTTCAGTTGTTGTTTCTCGTGAGCTCTCAAAACACGAACACGAATTCCACGAACTCTACAGAATGAGTCAGGACAATTTCCACTTCTCTGAGCATCTAGTGCCAGCTACTCTGATAAAGTAGGACACAGATTTTCGTCTTTTTACTTGTTACAATGAAGTAAATTGGTGCAAGTGCTTGAGTGACGTTAAAAATGTTAGTGTGCAAAGTTTATTTTTAGTAAGACCACCTAATAGGGCACTCTATTCAATGTGGTACATATATAAATAATGGTTACAAGTTAATAAAGCAAGAACTGTATTCCTGCTACTGTGTAGTGTAAGATTTAGCTTAAACAGTATTTAAACGAAACGTTCCTGGATTTGAAGAGAAATCAGTCACCACCGATGGTGTTGCAGTGGGTGGTGAAATCTGCTTGCGTGTAGACAATGTGTGAAGAAGCGCAATACGATAGAAAAATTCCTGACCTGTCTTCTGTGTTTCGTCCACGCGCTATTTCTGAAGTAGCAGGAATTTACACCTGTCACAGAATTTCTTGAAATTAGGGAGCGGTGATAGGAAAAACATCCATCAGCATCATCAGCCGATGAATACCGGTGTCTTGTGATTTCTGTAAGTTTTTCGCTTCCAGATTTGGCTCGTATTGACAGCGTGAGATAAAGAGAAACAGGAGGCAGCTCCGCATTCAGTTTAGCAGGCGACAGTAGCCTCGCGTATGACGCCTAGCAGACATGATCGTCACGGAAAACCTCGAATACACATCAGAAATAGTTTTGCATCAACTCGGTTCCGAGAGTTCCGGAACCTGTACAGAAAATTGGAATAGAGATCAACATAAACATCATTTCCGCCCTTTCTATTGCTCATGAAAACCACACATTGCGTATTGTACCACCATACAGTGAGACCTTCAGAGAAAGTAGTTCAGACTGCTGTACACACCAGTACCTCTAATACCCAGTAGTAGCACCTCCTCTTGCGTTGATGTATGCATGTATTCGCCGTGGCATACTATCCAAAAGTTCATCTAGGCACTGTTGGTCTACATTGTCCCGCTCCTCAATGGTGATTCGGCGTAAATCCCTCAGAGTGGTTGGTAGGTCACGTCGTCCATAAACAGCCCTTTTCAAACTATCCCAGGCAAGTTCGATAGGGTTCATGTCAGGAGAACATGCTGGCCACTCTAGTCGAGCGATGTCGTTATCCTGGAGGAAGTCATTCACAAGATGTGCACGAGTGCGGCGCGAATTGTCGTCCATGGAGACGAATGCCTCGCCGATATGCTGCCGATATGGTTGCATTATCGGTCGGAGGATGGCATTCACGTGTCGTGCAGTCGTCACGGCGCCTTCCATGACCACCAGCGTCGTACGTCGGCCCCACATAATGCCACCCCAAACCAGCAGGGAACCTCCACCTCATTGCATTCGCTGAACAGTGTGTCTAAGGCGTTCAGCCTGACCGGGATGCCTCCAAACACGTCTCCGACGATTGTCTAGTTGCAGGCATATCCGACACTCATCGGTGAAGAGAACGTGATGCCAATCCTGTGCGGTCCATTCGGCATGCTGTTTTGCCCATCTGTACCGCGCTGCATAGTGTCGTGGTTGCAAAGATGGACCTTGCTATGGACGTAGGGAGTGAAGTTGCCCTTCATGCAGTCTATTGTGCAAAGTTTGAGTCGTAACACGACATCCTGTGACTCCACGAAAAGCATTATTCAACATGGTGGCGTTGCTGTCAGGGTTCCTCCGAGCCATAATCCCTAGGTAGCGGTCATCCACTGCAGTAGTATCCCTTAGGCGTGCTGAGTGAGGCATGTCATCGACATTCCTGTCTCTCTGTATCTCCTCCATGTCCGAACATCATCGTTTTGGTTCACTCCGAGACTCCTGGGAATTCCCTTGTTGTGAGCCTTTCCTGGCACAAAGTAACAATGCGGACGCGATCGAACCGCGGTATTGACCGTCTAGGCATGGTTGAAGTACAGACAACACGAGCAGTATACCTCCTTCTTGGTGGAATGACTGGAACTGATAGACTGTTTGATCTCCTCCGTCTAACAGGCGCTTCTCATGCATGGTTGCTTACATCTTTTGGCGGGTTTAGTGACATCTATAAACAGTCGAAGGGACTGTGTCTGTGATACAATATCAACAGCCAACGTCTATCTTCATTAGTTCTGGAAACCGTGGTGATGCAAAACACTTTTTGATGTGTGTATTTCTCGCGTATTTTCACGGGAGTGAAAAAAGGTAGGGTTTTCCTTACACCGTTAAAAACAATTTCAATATGTTAGCCCTTTTCGATATACAGGAGTATTTTCCATAAAATCCACTAAACTTAGACTGGCAAGCGGCTACATTTTTCTCTGCGAAGTTTCCATATTATGCTACTTCGAAGTAGTTTAACTTCGAAATATCGCTGTAACTATGATCAGTAACGAAAAGAAATCCATGTAATTTTCAGGTTGGGATGTCAAGGTATAAAATGCGAAAAAATATGTTTTTTGCTGAATAATTTCCTTGAAATCGAGTGAGAAAGACTTCATAGCGGGGAATACATGCGAATCCCAAAACAGTTATTTTAGATTTGTACGCAAAAAGTATTACTGAGAATGTAACTACAGAGACGCTTGTAGCTTTGCTCCAGCCACATAAAACAATGTTTTTAGGAACACTGGATTAATGGAAATTTCCCTCTGTACACATCGTAGGACAACTGCTGTTGGAGCAACCAGCACTCTATGTTGTGCCGGGCGATTCGGATAGACACGTATCGTGTTGTATCGCTGTCGTCCAAGCACGAACCAGTTAAGTCGATTTCACTATGTTTCTATGCTTTTCATAGGTGTCGGTTGCTTCTGCATCATATCGTATGCTGTATCGCACATCGTATCGCCTCAGCGAGGACCGCACCCTTGAGCGACTTTCTTCTAAATGAAATAGTTTTGACTGAATATTTCAGCCTCAGTGCACATTAAAGGCATCATTACAGATTTACACTTCGTTACAACTCATCATTAGATCATCTTTAGTAAACAGAACAGTAATATACTAGGCATGTATGGGCGACAGTCATATAACCTGTATACGCAGCTACACATCTCGAACTCTTTACATAGTATCTTGACAAAATGCAAGTGAACAGTCAACATAGGTGCCCCAGGCTCTCTTATGACTGGAAGCAAAGGGTACAGACCAATAATAAATAAGCTTCTATGAAATTTTAATATTTTCTGCAGGCTGTATTGGACCATTCTACACACTAAACAATGTTACGGTATATTGATAATTTTTACTTATGGACCGTCTGACAGCAACTGAATAAAACACAATTTTAGTGCCATACGCGTTTCGCCTTTATTTTCTGCAAGGCATCATCAGTGGCAGGTTGCGTGGACAATTTATTACATATTACGATCCTGTTGCATTTTTGGTGTTGTTCTTCTTCTTATGAAAGCCAATTTGCGGTTTTTCGCACATTCCACGGCACTATGCACTGAACGCTTGTTTTAAAGCATTAAAACATTAAAGCAAAAGGTACAGACCAACAATAAATAAGATTTTATGAAATTTAAAACATTAAAACATTAAAAGAAGCGTTCAGTGCATAGTGCTGTGGAATGTGAAAAAAACCGCAAATTGGCGTTCATAGGAAGAAGAACAACACCAAAAATACAACAGGAGCGTAATATGTAAGAAATTGTCCACGCAACCTGCCACTGATGATGCCTTGCAGAAAATAAAGGCGAAACGCGTATGGCACTAAAATTTTGTTTTATTCAGTTGCTGTCAGACGGCCCATAAGTAAAAATTATCAATATACCGTAATATTACACGCAACTGAGGAAGACATGACTACAAAAGTTGAAGATGACACTAAACAATGCTACGAAACGTTCATTAACTAAATTATAGCACTCAATATTTTGCATAATATTTGTTTAAATTTTTGGTGGGTTGTAGGACATGTAATATTGATGACTAAAAGAGTCATTTTCGTTACAAAATGCTTTAATCATACACATTAAACTGAAGTAAGTACACCCTACACATATTAGTACCAAGTTCCTGCTTCGGGAGAAAATTAACTCAAATAAGCAAAATTTGTAGTAAAATTATTAAGTTCAAGCTTTAAGGATAATGAGCCTAAATCAAAAGTTAGTTAAGCTTTTACTGAAACATTCATTATTCCATATGGGCACTGTTTTCATGGTCCCAACTCTCACAAATGTGGCATTTACTCCAGACTTCTTCGAAGATCCCTTTGATAGCACAATTGTGTTTGCTGTTCATCACTGAATGTTCTTAAAAATATTGTTTCCAGAAATGGGTTCATGTCCACATCATTGTTCTCTCGTGAAGCTGTAAGGCTACCTGATGATGTACTTCGTGGAAAAAAATAGTTCTCACTTGCTTCCCTTATTCTCAATTCAAGAAATCTGACGTTTCCTATGGCTATGTTCATGTTAGTTTCATACCATTCACCACATTCACCTGCTAAAGAATAAATGTAAAAAATTTAGGATTTTGTGGTACTCGTTTTTTCGGATAAAATCCTAAATTGCTCTGTGCGATGCAGTTCGAACATCCGCTTTGGTAATTTAAAATTTACTACGTTAATGCTTGGTATAGACATTGTCAGAGCCTAAAATAGAGACTATATCAGATGATTCTAAAGATGTATATTACTCATAATAAAATGAGTATTATTTACTTCCAAACAATTCATAATACTCAGAATTTAAGTCAGTGTAGGGTATAAACAGATAACTTGTTATCGCACCGAAAATCACTGTTGCTTTCATCAAAAATCATGTGAGCGGTCTTCTTCCTACACAGTTCACACTGCAGTAGCGCTTCAAGTGCTTCGTCAGGCGCTAGAGTTTAGAAACGGATACATTCCACTATTCGAAAGTGTCCGACCATTCCATAGTAGCATGAGGCAAATAAATTTAAAATCGCAAACATAGAATCAAAATCTTCACCATATAAACTTAAGTGTGAGCTGCACCCTTATCAGAGTTTCATTTTGCGATTAGTTGCGTACAAATTATTTTTATTTTGTAGTTTAGTTGTCTAGTATTCTACTATCCCATTTTTTTTCTTTTTAAATAGATCATCTTACGTTGACTTGCAACAATATAACTGACGTATTAACGTATATTCCAATTGAAACACACTAAAACATTGACGTTCCACCTAAAATATACTGATGCTTTTTTAAGCATTTGTATGGTACCATAGCAAGTAACAGCCGCACGTAACACAAGAAAAGAGGAGAAAACAAAACTAGTGAAGGCTAGGTAAAGGAAAAGTATATAAAGTACGAGAGAATGTGACGAACGTTAGCTAATATTTGCTTTCTCGTATTATTAAAAAAAGTTCTAACACTAACACTAAACCTCAACGCTCCATGAAATTTACTTACAATCTGTCTCAGCGACGTCATTTGCAGTACCTCGCTCCCTTTGAATTCTTACATTTTCTTCCCAGATTTATGAATATTTAACAAATGTAGTGTACACTCATACGACTTTTACTGCTTCCCTTTTCCTTTTCCTTTTCTCTGCAGATTTACGAGCTTGTAACTTTTAACGCGTACATTGATTTGGCATGCAAGAACTCAATATTTGCCCTTTATAAAATTATCATTTAAGATTCGTATTTTCTATTCTGTATTTCATATTCGGTACTCGTAGATAAATTCAGTGTTTATGTAAAGACAATTTCATAATTTACAGCATTGTAAAATGTATCAATCCTCTTTCTAAACGAGGCTATATTTAACTTTATTGCATTTGAATAACATCTTCCATAGGCTACAACCCTGTCGCTCTCCCTTCTCAACAATGGCTCCCCTTTCACTTCCTTTGACTCTTTTAGCTGCACTCTGCTTTTCATAAGCTGTAAATAACCTTTTGCTCTCCATATTTCATCCTGTTACCTTCAGATTTTCAACAGCATGTAGTCCAGTCTACAATTGTAAAAGCTTTCTATAAAAATATACAAATTCTACTATCGTAGTTCTGCCTTTCTTCTAAGGTAAGTCATAGGGTCAGCATTGCCTCACAAGTTCCTACACTTCTCTGGAAGTGGTCTTCCCTGTTGTCGAACTCCATTTTCCTATAAATAGCTCATGTCATGATCTTTCGATAGTATTCACATCTTTCGGCACATGCCTAACTAGGAACTGAAAGTGCTACATTTTTTCTGGGAGTGTGAGGGTATTTCGCCGTCTTACGTATCTTTCACACCAGGTGCAATAATTTTGTCATGCCTGGCTCTCCCAAGGGTCTCAATAAAACTAAGGGATTGTCGACTACTCCAGGCGTCTCAGGTCTTTCAGTGCTCTGCAAATTCTTCTCGCAGCGTCATATCTCTCGTCCCGTGTTCATCATTTACATCTTATTTGCCTATTACATTGGTCTTAAGGTTGTTAATTTTATATAGACCCTCTCCCTGTTCTTTTCTCTTTTCGGCTTGCTACCTGAGAACTTGATATTAATATAGTTGTTTATCTTTCCACCAAAGGTATATTTGGTCATTGTGTAGGCATTATCCATTTTCCCCCTAGCTATACATGCGGCTACAGCCCTGCACTTGCCCTCAAGCCATTCCTACAGAGCCACTTTGCACTGTCTGTCAACCTTATTTTTTAGACTTCTTTATCTTCCTTCACCTGCTTCAATTACTGCATTTTTATATTTTCCCATTTCAGCAATTAACTTTAGTGTATTCTGGTATTTCTATTATGCGTAGTTTTATTACCTATGTGGTTCATGTTGTCTTTAATATTTCTTGTCTGAAAGTTACCTATTTATTTTCTAAGGTATTTCTTTCCCTTGTTTCAGAATAACGTTGCCTAATGCTCACGCTGAAACACCAAAAAACCTTTGGTTGCTTCAATTTACTGAGATCCCATCTTCTTAATTTCCTGATTTTTTTCCAGTTTCTACAGTGTTAATGTGCAGTTCGCAACATATAAATCTTGATCAGAGTCCATGTCCGCCCTTGGAAATGACTCACATTTTAAAATCCATTTTAAAATCTGGTTTCGAAATCTCTGTCTTACTATTACATAATCTTTCTGTATCTCCAAGTCCCTTGTACGTATACTGCCTACTTTCTTCGTTGTTAAACCAAGTAATAACGATGATTTAATAATATTCGGAGCAAATTTCTACCATGCGATTTCCTGCATCATTTCTTTCCTCCAGTCAGTGGTTTCCTGCTATTGTTCCTTCTCTTCATTTTCCTGCAGCCCAATTCCACACACTGCAATTAATCTCTTATCTCATTTAACTAACTGAATAATTTTCATCGTCTCACTACACTTTGTTTCAATTTTTCCATTATTTGCACAGCTAGCTGGCATATAAAATTGTACTCCGTGATGGGTATTAGTTTTGTGTCTCGGTTTGTTACGACAATGCGTTCACTATGCTGTTTGAAGTAACTTATACGTATTCTTACCTCAATACTCGTTGCTAGGCCTGGTGCTGGATTACCTCTATATGAGTTTTTGTTGGTAATCCTATTCTGACCTCATCAAAAGTCCTATTCTTCCTCCCACTCAATTCACTAATTCCCAATATATCTAACTTCAACTTATCTCTTTTCCTACCTATCCGATTAAGGGATATAACATTCCGCCCTCCACCCCCTAGTATGCAAGTTTTGTTTTTCTAATGACGACAGTTTCCAAGTAGATCCCATCCGGACATACGAATGGAGTACCAGCACAGCAAGCCTGTGTTGGCTAATGTTAGAAGGTCAGATCAGTCAGTGTTCCAGGCTACTGCCCCTACAAATACCGTAAAGGCTGCTACATATCTTCAGGAGTCACGAGTTAGTCTGTCATCTCCATAGATACACGTCCATTGTAGTTGCACCTACTGTAGGTCAGTCTGTTATATTAGCCCACGCAAGCGACCCCACCTGGATTTGGTTCATGGGGGACAATTAAAATAACAGGTAATCATAATGTGCTGAAATTTGTTATTCTTGAATGATAGTGATGTCCTACTACTGAAGCAGCACACTGATGCTCTAGAGCAGGGCTGGGCAAATATTGTTTCGCGAGTGCAAGCACTCCGCGATGTACGCAGGGTCTGCCCACGGCTCTCCCCCACTCCGTCAGCCAGCAGAGCCACCACCATCTACTCGCCTAGCCATGAACGTCACTGCACGCGCAGAGCTACTCGGTGCGTTTACTTCCCGTCGTTTCTATTATCTGTGTAGACATCCCGTTCGGTGTTTGTGTTAAAACAGCACTAGTGGGTGAAAAATGGATGAGGAGGAGTTAAAATCGTTGAAACGAAAGTACTTTGAACTCATACTCGTTAATCCACAGTGGGAACAATAGTACTTTTTTGTTGGAAAGCAAAGCGGACCTCTGTGTTTAACCTGAAATGCAACATTGTCTTCACGGAAGAATTGCAATGTGAAGTAACATCATCAGTTGCTTCACGAGAAGGATGTAGTCTGTTTGAATAATAAAGAAAGAAAAGCCAAACTTATCGAACTGAAGCAGAAAAAGGAGAAAGACGTACGTATAAAAAATTTGCGGTAAGGTATTATGGGACCAAACTGCTGAGGTCATCGGTCCCTAAGCTTACACACTACTTAACCTAACTTAAACTAACATACGCTAAGGACAACACACACATCCATGCCCGTAGGAGGATTCGAACCCCCGACGAGGGGAGCCGCGCAGACGTACATAGACACGTAGACAATTATGAAATTCATATTATTACTGTTATTAATAATATGTTATGTGCATTTTCCGTCACTTTTACATTCTACTGTACGTATTTACAGGACGAAAACCTCATCATCCACAACGATGAAGCGATGACAGTAAGGTGTTCTTTAGCTCTTAAAATAGCTAAAACAGCACGGCCCCTCAGCGATGGAGAATTTGTGAAAGAAAGTTCTGTTGCTGTCGGAAAATTTTGGGTCCTGTTTTTGAAACCGTTCCTCTTTCACGGAAAACGGTGTTCAGGCGCACTGAAGAAATGGTACACGATGTGGAAGTTCAATTGACAAACAGGATCAAAGATTTGGTTTTCGTTTCATTAGCATTGGACGAAAGCACTAATGTATGAGATGTTCCTCAACTTGCAGTCTTTTTGCGAGGAGTTGATGCACAGTTTAAAGTGATTGAGAAACTCGGTTTAGTGCCAGCGGCTGACACAACAACGGCCGACGATATATTTTCGTGTTTAGAATATATAATAGAGAAATACGAGCTATGTTCGGAAAAACTTTCATCGATTGCAACAGATGGGGCTCCTGCAATGATTGGTCGTAAGTCTAGCAGGAAATACCAGCAATACACTGCCTTCTTCATCGTTTTAATTGGCTAGCAAAATGTGCCAAACTAGTTGGCGTCATGGACGTTGTTATAAAAACTGTTAACATTCTCAGATCGCATGGTTTGAGACACAAACAATTCAAATGGTTCATGGCAGATCTCGAGTGTGAATACGGCGATGTTCCATATTTTTGTGAAGTACGCTGGTTGAAGTTAGGTGCTGTTTTAGAACGATTTTTTAATTTACGTGAAGATATACCGTTCTTCATCGATTCGAAAGAAAAACAGGTGAAAGAATTTGAAGTCCAATAGTGCGTTTTTAACTGGCGTAACCAAGCATCTGAATAGCTTGAATGTAGCTTTGGAAGGTAGAAATAAGGTAATTAGCGAAGTGTTTGACGCTATTTTGGCATTCAAAAGAAAACTGCTTTCGTGGGAAAAGTAGCTGTCAGAGATGTTGCATGTACACTTTGCACTTGTTGTTACTGAAAACAATTTGGAACAGGAGAGGCTCAAAGAAAGTTTTGATGGGTTTGTAACGGTGCTACAGTCTCTCGAAAGCATTTTTGATAGTAGATTTGAAGACTTAAATCGACTGGAATGCGATGTCAACCTTTTTGTGACTCCTATTGTAATCAACGCTGAAAATGTGCCTTCTGAAATTCAGTTGGAACTCAATGACTTTCAATGCAATCGTGTGCTGAAGTAGATGTTTCGCACTGCAGAATCCTTGGAAAGTTTCTACAAACATGTCCCACGTGAATAGTTTCCATTGTTAATTAAAATAGCTGCTCGTGTGTATATATTTTTTTTTTTTTGGAACAACATACATGTGCTTAAATGTTTTCTCAATAGTGAAACGGACAAAATCGAAGCTTAGGAGTAGTCTTACTGATGTACACCTGGCTGATGCAGTGCGCCTAATGACCAGTAAGTTCACACCAAATATCAAGCTGCTAGTTCAATGTCATTGTAAAAACATCCAGGCTGATGAAAATTAATGCCTATGTCCTATTCGTACGTAGTGCCCTTCCTCTGAACTACACACGTCTGTGTAAATATAACGTAACATTTACAATCCCTTACGTCTGTATCCTTTTCGCGGCCATGAAAGAAGAACATGTTACAATGGCTCGAAACTGTGTTTCATCCGTACACGGCCAACCGTTGCATGGCACAGGATACACTTCGGGTAAGCACTTCAGGTAAGCACGTTTTACACTTACGTCCCACACACGCATGTTGTGCCACATATGTTTGGCTTCCCGATAACCGTGTACCGGTGCCGAGTTCACGGACGCCACATATGCGTGAAACGACCTCGGACGTATGTGCGTTCCCCCTGTGCTACGTAGGTTAGCTTGTCCAAACTCACCTGTGTGCGCGAAGCGCTCTCACAGGGGCATGGTTGCCCCCGTGCAGTGTGCATACAGGCGGCCAGCCACATCGCACAGCTCTGCTAACCGCACTACGTGCCCTCCACAGCTGCTCGCCGTTGCCCTCGTGGTTCACGGTGCCCGCCGGCAACCATGCGGGCAGCTCTCGTGCTCACGCCGGCTCAAGAGCACCTCACTAGAAGAAATGTCAAGTTCGGTAATCAAAACCTGCATAGAATTTTTCGCTCAGTACACGATATTTGTCGACGGGTCCTATATCTTTATACTACCAGCAGCTCAAGAAGTTTGGTGTTTTGGTACCTTAGAAGCAGTAAAGACATGTGCTTAAGATAAGGGGACAGGTGAACCTTATTCTATTATAGTGGTAATGTGGTTTTCGAGGTCCGCAGCAGCCTCAGAAATGTGAACTTCCGATGAGGAAATCTTTTAGTAACATTTTAAGACCTGTAAAAAAAATTTCCAAGCCCTCTTGCGAATTAAGTAAAATTTAAATATACGTTGAGCATACCTACTCCTCATGGACGACATTTGGCGAACAAAACGTTAATACCATGCTTTGTCAAACTAAACTAGTCAGAGAATTATACAGATATAATTAAGTGTCCGTTGGTTTCCAACAGTTTGTTTTGGTTGGTCACATCATGTATATATTAGTAAATCATTGAAAGCAATAATCATGAAACTTCTAACAGTTCTGTGTCATATGTAAATACAGAATGCAAGTCGCCAATATATATAGCGAACAACTGTTAGAATTTTCATAGTAAGTGTGATATGTCTGAGGCATTTTATAATTTAAAGGTTTTCCTAAAAGAAAACGCACCCATCTAGCGCAAAAAGTAGGGAATCCAAAGCACACTTAGCTATACTTGCATAATTACCTGATTTTAGTTACAAAGTTTAGATTGACAATGTATATAATGAATGTCCGTTTCACCAAAGGCTATCCATGACCAGTAGATACGAATAACATATATTTCAGTTTCACTTTACTTATCTCGCAAGTAGAATTAACAAATTTTTTACAGGTTTTAAGATATTAATGTAGCTTTTTTTATTTTTTCTTATTTTGGAATTAGCCAATATACGCCTACATCAGTTATGAATGTGACACTAAATGTAACTGTATGAAATCACAGAAATTTCACAAAACCTCAGTCTCCTACGAAAGAATATCGATTTTTTTCCAAGTCGCCACAGGAAGGAACCTCACGCCAGTACGTGTGTGGTGCGGGCTAATAATGTGTATAACTCAGTACAGAATACAAATTATGTTTATGAGTTCGCGACCATCTCTGTATTATTGACTCCATTTTCAGCCTAGGTCGCGTCTGCAAGTTACTGAGTTCCCATTAAACAACATACTTCAATGTACAGTTATCAGAAGTTGCTAAAAATAAAATTATAATATGCAAAATGAGACTCCAAAAGACAATCATTATCGTTACCTTAATTATGCAACAGATCGACCCAAGTTGAATACGGTGCTCAAGACATAATTTAAAGTCATGCCAATACAAGCAGTATTTGTTAAATTAAATGACACATAGCGAAAACTTGAACAAAATGGCTATTTCGCAGTGCTAGTCTAGCGGTTACTTGATGATTATCCTGTAACCACACAGGTATTTCTCATATTTATAAACAAAAATGGAGAATAGCAAATTTAAAAATATTATCAGCGCTAAAATGTAAAAATGTAACAGTTGCACATCTTTTTCGTTCGCTTGGAAGATGATACTGTTTTGACTTAAGACTGAATCAAACGATGTCTTACATTTAGTTCGAGCTGCTTCACTTGAATAAAGACGACACTGTTTTGTTTCTACTCTTTTCATACATTTTCATTTATAGTATCTGACAGGGGCTAATATTGAACTGAAACAAATTACGCAATTGGAATCAGCTATGGTAATCCGGCTAATCGAGACGGAGGTTGGAGTAGCGCTTAGACTTAACAGAATCATAAGCACGGAGCGTGGGTACCGGTTGAGGGCTTGCAGAGGCCTATTGATCTCGTTACTTTAAAACATTTCTTATTGTCTGAGTTGGCAACTCATCGTGTTGGCTCAATCTTCACACTTACTTCTGCAGACTCGGTGTACCTACGTACTTTTTCGGAGAGCCAGGAATTGGTTTAAATTAAAATACGCTATGCCAGTTACATATTTTTCCAAGCACAGAACGACGCGTTTCAGGAATTTATTTCCTATTTTCAAGTGCAACTCCTGCCACTGGTAATTTGTGCAATGTCGTCCTCTGTGCTGCTCTACCGCTTTTTACGTGCAACATCTGTTTGTGGAATTATCAATCTCGTGGTTTCTAACGTACTACTAATGGACAATTCTAATTGTTTTACATCTTCTTACAAGTACTGAACCTCACTCAGTGTCCCGTAATCCACACACCTACACCAACCATCACTCACACTGCTTCTTACGTGAAATCAAAACATCATTCAAAGATGTTGCGACAGTGTGGCTTCCAAAAACAGTTTGACTGCAATCAGGAGCTTTCCATTTTCGTGGATTACATACATCACATCAAACTGTCAGTTACAACTTCTGTCATTAACACTCCAGACAGCTTAAACTATCAGTTACGTTTTATAATCTGCTTTATACTATTTTTCTCCTAATACCTTGTGTTTATTTGTTTTGGACCCGTGGTCTGTCGGTTGCGTCTTTGACAAATAATCGTGACATCTTGATTCCTGGTCAGAATCGAACCACTACCTAAATTTCTAATAAAAATCAGCAGCAGTGGCCGTCTAGGACATCTGCCATAAGAAGTCATTATCATTCTGCCCACGTTCTTGGTAAACAGTGCGGAGAGCGGATAGATGTTCAGGCCACTCTCTTACCTTTCAGATGTGGAACTGTCCCTGAAAGGCGGGTGAATGGTCCAATGGCAGGAACATGGAGAAAGCAATAGAAACCACGGCATTAAAGACAGATAAGGCATATTCTTAGGTCATGTGGCCTATAGTTGTAAACGTTCCATGATGATCTCTCCATTGTTAAAATATTCTACATTAGTCCCCCCAACCCTCTGGAGGGGAGTGTCAAAGAGGAAGTGACCGAAGAGAAGGTAGAATACCCAACGACAGGGTAACGTTCTACGAGTCGGAGGATGGTATGTAGGGAGTTATAACGTGATGGGAAACCTAGAATATCTGAAAACGGAAATTCTAAGACTGATTCTAGATATAGTGGGGATCAGTGAGAAATTGAAAGAAGACAAGGATTTCTGGCCTGGCGAAAGAGGGTAACGTCAACATAATCAGAAAATGGTATAACGAGGATTCTTGGCGAACAGCAAGATAGGGCAGAGAGTGAGTAACTGGGGACAGTCATTGATAGAGTTGATTTCAGAACCGACAGAAAACCAACGACGACCAAGCCCAGGCATAAATGCCGACGATGCGACCAGAAGAGGAAGGTACAGGAAGCCATATGACGATACTGAGCGTATTCATTACGTAAGAGGAAATAAAAATCTAATAGTAAAGGAAGACTGATATGCAGTTGTAGGGGAAGGTGTAGAAGAAAAAGTTAGGAGGGATTACGTGCTTGGTAGTAAGAACGAGAGAGGACCTAGAAATACCGAGTACTCTATTCAAGAATTACAAAAGGAGGTGATACACGTAAAATGGCCCAGAGGTATACGAAGATTCCAGTTAGATAACATCATGCTTAGAGATTCCGAAACCATATACTGGAACACACATAGGTTTCTACCACAATTTGGTAATAATGAAGGGGAGACTGAGTTTTAGAGAATCGTACGGAAGAACCAGTGTGAAAAGAAGTTGGATACTGAAGTACTGAACAAAGTGAGAAGCGTTTGAATTTCGCTTATGATGTGGTTACTGCAATAAAGAACGTCACAATAGGCAGTTCAGGTGAAGAGGAGTGGAAATCTCCAAAAAGAGCCGCCACACATTCTGGGACGAGTGATACAGGTACTAGGAAGGTAGGTGCGAAGAAACCTTGGGTAAAAGAAAAATCAATTCAACGAAGAAGAAAGAAACCACAAGCAAGTTGTGGGGAAGGTAGGAATACGGCAAAAAGAAATAACTAAGGGATTGGACAAATAGGAAGCATAGAGTAACCATGGGGAGATTCCTGCAAGCGAAGTGTAGAGAAATCTAACAGCTAATAATCGCTGGAGGGAGTGACTCGGCATATACAAAAGTTGAAATGTTGAAACAACCTTCGCTGGTAATGAAAGCAAAGGAGTCAACATTAAGGGTGTAATGTGAATTCCACTGTTAAATGCAGAGGGCTGAACGGAAAGTTGGGTAGGGTACACTGAGGAGAGGAAGACACTGTCTAACGAAATAATAGATGGAATTGGAGTCGATATGGAAGAGATAAGGGTCCCAGTATTAGCCTCAAAAAATAAAAGAGTTCATAAAGGCTTAATATCGAATAAGACAGAAGGTATAGATAATATGCCATCGGAATTTCTAAGAACATTGGGTGGAGTGGCAACCAAATCATTATTTAAAATGGTACATGGAAATTATGAGACTGATGACGTATCATCAGACTTTTGCAAAGATATCATACAAAAAATTCTGAAAATAGCAAGAGATGATAGGTGCCATATGTTCGAAATTCGGAGGAAAATAGGATTAAACCAAAAGGAAAAACGGGTGGTATGCAATACGTTCGAGAACAAAGTGCTCGGATCGAAAAGGGTGTGACAAAGGCTTGTAGTCTTTCGCCCCTACCGTTCAGACTTTATATAGAAGAAGTAATTAAGGATATAAAAGAAAGTTTCAAGAGTGGGATTAAAATTCAGAGGGAAAGGCTACGAATAAGAAGGCTGGCTAATGATAAAACTGTCCACAGTGAAGGGAAGAACGATCTTTGGTTTGGAATGAACAGTCCAATGAGTTCAGTATGTAGATTGAGAGTAATGCAATGGTTGACGTAAGTAATAACAAATAGCAGAAAAGAGAACAGCAAGAAACTCAGCATCAGAATTGGTGACAATGAAGTAGACAGAGTTAAGAGATTCTGCTACTTTGGAAGCAAAATAACCCATGATGGGCGAAGCAAAGAGGACATAAAAAGCAGGCAATCACGACTTTCCTGTCCAAGATAAATCTACTGATATCAAACATTGGCCTTATTCCGAGGAATAAATTTCTGAGACTGATGTTCGTAGCACAGAATTTTGCATCGGTGGGTCATGGACTGTGGGAAAACCGTAACAGAAGATATTCGAAGCATTTGAGATGTGGTGCTAAAAATAATGTTGAAAATCAAGTATACTGACGAGTGTGGCGATTCTCCGCAGAATCGGCGAGGAAAAGAATGGGTGGGGACACTGACGAGGAGAAGGGATACGATTATAGGACATCTAAAGATATAAGGAAATAACTTCCGTGATACTAGAGGGAGGTGCAGAGCGTAAAAACCGTAGACGAAGACAGAAATTGGAATATGGCCAGCAAATAATTCAGGACGTAGGTTGCAAGTGCTACTCTGAGAAGAAGAGGATGACACGGGAGAAGCATTCATGGTGGTCCGTTTAAGACCATTCTGAAAGCGGATGACCCTTCCCCTCCCCACTCAAAGTTATTACTGGAAGTAATGGAGGTTCTTAAGATCTACTTTTGAGAGTGGGTTTTCAGTGATTTGTACGTGTGGTGCTATCCTCATTATTCGTGGTGTTTCGCCGAGTTCGAGTTTGGTGATCATAGGCCAGGCCTTAATTATGTATGTGGTGTCTCTTCTTTGGGACATGTCTGAAAGAACAGACAACACATGTATGATTATGTCTCCAGCGTGCCAAAAGTAATTATGTATCAGTAAAAATTTGTTCTGTTTGAGAACCGTAACAGAAATATTGTCTACAGATGGTCTGCTAAGTATTGGTTTGACTGTATTTTATCATTTTCTTCCATAAAGAAGGGATTTTTTTCCTCTTTCCTACGTATTTGTTTCTGTATTTGGCTATCAGTAAGTCAGCGAAGGGGAAGTCATCAGCTGATGCAATTCGCTTCATGATGGCGAGCTATTTTAGTTCAAAGGAATTCTATTTGTTCTTTGTACCATTCATCCTGCCTTCTTGTGACATCAAATATAGTCGATAGTTCTACCATGTTTTACAACACCGGCAGCAGAAAAATTGTAATTAGAATGTATACATCTAATGCAAAATGGTAAAGGAGTCTATGTTTAAATTCTGGTCTTAAGTCACCCCATTTTCAGATATATTTACTTTCATTGTAAACTGGAAATTTAGTTCTCTATACAAGATAAATAAGAAATAGTTTGACAAACTCTATGGCCAGATACTTCACACAGAAAAGATGTACATAAATATGTAACTGGAAGTCTTTGTTTATGAATTATGGAGGAGAGAACATTTTACAAACATTTTCAATCAAAAAATTAAAAACGGTGTTCAAGATGTCCACTTGATGCTATACACATGTGTAATCATTTTTCTAGCAGCTCTGTACGGTATCGAATGATTTCACAAATTTCTAAGACCTCTTGACGTATCGTCCCTGAGTTAAGAGTGAATGCTGCTTAACCAAAACTGATTTAGGTGACACCTAGAAATTAAGGGATTGAGGTCAAAGGAAACTGCAGCCGATGCAATGGCACTCCCCTACATATTCGTCTGGTAAATACAAGGTGACAGTTATTGAACAATATGAAATAAAATCGTCGTAATTTATGAACGGTTTGAATTAAGACGTTACGGTTGGCCGCGGGGCATGATGGGAATTGGTATGTGCTGTATGGCTTGGTTTAGCAACGAAGACCACTTTCATTTGGATGGGTTGGTCAATAAGCGCAACTGGCGCATTTGGGGAACTGAGAATTCGCATTTCGGGATAGAGAAGTTGATTCACCCTCAACGGGTGACTGCGTGGTGTGTAGTGTCCAATCACGGAATAGTCGGTGCGATATTCATTGATGGAACGGTGACTACCGAACAGTACGTGAAGGTTCTGGAAGATGATTTCATCCCCGTTATCTAACGTGACCCTTATTTTGACAAAATGTCGTTCATGCAAGATAGAAGCTGGGGAGTGTTTGAAGTTCTGGAGGAGCACTCTGGGGACAGTATTCTGGCTCTGGGGTACGCAGAGGCCGCTGGCATGGGACTCGATTGTGCGCCATATTGTCCGTATCTGAAAACATGCAGCTCCTGTTTGTGGGACTATATTGAAGACAAGATGCACGGCAATGACCCCAAAGCCATTGATGAGCAGAAAACAGCCATTCAGAAGGTCATTGACAGCGGGTCATACAGAATTTCGTCTGCTACACATAGTCGCCAACGACGGCAGGCATAT
Organism: Schistocerca americana; assembly: GCF_021461395.2. NCBI lineage: Eukaryota > Metazoa > Arthropoda > Insecta > Orthoptera > Acrididae > Schistocerca > Schistocerca americana. The sequence goes on from NC_060122.1 coordinate 694,062,640, forward strand.
CGAACATGACATAACCTAAATCGAATATCTGTAGGGACATTTACATGTTGAATAAAGTGTGTGAACGCCATAGTTTGTAACAAACTTACGCTTTTTTTCATATAGTAAAATACTCACCACCCTGTATTTATCATACATTACATTTGAAACAACTGAATGAACTGCGCTATATCCCCTTCACAGATAAATCTAGTGATTCTTGTACAAAATCTGGAAGTCTGTTCTGAGTACAATCCTTGCACTAAGCATAGGTATTACAAGAGGCACTTTTGCGGACTTTCTCGCAATTTCATATACACGGAGCAAAACATAGTGCGAAACGCCACAGCTTCGCCACTGGTGGGGCAAGGAGTTATTTCGTCGCCGATGGTAGTGTAGAAACCATCCCTTGCAAGGACAATGCGGATTTCTTTCCCTCTTCCTGGGGGGAGGGGGGGTGTGCTTGCCCTGTAATTTTACAGTTAGTAACCGTACCTTACAACAAATATGGTACCACCTTCCTACTGTCATTACTGAACACAATAACCAAGTGTTAGATGTTTATTACAAGTGTTTTGCAAAGAGTAAATCGTTGGACTACCAGAAATGTGTTCAGTATTAATACGTCAGCACCTACCTCTACATCTACATCTACACCTACATAATTGTTCCATAATACACAGTCAAGTGTTAAGTTATTTTTCTAACGTTCCACTCTCGAAAAGCATGCGGGAAAAACGAACATTTAAATCTTTCATTCCGAACTCAGATTTCTCTTATTTTACTATTTTTATTGCTTCTTACCTTGTAGGTGGGCACCAACAAAATATTTTCATATTCTGGGGAGAAAGCTGGTGATTGAAATTTCATAAGAAGCTGCTGCCATGGCGAAAACTGCCTTTGTTTTAACAACCGCCTCCCCAGTTCAAATATAATATCCGTGGCACCCTCTTCCCTATGTCGCGACAATACAAAGCGAGCTGCCCTTCCTTGAGCGTTTTATGGGTTTATGGGTTTTACATTTGTATGAAGTATTGTGTAACTCAAAATTGGGAGATGGCTGCTGTGGCGCTTAAGCCTGGAACCGCGCTACCCCTACGGTCGCAGGTTAGAATCCTGCCTCGGGCATGGATGTGTGCGATGTCCTTAGGTTAGTTAGGTTTAAGTAGTTCTCAGCTCTAGAGGACTGATGACATCAGACGTTAAGTCCCATAGTGCTCAGAGCCATTTGAACCATTTCAAATTTGGGGGATTCTTTTTAGTCCTCATGTGGATGGCTACACACTTTTCACCATTTGGAGTCAGTTGCCACATTTTGAACCCTACAGATATCTTGCCTAAATCATTCCGCAAATCGTTTTGGTCATTCTGATGACGGCACATGGCGGTAAATGACAGCATCATCTAAGAGGACTGCTCAGATTGTTTCCTACATCGTTTATGCAGATCACCAACAACAGGGGACCGATAACACTTCCTTGTGGAATGCCAGTTATTACATCCGTTTTAATGGATGAATTTCCGTCAGTTACTGCGAACCGTGACCTCACTGACAGGAAATCACGAATCCAACCACACAGTTGAGGCGATTCTCCATAGGCCCACCTAGCTGCGGGAAAAGCGTGCTGAAAACTCTACTAAAGCAATACAAGCCCGAGGACACACACACGACCGTTGTATACGAAAAAAAAACCTAGATGTACCCCAATGATTTACTGCAGCTGTCACCCAGTTTAATTATGTATGTCGTCACGACAGAAATGGCGTGACCGTTCAGCTCTTATAAGCTGCTTGCATGTCGAGGCCCCAGAGGTGGCCAGCCGCGGTGGCCGTGCGGTTCTAGGCACTTCAGTCCGGAACCGCGTGACTGCTACGGTCGCAGGTTCGTATCCTGCCTCGGGCATGGATGTGTGTGATGTCCTTAGGTTAGTTAGGTTTAAGTAGTTCTAAGTTCTAGGGGACTGATGACCTCAGATGATGAGTCCCATAGTGCTCCGAGCCATTTGAACCATTTTGAACCCCAGAGGTGAGAGAGGTGGGACCGAACGGCGGACGGTAACAAAACTGTATAAAGGACAGTGAAAATCTGACCAAAAATGTGAGAGAATAAATGGCTGCTATTGGTTTCAGAGGACTGTGATTCGAATTTTCGTTGACAAACGGCTTTACCACTTGGCCGCAGGTGCCATCACGAATGGGCGTGACCTGAAAGACACGCCCCCGACTCTTCTGTAGTCTAAGCCACAGGCTCGCAAACGTGATACAGATGTGCCGAAGTTAGAGGAGGAGTACGGTACTCGGAGCCCTCGGCGCCAGACTGTTAGCTGGGTATGCACCCACTTGAGAGCTACAACTGGCGCCCTTTCTACCTGCCTAAGGCTTCTGAGGCAGCTTTCAGGTCGTTATTTACGTTATTACAGTTTACTAAAATAAATGCGCAATCAAGGTTGCACCCACGATATCACAGTATAAGAGAAGGACAATGTACACTACTGGCCACCAAAATTGCTACTCCACAAAAATGACGTGCTACAGACGCGCAATTTAACCGACGGGAGGTAGATGCTGTGATACGAAAATGATTAGCTTTTCAGAGCATTCACACAAGGTTGGCGCCGGTGGCGACACCTACAACGAGCTGACATCAGGAAAGTTTTCAACCGATATCTCATACACAAACAACAGTCGACCGGCGTTGCCTGGTGAAACGTTGTTGTGATGCCTTGTGTAAGGAGGAGAAATGCATACCATCACGTTTCCAACTTTGATAAAGGTGGGATTGTAGCTTATCGCAATTGCGGTTTATCGTATTGCGACATTGCTGATCGCGTTGGTTGAGATTCAATGACTGTTAGCAGAATATGGTGGGTTCAGGAGAGTAATACGGAACGCTGTGCTGGATCCCAACGGCCTCGTATCACTAGCAGTCGAGATGACAGGCATCTTATCCACATAGCTGTAACAGATCGTGCAGCCATGTCTCGTTCGCTGAGTCAACAGATGGGGACGTTTGCAAGACAACAACCATCTGCACGAACAGTTCGATGACGTTTGCAGCAGCATGGATTATCAGCTCGGAGACCATGGCTGCGGTTACCCTTGCCGCTGCATCACAGACAGGAACGCCTGCGATGGTGTACTCAACGACGAACCTGGGTGCACGAATGGCTAAACGTCATTTTTTCGGATGAATCTAGGTTCTGTTTATAGCATCATGTTGGTCGCATCCGTGATTGGCGACATCGCGGTGAACGCACATTGGAAGCATGTATTCGTCATCGCCATACTGGCGCATCACCCGGCGTGATGATATGGGGTGACATTGGTTACACGTCTCTGTGACCTCTTGTTCACATTGACGGCACTTTGAACAGTGTACGTTGCATTTCAGATGTGTTACGACCCGTGGCTCTACCCTTCATTCGATCCCTGCGGAACCCTACATTTCAGCAGGATATTTCACGACCACATGTTGCAGGTCCTGTACGGGCCTTTCTGGATACAGAAAATGTTCGACTGCTGCCCTGGCCAGCAAATTCTCTCACCAATTGAAAGCGTCTGGTCACTTGTGGTTGGCCAAGTGGCTCGTAACAATGAGCCAGTCACTACTCTTGATGATCTGTGGTATCGTGTTGAAGATGCATGGGTACCTGTAACTGTACACGCCATCCAAGCTCAGTTTGACTCAATGCCCCGGCATATCAAGGCCGTTATTACGGCCAGAGGTGGTTGTTCTGGGTACTGATTTCTCAGGATCTATGCACCGAAATTGCGTGAAAATGTAATGACATGTCAGTTCTACTATAATACGTTTGTCCAATGAATACCCATTTATCATCTGCATTTCTTCTTGGTGTAGCAATTGTAATGGCCAGTAGCGTACAAACGTCGTGTTGAATGTGAACATGACAGAGTGGGTCGTTACGATAAGTGCAGTTGAGAGACACGAATAGAAGCAATAGAAGGCTACTCTGCAGCCTCGTTGAAAGGCGGACCTATCTCAGATGCTAGTGTCATAGGCAAAAGGGTGGGTGCTAATATTTAAATACGAGTGTATTGAAAGGAATCAGTGAGTTTTTATGGCGAAGGCGAAAAAATAGAGGTAGAAGGTCCTGCCCTATCGCAGAATAAAAATAGATTCACAAGCATTTCTGCGAAAGCGGGTTCGGAACGTAGTACGTCGTCCTTCTCCCGTGGCCTTTGATTGGTTATTTCACTAGTCCTAGGTGAGTGCTCGGCACTGATTATGAATTGCCCTATGACTCTGGGCTATCAGTTTGGTACTTACGAACTCTGCACCTGTACCTTACCTAACGTAACGACGAAGTCTTAGTGAGAAATGCAAAAATGATTACAAAATTTATTAACTGCTACGTGTTCACATTTTGATAGACTACTGAGGTGTACAAATAGCTGGATTTTGTCTCGAAGCCGTCGAATGTAAAGTTCGATTTACAGCTTAAAAACGACGAATTTTTGGAATGCGTGGTTATGTGGAGTTCTTATCTTCTTATGGTGCAAGGGTACCGCTACCTAAAGTTTCAAAAGTAATTTTGGTATTACCTGGACTGATTTTACCTTGTGGCTAGTGCTATTTTCAAATACTGTGCCACAAGAACTGTGTCTAACCTTTGCTGTCGCAGTAAAGCTGAAGGTGCGACAGAGAATTTGGGATCAGTGGTTTCACGATTCGAGGACGTGTATCTCACAGCGCGTAAACCAAACCTCTGCAGTGGAGCGTGTGAAAGCGCGCTGACGTGGCCGTGGTGAACATGGAGTGGCGCCACACCGTATCTCCCGTTCGGCTTCGCTGGCGTGTGGTTAGCATCGCTGAGTCGACGCGCAGCGGCTGCGGGCGCTACAAATATTTAACTTCCGCGACCCGTGTATTTATGCGCTTGCAAGCACGAGCATGCATTATGCATGCGTGCGTGTGTGCGTCTGTCCGCTAGTATTGGTGTTAGACTGCGAGTGTGTGTGTGACATCGGTGTATGACAAACGGGAACTGGAAAGAGACAGAGAGAGAGAGAGAGAGAGAGAGAGAGAGAAAGAGAGAGAAAGGGAGGGAGAGAGAGAAAGAGCGAGGTGGTATAAATTGGCTGGAAAGTCGTTTTGCCGTTTGGTCGCTGTTGCTCGTACGTTGTTTGTGCTTCCTAGGCACGAATGCGACTCGTCAGGAAATAACGAGAAGTGCTAAACTGCACCTGGCAACCGACCGCATTTGAGCTGAGCCAAGCGCAGGGACGGCAGTCTCGTATGGTGGCACGACACAAATTCCGACAAATCACGCAAACACATCTGGTTTTTTTTTGTTTTTCTTTTTGTTAAAGGGACTGAAAATCCTTCAGGCCAAACTCACAAATAAGTGTTTCTGTTTAATTATATATTTTATATTTTATATTATATTTTATATTATATATATATATATATATATATATATATATAAAATCTTAGACCTGGAAAAACTAAAACCAGTAATTAAACAGAAACACTTATTTGTGAGTTTGGCCTGAAGGATTTTCAGTCCCTTTAACAAAAAGAAAAACAAAAAAAAACCAGATGTGTTTGCGTGATTTGTCGGAATTTGTGTCGTGCCACCATACGAGACTGCCGTCCCTGCGCTTGGCTCAGCTCAAATGCTAGAAACAACAAATGGGTGGCAGAGGTAGAAAACGACCTGAACCAGCTCAACATAACAGCAGACACAATAAACGACAGAATAAAGTTCAGAAACATCATTAAGAAAAGTAAACTACATGAGATACAATGCGACAAACGAACAGGCATAAAATGGACCGAAGAACGCAAGCAAAATCACAGCCAGAAGATGAAAGAAATATGGGCAACCAAAAAGGCAATCAAGATGAAGCCGAAGACACGAAGCCGACAAGAAGCATGGACAGAGGACCGGAAACAGAAACACAGCGAGCGAATGAGGGAAGTTTGGGCAGCAAGGAAGGCAGCAAAAGGAACTGGCCATGTAGTTTAGTCCAAATGCGCTCTTTAAGGGCAAAACACCAATAATAATAATAATATATATATATATATATATATATATATATATATATATATATATATATATATATATACTGCATATAACAAAATAGCAACGTAGAACAGCTTGTAGGAATCAATATAACTAAACTGCTAAGAAAAATAATAATCACAGGATGCATATCATAAAAAATTTTGACTAGTGTAAATGTCATAACGGCTCAACACATCGTTAAAATCTTTACTTTTTCATGACAACATCCCTACAGAATATATAGGTAAAACAGCTTTACATTGTTGGTAGCCATTCAAGTGGAGCGAAGGTTATAAAAGTGAAAAATTGTGCATTGAGATAAGGAAGACACAGTGAAAGTCTGAAAACATATTTACACAAGTCAGGATTACCACTAGAATGAATATACAGTGAAGAGCCAAAGAAGCTGATACACCTGCCTAATAGCATCTAGCCCCCGCGAGCACGCAGTGGTGCCAAAATACGACTTGGCATGGATGTGACTGATTTCTGAAGTAGTGCTGGAGGGAGTTGACACCGTGAATCCTGCAGGTTTATCCATAAATACGTAAAAATACGAGGGGGTGGAGACCTCTTGTGAACAGCACGTTGCATTGAATCCCAGATATGCTCAATAATGTTCATGCCTTGGGAGTTTGGTGGCCAGCGGAAGCATTTAATCTCTGAAGAGTGTTCCTGGAGCCACTCAGCAGCCATTCTGGACGTTTGAGGTGTCGCACTGTCCTATTGGAATTGCCTAAGTCCGTCGGAATGCACAATGGACATGAATGGATTCAGGTCTGATCAGACAGGGTGCCTAGGTACGTGTTACTTGTCAGAGTCGTATCTAGACGTATCAGGAGTCCCATATCGCTCTAACTGCACATGCATCACGCCATTACAGAGCCTTCGCCTACTTGAAGAATCCGCTGCTGTACATGCAGGGTCCACGGGTTAATGAGGTTGGCTCCATACCCGAACACCTCCACCCGCTTGATACAATTTGAAACGAGACTCGTCCGACCAGGCATCATGTTTCGAGTCATCAACAGTCCAATGTCGGTGTTGAAGGCGCCCAGGCGAGGCGTAAAGCTTTGTGTCGTGCAGCCATCAAGGATACATGAGTGGGCCATCGCCAACGAAAGCTCCTACCCGTGATGTTTCGTTGAATGGTTCGCATACTGACACTTGTGATGGCCCAGCATTGAAATCTGCAACAATTTGAGGAAGGGTTGCACTTCTGCCACGTTGGACCATTCTCTTGAATCGTTATTGGTCCCATTCTTGCAGCATCTTTTTCCGGATTCCTGATATTCACAGTACTGTCGTGAAATGGTCGTACGGGAAAATCCTCACTTCATGCTACCTCGGAGATGCTGTTTCCCAATGCTCGTGCACCGGCTATAACACCACGTTCAAACTCACTCAAATATTGATAACCTGTCATTATAGCAGCAGTAAACGATCTAACAAGACACTTGTTGTCTTATACAGGCTTTGCCGACCGCAGCGCCATATTCTGCCTCTTAATATATCTTTGTGTTTGAATATGCATGCCTGTACCAGTAACTTTGGCGCTTCAGTGTATATGTAAAAGATATAGTGTTACCAAAAGCATTATGCGGTTAGAATTGAGTAAGCTATGAAGATTTCTGTTTTGAGATTGCACAGATATTGGCTAAATTGTATCAGTCACTTGGTACCTATGATGATCTCTATTGTCAGATAACACAAATACTGATTAAAATGGTTTCATTTACTAAGTTTTAACGGCATAGCCCCTTGGACAAGGCGATATGTTTCACATATGTGTTCTTTTTAGTGCATAGCTTTGTTTCATCTAAACATGTCTTCTTAGATTCACTGCCATTTCCTGTTGTTAATGTATATTCCTCAGAGTTTAGTTGTACTTGACTCTTATGAACAATGTAAAGCTATATCACTCATAGGTTATGCACGGATGTTGTCATTTTTTCGTAATGGGTTTTACAATGTGTTGAACCATTATGACAATCACACGAATTCAGAATGATTTTATGGAACATATCCCGTAATTAATTTTTCTTATTCATTTGCACCTTGCTATAATTTTATGTGTACATTTGGATATTGGATCTGTCATTTTGATTCCTATAACCTGTCGTACATTGTTATACTGTTATGTACAATTTTTATAGCTTAGGTCTGAAGATGAGTCGTGTGTATCTGTAACTAGTAATTAAAAAACTTATTTGAGAACTTGACTTTCAGGATTTTCGGACCTTAAATGAAAATTATGACAGATCGCTTGTTTTCAACGTTGATATTTTCAACAAACATTATAAATGCTCGTAGTTACACAACGAATGACCATAGATCGCTGGTATAAACTGGAAAAGTGAAAGAAATAGGACCAACGTGACAGTGTTTATGAAAAAGTACAATAACATATCGAACCTTTCTAAAATGTTGCGAGATGCTTCTTTACCGAATTTGGCAAACGGAGACAATTCTTTGATAATTACAGCTGATAATTACTGTTTCTGTTATCGTTTACCTCGTTAGCTTCACATGTTGTATTAAATTTCTCATGTTTCATTTTAGCAAAATGGCTTCAAATGGCTCTGAGCACTATGCGACTTAACTTCTGAGGTCATCAGTCGCCTAGAATTTAGAACTAATTAGACCTAACTAACCTAAGGACATCACACACATCCATGCCCGAGGCAGGATTCGAACCTGCGGCCGTAGCGGTCGCTCGGTTCCAGACTGTAGCGCCTAGAACCGCACGGCCACTCCGGCCGGCTTCATTTTAGCACTAGATTCATGTGCAAACAGAGAAAAAATCCAAAATATATGTAGTGTACTAAAGACAACATTATTGAAGGAATCTATCATGTTTACGGTTAGATATATTGTTGTCAATTACCATTGTAAGTTTAAAATACTTAACTCGGTGCATTAACAGTAGACAACATAGACTCACTACTTCCTTATTGTCCTCTCCTTCAGTACTAAGCGAAGTGTAGATGACCTTCTTAAAAGCTTGTTTACTGTTATTGATAAGGTGTTTTCCAACGAATACGACACATTCATCACTTGAGAACCCTTACGGTATAGACGTAGGGTCTCATCATTGGAAGTGTGTCATAGGGGACTATGTTGACGTTATATCCGAAGTAAACGGTTGTGTATTGCAGAACAATTAGGTACTATGTTTTGATGAAAATCTCATAAACTTAACCACGAATCGCAAGTGCAAACTGTGATAAAACTTCCTTAAGTTCTAATTCCTTCATCATTAGGTAGAAGTGTGTTCATATCCCCATTCCAGATAACATGGTAGTACTTGAAGAGCTGCAACTTGAGAGGTCATACGTAGTCTCGTTGAGGCAGCAGATCTGCCGTCCTTCTAACCCTGTGTCGGAGGTCACAGGTTTTCCAGGCACGTTCTGTCGATCTGCAACCAGAAGGGAGGAAGATGAGATCCGGCTAAAGTAATCCTTAGACAAATGGAGACTACGAACAGTATTACGTGACTGGTATTTTGTGCTGGCTTTATTGGGTGGCCGATACGCCATGAATTACGTCATGATTCACTACTGCAGGAGGTACTGGCATTTCATCTCCTCGTAGCGGCAAATTCTCTGCTCTAGCGCTTATGACACGTTTTAGCTGATGCCAAACTTAGTCCTTGTGTCTATCGCTATTCATTACCTGTGGCAAAAATTGTGAAACTTCTTGAGTGTATTATTTTGAACTAAAATCTACCATCATCGATTGCGTTTCTATGCCCGTATTTAAACCTGAAAATATGAGGTATATGGAAAAAATCTGTAGCAATAGATTTGAAGCAGTTTACTGTTGTCAGTTACCACTGTTATCTGGAAGTAGTTAACTCTGCCCATTAACTCACGTACCCACTTCAATCTGCTTTGTCGTTTAATGAAACCCTCTTCATTGAGTTAACGCCACAAAGACAGAAGGTAATGTGGTATAATTATCATAGAGTTACTAAAGCTCTTATGTTTTAATGGGCCATTGTCGGAGAGACATCAAAGAGGCCTCTTAGTACGGCACTCTGAGAGCTTTCATGTCTGCCGGCGCCATTATCTTTTACGTGACACCAGCCAACCACGACCTGTGCTGCTAAAATGTGTGATACTGTGCTCTGGTGCCTGGCAGTGAATGATTCCCCGAGGTATAGCATCGCATCCATAACGTCAGTGCCACAAAATGTTCACATTTTGTAACTGGTGAGGCAGCCGTAGCTCCAGAAATTACAAATTCGTCATTTTTTGTGAATTTTTTTATGTCTCGTGCAGCGGGAAATACCTGGAACAAAATATTTGTCTAGTAACAAAGAACACTCTAAACAATATACGCGTGCGTGTTCGACAAGTCAGTTGTGAGCAGGCAGCGTTAAATAGTGTACCTGCGACCGTAGTGTGTAAGGGCAGTTGCGTCACAAATGGCAATGGAGCAACAGCTCTAAAACGCGTGTTCAAGACATTCTGCAGAATGTTTTGAAGCATAGAAAAGTGGTGTGCAAAGTTATTCCCTTGTATCCAGACTCCAAAACAAAAGCAACAACTCGCTGACGCCTTTCCCAACTTGATTGGAATGCCAAAAACCTACCATCTTTTGTTAGAAGAAATGAATGTAGTTGACTATACTTTGCATTGTCAACACGAACATACCAGGAAACAACAAAGCGCAGAAATTCACACGAAGGATCAACATTTTGACGGCATAACTGACTTCAAGCCACTGTGATGCGGCAGTATAAAGAAATATAAAATAAGAACTTTTCTAAGAGTTTTATGTTTATACGGCTGCTATGTGCGTTGTATTCAAGTCTGGGAGACTATGTAGAATGCCGGAGGTAGTAAAACCACCCTCTTAACATTTCTCTATTTTTTATTAATCTTGTCTCGAAACTTATCTGACTGACAGACTATTCACACAAAAACAGCACTAACAGCGTACTTCGTAGTAAACTTGTAAGACAGGTCCAAAGGTGTCTGATACAATTTTATGTGATGCACTGCCTGTGCAAAGATCAAAATTTTGTAGTCTCCATTCTATGAAATCATACGCATCTATCTACACCTACATTTATATTCCACAAACGTGGTTATGGTGTTTGGGACAAAGTACTCTGCATACGACAGTCACTCCCCCCCCCCCTCCCCCCACCCACCACCAGCCCTTTCATTCCTTTTCCAGTCGGGAATCGTCTCCAGGAAGAACAATCGCTGCTAAACATTCGTCTAAGCTTCGTTGCTAAACATCCGTGTAAGCTCAAATCTCTCTATGAGTTTGCTGTATATCCATAAGGGGGAAGCACTGCACTATCCAGTCAAATGTGACCATCTGTCATATATCTGACTATCCACCTTTTGCAGTGCACACTTATACGAGATGTGCAGGAAGAGAGTCGGTGAAGTTCGGATGCTGCAGACAGGGATGTGGAGCCATTCCCCCACTAGTGTGTTGGACATCTGCGTTAGGTTTGGCGGTTGAGGCTCCATGGGACGAACAGCTCGATCAAAGTGGTCCCACATACTCTCGAATGGGTTTAAACCCATGGGTTTGGTGGTCCGAGAAGTACGGCTAACTCATCCTCGTGCTCGTCTAACCACGCAGTTACGCTACAAACTGTGTGACGTGTCACGTTGTCCTGCTGGTAAATGCCATCATGCCGACGGAAAGCAAACGGCTTGTAGGGGTTGAAATGTTCCCCACGGACAGCTACATATCTGTGGTAATCCATTGTGCCTTTCAGAATGACAGTGTCACCTTACGAAAGCCACACCAACACTACCCAGACCATAAAGCCCCCTCCTCAGGCGTTGACCCTTCTGACGATTGTTGCAGGGTTTTTGCTTTCTGTTCGATGGAGCATAAAACGTGACTCACCTTACAAGGTCACCTGTCGCCGCTCGGCGGACGGCCAGTTATAGTACTGGCGTGTAAATTCAGAGCCCTCGTCGCCAATGAACATCAGACTGCATGAACCAGATGCGTGCCGTGGAAGGCCATACGCAGCAGTCTTCGCTGAACTGTCGTGAGGAGACACTATTGGTAGCCCTTTGGTTCATGTGGGCTGTCAGCTGCTCAACAACTGCACGTCTTTTCGGCTGTACACGACCGTGCAGCCCTCGTTCATCCCTGTCGTCCATGGCCCATGGCGCACCACATTTACCTCGGCGCCAGTTTTGGATAGCACCATTATTCCATGCACGGTTTACGAACACTTTAAAGACTTAGCCCTTTCAGAAATACTTGTACCTTTGGCCCGAAAGCCTACGATCAAACCCTTTCCGGCATGAGGTAAATCGTTCCGTTTCCGCATTACGACAACGAATGCACTGTTGTCGCAACCTCTCCCTCCCCCTTCCAAGCTTTATACATCCTCCAGTGCAACACTGATAGGGCTGTCAGCTGCCGTCTGTGAGTTTTTATTGCACGTTGACGTCGAACATTAATGTGACTGGACACTGTATATTAGTGCACAACACTATGGAAGCAAATAATCAGAATAAGTTAAATGAAATGCATGAAGACTCAGTGGGAAAAAAATTACAAAGAGCGAAATCAACACAACGGCGAAGTTGTGTTTTAATACTGTATACCGTTCTTTCAGTTCACACAAAAAGAAATATTATTGTCTTAGGTAAAAATCTTTAAACGCCTTTAAGTCTCCAAATAAGGTTAAAGACCCAATAACGTAGCTAAGTACATTTAAGATTGATAGAATAACGCTTAAGATTTGACACATTCTTCAGTTAAAGCACTTACTTTCTTCTTCTGCCTCAATCATTAGGACAGTTGGTCCGTTGCGACTTCTTGATCCATCCATCTGCTCCCTTCCTGCTTGAGGGATGTACCGTAGCATTTGTGCTGGAGGACGTAAGCCCATGCTTTCAATATTTCCTTTCCGGTTTTTTCTGTACTCCGTAACCTTTTTATCTAACTTGTAAATCCCGACATTCTTCCGGACGACCTCATTTTTTAATCTGTCTCCTCTCATCTACTTGCAGTCTACTATATGTTAGAGATTTCATAGTCCAGTTGTCATTTTCATGTAGTCCACAGGGAAATAACATAACTTTCTAGAACTTAAGCATTTTGTCCTTTCGTGCTTTTTACCTAAGCGTTCTAAAACTTTTTTTTTCAATAATTTTTCGTCGAGTTGTGATGTATCACAGCCCAAAAATCTGAAGGTGTTAACGTATCCCATGGTTTTCTCCTTATATGGATATACATCTTAAAGGTTGTGAGCTTTGGCATGTTATGGGCTTCGTTTTATTTGCCGACTTGTTGAAATACCGTTACCTCACTGTTTTATATAGTTCATATTCACTAACTGGTCCAGGCAGGCGTATTAAAATACAGACATATGTAAACAAGCAGAATACATCGCTGCGGTCGGCAGCAACGTGGGTCTGGCACAGTTGTTGGATTAGTTACTGCTGCTACAGTGGTAATGCGTTAGGACATGGTGTTATAGTCGACGCAGGAGCTATGGGAAACAGCATCTCCGAGCTAGCGGTGAAGTGGGGATTTTCCCGTACGACCATATCGCGAGTGTACCGTAAATATCAGGAATCCGGTAAAACATCAAATCCCCGACACCGCTGCGGCTGGAAAAAGATCCTGCAAGAACGGGACCAACGACGACTGAAGATACTCGTTCAGCGTGACAGAAGTGCACCCCTTCCGCCAACTGATGCAGGCTTCAATGCTGGGCCATCAACAAGAGTAACCGTGCGAACCATTCAACGAAAGATCATCGATATGGGCTTTCGGAGACGATCGCCCACTCGTGTACCCTTGATAACTGCACGACACAAAGCCTTACGCCTCGCCTGGGCCGATCAACACCGACATAGGACTGTTGCCGACTGCAAACACGTTGCCTGGTCAGACCAGTTACGTTTCAAATTGTATTGAACGAAAAAAAGTTAAAATGTGCGTGAATATCTAAGGGACCAAACTGCTGGGGTCATCGGTCCCCAGACTTACACTCTACTGAAGCTCAGTGACGCTTAGAACAACACACACATCCATTCCCGAGGGGGGACTCGTACCACCTGGGGGGGGGGGGGGAGGCGTTGTGCAATCCGTAGCATGGCACCCTAAACCGGGCGGCCAATCCTCGTGGCGTATTGAGCGGAGGGACTTGTACGGATATGGAGACAACCTCATGAATCCATGGATCCTGCCTGTCAACAGGGGAACACTCAAGCTGGTGGAGACTCTGTAATGGTGGGGGCCGTGTGTAGTTGGAGTGATATAGGACCCCTGATACCTCTAGATACGACTCTGAGGGGTGACACGTTCGTGAGCATCACGTCTGTTGTGTATTCCGACGGACTTGGGCAATTCCAGCAGGACAATGCGACACCTCACACGTCTAGAACTGCTACAGAGTGGCTATAGGAACACTCTTCTGAGTTTAAACACTTTCGTTAACCACTAAATTCCCCATACATGAACGTTATTGAGCACATCTCGGATGCCTCGCAACGTGCTGTTCAGAAGAGGTCTCCACTCCACCCCCTCGTACTCTTACGTCTGCAGCTCGTGGTCTCGTGGTCGCAATCTCGCTTACTGAGCACGGGGTCCCGGGTTCGATTCCCGGCGGGGTCAGGGAGTTTCACCTGCCTCGAGAAGACTGGGTGTTTGTGTTGTCCTCATCATTTCATCATCATTCATGAAAGTGGCGAGTTTGTGAGCGCTGATAACCGCTGGTAACCGCGCAGTTGAGTGCCTCACAAATCAAAACATCATCATCATCTTACTTTTACGGATTTATGGAGAGCTCTGCAAGATTAGTGGTGTCAGTTCCGTCCAGTACTACTTCAGATATTAGTTGCTTATGCCGCGTCGTTTTGTGGGACTTTGGCGTGCTTGCGTGGCCTGCATAATATTAGGCGGGTGTGCCAGTTTTTTGGCTCATCAGTGCAGAACTCTTTGTAAGCTACCTTCGTCATCCGCAACTAGAATCTGGTCATCAACAAACGTAAGAGCTTTTATAGAATTTTTTTCTTTGAAGCTGTCCTCCATATTAAATTTCATAATCCGTCACAACTTCCACCAAATACAAATTAAAAAATATCGGTGAAATACAGCACCATTCCGTGACCATTTTAGCATTTTCTTAAACGGTATTTCCAGATTCCAGCATTACATTCATCTTTAATCCTCCATAAATGCTTCGCATAACTTTCATCAGATGTCGTGGAAAGCCTCTTTTTTTGCCCTAATAGTCTAGAGATTTCCTCTATGCACATTATCAAGAGGTTAAATCATTTGCATTGAGACAGCAAAACACACGTTCAAGGCCCTACGTGAGTTAAAATTCATGAGTGATTCTGCTGAAATGTCCACTGAAGTTCTTTAAGAATTAGACCAGCACTCGTGCAGAGTTGAAGTCTTCTAGTCGTGAAAACATACAACACTCCAAAAGATTGTTAAAGTATGCTGGTCAGAATTCTATCATCAATAAAAATTTGAAATGTTCAAATGTGCTGCTGGGCAGCTGTTCAGTAACAAATGTCAGTTGTTGCCGAAAGTTATCCATCTACACTCCTGGAAATGGAAAAAAGGACACATTGACACCGGTGTGTCAGACCCACCATACTTGCTCCGGACACTGCGAGAGGGCTGTACAAGCAATGATCACACGCACGGCACAGCGGACACACCAGGAACCGCGGTGTTGGCCGTCGAATGGCGCTAGCTGCGCAGCATTTGTGCACCGCCGCCGTCAGTGTCAGCCAGTTTGCCGTGGCATACGGAGCTCCATCGCAGTCTTTAACACTGGTAGCATGCCGCGACAGCGTGGACGTGAACCGTATGTGCAGTTGACGGACTTTGAGCGAGGGCGTATAGTGGGCATGCGGGAGGCCGGGTGGACGTACCGCCGAATTGCTCAACACGTGGGGCGTGAGGTCTCCACAGTATATCGATGTTGTCGCCAGTGGTCGGCGGAAGGTGCACGTGCCCGTCGACCTGGGACCGGACCGCAGCGACGCACGGATGCACGCCAAGACCGTAGGATTCTACGCAGTGCCGTAGGGGACCGCACCGCCACTTCCCAGCAAATTAGGGACACTGTTGCTCCTCGGGTATCGGCGAGGACCATTCGCAACCGTCTCCGTGAAACTGGGCTACGGTCCCGCACACCGTTAGGCCGTCTTCCGCTGACGCCCCAACATCGTGCAGCCCGCCTCCAGTGGTGTCGCGACAGGCGTGAATGGAGGGACGAATGGAGACGTGTCGTCTTCAGCGATGAGAGTCGCTTCTGCCTTGGTGCCAATGATGGTCGTATGCGTGTTTGGCGCCGTGCAGGTGAGCGCCACAATCAGGACTGCATACGACCGAGGCACACAGGGCCAACACCCGGCATCATGGTGTGGGGAGCGATCTCCTACACTGGCCGTACACCACTGGTGATCGTCGAGGGGACACTGAATAGTGCACGGTACATCCAAACCGTCATCGAACCCATCGTTCTACCATTCCTAGACCGGCAAGGGAACTTGCTGTTCCAACAGGACAATGCACGTCCGCATGTATCCCGTGCCACCCAACATGCTTTAGAAGGTGTAAGTCAACTACCCTGGCCAGCAAGATCTCCGGATCTGTCCCCCATTGAGCATGTTTGGGACTGGATGAAGCGTCGTCTCACGCGGCATGCACGTCCAGCACGAACGCTGGTCCAACTGAGGCGCCAGGTGGAAATGGCATGGCAAGCCGTTCCACAGGACTACATCCAGCATCTCTACGATCGTCTCCATGGGAGAATAGCAGCCTGCATTGCTGCGAAAGGTGGATATACACTGTACTAGTGCCGACATTGTGCATGCTCTGTTGCCTGTGTCTATGTGCCTGTGGTTCTGTCAGTGTGATCATGTGATGTATCTGACCCCAGGAATGTGACAATAAAGTTTCCCCTTCCTGGGACAATGAATTCACGGTGTTCTTATTTCAATTTCCAGGAGTGTATATAAAACAGCAAAGCAACGTAACTAAACATATCGTCAAATAAAAGTCCATAACATTTCAAAGCTCACGACCTTTACGATGTAAAGCCATACTAGTAGACAAACTATGGAATATGTTAATACCTTCAGATTCTTAGGCTGTGACGTATCGTAACTCGGCGAAGTGATTATTGAAAAAAAGTTTTAGAACGCTTTGGTAAAAAGTACGAAAGGATATAATGCTAGAGTTTTAGAAAGTTATGGTAGTTGTCTGTGGACAAAATATGTAAATGGAAATTGTGCTATGAAATCTCTAACATAGGCTATAGCAGACTCCAAGTAGCCGAGATGATGAACAAGAGGAGACAGATTAAAAAATGAGGCCATCCGGAAAAACGTAGGAAATTACAAGTTAGCTGAAAAGGTTAAGGAGTACAGAGAAGAACGGAAAGAAAATATAGTAACCATGGACTTACGTCTTCCAAAACAAATACTGCAGTACACCCCTAAAGGAAGGAGGGACATTGATAGTCGCAAGAGCAGATGGATGGATCAAGAAGTCGCTACGGACCAAGTGGTCTAATGCGTGAGGCAGAAGATGATTATAAGTGCTTTAACGAAGGAATGTGAGAAATCTTACGCGTTATTCTCATAATCTTAAATGCACTTAGCTACGATCTCAGTTCTACGTTTCCCGACTGAGGAAATCGTTGCCCACGTGACACGACTAATTCCATACCGAATGACCGCAGAAATCCGCCAAAAGCACAGTTACCTATTTAGGTCCTGTGGAAAGCCGACCACACTACTCTAGTTCACAACTTTTCATAAAATTGCGTTAACCTGACCACATCTGAAAGTATATATTTCTTTATTTTAAGGAAAAAGTGAACGTAATAAAATGAGCATCATTTCAATCTTGTCACTTTCAGATCTCACAACAAAATTCTTTCGTACGTATTACACGAGGTATTAATGGTGTCTTAAGAGAGTGTCAGTACGCACAAGTTGTAAAAATGGCTCTGAGCACTATGGGACTTAACATCTTAGGTGATCAGTCCCCTAGAACTTAGAACTACTTACACCTAACTAACCTAAGGACATCACACACATCCATGCCCGAGGCAGGATTCGAACCTGCGACCGTAGCAGCCCCGCGGTTTCGGACTGCAGCGCCTACAACCACCACGGCCGGCCACAAGTTGTAAAATAAGAAAATAAACTAAATATTTGTGCATTTATAACCGAAGAGATTGGCGGAAGAAACTGCTAAACCATAGGAGCGCATTTTGTGTTACTACATGTTATACACTTCGCTAAGTTCAAAGATACTGGCATAAATACAGCGAGACCGAGTAATTTCTGTATCAGAAAGTCTTTACTAGCGATACGAATGGAACAAAGCTCACCGGACAAAAAGATTTCTCGCCTCTGGAGAAATCATTACAAGCATCATGTAATACCGTCTAATTTCATCCCTGGACTTGATAACCGCCTGGATTCGCTTAGGAAGTGAGTCCACAAAATTGTGCGAAAACGTCGCATTCCGGTTAAACGATTCTATGAGAATTTGATCGTACAGTTCTGCAAAATTGCGGGGTGCTAATGTCGGTCCATTACCTGCTGTTCGAGTATGTCACACAGATTTTCTATAGGGTTCAAGTCAGGCGATTTTGGACGACAGTCGAGATGTAATATGGCCGGAAAGTGTTCAGAAAATCGGTTTCATTTTCTTCCAACCTGATGAACTTTGCTGTTGTCGTCTTTATATGTCTGTGTGAGCAATGGCGTCTAGCGAGGTAACCAATTCCAAACATTCATTGCAGGCCTATCCAGTCACAATGTCCTCTAGCCAACAGGTTGAGACGGGCCTTCATTCACAGACTGCAGCAATTCCTGTCGGGTTTGGAAGCTGTTTTGATTCACAGGCCGTGAAATGCGCCTCCAGTCCTTCTCAGTCAGGATCTTTCACCGACCACTATTCTGACGTCGTGTTCCGTAGCCACGTTTGTTGTACCACTGGTTGTAGACGCGTTGAACAGTCCATCGCGAAACACCAACAACTCCATCCACTGCACACACTGAATGGACATGTGCACAGCCAAATACGATTCTCTCTTTCTGCCACTCTGTCAATTCCTTACATTTACCCATGTTTATGTACCATGTTCTATAGAAAGATAAATGTCTCACGGATCACAACTACTTTTTGTTCACGTAGAGGCGGTGCGTGCACGGTTGAGCACGTAGCACGATCGTTGCGCCCTCTGTAATCATCCCTTTGTTCATAAGCACTGGAGCGATTGATATTTTTTTTGATGAGCTTACTTGTTACCTGCATGCTGTGCATTCGAAATACGTGAGATAACTTGATCAGCCACGTTCCTACTGTAAGTAGGCTGTTTAGGTTTTTATGTTGGTAACGCCACGTAGCGCTCTGTATGCAAATCACTGACTGTGTTGTGTGCAATCTGTGGCTAATTGGCATTGTTGGAATATTCGCTATTGTAGTGTTGGGCAGTTGGATGTGAACAGCACGTAGCGTTGCGCAGTTGGAGGTGAACCGCCAGCAGTGGTGGATGTGGGGAGAGAGATGGCAGAATTTTGAGAGCGGACGATGTGGACGTGTTTCCGTCAGAAAAAGGAAATTTGTTAAGACTGGATATATAATGACTTTTGAACACTATTAAGGTAAATACATTGTTTGTTCTCCATCGAAATGGTTCAAATGGCTCTGAGCACTATGGTACTTAACTTCCGAGGCCATCAGTCCCCTAGAACTTAGAACTACTTGCACCTAACTAACCGAAGGACATCACACACATCCACGCCCGAGGCAGGATTAGAACCTGGGACCGCAGCGGTCGCGCGGTTCCAGACTGAAGTGCCTAGAACCGCACGGCCACTCCGGTCGGCTGTTCCCCATCAAGATCTTTCCTTTGCTAACTATGCCTATCAGTAGTTAGTGCCTTCAGTAGTTAGAATCTTTTATTTAGCTGGCCGTATTGGCACTCGCTGTGTTGCAGTAGTTCGAGTAACGAAGGTTTTTGTGAGGTAAGTGATTCATGAAAGGTATAGATTATTATTAGTCAGGGCCATTCTTTTGTAGGGATAGTTGAAAGTCAGATTGCGTTGCGCGAAAAATATTGTGTGTCAGTTTAGTGTTGATCAGAGTAAGTAAAGAGAGAAATGTCTGAGTACGTTCAGGTTTGCTCAGTCGTTTGAAAATCAAATACCGTAAGGTTTATCAGCACAGTCATTTATAATTTTCAAAAGGGGACGTTTGACCACTAAACTGAATATCAGCACCGTCTTCTGCGGACCCCTTGAATCGTAACTGTCAAAAATAGAACACTGGTTCTTGGTAGTAAACCTGTACGTGGTAGACTTATTTTTTATATAGCTCATACTCAATGTGAATTACGCCCAATTTAACTGTGGATCGGTCTCATTCAAACTGTGTAATTCTCAATTTGGTACACAAATTTCTTATATATCGAAGGAATAGGGTAAAGATACAAGATAACACTTGCTGCCGTAATGGTAATTGGTATTGTGGAGTAAATTTAATGCTGGCCAATTCAATTGAATGGCTTTCATGAAAACCGTCGTTACTCTAGATCCCAACAGTCTATCACAATCTAAGGGTGCATTCACTGTACAACCCACCTCCACTTTGACGTATTCCTTATGACGGTGGCAGTATTGGTTTACCGGTAGTGAGCCAAGGGCCAGAGGGCCTGTGAACACCCAAGATATGAAGAGTAGTGTAGAAGTGCTGGCAGTGGTACATGTTGAACATAATGCGGAATAAGTATGCAAGACATGTGTCTCAGAATGTTATTGAGGTTGGCCCTTTTAGATCTGACATCGATGACGTAAATTCAATATACATCTTCATATTTCTAGCAACAGAAACCAATCGGTTGTTGAGCCGTTATTCATTTACACACAATCTGCGCATTCAAATAAAATTGTAGCACATATGTGATCAAATGCAAATCTTTACCCATATCTGATCCTTTCTCCACAGAGTGCGGCAGTCATGTTTCTGAATCCTAAATAGACTAGTCATTTTAGCTGGACATTTATATAAATATGATAAAAATTAGATAAACCTTATGAAAAAAAGTGATGGTGGCACGTCATAGGGTGAAACGTCAATATCAAGACACTTCGAAGAAAGTTCTACTGAAAACCTCTGTTCTGAATTGGACCGCCGTCACAGATAGCCAGTTGAGCCCCATAACAACAATATTTGCGCCAACACAGATCTGCCCGTCGCTACGCAAGTCGTGGAACTAGCAAGGGGATTTGCACGAAAAACGCAGTTTAGATAGGCTCTTCTTAATTAGCTTCAGAGGTCGGAATGGAAATTTATTTCCCTTCTCCTTCTCATTTCCATCCTCTTTTATTTCTTTTCCAGTTTTCTTCGCAGAGTGCAGATAAGATCTTTTTCTGGGTGCACAAACCCAAGAACATAATTTTTATTTTTGTTTCATTTCCCTAGGTACACATGCTGTGGAAAAGTGTTCCACTGGCAGAGATTTCACTAAACTGAAAACGGAGTCAGATCTAGTTACATTTTGTAGTACTGCAACTAAACGTTCGTTGCAATAACACAGAGCACTGAGGCTCTAGGAGTAGCGACTTTGACTAGTAAGTAAAACCTTCTGGATACCGGGTTCGATCGCAATCGCTGCGAAATTTCGAGAAAAAAGAAAACAGTCATCATCAAACGGCAGCCGAATACTTCCAGTACAAGGAGACAAGGAGCCACTCTCGTTCTTCCATCAGACTTCTCAAAGAGGGTGGAGGGGCAGACAGAGTGTCACGGAAATTTCTTGCTCTTGGGATGGGAACTACATCCAAGAGATAGGAGAATCAGCAGCGATCAACGGTTTGAGGATTCACAAGGTAATAGAAACCATTGCATTAAAGACACACAATGCGTATTCACATGAAATGTGGCCTGTAGCTGAAAAATTGTCTTGAAGATCAAAATGGTTCAAATGGCTCTGAGCACTATGGGACTTAACATCTATGATCATTAGTGCCCTAGAACTTAGAACTACTTAAACCTAACTAACCTACTGACAACACACAACACCCAATCATCACGAGGCAGAGAAAATCCCTGACCCCGCCGGGAATCGAACCCGGGAACCCGGGCGAGGGAAGCGAGAACGCTACCGCACGACCACGAGCTGCGGACTCTTGAAGATCTCTGCATGGGCATATCATTTCGGGTTATTCTGCAATTCGGACCCAAGGGGGAGGTGGTCACGACGAAAGGATTGGATAACCAACGAAAGATTAAAATTTACGTGTCGGAACTTGGAATATCAGAAAATATTGTAACGGGAGATAGCTTTGGGTCAAGGCAGTAAGATAGGTGCAGTATTTCTTAATTCCGAAAAGCATTTGATACATTATCACAGCTACGCTTGCTTTCAAATATACGGTCATGTGGGATACCAAGCGAAATTTGTGACTGGATTGAAGACGTTTTGGAGAGCAGGACGCGGCATGTTGTCTTGGACGTAGAGTTTTCTAAAGCAACTTCCGGTGTGCCCTAGGGATGCATGTGGGAACCCTTGCTGTTCATATCGTGTATTACTGACCTTGCGGAAAGTGTAATCAGTAACCTCGCCTTTTTTGTAGATGATGCAGTTATGTAGTATGATGATGGGCCGCCAGAAAGAATTTGCATTAATATTGAGTCAGATCTTAGTACGATTTCAAAGTGGTCCAGAGATTGGTGACTTGCTTTAATTGTTCAGTAATCTAAAAACGTGCATTTCACAAAACGGAAAAACGTAGTACCCTATGACTATAATATCTAGGCTAATGTTAACGCTAATGCTAATGTTGTTAATTTGTTAAGATAATAAGCTGTATTGCTGTTAATACGTTGAAATGCATCTGGCTTTCTCTTCGATATGTTCCATTTGTATTTTAACATGTTGTTATTCTGTCTTATTTAAGAAAGCATGCATATAGACACGCTGGTGTCGATGATGCACTGTTTCTATCCCGGCAGGCAGCCACACGTGTGACGTGTCTACAAAACGTTTTGCATACAATAAACATTTTCTTAATGGATTTTTTACAAGATTCAATTTCTGTTGGTCTTAAAATACAATAAAAATGTTTATTTTGTTTGAGGAAATGCCTCCAGTCAAGCAAGTTCAAATGATGAAACCACGTTTCGTGTAAAAAGATTCATTATACGAAGTAATGAGTTAAATTAGGGAAACAAAATTTTTTTTTACTTTGAAAGTAATAAGTAACATATTTGTCTCAGTGACGATTCGTTAGTGAAGCAACAACAGTACGCAGCTGTTTACCGAATGACGATCTTGTGATGAAACTTAAACATTTGGGTATTGGTCGAAACTCGCCGACCTGCCGTGCCACGGATTAGCTCACGTATTAACTCACTAAGTCGATCCACATGCGACATATATCTCGATAAGATGTCTAATGTTGGCAGAAGCAATGCAGGAACCACCCACGATCTACACTCCTGGAATTGGAAAAAAGAACACATTGACACCGGTGTGTCAGACCCACCATACTTGCTCCGGACACTGCGAGAGGGCTGTACAAGCAATGATCACACGCACGGCACAGCGGACACACCAGGAACCGCGGTGTTGGCCGTCGAATGGCGCTAGCTGCGCAGCATTTATGCACCGCCGCCGTCAGTGTCAGCCAGTTTGCCGTGGCATACGGAGCTCCATCGCAGTCTTTAACACTGGTAGCATGCCGCGACAGCGTGGACGTGAACCGTATGTGCAGTTGACGGACTTTGAGCGAGGGCGTATAGTGGGCATGCGGGAGGCCGGGTGGACGTACCGCCGAATTGCTCAACACGTGGAGTGTGAGGTCTCCACAGTACATCGATGTTGTCGCCAGTGGTCGGCGGAAGGTGCACGTGCCCGTCGACCTGGGACCGGACCGCAGCGACGCACGAATGCACGCCAAGACCGTAGGATCCTACGCAGTGCCGTAGGGGACCGCACCGCCACTTCCCAGCAAATTAGGAACACTGTTGCTCCTGGGGTATCGGCGAGGACCATTCGCAACCGTCTCCATGAAGCTGGGCTACGGTCCCGCACACCGTTAGGCCGTCTTCCGCTCACACCCCAAAATCGTGCAGCCCGCCTCCAGTGGTGTCGCGACAGGCGTCAATGGAGGGACGAATGGAGACGTGTCGTCTTCAGCGATGAGAGTCGCTTCTGCCTTGGTGCCAATGATGGTCGTATGCGTGTTTGGCGCCGTGCAGGTGAGCGCCACAATCAGGACTGCATACGACCGAGGCACACAGGGCCAACACCCGGCATCATTGTGTGGGGAGCGATCTCCTACACTGGCCGTACACCACTGGTGATCGTCGAGGGGACACTGAATAGTGCACGGTACATCCAAACCGTCATCGAAGCCATCGTTCTACCATTCCTAGACCAGCAAGGGAACTTGCTGTTCCAACAGGACAATGCACGTCCGCATGTATCCCGTGCCACCCAACGTGCTCTAGAAGGTGTAAGTCAACTACCCTGGCCAGCAATATCTCCGGATCTGTCCCCCATTGAGCATGTTTGGGACTGGATGAAGCGTCGTCTCACGCGGTCTGCACGTCCAGCACGAACGCTGGTCCAACTGAGGCGCCAGGTGGAAATGGCATGGCAAGCCGTTCCACAGGACTACATCCAGCATCTCTACGATCGTCTCCATGGGAGAATAGCAGCCTGTATTGCTGCGAAAGGTGGATATACACTGTACTAGTGCCGACATTGTGCATGCTCTGTTGCCTGTGTCTATGTGCCTGTGGTTCTGTCAGTGTGATCATGTGATGTATCTGACCCCAGGAATGTGTCAATAAAGTGTCCCCTTCCTGGGACAATTAATTCACGGTGTTCTTATTTCAATTTCCAGGAGTGTATATAACATTTTTGTACAACATTCCTTCGCCATCTTAAATAGAGGTAATCTGTGTGCAAAATAATTATTTGTTTACGTACCATATTTTATCAGGAGTATATTTACGTCTAATTTATAGTGAGGTATATTTATTATGTATAAATTACACATGAATATACGATTCAGGAAACGTAGTATGTAAAGGAATTGTTACATTACACAAAGCAATTGCAGTGTTGAAAAAGCTGTCGATCTAAATTTTATACTGATGGAGATATAGCCGTAATAGGCCAGTTGCAAAAGGGTGGAAACACAAAATGAGTCTCCGCATATATAAAGCTATACAAAAATTTGCTGATCGCCGTAGTTCTCCAAGTATTTTAGTCAACGGCAGCGATGGCTAACAATCCCTATTGTGAATAAATTACTTCGAAACTTATTGCTTTCATTTTTAATATCAGACTTTTGTAGAATGATGTTGTATTTGCTTTGGATGCCAATGCCTGTGGATGCTCTGCAGGGGAATGATTTTTAGAATTTGTAAATTTTCACCTCGTGCGCTTTTCATCACCATCTGCTGTGAGTTTGAAACTAGTTCTGCTACATAATACTAACCGATACCCCACTATTCTGACTGCTCGTCGGACAAAACTAAAAAACAAAAGAGAGTAACAAATATTGCATATCATCAGACTTCAAATGTGGGAATTCTGCATTGAGAGGAGTTGACCAAGGTGCACTTACGCAATTAATGAACTGTAACAAGAAGAGAGAAATAACCACTTTTGTACAACGGAGTGCAATTACCTATTTGACGGGACATTATTTCGTTACTCCATTTAGGTGCTCAATTGTGAGAAAAGATAAAAAAACACCAATACGATCAAGATCTTGATAAGCTTGCAAACAATTGTAGAAACCAGAAGGAGTGAAGGAACATTAGAACTCAATGTCTCGTCGATCCAGGTTACTAGCGACAGAAAAAAGCTTCGTTAAGGAAAGAATAGATAAGTAAACGGCAGTATCCTTTTCAAAGAAACAGTCCATTCATTAGCCTTACCCGATTGTGGCGCAGCGTACCATAAACTGAGCGGAAGTGATTGTTTTGGTTGAACGCAGCACTTAAATTTCATTCATTCATGCGGGAAGGTTAGCGCGCCACTGACAACTGGCTAGTGGGCATGGCGGCCGTGGAGCGGCCTGACTGGGGAACTGTGAACTCTGCGCGCTGCTAGAATGTAACGTCATGTCCGCTCAGCTGCAGTCATGAATATATGAAAAGCTTCGTACATTTGCGGCACAAGCTGTTATTATTACTGTAAACTGTACTGTTGTAAAGACGAGGAGAGGATGAATGTCTAGATATGTGATGGGATCATGAGTGAAGAACTTACAGCTCCAAGAAGATGTTTTTAAAGGCAATTCAGCAAATAATTACGAACTTCTGTGAATTTTATTCCACAAAAGACTTCAATCTGTGCTTTAGTTGTTCGTGTCGATAAGCATTGACTGAGGTAGTTACATATTCTGTTACTCAAATAGTTAACTCGTGAGGGACATTGTCATCTAACATTTGATTAAAATTAGCATATTTTGTGGAAAAAGACAGTCACACTACCTGCAAGCAGTATGTTTCGGCAGATGCATATACGCATGACCAGATTTGTAACAAGTTTATAGGATTTGTGAAATTAGTTGTAATGTTTAATCAATTGTTTCTTTTGTATTAATTTAAAAATGATTAAGATTACATAAAATCTGAGTGCAGATGTCGAATTTCCTGTAAGAAAGGGATACCACATATGTGTATACGGTGAATCACCTAAAACTTGCACCGCAAATACTGCGGAACTGTAAAGTGATTTTGACGTGCGGCCTTCACAGAATGGATTAATAGTTAGAGGCTCGTATTGTTAGCCAATTAACAGGTTGTGATAATATTTAGAAAGTGCTATTAATACAAAATATACACTTTTTAAAATGGAGGAATGCTTGTGGACTTTAACAGACTAAAAGCAGGGTAAATTAGAATGGCAGTGGTTTTGTTGCAGTACTCTAGTGCGAGTCGTTTACGAAATACCGTAGTTTTTAAAAGTTCCTACACCGACACTTGTACAGCATATGTGATAGCACACACTAAAGAACAGCATAAGTGTTTACACCAGTTATATGGATTCTAGTCGGTAACGAGACCACTGACCACAAGAGGCTGGATTCAGAATAACCACCTGCAGCTGCAATAGATGCTTTCAGTCTGGTACGGAACGACTGCTGCACACATGCTAGCATTTCAGCAGAGATGTCCGAGCAGGCTGCAGTAATACGTCGTTGCATACCATTGCGTGTAGTCGGTATGTCCATGGAGACAACGGCTTTCTGTTTCCCCATAGAAAAAAGTCTAGAGACGTCAAATCCGGGGAACGGGCCGGCCGAGGTACAGCTCTTCTGCGTCCGATCCAACGATTAGGTAACAGTTCGTGAAGACCTGCTGTAGTACTTCGTGCACTATGGGCCGGACAGTCATCATATCTGAACCACAGATTCCTCATAGTCCACAGAGAAACGCCTTCTAGTATCCGTTAAAGATGGTCTTTTAGGATGCTGCGATACTTGTGCTCGTTTAGCGTTCAATCTACGAGCTGCTGGTTCACTATTCAGCACCACATGTTTACACTTCATGGGTGCCAACGTTCTAGCTGATGAAGCGAACGTTGACTGTCAGCATAACAATAACACATGTTTTGGCAGTTTACGTGGCCATGATAGGTAAATGAGGTTTCATCACTAAAGAAGATACGTGACACATCTGGAGTATCCTATCTTAATGCCCATGTACAATAGTTAATACGATTCCCGTGATCGTCTCCACGCAGCTGTTGATGGAGAGAGACGTGACAGGAATGGAACTTATGTTGACTGAGGAGGCGTACGACGCTTGCTTGACTCATGACACTTCCTCGTACGCTTTCACGGGAGCTAACGTGCGGCCAATTGCAACAGCAGCGAGAACATTAATTTTCCCCTCTGCAGTCGTCACTTGTTCCTCTTCTGTAACGTGGTCTAGGTGCTACAATAACACTTTCACGTAATTGGTTGAAGAGGTTAATAAATAAATGCCGAGGCAGTTGACGTCTGTTAGGACATCTTGTCGTGTATACGGTACAAGAACGAACTGCATTCTCCCTACACTCTCCATACGCCATGAACTTGCCAACTTTTCTGCATAGGTGAAACACTGACTGTCCCAATGCACTCAAGGAATATACAAGCACACTGTAAGCAAACATAACAACGTCCTACCTAGCAACCACACAGATTGAATGGCAAAATTGTCGGTGTATAAACTTTTCAAAATACGACTCCCAGTAGAACTCTGAAATAAACACTACAGAATTTGTAATTTAACCTGCTTTTAGTTTGTTTATGTCATAGATATTGTTGAATTTAAAAACATGTATTTGCACAAAACTGGTTAAATTATAATAATATTGTAATAATGTTATATTAATATTATTAAAATGTATTTCTTGGCTAACATTACGAGCCCCTGACTACCAAACTAATCGGTGAAAACCGCACATGAATAGCACTTTCCACTTCCGCAATATTTGCGGTACAAGTTTTGGTTGATTCATCCTCTTTACTATACTTGTTCAAGACACACAAACCATAAAATAAATACGACCATTACAATAACTTGTCGGCATTTTACGTCGAATCAGGTATGATATGTTATTTTGTTCAGAATTTCAGCATGCATCAAATGGGCATCCATATTCAAAATAGCATTATTGTATAGAGAAATGTAAAATAAGGCTGGTGATTTTTCTTAGACGTTAAGCGATGCTTGGATATTCCAGGTACTATGAGATGAGGTTTTGGCTCATATTGTAAACATGAAGTGTTAGCCACTTGCGTCTGAGGAGCAGATTCTCTGCCGTACCTCTGCAATTAAAACTAGAACTCGTTAAAATACGTAAATGAATTTTCTCTAGCTTCTCAAAGTTTCTGGTATATGAAATCCCTCCTCCTCGTACTCTCGGTGACAAAAATCAAGTCTGAAATTTTCGTGTTGTCCGAAGTGAAACAGAAAATGCATGATGAATTTTTTAGTTATACCTATTCACATAAATGCCTGGAGGAGTTTCATAGATGCTGTAAACGATATTTTTGTATATCATATACAGAACAGCAAAAAACTCTTTAAGTGTCTTTTTGATTCTTGCAAGCAGATGCGATGCAGAATGGCAATCAGGCTGCGTATCCTCCACACAAACTCAAATTTGTGTATACAGGACCATGGGAATGCTTCCACCAAGATATCAGAGAAATCTAAAGGATATCCCAAGGATAGTACAATAGGCGGACGTTTGCTCATTATATCTGGGAAACAATAAGGCAAAGAGATCCAGCACACAGGAAAAGAAGTAAAAAAAAAAAAAACACAAATTTTTAAATTTAATATTCATCTCACTCATTACGTTTCTATGATCAATGTTTAGTCCTGAGTGATAATGTTGGTCTATTATTTATTTTAATCACTCTCCTTTCTTGTATGGAACATTGCTTTAATTGTTTTGATATTTCAGTTTCATTTATTGTTTTGTAATAAAGATAAATATTTATCTTGGGTTTTCAGACGAACAAAGTTGGAAACTATCAAAAAATTCAATGAAACGGTACATCTGTTCTAGAGAACATATTCACTAATACGTCATATTCAATAATACATCATAATCTTCTTCACGCTTGAATTACTTTTGTACAGAATTCTTACAACTAAATTAAATGTGACATCTGAATTCCTCACAGATTTACTTGCCTATTACCTTAGTTGTTTAATGGTTTCGACTGATTTTTGTGACTGTTCAGCGACATCGTAATTATCACTACCGAACCTGCTTGCATTTTTTTCTGTAACACTGAATCTGATGAACCACAAGTCTTAATGTCTTTCCTTCTGACTTTTCGTATAACTACATACTCCACAAACAGTGCTTCAGGCCTCCTGACGACAGCCACTACTCGACTTATAAATATGGTGAATATTAATGATTTTTTCAGACTTTTCGTGGCACTCACGACATTTATTGCTTCTGTCTCCGCCGAAAATGAAGTTCGAAACGAAGTATTCACTCTATCATATACCTTGAGTGATATTCCGAGTATAAGAATTTTGATTAATACGCAGCATTGCGTAAATCTATATCCCGTTCCCCGAAAATCAAGAAACAGTGCGTCAAATCAAGCTAATTGATGTACAGTTTCATTCATGAAAAGAAAGGACTGAACTCCCATGTAGTATTTCCAGAATCAGTGTTGAACCTCGTCGAGGAGTTGATCGTCTGGAAAACATACAAAAGAAACGCGTATACCAGAACTCTACATCTGACTTACGTAAAACATTGGTGTGAAATTTCGTGCTTTTAACCTTCGTGCTCTCACAGAACTTTGGACGTCCTGTGCCTTTTCCGAAACCCAGTTACGTACTGTGCTCATTTAGTCCATCTATGATAGACTGCAGGTAGAAGAGGTGTTTCGCAAAATCGGTACCTCATAAGTTTGTGTGCTAGCCCTCTGTTGAGGGAATTTGATTTTTTCGTATAGCACTCGCTTGTGTCCACGGGTTTCACTTTTGTGTCCTAACAGCGCTCTAAAGACACAAACTGATCAAAGATTTCAGTATTACTGTCCATTTTTTTTCATCTTTTGTTTGAGTGATAGACTGATAACATAAGTGACTGGGTAGGTGATATAGATCGCCTTCAGCGGACAAAACTTTGCACGTAGCTGGTTTTTAACTTATACTGGGCGATTCTCGACCTTTGGCTTTTCTGTCTCTGACAGTACTTTTGAGGCTGTGGGTGAACATCTCATGTTGCTACTATCGGCTCCACTCTGTAACCCTATAAAAACTCTCTTACAATCATTTCATCATTTGCTAGTTAATCATGATGTGCCAGTAAAGGTTAAGATCCTGAAGCCATAATGCATGGTAGTCATAGCCATTTCTGAAGAAGGCAGAATGTTCTTGGTGAGATTACTTTGATAGCTGACCTGTCGTGAGAGTATTAGATTCAAAATCAAGATTATTTTATGTTCAAAATGAGACTTATGTTCTAGAATGATATCTTCATCGATATCGAAAGCACTGCCTCTCCTGCAGGTAAATGGCTATGTAGGTATGGTATTGTAGCAAAGGTCTGGTCTGTACAGTGGTTCCTTAGAGATGAGTTGTCTTTACAAATTGAGATCACTTAGTATCCCAAAATTTGTGGAAGAGATGTTCGACGATTTTTAGATGACTACAGTTTCACTTAGTCGGTATTACATTAAATAGCCGGCCGGGGTGGCCGAGCGGCTCTAGACGCTACATTAATTACTTTCCTTCTACGAAGGCATCCCCTATGAAATGGGCACTCAAAGAACCCATCTGAAACTGGAAATATGTCAAAAGCAAAGGCCTATACACGTTTCGCGTTTAACAAAAGAGGTTAGACGGTCGTCAGAACAAAACTTTTGTGCTCTTCGTAATATGCATGTAAAAATGTAGGGTGACCAACTTCAGCTTGCGATACGGCCTTTCATATCTTCATCTGCTTCCGTCAATTACAGAGGAGAGCACCATCAAAAAAAGAAATATTTATTTAAGCTTGGGGTTCGTTCTTCATCGTGCAACGCGACACCTTTCGATAAACATTTGTATAAAAATCCGGGGGCCGAAAAAAATAAAAAAAGCCTACCTAACGTTACTCTACTCTGCAGAAAGTTCAAAGAATTATGGTGGAACAAACTGTGGCGGCTATGAAGCAATAATGCCAGTGATCGCTATACATGATGTGAATGTAAGAGCAGATTCGGCCCACTTCACCTCGCAGAATCCCCGAAGGAAAGGCCGTAAAATCAGAATATGGTCGGTGGTGATAACCAGAATGTCACGGTGCTCAAACCGTAACGGTCCAACTTGGGCCACTACAGCGAGATGATGGCGCTGCGCTTATCGTTCTCATGGGCGCTTACAAGCTGTTGGCATCCGCTCCTGAGGTACATGGAAGAAACGCACGTAAAAGCCTACCAGAAGTGACTGCTCAAGTGCTGGATGGGTCAAGTACACGTAAATGTCTGTAGTGTCGGAAAAATTCATGTATCTTTTATATAAAAAATTTAAATGTTATAGCATGCTGTTCTCGTGATCTTCTCGTTGATTACAACTCTCCATCATAGTATATCTTGTGCATGCTTCTTCATCCCTGCGTATCTACTGCAACCTACACACATTTGAATCTTCTTACTGTAGTCAGACTTTGACTTCCCTCTATAGTTTTTACTCCTTTAACTTTCCTTCATTGTCATACTGACGATTTCCTTATATCTATGGATGTGTCCTATCAACTGATTCCTCCTTATAGTCAAGATGCGCCATAAATTTTTTTATTTTCCCGATTTCCAGTTAGCAATCTAATCTACCTATCTAATCTTCAGCACTCTCCTGAAGCACCACATTTCAAAAGCTTGTATTTTGTTCTTGTCTAAACTGTTTGTAATCGACGGTTACCTTCCATGCTACGCCCCGCACCTGACAAATACCTCCTTAAATTGAAGTTTATAGTCTGTACGTATCTAGCTCTGTCAGCTTGTAGTTAATAGTCTACTTCGCCACTGTCTGTTATTTTGGTGCACAAATAACTAGATGTATTACTTTTAGCGCCTCACGTCCTAACCTAATTCCCTTAGCTTTACCTGATTTTGCTTGACTACATTTCATTAGACCTGATGTACTTTTGTTGACGTTGATTTTGTAACCACTCTTTAAGACACTTTCCGTCCAGTTCAACTGATTTTCTAAATTCCTAGCCCTCTTTTGGTTTTCTTCTCTTGTCCCATGGATTCCTCCAGGTACTGACTGAATAACGTCGCAGATAGACTGAATCCCTGACTTACTCACTTCACAAGTACTGCTTCTCTTTCATCTCCTTCAGCTATCATTACTGCAGTCTGTTTTCTGTTCGAGTTGTAGACAATCTTTCGTTTCGTGTATTCATTCTTTGCTAACTTCGGAATTTCAAAGAATATACTATTGTCAAAAGCCTTTTCTAAATCTACAAATACTACAAGGTATGTTTTAATTTCCGTAGTCTGTCTTCAAAGACAAATCATAATATCGCTATTGGTCCGCGCCTTCCTCCATTTTACCGGAACACATCTAATCTGTCCCGAGGTCGGCTTCTAAAAGTTTTTCCACTCTTCTGTGAAGTCGTGGGAGCGTTTCTCAAGCACAATTTACTGAACTGAGGGCTTAGTAATTTTCACACGTGTCAGTAATTGCCTTCTATGAAACTGGAACAATTACATTCTTCCTGAAGCCTGAGGATACTTGGTCTGTAGTATTTATTTTGCATAACAGGTGAATTGTTTTTCTATGGACCTCCCAAAAATCGCAACAATTCTGCGGAAATGTCGTCTACTACAAAAGCATTGTTAGATCTTTCAGTGCTGTATCAAATTCCTTTCGCAGTAAAGTATACCCGATCTCATATTCACCAACAGCACTTTTCCTCTCTGTAACACCTTCTTCAAGTTCGTTTCCCATGCTTAAGCTTCTAGTATATTCTTTCCAATTTTCAGCCTTCTCATCCTGCCTTATTACTGGCTTGACAGCCGAGCTCTTAATACTCATACAAGTGCTTCTCATATCTATAAACGTCTCTATACTTTCTGATTAAGCAGCATCTATCTTCGCTATAGTAATGCATTCGTCTACAAGTTCGTACTTCTGCTCTAGCTATTCATACCGTGGCGTTTGGCGCTTTCTCCTAGTCGTACTTCAGACATCTGTATTTCCTTTTGACTGGTTCATTTGCTAGGGCAGGTAAAACGGAAGGCAAGTGCCTAAAATATTTCCTTTACTAACTTCCATAAGTAAATGGTTTCAAAACAAGAGGCACGGTGGAAAATCCCAATCTTCTGTAATTACTGTGGCTATACATGCACTTATTCCTGCACACATACACAATTTTTTTTGTGACTACTTCCGAATTTTGTATCTTTTCGCTTCCAGTCGGCTAGCTGTTTTTGAAGAAACACAACTGGGTGATAACGTATAATATTCGCAACATTAGAGCGTATACTTCTTTCCCCTTCCTCCGGTAGATAGAAATCGTCTAAAAACTCAGTTTTTTTTAAATACAACTATCATCTTGAGCTTTTTGCATTCTAATATCTCACGTCTTGAGATTGAATAATAGGGAGATGTGGAATACCTTATTGTTTCCTCATTAAGATTTATACGAATATGTATCTGTCGACTGTCAATCATCAGCCGTTGTTCGCGTTGTCATATCTGTCAAGTCAACGATTCCTAGCTGTCAGAGCCTTGTAATATTCACATTTTCGAAAAGTAGCTTTGTAAAGAAAATGTATCAGCACAGTTTCTGTTCTTGACACTGGTACTTTCACGCAGTTCTCAGCTTAACACTGCCTATATCTCATCTGATTAGCGTTCAGTGTGAAACTAATGTGAAAAGTTATTGTAGATGCAGCGAAGTCTCAGAAATGGCACTCTCATACAAATTAGTACTTCACAACAATTATTTTCTGACAGAATTAAATTAGGATTGTGTACATAAATTAATATTCCTTTTACTGTAATCAGATAATTTTAATCTAACTGACATAAAACGCGCAAATTTTGATTATGACTCAGGTGGAGTTAATAGAAATATTCTAGCGAGTTATTTAAAACATATATGTACTTTAATTACATCAAGCTACTGAATAGGATATTTTGTAATCACTTCCATTGTCAACACAACCGGCTGTAATAACGTTAAATTTTACAAATTTGTCGTATGAATTTTGTTTCAGTTTCACATGATTCGACAGCAGTTTTATTTCAAATAAGATCTAACCTTAAGTACAAGCCACTGATTAAATTTACCTACGAAAATAAGCTATTATTAAGAGAAAATGATACAAATGTTGGTTAATTATGTAGAAAATTTCAATTAAGTACAAGAGAATAAATTTACCAAGAACAAAATTATAAATACTTTATCAACAAAGTAATCAATATTTGTGACGAACGATCATACAAAATTCTAGTAGAAAAGGTCAGAACACTTAGAAACTACAGACACAAAAAATTTCTGCCAGCAATTAATAGAAATTCAGGCTTGGCAAATCGTTTCCTATATCAAAGTCCATGTGGTACAGCGACCAGTTTCATTACATACGCAAAGAATTTATTTTAGTTCTTGGTTACAAGAGACGTTCTCTACTACAAATGAAACAAATGCCGTTTCTGAAGGGGACAACAGCAGTAAACACTGCAGTAGCTGCAATTTTAATTACGATGACAGACACAGAAATGTCTTTCTCGTGCTGTTCCTTATGACTGCTACTTCCTATGATCCCCTTCTTTCTGGAGAAATAATCGGTCGGCGTACAACGTACATAGGGGAGTGTGCCCGGTTCTTTTCTTTATGATTATATTTGACGTACTTATTTTCACACTATGTTAGAATAAAATACGCTTTATCATGCAACAAGCATCCCAGTAAAATATTACGAAGGCTTACATTATTGATATTATTTTGATCACAACTTGTACATTATCAGATTTATGGATATTTTGGTGATTATAAATTCGGGTTCCTATTATCGGATAGTAGTCAGGATCAAGTACAATTCGATGTAAGAAGAAACATACTATATCTTTTAAGTATTTTTAATAGATAGCAAACAAAAACCCTACTTACATAGCATAAAAACGTTATTCATTCGTTTACCATGCATTACTTGCTTAATGTATTACAGTGATCACATACAAATGCTTTCCAACACTTGTTGGCAACGCCAGAACACAATTCATGCACCAAACGAAGACATTTTCTGCAACGGATCCACTGTTCGCCACTTGTGTCTAATTTGTAAGCGTATTGCACTATAGGCACTCCTCATCCGCAATGTCTTCGTCAGGAGCACAATCATCTTCAGATGAGGAGGAAGATGAGAAACGCTGTCTTCTGTTTCCTTTTTTCCATGTTGTTGCAGGTGTTCTTGATGCTGAAGCTGTTGACCTTTCCGAAGATGAACGTTCTGACTGGGCTGTGGCTTACTTTGTGTTTGACGGACCTGGTTTAACCCTAGGCTTATCTGCTAGGCCTTGTCATTGCAACTTTTCTTCAAGCTTTTTCTTGAAAGGCGAGCTAGTGATGTAACGGCTTTACCAGTGGAACGTGCTGTTGCATTTGTTTGGCTGACTGTTGGAGGTGGACGCAGGTGGAAAGGTGAAACAATTTTTTTTTCATTTGGCTGGGCTCCCGAAGTTCAGGATCATTGTCACGATTATTTTCGAACCCATCGCCCAATAGGATGCAGTCCAGTTCTGAAAAAACATTCATGTTAAATGGGACTATGCCGCACTTTTTGAAACCACTCATCGCAATTTCAATATCTGCCCACTTAGCATACGCCTTCCCCATCAATTCCCCGACTTGGTATAGTGTAACTACCCTAAAGGGATGGTCAGACATCCAGGACTCAGTTTCGTAGCTGTAATATGTTTTGAATGGTCCCATGAAAGCTACTTGTAATGGCTGGAGTTTGTGTGTTGTATGTAGTGGCAGACACACGATTATTAGACGATTTTTCCGAGATAGCTCCATCACGTCGATGTTCCTCGTGTGGGAGAAATATCCATCCAATATCAATATATCAAGGCTGTCCGTAGATGGTTTTGTAAACCGTAAGAAGTTCTTGAACAATTCTATAAAAATATGGAGCTGAATCTACCCTGAAGGGTGACAGCTTGCAACTGTTCCTGGAGGACCAACCTTCAGCAATTCTGCTTTCATATTTGTAAGAGGAAGGACACTCAGCAGCGGAACAAACATGCCAGCTGCACTCATGCAAGTTATCAGTGTCATCAGGGATCCTCTTTCTTGTGATGACAAACTCCCTACCTACTTTTTACCCTTTAAACTAATACCTTTTTTACGTCGCTTTTGAACAAGGATTATTCCCGTTTCATCTACGTTATACACTTTGGCAGGATTGAAACCGATCTTTTCTAGCTCAGGTTCCAGAAGGTCGAAAAGGGAATCAACGTTTTACTTTGAAAAACCTTTAGCTCTAGCCAAAGAAACGGACTCTGATCTTATAAAATTTCTGAGACATTTTTTTCCCGCTGCTCCTTTTGAAAGAGTGAACGGATGTTCGATGTCGTTTCTCACTGCTGATTATAAAGCAAATTGCCTTACGTCACATGATAATAAACCAAAACACCTACTTTTCATTGCTTTACAATAACGTACCAATTCTTCATCCTAGTCCTTTCGTAACACACAAAATTTTCCTGTTTTGTTTCTTTTCTTTCTTTCTTTTTTTTTTTTTTAACCAAACTTTCAACATTTTCAGTTTAGTTCTGTACATAGTCTTCTGTGATTGATTTGGGAACGTGGTAGGTTTTTGCTGCTTTTAAATATCCACATTTCTTCTCTCTAACCACATTTACTGCTTCTAACATTGCTTGCGGGTCCCACTGTTTCCTTTTCTTGATTGGTTTCCATAGTGACATCTGCAAAATAAATATAACGTCAGTAAAAAAAAAACCTAAGCCAACAATCGGATATCCGATAGTTAGAACCCTCCCACTATTCGATAAATGGAACCCACGCTTGAAAGGAAAGACCAGCATATAGCGAAGACATAATTTAACAAACGAATTATTTCGAACTATTTCCCAGTATATATAACATAAAACCGTATACACTTACATTTAGTCGATGTCTGCGCGTATAGTGAACTCGGCAAAATATTTCTAAACTCCAAATTCACTCAGGCAACCACTTCATCAGAAAGCACGCTTCGTACTGCAGCAAAACTCAAAATGGCGTCTCAGCGGACCAATAATTAACAGTTTCTGCCATCTCCGACAGACTACTATAGTTATTTGATCAGAAGCATTACTATCAGATAAGTGGAAACTATCCGATAATCGGGCACCCTTCCTTATTACTTGTGGCGTAGGCGTATGTCTTATTTCATGATACACTTGTAATGTTTGGATTGTACGTTAACGCATCTGAAGCACCCCGAGTAGATACTGGGTAAGGTCTGTCTGTTCGAGTGGATGTGATTCATTATATGATAATAGAAGAACTTGTGAAGGCATTCGGTACGAGGTTATGAGTAACAGTAACATATCCAAGTAGAAAAATTTGGAACTTCAGCGTACAGTGTGTCAGGTGATGGACTGAAGCTGTTCATTGTAGAAATCCATGCGGATATCTGCGTTGGACACAGCACGGTCATAAACCTATCGAGTACTCTGTGGTGCTGTTGACGCTGTGGCCTTACAAAAAATGAACTTCTTTGGTAACAGACCTGGAAACACCCAGCAACGTTTAAATTGCTTCCACCAGTAACGCTTTTCTTGAAGTGGAATTCATGGAACCTAGAGAATACCGGACAACTGACGAGGGTACTGTCAGCTGTATGGCTGAAATCAGGACCAAATGCACCCTTGGAAAGACCCAAATGGAGAAGGAGTATAGTTTCATGTTAACGGTGAGCAGTGGGAGTACAGTGTTCAAAGATTTGCAGGTCAGGAAGCCCACATAACATTATGTCTTCCCACTTCATAACACTTGGACCAACAAAATTATTACGTTCGACTGCGTTCCTGGACGCATTACGTGTTCCCTCTGTTATCAGGAGAGCTTTAGGTTCTGTTTTTATGGACGACACCGCGCAACCGCATCGAAATGCACATATGGGGGAACTGTTGGAATGATACGATATTCGGGGAATGGACTGGCCTGCCCATTACACCTAGTTAAATTTCCGCGAGCACGTGGGGGATGCGTTGAGGGGACGTAATGCAGCACGTCCATATGTACCCACAGCCATACAGTAGTTGTGAATCGTGCTGATAGGCGCACGGAGTGCCCTACCACAGGAAAGCCTTACCACCATTGTGCTCAGCATGGGATCACGCTGTAGAGTATGCGTTTCCGTCCATAGTAATTGTTGTGTCTAGACAAGACAGCCTAGACACAATGAGAGGAAGCCGAAAGGCACGCGCTTAAACTCACGCAGGCTGGCGTGAGGCCTGAAACAGGATACGGAATGAAAGCTATAAAGAAAATTACGTAGCTTCTGGAATACTTAACTTTAATCCACATTTGTAGAACATCGCTCTTGATGATACATTAATAGAATCTCAATATCAATTGAATACGGCGCCTTGCTAGGTCGTAGCAAATGTAGCTGAAGGCTATGCTAACTATCGTCTCGGCAAATGAGAGCGTAGTTGTCAGTGAACCATTGCTATGAACGTCGGCTGTACAACTGGGCGAGTGCCAGTACGTCTCTCTAGACCTGCCGTGTGGTGGCGCTCGGTCAGCAATTACTGACAGTGGCGACACGCGGGTCCGACGTATACTAATGGACCGCGGCCGATTTAAAGGCTACCACCTAGCAAGTGTGGTGTCTGGCGGTGACACCACAGTAATAATACGCGCTGTTGAGAACCATGTCCCGCCTTTTGTAATCTTCAGGGCACCATCATAAATCGCGATAACTTCAGCGTAATTATTGTCTTTGCATGCAAAAGTCATTTCTGTTCGTCTCATTGCGTATTTCTTTCAGTTATCTTTTGTACTATACTGTAGAAGTTCTTTCTATGTATGGTCCAAGATTAATCGATATACACTCCTGGAAATTGAAATAAGAACACCGTGAATTCATTGTCCCAGGAAGGGGAAACTTTATTGACACATTCCTGGGGTCAGATACATCACATGATCACACTGACAGAACCACAGGCACATAGACACAGGCAACAGAGCATGCACAATGTCGGCACTAGTACAGTGTATATCCACCTTTCGCAGCAAT
Source organism: Schistocerca americana (assembly GCF_021461395.2). Classification (NCBI taxonomy): domain Eukaryota; kingdom Metazoa; phylum Arthropoda; class Insecta; order Orthoptera; family Acrididae; genus Schistocerca; species Schistocerca americana. Next base: position 694,102,430 of record NC_060122.1, read on the forward strand.
GCAGGCTGCTATTCTCCCATGGAGACGATCGTAGAGATGCTGGATGTAGTCCTGTGGAACGGCTTGCCATGCCATTTCCACCTGGCGCCTCAGTTGGACCAGCGTTCGTGCTGGACGTGCAGACCGCGTGAGACGACGCTTCATCCAGTCCCAAACATGCTCAATGGGGGACAGATCCGGAGATCTTGCTGGCCAGGGTAGTTGACTTACACCTTCTAGAGCACGTTGGGTGGCACGGGATACATGCGGACGTGCATTGTCCTGTTGGAACAGCAAGTTCCCTTGCCGGTCTAGGAATGGTAGAACGATGGGTTCGATGACGGTTTGGATGTACCGTGCACTATTCAGTGTCCCCTCGACGATCACCAGTGGTGTACGGCCAGTGTAGGAGATCGCTCCCCACACCATGATGCCGGGTGTTGGCCCTGTGTGCCCCGGTCGTATGCAGTCCTCATTGTGGCGCTCACCTGCACGGCGCCAAACACGCATACGATCATCATTGGCACGAAGGCAGAAGCGACTCTCATCGCTGAAGACGACACGTCTCCATTCGTCCCTCCATTCACGCCTGTCGCGACACCACTGGAGGCGGGCTGCACGATGTTGGGGCGTGAGCGGAAGACGGCCTAACGGTGTGCGGGACCGTAGCCCAGCTTCATGGAGACGGTTGCGAATGGTCCTCGCCGATACCCCAGGAGCAACAGTGTCCCTAATTTGCTGGGAAGTGGCGGTGCGGTCCCCTACGGCACTGTGTAGGATCCTACGGTCTTGGCGTGCATCCGTGCGTCGCTGCGGTCCGGTCCCAGGTCGACGGGCACGTGCACCTTCCGCCGACCACTGGCGACAACATCGATGTACTGTGGAGACCTCACGCCCCACGTGTTGAGCAATTCGGCGGTACGTCCACCCGGCCTCCCGCATGCCCACTATACGCCCTCGCTCAAAGTCCGTCAACTGCACATACGGTTCACGTCCACGCTGTCGCGGCATGCTACCAGTGTTAAAGACTGCGATGGAACTCCGTATGCCACGGCAAACTGGCTGACACTGACGGCGGCGGTGCACAAATGCTGCGCAGCTAGCGCCATTCGACGGCCAACACCGCGGTTCCTGGTGTGTCCGCTGTGCCGTGCATGTGATCATTGCTTGTACAGCCCTCTCGCAGTGTCCGGAGCAAGTATGGTGGGTCTGACGCACCGGTGTCAATGTGTTCTTTTTCCCATTTCCAGGAGTGTATGGTACATTGCAGTGACATATCATGCGAAAGTTGTTTTCTTCCTTGAGTTTTGCACATCAGTGTATTTTACGTATTATTTGTATTCTCCTTTAAATTATACATTAACTCACATTACACAGAACTGTGGTGTGTACAGACCCAACGTTATATGAAAATGCAGTGGGACTAATGCTGACAAATTAATTAGTAGAGGATGTGGCACTTATCTATTAAAATTTGGGTAAAGAAGTTTTGTACGCAATTCAAAGTAATGTAGGTGGTTGAATTTTGCATTGGAAGATAAATAATTTACCAAATGGCGTATTTAAGAAGCATTCTGTGTACTATGTCACTGAGCTATATGGGCACACAACACACTGGTTGTCCCATGAACACAGTTTCCAGTTTATCTATTACTTGTGAGATGGCATTATCCGCACACAGTAAGGGTCTAGGATCAAGTCCCAATTCTGCTAACCACTTTATCACTGAGTTTAGCTAACTCAGTATACCAGAATTTATGTTTTAGGATCCTGACTCGATAAACACCAAAGCTAAATGCGAAACAAAGTTCTTCTTTCGATTTTGTAGTAACATATCGTTTTTCGCAAGAAACATTTGCTATAAAATCTGGGTAATCGAATGTATGGGTTATTAGATTAGATTAAGTAGTTTCGATTAAATATGAGACGTACGGGAAAAAGATATGGTGAATTACTTTACTTTTTTCTAAAAACTAGTTTTTCTCAGATCTCTCTCATAAAGCCACTATCGCTGGGCTTCCAATTACACTAAGAGGTCTGGCTCAATAAAGAGCACAAATAGATGTTCATGGCGCCTGGAAATTGTACGATGTTAATAACGAACTGCAGTGCGGATCTGATGCTGAAGCATTATTGTAATGGTAATGAGGCCAAGTAACCTTTTATTACGATATCAATGCGCAATTGGCTGCGTATATGTGTTCTCGCTAATGCAACAAGATGTAATTTATGAAGCTACTGGAAATGAAATAAAATGACTCGAGGCTCGTGCTTCATTATTTATTTTTCCAACAGCAATAAATTTCATCGTAATTAATTTTAGTTTGAGCGTGATTTATTAATTAATTCTGTTTAAAAACGTTCGACCGGGTGACGCACAAAAATGAAACTTCAAAGGAAAGGCTTCCACTCGAATAATGACCCATCTGTAAATACCCAGAACGTCAAAGGGCTGCTCTACTCTTCACACATATCCGGTTGGAAATAGCAGCTATAACAGACACATTTGCTAACTGAATGACGTCATCATCCTGTAGTAATCCTCTCCAGACTCGGAGAAGAGGCGGCACATTGTGGAAGTTTACACTGCAGATAACTTCCGAGCGTCAACAGCTTAATGGAAAGTTGCACAGGTCACATCAATATTCAAGAAAGGTAGTAGGAGTAATCCACTAAGTTACAGGCCCATATCATTAATGTAAAGATGCAGCAGGATTTTTGAACATATATAGTGTTCAAACATTATGAATTACCTCGATGAAAACTGTCTATTGACACACAGTCAACATGGGTTTAGAAAACATCGTTCCTGTGAAACACAAGAACTCTTTATTCACATGAAGTGTTGAGTGCTATTGACAAGGGATTTTACATCGATTGCGTATTTCTGGATTTCTGGAAGGCTTTTGACACTGTACCACACAAGCGGCTTGTAGTGAAATTGCGTGGTTATGGAATATCGTCTCAGTTATAAGACTGGATTTGTGATTTCCTGTCACAGGAGTCACAGTTACTAGAAATTGACGGAAAAAAGTCATCAGAATATCAAAATAATTACAAAACAATTTAGAAAAGATATCTGAATTTTGCAAAAAGTGGCAGTTGACTCCAAATAACGAAAAGTGTGAGGTCATAGACATGAATGCTAAACGGAATTCGTTAAACTTCAGTTATACGATAAATCAGTCTAATCTAAAAGCCGTAAATTCAACTAAATACCTAGGTATTACAATTACGAACAGCTTAAATTGGAAGGAACACATAGATAATGTTGTGGGGAAGGCTAACCAAAGACTACGTTCTATTGGCAGGACACTTGGAAATTGTAAGAGATCTACTAAGGAGATTGCCTACACCATGCTTGTCCGCCTCATTTAGAATACTGCTGCACGGTGTGGGATCCTTACCAGATATAAGCGACGGAGTACATCGAAAGAGTTCAAAGAAGGCAGCACGTTTTGCATTATCGCGAAATATGGGAGAGAGTGTCACAGAAATGATGCAGGATTTGGGCTGGACATGATTAAAAGAAAGGCGTTTTTCGTTGCGACGGAATCTTCTCATGAAATTCCAATCATCAACTTTCTCCTCCTAACGCGAAAATATTTTGTTGACACCGACCTACATAGGGAGAAGCGATCACCACGATAAAAGAAGGGAAATCAGAAATCGTACGGAAAGATATAGGTGTTCTTTCTTTCCACGCGCTATACGAGATTGGAATAATAGAGAATTGTGAAAGTGGTTGGATGAACCCTCTGCCAGGCACTTAAATGTGATTTGCAGAGTGTCCATGTACATGTAAATGTAGATGTAGAATGATACAGGACAGATGGGATGGGACTATTTGATGACGTTAACGGTTAAACATATTTAATAAATTCATTTTTAGAAGTAGTTACTTTTTTCTTTGTATATATAGACCGAGGAGTGAAAACATTATTACAGCCTGCTTAATAGAGTGTTAGTCCACTTTTGGAAAACAATACAGAGTAGATTCTAGATGGCACTGATTTGGTAGGTCCTTGATGCACTTTTGGTGGTTTGTGGCGATAGTTGTCAACGCACAGCTCAGGCAAAAGCCTTAAATTGCTGGCTAGTGGTTTGTGAATACAGAGCTGGAGCCTGATAGCTTCTAAAATATGTTTTGTCGTGTCCACATCAGATGAATTGGTGGGTATGTCATCAACGTGTGTTCACTGTCATGCTTCTCAAACTATTGTAGCGTGACTATGGTCTTGCTGGAAGATGCCATCGAAGTCAGAAGATGGCATCAAACGGGAAAGGTTGTGGGGATCTACAATAATGTCAACGTAGTCCATTGCTGTCATTGTTACTTAAGTGGCTACCACTGGTCGGCATAGCATAGTATCGTCCCACTGTTCCTACCTTTGTGCCGTGGTGCATTTTTCGGGTGGCCATTCGTGTGTACGACGACGTACCTGGACATGACAAAGACCTGTGTCATGACAATCGACCTCTATCATGACAGTCGACCTGGTGTCAGAAGGAACTTGATTTATCTGACCACATGACACGTGTACATTGATCTACGTCATAGTCACGACGATCCCGTGCCCACTGAAATCGTAACTGATGATGTTGTGTGCACTGCATGGGAAAGGGTGAGGGTAGTCTCCAGCGCAGTCCCGTGTTCGCCAATGTGCGCTGAACGGTGTGCTCCGAAACACCTGTTCCTACTGCTAAATCTGCACCTGTGATCTATGAAAAACTGTGAATTGCATGACTGACGGTACGTCGCACAGCACCAGTTATTAGCGCTTTTTCCCTTCCATTACCGTATAAAGCGCGGGAAGAGAGACTGTTTAAATGCCTGTATTTGTACTGTAATTAATCTAATCTTGTCTTCACGGTCCCTTTGGGAGCGATGCGTCGGTAGTTGCATTATATTCCTAAAGTCATAATTTACTGTCGGTTCTTGAAACTTTGTTAGCAGGCTTTCTCTGGATAGTTTCCGTCTATTTTCAACAGTCCGCCGGTTCTGTTCTTTTATTATGTCTGTGACACTCTCTCGCGCATCAGACAACTCTGTGACAATTGGTGGTGCCCTTCTCTGTATACGTTCAGTATCCCCTGCTAGTCCGAAACGGTACGGGTCCCACACACTTGAGCAGAATTCCAGGATGGGACGCAAGATTGATTTGTAACTGATTCCTTTGTAGACTTATTCAAATGTGTGTGTGTGAAATGTTATGGGACTTAATTGCTAACGTCATCAGTCCCTAAGCTTATACACTACTTAACCTAAATTATCCTAAGGATAAACACACACACCCATGCCCGAGGGAGGATTCGAACCTCCGCCGGGACCAGCCGCACAGTGCATGACTGCAGCGCCTTAGACCGCTCGTCTAATCCCGCGCGGCTGTAGACTTATTTTTTCTGGTATTCTGCAAATAAAAGTAAATGTGCTATATGCTTTACCGACGACTGAGCCTAAGTGATCGTACCATTTCATGTCCCCACTAAGTGTTACACCAAGGTATTTGTATAGGTTACTTCCGATGTTGTATTCGTAACTGCTATGATTTCTCGTTTTGTGAAATGCACAGTTATAAATTTCTGAAGATTTAAAACAAGTTACCAGTCTTTCCGCCACTTTGAAATCTATGATGTTCGAATCCTGGTCTTGGTAAAAAATTTCATTCTTCGCTTCAATCCACATTTATACATCATAGGTGTCTGAGACTTGAAAAGGTCTGTGGAATCACATAATTTCATTTAATTTACCTTCAAACCTTATAAAGATCAGCCTAAATACTTGTACAGCTTTATTCAGTTTGTAGGTCTCTCTAGATAGCCGCATTATCTGCGAAAAGTCTGAGGTTACTACTAACACTGTTCCCAAGATCATTATTATACTGAGCAGCAAGGGACCCAACACGCTCCACAGAGCCGGCCGCGGTGGTCTCGTGGTTCTAGGCGCGCAGTCCGGAGCCGCGCGACTGCTACGGTCGCAGGTTCGAATCCTGCCTCGGTCATGGATGTGTGTGATGTCCTTAGGTTAGTTAGGTTTAAGTAGTTCTAAGTTCTAGGGGACTGATGACCACAGCTGTTAAGTCCCATAGTGCTCAGAGCCATTTGAACCGTTTGAACGCTCCACAGGCGCACACACGAAGTTACTTCTACATCTGTCGGTGTCTCTCCGCCCTAGACGACACGCTGCGTCTTCCCTACCAATAAACCTTCAATCCACTTACAAATTTCGTCTGATACCCGATATGATCGTACTTTTGATAACAAGCTTAGGTCTGGTACTGAGTCAAATGCTTTTCGGAAATGGAGAAATACTGCGTTACCTGCCTGCCTTGTTCCACGGCTGCCAGATATGTTGTCAGATCTGCCACAACTCGCTTCCTTTCCGGCGTTACGAACGAGTCAAGCCTCGGCCCTCACTTTCTGTGATGAAAAGCGAACTTTCAACACTTTGTCCCACCTGTGATTTCATCATTCTTCAACCGCTTCCCGCAGGTGTTCACGACGTCAGCAAGCGTAAAGTCGATGCACTTTTCCGTGACAAGACCCTTGTTTTCAGGGGCTGCAAGACGATTTAGTGAATTTCTCCATTTGTGGCCCTTACCACCGCTAAAACAGCTTCCCATTCGTCTATTTTCCGCTTACATCTTTTAGTTACTGAGTCACTTGCTCAAAACGCCACCAGACTGCATTCAGTCTCGCTGTGGACAGCGGTCATGATGTTATTCCTTATCAGTCTAAATATAACTGCCGTTTGCTGTACTGTACTCACTTCTGTAAATACTATTTTAGTATACTCATGGTTATCGCGTAGCTTTCAAAAATTAATATAGAGGTGTAATCCTCTTCCTGTACTGAGGAAAGATCACTTTCACCATGGGGATCGATGATAGTTCAATTAAAAGAGAACTCATTTTTATTCTTACACTGTATGAAACAGTACATTAATTAATGAAATCAGCTTATTGTGCCGAAAACTAATATAACTCGAAAATGGCGAAAATCATAGACATATTTTCCTCATTCAACGTTTGAACATTCCTTATGCTACCACGTGACTTGCAAAACACTGTTCCATCATATAGTAGTTCGTAAATATTGTATGAACCACTACGACTCCTTCAGAAACCTGAGCTGACGTCACAGGTGTCAGAATCAGCTTATAATTTTTTACAGGAATTAAAGTTACGTTCAATCTCAACAACTCCGAGCGCCTTTCTTTCCTTAGTTGCCATAATTCTTCTTGATGGTTATGTGCTTCCTTTTCAGCCATAATCTATTTCGAAACTGATCTTGTTAAATCCTTGGTTCTGTGGATTTTTTGTTTTACACGTATAGTCTCACTTTAGCCTAACGTTTCATACAAAACTGCCATGGTAATGTTTTAGCGTAATAGGAACACCGGTTGTTCTTTAAGATACTCCGACGCGTGCTCATCACTTCATGCTTTGGGAACTTAAGTAGGTAAGAGTTTAAGTGCTGCAGATTGAGCAAGATATTTTTCAATTTTATCGTGATCTGTGAAACTAACGCGATCTGGCGGTTTCACTGTAGCTCGTTAAACAGAGTGATTTCGTAATTTCCGAGCCTACATTAATATAAATTCATTAATTAGAATTCTGTTAATAGCTTCTGTGAAATAAGCAGTGTTGAATAGCTTAACAACCTTAGTAATGACTTTCCATGGGGAAGTCACCATCAAGTTGTGAAACGTTTCATTTGCGAGGGAACAGCCATCCATGCGTACTTCACAACCGGTGGAGAGGCGGGCAAGTCAACTGTCTTACGAAATTCTGCCGTTGAGGCTGCGATACTGCATGCACAACCTGGTACAAGAATCCAGTCCACCGCAGTGGCGAGCTGAATTTCCTCATGCTGTGTCCCGACGCTGCACTGCATTGGCCACCTAAGTGGCCAGAGGTGGCATTCTCAAAAAAAAAAAAAACAAAAAAAAAAATCTGGGCAGGACAACTACAAATACCACTCAGTTCAGAAAAGTACCTGTCCTTCGATTACTGCGAACACCGACACATACTCCACACCAGACGTTGGTTTCATGTGGACCAATCAGATGAGATTACATCAGGTGTATCACCAACTACCTGCTGGTCTACAAGCCACTGCAAGAGCTGATGACAGTAGGGCTCGAACTGGTGCCACTGAAAGGGGATCGCACTGCTGGCGCTGACATACTCCATGCCAGCCTTTGCTCCCACATGGGCCAATCAGCTTTGACTATACTCAATCGCAGCACCTGCTAGCCACTAATCTACAAGACACTGCTGGAGCTTTTGGTAGCTGGGCTTCAGCTGATGCCACCAAAAGGGGCACAACTGCTGACGATGACATGTAGTTCATGCCAGCAGTTCGTCCCATGTGGGCCAATCACCTTCGACTAGATCCAATTGCATTATCTGCGAGCTGCTAGTCTGCAAGCCACTGCTAGAGCTGCTGGTATTAGGGCTCACGCTGATGCCATCAAGAGAGGGTTACTATTGCTGACGCTGACACATAGTCTAGGCTAGTCATAGGTCGCATTTGGACCAGTCATCTTCGACTAAATGTACCCGCATCATTTGGAAGCTGCTCGATTAGAAACCACTTCTAGAGCTAATAGTAGCAGGGCTTATGCTGGTGGCACCAGAAGATGGTCACCTCTAGGATGACCATCTACTCTCTGGATGTCATGAAGGCGACCTGGGTTTGGTGCCAGCACACCAGTACACTAACACACGGCACGCCTGACCGACCGCTGCAACGGCTGAATGTCCAGAGCACATACCTGCCACCCACAGGATGCCAGACCTAAGTCTTACGTGTCCAAGGCTAAAGCATCCTCTGCCACTTCGTTGAGTCAGCACTCAACCGACGTGCATATGTGCGCTGCCAAGGGACAAGAATGCTGCTATATTTTATACCGATACAGCTACTGTCACCTTGTGCCCAACGCACGCCACCGAATCGCCGCCATGACCCACTACGAGTGTGTTACTGAACAATGAACGTTATTGCTAAACGAACTCTTGTAATTCCATAACTAATGGAGCTGGTAGTACCCTTTCGTACTAGACACTCTATTTGAGATGCCCGTTCTGGCATTTATTGGTGTCCTTTCCTGAGACAATATTACATGCGGTAATAGTTCTTTGAAAGCTGATAGCTGAACCACTCAACAGCTAAGCTGAAAAGACGACCGTAAAGACGTTAATTTCACTGGATCACCCATGCATTTTGCAAGTGGTCGACCATTCACATTTCCCTGCGTTCCTTTTTACCTCCTCTGTTGTTTTACTTTAGTTTTGATACCGGGTATTGCAACTTCCACGCTTTCTCCGTTGTTTTAAGACGTGTGAAATAGAGTGATTTTGCAGATAAAAGAGAGTGAGGTGGAAGTGATTGAATGAAGTCTTTTTTATAGGTTTCCTCCTCATTGTGTGACAACAATTTAGTCATTTCATCCACATTCATTTCTTTTAATATGTGTAAGGTCGCTGATAACTTCACCATTGAATGACTTATTCTTTTTTTTTCATTCCACAAAAACAGTAACAAAAATGGCTACAATGAAATGACATAAATAAGGTGACAGATAATTGCAGTCATAAATTACAGCATTCAAAGAATGAGTCTTTAGCAGTAGCACAATTTAGCACCTTCACTGTCACCTTCAACTGGTGGCAGTTCAGCATGCACATTTTCTTCTTCTGCAGCCTGAGGTTCCTCATCATCATTTCCCAGACCCAAACTAATCATTCAGTAAATCCTTGATGTGTGTTCCTTCCAGGGTAAATTACGTGGACAGAAGAGAAGTCCCGAACAGCGACATCGCAAAATACTTCACCGCCTTGTTATTTTTGTCAGTTCCAGCCTTCTAAACGCATCTATAGGGAGTTCAAGATCTTCCTTTATATCAGACACCAGATGTTTCTCGCCATATCCTTGTATCTGCTGTCCTACTGATTTATTTTCCATGTGTGACTTGCAGGTGAGGTTAGGGTCGGGAACGTGACCCAACCCATTCCCTCTCTACTAGGAATCCAGTTCCTAACCTATACCCGTTCTGTTGAAGACAATTCGGAGCGTGTTACCATATTTCTTATTGTGATTCTGATATTTAAGTAGTTTCTCGAATTCATTTTCCACATACATCTTGTATTCAATATGTTCATCGCTCCCAATATTGTTAAAAACATAACTCGTGTATTTGCCCATTAACCAAATCTCTGCGTTATTTCTTGCCTGAGGGTAGTAACTTTCCTCTGGTCTGAAGAAAATGTTAGTCGGTACATTGTTTGCTGAAGTTCTTGTTATTTGAGCAATTTTCTCCCTGGTCCACCTCCAGTTTATAATCCGATCTCCACATGTGTAACGATGAGGCACACTATCAACGAGGTTGCATTTGCTGCAGAGGTTAGTGTCACTTAAACCGATGGCAAAGAGACGCTCATTAGTGCTGATGATGTTATTGACTACCTTGTACCACGCTGTTCTCACGTCAGACGAAAGAACATCACTACTGATATTTTTCCAGATCACATTTCATGCTGTTCCAGCATATTTAGTTTCTGTTATTTTTCCTTTCATGTTTCCGTCTTTCAGCTAAAATCGCCTTTGCTGTAACGTTTTTGAAGTTTAAAAGCTTTTTGCTGAGATAACTTAGTTCAAGATAATACTCCCTAATGCGTTTCAGCTTAAAACTGACTTTTTGTATATTTATCGGCGGCTGTACACTTTCTGGCCTGACAATATCGTATAGTTTTGCTGTAATGCACCCTGGATCATTACACATTATGCTCCATGTTAGTTTGACATACAATGCCATCGCTTTAGACTTGATGTCGGTTAGATCCATTCCTCCATTGCTTGCATCTAAAACTGCGGTCTTCACCGGCACTCGAAACAATTCCCCTTTCCACAAGAACTTTGCTATGGTCGACATGATCGTCTTCGTCATCATTGATGGAATGGGGAGAACCTGTGTTATGTAGGAGGCCTTGGATAAAATATACGTGTTGATAAACAGTATTTTCTGCAACTAGTGTATGCTACGTTGCCAGTTTTCAATCAAACCTCCCTTGATTTTTCTTGCCACCTCCCGCCAATTTATTGCTATCATTTTTAAAAGGGAAGTTGTCAATGCCATTCCAAGAGCTTTGTGTTCATTAACATGGTTCGCCCACTCAATGCGCAAGTTAGCAAGCCGCTTTATATTTAGAAATTTACTTTTGTTTTCATTTACCCTCGCACCTGATGCGGAACATTAAGCTCCAGAAACACACACACACACACACACACACACACACACACACGATTGACAGAGAATGACAGGGCAGTAAATCCAGTGGTAGGCTTTACATGAAGACTGTAATGTCTTAAAAAGGGAAAAATTATTCTGTCCTCCACCTACTATCACTCCAGTTCCCTTCTGTTCCTGGCAGTGCTCTTTTAACATCCATTTCTGAAGTCATCAGTTTTCTAGAAACGGCGACGAAGTAAAGATTTCAGAAAGACTCGTTCGATTTCACTAGATAATACATTCTACACAGAGATAGAAGCTTGTTGTGGATTATAAGTGACGCAATGAAACTATAATTTTGCATTAGAACGAGTTGTAAGTTGTACATAGACGTAAGGGTGTCCCTGGTGAACTCGCTCACTCACTTGCCCCATCGCTTGCTCGCCCATTTGTCAACTAACGTGCGTCGAATCGAGAACCTGATTAAAAGCAATGTGTACGGTTTTGTGAATTCAAAACTAAAATTTCCTTTAGAATGAACATAACCAGTCTCAATCACAAGAAACCTTTATTTTGTGGTTAACGGTTCGGTCATTTACTGACCATCTTCAGACCTCACACCATTACTTGGTAGGCGGCGGCGGTGAACGGAGCAGGCGTCACGAACTCCACAAATGTCAATTGCTCAAGCAGTTGGTTTCTTGCAGTTCAGACTGTTTACGTTCATCTTAAAGTACTGAGAAAAACCGCTGTTTGCCACCAGAAAAGTTCTCAAAAATTACAATTTCCGTTTTCATTTTGGGTTTAGATATGCTGCCTTTCATGTGTGTGGAATAGTGAACAAGCACTACGTAAGAAAATGGTGAACACAGTAACCACTCACTATAATCGAATACGATAGAAACTTCTCAAAGATTTGTGTCTGTTGTGTCGTTTCTCGAAAAAAGACTTACGACTAATTCTCTTTTTATGTGAATAATACGATTGTAGAAATCAAGGATATAGTTGGAGATACGGCTTTCTCAGAATTACGTAACCTGATAATTTCGAACAGATCCGTACATAACTGCATTTTTACCTGTAGATGAGAGTATTTCTTATCAATGTGCTGCCTCAGCAATGAATCGCTAGTAAGAAGCGTATGGATATCGCATTGTACAATTTGTCCTCAACATCAGTTAATACAACGGGAGAGGATTTGATACTACATGCTCTTCTAAATTCTGTTCCTTCTTTTGAAAATAAAAACCTTTCCAGTCCTACGTCTGAATCAAAATTCACCCTAAACGTAAGTTTGAGAACTATACTATGGCGCTGATTCTCTTGGCGCGTACAACTGGCAACGCAGCAATCTCCCACGTCTGGGCAGGCATGCGCGAACCGCCAAGATAAAAGAATTGAACTATAGTAGTGGTCCCAGCTGGTACACCTTCCAGAGCAACTGCGGCACAGGTGGCGCTAATAGACAGCCGAAATTTACTACACGCGCCACTGTGTGCGGGTGTTGCAGGCCCATCAACGTGACGGCGACGGCGGAGGCGTTGTCCTCGGGCTGCTGGCGCGGCGTGTCGGCGCGCAGCCAGTACCTGGTGCTGGGCAGGGTGACGCGGCCGCAGCACGTCGAGGCCGACGCGCTCGTCGACTGGACGCCGGAGACCGAGCAGCTCGTCTGGGCCGCGCTCGGTGAGCACCTGCCTCCCGCCTCCCATCTGCTGGACCTGCTCTTAGACTTCAACCTTTAATTTGTTCTTGCTCCTCAATAAAGTAACGGCCTAGAGGTCAAACCTAAGTAAAAAATTCAAACCTGGTTCTCACGTAATCACGACATCCACAAAAATTGCGCACAGCCCACCATGAGTTCCTCCACGGTACCAACCTCCTCATCTCAGAACTGCACTTGCACCTTACATACTCAATTATTTGTTGGCTGTGTTCCAATTTCTGCCTTCCTTTATCGGTTTTAACCTTCAAATCAACCTGAAATACCATGTGAGCTGTTCCCTCATCTCTTAAAACATGTCCCTTCGTCCTTCTCCCTGTCAGTATTTTCTACATAGTGCTTACTCCAACAATTTTGCGGAGAACCTCCTCATTAATTATGAGTCAAAGCATTTACGGGAATCGCCAAAGCGTGCGCGAGTAATGAGTGAATGGGCAAATGTCTATAAGGTACATTACGTATGTAGAATTGTGGACAGTTGGGAATGTGAGTCTCAAGGGAAGCATGCAAGGGATAAGTCCCTACAGTCGCGCTATTCATCTGTGTCCTCGGTGGCTCAAATGGATAGAGCGTCTGCCATGTAAGCAGGAGATCCCGGGCTCGAGTCCCGGTCGGGACACGCGTTTTCAGCTGTCCACATCGAGGTATATCAACAACACCTGCCGGCAGCTGAGTGTTTTCAGTTAGTCATCATTTATTTCAGTGAAAAACTGCACGGTCATCAACAGTATTCTGTTCTTTCGAGAACAGTTACTGTCTTCATACAAAAACTATATTTCATCATCCTTCAGTAATGCCGCATTGGCCCGCCCGGTTGGCCGTGCGGTCTAATGCACGGCTTTCCGGGCGGGAAGGAGCGCCTGGTCCCCGGCACGAATCCGCCCGGCGGACTTGTGTCGAGGTCCGGTGAGCCGGCCAGTCTGTGGATGGTTTTTAGGCGGTTTCCCATCTGCCACGGCGAATGCGGGCTGGTTCTCCTTATTCCGCCTCAGGTACACTATGCGCAAACAAGTTCTCCACGTACGCGTACACCACCATTACTCTACCACGCAAACATAGGGGTTACACTCGTCTGGTGTGAAACTTTTCCACCGGAGGCCGAACCGCACAGTAACCCATAAGGTTGTGGACCACTGTGGCTGCGGCTGGGACAGAGCCTCCCCGCAATACAATACAATGCCACATTTCTTTTCGGGTTTTCCCACGGTCAGTATTGCACTACATAACAATGCTATTCTCAAAACGTACATTCAAAAAAAATTCTTACTAAAATTAATGTTGGCGTTTGATAACACTTAGCTTCTCTTTGTCTTCTCTTTGTCTGTGCTAGCCTGCTTTTTTATGTCTTCCTTGCCCTTCGTCCGTCATGTGTTATTTTGATCCTAAGATAGGAGAATTCTTGCCTATTTCTGATCACCAGTTTTGATGTTCTCGCTATTTTCATTTCTGCTGCTCCTTTCATCCTTCTCCTCATTGCTCTGTATCCAGTAGTCTGTCCTGTACCCATTACGCGGTTTATTATATTCAACAGCTGTAGTAAATCTTAATTTTCACTGATGATAGCAATATCATCAGCGAATCGTTTCACTAACACCTTTTCACACTTAATTTTAATACCATAATTGAACCTATCTGTCATTGCTTCTTCGATGTAAGCACTGAGCAATAGGTCCAAAGATTACATAGCTGCCTCACACTCTTTGTATCGGAGGACTTATTAATTGGTATTCCGTTCGTACTTTTCCTCTTGATTGTTGCACAAGTCGTATATTATGCCCCCCTCCCGCAACCACCCTCCCACCCATCCCGCTAGCTCCACCTCTTTCGTTGTAGCCCCTACATCTTCTCCTGAGCATTTCAAACATTTTCGCCATTTTACTGTCGACCACCTTTTCTACGTCGACGAATCCTACGAACGCGTTACCAAGGACAAATGAGAACTGCCTCTCTAGTTTATTCATCCTACAGCCAAACAGATTATGATCTACCAAATCCTGAATTATTTTGCATTCTTCTGCACCGAGAATCACACGAGAAATGGTCAGTATTCAGAGAGATGACAAGAACAATAGTTTGAAGCGCTTGGACATACGCCTTGTTCCCACTGGTTTCCGATAAACCAATAAACTTCGCAATACAGTCGTTTGGTTGTGAAAAATGGATACCACAAGTGATCATCAGAGAACGTTGTTCTTTGAGGTCATCAGTCCAGATATAAATCATTACCACGATGTTGTAAATACTGGAAAGTGCGTCATTACGGATTAGCCAGTCCCTGAAGCTTGTAATCGAAATTTTATTACAGTAAGTGACACTTCAGACTCACTACCTCACTCATAAGAATTAAATTAACTCCTTCACATAAGTCATTCCGACAATCTTTGGGCAAAATTAAGTACTTTTATGAACACGAGATTTTGAGACACTACAGGGTGTTACAAAAAGGTACGGCCAAACTATCAGGAAACATTCCTCACACACAAATAAAGAAAATATTGAGCGTCGGTGGACGAAACTAAAATGAGCTCTAACATGAAAAGTAAGCGTTTCCGGACACATGTCCACATAACATATTTTTTTTTCTTTGTGTGTGAGGAATGTTTCCTGAAAGTTTGGCCGTATCTTTTTGTAACACCCTGTATATGGACTCCTCACGTTCTATGACCGTTCGAAACCGTTTTGATCTTTGAAAGGTGTTCCCACACCTGTGAAACGTCGTTCCCGATACGAGTGGTTTGTCATACACTGGATGCTAAACTAACCAGTTCAAAGCAACGCGGTAACAGCAGCAAGCGCTCTATGGACACCTCAAACTGACATCGTATCACCTGCAAATTCTCTGTACTCGTGACTAAGCAATTGTTTGTGCACATGTTTGAACTTTAGACGACATGACGAATTTTTTTGTTGTGGATCTGTGTTGAAATCAAAAACCTATAGCCATTGTAACTAAGCGAAGCTGTCGTGCCTGACCGAGACGATCACAACAACGTTCGTCATTGGTAACAACGCATAAAGTGTCGAGAAATATGGAAGTTTTCGCCAGTTTCAGTAAGCCTGTGTGACCTTGAAAATTTTTGTCCTCTGCCTGGAATCATGTCAAGACCATTATTTCCCTGTTAACTAACAACGAGAGAGTTTAACATAATTTCAAGTGAGAAACATTGCACGTGTTTCAGACGAAGTGATATGATAGAAATTATTGTGACGGGGACTCGAACCCAACACGTAATCAGATTGTTAACTAAGTAAAATCAGACCTTAGATATCGAATTATTTCACTAGCAACGAGACGCTGGATTCTGAAACGATGATTTCTATCCCTGACCGGGAATCTAACCCGGCATCTATCATCGTTGTTTCCTGTCTATGAATGATTTATTCACGAGTGGTAAGATGTCTGCATGTTTGACTACAAATAACGGCATCTGTCGTTATTGTTGACAACACATGGAGATATAGTAAATATGAACATTATTTATCACTAACATTTCGTTGTGCGTATGGTACGGCTTGAAATGAAACGATGGATATTTTTGTGTCGGACCAGCATTCGAACTCACTTATGTGCCTTTCATGGAAACGTAGAGGGGTTTCGCATCTTGGGGAAAACAAAGAAATAATCGAAGTATATCGTACCGTGTGGACCAGATACCAAGAAAGATGTCATCCAAATTCGAGTCCCAATCCAGCGCCAAAATTTTCAGTGTCCGAATTCAAGGGAGAGATGAGCACTGAGACGTTAAACGTCCATTGGGTCATTAAATAAAATAAAATTTGTATTGTAAGGAAGCTCACTGGCGACAGAGTTTGTGTTGGCCTTATCCCAACCTAAACCGGTTCAGCCCCATTTGGCAGCGAAGGGATATGATGTTTATAATGCAGATTCTGAACTACGGCGCAACCCGTCATTCTTTACTTGAAATTACTAGAGATGAAGGAGATCCGTTCGTGTGTGTTTAAAATACGTACCGCAAGTGGGATTCGAAAACCCATATGTCACATCTCAGAAACTAGGATTAATCCGTCAAACCAATGAAGCCCACATTTGCAACATTCAAGATTGTGTCGTAACTTATGAATCAGTTAACTTACAAATTAGATACGGTTAAAAAAGTTCAGTTCTCTGTATTAACTGGTTAATTATCAGCAGGCTTCTGGATCAAACATTATGCTAGTCTCATGTCCGCTGATGTAAAGATGCTTTTAGGCATCATGGTATCGACTGGACGCAGCAAATGGTTGCGGCGTTCTGTTGCAACTGGACAGTCGTATTTCTAGTCGTTGCTACTGCCTAACACTGGAGAATGTTCACACAGCGAAATGTGTAGAACACTTGTTCCAAATGGACGAAGAGATGTCGAACTGTGGGACTGGCCTCGCAAGGTAGCTAACCTCAGTCCTATGGTCACGTATGTCCAGAGATGGAGAAAATTGTTAGGTGTAGAAGACCAGCACAGAAAACCTAGACAGTACAGTCGGAAGCCGTTCATGACGCATGGGAAGACTTGTCGCAGAATAACGATTCATCCGGAAACTTGGTGCCTCTATTCCCCGGTGGCTAAGTGCGGTAGTAGAGTAGGCGGAAACTGGACAAGGTACTTAATGTTGTGTTGTTAGGGAGAAACTGTTTACGACATTTGAATGAATTGTTCTCCTTCGAAGAAGAGGAAAATTTGTTTGCCAAACATATATACGAGTATACTCTTCTTTTTCCTTTTTTTTTTTTTTTTTTTTTTTTTTTTTTTTTTTTTTTTTTTTTTTTAATGAAGGAGCAGAATTTATATAAAAGGTAGGCTGTCTATTTCTCTCTTTGAGTCGTTCAACAGACTCCTGATTTTAAATTATTATACAATGCTTCATCAAAAAGGCTGAGATAAACATGAAACTAATTTTTCTTGTACGTGACATGACGTCAGTGCTGGTGAAAAAATCAAAGGAAAAGTATCTAGTTTTCTTACATCGACAAAAGCATACTGACTAAAGCGCAAAAGGGGTTGCATTTTGCTTTAATGCCGAGCAGAAATCACAGTATATAGAGTTCTCTTGAACTGACAACTCTTACCACCAATTATAATTCGTGGAAGTGACAGGACTCTAACCCCCTAAGAGCAGATTAGTAACTGACCTCCTTAACCACTATGTCTTTCAATACATCGCGTACGCTACCCTTGCGAAATGGTCTGTAAAGTCACACCTTTTCCATGAAAAAGAAATAATATCACTAGTGAAAGTTGCGCAGTGCACCATCGACGGAAATGCACTTAGTCCTTATTGCTTTAAATACCATGAACCGAGTTTTGAAGAACACAAGAAAATTGCTAAGTTTTATCAGATCTGCTTGTTTTGGAGATGTCGTGAGTGTGAGAGTGTGAGACATAACTGTCATATAATAAGTGTCATACAATTTCGATACAGTGATGGCAAATTTATTCATGCGGAAATCGCTCGTGCAAAAATGGTTTGAGAATCTTTGAAGTACATATTCTATTGCCTTGATAGAAATGTATAGTAAATGTGGTTAAATTATTCACTTATCGTATCTGTCTTACGACGAAACTTTGATGTAATGAAAGAAAACTGAACGTTCCAGTCACAGTTGTGAATTGATTCAAGTATATAGTAACCAAAATGTATATTTGTGAGGAAAATGTATCGCTTCTGATGCAGATACAAAAACAAAGATGTGAAAAGGGTGCAGTTCTTCTGTTCAACACGTTTTTCACCTACAGATTTACCTCAGTATGTTCACTGGCTTCTGTAACGTTCGCCTCAGATGACGATTCCTTGAATGACATACGACACACAAATTATTGTAATTAATGGTCCCGCGGCGCCTTTGCTGTGCCTTTCTTGTGAAGTACATCAGCATTTCTAAACCAGACACTACTGCTTAATCCTGCAGTCTATTGAATGGAGGTTGTGAGATGGCTTATATTGCACAGCTTTTCTTGTGATTTAGTCACTCAAACTCTCTGTGACCGTTTGCAGATCGAATAAAGAAAAGTAGAAGACTTACAAACTGGGGTGTTTCTCCAGGGAGATCCGAACCGACCTGTAAATCACCAGCACAGTGAAAATCGAGCGTGTTACCGCTAAGCCAACGTGACAC
Organism: Schistocerca americana; assembly: GCF_021461395.2. NCBI lineage: Eukaryota > Metazoa > Arthropoda > Insecta > Orthoptera > Acrididae > Schistocerca > Schistocerca americana. Next base: position 694,121,474 of record NC_060122.1, read on the forward strand.
TGCTTGGGTATACTTTCTTCATTACATCCATATTTCGTTATGTATAATAATGGGAACGTGAGCCGGCCGGAGTGGCCGAGCGGTTCTAGGTGCTACAGTCTGGAACCGCGCGACCGCTATGGTCGCAGGTTCGAATCCTGCCTCAGGCATGGATGTGTGTGATGCCCATAGGTTAGTTAGGTTTACGTAGTTCTAAGTTCTTGGGGACTAATGACCTCAGAAGTTAAGTCCCATAGTGCTCAGAGCCATTTGAACCATTTTGGGAATGTGACATTAGAGAGTAAACTTAGGTTAGAGAGTAAACTTTAAATCTGGGGTTGAACAATGAATTTCACTCAGTCAGTGTCACATTTCAATAGAAGCCATTCATAATGTTTCATCAAGACAAGAAAGTGCAGTACTGGACATCAAAGCTGGCCGTCTCTAAGTCTTTCACTTAAGGCAGTCAATATTCCCGGTTCCTCTCAGAATTCAAGTCCGGCCACATCCACAATATGGTAACCCTGTAGGATGCACAAGTATATGGAGGAAGTTCTGTCAGTCTTCTCGAGATGTTACAGAAACGCATCTGTTCGTGGTGTAGTGGTAAGCTTCCAGCTCTGCAAACGCCAAGTCATACGTTCGAGTCCACCCCATTCCCTACTTTCCTTACATCGCATATCGGATATCTGCTAAGGTTATCAGTGTGATGGAACATAGTTCGTTTCATTTTCCAATCCATCTCCAACAGTGAAAAGTTTCAAAAACATTTCCTCCAAACCGCTCGTGTCTGCGCCACGATCAAAACAGTTCCGTTCGAGAGTTTCCTCGTTCCACTGCAGGTTCCACTTACCGGTCATACGCCGCCTGCTGCCAACATCAATCGCCTCCGACTAGTTGAACGTTGTTTGATGCTGTGACTGCATTTATCAACGGTTATTTTACTATTTGAGGTTTTCGAATTTATCTTACAATTACGATCTGGATTTTGCGTGAATGAAACATATGTCGTTGTTCAAGAGTGGTAAAATATAGTCGCGACTGGAAAAAGTCATAACATTTGCGATTTATTATTCGCTTTGGGTTTAGTGGAGGGGTGAAGGCAACAGAGACAGCTCTGATCCTTTGTCTTTGTGTGAGGAGTGCTTTCGGTCAAAACACGGCAGAGAAAAGAAACTTATTTCTGGAATGAATGATTTTGCATAATCATGAAGACTCAGTAATAGACATAGGTTACCATTTAAGCATCATGCGACATCTACATTCAACAAACAAGAATTAGATGTCAGGAGCAGACGTACTGCATGCTGTAATTTAAAACAACAAATATTGAAGTGGTGACTATTCATTCATTTTTGTTTGATTGTCATCTGTTGGCTCATCGAGGATTCCAATACAGTATTCTTATTGGTGGTTAGCTACAACGTCTATATATTACTGTCTTAAGACGAGCAATGGCTGAGCCCTAACAAAAGACATATAATTGAGCAAATACCAATGTGAACCTAATATGGTGTCTATAGTGACTCAGAGGGTGTTGTGCATTACGGAAACCTCCAAAAGGGAAAGTTTAGCGCTGATGGTACCTTTAACGAACAGCTACGGCATGTATCAGCCACACTGTAAGAGAAACGATGTACAAAACTTCGTCACGTGTTGATAATACATAATAATGCGCTCTGCCAATTTCATAAGAAAACTGTACAGGAGTTTTAAAAGTCATCCATCACGCACATACTCTTCTGACTTTTTCCCTTAAAAGTCTACGTTTCAAGCTCCTTATTGAAATACAGTCAAGAAAATTCCTCTCTGGACGAAAATACACTACAATCCTGGTTCAACGACCTCTTCAACTCAGATGCACAAGATAGGCATGGAATAGATAATCTGTCTGAGCGTTGGCAGGCTGTTTTAGATAATGTGAGAGATTGATGATTCATTTCTCTCTGATTTTTACTGATATGTTCGATAAAATAATTGAATATGTCATTAAAATATGCACTGTACTAATTCAAACGCCTAGCAGTTACTACTCTATCCTTATGACGAAAGTCTGTTTTAATGAAACATAAAGTATTTGTAATGAGAGCGTGTCTGTATCAGTATGAATTAATAAGGTATGTGTTTACTTGGTATCCTGTACATGACAGGTCATGACATTAACTCACAGCTAACGGAATACTGCAGCCTGGTACTCTCACTTATTGCTCCAGTTCTGACTACGACAGCTCCATTCGCAGAGTAAAAGACGAGAATAATTGCAGTTTCCATTTCGAATGACTTTGCTGGACTCAAAACCATAAATTGGTAACCTTATTTCAAACCTTGTGTGAAAATCCCTCAGGTTATTTAATGGAAACGACAGGAACATATTAATTGAATTTTGTAGGCTAGCTCTGTGTCATTGAGGAAGTAACTCGTCGGTCATAGGTCTCCCATCATACCCAGCGTTGATGCTAAGATTCAGTTATACTTCTATCAGGAAATATCGCCCGTAAGCGGTCTAGGAAGTTACTACAATTCGTGTCGCAAAGACTAGGTGTAAAAGCGCCGAAATACTAAAGCATATGTAAGTGAGACTCATTTGCGTTTCCGTTACTGGGAACTACAGCGTCATCACTAATAATGCTTAGATGCGCCAACTCTTAATCTAAACAACACAAATCGTTAATTGCTACAGTTGTTTGTGATTTTATGTCTTAAGCGTACTGAAACTAAAAAGCTCACCGCCGAACATATTTTACATTTTGAGAACATCTCCAGTAGGTATACTGTAAAATATTATGAGTAGGCAACACGTATTTTTTTACAATAATAGACTTGGAAAATATTCATCTTGAGATCTATGTCAAAGGCACTATCAAACAAGACAGGCACACAAATGAAGAAAGAAAAACACAGCATCGATTGCAAAACGTAGCATCTTCAGAAAGACTTCGTAAGCTACGAACAACACGAAGTTTCAAACCAAGAAAGACTGCTACGCGGGACACCATAAGAAATTAGAGCAAATTCAGACTCCAAATTCCTTTGAAACTTTAATTAACGAATGTATGGGGCACAACTTTGTTTCCAGCTTCTTCTGTCGTGAAAGGAGAGGCAGTCGTTATGAGAAAGTGGAACGAGGAACACAAACGTTCACAGTAATGCCTGCAATAAGTCACCCTCGAGCAGACCTCTCATTCAGTCTCTAAGTACCAAAAGAAAGATACGTATCATCTATTCGTCATGAGTAAAATGTATCGGCTACTGGTGCTCTATCTATAAAAGCGAAATATATCTACGCTAAGGAGCTTTAGGATATGCTGTATGCCTAAGACAGAGAAAACTGAAGTAACAACCGGTTCACCAAACGGAGAGTTCTAGAATTTACAAAGATTACTCATATGTTGTTTAAACATAATGCCGATATTACCACTGAATCAAATAATTGGCCATACTTACTTCATACCTGCGAGAGAATTGCTTGGCAGGAGAGCTTCTGTAAAGTTTGGAAGGTAGGAGACGAGGTACTGGCAGAAGTAAAGATGTGAGTACTGGGCATGAGTCGTGCTTCGGTAGCTCAGTTGGAAGCGCACTTGCCCGCGAAAGGCAAAGGTCCCGAGTTCGAGTCTCGGTCGGGCACACAGTTTTAATCTGCCAGAAAGTTTCAATTTCCAAATCGTTGGATTGAGCGCTAAGGAGATGTGTCGCGGCCGGCTCGTTCGCTAGACTTAACGCCTCTGGATTTTTTCTTGTGGGGATTCATAAAAGACATTGTTTATAAAGACGTTCCAACTACACCTGAAGATATGCGAGAAAGACTTGTCAGAGAACGTGCTTCGATAAACGCCGAAGTGATGAGGAATACTACTCAGTCGATGATAAAAAGACTGAAACACTGCTTTGATACCAATGGTCGTCACTTCAAACACCTAGCTGTTACACATCATTGGTTTCGTCTCGAAGGCCGCTACTAGAAAATAAGTACCAAACTATAACATCCCATTTAAAGAAAACCAAGTTGACCTTCATATCTTTGATGCGACCCCACCTTGCAACAAAGAACCAACGTCATATTATGGCCCCCGTTGCCCCGTGTAGCTTTTGTCCCACAAACTTTTCAGCTCCTATCATGTTTTCCGAGTTATTTTTGGTGGCAATAGTTAGTGACTCACCCTGTATATTTCATACCCTCCTCTCATATCATAGCACTTGTTTTAATGTGAAGTGAAAAAATAAAAATTTTATGATTCCGAAACGCCTTGTGACACCAGATTCTTATGATAGTCCCGATCGGAAGCGTTACAAAAATCGGCAGTCTCTTTCCTTTCATGCATCACTACCACTCTCAAATTCCTATTGACGGACTTACGAACACCAGGTTTTGCTGCCGAATCAGCCTTTCACAAATTTCGCTGTGAGGAGTGAAATAGCCATTGCAGCAGTGAAGATCATTTTATGTGCCTGCATTCAGCATTGCTGACATCTGATAGAACCCTTTACAGTATTGAGGCAGTTTCAAATACCATTATCAGAACATAGCACAAATCCTTCAGTAAGTCGACAGTAGATGGATTGAGAGTCATATTAACGCCGCTTTCCCGGATGAATTCTACACATAATGGGGTATTATTTGAGGTAGTCGCGTGTTCCAGCAATTGCACTTCGATAATTCCCATTTGAATATTCTGATGGCCGAAAGGACCGGTTAGCGTGTGAGACTATAAGGCATTAATTAAGATCAAACTGCTAGAACTAGAGGCGTACTGCAAATGTAAATTCTCATTCAAAAGGCTCTTTTCGATTTTCTTACCAAAATATCAGCAGAAATTATATTGTAATTATCACCAGTAGATATTAGTTAGAACAGTGTGAGTGGTACTGCCACTCAGAAAATGTCGTGGTGGTAGACGACCAACCTATGCTCTGATGTGTGACTACGAACATCTGCACTGAATGTTGCCTTACGTTACCCTTAAGAATAAACAATTAATGAAACCAAAACCTCTTAACATTGGAAGAGAAACACGTGTCAATCTGCTCAGTCTAATGTATGTAACAGCTATCTCATTAGCACCAAGCAGGCACAAAGTTCATTCTTGTGATAAACACAGAAATTCTTCAGATATTTGTTTTAACAAATAACCGTCTAGTATGCAGATGAAATGACAGCTACTACACAGGTCCTCTACTTTACAGACAGTCGAGTTCAAAAATGGTTCAAATGGCTCTGAGCACTATGGGACTTAACTGCTGAGGTCATCAGTCCCTTAGAACTTAGAACTACTTAAACCTAACTAACCTAAGGACATCACACACATCCATGCCCGAGGCAGGATTCGAACCTGCGACCGTAGCCGTCGCGCGGTTCCAGACTGTAGCGCCTAGAACCGCTCTGCCACTTCGGCCGGCGATAGTCGAGTAATCAACTTTTTGCAATATTACTTCCACTGTTCTAAAATATACTGACCATTAATTACTTAAATAAATAGGCGCTGATTTCTGGGTCACATGTATTTGACATTTTTTAGCGCCCTCACAAAACAATGAGTAAGGAAAGGTGCCATTACAGCCGCAATACACAGACAGCAAAACAAATGTTCGTAAGTCACTTGCAAACTCCAAGAAAACGGTTACATATAAATAGACATCATGACACCCAGAAGACTAGATGGTCAACCTAGAGGTGACCCCCTTCTTGTGCCACCTTCTACCATTAGCTCTAGTAGTGGTTTGTAAACAAGCAGCTTGCAAATGATTCGGGTGCATTTGGTCGAATATGACCGGCCCATATGCGACCTACGACTGGGCTAGACTAAGTTCAGCGTCAGCATTAGTAAAACATTGCGCAACCGAGGTCTCCAGCGCGTAATCCACTGCAGGGAAAAATTTGACTCACTGAAAGAATACGCAAAAAAGAACTGAAATACGATAGAGGTATAGTGTCGCTGACTAGTAACCAAAACGTCCTGAATCCCTGGTTAGAATCCAGCCATTGCTCAAATATTCAATAATGGTTCTGTTTTACGCATTCTCACTTCAGTGAGTCAAATTTTTCCCTGCAGTGGATTACGCGGTGGAGACCTCGGTTGCACAACGCGTTTCGATTGCCCAGGAAACGGTACGCCTCGAAAATGATCTCATGGTCATTCTAGAAATGCTTTCTGCACCCAATATAGCAAATTATGGAATAAGATTTAAACGATGTTCTTACCTTTGGCTGACAGGTTTGTAGACGAACTCTATTCTCCTTTCCTTCTTTTCAGCAAAGTTTTCAATTATAATCTTGTTAAAATTAGGCACATCCAAAAGTGTTTTTTTGTATAGAGCACATAGCTAACGCGCACAATTTCTCTTCTTTCATTGTGGTACTAGTGAAAGTATTTTTTTTTCAATGTGGAGTTGCACCTCTCTCTTTCCACTGTTGTCAATGGCACTATAAAAATAGTTCTTAATTGTTTCACTGATTCCGGCAAAACAGTTTCTAAATTATTCTTGCAGATACAACTGAGAAGTCTTAAAGCTCCGTTTGCAGTTTCGACATCATTTCTGCTGTATGTGACTGCCAGTTCCTGTTGCAGTTCATTTTCGTTCAGGCCAAATAGTTTAACTGTTGTCTGAAACTCTTTGTTAGGGAACCAGAGCTTGTTTTTTGGAAATGAACTGGGCTGGAATAATATATGTGATTGCTAAATGCGAAACGTTCGTCAATGTTAGCCATAACAAGGTCACAGACTCCCTTTTCAGCAGTTCTACCGAGTCTGCGAAACGGAAACGTTTGGACTGGTGATCTCTTCATTTCCATTCCCGTTACACCAATGATGATGGAGATCAAGATAATTTATCGTCAATTCAATCACTGACTTTAAATCAGAGACGTTCTCAAGAGCTGTTACACAATCAACATCTCTACGTTGCAGCTGATTAAACAAAACGTCGCAGTGAGGTAGGATCTTATTGAAAAACTCAAGCCAGAAGAGAAGCTTTCGGTCGTTGTTGAGAAGATTCCAAAGTCCATCTGCTTTCCTGGTTGTTGAGTAATTACTGCTATCATCAGCCTCAGTGATCCCAAGGCACTCATCCATCTCTTTCTTATACTTAAATACCGTGTCCACACATAGCGTTTTAAAATTCCATCTCGTGTCAGCATTTCTTGGAATATGTTCCCTCACAGCATTCTCCAGTATGGCAGTTCTGTTCAGTGACTTCGAGAAGAAAGTAGACAATCAGTGTAAACTGATAAAACATATTCGAAGTTCTTTGTTTTGTTTTGCACAGTGCTCTGCAATGAGTCTGAGTTGGTTTGTATAACAGCGTACTAAATTTGGTCGTTCATACACTGCTTTTACTCTTGCCTGCACCCCGCTGTGCCTACAGCTCATAACTGAAGATCCACGGTAACTCTGAGCTATCAGTTTTTCTGGAGAGTCGTCAATCTTGAATCTGTTAAGTTAGTTGAACACTTCACCACTTATTGCCACAGCTATATGATCTTTGGGTCTCATGAAATTTATGAATCATTCATACACTTCCCCTGTAAGTTCATATCGAACAATAACTACGAGTTTAGGCAAGATGGAGAAATCTGTCATTTTACTAACTTCAGTTGTGACGTAATCAGCGTGCGACATTTATTTACAAATCAACTCATGGCAAGCAGCATAGAGTCCAACAGCTCGTTCTGAATTGTTTTAGAAAGCCCCAGAAATACACGATTATTGGTTTTCACGATGTATTCCTTCAAGGTGGAATCTATTTCTGCCCCAGAAAAGCACCAGGATTCTCTGAGGTATCCGTTTCATCATGTCTCCTTATTGCAAATTCAGACTTACAGCAGAGCTTCATAAAGCAGATCAACTTGTGAAGGATGTAATGATTCTTAAAAACAAGACTTCGTAATCCTCATTCTGTAAGTTGTATTCAGTTGACATCTTGTATAGACTTTACCAAAGCGCAGCAAACTCGATACTACAGTTTGTGTACAGTCCACTCAATTCCTTTTTCTTAACTTTGTCAGCTAAGTGTTTAATGTCCGTTACCCATCTGTGCCAAAGCACTTTCTGCAACATTTCTTACCAGACACATGTAAGACAAGAAAGCATATTTCATTTCCCATCCACACAGCCAGGTTGCGTGTTTTTATAATGAAGGAGTAAATTTTCTGGTACAATTACTTTTGTTTTTTCACACCTTTGAGTCTGTGCGATGCTTAGGTAAGGTCTCGGGGGCGTAACCTTTCCAGTTCCAACATTCTCTCAAAAGTAAGCTCTTGACTATCGACAGTTAAAATACTGTATACACTAATTACATCATTAATTTTAAACAGCAAACTAGCACGTGAGTTATTCACTATGTCGCACTTTCAAACAATCTGATTCACAACGATGCAGCAATATTTGTACCACAAACACGGCACTCCTCGTTTACTTCGACAGTCCCAAGCAGGGCTACAAGAAGCACTGTCCCCAACCATCTCCTTGTATCCCTACTCTTCCACACACATCCATGGTCTGTCTGTAAACCACCAGGACGGTTTGCCGAGAGTCCGAAAGCAACCCATTCCTAACACATTGATTATTTGCTTAGAGGGTCTGGTAGTCTACCCATTCTAAAAACATTGATCATTCGCACACATGGGCTGGTGGTATATGAAAATTAAATCAGTCGGTTTTTGATTCACGGCTCATACATACTGCAACCTTTCTTTCGACAGATATTTATAAGGGGCGCCACACTGGAGTTCGCCAGCAATACCCGCCACTGCTGTTTTTAAAGAAATACTGGTGGGGGTTAAAAATCACTAACAGCCCACTTAGGTGGAAGTGGGGTGATAACAGGCTGGTGGAAGGAAAAAAAGGAGGGAGAAGCAGGGATTGATAGAGAGGAGACGTGAGGAGATATCACACTTTCTCTTCCCTTCTCTGTGTCCACTGCTTCCGTCAACTGTTTGTCTACCTTATCCTCGCACCTCTATCTACCTCCGCCTACCCACTCTCTCAGTCTTTACATCTCCTCCTGCCCTCTCTTCATTTACTTCCTACACCCTATCTCTGATCACATATTCCTCCCCCTCCCACTGACCAAATCCTTCACTGCTCTCTCTTTTCAGTTCTGCCTCCCCCTCTGCCCCTCTTCGTCCTTTTCCACTTGCCCACTACTACTCTACACCTTCCACCCACCACATACGTCTCCCCTCCCCCCTCTCTCGCTCTCTCCATTTCCACCTCCCCCTTGCTCTGTCCAACCCCTCCCCTATCTATCTCAACTTGTAACCAGCATGCTTATTGGCATGTGTTTCCCTCTAGTACAGTTCCTCCTGTCTCTCTCTCTCTATATATCCATTTCCTCCTCCCTCTGGCTTTGTCTACCCCTCCTCTGTCTCAGCCTGCTGCACCATACTTATTGGTATGTGTAACCACTACTGTACAGCCGAATAAAGCATGGTGATACTATTCCTTCAAGAAACCTTCCACGCAGGTTATGTACACACCAGGGGCTTGAAAATCATTTACTTCTCTCAGACATACCGGTTACCACATACAGGACATTTATAAAGCAAACTGTTACTATTCCAGCACAGTACGCTTATCATACAGAGCAGCCTACAGTTCGGGGTTTGAAAACCCTGTTCTTGTCCGTGAAAACGCAATGATCTCATAGACTGATACCGTTCCCACACATTATGCCAGTAGTGCATGGTAGTCTGTACTCCAGAAACTGGGAAAAATTACGTTGTTGCCTGTATCTCTGCTCCTATTGGAGCTAGAAGCTTATAAACTGCACAGTGCTGATACTGGTGACATCTCCTGTTTCTGTGCCTAATGTGGGTGAGACCGATGCAGAAGTTTTGGAGGAGATCTCCGACATACAGACATATAGATATGCAATGTGCTTCATACATATAGAATAAAAATTGCAGTACAAGAAAATTCTAACAAAATGTAGTACTATCAGCAGATCATTGATACAAGTTGGAAGGGTTAGCAGTTGACCCTGAAGATAAACAATTGCCCCGTATAAATAGGCAGAAAGATCTGGGTTTGTATATTATACTGTTGCCGAACAGTCACTGGAAGAATTTCCAACCACTAAATATCTGGGAGTGCACATATAAAGCGATTTAAAGTGGAGTGACCACATAAAATTAATCGTAGGGAGCCCAGATGCCAGACTGAGATTTGCTGGAAGAAAACCTCAAGAGGAGTGGTCCACCCACAGAAATAGTACATTCAAAATTCTTTTTTCTATATATTTGGATCCGAACCAGACAGAATTGATTGAGGAAACAGAGAAGTTCTAAATGAAAACATTACCTTTCTTTACAGGGTCATTTACTAATCGCGAAAGTGTCAAAGAGACACTTATCAAGCAGCAGTGGCAGAGGCTACAAGACAGGCGTTGAATATGGCGGTTTGGTTTACTGTTGAAATATGAGAGCGTACATTACTACAACAGTGAAGCAATATGTTGCTTCCCCCTAGCTATATCTCATGAAAAGACTCTGAAGATAGATTACAGAGAGTCGAGTTTACGTGGAGTCTTTGGAACTACCTTTGGAAAAATTGTCAGGACGTGTAGTCTATCCGCAAAGGAGGTAGCATACGAAACATCTGTGCTACTGACAACTGTGTATTGCTTAATAATCTGAAACACTTACAATTAAGGACTCATAGATGAAATAGAGAAGATCCTAAGAAGAGCACTGCATTTCATCACACGTTCGTTTAGAAAGCGCGAAAACATCACAGAGTTGGTCAACCTATACATGGAATTCGCATAAGTATATTTCATGCGCATGAACTTGAGATTAGAGAGATTCGAGTTAGTATGGGGGCTTCCATCAAACTTCGTTCCGCACACCATTCATGACTGGAACTAGAAAAGCGGGAGGTGACAGTGGTGTACAAAGTTCCCTCCGCCGCTCGTCATAAGGTCGGTCGTGGAGTATAAATGAAGATGTAGCTGTAATGGAAATGTTGCTACATTTTACAACACGACCGCCTCTACATTCCAGACGAATTTCATTGGAAAAAAATATTTGTCCCTGTCTGCGATACCTATAATGTCACAAAATTTACGCTGTGGGACTTGAAACAGCCAGTAAATAGGCTCTATAAACAATGTGTCTCGCTTATGAAACTGACACCGCAGAATGAAACAAAGAATTAAAAGAAAACAAATCCCTTTATGTTAGGGACAAAGAGCGCCTCATTATCCCAGCCAAAGAATGAATCTTAACGAAACTCAAATGAACATTAAAAAAAGTTCTGCCGGCCGAGGTTACCATTCGACAGAATTTCACCAACGATGCCACAGTTTTGGCGTTAATTGGCTGGGATCCAAGTTTCTGAGGGGATGGTGGAAGGGGAGTCTCACTCAAACTTCAAAGACCGTTATGCTTCCATTATCCTCCGCCTGTCGCAGAGGAAATGAACGAAAAGTTGAGAAAAGTTTTATGCGATTCTGAGGCGCGGATTTTCTTTAGAGACAAGTTATGTTCGTTAATTCGGATAATAACGAGGCGAAAATGATGATAAAAAGCAAATATAATTGCAGAAAATATTGTTGCATTAATGTTCCAAAGAGGAGGAATGTTTTTTAAATGAGTGGAAGTAGAGACAAAACACGAGAAATGCTTGAAACTGTTTTCTTTTCCTGCACTGCAGATCAACTAGCACAGTTCCTTCGCACCGACACGGACACGGAGCATTCAAGTCTAGAGAGGAGAAGTGGTTGGGGAACTGGGAAACTCTCGTAAACCAGCAAGCCGCCGTCAAAGGGCGGGAGCAGGCACACAGTTGCGGGCGGGGGAGTAGTTTCCGGGAACTACCTAATTAATGCGGAATATTGCGTCGTTAACACTTCTGCTACAGAGGACAGTGTCTCGCTTCCTGTTCCCGGGGACAACCACAGCCATAGTCATGTGGGTAGCTTGATAGTGTCTGCAGCTACCGACGTTCACTCTCGTTGAAAATAATCACTTTGCAACCCTGCGACATAATTTGGGTTGAACGTAGTACGGGACATTGTGCGGCTGTGACACAATTCGATTTCGTGACTACACCTGGTCACAAACCTGTAAATTGAAATTAACCTCTCTATCTCCGGCATTCTGGGATTGAAGTAGAAATGTAACATTTACGTAATTACAATAACTGTTAGAAGAATAGTATTAAGTTCTATAAGAAGTATTATTTATTTATTGGTGACAAGCTACTGACAGCTTGTCCACCAACAAATCACTCACGCACTTTAGTCTTGCATTGCAAACAGATGTGCATGTCAGTTAGTGGCAACAAGACATTTGAACCAATATTTTTTGTGAATTTAATATGTTGCTAATCAGCAACATACATGGATAGAATTTTATATTTACCAACGAATGCATTACAACAGGGTAAACTTCACAATTTTAATAATTACATTCTACGATGTGCAGTCGTAAAATGTTTATTACAAGTCTGTCACGGTAGCTGTAGGTAAATTCTGGGCGACTAGTTTCGAACCGATTGGTCCATTCCCACATCTGGCCTACGCAGGCTGTACTGAAAGTGACTGATCATAATGAAAACCATCTAAAATTCGCAAATACATGCAGTGATGGTGGATAAACGTCACAGTATACATATGATCGCAATACAAGTCAGAATCAAACTGACTGGTGATACATCATCCACAAAATCCCGAAGACTGCAAGAGCTAAAAAGTGTGAGAATATTCGTACAATCACGTTAACAGCTCGTGCATACAAGTTTCTGACAAGAATGATATACATTCTGCCACCGAATGTATGAGGATGGCCAAGTGTAACAGGAAGAGGTAGAAGGCACCATATTAAAACTCGTCCAAGCTTTCCAAATGAATTATTGTTTCCAACCACAGTGCCCTCGTACACCTCGTTCTGCATCACAGGGCCCCACAATGCTGAGGAAGCACCCCAGGGGCCCTCGCAAAGCAATGCTGTTATTTTCGCTCAGTGCATGTAATTTCTGTTGGTCAGGCTTCATCCACTGTGGATGAAGCCCAACCACCAGGCATTACGTGCATTTAGCGAAAATAATAGTGCATTGAGAATGTCTAGCTTCTAGTTGAAATCTAGATCTGCACAATAAAAATTAAAAAGGACGAGTGATCGCTGCAAGCTATAATTTACAATAAATGAATTTATGTATAACGACGTGTCGGGAACTGCCGTCGCCAGGCCTCTGCATTAAAGATGAACGATTTAATATCAATTTCAAAAAAGTAAAAAAGTGTTTTTAAGACGTTCACTTAGCAAAACTCTCTGAACTTGCGAAACCGAGTTTAATGTCAATACAAAAAGTTATGAAAACCTATACCTAATCGAATCATAGACAATTCGTCATATGCATAAATTCTTGTCAGTAGGTGACATAGGACGTTGTCTACAAATTCTACTTTTATTTTTGTTATTAGTTGAAAAAGACCCACTTCTCTTGAGTTTATTTTTCTTTGTTTTATGTGAACATTCTAGGTCACCTGAGAACGTTCGAGAACATAGGAAAGAATGAACATAAAAAAATTCGAAAAATGTTAGTATGCTACGCTAAAAAGTACTCTCACCTGCTCAGAAATATTCTCCAGTACTCTTAAATCTACTGAAGCATTCAATAACGCCCTAATTTGTAATAAAGTACCCTGCTAATTACTTCCTTATAGAACACCGAAAACTATCTAAAATATTCTAGAATGTTAAACAAAATCAGGAACTTTCTAGAAAATTCGAAAGTATTTTAGAACATTCACAAACGTTCGTTATAATTAATAAAAATATTCATAAAATCTCGACGACGTACGTGATGCACCAACTTTTTCCCATAAAATATGCAATGGAGTGAAAGACATAGAAGGTGTCCTAATGACTATGACAATGTGGTAGTGACGACTTCAAACATACCTCCAGAAATACAAATGATACTGCCAGAAAATCACTATACTACACAACAGGCGAACACGGGTAGCACCTTACACGAAAACCAGTGATTGGTTGTGGGTGGATATATTCTAGTGTATATGTTCTGACAGAATCAACCTTAAAATAGAGAAATAATAATGATATACTAAAAATTAGATTCTCAATACAAATGTATTTAATTTAGAGAAAGAAAACATTGTCTTCATTATATTTCACAATTTGTTAACCTCTTTCCTCTCAATGATTACTTATGGCCTACATTTGTCATCCTGTTTTTTGGTGAGTAATGCATAAATTCTCTGGGTTTCCGCATCCCTAGAGCAAGCTACACGCAACCAACAGTGAGAAAATTATGATTGTATCAAATTAATACAAAAGTATCTTAAAGTTTGTGCATTATTTATAGTGATACTAAATGCCAATATTACATGAAACTTATAACCTTTTAAACAGAAAAGGGCAGTTCGGTAGATATGAGGTGTATACTCGGAATAAATGCTGATTTTCCCATAACTCTTCCTGATAATATTTTAGCTTCAATTATATTTTCTGGTAATCTTTGATGACCTTTTCTTATTTTGAATTATTAAATTAATGTTGTCAGCTATTTCATTGCTCTTTCAAATAATCAGCTTGAGTACTTTTGAACAGTCTTCAGAACAACTTCTTCTGTTAGTTCATTTGGCCTGTTGATAAAGTTGTATAAATCATTCGTAAGTTCAGTATGCTCAGTTACACAATCACTAATTTATAAGATTTTTTCGACTAAATGTTTAGTTTATTGATCACTGGAAAGTTTAACTTTCATGTTTCTTATTAGGTGTACTTTCCTCACTCAAGGCCTAAGAAATGATTTATTCAAACATTTCATCTGCTGGAGATGATTTTGGAATAGCTAGAAGCATTTGCCGGAAATATCCACAATGAGTAACTAACGCACCTCCTGTTAACTCCAGGTTACCGCGGAGATCCAGAATATTGTCGCTTCTTCTTGAAGATTGTATAACATTTTGGAACACTCTACAACATTCTCCCACGTTATCGAACATTCAGGAAGGTACATTCTGGCCATTCTTGGCCAATTCGGCAGTAGATTTCAAATTGTTTCACCGTTTTCTCATAAGTCCGTTGGTGCAATGCCCTTTTTTGATACCCATATATTCAAACCCAACCCTTGCAATTCCTAACCAAACATTCTTCACTTAAGTGGGATGGAGGACTGTTGTACCATATGACACCTAAGGGCTGTGGTGTGCGTAGTGAAGTTAAGGCGGCACGAACGGACAAACCACGCTTACATTTATTAAGGTGTCGCGAACAAACGCCTTTTCACAAAAACGTACTTACGTAATTTACCCCAGCAATCGCAAAACAAAACCTACTTCACGGATGGGATGGAGGGTTACCACACCATACAACCCCCATGGCGCTGCGAAATGCGCTTGTCTATTTTGCTGGAGCACACAGGCATACCACACTTCCTTTTATTAGATATATTGATTATTCTGTTTTTACCTCTGACTTACATGTTATTACAAAAGACAGACTTACTTTACATTAAAACAGACGGACTTACTTTACATTAAAAACTTTTCAGAGGGGCAGAAGAAGTATTAATTGAATCTGTTAATTATGTCTACACAGCGTCCACAAGAAAATTTCATTATTGTATCATTTCACATTAGCAGAACGTTGCAACTATAAAAGCAGTGTTTATTATTAGAACTGAGCGTGCACAATGTGTAAAAACTGCACAAAACTATTCTCTATAATATGTAGACTTGTAAAATCCATGTAAATAAATATCAATTGCCACATGTATGAATGATCGTCACCTCGGAATGGCTACTGAATTTTTTGTTATTGTGCTCGATATTATTAGGATAAAGTATGTATGACAGAAATTTTTTTTAAAAAATGTAATAGACAAGTCGGAAATTAACATCAGCTCCCGCATGCATGAAACATTATCAGTTAAGAACGACTCGACAGTTTCCTTGATATTTGTCTTAGTTGTCTTCCTAATTATCAGGACAAAGTTCTCATGAAAGAAAGTTTTTGGAAAATCTACCGGAAAAGCCGAAAATTAAAATCAGTTTTGAAAGATCTTCACCAGAAAACGGGTCCAAAGATTTTTTTTTTTTGTTCGTAGTTGTGGGTAGTAAGTTAGACAACACCATAATGAACCTTCAAAGTTCATACATATTTTACATACTTCAGTAAAACAGGGTGATGCAGAAAGGATGGACGTTTTTAGAACAGCTAGTATTCAGGGCTCAGGTGGTCATAGTGGGGAGAGTGATGTGGTAGCGTGATCGGTAGCTACTGCAGTTTTGTTTAGTCAAGGTCATGGAGCCGTGGACTGTGCCACATCGTGTATTTAGCTACAATAGTTTGTGTGCAATAGTGAGTATATCGTTGCAGTGCAGTGTGAGTTTCGTCACCATTTCAATCTCGCTAGAGATGAAAGTGTTCCCAGTCATAACACCTTTTTACGTTGGGTAGAATCATTTCGAACACGGGGAACAGTTATGAACGGAAGACCACCAGGAGCTCCTCGCTCAGTTCGGACACAAGAAAATGTGGAGTCCTGGTCGATCAGCTAGAAGACACTCGGCTTAGCTGCGCCTCAGTAATCACTCTACAAGGCGAACTTTGCATACGAACCTAAAATTTCATCCCTACAAAATGGCCATTGTGCAAAAATTAAATCCAGGAGATCATGAACAGCGGCTAAATTTTGCGCGAGAAGTGGAGGCCATATTTGAGCAAAATGACAACATTATTTTCCTTATGAGTGATGAAGCTCATTTCCATTTGCATGGAATGGTAAATCGCCAGAACTGTCGTTCCTGGGCGAGTGAAAACACAAAACTACTGCATAAGAAACAATTACATAGTCCCAAGGTGACTGTTTGGTGAGATATGACAGGTACAGATGTAATTGGTCCATACTTTTTCCAAGACGAGAACGGGGACACTGTAACCGTAACCTCTGAACGATTTATAGAGATGATCACTGAATTCTTCTCACCTGAATTAAGAAGAAAACGTATTCCTATCTGGCTAGTGTGGTTTCAGCAGGATGGAGCTACAGCTCACACGGCAAGATTGACTATGGAAGCAATTAATTTCGTGGTAGAGTTATTTCCTGGTTCAGAGACATTCATTGGCCTCCTCCTTCTCCTGACGTATCCATGTGTAACTACTTTCTGTGGGGTTACCTCAAATCACGTGTGTAAGTTCATAAAACACGTACACTTGAAGAATTGAAGTAAGCTGTTCGTGAGAAATCGTCCAAACAGACAGTGGCATGTTGCAGAGAGTTAAAGCCAACTTCCAATACCGCCTTGAGAAGTGCATCGCTGAAAATGGCAGTCATCTGGGAGATGTTATTTTCAAGCATTAATTTTGTTAAATGGCAACATTATTTGAGTGTTATTCTGTAATTAAAAAATTTTTAAGCACTCCTAACGATGTATTGTTCATTTGAAAACCGTTCATTCTTTATGCCTCACCCTGTGTATATACATACATAAGCGTTATTGCCACAGACCTCAAAAACTTCTTGACTTGACTTTATCTGATGCACACACTTATATATATATATATATATATATATATATATATATATATATATATGAGAGAGAGTATTCTTACCACACATCTCGAAAAGTTCTTCACTGATTTTAGTCCCAATTTTTACACATTACTGTAATGATCATTCTGCAGACGCAGGCTATATACTCGTAGTTTTTTACTATGTTACGTATATAAATATAAGTTGCACATACACTCCTGGAAATTGAAATAAGAACACCGTGAATTCATTGTCCCAGGAAGGGAAAACTTTATTGACACATTCCTGGGGTCAGATACATCACATGATCACACTGACAGAACCACAGGCACATAGACACAGGCAACAGAGCATGCACAATGTCGGCACTAGTACAGTGTATATCCACCTTTCGCAGCAATGCAGGCTGCTATTCTCCCATGGAGACGATCGTAGAGATGCTGGATGTAGTCCTGTGGAACGGCTTGCCATGCCATTTCCACCTGGCGCCTCAGTTGGACCAGCGTTCGTGCTGGACGTGCAGACCGCGTGAGACGACGCTTCATCCAGTCCCAAACATGCTGAATGGGGGACAGATCCGGAGATCTTGCTGGCCAGGATAGTTGACTTACACCTTCTAGAGCACGTTGGGTGGCACGGGATACATGCGGACGTGCATTGTCCTGTTGGAACAGCAAGTTCCCTTGCCGGTCTAGGAATGGTAGAACGATGGGTTCGATGACGGTTTGGATGTACCGTGCACTATTCAGTGTCCCCTCGACGATCACCAGTGGTGTACGACCAGTGTAGGAGATCGCTCCCCACACCATGATGCCGGGTGTTGGCCCTGTGTGCCTCGGTCGTATGCAGTCCTGATTGTGGCGCTCACCTGCACGGCGCCAAACACGCATACGACCATCATTGGCACCAAGGCAGAAGCGACTCTCATCGCTGAAGACGACACGTCTCCATTCGTCCCTCCATTCACGCCTGTCGCGACACCACTGGAGGCGGGCTGCACGATGTTGGGGCGTGAGCGGAAGACGGCCTAACGGTGTGCGGGACCGTAGCCCAGCTTCATGGAGACGGTTGCGAATGGTCCTCGCCGATACCCCAGGAGCAACAGTGTCCCTAATTTGCTGGGAAGTGGCGGTGCGGTCCCCTACGGCACTGCGTAGGATCCTACGGTCTTGGCGTGCATCCGTGCGTCGCTGCGGTCCGGTCCCAGGTCGACGGGCACGTGCACCTTCCGCCGACCACTGGCGACAACATCGATGTACTGTGGAGACCTCACGCCCCACGTGTTGAGCAATTCGGCAGTACGTCCACCCGGCCTCCCGCATGCCCACTATACGCCCTCGCTCAAAGTCCGTCAACTGCACATACGGTTCACGTCCACGCTGTCGCGGCATGCTACCAGTGTTAAAGACTGCGATGGAGCTCCGTATGCCACGGCAAACTGGCTGACACTGACAGCGGCGGTGCACAAATGCTGCGCAGCTAGCGCCATTCGACGGCCAACACCGCGGTTCCTGGTGTGTCCGCTGTGCCGTGCGTGTGATCATTGCTTGTACAGCCCTCTCGCAGTGTCCGGAGCAAGTATGGTGGGTCTGACACACCGGTGTCAATGTGTTCTTTTTTCCATTTCCAGGAGTGTATAAAGATGATAAGTTATTACCAAATATTTCGAAAATGTTTTGCCAGATTTATTTCAAATTTTTATCCGAACTCTACTGACGAATCACAAGTAAGTGAACAGAGTGGGGGAGGATGAGGTTATATACGAGATTATTGGGGGGGAGTGGGGAGGATACGTGCGGAGCTCCTGAATATACAGAGAGAAATGGACAGAGAAAGAGAGAGAGAGAGAGAGAGAGAGAGAGAGAGAGGGAGAAGCAGATGGACAGATAGAGGGGGCAGGAGTCAGGCACAGAAATATAGGGGAAGAGGAGATGCACGGAGCTGTTGAACATTCAAACAGAAAAGGACATAGGGAGGGGAGAGAAGGAAACGGATGGAAAGAGGTGGCACGAGACTATGCACAAAGAAATACGGGGAGGAGGAGGTGTAGATCTAGACGAGGGGGATGAGAAGATGGACAGAGAGAGGGGAGGACAAAAAGTTTAGACTTTATTTCCAATTCCAGTACATATTTAACAATTGCGGAACATTGCTGTGTTCGCTAGTATACTATGAAAAGAAATGCAACAATCTACTAAATTGAATTATAGGAAGGCAGCTCCATTTTGTGGGGAAACCAGTAAATTGCTGCCAGAGGCTGGCCATCTGCTCCTTCACGTCGGGATCACAATGATAATTCGTAGCACTCGCTCGCGGTGATCAGTCGGCTGAAGTAATCATCACGATTGGCCCGACACAGTTGCAATATTTTCGTTACGTCCTACTTTCAACGACCTTTCTCACTGGGAATCTACGGTCGTGGAACCCAGAGTCCTTTGCGATGGCAAAAATGACGTGCAAGAAGACGAAAAGTTATCCATGACTGACTTTCACTTTCCCCTGTATCGTTTCCACTGTCATACGCGTCTCCAAGAAAGCTCAGTATTCCTCTTGGCATCTCGCTTCTTCACAGGGAGAAGGCCTACCACTCCTGTCTTCATCACTCTGATTTGTTTCACCGCAATGACAGCGATTGTGTCGCCTCACTGGTGCGAAATAAGCTGGTGCCATTACACCCCACACTTACACAGACTCAGCATGGATTTTTCCAGCGTTGTTTCCTTTCAAATGCAGAAAACAAATAACCACTGGATGACTACATCAATTGGCTGTGAAACTTTGTTTTGGCTCCTCTAGCTACATGGTTCAGTACTTAACCCTAACAAAACCAACACATTTTCCATAACGTGATTACCAATTATGCATACTTTATGCCAACCACAAAGAAATTCAAAATGGACAAATTTCGTTGGTTTTGTTAACTTTTATGAACAAAATACTTATAAAATGTGTACTGATGTGTTAGTATGGTCTGGAACCTGAAAATATCTTTCAGCACAATCTTAGCAATACCAACGCGTTTTCTAGACTGTATCACACCAAGGGAACGAAATTTACACCAACACAAAAAATTGAAAACACAACACAATTTCCTTTATTGTTCTCGACTTTTATTCACACTGAGGTGAAAGAAGTGATGGGATAATGATATGCATGTATACAGATGGCGGTATTACCATGTACATGAAATATAAAAGGGCAGTGCAGTGGTCAAGCAAGGATCCAGATGATTCATGTGGTAAGTTATTGTAAATATTTACAAAAAGTGGTACTAGATCTACCCATTTTGTATGCTGATGTGAGGCGTATGTTCTTATGAGCCGACTCAGTTCACGAAAACATCGTTCCACCGGATTGCTACTCGGTCTAAAACAGGACACTAATGTGTGTTTCATGTCTGTCTCTTGCAGAAACTGTTGCTATATTTGACTTTTAAAATAGACCGCATTATCCGTGAGCAAAGCCACAGGTTTCCCCACAAGCGAATGTAGTCGGTGACCAGTTTTCTTACTATGATGGCCGATGTGGAGTTTCTTGTCAGATACATCTTTACATACTTTGAAAATATGTCATAGACGGCTATGAAGTGCCTGGATCCACCTCTACCCACCGGTCAGGGCCCTGTGACATCGACTGATGTTATTTGGAGTGACTTTGTTAGGATGATGGAGTTTAACTCGTTACAAGTGCTCATATTTATAGGCTTCGCCTTCTGACAAATTACACACGAGCGTAAGAGTTTCCCGACACGTCAGCTCAAGTTTGGGAAGTAGCAACGTGTTGCAGTTTTCTCCGAACATCTTATAATCCCAAATTACCCCAACAGCGGTGCGTGTATAAAATTAAATTGTCGGCTACATCTGCAGGAATACATATGCACCATTGTTCCAATCCCTCTTGGTTTCTATGAAACCAGATTCCATAATGTACTTTATTCTGTTCCATACGGGGTCTGCCTGCTGTTGGATTTGCAATTTATTGCACATGCGTAAGAACAGCTGTCTACTGCTTGTGTCTTTTATCAGCAAGATCTTATACTCTATTGATCGTTCCAGCTGTTCGGTGAATTATGGCAAACCTTTTGGTAACCAGGATAATGCATCCGCAATTACGTTGTCACTACCTTTGATATGCCTAATTTGGAAACCGTAGTCTTGTAATGCAAGCTACCACCTAGTTCAACTTGTGTGAAGTAATCGTCATGTAAGTAGGTAACTTACAGCCTGGTGGTCGCAGAAGATAATCACCCGGTTTCCATAAACGTAGTAGTAATACTTCCTTAGTGCCCACACTACAGCCAGAGCTTCTAACTCAGTAGCCGAGTATGCAGGCTCACATGCAGTTAGTACGCAACTCGCAAAAGCAGTTGTTCTCACTTCAGTTTGTCCCTCATTTTCTCCTAGTTGGAATAGGCACGCACCGAGTCCACAAAAGGAAGCATCTGTTGCCAGACAGAAATCCTTTGACATATATTAGTGGTGAAGGATTTCTGAATCCAACAGTGCATATCTTACATTGTGAAAGCCCTTTCTTCATTTCTCTGTGAACACCCACAGTAAATTGTTACGTAACAACTGTAGCAGTGCCTCATTATTAAGCAGCTGTGCGGGCACGAAATGTCTGAAGAATGACGCAATCCCCAAAAAAGTCTTCAATTGTTTCTTCATAGTGGGATACGGCAAATGTTGGATAGATTACAACTTGCCTGGGTCGGGCATTATTCCTGTTGGGACACTATATGTCCAAAAACTCAGACTGGCGAAATTTTGATTTCTTTAAGTTGGCGGTAACTCCCGTTTCTGCCAGTCTAGCTAACACCCGGCCTAATAATTCTGGATGTGCTTCCCCCGTTTTCATGGTGGTTAATATAGCATTTACATGCAAGGTTACCTTTTCCAGTAAGTCCGGTCCGAGTACAGTGTCAAGTGCCTCAATAAAGACTCCCGCACTTGTGTTAACCCCAAGGGGCAGCACTCGAAATTGATAACTACGGCCGGCAAATATAAGTGTTGTATATTTTCGCGAGACTCCTGTTAGCAGCACCTGCCAATAGGACACTTGAGATCAAGACTAGTAAGGAATTTAACTCCTTGGAACTTTTGAATCTGTTCTTCGAGGTTTTCAGGTCAGATTCTAACAGGCATAATGGTTTTGTTAATGTGTCGGACACCTAGCATTAACAGCATACTTTCATCTGGTTTGGTGACTGCGAGCAGAGGGCTGCTATTTGGCGACAATGAAGGTTCTGTTATTTTCCACTGAAGCATTTATTGAATCTCTTTAGTTACAGCTTGCATTTAAGCCTATGGCACGGAATACGTGTCACAACAAAACGTATCATGCGGTTTAATTTGCATGTTATAAGTGTATCCACTTATTATACTAGTTTTCTCGAAGAATACCCGACTATACTTGTTTAGCAGGTGAATCTGTTCATTCTTTTGGTTATGGTCGAAGTAACTCGATTCTTACATCTTTACTTCCATACCTTATCTTGTTTCCTTTTTTACAAATTCAGTATCACGAACCACCTTATTGTAAGTTCCCCTGAAGGAGTCATTTTCTACATGCTGTACCTTTGGGTCATAGATATCCACCTGAACCTGCCTGCAGTAATCATTATATGTGGCCAGTGCCAGTTCAATAAACTTATTGTGGTTTTTTGAAGCGCATCTCACACTAGAGAGGTCTACCTTTTCGTTCCTCTCACGCCACATATCCAAACCCAGTACATAGGATACCGCTAGGTTCCCAACAACTAAGAATGAGCATTTCATCGCTTCTTTTTCTGTGTCTAGGACGGCCTGTACCTGATTTTTAGTGATTTGCACCTGGCCACGTATGGCCCCCATAATTGTACAGTTTGGACTGGTAAAATTGGCAGTCTCTTACCCTTGCCTATGCATTTATAAAATCCATAATCCATAAGTGAAGCACTTGCCCCTGTATCAGTAATGACAGTTATGGGTATTCCATTTATCTGAGCCTTAAAAGCAGCTTGTACTAACTCAATATTTTGTTGCTGTGCCTGTCTCGGTTCAGCAATTAATACCTCCCTGAGTTTTTCACCTTCATTATATCTTAACTTGAATACTTGCACTCTTTCCCTGCCTTCGCTCTGTGCCATACCGACCCTATGTGGAAGGCTTCCATAGGTCGGTTGGAGCTTACCGTCCCCGAACATCCGGGTTGCAGCTGTTCAACCACTTCCACAATGTGTACTATTTCAGTTTGTTTCTGTTGTTGCTGCTTTGGGACATATTGCGGTTGTAGTGTCCAATGCTGCTGCGTACGTGGCGACGGTATTGGTATAACATTTATGTTATTCACTGGCACCTTTCGATCGTCGGATGCGTGCTGTGTTTGCCAATTTACAGGGCCAGATTTGTAACACTGCTAATTTGCACTTCGCGTATTCTTGTTAACAAAGAAAATGTTAAAAATACGTACGTTCCTCCGTTTCCTATGAAAAATTCTGTTTCCGTTTTTATTCGGGGGACGGTTACGACTTCCATCGTATTAGTAGCCAGCAGAACCACTGTGACTATTTTGCTTCCATCTTTTCTGGAACTGTTTCCATTCGGAAATCTGTGCTTATTGCTACTACTGTTCGATCCTGGAATACTATTTCCCAATTCTGTTTGCCTGGCTTCTTCTTATATTAAATCTGATGAAACTATAGTGGCCATAAATTGTTCAAGATCCATATCAGGCACATAAACAAGCTTTTCCCTGATTGAAATTGGTAACTTGCCCTTTAATATACGCAGTACATCTCTCGGAAGCATGGGATCATCCCTAGTATCATGTCTTGCTTAAATATCTTTCGAAGTATTTTCAAAGATTGCCTTGTCGGGGACTGAACGGCTCGGGTTTATACACCAGCTTTCTGAGTCGTTCTTGTACACATGGCGACCATAAGCGAGCTAAAAGCATCTTCTCAAAGTCTGAGTATACCTCACAATTCTCTGCAGCCGCCATTGCCCAGAGAGCTACATCTCCGTTTATAAAAGATATCAAAAATTGTATTTTCTGTTTCTCCGCCCGCGAAAGAGGTAAAACATTGCTAAAACTCTTGATAAATGTCACTGGGTGGATTGACTTTCGTTCGTCAGTGAATATTTGGAACTGTCTGTGCTTAATAAGTGACTCCTCATGTTTTACCTGTGCGACAGTTGGCGTAGCAGCCCCACACCAACAATAGTACTATAACTGCACTTGCTATACTGCTTGGTATCATTGCAAACCTACTGCTCACCGTTTGACATAGTCACAGGTACGTTTCCGTACCGGGTAATAACGTGTGGTGGGCTATCATGTTCCCTACGAACACTTTCCCTTTCTAACGTGGAAGTGCTCTGCTGTATCTCACTTTAGTTCAGACTTTAAGTGCCTGTTCGAGTCCTGGCTCTTTCACTCAACACATATATTTAATCTCTGCAACGCATTCATTACTTCTTGTTCTATTTTTGTTTCTACACTGTCAGCTATTCGACCTAGATTTTTAGCTAGCGATTTCACCTGATCCTCCAATGCTTGTTGTCCTCTAACGAGTTCGGTTACCTTCTCGTCAAGTGTCCGGACTTTCTTTGGAATACCATTGCTTTGTTCTACCAGTTAGGAAACTTATTTCCGCAGACCATCTACTTCTCTCTTAAGATGTGAGACGATTTTATCTCTTTCACCTAAAACCTGGTTTAGTCGACCGACTTCTTTCCTTTCTCTGTCCAACCGTTCTGCTTTTTCTCTTTCCTCCCTCTCTAAGCGTTCTGTTTTTTTTCCCTCTATAAGCGTTCTGCTTCTAATATGCCCTTCACTTGAGCTATTAGAGTCTTTTCTCGTTCGAGACGCTCCTCTTTTCCGCGTTTCTCTCTTTCTGGACGTTCTTCTTTTTCGCATTTCTCTCTTTCCCGTTCTCTCGACTCGAGAATTGCGAGCAACACGGCTAAGGAAGTCATTCTTCGGTGCTGACTGTGGCAGCACATCAGCTGTGTCTATAACTGATATTGTTTTGTTTGAGTCCTAAGCTGAGCTGACGCCTGTCTGCTATTCCAGATGTTGACCGCTAGCAGTAGGCAGTATTTCCTCTACATCTCTAGGTTCAGTTACCAAATTGGGGATTGCTGAAACAGATTCGTCATCGATCTCTGTTGTGTCGTCCGTGCCTGCTTTTCTCTCTTTGCGGGTCTTAACCCTACTTGTATTAACACTTTTACCCTCAAAAGACACAAAAAAACACAAAAATACGTCACTTAGCCTAACACAAACAAATACACTGTTCACACAGTAATACACTATATCCTAATTAACTCACAATGAAAAACTCAGCCGTAGCTCCTTCGCAAGAAAAATTAAAATTACTCTTGAATAGCTTTTAAACGATCTGTAGTCACACAGCTGATACTGTAGCTTATCACACAAAATATCTACATCAATTGAAAGAATGTCGCTACACTTGAACTTTAGCACAGCAATCAAACAAACACATTTTTAAAACTAATGTTGCCGGTTGCACTAATCAAAGTACTGAATGTCACACTTTATTTAATCAGTGAGCACTCAGCATGGCCTCCAGAACCTAATGACTCTAACAATGAACTTGGGAGCTAATGCAGTCGAATCCTTACCTTGGTAAGCAATCTCTGCTACTCGTCGCTCCACATCAAGGTTGCGACGTCTATTTTGTACAATAGTATTATGGCAGCTGCAGTCTGTCCCAGTACAGTAGCTCCGGTTATTTATTTTCCGTGCTCCGCAGTGGATTGTAGTTGTTATAAGTACATGGAACAAAACATTTACAGGATTCCACACTGTACGAAATTGTCATTGTACATGCATAAACAAAATCTGGAACTATTATCTTTTCAGCAATATTGTACTCACTGCAGCAATATTTCTGACCTGTAAGGTGTATACCGAACAGCAGTAGTTATTTATTTAGTTCGAGCCCCACATTGGGCGCCATTTGTACCGCTACTGCCCAGGTCTCGACACCGAACCAAGTATACTTACGGTGTACTAAACGAATATGGCGAAGAGAGTGTAAGAAAGCTTACCGCCAAAATTTATTGATGTTTACGCCCAGCAAGAGCGTGAATAGAGCATTTATTTGGTGGAGCGGATATAAGAACAAATGATGATAATATGGGGACCGGAATCTATAGTTTCATAAAATCGTTCTTTGAACTCCAATTATTTTAGAGCACGCGACTCAACGCCTTGTTAATATAGGACAGCGTGAGGCGCTTTTAGAATTTGATAAAACTGATGTCTACGTGCAGCGTTCATAGTGGCAAAAAACGTAGACGTAATCTCAGGGATTATATTTCGTTTACTACATTAAAATATTGCTGCAGGATATCTTTACCGTAGCGAAATTGTTGTTTATCCAGCGTAGTGAAAATCTTGAAAATAAACTTTATTTTTACTTCTGCATGAAGGTCACCATACACATGAAAGAAAAATGCACGATTACCATTAACTACAATCTGTTATTTAAAGTTCACAAATTACAACGCGAGATGGCCATCGTAGCGTGCGTTTTCTTCATGGCTAGAACAGAGAGTGTGTGTCAACGCTGCGAGGCGTAGCGCCTTGGAGGCGGTTAAGTGAGAGATGTGTCTCAGAGCTGGATGGTGACATATAGTGACGTGAGACTGGACGTGCATGTAGTTTATGTATCAGCCGATAAAGGAGAGTATTGGATAGAGGACTGATTTAGTTTCGATTGTGCCCACTAAAGTGCACTAAAGTAATAGAATGTTTTTCATAAACTGTTCTAGGATTTTCATAAAGTGTTATTATGTCTTTTTGTCTAGGTAAAATGTTGTAAATGTGTTTTAGCAGCATGAATGATGCGTGTGTGTGGCTTAAGGTTAATATGAAGGTAATTGTTTAACGAGTTATGTAGTGGGATTTAGTGTGGGAATATTTCGAAGAAGTACGGATGTGGACAAGGGGTATTTTTGTAGAGTAGATATGTAAAGTAAGTTTATGGTAAAGGGAAAGTTAATTCAGGTATAAATAACAATAGTAAATAACTTAATGTATAAACAAAACTTCAGCGTATTAGATAATTATGTCGGTAAAAAGTGCAGTCGTTAGGTGTACTATTTTGCGATTCGTTATTGATGAAAAGCGCGGACTGGTGGGGGGAGAGTGTTGTTTTGGTATTGGCTGTTGAGTAAACCGACCAATGGCAAAGCAATATTCTTCACGCTCCTTTCTCTGCTGGTAGAGAAGACTTAGAGTATTCTAGAGAGGAGTTGGAGCCTAGCCATGAAACAGTTCGGAAGTGTGTAGTAGTAGTTCCGATGGAAATCGTAAGTTGCCAGATCTAGCAGTGTTTCATACATTAAAAACGTGGTAAAGTGACGGCATAATTATTCCGATGGGTGTGTAGAAATTTCGTAATTTTTAAGTGAATTTTGTGACGAGAAAAGACACAAATTCCGCCTGGCGTATTGAGCAGGTCGGTGGCTAAAAACTGTGACTGCATTAGGTATCGACAGATTTAATATTTGGCGAGCATTCTCAACCAAAAACGATACGTATTTTTTTAGCTATTACGTTTTCGGGAAATGCAACACCATAAACTTGCTAACGTGAGTGAAAGGGATTGTGAGTGACAAGACAAGCACGTGCTTGGCAGTGATACTTGTTCACCTAAGTTTCAGAATATATTAATTAAGGACAAAATTTCCAACCTTTCATTTCGTGTGAAAACTTTCTCCCGAAACGGAGATTAGTGACTTAAATTGCAGCCTGGTTCACGTCGAAGTACAGTAGGTTTTGCTCGCCTTCCCTACTGATGATATGCTAAAACAATGTTCACAGGTAGGTGCAGGTACGTCGTAAAGGGACAGAAAGAACCGCGCCGCCGCAGCTGGTCTTTTTGGTTTCTTGCACCAGCGAGTAAAAGAACAATTACATTGCTACCTAGATTCTATATTGTTATCTTATAGAGTCTTTTGCTTCGATATCATTTCGTTTCATTACAAATTACCGTTCTGGCAGTTAATAATACGTCCATTTTCAGGGTTTTATAGTTTTCATTTTGTTTTGTGTCTGAGTCGTCGTTGCACGATTTAATATTTTGTACTACGTATCGGTACAAGCTGTCTGAGCATTTGTTGCAGAAAATAACTAGTCGATGTTCTGACAACCTTCAGTCTGATTATGATGAAGAGGTTTACAATAGGTATTTCAAGCCCGTGATGCACTATTTAACATTCACCTGCCTAAAGGCACGTATTGTAAAACATCTGAACAATAAAAGGTTTAGTCAAAATATCCACGGGTGTGCTGCCGGTCTATAGTGTCCAACGGGCACAATATTTCGGCTATCATACATGTCGCCATCATCAGGTGAACTGACGGACTGAGCTCCTGTGAACGTGCCGGCACGGAGATCCGTACGCTATGGCTGCTCAGAGGGAACTGGGTTCGGTCGCGGCGGCGGGCGATTCAAATACCCTCCGCCCGCGGCGCGCTCCCTCCGCCGTCCGCGCCCCGCGCCACGGTCGCGCGGTGGAACAGATTGCGACGGCGTCTGAGATGACGCCGGAGTGATGGCTCTGTCCGCCGTGGTCGTCACAACTATACGTTTGCTCGATTTACTCATGATTAACCCGATCGCTGGTTCCCAAGCCTTGCTAAGATTATAGCCACAGTCACGGTTTATGAGGTCGTCATTGGTGCGAATTTCGATAGCCTCTCTAACAACGCTGTCCCAGTATCTCGACGTGTGTACCAGAATCCTCGTGCGGTCATATTCCATGGCGTGATTTTCCGACAAACAATGTTCAGCGACCGCCGACTTGCTCGGATACATCAGGCGAGTGTGCCTCTGGTGTTCACGGCATCGATCCTCGACGGTACGCATCGTCTGACCAATATACGACTTGCCACATTGACACGGAATCTGGTACGCGCCGGCCTTCCTCAAACCGAGGTCATCTTTGGCGCTCCCCACCAGTGCACGAGTTTTATTTGGAGGACAAAACACAGTTCCGACCCGGTGTTTCTTCAGAATGCGAGCGATTTTCCCCGAGAGTGCGCCTGTGTATGGAATAAATGCAGTGCCTACCTCCTCCCTCGTGACTTCATCCATCTCAAGAGGTTGTGCTGCAGTGGTTGGGCGGAGAGCACGTTGAATCTGCCACTCTGAGTACCCATTTTTTCGAAATACAGTTCTCAGATGTTCCAATTCCTGGGGTAGACTCTCTGCGTCAGAGATAGTGCGCGCCCTATGTACTAGAGTTTTAAGTACCCCATTCCTCTGTGAAGGGTGGTGGCAGCTGTCTGCGTGCAAATACAGATCAGTGTGCGTAGTCTTCCGATACACCCCATGACCTAGGGTCCCGTCAGCCCTTCTCTTGACCAAGACGTCAAGGAAAGGTAATTTATCCTCCGTTTCAGTCTCCATAGTGAATTTGATGCTGGGGTGTATGGAGTTTAGATGTGTAAGGAAGTCAAGGAGTTTATCCATACCATGTGGCCAGAAGACGAACGTGTCGTCCACGTAACGGAAAAAGCAAGTAGGTTTCCATACGGATGACGACAGGGCTTCCTCCTCGAAGTTCTCCATGTACAAATTCGCTACCACCGGTGAGAGTGGGCTACCCATGGCAACTCCCTCCGTTTGTTCGTAGTATTCTCCATAATGGAGAATTTGTACATGGAGAACTTCGAGGAGGAAGCCCTGTCGTCATCCGTATGGAAACCTACTTGCTTTTTCCGTACGTGGACGACACGTTCGTCTTCTGGCCACATGGTATGGATAAACTCCTTGACTTCCTTACACATCTAAACTCCATACACCCCAACATCAAATTCACTATGGAGACTGAAACGGAGGATAAATTACCTTTCCTTGACGTCTTGGTCAAGAGAAGGGCTGACGGGACCCTAGGTCATGGGGTGTATCGGAAGACTACGCACACTGATCTGTATTTGCACGCAGACAGCTGCCACCACCCTTCACAGAGGAATGGGGTACTTAAAACTCTAGTACATAGGACGCGCACTATCTCTGACGCAGAGAGTCTACCCCAGGAATTGGAACATCTGAGAACTGTATTTCGAAAAAATGGGTACTCAGAGTGGCAGATTCAACGTGCTCTCCGCCCAACCACTGCAGCACAACCTCTTGAGATGGATGAAGTCACGAGGGAGGAGGTAGGCACTGCATTTATTCCATACACAGGCGCACTCCCGGGGAAAATCGCTCGCATTCTGAAGAAACACCGGGTCGGAACTGTGTTTTGTCCTCCAAATAAAACTCGTGCACTGATGGGGAGCGCCAAAGATGACCTCGGTTTGAGGAAGGCCGGCGTGTACCAGATTCCGTGTCAATGTGGCAAGTCGTATATTGGTCAGACGATGCGTACCGTCGAGGATCGATGCCGTGAACACCAGAGGCACACTCGCCTGATGTATCCGAGCAAGTCGGCGGTCGCTGAACATTGTTTGTCGGAAAATCACGCCATGGAATATGACCGCACGAGGATTCTGGTACACACGTCGAGATACTGGGACAGCGTTGTTAGAGAGGCCATCGAAATTCGCACCAATGACGACCTCATAAACCGTGACTGTGGCTATAATCTTAGCAAGGCTTGGGAACCAGCGATCGGGTTAATCAAGAGTAAATCGAGCAAACGTATAGTTGTGACGACCACGGCGGACAGAGCCATCACTCCGGCGTCATCTCAGACGCCGTCGCAATCTGTTCCACCGCGCGACCGTGGCGCGGGGCGCGGACGGCGGAGGGAGCGCGCCGCGGGCGGAGGGTATTTGAATCGGCCGCCACCGCGACCGAACCCAGTTCCCTCTGAGCAGCCATAGCGTACGGATCTCCGTGCCGGCACGTTCACAGGAGCTCAGTCCGTCAGTTCACCTGATGATGGCGACATGTATGATCGCCGAAATATTGTGCCCGTTGGACACTATAGACCGGCAGCACACCCGTGGATATTTTGACTATGAAATACGCCGGGAGAAACTCAAGAATCACAATAAAAGGTTTAATGTGGAGGTGTTTTAATCTCTGTGGTTCATACAAATGGACAGCCATCCTCCCAGAAATAGCTGCACAACATAATCGAACCAAACATAGCACAATAAAAATCAGGCCAATCGATTTTTTGAATAATAGGCTCATGGCTATGGTATTCTATTCTACTAAAATGCTAGATCAAGTAAATAGAAATTCAGTGTAGATGATTTGGTATGCATCTCAAAACACAAGGCAGCATCTGAGAAGCCGTACCAACCTAACTAGTTGAGTGAGATATTCACAGTTTCCAAAGTGCAGAGAACAAATCCTAGAACTTGTGTCTTAAAGGGTAGCAGTGGCAGAACCATATGTGTTTCTAGCAGGGACTGACATAAAATGTCGAAGGAACAGGGCAGTAGATAAATGTCTTGGTTTTCCTGCAGCGCAAAACAGATGGATTGACGCTGACGATTTGCTATATAATGAGGTTCACAGAGCATAATCAGTACAGTAGCATAAAATACATGATAGGAGACACATTGTTGGAGGTGGTGGTTTTCTCGACAGACTTCCACCTGAATTGCACTTTCCAGGTTATACTGCTGTGGACAGAGCACATTGCTTCAAAAACAATTGGCTCGTGGAGACAAGAGGATTAACCTGCTTGATGAAGTGCAAAACGTAAAAGGCAATTGGCTCGTGGAGATAAGGGGATTAAAATGCTTGATGAGATGCAAAACATAAAGCTTTCCCTGAAAGCCACACTACAGATAGAATTTTGGCTGACAAAGCCAAGACAATACACTTGAGAAAGAATATGGGTATAGGGCAGTGCACTGCAGCATTTGTAATTCATAAAACAATGCATGGTAAAATTAAGTTAGGCTTGAGTGCGAATTTCAAGCAAGTTATGAAAGACACGTGTCATACACTGAAGAAGAAGAAGGAAAAGACGATGAAGAACAAGAAGAACCGAGGGTAGAGATGCTTAAAAACTGTATCCTGACGGCGACGTATGCGGCCAAAAGCGCTCTGAAACTTAAAGCACTGGTTAAAGAATCCCAGGTTCTACTAACACCCAAGAATCAGGCGGAATTATCCCCTTCCTCATTCCTGCCATTACGGTTCTCTTAGAGATGGATTGGCTGGCTGGCGGTGCAAGAACAGTCAAGAACACCCAGAACTCTCAGGAGCAGCTAGAGGAAGCAAGAATACATAACTGCATGATGGAGGCAGCAGCCATCGGGAAAGGACTATACCAAAACCCATACAAGAGAGCCACACTACAGATAGAATTTCGGCTGACAAAGTCAAGACAATACACTTGAGAAAGAATATGGGTATAGGGCAGTGCACTGCAGCATTTGTAATTCATAAAACAATGCATGGTAAAATTAAGTTAGGCTTGAGTGCGAATTTCAAGCAAGTTATGAAAGACACGTGTCATACACTGAAGAAGAAGAAGGAAAAGACGATGAAGAACAAGAAGAACCGAGGGTAGAGATGCTTAAAAACTGTATCCTGACGGCGACGTATGCGGCCAAAAGCGCTCTGAAACTTAAAGCACTGGTTAAAGAATCCCAGGTTCTACTAACACCCAAGAATCAAGTGGAATTATCCCCTTCCTCATTCCTGCCATTACGGTTCTCTTAGAGATGGATTGGCTGGCTGGCGGTGCAAGAACAGTCAAGAACGCCCAGAACTCTCAGGAGCAGCTAGAGGAAGCAAGAATACATAACTGCATGATGGAGGCAGCAGCCATCGGGAAAGGACTATACCAAAACCCATACAAGAGAGGTTTATGTCTCTTCGTAAATTAAAAATAAAAGCCCATTAACCATCCTTCTGGATAGACCACACGCAAATACAAATCTGCTCAAATATGTTAGGAGAAAATACAGAATTCCAAGTTTCCGAGGTGTGTTTATGAAGTATACATTACTGAATAGTATGTGGAGGTCCAGACAATGTGAAATTGTTGGGGGACAAGGAACCCACTGGGTTGTGTATGTTAAAAAAGAAACAAATAATGTCTACTATTTCGATTCATTTGGAGACCTGCAACCACCAGAAGAGTTACTTTGTATTTCACTTGCAGAAGACTTGTCTTCTACAGTTTTCATCGCTACTAAGACTTACTTACCCATGTGGACATCTGTGCATCATGTTCCTCCTAACATTCACGAATGAACGTGTATACGAGGAGAAGCATTAAGCATCCACTCTTCAGTTGGGGTTCAGATGCAGGATTGTATGTTCTGTCTTTAAGAGTATTACTTCTTGGCGGTTGATTTAAGACACAGAGAGTGGAGTACTGCGCTGATCAGGCTAAAGAGGTACAATAGCGTTCCAGACATCACAGAGGCTAACAATAAACTTCGTCGCTTTGGTTATTGGACTACACTGATACCATAATCTATGTCAGAGGAGAGGAGAAGATCAAATGCTTGACTCGAATCTTCGAGTTTGCTGCCATACAAGATCTGCAATCCTATGGATGCCCAGCGCTCCATCGACTCAAGAAGAAGGTGTGAGAAATTGGTGTTGCAGTGTCTGCTTATGAAAATGTAAACTTACTTTTAGATTGCATAAAAATTAATTAATTTTTGTCTCACAGTATGTGTAGTTTATTTCTTTCGCACTTAGTTAGTATGTAACTTTACGCAGATATCATGTCTGTGGTTCTCCTCAAGCTCAGGAGATATACGGTAGGAT
The DNA here is from genome assembly GCF_021461395.2 of Schistocerca americana. Lineage (NCBI taxonomy): Eukaryota > Metazoa > Arthropoda > Insecta > Orthoptera > Acrididae > Schistocerca > Schistocerca americana. The sequence goes on from NC_060122.1 coordinate 694,155,665, forward strand.
TAGATACATTAGGAAATGCCTCTGGGAGCAGTCAGCAGCCATGGTCATGTGCCACCTGCTCCCACAACGAAACAAGTAATGCATGATTGGCATAATAAAATGCATCCTTTACACCTATGTCGTTATCCTCAATCTTAAACATCTCCTCCTTAATGGCACCCACGTTCAAAACTAATGGCACTGGTCTCCTACACATCCTTTATATGTATGTGAAGGGCTTATTTCAGTAGTGGTACAAGTCCATTTTTGTTCATTGTGAGATACAGAGTCCTAAAGTTAACTGAGCGCTGAAAAATCTGCAGTTGAGATACCAGAGATATCCAAGCATATGGCTTCTTGCTATAGATGAACCTTTCTCTCTGTTTGTTTGGATCATTAATTGCAGAAGCTTTATAGGCAGAAAAATCGAGGTAATGGAGGTATACCACTATTGAAATAATCCCATCATATATAAATGGCATAGGTTTTCTGTACAACAACAACAACAACAATAACAATGACGTATGGTAACGATTTTTTTGGTTCATTCAATTCTCGCTGATATAATTTAGTTCTTGAAGTTGCAATATGGTTAATGAGATTCAATACACTTATTGACATTATAATTTAGTTGTTGATATAAGTTTGTTCGTGAGATTTCCATTTGATTCTTGAGATAACAATACAGTTCTCGACATTACAATTTGATTCTTTAGATTACAATAAAGCTCTTGAGATTACAGTTTGGTTCTAATAATAATTTCATTGCAAAGATGTTTTAAACCTACACACTGTTACAAGTACTAATAACTAAGAATAGAAAATAATCCTTCCATAGTCCACAAAACAGTAGCTTTGGTTGAGAATATGTTTCACAATTTTTTCAGTCGCTCCTTTTGAGGGTCCTTATTTTATTATATTTTTGTCAAGATTATTCACACTGGCTATCGGCAGCAGATGAGGAAAAACTATTCTATTTATATGACATTCAGTGGTTATTTACATGGTAAGGATATGTATCTACACATTTCCATTTTAAACACACTGTGTGCGAATATTTACAAATGCACATAGCGTATGACCCAGTCGTGGTGTGGATGTATTTTTTGATTACACTCAAACATAAACACACACACACCCACACACACACACACACACACATACACACATACGCACACACACACGCAACTATGGTAAACGAGCTATACTGTTCCACATACACATACTATTCTTAACCACTGTCACACACACTCTCTCGGTGTCTCACTCTCACCAAATGAACAGTGTGAGTATGGGCGAGTTTTAATTCCGTCACTACAAATGACTCATTTGTCGTCATGAGCCGACAAGCCGATTTTGGACTGCAGTACAGTGTACACGTTGTGCCTTCGAGACCAATTACTAGTTCGCGGCATCATGCGCCGTGGCTGCATTGGAGCATCAATAATACCTCTGTACAGACACTGCAAGTAATCTTAAATCTTGGGAGTCCTTGATGCTGCACGATGCACGCCCTTTGTCAATCTCTGGATAGCATTTTCAATGTGCGATATGCATGCATCTGGGATATGAAACCCACAAACTCCACAATCATTGAATCACTAGCCTTGTACTTCATTAGTCCAATAACGTTCTTGTTCTGTGGAAAAATACCGTAAGGTTTATCGGCTGTGTACGAAGACGTGTCGAATTCTTAACTGTTGCACCTCATTACCTCAAACAATCATAGATCTTCACCAAATAAATGAAGCTATCTGTATCCTTATAAAGTAACTTAGAATCATCGAAATGAGGTTTTGCAAACTCATAATAGAATCGGTATATGTGGAATTGGTAAGGGTCTAGTACGCACATCCCTACATAGACAGGTTTCATGAACTCTGCTGTAATCTTCGACATCTCCACAGCAAATAAGAATAAGAAAATTGCTGTGTTTTCTCAAATTTTACATTGTATTGCCGAAAACTGCATTTTTTTTTTTCGTGGACTCTCTTTGTTTCGTATTAAAATCAATTTACTCCTTCATCGAGGGTGACTGCTTGAATGACATAATGCACCTAACTGAAGTTAGCTTCATCCCTAAGTTGAGACACTGCTGGAGATTTCTGTAATGCATAATGTATCTCTGCTTGTTTCCCAGCATTGTCATCAACTTGGGGATGGTCCCGCCCCACGGAAGTAGTTGCTCTGGGTATTACTGAAGTCAATTTGTGCATCATGCCGATTATTAGGGTACTCGGGGTCTGCTTCCATAGTATACCCTACACCATCATCAGCCACCATAACCCTGATTTTTCCACCTAATCCATTGCAGTTGGCTTCGGATAGTTGTCGGAACTCGCCAATCAGCAGCGATTATCGCATGGCGTACCTGTACAGGTAATTCACATCTAGATATATGATATAGCTCGAGTCGATGGATTCGTTGAATCTCTCACCCACACGTGGGTATTTACCTTGGCATGTGTATGTACACATTGGGAAAGTCCCTTACGAATTCCCCGCTCAAAGAAAAGAAGCACGTAAGCATCGGTCAAAAGCTCGATTTTGACTTTCGTTATCTTGAGAATAGCATCCCAAGAGAGCGCCAGTGTTGTAATTCAAGGGAGGGTCCTGAGAAGATGTGATCAGACATACACCCCGGAATTTCTCGAAAACATGTGCCAACAAATTTGGACATCTGTGACAGCATATTCACCAAAATTTGGTATGTTAAACTTAAGCCAAACATTCACCTGGTATGGCATCGCCTGTAAAGTTGTTGGAGAACGCACTTATGTCGGCTAGTCTGGTTTCTTTGAGGTCCCCCATTCAATCCAGATATCATATGGGAAATTCCCATTCCTTGTCATAAGGTGAAATCTTGCATCATCGGAATATGAACGTCAGATGATGTACATATCCTCCTGAGGCAGAGTTTCAACAAGTTTCTGAAGTGTTGTCAACTTAAAGTGTAGCAAGTCCAGGAAGGGAAGCACAGTTCTTGGCGTCTTTCGTTTGACGAGTGAGATGTATTTCTCGACACTCTTAAGCAGGACAATGATCTGATCATTCTTCGAACCGAATTTAGACAAATGCTCAACGATAAAGTGAGCGTCATACCCGCTCAGATTGTGGAAAAAGATGGGTTGTGTCGTGGTAATTGATGCTTCAAGTTACAGCAGCATAGAAATTCCCCATAATATAACAATGATTATTACAAGGAGTTTCTTCTTTCTAATGTAACGGCTGCCCACAGATATCACAGTCAACTGTCTTCTGATATAAATCATTATTCTCTTTTGAATTGGTCATGGGAATGTTGGTCCTGTAAAGCTTATCAGCCTCCCAGATATGGTTCACGAATTCAGTGAGCAACCAAACAGCAGGATTTTGCCCAACCTACGATTTGTGATGGCTAAGACTTGAGTCATATGTATGCTGCATATGTTACGTGTTTTTCTGTGAAGGTATTGTATGTGGGGCTGCAGGGTCACTTTAGTGTCTCACAGGAGCGAGGAACCATTCGAAATCAGAGTAAACTACTAAGGGGCATCGCTCCTGATGGTAGACGTTGTTAAACACTAAGAATTAGTTTCCCTCGGTGGGCATTATAATACATACCAGCTTCCTGATAGAACAATCTGCTTCATGTTTTGCTAAAAACTCGCTTCTGGAAAAGGCATTCAGGCACCTTAATGAAATATGTTTACCCAGTTGAGTGGACAGGAGATGGGACATGTCCTTGTCCCAACAGTAATGATAATTGCCTTTCTCCTTATTGTTCAATAACAGCGTATTCCCAGGTTCCCGGGTTCGATTCCCGGCGGGGTCAGGGATTTTCTCTGCCTCGTGATGACTGGGTGTTATGTGATGTCCTTAGGTTAGTTAGGTTTAAGTAGTTCTAAGTTCTAGGGGACTGATGACCATAGATGTTAAGTCCCATAGTGCTCAGAGCCATTTGAACCATTTTTTTTGAACAGCGTATTCACATGCATCTTAGGCTGAGCTACGAATTCTGAGAAATGGATCCACGGCTATGTTTGAAACTTTATTATCATCTGAATTATCTATGGTATAAACATCAAGCCTTATATCGGTATTCTGTGCCGAAAATTTAGGTATTTCCTGGGGTTTAATGGGGAACTCGATGCCATCCAAGTTATGAAACCCACGAACGTCAATATCTATTCCGTATCGAGATGTGTGCTACGGATGATCTCTATAATTGTAATTTCTTACAAAATCCAGGACTAGCAATGCATAAGCATTACTGATAGTCACTTGGCTGCTATATCATCAGGAAGCTTGATATAACTATAATATAAGTGTATTACTCGGTTTAACCGTTTAGCTGAACCTCTAAGTACCATCTCAAGAAATTTGTATAGCATTCAAGGCGAAATCTTCAAACCGCATACCGATTGAGGTGCTCCGTGATAGCACTCCGCCGGCCACTGTGGCCGAGCGGTTCTAGGCGCTTCAGTCCGGAACAGCGCTGCTGCGACTGTCACAAGTTCGAATCCTGCCTCGGGCATGGATGTGTGTCGTATCCTTAGGTTAGTTAGGTTTAAGTAGTTCTAAGTCCCGTAGTGCTTAGAGACATTTGAACCGTTTTTGATAGCGCTCCATTTCTCTCCCAATTATAGAGGATTCTGGTTTCCTCTGCAGCGCTGTCTTTTTTGGGGGGATGTATGGGCTCGCAGCACATTACTTCACTGCACTTCATGGAGTACAATGAATACATGAGAATCTGAGTAAGTTGTCTCTCCAGCTGGGAGGAGCATCTGGGAGGAGCATGTTCTTAGAAACCTTAGGAGGTGTTTGTATCGCCGTGCTGGGTTCTCAGTTCACGAAAATACGCTCATCCCAGGCATCCTCAGTCATCAAGTAGTTTAACTCTGGCATTACGTTACTAACCTGGCAGTGATCAGTATTAGGGCGGAGGAGAAAGCTGTTGCCAACCATAGAAACACTGTGCCTCTGGGATCATTGAGCAGTATGCTGTCGATAGTCCTTGGTGCTCCAGTGCAAACACCTGCAGCGATTGTTCGAACTGGGTACTGTCGGTCTCTGCTGCCCCAGAAGAAGCACCCAGGCTGAAGTAAAACTGGACAGTTTGGTGCACCAGCTCCAGAAATCTGTTGCTGCGGTGATGGTGGTGTCTGCTACAGACATCAGAACAGGACCATTGGGTTGGTGGCGGCGACAGCGGCAATAGCGACCGGAGAGACGAGAACGGTGGCGTGGACGGTAGAGGCCACCGTAAGCCTCGTCCTGCATGATGAGGCGTGCTCAATGGGGACAGGTGCTACTGTCTTCTGCTGCACTCACACCACAGGTACTGTGATGGTGTGACTGTGAAGAAGGAGTAGAATAAGTACACATGTTACAAACACGCCTGCTGCTGCTGCGAAGAAAGAAAGAACAATTACTGTATACATGTGGTGCAGATGAATAACTCATTCGACATGTCCCCAAGACATAATGTCGTCCCAGGTCTCGTGGTCAGCTGAGAAGCACTCTACCCGCTGAGGCACTGGAGAGGAGTTGGGGTCACAGTACTCCTAGTAACACGCCATTACCTCCACCCAGTCTGGCATACCACTAATGTTGCTCTGTGCATTCTTTAACATGAATAACGGAAAAAATAATAGCTGGAAACTTTTTTTCCGGAATGTTTACTACGAAATCTGATTCTTGATGCTCATTATGGCTGTGTTGGAAGCTACTAGCTGCAGTACCTCTCAACTAACCTCTCAATTTCATCAGGTCTCGTACCGTAGCAGGAAAAACGTGAATATGAACTACGAAATTTTGGACATTAAATTATGTACTCAAAAAACTGATCTGCTGAAAGAATAACTGCTGGATGCTCTTCCACGACCTGAGGGGGCTGAACGACCATATGAAATGGTCTTCTTGCAGCGTTCATCCACCAAGCCAAATCCTATTTCATGCCCGTAAGCTATAACAAAAAAGGAAAAAGAATTGGAAAAACACTGTAGACAGTTTAAAGAAATCTGTGAGCTACGGAATAAAGAATTCAAAATGTTAAGAAACACACGCAAAGCTGCTAAATTTGAGATAATAAAACATTTTATACCACTCGTATAACGACAATACACTGACGCTAAATTACGAGTGAGACTACACGTACAGTAGTCGTTTCAATGAAAAAGCACACATATATAGTTATAAATCCCCGACATAACAGTCACTTTAATGAAAAAACACACACGGAGCTACTAAATAACAGTTGTTTTCAAATAACGACCACTGAAGAAAATACACAGAGCTGACACATGTTATGATCAAACTCGTATACAGCGAAAACACGAAGTACAAAATCCAGAACAAAAGAAACTTATTTAACTTATGAGGCAGCTTTGGTATTTGAAGCTCAGCTGAATCTTTTTGTTGTGTCTCACCCTCCAGTTTGGCCACAATTTCCTGAACATATGCTGATACAACGACGGGTATCCATTAATATGAAATTCTCAGGACAAAGTTACGGTTTTTATCTTGTTACTGCAATATTGACCATCACACACTTTTGAAAGTACGTTATTATATACTTACATGGTAATTCAGTCTCCTCATCCTGCCCTGAGCGTTTACCATCCCTGGCACTGCTGCTGGTGCTTGAAAAATTCTTCATCCTGCACTGACCGTCCAAGAACCAACCAAACCAACGAACAAACAATCACAGCTGTGAATTAAAGCAGAATGAGGGAGGCTCTCAGGATATTTTGTTTAGAGCCAAGCTGTATCCCTATTTCAGTGGCAGCCAATAGGAATGCATGAACGTTGATCAACAAGTTGGGGCAAGTCTGTAGATGAATGCTGGACTACACACACACTTTAAGTCGTTTTCCTATAGGCAGGAAGCTGCTGAAATTCCCCTTCGACATTGACGCGTGGAGACTCACCGACTTTTGCTGGGAAACCTTTGTGAGCATAAGTCTTCTTTGAGGTAAATTGTTGTGATTTAACTGAAACTGCGAGTTCCCACACATACAGAAGGTAACTGCATACGATTAGACTCTTCATACAAGCAGTTTGACAACGAGATAAATTTAAAGAGTCCCAAGGAAGCCTTTATCCGCATTCTGAACTCCTCTCAGAAGAGTCTGTTGACATCTACATCAAAGCCACCAGCTGTTTTATCCAATGAGTTCTAGAAAGGTTTTTGTCGGCACTATGCACCCCTCCCAGGAGAGTCTTCAGTCGTCTACTACAAAGCAGCCAGATTTACATTTTTCCTCAGATTCATGGATGTCTTTGAAGAATGGAGCGGTTCCTAGAAGCGTTGTTCATCGCTAGGAGACAAGATATGCACCATTATTTTTCTAGCGAGACCTTTGAAACGGCAGCCTTAGGATGAGGCGGATACCTACTTACAAACCCTACAAGTCATCCCAGCTACGCACTACAGGCGGAGAGGCTTGGAGGAGGGAGGGCTGTTCCGTGGGCTAATGAGGTGGCTTCCTTTGATGATAGTAAAATACCGAAAAGCTAAGTGGTTCTGGGTAAATACTGGAAGCAGCTGATGTATGATGAGGCAGTTCTGAAGGTTACTGATCGTTGCCTGTGTTCTCAGATCTATCCTGAAAGAGCTGTCTTTGTAAAGTGGAGCAATTCCAAAGGCCTACCCCATAAAGATTTCCAGTATTTACCCAGAACCACTTACCTTTTCGGTATTTTACTATCATCAAAGGAAGCCACCTCATTAGCCCACGGAACAGCCCTCCCTCCTCCAAGCCTCTCCGCCTGTAGTGCGTAGCTTCCTAACTTGCCGCACAATTGGGCCACCACATCAAAGGTGGAAGCCCCAGGGGCCGGCCGCGGTGGTCTCGCGGTTCTAGGCGAGCAGTCCGGAACCGCGCGACTGCTACGGTCGCAGGTTCGAATCCTGCCTCGGGAATGGATGTGTGTGATGTCCTTAGGTTAGTTAGGTTTAAGTAGTTCTAAGTTCTAGGGGACTGATGACCACAGCTGTTAAGTCCCATAGTGCTCAGAGCCATTTGAACCATTTGAATTTGAAGTCCCAGGACAGCTGGCAGTAGGGCACCCCACGACCAGTTGTTGCCAGGTGTAGACAGGGAGGGGTTACGCCCTCCCAGACTTCCGCAGACACCGTGAATTGGCGATTACAATAGTGTCTTTACCAATACATGCACCTTCCACACCAACAACTGGTCTTTTCGATCAAAATAAATGAAGACTGTACCTTTCCCTCCAGCATACCATCACAGACTGAGTCTTTTTCCTGTCAATTCACAAGTGAGGGGAGGAGGAGTGTGGGCAGAAGGAGAAGGATGTGGGAGAGGTGGGAGAACTACTGATAGTTGTATTGTGGAACAGGACTCCAAAATTTGAAATTACTACCATTTTTGAATTTCCCGCATTTTTAAATACCCATCATTCTGAATTTTATTAATCTGTGTAATCAATTTAAGTAATTTGCATATCAACTTCATTAACTTGATTATCAATTTGATCGCGACGTTCTCACATCTACACTCCGGGGAAAACAGGTAGGGGACTACCCAGGAAGAGCCTCCATCTTGGATAAATTCGGCAAAAATGTAGTCTGGTGTAACTTCGACTTTATTCCATTATTCCTGGGCTACCCTCCAGGATTACCAATTAGCAAACCTTCTATGTAATGGACCTTCTCCACACCTGCTGACATATAGTAATCATCCGAAAAGTCTACCGCCACCTCTCTCTTTCACGAGTCAGTAATCTGAAGTAAAAATCACAAGATAAGGATTTGAAATGTTACCCAGGTGTCTGAATTTCTTCCATCTTGATAAAGTAACTTAGAAAATAGCCTAAGTGTAACCATATAGTAAGGTAGATGTACGAAAGTTATGTCTCCAATGCCAACTTTACCATGCTAGATAGTTGCTATAAGAAGACACACTGGTCACAAGCGTGACTACTGTTATTACAAAAGTTCGTTCTCGATATATTCAGTGTGAAGGGACAGTGGTTGCGTGTCAGTGCTGTCGGCTTAACTGGTAAAACCAGCTGATGGGATTATTGAGCCAGCAGTGCCAATATTGGTGCTTCATCACTGAGTTTGCTGTTTCTGTGTGGGCTGCAGTCCTTCAGCATATTGATCATACAAGGTCAGCTGCAGCGATGAAAAAGTGTATGGTTAGTTAGTTACATGTTCCATAGAACATTTGAATGATTTTTTTAGATAGTTGCCAGTTTTTAAATAGAAATTTGTCAATAGAATAGAAGAAGTTGTCCACGAGACATGATTTTTAATTAAATTTAAAACTCACTCCACTACCTGTCAGAAATTTTATGTTATTGGTAAACGATCAAAAATTTTTATTGCTGAATATTGAACTCATCTCTGCCCACTGACAGATTTAACAATAGTGTTATAGGTATGTAAGTCACTGTTCTTCTCAAATTGTGATGGATTATTTACAATTAATTTCATGAGTGATAATATGTATTGAGATAGGCAGTTAAAATGCCTAGCTTGTCAAAGAGGTATCTACATGACATCTGTGGGTGAACGCCACATATTATTCTTACGCCTCACTTTTATGCAGTTAATCCTTTATTTCTAACTAATGAATTACCCCATAAACCTATTCCGTTCGACATTATTAAGTGGAAATGTGCAAAATATGTCTGGACATTAATGCGTTTAATGCCAAGATTTTCAGTTATGCAAAGAGCAAAAGTAGCTGAAATTAACTGTTTGAGAGGCTCAGTAGTACTCTTCTTCCAGCTCAACTCCTCGTCAATATGTACACCTAAAAGTTTGGGACATTCTACCCTACTTACTAACTGCTGCTCATATGCTGCCTCAGTTGTTGATAGAACTCTATTTGTTGTACAGAACTGAACGTAGTATGTTGTCACAAAATTTAGGGAGTATCCAGTTTCAGGAAGCCGCTTAATAATTCTTTGGATAACATCATCTAGTAACTCTTCTGTTGCTTTCTTTCTAATAGGGCTTATTATAACGCTAGTATGCAGGAAGTCTGCAAATAGTACCAGTTTTACTTGTTTAATGTTAAGTGATGGTCATTGACATATATAAAGAATTGGAATAGACCCACAGTTCAACCCTGTGGGACTCCATCCCAGTCGCTAAAATTTTATTCCGTTTCAATATTATCTGAATTATTCAGCACAACCGTTTGCATTCGGTTTACCATCTCTGTGTAACTCCATCAATTCCATAAAACTTTAATTTTTCTAAGAGTGTATCATGATCTACACAGCTGAAGGCACTAGAGAGACCACAAAATACCATCTGCCAATGTATTATTATTTAAAACTATTACTATTTGATGATCAAATGTAAAAATAGCGTTCTCAGTCGACCAACCTTTATGGAATCCAAACTGTGATGTGTTAAGCAAGTTGTTTCCACTTGAGTGTATGAGTAATCTTGAATACATAACTTTTTCCAACACTTTGGGAAAATATATCAGTAAGGAAATCGGATGATAATTGTTTCAAGCTGTCTTGTCATCTTTCTTGTGAATTGGTTTATTAATTGCATATTTTAATCCGTCTGGAAAAATTCATTGTGCTAGTGACGCATGGCATACATCACTAAAGACATTACTCATTAAGTAGGACCAACTTCCCAGAATTTTGGTTGAAATTCCATCAACCCCACAAGATATTTTTTTTAGAATTTTCATAATTGTATTCATTTTAGTAACGGATGTTGGTGTTACTTCTGGTTGCTTAATGTTGTTGAGGCTGACTGTGCGTGCACCTATGTTTACGGTCGTAATTCCCCGGATTCAGAATGATGGAGTGATTCTATGCGTTCGTGTGTCGAGACTTTCGAATTCCTGCGAGGAATTCCATCTGCATATTTGCAGCAAATCTGTATCGTGGAGTAGAGTGTGATGCTTTGAACCTATTCTGAATAACGTGGGATTGTGCAGTTCACAACGCCGTCCTACTTTTCTCATTTAGGTTTTCCCTGATGTCCCTGAATCGCTAACGGTAAATACCAGTAGGGTTCTTCTGGAAAAGACACTGTCGATTTCCTTCCTCCTCTTTTCGCTTGAGTCCCGTCGCTAAATTGCTTCTCAGTATTCTATTTCCGTAGGGGGGAAAACTGATTCTGTGCGCTTCATCACCCAGTCAGTGATAGTCGTGTATATGGACCTAGTTAACCTCTGTGGTGTGTCTTTTAACCACTGAAAAAAGTATTTTTTTAAGGTTACTTCCGTTCTGCCTCCAAGTAAGTTTCCCAGCCAGCCAAAGCATACAACTTTTTCGGAAAACGGTATTGGTTATTTGCAAAATTACACTTCACTCATATGTATTCAATCAGCTCCCCATTGCAGTATAGCGGTCGCTTTCTGATAAGAATGTATGTTTAATTCCATGTATGTTTAATTCAATCTTAGTGCTGCTATCAAGCTGTTACAATGATGTAACGTTTGAAAACAACGTTTTCATAAAATAGTGTTTTTACCAAATAGCATTTTTAATGAATGATGAACAAAGGAATTCACTCATAACGTTACAATATACACTGCCTTACAAAGGAAGTGAATCATTTGGAAGACGTGGTCGGGACGTAGTGTTGAGAGGTGAAGTGTTAAAGCAAAATAACTTTACTTAAATTTAAACAAAGTACTTTATTTGAATAACCTATATTTTTACAATCGTAATCATTCTAAGAAAACAAAGCCGCAACTGCGCTCCCAGTTTGTAGATATACTTATTGAAAGCAAGTGACAGCAGAGTTTAAAGAAATAGTGGGCCACTGGTGGCGGAATTTCATGCAATAAACACAGCAGCAACTGCCCACCAGGATACTGTTGTAAGTTACAGAGAGCAGCTTGTGATAGAATTTAAAATACTAATTAATGCCAACAAAAAATCAGCAACTGAACACCAGACTTAATGTTCAACTTTCAGAAACCCACAAGCCCACAATTTAAAAGATTAATAACCATCTGGTGGCAGAATTTAAATAACTAATTAGATGAAAACGGGAGCTGCTCACCAGATTGACAGGACACTAATTGAAAGACACTGCGGGCAAAATTCAAAAGAATAATAATCAATTGGAGTCAGTATTTAAATAAATCTATGGAATAAAAAAGCAGCAGGTGCTCATCAGATTTACAGTTACTTTTATGGAATGCCACTTGGGCAGAACGTAAAAGAATACAAAGCAACTGGAGGCAGAATTTAATAAAAATAATCGAATGAATGAATAAATACGCAACGGTGGCTAAACAGAGTACAGTTTAAAAAAGAAGAAGAGAGGTATAAATATTTTTTTAGTGCAGCACAGTGCACTAAATCGAAGATTAGTATTTAGAGCGAGCAGTCCACAAAAATATCGAAGCACATAAATTTACTAGTGCCTGACCAGCAAGCCCAATTTTTTTATAATGAAGAACAAATAGCACACATCTGCTATCGGGTATACCAAATTCCGTCTGTAACATGGGACTGTCAAGTAATAGCAAAACGAATTCCAAAACAGAAATGTGACTTGACTAAATGGCAGGACACCTTACCTACCACTGCCTACGGATAACTAAGTTTTTAGCAGCAAGTGATTCATCTGTTTCAGTAGAAGCGTAACCGATTATACGCATGTTGACTCCGTTTCCGGGGTCTATGAATAAACTAAACGAACAGACAGAATTAGAAACGCCCCTTTCTGTAACACATTGGGGACAGATGAACAATAAAAATAAATTTACAAACTATACTTACACAGAACTGTCCTCCTTGAGATGAGTGACCGTTCGTCCACATGCGATACAATAAGGAACCATAAATAAAGCTTTAACTACGATATCACAGAGGTGCCATAAATTACATGCGGCTTGGCCAAGTTAAATGGGCCCACACTTAACACAATGGAGGACGAAATAGCGCCTCCAGTGATACCGTAAGTTTAATAACAACCATTTGGTAAGAAATCACTTAATAGTCAGCCTGATATAACTAGTTCATTGATTCTACTGTGATTTGCACAAGTTTTTAAGTAACCGGGACGGAAAACACGCAGACGAACATATTACAAAAAGGTATAACAGCAGTAACATAAACTGCTTACCATAACTTCTGAGAATCGTCGTGGGAATTAACAGCAGCCCCAAACTGCCAACATGCGGGTACTTTTCTGGCTTACTAGGCTTTCCGGCGGATCCAGTCTTGAAAGTCTCTTCGCATTTGCTGCCAGATCTTAAAACTGACATGATCCAATAATTCGGCAAACCAGTTATCGGCCATCTTCGGAAGAACGCTGTTGCTGATGATGCAAGGGCAGCAGTCGTCGTCCAATATAGACCTCTGTACCGTACACGACACATGCATCGGCCATTACAGCTGCTGCCCTCGAATACTGGTCGGGTGGCGCCGCCCTTAGGAGAACACCGGCGGCAACGATGTACACCACTCAAAGACTATTTACAAGACTCGGTCTGGCCGTATCGAAGAACGTTCTGTTTTGATGTGGGATGGTACAGGGTTCCATATCCAGCAGCTCTGTTAATGAGCCCCAAGCCGAGTGACTTTTTCCGTAAGGGCTTAGGGTGGACCAACACATTTCCGACTCACTCAATTTGTGAAGCTGTTTCACTTGAATAAATCATCCAAATTTTATGAAGCTGTAGTCATTTGTATGTCTGTACATGTAAATAACATCTACCTATTTCTGTCACTTTCGGATAATTCTTTCGTAGCTTGTCGCTTTTTTCCCCTTAGTATGCTACATTAAAATGTAACGAAGTTGAAATTGAAGATCTGGTTGGCAGATTAACTGCAATGTACCCAAAGATAAACTCAATCAACGAAACTGAAGAAACGACACACTCAGTTTCTTAGTGCAGTGTGAGAGACTGCTTAGACGATCAACAGCCGTATTGAATTAAGAATTAACTCGAAAACTGCGATTAAGTTTCCGCATCAGCTGTAGAATATTCCAGAACAAATGAAAATTCGTGTCGGACCGGGACTCGAAGCCAGATTTGCCACTTGCCATGAGCGGTCACCTGAACCATTCCGGCTATCCTAGCACGCTACCTTGAGCTGCTCAGATCTGCGTTTGCCCTGACGTCTACTTGCCTTGTGCTCGCACTGTATTACTGTGATTTCCGCATAGGGTGAAACGCATCTCATCACCTCCCCATGACATGAAATACGGTAGTCCAATGTCTCAGACATTGCGTTGACTATCAACATCCGCATTTGATTAAGAAATAACACGCAGCTTGAGATTATGGTTCAGCATCAGCTGTAGAATATTTCATAACAAATGACAGAGTTAGATTGGAACTCAACTCTGCATTGTCTGCTTGTAGCAAGCGGTCGGCTTAACCACTTCAGTTATCCGAGACACGAGGGCAAATGGAGATTTGAGCCGCTCATGGAAGTGTCCTCGGATAGATGAACTAGTTAAGGCGACGCGCAAGAAATCAGGGGTCGAATCACATTTTAATGAAGAACAGATTAACAGGAGAAAAAGTTTGCTTTTATACAAAAATGTATAGTTTTCTTATTAATTAATACATTACAATTGCACTTAGACATTCATGACCGCTACATTTGTTAAAAATGTTGTCTATTTCTTAGCACTGTTACTTTTATGTTGTTAAGTTACCACATGAAAAGATCACATTTCGAGAAACAAAGAAGTGAGCAAGCCTCTGTATGATTTTACTTATGATACGTACAGTTTTTGGGTATTTTATTATGTTATTATGATAGCAAGATATGCATAGCATGACTCCGAGCTCTACCACTAGGAGTAAAATCGGTAGCAGGCGGTTCAGTACTGCCGTTCTTCGATGCAAGAAATTTCTCAAACGCATTCACAAGGTTAAGTGTATACTAAACCTTTCAAACGCCTCAGTAGCCTCAGTTTGATTCTGAAACCCCTGCATTTCTAGATAACTACGCTGACTACTATAACTGGAAAGTAGAGGCCAAGCTGTTATAGGTAGTATTTGAGAATATGAAACTCACTGTGGGTCTGCGTTTGTGTGTGTGTATGTGTGTGTGTGTGTGTGTGTGTGTGTGTGTGTGTGTGTTTACATATGTGAATGTATGGTGGAAATAATGGATCATCAGTAATAAGAAAAATACTAGTTAAATTGCAGCGTGATATCTTACACTTAGAGTGGTTATGACAGGAAGCTGATAATTCCTTATGATTCAAAGAACTAGGTGCTCCTCTTTCATGCAGATGCCATTTCAGCGACTGTGTGTCCCTAACCTATCCCATTAATCTTACCGCAGACAGGGAAAGTGTAATTTAACGTGGAAACCGAATCACGTGTTTTTCCTCGAAAAACTTGAAATCACTGAGAGGTGAAGGTTTGGGCTAAAGACAGACTAAAATATTCCTTGTTCCGCCCGGGACGGCACACGCTTTGCCACTGAATCCCAAAATCCAACTGTGTCATGAGAAAGAGTATGTATTAAACAGGAGAAAGGAAAATAGGAAAACATCTGTGTGGAGTCAGGAATCCAGAGACTGCCGGTTACCATGTACTGATCAGAGGAGACTCGTGACAAGTTTTACCGATTTGCTATAATGTGGTGGCCTATAACCTTTCACACACAAGGGTAGTAATCGTAACTAAACTGAATAAATTAGTTTCACATACAGTAATTGAACTGTTTTAATGTATTTAAATATAATTAATCGTTAAACATGGAGAGGAATAAAATACAGTGAAATAAAGAAACATGGAATCAACAGGAATTTAATCCGAGTTTTGAGTTCATGCTCTTAACCTCTTGGTTGCCACGCCGTTACGGGAAGTCGCACTCAAACATCCCTCAGATTGTGCGCGTGTATCTATAGAGATTGTTCAATCGTTTCCTATGCCCAATTGAGGCGAAATATGCCAGGAACTTGATAGGGACGTCTACCTGCTTGAGCCAAATCGGCGAGCCTCGTCTCTCGTCCAGCTGTTGTTGGATTTACATTAGGAGAAGACTTGCCTAACTCTTTAAATTTTACTTGCTTCTTATTTCCTGGAAATGGGCCCCTCTAGCAGGTAATGTACAGCAAACACCTTCATACTAAATGTAGGTGGCATTTCTCGCTTTTTCTGTATTAAGTTTGTTTCTTCACAGGTAGTTTCAGGCTTCTAGAACATTTTGAACTGATTTCATGGGATATGCTACAGAAAACTATATCTTACATATTGAAACGTCACCGTCCTTAAATTTATGTTCTCTGTCTGTTTTGGTTCACCAATCCTATCTTGGGGTTTGAAAGATTGACATTTACAAGGGCACGGTTTAATATCTTTGAAAATGTGAAGATGTCAAACCAACAAGGTAGCATTTGTGTACCTAAACGCATAGAAAACACGAATTTAAAGACGCTGACATTTCAACAACTGGTCATAGTTTTCAAAGCAGAACCAGAACAACTTAAGTATGGCTTACAAGCCTGAAACTAACCGCGAACAACCAAAATTAATGCGGTGAAAGTGGAAAATGCCATCTGTTTTAAATAAATTCATTGCTATGGTTTGTGCTATAAAAAAATCCTTTCATACTACATTTCCTCGTATGCTATCTTTTTTTATGACCATCTGTAGCCTTCTTTCTTACAAGTGTCGTAATCTTAACTACATTGAATACATTAATTCTATTTAGATAAGACGAAACTGTTTAAATATATTCTTTAACACTAAAAAACTAAACACCGTCCAAATAGGACTCAGAAGACCCTAACGGTACTAACCGGGCGCCGTATCATCCTCAGCCTACAGGCATCACTGAACAGGATATTGATGGTTATGAAGTCCGCTCACCACTATTGTCAGTTTTACGACGGGTGCCACTACTTTTCAATGAAGTATCTCTAAACTTGCCTCACAAGGACTGAGTGCACCTCGCTTGCCAACAGCGCTCCAGAGACCGGATGGTCACCCATCCAAGTGCTAGCCAAACCCGATAGCACTTAACTTCGGTGATCTCACTGGAACCCGTTTTACCACTGCAGCAAGACCGTTGTCAGTTATTTAACACTGCAAGAAATAAAACAAAACTACAAAATCTTGGTAGCAGAGGGAGTCGAACTCAAGTCAACGAGTTGCGAGCCAATTTGCTTCACCACTAGCCTATGTCGACTATATACCTGTCGCTCCTCAAAAACCCCTCACACTCCATGCTTCCACAATACGTTACACGTGATTTCACAGAAATATAGTGCCATGGTGCTGTGAGCAACGCAGCACTCATAGTGCCAGAAAGTCCATCTGCACATCAGGGCATGCACAGTTGAAAACAGAGAGATGTGATCCTTCTCTTAGTTGATTGTAGTGCACATGGCCATCATTTGAGCACTCACTCTATACTGGTTTCTAGATATCTCGGATCTCTAGATTGCATACCAGTATGCCTTCAAAGGGAAATGGTGTAATTTTAGTGCAATTTCCGAATTGCATTCAAAGAGAAATGGCTTAATTTCAGTGCGATTTGTGGCTCGTATTCGAAGAGAAATTCCATGATTTTAGTGTGTACACACGCAAGATATGTAAAGTCATACACAAAATTTAGACATTTAGATCAAGGTACGTCATGATTCTTGTGTATTTGCAAGCCATAAATCGGGGAGTATATTTGAGATGTCTGCGCGATGACTGCATAGAGCAAATTTTCGAAGATCACAAACAATACATTTTAACAGACATCCGTTATAGATACGTTTGAATCAATCTTCATTATCAGATCATTTGCCACCAGACCATAACTTTTTCATCTGGAAAAAACCATCGACGACAGCGTTATCAAGTTTGGAAATACGAGTAGATAAAAATCTATGGACCTCTTCATTTAGGAACCCTAGGAAACGTAACAGTTATAAGAAGGATTAATGCAGGATTAATGCTGCAAACGAGAGGCTGTGATCAAACAGGCTTCTGTTTCTGAGAAGTATACTATTCTCTGAATAATGGCTAGAATAGTTTAAGCTGATCCACTTTGAGGGAATATTACTAGATGTTGCCGTTATGTTTTTTTCTACACAGCTGATTCCTAGCAGATTTTACCGACCGTACAACCAGCTTTCCAGATGGCAACAAATTTCACGGTTGCATCGCGTTAGAACTTGTCTGTTTACTGCTTGCAAAATAGCTTTCAGTGCCATTGTTCCTTGTTGGCTTTTAGAAGCAGCAACATTCACTGCGACAAAGACACTTGGTTATGACTTTTTTGTAGACATCCTTCGATACGCATCCAGTGTTACCACAAATCGCTCGTCTTTACAAATCACCTCAGTAGATGGAATTACCCTTTCGGATATTTCCTGTATCTCATGAAATTTTGGCTCTATGGACAGTTATAGTGTCTGGTTGTCCAATGCTTATTATTAAGCATTAAGATTCTGGTCATACATAAAGCACACCAGTGGCAGGACGCAATTAATACCTTTCGTGCGTGATATCAACGGTGAAGTCACTGATGACAGTGCAACTAAAGCAGATATATTAAACACGGTTTACCGAAACTCCTTCAGCAAAGAAGACGAAGTAAATATTCCTGAATTCCAATCAAGAACAACTGCCAAGATGAGAAGCATAGAAGTAGATATCCTCGGTGTAACAAAGCAGCTTAAATCATTTAATAAGGGCAAGGCCTCCGGTCCATATTGTATACCAGTCAGGGTCCTCTCAGAGTAAGCAGAAAAAATAGCTCCATATTTAGCAGTTATATGCATCCACTCGCTCACAGAAAGACCCATACCTAAATACTGGAAAATTGCTCAAGTCATACCAATACCCAACAAGGGAAGTAAGAGTAATCCGCTGAATTACAGGCCCATATCACTAACGTCGATTTGCAGTAGGGTTTTGGAACATCTACTGTATTCGAACATTATGGAGTACCTCGAAGAAAACGATTTATTGACACACAGTCAGCACGGATTCAGAAAATATCGTTCTTGTGAAACACAACTAGCTCCTTATGCTCATGAAGTAGTAAGTGCTATCGGCAGGGGATGTCAAATTGGTTCCATATTTTTAGATTTTCAGAAGGCTTTCGACACCGTTCCTCATAAGCGTCTTCTAACTAAACTGCGTGCCTACGGAGTATCGCCTGAGTTGTAAGACTTGATGCGTGATTTCCTGTCAGAAAGGTCACAGTTTGTAGTAATAGACGGAAAGTCATCGACTAAAAAAGAATTAATATCCGGTGTTCCCCAAAGAAGTGTTATAGGCCCTCTATTGTTCCTTATCTATATTAACGACATGGAGACAATCTGAGTAGCCGTCTTAGATTGTTTGTAGATGATGCTGTCATTTACCGTCTTGTAAAGTCATCAGATGATCAAAACTACTTGCAAAATGATTTAGATAAGATTTCTGTATGGCGCGAAAAGTGGCAATTGACCCTGAATAAAGAAAAGTATGAAGTTATTCACATGAGTACTAAAAGAAATCAGCTAAATTTCTATTACGCGATAAGTCACACAAATCTGAAGGCTGTAAATTCAGCTAATTAGTTAGGGATTACAATTACAAATAACCTAAACTGGAACGATCACATAGATAATATTGTGGGTGGAGCAAACCAAAGACTGCGATTCATTGACAGAACATTAGAAGGTGCAACAGATCTACTACAGAGACTGCTTACACCACGCTTGTCCGCCCTATTCTGGAGTATTGCTGTGCGGTGTGGATCTGCATCGGGTGGGACTGACGGATGACATCGAAAAACTACAGAGACGCGCAGCTCGTTTTATACTATCGCGAAATAGTGGAGATAGTGTCACAGACATCATACGTGAATTGGAGTGGCAATCATTAGAAGAAAGGTGTTTTTCGTAGCGACGGCATCTTCCCATCAAATTTCAGTTACCAGTTTTCTGTTACGATTGCGAAAACATTCTGTTGGCAGCCACCTACATAGGGAGAAATGATCATCGCGATAAAATAAGAGAAATCAGGGCTCCCCCAGAAAAATTTAAATGCTCGTCTTTCCTGCGTGCCGTTCGAGAGTGGAACGGTAGAGAGACAGCTTGAAGGTGGTTCATTGAACCCTCTTCCACGCACTTTATTGTGAATAGCAGGGTAATCACTTAGACGTAGATGTAGAAGTTTAATACCGAAATTTTTCATTTAACGAGCAGTGTGTACTTGATAACATAGAATGTAACGTAATTGGCAAGAATAATTTTAGATTAAGTATTTAATCGCCGTCGTCCTTTAATCTCTGTCGTCCTTAACGTTCGGGAGGTGGTTATTACGACTCCGCTACGATATTTAGTGAATGAAATAGTCTCTGACATAATACTGGAACAGCTTTGTCAGTGGATTCAGGACTTCCCAGCAGTCAGAAATCAACAGATCGTTAATAATAGGGAGAAACTGTAGAACATAAAAGTGATTTCGTAAGTATGCTTAAGAGTGTTGAGGGGATTTTATTGTACGCGATGTATACATGTGACCTGCTTGCGATGCCACACGCAGATATATCCTAATACGGATACGTATTCGCCTATAACCGACATTGAGTGGTGATTGGACACTTAAATGTTTGTGGACGGACACTCGGGTGTAGTAAGTAAGTAGTAATCACCTTATTGATATCTCTCTAGGATGTAGAGCTTGTATCTCACTACATAAATAGAGTTTTAATTAAAGGAACCGACAAACTAACGTTATTAAAAGAGCTAAACGTTGAAGATGCTTAGCTACGGTGGTGATATTCTTATTAGGTGCATATCATGTAGTAATTACTTTCTTATTACATTACAATATCTGATCATTCTGTAAGGAAATGTGCTTTGTATTGTTATTAACACATTACACTTTATGTCGAAACAAGCCTACGATGATGCGATTACACCTTCATTAAACAGTGAAACATTGTATTCTGCATCTTAACAAACTGGAAGTTACTTTCGTCGCACGCAAACCGATTTATGAAATCGTGTGGACTGAAATATCGCCACAGTAATTTTATGTTTTAGTTAAAAAAACACACACTGTATTTTGGTGTATTCTTCTGCAACACTGCATCCAATTTACTACAATATTCATCATAAAGTAAACTGTAAAATCCTTTGGTAGTATTACGATGTTTCACACAATGATACCAGTAATAGAAATGTAGAACTTGTTATATTTAACACCAGTTTACATATATTTACAAACAGAGAGATGGGGTCACGAATTTTACAATTTGGTGTCCTAGAATGAAAATTATTATACACTTCTACGCTGAACTGCACCAATAAAAAGATATATTTAATCTTTTCACAGGTGGTGAGGACGGCTTATGGCCTCTTACAAGAATTGATGCAGTACGAAGAATATGCAAATTTTTAACTGTAGCTTAGATGTCGCAGTACTTGCCATCGTTATGCTTGGCAGCACAATAGATCTTGCTGTAACGTAATGCCTGCAGTAAGCCAGCATACAACAACTTCAAACTGGCCGTAAGAAACACCTCTGTTTTCTTGGATAGTGTACCACTACCTCCTTTTTGCGTAACTGCTATGGTGCTGAATTAATTTAGTTACTTCGTAAAAGTCAGAACAGACTGCTACGTGCGGTTTGAAATACACGTGCCGGCGTCAGTCGCGACCTACAGCGATGATTTTGTAACGTATCAATTTAAATTCTGCATATTCTTTATGGGAACGCCACGTATAAATATATGTGTCTTAAATATACGTAGCGTGAGTTAATCTCCATTGGCAGGCAAAAAATTATTTATTATTAATGGAAATTTTACGCTCTCTTTCAAAGAATGACAACGTAACGCAACCTGCAAGTAACCCAGCGGTAATATAGAGCATTAAATGATTTCTTTTCGCAGAAAATTAATCTGATTTTGTATAGAAAGAAAGAATGGTACAAACACCTGCGTGTTATTAAAATAATTGCAAGTAACTTCTATAACTTTGTGACTTTAGGGACTGAGGTAACTTTTAACCCTTCGAAGTAACTGAAAATATTTTAAACCAGAGGCGAAGCCTCACCTAAGCCTTGCGGTGCTGAATCTTGAAAGCATTTCGTAATCAGAAATGTAACAGTTAAAGTATATATATATTACACTTGAAGTACAATATTTGTCAGCAAATATTATCAGAATTGGCAACGGCGTTGCCGTAGTGGATACACCAGTTCCCGTCAGATCACCGAAGTTAAGCACTGTCGGGCGTGGTTGGCCCTTGGATGGGTGACCACCCAGGCCGCCTTGCGCTATTGCCATTTTTCGGGGTGCACTCAGCCTCTTGAAGCCTATTGAGGAGCTACTCGACCGAATAGTAGCAGCTCCGGTCAAAGAAAGCCATTATAACGACCGGAAGAGCGGTGTGCTGACCACACGCCTCTCCTCTCCGTGTCCTCACCTGAGGATGATACGGCGGTCGGATGGTCCCGATGGGCCACTTATGGCCTGAAGATGGAGTGCTTCCATATCGGTTGAATAAATCGCGTCATACATTTGATAGGTTTCCAGGTGACGCCACAATAGGAGCTGCTTAAAACACTGCAGAACTGAATTAATAGTAGCAACTTTATCTCGTCTATCTGAGGCTTTTATAACACTCATGCTCAATTTTGTCCACCACAACGTAATGCACGTGTTTGCTATTTCACACGTAACTCCAGGCTGTCTTCCACTTCTACTTAGAGAATATTCTAGGGAGTAAAAAGGAGGTAATGCTGCCCGCAAAACCCCTCCACGGGGAAGTCCCTACTAATTACGTCTTAAAACTAAAGACATGATCCTGTACATTTGTATTTACCTAAGTCCATGTCAATTGCAATGATGAAATAGACCTATGATTTAAAATTTTTCATTTATGTGTCATTTATCTGTCTGGTGGCAGCATCATACAGCGATAGGTGAGTTCAGTTATCACCGTTATCGCTAGATGGCATAAGTATACTAATCGTGTTCTGACACCTCACTACTTTCTATATATTGTTAGGCGTCTATGCACGGCAAATACTCGTAATAACAAGTTTTAAAAAGAAATTTGTATTATTGAAAAGAAACAAATTATACAACATGGTAATGAAACTTGTATCGTTACATGATGATTTTTGAGATGTTAACATGGATTAGTTTGTGTAATGCTCATTAAATACCCTTCTCATAATATGTATATCTCATTAGTCTAAACTCCTACACACTCTTAACTGTCTCAACCCTGCCCCCAAATCAACCCCCGCTCCACTTCTATGTTCATGGACGTCACCGAGGTGGAATGACTTGCGTGCCTCAAACAACTTAACCGTAGGTGTAACCACAGTCAGTGAATGGATGTACGAGAAATTGTCACACTAAGTGATGGTTCCTTGCGTGCCTCAAACAACTTAACCGTAGGTGTAACCACAGTCAGTGAATGGATGTACGAGAAATTGTCACACTATGTGATGGTTCCTGACCAGGGGCAACTGCCTTTTCAGTTATTGCAAAGACAACAGTCTAGATTAGTGACTGTTCTGGCCCTGTGAAGTTAGCCAACATGGCCTTGCTACGCTGATGCTGTGAGTGGCCAAAACCAAGGAGGAACAACAATCGCTGGTTTTCCTGAGGGCATCCAGTTCCACAGTATTATTAAATGATAATGACATCTTCTTCGGTAATATATTCCTGTTTGCTGGCTCCTGTTCCGTGTGATGTATCGGTTGCTGGTACAGCTATATTTGTTGTATATAAATCAAATTTAGGAAGAGACTACTTTCAGAGAGCTACTTAATAATTATTTGAAAACATCATTAAGAGTATCTTCTTTTCCTTTCTCATGATGCTTTCTCTGCAGCAAAACTTACTATAACGGCAGTATCCTTTCCAAAATGTACCAATTCTGATTACGAATAAGTGGAAGATCATGCATATAGATAAAAGAAAGGAATGAATCCTGAAGTTAACCCTGTGAGACTGTTCACGTGACTTCTTCCATGTCACCAAAATTTTCTCTCCTTCCAACATTGTTTGAATTGGAACTTCGTGGGAGGTTAGAACAGTGTAAAAGACCAACACTCGAACTTGGGGCTCTTGCCTTTCTTGGGCCAGTGCGGTATCAGCTGAGCTACACAAACACAACTAACGACCCATCCTCACAGCTTTACTTCCGCCAATATATAATCTCTATTGATTGAATTACTCAGCACAACTTTCTGCACTCTCTTTATTAAGCACTATTCAAACAGAATGCAACACGTTATACTGAGTAATCCAAACGATGTTGGAAGGAGAGAAAATTTTAGTCAATGGGGAGAAATCACAAAGGCAGTCTCACATGGTTCCGTTTTGGGTTCTCTTCTGTACCTTATATAGGATGATTCAGTTGCTCCTACCCAAGAGTTTAATGGAACCCACAATGTCTTAAATATCACTCAGGAGACTGTCAGATCTAGAGAAACTGTAAACACGACTTTTTGTAGGGAATTTAAGTAGTTAAATTCTGTACTGTAATACGTTCTCGCTAGGGGCTGTAGTTTTAGAATTATTCAAGAACAATGTGTAAAGTGACGCTGAAATGCATTTTTCTTGAGTAACTCGAAAACCGTGGCCTCCAGTGAAAAATGTGGCTCAGTACGAAATTTAACTACATTAAAATTCCTTCAGAAAGGTCCTGTTCATTTTATTCTGCAGGACTAATAGTTTGCACGGAGCAAGCAAGAAAATATGAAACTCTCACGCATGGGTTTTGAAGGCGTTGTGGGTTGCATGGAACCTGTCGGCAGGAGTAGTTGAATCACCCTGTATATCCACTGTGTAATGATCAGCGGAATGTATCTGCGGACGAATATGCAATGTTTTCCTCGCCCGCAGGTTGGCAGCCATGGTCGGAGTGGTCGGCGTGCAGCGCGTCGTGCGGAGGCGGCGTGCAGCGGCGGCGGCGCGCCTGCTCGATCAGCACCGGCTGCCAGGGCCACGACGCCGAGCTGCGGCGCTGCAACACCTTCTCCTGTCTCGGTCAGTGTTGCCAATAGTTCACATGAGCACAAAACATTTTGGAGGACGCACAGTAAACACCTTTCAGAACCTCTGCTTTCTTCAATAAAGAATAACGAAGGTAGCTCTCTCCTCTAATGTCGCAGCTGAGAAAATTACTGTTCTTCGAAAATTGCAATGAATTTCTTTGGACGAATTTTAGTAACGAATATACACACTGCAAATGGAAGACTAGCACAACCATTTTCTTACAGTGACACCTACAAAATGACTCGGTTGAGCAGGATCTTATTGTTGCCGATCGCTCTTTTGGTATTACTACGTACCAATCACATGATAAATTACTATAGAAGATTAGAAGTAAGACAATCTATGTAAACAAAAATGTAAATCATGTGTTCAAAAAATCGTGAGTCTTTCAGTTCTATGTAACTTTTTGAGATTTCTTAAATTTATAATATACAGGGTTATTACAAATGATTGAAGCGATTTCACAGCTCTACAATAACTTTATTATTTGAGATATTTTCACAATGCTTTGCACGCACATACAAAAACTCAAAAACTTTTTTTAGGCAATTCACAAATGCTCGATAAGTGCCCCTTTAGTGATTCCGCAGACATCAAGCCGATAATCAAGTTCCTCCCACACTCGGCGCAGCATGTCCCCATCAATGAGTTCGAAAGTATCGTTGATGCGAGCTCGCAGTTCTGGCACGTTTCTTGGTAGAGGAGGTCTAAACACTGAATCTTTCACATAACCCCACAGAAAGAAATCGCATGGGGTTAAGCCGGGAGAGCGTGGAGGCCATTACATGAATTGCTGATCATGATCTCCACCACGACCGATCCATCGGTTTTCCAATCTCCTGTTTAAGAAATGCCGAACATCATGATGGAAGTGCGGTGGAGCACCATCATGTTGAAAGATGAAGTCGGCGCTGTCGGTCTCCAGTTGTGGCATGAGCCAATTTTCCAGCATGTCCAGATACACGTGTCCTGTAACGTTTTTTTCGCAGAAGAAAAAGGGGCCGTAAACTTTAAACCGTGAGATTGCACAAAACACGTTAACTTTTGGTGAATTGCGAATTTGCTGCACGAATGCGTGAGGATTCTCTACCGCCCAGATTCGCAAATTGTGTCTGTTGACTTCACCATTAAGAAAAAATGTTGCTTCATCACAGAAAACAAGTTTCGCACAGAACGCATCCTCTTCCATGAGCTGTTGCAACCGCGCCGAAAATTCAAAGCGTTTGACTTTGTCATCGGGTGTCAGGGCTTGTAGCAATTGTAAACGGTATGGCTTCTGCTTTAGCCTATTCCGTAAGATTTTCCAAACCGTCGGCTGTGGTACGTTTAGCTCCCTGCTTGCTTTATTCGTCGACTTCCGCGGGCTACGCGTGAAACTTGCCCGCACGCGTTCAACCGTTTCTTCGCTCACTGCTGGCCGACCCGTTGATTTCCCCTTACAGAGGCATCCAGAAGCTTTAAACTGCGCATACCATAGCCGAATGGAGTTAGCAGTTGGTGGATCTTTGTTGAACTTCGTCCTGAAGTGTCGTTGCACTGTTACGACTGACTGATGTGAGTGCATTTCAAGCACGACGTACGCTTTCTCGGCTCCTGTCGCCATTTTGTCTCACTGCGCTCTCGAGCGCTCTGGCGGCAGAAACCTGAGGTGGGACTTCAGCCGAACAAAACTTTATGAGTTTTTCTACGTATCTGTAGTGTGTCGTGACCATACGTCAATGAATGGAGCTACAGTGAATTTATGAAATCGCTTCAATCATTTGTAATAGCCCTGTATATAAGTGGACACAGGGGTTGGAGAAAATGGTCATAGAAAACTGGAAGAGGTGGAGGGAGAGGGAGAGGGGGGGGGAAGATGGGCAGATAAAGGGGAACGGCTATGGAAGATGTACAGAGGTAGGGCAGAGAAGGAGGTTAGGACGGTTCGAATAGCTCTGAGCACTATGGAACTTAACTTCTAAGGTCATCAGTCCCCTAGAACTTAGGTTAGGACGGTTCGAATGGCTCTGAGCACTATGGGGCTTAACTTCTGAGGTCATTAGTCCCCTAGAACTTAGAACTACCTAAACCTAACTAACCTGAGGACATCACCCACATCCATGCCCGAGGCAGAATTCGAATCTGCGACCGCAGCGGTCGCGCGGACTGTAGCGCCTAGAACCGCTCGGCCATTCCGGCCGGCGAGGCTAGGACGTATAACAAATTCGAGTGCAATTAGAAGCATGTGTTTTCTCTTTTCAACGTTTTCCATTTAAGCAGACTGAGCCACAGCAAACTGTGGCCAGGTAGAGCTAGTAGTGAACTGAAATATTGTTTCTGAATCCAGTAGTTACGCGAAGAGCTGAAGATCTTTAGCTGTTGAAGAAACTAACTAGTGTTTCTTTTCCAGTTCATGTTTTCAAATTTTTCTTGTCTATTCACTGAAATCTTATATCCGCCAAATTGTGTGTTGTACGTAACTGAATACACAATTTAAAGATGGGTCTGTTTACCAGAAAATAACTTAATTATTATTTGAATAACGTTATTAACAATTTATTCTTTTGCCATCTGTATAATGGGATTTGTTAGATAACTTTTTTGTTACCTCCTAAATGTATCAACTCTGCGGGATGTATTAAGCTCAAAGTTCAATCACGCATATAAAAGTGGCAATGCATTCAAAACTGAATCGACTGGGAGTCGATATATAGTTTCAGCTGAGTCACTAAACATTTCTATCCTTCCACAATTATTGCAATTGTTCAACACCAATTACAAAATAGGTCTCGTTAAGTAGGATAAGTCGTTTCTGTACTGTTTTCATCTTAGAAATGTGCGCGTTATATTGTATGGCGTGGGCCTACTTGGCCAGCATCAGTTTTCTGGTTATTCTTCTGATCGGCTAGGTCAATGACAATCGAGCACCAGCACACTAAGTGTTCTCTTTTCTATGATTATCACTAGACAATGACGTTATCAAATTTTACGTGTGAGTTGGCGTATAATGTGGGGAGGAGACAAACAGAGATACTTTACTAAATTGAGAATCATTTTCATCACTTGTTACTGCGTAGCGTTTGGCTATTCATAGCGTATTTCCTGACGCCACACTATTACTCTAACTAGCATTGGGCATATAATGTTCAAAATCACTTGGACGCATCTAATTTAGTTCCATCAAATTGAGCTATTTTCACAATCTTTTATGTTACACTGTCAGAGTAAACGAAAATGTAAAATTTAGGTCCTGCGATTATAGATATTTATTAAAATTCAGCTAAAATCTCCATACAAAACTATCACCACATATGAGATATAATAGTATAATTAAGCATATTGTAAGCAACTGCTGATACTGAAAATCGTAGCTTATTGCAGAAGTACTCTGACAGAAATGGAAAGTTTTACACCACGATTAGCGTGATGGAACGCTACGAAAGTGTACTCCAGATGTTATAAAACAATTATACGTGTTCAGTAAAATCCCATCGTTATGTGAGCCTGCTTTCAAAACAGAAAAAAACTTTCGTACTACCAGAGAGTGGTGAGGGTAGATGTTGGCTATTGGCTGTGTTGCCTTACTGGAATTTATAAGGTGGGGATCGCAACACAGCGTACCCAGACGTTGTTCCAGTGCAGCTAATGATCGTTTTCCGGACTTCGTGGAAGGTCGAATCATTGGCATGATTGACATGGAAGCATCATACCGATAGACCATTTAGACAAATGGCTTTAGTACAACGAATGTAGAACGTGTGGTGACGAGATGGGTTCAAGGCAACACCGTGGCAAGTAGAGTATGTACCAGTCGTCCCAGAATGAAACACGCGAAAACCGTAGAAAAGTCTGACTGAGTCTGGCCAATAGGCGAATGACAACAGCTGAAATTCGGGAACAGGTTACAGGCAGTGTGTTGTCACGAACCGTTGGCAGCATGTGGATTACCGGAAGCTGGCCTAAGGTCTCGAATTTCCTTGGGTCCTTTCCTGCTAATACCATATCATAGGCAGCGGAGATTTATATGGTGTAGAGCAAAACTCAGTTTGAACAATGATGGTGTTCAGCGATGTGAGTCGCCTTCTTTGTGGTGAAGTCGACGCTAACGTATTCGCAGACAGCCTAGTGATATTGTTCTTCAAATGGCGTAATTAATGATGATTAGTTCACTTATGAACAGCCGGATGTCAATGGCCAACAGGCATACTGGACCCTGACGTCCGGTCTTTCGCAAGTGAACTAAATCGTCAACCTGATGCTAGATTGCAGGAATTTGCGATTCTGGAGAGTTACTAGAGATGACAACACGACCAATTTGGTAATTAGAAATTTAAATAATCGTCAGTATGTGGCAAGATTGGTAAAACCTTCTGTCATTCCTTTCATGTCCAGGGTACCAAATGACATATACCAGTAGGATAATGTGGGATCCCATCGAGGAAGTCAAACCACAATGTAATAATTCCCATTTGCGCCAGAATTTAAAATACTGTTTTAACTGCAACAACACTCGTTCTTACAACCCAGTCAAGCTCATCGGACAAAGTATTAGTCATCCCTAGAAAAATCATTGCAAGCATCCTGTTATACCATGTAATTCCGCCCCTAGACTTGATAGCCGTTTGGATTCGGTTAGAAAGTGAGTTTATTAGGTTCCGCAGGTACGTTACATCCAGGTTTAAGCCACTTGCAGGGAATTTGATCGAGCAATTCCACCAAAATGAGATGATGGACGATGTTGGCGTTTTATCATCAGTTCCAACACGCCCCAATGATTTTATGCCGTCGTGTTTCGTAGTAACGTGTCTTACACCACTGCTTGTAGACATGCTGAAGAGTCCGCCGCGGAACACCAACAAGTCCAGCAATTACACACACCACATGGCCAGGGACGCTGCCAAATACGATGGCCCGGTTTTTGCCACTCTGTCACATCCTAAAATTAACTCATGTTTACGTGCAAAGTCCGTTTGAAACATTAATTTGTCACTTATCGCTACTGCCTTATGCTCAGGTAGAGTCAGTGCGCGCGGGTTCAACATGTGACACATTCTCTGCACCACCTGTAAATATGCAAAAACATATTTTTGCATGTTCACTGAGGTCAGTAATTTTTTTGTCCAGGAGCTTACTTTCATGTGCAGTATATGCTGCTTCACGATAAAACAATAAAACAGAGCCGTTAAAAATTCGAGAACAACAAACAATCCTCAAATGTCTGTTCGTCATGAGCGTTACTGGGCATTCACTAAAAGCTTGCCTACGATAAATAAAGCAAACTGAAATAATTTTTCGGTAATAGTATTTTGAAATCTGCTGCAGCTACGGCTGTCGCCTAAGGCTCAGCCACCTACCACACAGCAACGTACAGCTGGTTGCCGTGCTTCCTATACGCCAGCAACACAGCTGTGGAGTTGACACCCCAGCAGCCACCACGACACCAGGTGGAGCTATGCTCGCCGTATACACTGGCAATATCTCGCCTGATATTCTTCCACCGGACTGTTTTATAGAATGCCGCCCGACCGCTATCGAAGTGTCGACATCGGTAGTTCGCAGTTCACGGTTTTCTGGGCTTCGCGCTGACCGCAACAAGGTTCCCCAGAGCTCCATTCACTGAGCTCGTAGTGGACCCTTGGCTTGACGCCGGCCACGTCTGTGGCCGACTGCCTTACATACAGCGTCTAGACCACCGAGTAATCGCATATGCATCATCCACGTGCTACGTCAGTGATACCCCATTAGGACGGACCAGTTACTTAACTCAGTGATCACGGCTAAGTTCCATTGTTCTTTGGCTATCTGACCACATCTATTCATTAGTGGACACAAACAACCAATGGGACTAAACAGAAACAACAGGAAGTGCACATGTCAAATCGTATTTCATTATTCCACACAATAATTACGTTTTTCACTAATGTACAGACTAATCATGAATTCTCATAATAACAGACAAATGGATATAAAGAATACCAAATAGCACAGTGGTGATTTTAAAATTTTACGTTGTTCGGATACTTGAACAATGCTATTTAACAGTATGATCTTTGTTCCTGCCAACGACAAAAGCACAGTGTGTCGGAAAAATGGTTTTCATCATTAAAAAGAGCGGCGTTCTGCAGAATTTTATTCCACTTAAAGTGGAAAGGCACATTGAAGAGGAAACCAATTACAGTTTTCGAGTACAAAAAAAGGAACAATACAATAGGAGACTAAATTAGGAAATGCCGACACTAGATTTTAGACCAATAGTTACTTACAAAACTGGTCCCGCTAACTACCTAAACGACATGTCTCGCTCAACAACATAAAAAAATCAGTTTTCAACTGGTAAGTCACATAAAAAGGGGAAGTAGTACTTATAGATACTTCACTAACATTTTTTGATCAATTCAAATATATCACAGATATATAAGAGACGATGCAGTACTTGAAACATACAGCGAAATGAAAAGGATACACAAATAAAAGTAGTTCCAAGAGAGAAACGTCTTCGAATTTTATATGAGGATGACGTACGTTGTGGATGCCTACCTACGTGTTCCCTATTATTGAGGGAAAGAAAGGAAATCAGGAATACCAAGAAGTCACACACTTCCCAACGCTAACAACTGGAACAAATGTGCATACCCCCAGATAACTCGCTACAGGCAGAGACTGTAACAGAAAAAGTCAGACAACAAGAAAGATACAGTTCAACATATCAAAGCAACTTACTGACAAGAGAACATATGATATAGAGACAAGCATATAACACTAGCAATTTGATCTAAAAGCATGCACTAAAATTTAGACATGTGGTATTTCTCAGTTATCCGAAAGTATACCGCATTTTACTTCTACGACAATATTTCTCAACATTCATTGCAACCCCTTTCGTATAATCGATGTATGACAATTGTCTTTTCAATTTACCGGATATTCTCTAGTAAACGGAAAAAAATATGACCCAATACTTTCGCACGGACAGATCATCGATTTCGTTCGTGTCCTTAGCTTGATTTTGCAGCATCGATACTTTAAAAACGAGTATGATGTGATGCTTGACGCATTTATGTGCTGAGGTAACTCGTCCCCTTTTGTTCACAATTATTTTGCAGAACACTGAACCGTTGTCTGTGCCGGCACTTGGGCGTTTCATTGTGCGGTGTTGACAGCAGTCGCCGTGAAGTGCGAAGGGAACTCAGGGGGTGTGCCAGCAGCTTGTTGTAAGAGTCCAATGAGTAGCGACGCAAAGACGACGTGTTTCATAGCGATGAGCTGATCTTTCAACCTCAAACGTAACAGCAAAATGCGCAATGCTTTGGAAACATTAGCTACTGTACTCCGAAAAGTGCCAAGATATTCTGTAGTCCGTAGTGTACAGCTGAGCGTTTCCTCATGACCTCACTTTCACTGCCTTCGCCAGTTCTCTGTCAAACTGTCAAACTGTGACCGCCCATCCGAACCTAAGGCTCACGACACGCTACACATCAGCTTTGCTCCACAGGCGTAGCTTCAAGAAACAGCATTTGTTTCTATCTCTCCAGATTTACATCTCGACCTATCCTACATATCAATCTTGTCCCGTAATTCTAATTCCGAAAAGTAGAATCAAATAAAGAAGTTGTTGCAGAACAGATTAAGGTATTCTTTCATGAGCCAGCATGACCACGAATTATCTGCCAAGAGTACTGAGTGGTTACAATGTCTGAGACCAAAATACACTGTCTCTTCGGTCAGCCCTAAATATAAGCAGTAGATGTACATTCGAACAATCAGTTGAGAGCAGGCAGTGTAATATAGTGGACGAGCGGCCATAGTGTGTCAATGTTCTTGTGTCACAAGTGAGCAACGTCTCCAAACCACAAGGTAAAATATTCGCAAGAACGTTCTGGAGAAAAGTGTGTGCAAGTTTGTCTCGCATACCTTGGTCCCCGAATAAAAACGACGACGAGCGGACGCTTACAGCGACTTGCTGAGAGGCCAAACGCGAACAATTCCTTTCTGTAAAAAATGACCATTGGTGACGAAACATTATGTTAACAATACGAACCTACCATAAACCGATCAAAGGCAGACGAGGTCTCTGACGACTCGACTAACGTGAAAAGGGTGTAACTGTGACTCGCGAGTTGAACAAAATCCCAAGATGACAGGCCCACATGGTTGTATGAATTTTCTGGTCCTAATCAAGTGAGAGAAGATTATGTAGAACACTTGGAACGTTAAAAGCACCGTCTTAACATTTCACTGTTTCTTTGAACCAGTCACTAAGCTTTTTGGACTTACGCTCGGAACTTAAATGTGACTTCCAAGCGTAAGTACAAAAAGGTTAGTGATGAGCAAAAACATATAGAAATGTTAAGACGACGCTTTTAATGCTTCGATGAATTTATTGTTTCTAAAATTATACCGTGGCATTTTTCTCTGATCCAAATACAAAGCATATACACTGAAGAGCCAAAGGAACTGATACACCTGCCTAATATTGCGCAGGGCCCCTTGATCACGCATGAGTGCCGCAACACGACGAAACATGGACTCGACTAAGATCTGAAGTAGTTCTAGAGGAACTGACACCATTAATCCTGCAGGGCTGTCCATAAATCCGTAAGAGTACGAGGGGTGGAGATCTCTTCTGAACAGCACTTGCAAGGCATTCCAGATATCCTCAATAATGCTCATGTCTGCGGCGTTTGGTGGCCAGAGAAAGTTTTTAAACTCAGAAGCAAGCTCCTGGTGCCACTCTGTAGCAATTATGGACGTGAGGAGTGTCGCATTGTCCTGCTGTAATTGCCCAAGTCTGTTGGAATGCACAATGGACATTAATGGATGTAGGTGATCAGGCAGGATGCTTACGTAGATCTCACCTGTCAGAATCGTGTCTAGACGTATAAGAGGTCCCGTATTACTCCAGATACACATGACCCACTCCAATAACCTCCACCAGCTTGAGCAGTCCCCTGCTGACACGCAGTGCTGTTTCCATACCATACGCGTGCAACCGCTCGATACAATTTGAAACAGGCAACATGTTTCCAGTCGTCAACTGTCCAATGTCGCTGCTGACGGTACCAGGCGAAGTCCTTAGTATTGCGTCGTACAGTCATAAAAAGTAAACGAGCTGATCTTCGGCTCCGAAAACCCATACCGATAATGTTTCGTGAACGGTGCACATGCATTGAAATATGCAGTAATTTGCGGAGGGGCTGCATTTCTGTCACGTTGAACGATTCTCTTCAGTCGTCGTTGGCCCTGTTCTTCCAGGATATTTTTCCTGCCGCAGTTTAATCGGAGATCTGATGTTTCACCGGATTCCTGACATTCACAGTACACTCTTGAAATTGTCGTACGGGGAAAGCCCCACTTCATCGCTACCTCGGAGAACCCATAGGTGCGCCGACTCTAACACCAAGTTCAAACTCACTGATATCTTGATAACCTGTCATTGAAGCAGCAGTAACCGATCTAACGACCGCAAAGTTATATTCTGCCTGTTTACATATCTCTGTATTTGAATACGCATGCCTGTTCCAATGTCTATGGCACTTCATAGTAGTTTTTCCACATAACCAAATACAACATTGTACACTACTAAAAATGCATCAAGTGACACAGATTGCGGGTCCTCTGTGTGACGATGCCCTTCATTCATAAATTAAGGGGCTAATATGTACAATTTTTCTTCTCGATTTCGGCACAGTTTTTCAACCACCATAACTGGAACCAGTTTTGAGCTTCCTCCCTACGGAAGCAATATTTTCCGTGCGGACATAAGTTATTTAGATTACCATGTGTTTTGATTCCAGCAGAACACAGGATTTTCAGTGGTCGGTGATATGATATAGTCTATAGTTTCTATCACTAGATGACACTCACAGCAAAGCAGCAAATAAATAGAATGAATGTACTGATAACATTACAGACAGATCAGATGAAGCTGCGCAGCCCACACATGTTCAGTGATTAAGGGAGCCAAATATATTTTCATGCTCCATCAAACACAGGTTGCGCACGCATTACCCGTCCGACAGAGCCACACGTACACACACATACACATATGCACAAAGAAAAAAATGTGTCACGAAGGAATTATTCGAATGGGACTGACATCGGTAAATGTAATGTACGAAGTACGTGATTGCTATTTCAGAAGACTTTGATAATTTATTAAAGATAAGGAGTTTTACAAATCGAGCAAGTCAATAGCGCGATCGTCCGCCTCTGGACTTCATGTAGCAGTTATTCGGCTTAACATTGATTGACGGAGTTGTTGGATGTCCTTCTGGGGGATATCGTGCCACAGTATGCCCATGTATCCAATTGGTACGTTAGGTGATCAAAACTCCGATCTGGTTGGAGGCCTCTGCCCGTAATGCTACAAAAGTTCTTACTTGGATAGAGATCCGGTGACCTTAGTGGCCACGGTATGGTTTGGCAAGAACGAAGATAAACATCAAACTCTCTTCGTGCGCAGGTGGGCATTATCTTCGGAAATGTAAACCAAATATGGCTTGGCATAAACGGCAACATAACGCGACGCAGAATATCGTAGACGTACGGCTACACTTTAAGGGTACCATTGATGACAAGTGCTATGAAGAGAAATGGTACCCCATAACATGACTCCCTGTTGTCGGGCCTTTTGGCGGATGACAGACAGGTTTGTGTCCCATTGCTGCCCAGGGTGTCTTCAGTTTCGTTTATGGTCTGGAATGTCATTGATTCGAGTACAATTGTCTTCAGTGATGAGTCCTGCTGAGCCACTATGACCAGCGAAGAGGTGCTGGAGACGCCCCAGTCAGCGGTGGGATGCCAATCTGACTATCACCCGTCATACGGCCCTACAGTCACGAGTGCTTATCTGTGCTGCCATCTCTTTACTCAGTAGGACACCTTTGGTGGTTATCCACTGAATCCTTAAAGCGCTTAGTGCATTTAGGTGACAGATTTGTTACAATCAAGCTTTCGTTACTTGAGCCATTGTACACGGAAAACCATTTATCGTGTGGGCACCCACCTTATAGCAATGATGTTGTGACTGTGCAGTCTCTGCGTTGTTAGTGGTGTTAGTCTCATGACTTGCCTTTAGCCGCCGGTACAAATACTGCGACGTAGATTTGAAACAAATGTACCACTGTGCATTACAGTTGCCAACAGTCAACATGGATCTGGACCAGGTGAGCAGGATTTTACTCATAAAGCTGTTTTATCAGAACAACCGCAATAGTTCTGCAACATTTTCCGAAACGGGGTTGGAGAATATGATGCAGAAGTTAGAATAAACTGGGAATTTGAAAACTGCTCCGGTGAGAGGCCGACATCCACTTGCGCCACAAATTGTTGCAGAAGCTATGGTTACCACGGCTGAGAATACTAGACCCAATGTGCGATCCTCAAGTAATGCATGAGCTGTGGCTCTACAGCTGAACGTGGTTCACCGTTCGAAGAGTGTTGCAAACAGTCCCTAGTGCGGTCCCAGGCTGTCGTGTATGCATACGATTGTCACACTGAACAACGTTTGTAGCCTGGAACGCACAAATGGCATGCAATTAACAAAAGTTATCCTCTCACGTTGAAATTAAAATGTCTTTCTTCCTATGATTTATTCGTTATTTCCCTTCCGAATGCTCTTAGAGATGTTTTCACAAAGTTTTCGGTTGAGGCCCTCTTAAAAACCGAAAGTTTAGTTATAGCCAAACTGTACGCACTGTTTTAAAAAGTCGAAATATAGATTGTCTGTCCTTGTCCAATGTCTTTACCTTAAACGCCCTTCACTTTAAGTCCGTTTTTGTGGTTATTAATCCCTCTTTTGTTCAGCTATATTCTAAGTACTGTTTGTGCGACTTCTTACGAGTCAAACAAAGTATCATTGGGTTTCCCCAATGAAGTGGTGTAGGAATATAGGACCATCAATTTTAGCAGTATACAAAAACAATTTTGATAGCTTTGAATATTCATTTTGGCGGAGTCGTTCGCAAATTATTTCCTCTTGATGTTCTAGAAGGAATCTCATTCCAAAGTAGAAAAATACAAATAAAAATATTGAAATATCGAAATAGTAACAGTGCCAATATATGGTGGAATCCGATGCATGTTCCGTTCATGGCGAATACTCGCGTTGTTGGAAGATGAGAGAGAGGTTAAAGCAAGTCTGAAATATTCCAATATTCCGTAGTCTGATCGGGATCAATTCCGTAACCTTTTGGTTTCCAGGCAGATACTATACTAGGACACATTTCTTGATGATCATTTATTAATAACGACTTTAGTAAACGTATAAGGGACGAATCAGGATGTTAAATAGCGACCGCTGACGAAGCTCTGCTAGCACAAAGGACGAAAAGTGGCAGTACTAGTGGTCTTGTGTACTGATGCAGAGAATCGTACATTTAAGAGCTGGGCATAATCATTTCACGTCTGCAGTACACCGGCTGTTATGTACATTATGAATTACGTCGCCATCAATAGCCAATTTCAACACTCTGTTCGTAGTACAGAGTACCCACTAGTAGGCAACGCAACTAACTTTCCAGTAGAACGGAAATGGTAGCAGTCCGCTAAATTATGGAATCCTATCAATGACATTGATTTGTAATATGGTAGTTGAACGCATGCTGTGTTTCAACATTATGAAATACCTCTATGAAACAATCTACTGACACATAAGCAATGGGATACAGAAAATACCATTTTTATAAAACAAAGCTGGATATTTATTCACGTGAAGTAATGACTGATATCGACAAAGCATTTTTAATTGATTTCTTAATTTCATATTTCCAGATGGGTTTTGACACCGTCCACCACAGGTAGCTTGAAATCAAATTGCGTGCTTTGATTCATAATTTTTTGTCATAAAAGTCCCAATATAACAACTGTCGGGAAATCATATACTGAAAACGAAGTAATATTCCAACTTCCCTTTGGAAGAGTTACAGGATCCCTGCTGTTCTTGGCCTATAAACGTAAATTTGAAGACAATCTGAGCCGCATTCATAGATTTTTCTGCTGATGATACTGTCGTTTACCGCCTAATAAAACCATCAGAAGATCAGAACGAATTGCAAAGTGACTTCGAAAAGATTAGAAAAGATATCCGTATGGTGCGAAAAGTGGCAGTTGACCCTAAACAGTAAAGAAGACGAATTTCAGGATTGCAGTTTCAGCTAGATACCTTGGGATTGCAATCAGAGACAAGATGAACAGGAACCATCACTTAGAAAACTTTGTGGGGAACGTGAAACACAGACTCCATTTTTTGGAAGAATACTGAGAACATGCAATTTGCCTGTGTTTCTTTCACTTGTCCACCATCTTCTGCATCTTCTGCAGTATTACTGCGCTGTGTCGAATATTACCGGATAGCACTGACGGCATACATCGAAGAAGTTCGAAAATGGCCGTCTCGTTTCGGATACATAATAAAGAGCAAGACTGTCACGGACGTGATCCGCAACTGGGCTGGCAAAAGAAAAGGCGTTTTCGTTTTGGCGACATCTTTTCAAGAAACTTAAAGTACCAACACTCTCCTTCGAATGTCAAAATATTTAGTTGACTCCCGCCTACATAATTATGAAACACCTCGGTGAAACAAACTACTGACACATAACTCGTGGGGATTCAGCAAATACTTTTTTATGACAGGCAACTGGCTCGCACGGAAACATTTAGATATTAACGTTTCCCACGTGCTGTTCTAGAACGTAACTGTCGAGAAATAGTCTGAAATTTTAAAATTCTCTTTGTAGAGAAATCACATAGATATATCTGTAAAATCAGCTGTATCAACGCATGTTCCAATGAATGAGAACTTTGACTTTTTAAACATCTCTATCGTATTTCAGGGAACACACCAATGTTACTGGGCCAATAAAGGTTAAATCACAACTCTGTAGCACATGCTAGTACCCCAATAGACGCAAGACAACTACGTGTTTGCTCCCAGCAGCAAGCGTGCAACATGGTACGAGGGAGAAATGTCGCCATACAATGAAGTATATCCATAGCACGTGAGAGCCTTGAACAAAGAAAGATAAAAGGGTGCACATATTTGACAAAGGGAAAAAAGCAAGAGCCGTAGTTTCTGATGTCACCTAACCAATGGCACAGATTTTCTCTTGTAGTGTGATGAATGTCAATGTGCCATAAAGCTAGGATATTAATGTGTTATAAACACCTATTTCATATCCTCCGCTGAATTATCAAGCCTATGGTCTTCATACATACTCAGCTACGTTGCTTCTGAATATTTTCTTCCATTAGGTGATCGTATTTTCTTATTTTTCGAAGTCACGCCGAGACCAGTGTACTCAACGTGCTCCTGTGTCGTCGACAATTTCATTTTCATTACAACCTCAATTATGTCCTCCGCTTCAGTGTGTTTTATTTTCTGTTTCATCTTCCTGACTATACTAGCAATTCTGGTCAAGCGTTTCTCCACTGTCTGTGAGAGACCCTTACTTTATAAGTGGTTTTGGGATTCAATGTCCCAGTGCCATTATGACAAAATTACTGCTGTACACTCTATATCTACATTTATACCTGCACCCTGAAATTCTCCATACGGTGTATTGAAAATGATGCTTGGTTCACTACTGTTTCTTCCCCCCTTTCCGGCTGCATGTGTGAATGCTGTGCGGGAAGTACGACTATTGGTAAATCTCCGAGGGAGTTGGGATCTCTCTCATTTAAGCCTCATGGTCTTTTCGCTACACATATGTGGGAGGAAGCAGTACAGTGTTATAAGTACATCTAGGGTTGCAGAATGTCATTTCGGGAAGATTACAAGACCTACAAAAAAAGGGAGCATCCCTCCTACTTTTTAGCACACATTACAGATGCTCATTATGGGCACCATTTCTAATGCGGAAATTCATTAAAGTCGCTGATACAAATTATCCGTGAAGACACAACAGCAGCCACCTTTAGCGGTCTGTTCATTGGTTTGCCGATCTGCAGGTGCGAACTAAATGGATATGACGTTACGGAGCCGATGATTTGTCTACGCGTTCTGACCTACCTTCCCCTAGTGCAACTGCCCCAGGGCGCGTTCTACGGATCTATACTTAGAGAGATGGTCTGCCAATTGATACGTGGCGTTTTTCCATTTGTCTTGCAATGTTCGTGCAGCAGTCTTCCAGAAGCCAGGTGGTACGTATAACTAACTCCGAATATTCCTTGACTCGTCTATGAGGAACATATGCTTTCGGAAATTAATAAGTAAACCACACCATGACGACCAACGCCTCAGTCCCTTCACGTCAAAATCGTCAAAAGCATTATCAGATTTCACAAACGCTATAAATGTATGTAGAGTCAGTCCTCTTTCTGGAATTTAACTTCTTCTCGGAGGTGTAATCAGGAAATACGTCAAATGGTTCAAATGCCTCTGAGCACTATGGGACTTAAATTCTAAGGTCATGAGTCCCCTAGAACTTAGAACTACTTAAACCTAACTAACTGGCCGGGGTGGCCGAGCGGTTCTAGGCGCTACAGTCTGGAACCGCGCGACCGCTACGGTCGCAGGTTCGAATCCTGTCTCGGGCATGGATGTGTGTGATGTCCTTAGGTTAGTTAGGTTAAGTACTAAGTTCTAGGGGACTGATGACCTCAGAAGTTCAGTCCCATAGTGCTCAGAGCCATTTGAACCATTTGAACCACCCCAGCCGGCGGAAATAAGTCAATAGCAGAGTCCGGAACTTCGGCGGGTACGGTAGTTGACGAAGTAACATCAGGAAAAAGAATCCGGCAATTTTCAGTTCATTTCCCCGTGATTCGATTTAAGTATTCCTAGATATTCACAGGAGGATTAAACTCTCATTTTAATCGAACTGCATCCTGTAAATGGACTTTCCGACCAATTGTGAATGAACGACTTTAAATGTGTGAAATCTAGCTATTCAGAATTGGTTAGAACCCCTATAACTAAAGTCTGTAAGGTTTGTCAACTTTTGGCCTGTCGTGGGAGGATCTGAAAGGCGTCCATTCAGCCTCGTGAGAGCAAATGAGATGGTGATAACCAAAGTAAGTGGGGGCACTGGCAAACAACTGCACGTGGTAGTTTTTACTAAACTGGGAACTACTGATTAATTATGTTCCGTTGTATCACTACCTCGTAATAAATGTCACTTGTGTTCTGAACATTGTAAGTGGTGGTACACATTACTTTAGCAGCGTGTAACGTCAAACTTGGAAATCCGTAACAACAGATTTCATTTTGCGCAAGCGAAAATAAAGACATAGTTTATTTTAGTATACTATGTTTAGTACAAGAGACTTGCCTGAGTAAGCACTTGTGTTAAAGCGCCACTTCCGGAATGGGGAGATGCTCCGGCCCCGGATCGAATGCCATAGGCGGATTAAAGACGAATATCGGTGTGCCAGCCAGCCTGGATATGCTTTAGAGGTGGTGTCCGACATCTTAATAGCTGAGTACAGAGCTGGTACCGAAGCCCCGTCTCAATTACCCGATTTTCAAACATTTAGAAAACTTTCGTTCTCTTTCACGTGAAGAACACTACAAGCAGCAATTTGGGTGTACGTATTCCGTCCCCTGCGGGGGAGGTAAGGGGGGGGGGGACGGCAAACAGGGTGATGACATTACGGGCATATCGCCACTCGTTAAATTAATCATGTCCAGTCCGTTAATAACCATGCCAACCCCCTACCGTATCAGGATAAAGACACAAGAAAAAGAAGATGATATTTAATAC
Organism: Schistocerca americana; assembly: GCF_021461395.2. Classification (NCBI taxonomy): domain Eukaryota; kingdom Metazoa; phylum Arthropoda; class Insecta; order Orthoptera; family Acrididae; genus Schistocerca; species Schistocerca americana. Next base: position 694,197,253 of record NC_060122.1, read on the forward strand.
AAAAGCTTCGAAGTAGTACTCGCATATATATATTCTATTTAAAATGAAAGTATTATCAAATTTATGTTACTTAATGGCTCCCTCAGTTCATCGTTAACCACGCAAGTGGCAGATTGCCTATTTAATGTCATCAGGGGGAACAAAAACCTGATATTCACTATTTCATGCGAATATTGACCAACAATTTAACATGCTGTCTTAATCTATTCAGTGAGAGGTATGGAAGTATTTTACAGGTTTAACACAAAAAGACAAGTATTACAGTTAGAAGCTCTGTACGTGTCTTGAGAAGGCCTAAATCACTGCGCTCGCATATCCAGACTGTATTCCCCCACTATTTGAGAATGAGAGCAGAAAGTGACTTGCAAAAAAATTTACACATAATTTCAAACTTTTACGCAACTCTCTCTCGCCGACGCCTCCCACTAAATGAAGAAAGAAGTAAAGTTTATCTCTTACTACATTTTCGCTGTTGTGCAGAAAAACTGCCGTATCAGGCATGACGATTTAATTTGTTACTTCTTTGCTACTAATTTTATTCCTAACATATTTTGCCAACAGTGCCCTCGTACCACTGAATGTATCAGCAGAATGGTACACCTGTAAGACTCATAGTTCAAGACATACACGTCAGAAACTTTGATGAGCGTGCAAAACTAGCGTTTGCTTCAAACGGAGTGCAAATTGCGTAGGCTATATTCATACAGTGTTTGGTAATAAGAGCAATTAGCGTCTTACAATATATGTTTACCCTAATTTGAAACATTTACTAACCTTTTCCTCGCTTAAATGCTTTACACCAAATACGTAACACATTATTTCGTTTGTAAAGTAATCAGCAATCTGAAGCTGTTATGTACATGAGACTTCGGTTCTTTAAGGAATTAGTGGTTCACTAGTAATTCCTTAAATGATATTCCGCGCGCAAGTAACAGGAAGTTTGGAGTGACATAACGGAATTGTAGCTCCCACAGTAAACAACAGCCTAAGAAACCTGTAGCTTGTGTAACTGATCGTGGACAGAAGTGCAGAGGCTTGTAGCCGAAAAATGTTTACTTCATTTGGTGCCTATCATTCCCTAGCGAGAGGTACTCTTAGAACGGTCTGTTTGAAATCCAGTCTCTTGTGGAGTTTTGATTCTCTTCGCGGAAACACCGAACACTTAGGAGTGGGGCATATTGATCGCAGTGGTGAATTTATGGGAGCAGATTACCACTCCCAGCCAACTTACAGGCAAATGAAACGTACTGGGAGCTTTAGACGGGACTGGGAGGATGAAACTGTTTTTATTTCTGGAACAATGCTGCTTAGCGGCAGAAATAAATTGTATACGTGTGTGTATGGAACATGAGTGTGTACTATATACTTGCGCATTCTTATGGGGCGGGGGGGGGGGGGGGGGGGAAGGGGGGCGAGTGCGGTTGGAATTAAATAAATTATGAATTTCTGATCTAAGTAATTCACTTGCATGTAATAGAAAGTATCGTGTCAAATAACAGGATCTCAATTCATAGAACAAACTATAGCCCAGAAAAACTGAGGCTAAGTATTAGTGGGGCTTAGGTGGACATACTATTTTTATAGCCTTAGAAAGGACTAAGGGAAAGCAAAAATTGTGTACAACGTGGGTACATAACAGTGACTGGAAATAAAATTAGAAGGAGGATTTAAAACAATTAACGCATTAAACGCGGTAATAGCAGATGTGAATAAAGTAACATTCCAGTTATCTGTAGATGGATTTATAAATGGGTGTGAAACTGTACCGTCGTCTGATTTCCATCGCCTTCAATGCCTGAGGTCATGATCACTTAAGTAGGTTTCCTTCGTTCTCTTTCATTGCAACTGCCATCAGCTGAGATTTTAAGCAACTTTCAAGGTTTCTCTAGCAGTGTGATTCCCGTCACTTATGAGGAAGATTGAAGATTAACATTTTGTCGATTTCGTGAAAAGAAAAATCAGCTCACTTGACCAGGGATGTGTACAGCAATCAGCCTATGCTCAATCTGAGGAACCATCCTGGAATCACACTAAACCCATTTAGGGAAGCTCAAGATAATATGCATAAGCCTGGACAGACGAAGATTTGATCCCGCTCCTTGAGATGTGCTCTTGATATGTAAATCACTGCCTCATCTTGGCGAGTTAGCAATGGTTGCAGTCTCCAGTAAGACGAACGTCACAAGGGCATTGAACTAGGGAAGACCAAACGCCTCATATATTGGAGAAATTTGGGTGTCATCTTAACACGATTAACATACTACTATGGTTAATCCGCATTAACGGTGCCGCATTGTTAGTAAAATAATTAATTCTTATGTAGTAGAGACTATTATTGGCTTAAAAACAAAATTTCCAATAATTAGACAACGCATTTCCCAAACCTTTGGATAAAGTCGGACTCGACAGACAGATAATTACACCTAAAATTAGTTTTACTGACGCCACAAATAGCGATGTTTTGCTTTGCAGAGGCGATTAATACTTTGCAGCGTACTCGCATCGCACTACCTGCCTGACGAGATCTACAGGAGTGACGGTAGAGCGGCTGTTATTACTGTACATCACATCACATCAGGGTGTAAGGTGAGGGCTGAGGTGTGGGGTGAGGACGGGCCGGAGGCTATAAATTGAGATATGACTTTAATTAATGTCCTCCGGGTGTCGACTTTCTGAAGACGGAATGGGCGCCGTAAATTCAGCGTAAACTTAATTACGTTGCCGCTTTTCCAACTCTATCTCGAGACGAGTTTACGTTCACCAAACAGTCTACGCGACGGCGGATATTCCCTTGCATTTGGAGCACATAAAAAGTAATAAGCAGTGAGAGACAAGAAGAGTACTCACAAAATATGCGTTGACATTGGACAGCTGTTATATAATCACTGGCTTTTGATGTCTGCTGCGATATGAACCATGAAACTTACAAAGATTAATAACGCTTATCCGGGGTAATTCCTTAAAGAGAGTTCGCTGATTTCTGTAGCTATATAATTTCATAAATATTAATTTAATAGACATATATCTAGACATTGTACCCTCTCAAAAATACCTGCCCCAAACGTAAATTCACGTTGTAGCTAATGTAACACATGAACTGAGACAGTAAAGCAATTGCTGAAATTAACAGGAATGAGTGTTAGAGTCTGCCAGAAAAACGAAAACGAAGAATTGAAGTAACAGAAACATAGTTCGATAATGGAATTTGCGAAACACAAGAGATGACCGTATCTGAAGTTAAGATTCAAATTATGTGCATAGAGCAGCCTATACCGGAAGAAATTAAAGTACGTTAGACAAAATGAATAAAGAACATTAAAATAATGGGTGTTGCCAGACATAAAACTGCAGAACCTACATACAATTATTACAGAAGACATGAAGCGACTATTCTGAGATCATTTAAAACCTATCGGTGTCAAAAGCTAATTAATCTTTGGATCTGCAGTACTACATAGACACACACTGAATCGTAGCCGCTGTAAAACAAAATTTTGGAGGATAGGCTTTCACAGAATACGGCGAAGGAGCTTCCGTAGTCTTCTGTAGCCCTAGTGTCACCTACTTGATTATCATCTAGTAGTTTATTCATGAAAGTCAGCCACTGATAATGACAGTCGTATGGCGCTCTTGCATATGATTATAAAGCACAATAAACAGATACTGAAATTGAGAGCTACCTCCACTAGCCCAAAATGTAAGGTAATTTGCAAAATAGATCATGAATGAATGATTATTAGATTTTACTTAAATACGTTTAGCAATTACCGACCAGTCTTTAAAGACCTTTGGTGAGGAACAACACATACATTGGACACGAATCAACAAATGTCTTGTGTATTTAGACTCTAAAACTCCTGAGCTTGTTCCATCCTTACCGAATATCAATAAGTCTTCGTTAATCATAAACAACAATATAGTAACGCCTTGAAATATTAATAGTGTTTTACCTTCGCTGAATTCTCATTAAACAGTTTACTCGTAGCCTAAGCACACTCTGGTTGCTACAGCTGTTCTCAGAACTGAGAACTGTATGCAACAAAATCCCCATGAAATCATTCGCAAGTATTGAAATACATTAGGTATTGACGCTACCACATGTACCATACTAAGCCTAGAATGTTCCTCTTAAAAGTTTCAGTTTGCTGTAATCGCTCCTTATTATACTTCTATACCATCATGAAAACAGGTCCTACTGATTGATGGTTAGTTGAACTAACTTTTGTAACGACCAGATCGGTTAAAAATTGCCTCCAGACTTTCGCAAGTACTCACATAGTCCGTAAAACAATATATATCTAATTTTGAAACGTGATTTCTATGGTCTATTTCTTGGCACAAACACTTCTTAACGTTGCAAAGGTATCAGGCAGCAATTTCACGATGTTCTCTACGTTACTGTGTCAAATTCATTGGATGATGGTGAAATACAGGGAAGTAGTACCAACGAACAAAGCAGAAAATCCTAAGACGCGTCTCTGAGTTTCCTTACGCTTATGTATTCTTACAATACAGACCACGTTCACAATACTTTTCAACACAATAATGGGCTGAAACTATTTTATTTCGTATAGCAGTACTGACAAGAATTGCAATGGTAGCATCTTTACTACGTATGTGTCTCTTCTAGAATTACAGTAGCTTCACATATCTGCTAAGAAAATTCGCGACAAAGAATGGATGTGACTGTTCTTATTACTTATTGTTGCAAACTCATACTAGCAACATGATGCAGTATAGTGAAAGTCGTAAATAGTTACGCTACACGATTACATTACATGAAGTTTCTATAGTTGAAGACTGTTTTATAGAGATTTTCTTCGAAATCCTTTACAGACTACTTTTTTATAAAATTAATTTACTTAATCAGAGAATAACGGTAAGGAAATTTGAATATTATGGGTTTTCAGTCGGTTGCTGTCGACATAGTGAAACTACTACTCATGATGCCCAAAGAGTTCATTATCGTATAGCGCCTTACCTAGATGAATTTCTTTCCCTCGCTAGAAGGCATAGACGTCTGACATGGTCACTTCAGTTAAAGTACCCACTCGTAGGGTGAGGAACTTTTTATGAAGTTTTAGATTGAAGTGTTTTAATTTAGCTTCAGGAGGTGAATCCGCTGAAACCAAGCTGCATTTTACTTCTTGCTCCTACATCACGTGTTCATGGCTTCTTTTAAGTAACGGTTTTAGTTTACAACAGATGACGTCACATGAAACACTCAAAATCTCAACGTTTTCGATGTTGCCTAGAACTGATGTTTCACGACGAATATGGAAATCGACAGTGGCAGTGAATTCTGTTTCCTTGACAGGGAAATTGTAACAAACGAAACATGCTTCTTACTGACCCCATCATTTTAATATCGGTTATTGTGATTCGCAGATACGTAAAAGGGGTGTGCTATTTTGCTTCAGTCGCCGTCACCCATCAACAAACAGGGCAGTTGCTTGCAGCTGCTGTCGTCTTTCACATCTCAGTAACTGTCAAACTACGCATATTGGCAGAAAACCACTTTGAGGTGCCATTGATATCATTGAAGCAGTATTGAGATTGCTGATATTTGTGTCCTTATTTTGTGACCACACTTATCATTATACTCCTTGACCTGAAATTCTTTATCCCCAGAGTGTTGCTATTATTTCTATAACTAGTTCCTAAGTGACTGTCATCATTTTGCAGACTCCTGTCATTATTTTTCAGACTGTTAAAGCCTGCCAGATAATGATCTTCAAATAGAAATTTGTTGCAAAAAGAAGTTCGATTTAATAGCAAATTTTTGGTGTGGTCTTCAACACAATAACGAAGTTTTTATGTTGATTTACGGATTCAAACTAACAAGGAGAGTTCCCCAGCGATAGGATCGACTTTTTGCAACTAACTATACAGTGATGCAGGTTAAAATCACAGGTATGACCCACTGCAGCCTTTCACCCTGGTGGGCTCTCGTTTGCGAGTAATTGACGAAAGAAAAATTCTGGAAATTTGTATGATGCTCAGTACCGAAAAAATGCCAAATAACGTTGTCCGACTGCATGGTGTGATGGGTATTAATAGTTTCAGATTCAAGAGGTTGTGAGTTCAAATAACGCCAGGTGCAGGAAATTCTTTTTATTTTTAAATCTCTTTCGATATGACTTTGATCATTTTTTTATCCAATTAATTGGTATAAAAGTAACTTTTTATTTCTATTCCTTGTCACAATATTTTAATCACTGCATGAACTTTTTTAATTTGTTCCATTTTTTTATACCATTCTTTTTGCAATCGAAATTTTTGTGAATATAATCTCAGTTATATTTTTGTATATTATAATATCCGATTTATTGCAAATTCCCATCTACAAATTTAAAAACAAAAGAACAAATAATCTACTTATGATGACTGTGTTTTCGTTACAATACCTGCAATTTTTTGCATTATAAACATCACGCAGACATCTAAAAGGTAACCTAACGACCTGTTGCGCTGTAGATACAATAACGAAGAAAGAGATTTAAATGAATGAAAGGTTTATGAGTACAACAAAATTAAAATAAAGTGAGAAGTTCTAATAATCAACCCAATAATGTGATTGAAAAAACACAGTGATACAACAAATGACATTAAATCGAAGTTTATATATAAAATTAGTTGAAACACATGAATAAAGATTTCAAGTGAAAAAAGAATAATAGCAAGAAAAATGACAGCAAATTAAGTACTTGATATTGTGCATAAAGCGACGTGACAAAGATATGAAGCTAAAAAATTACATTTTAATCTACTAACTGAATAAAAATGACGATCAAAGTCATTTCGATAAAGATTTAAAATAAAATTCGGACCCTCGAGCTCCTGCATGTGAAGCTACTGCCCTATTAATCGCACCACGCTACCAGAATATTTCACACAATTTCTTAACGGTATTGAGCATTACACAAAATTTCGAAATTCTCTTTCGTCTATTTTTCGCAAATGAGGGTCTACCAGTGTGAATGGCCGTTTAGAGGGTTTCAAAAAGTCGATTCCACCCCTGAGGACCTCTCCTTGTAAGTGTAACGCCTACTGCGAATATCTACAAATCTCTGTTTCAAGGTGGGCCGTAGGAGTTAAGTACTTCTGTTTTGTTTCCTTTTTTACGCTCTTTGGTAAGAGTTCACGTTCTGTGCCCAACAGTTCTATGAAGTCACACGTGACAGCCACATACGCTCCGCATTGGCGGATGAGAGTCCAAAGATAGGATACAGATAGCTTATGCCATCGGCATCTGCTCGCTCTCGATTATCGAGTGAGTTAATGCAGTGGACTCGAATATGGAAGAATGGCGCATAAAATTTCTGTCCAATCACATAATTTTCTCTTTCAGTTCTTGTCTTATATCTCTTGAAGCACATACCGAATGATCATTTGGTAAAGAACACAGTTGATTACCTTCCCCATCCTCGTCCATCCTTCCCCCACAAATTTAGCTTACACTCCGTTTGTAATAACCCAGCTGTGGACGGGCATAAAACTCTAATTTCCTACTTCTCCTCTTTCTCTATTATTTCCCCCTCATCCAAAATATGTCCCTGATTCCTTCATGTAACTTTATTGTTTGCTACATATTACTGTAGTTGTGATATTGGCCTTTGCGATGAGTCTACCTCTCCGGAGAGTTCCACTGGAAAGTTAATAGCATCTATTCACTTCTACCCACACTCCACTTGTCGTTCCTTACATACCTATCACAAACTGAAGACTACAGAAGAAATATTTGGCAGCAGTAGTCACTATTCTCTGCAATATGACAGAAGCAAGGTTACTTTGGTATTTTTAATGTTATTACACTTACAAGTATCATCAAGAAATTATCACCAATTACTAAGATCTAGAAAATCAACTTTTGCCTAAAACTTCGGTTGCCACATGTCTCGGCCAGTCTGCTTTAGTGCTCTGTCCTTTTTGTGTTCTTTCGCTAGAATAGATTCAATCAGTTTCAAGGCACTTTTTTGAGAGAATAAAGTCTGCTTCAGGAACTACACTATATTCCGCCAGAGCTGCTAATGGTTTTGTATTTCTCACAATCGCGATTTCTGCTTGTGTGCCATTTTCATCTACTAGGTCAACATGTAGTGCATTAATACAAATTCTTTGCTGTCAGGCGAGTGCACCTGTGGTAAAGAGAGCTCTATACTTACATGAAATTCAATGGGCACCATTAACTGAAGTATGATGGCCTCCTTCAATGTAGGCGACAAGAAAATTGTTTAATCTTACAAAGGTGAAATTCACACGAGGAAGCTGTTCCTTTAAAAGTGAAGGATAAGAATTGAGGCTCCTTATGACAAGTTCTCGGTGGAAACTGGTACACAAGCCGAAATCGCGAACGTTGGACAAGAAAATTTAGAAACCATCGAGCCCGAAAGTGCTCTAATTTCAAAATACAGTAGACCTGTGGAATCATGCCAACAGAAAGCGTTAATAATTCCGTTGTGGGGCAGAGAGAATTTAGGAGATGGGGGGGGGGGGGGGGGGAGGAGCGGGGAGTGTGGAGGCAATTCACACAGCGGAAACTCTTTATAGCTGTAGCACATCGGCCACCGATAACCAAGAGATGATCCAAGGTAGTATCTTTACAAGTACTGTATTTCTTTGCTAACAGAACCCAGTAATGTAGAATAAAAGAAAAAAAAAATTCTACAGAAGGGAATGAACAACGTGTTCCTCAGAAGAATGTAGTTGGGATCACCAAAATTCTCCGTGCACATATACCATTAATTAGATGTAGGCAGTGTCAAGCTCATGTTGTTCACTGGCGATGCTGTTATCTACTGGGAAGTGTGTCTACAAGATAGTACGGTTGCTGGATGATCGTAAGCAATTGCTCCAGAGTATGGAGTCCTTACCAAGCGCGCGTGAGAGTAGACATCAACTGCACTGCTATGATGGCGATAGGTCACTACAGCCGACACGAAAGTGTAAAGCAGTTCTGATGAAATATTAATGTGATCTGTCCTTCCCAAACCGTGCTGAATTATTTCCTGATTTCAGTACGCAGCGAGGTGATTAGTGGCTGTGTGTATATCGACAAAGTTGTTGTGACTTGGCAAGACAGCCTAGTCACAATGAGAGGAAGCCGAAAGGCACGCGTTAAGCTCACGCAGATTGGCGTGAGGTCTGGAACAGTTAAGGGAATTAATAGTAGCAAATAAAGTACGTAGTTGATGTAATACTTAACTTTAATCCACAATTACAGAACATCTCTCTCGACGGTACATGTTATAACCACAATATAAAATAATATCCAATGCTATGGCGCCTTGCTATGTCGTAGCAAATGACGTAGCTGAAGGCTATGCTAACTATCGTCTCGGCAAATGAGAGCGTATTTGTCAGTGAACCATTGCTAGGAAAGTTGGCTGTACAGCTGGCGCGAGTGCTAGGACGACTCTTTAGACCTGCCGTGTGGTGGCGCTCGGTCTGCAATCACTGACAGTGGCGACACGCGGGTCCGACGTATACTAACGGACCGCGGCCGATTCAAAGGTTACCATCTAGCAAGTGTGGTGTCTGGCGGTGACACCACAAAAATACTAAAATCCTAAAAATACGGAAGCAATAGCACTCATGTGTATTATGAAAAATCCTCACAGCACTGTCAAAAACATACAGTAATGCATAGTCATACAGTTGTAACAAACAGAAAAATATCGTTAATGAGCGATACTCGTTCGAAATAATGGCACTGCTGTGTGTTGAACGTGTCGGTAATGACGATGTCTATAAAGATGCTACTGTATGAAAGATTATCAGATTTTGGTTCATTTGTTAGAGCTTTAGAACGACAAACATCTGAAATCATAAAGGCCCAAATCAAGAATTAAAATGGGCCGCTTTCAAGGGAAAGTATTCTCTCGTACTTGACATTATGTGACGTATATGAGCCTAATCAGCGTTTGTAGCTTGATAAAACTACATCGTCCAGACACATTAATGTGACCAAAAACCGGAATAGCCGCTTTCTGCAGCACGCACCGCTGCGAGACGTGCAGGAAGAGCGTCTCTGAGGTTCTGGAAGGTACCGACAAGAATGTGAAGTAATGCTGACTCCAGTGGCGTCGCCAGCTACGCTGCGATTCTCGATTGAGTATCCACAGCGCGAACAACCCTACCGAGCTGGTCACACGGATCCTCGATTGGGTTTAAATAGGGGGAGATGGGTGCCGGGGGAGTACTGTAAACTCATCCTCATGATTTACGAACCACGTATGTTCACCGCGAAGAGGTCCTGTTGGTAGATGCCTTCGGGCCGAGGACAAACGAAATGCATGTAGGGGTGGACGTGGTCCCCAGGGAGACATGCATTCCTGTATTGATACATTGTGCTTTCCAGCTGACGAGATCACACGCTCAATTCAAGGAAAACATTCGCCAGACAATAAATGTTGCAGGATGTTGCTTTCAAACATTTCACGGAATACACGCCAACGCCCATCTCTCAGACGAAGCATCATCGATTCATCTGAAAAGGCCGCTTGCCGCCACTCAGTGGTCGTCCAGTTGTGGAACGGAAGTGTAAATTCCAGCCCTCGTCTCCAATGAACAGGAGTCAGCTAGACTGCATGCACCAGGCGCCTGCTGCAGGGGCCGATTCGCATCAAGGCTCGCTGAATGATCATTGGGAGACACTGATCCTCTTGGTTCATATATGTAGTCAGTTGCTCAACAGTTGCACATCAAGTCGCCCATACACATCGACGCAACCGTCGTTCACCGCCGTTGTCTATGGACCACGGTGGACCACAGTTGCCTCGGCACTGGTTTTGGGTAACACCATTTTGCTATCCGCGGTGTATTTTAACGATTGCATAACGCGAACAGTTTACAAATTTAGCCGTGGAAAGCTTCCACACTCGGCTTGACGGGGAATGGCCTTGCCTTGAAGGCTAAGGACCCTTCGGACTTCAGATAATTCGCTCCGTTTTCTCATTATAGCATTGCACTCTTTGCTGATTTCCCCCGACACGTTTTATATATATTCTCCACTGCTAGTGCTCCCACCTGCCATCTGTGGATGGTTATTGCATGCTGACGTAGAACGTAGATGGTGGTCATATTAATGTTACTGAACTGCATGTAATGAATGACTATAATGAATTTGGAATGCTAGGTAAAAGCAGTGAAAGTAATGGACGGGTAAAATGAACCATTACAAGAACCAAATTTTCTTAAAGCTCAGTTCTTTAAGCGTTTCTAGAACAACTAATGTGCATGGTCGAAAATTAAATGGCGTTCGTTGTACTGATATGGCATTTAAGGAGTGCACTCGTTCTACAGCCTGCCCCTTCAGCCTTTTACAAATCCCTTCAAATCCTAGATCGCCATGCGCTCCACCTCACCTATCAGATCCGTCTACTCTCCCCCACGCGGATCCTGTATGACCTTATTCCGTTCCCGCACCTCCTCCTTTTCCTTGAACGGATACGTATCCTCTACACCTCTCATAAACTTGACCCCCTCACCCGCTTGTCTCTCCCATCCTTTCCCACCCCCATCTGCTGCTGCGCCTGTATTCCCACATCCCACCTGCTCTCCATCTATCCACTCTCCATACCCTCGCCCAAGGTGGCTTCCACCAACTCCCCCTCCCTGATGATGCCCTCTTCCCCTCCATCTACCCCTCCTCCCAACCTTAATCCTCCCCTTCCACACCCTGTGTTTTTTCCTTAGGGCACCCTCTCTCCCTTCTCTCCCTCCTCCCTTCCTCCCCCCTCCACCCCCAGGCTTCCCTTACCCCCCTACCTTCTTTCCAGCCCCTCCCATCTCCTCTGCCACTGCCATCTACACCATCACCTCTCCTTCCTCCCCCACCCCTTCCCCTTTTGGCAGGTCCCCACACTGGTACATGTAAAGTGAACATTCGCGTGCCAGAGATCGTTGCCAGTGTTTTTGTGTGTGCCATCGTGTTAGTGATTCAGTGTTTCGTCATTGTGCTCCTTCGTTCACGTGAGCCGTTTCTGTCGTTTCTGTTAGTGCCCCAGGGCTGAACGATTTTCTTTGGACGCTGCACTTATGAACGAGTTCCTGTATTTTTAATTTGTGTATCTACTGTTGTCTATCCACCGTGTTGTGTCATTTTTTTTATGTCTCCACTTGTAATAAATGTATTATCTGTGGCCAGAGAGCGGCTTAATATTGCTGCTGCCGGCCTACCTTTGTATAAGGTGTCAAAATGACAATAAAGGAAAAAAATCTACAGCCTGTACTGTATCCTCTAGAAACTCGTACAGCTCATATGGAACACAAACTTTCAAATATTCGTGGTAGCTCTGCCTCAAACAAGAAAATACCAGCTTCTACAGAGCTGAAGTAACTGCTGTGGTGTGTAAACTTAAGGATGAACCTAACTTTCGCATTATATGCACAGCCAAGAAACCGTAACTCAATATAACTGGGAACGTACATAGAGAGAACTGCTACAGTACAGAAATAACACTCTTACTGAAAGACGGTAAGCACTGATGTCACTGCGATTAATTATGCTTCCCTGGACGTTACACAACGCGGGACATATTTCTTAACTGGATGTGTGAGGACTACGGAGGGCAGTGCAAGCTCTGCAATGAGCTCCCGTGTCGCTAAGGACTTCGTTTGGTACGGCATTCCACTCCTCTACCAGGGCCACTGATAACTGCTGGACGGCCTTTGGGGCGTGTGGAAGTGCAGCAATACGCCTCCTGCACTCATCCCACACATCTTCCATAGCGTTTAAGTCCGGGGAAGAGGCAGACCAGTGCATTCGATGAATATCTTCTCGTTCCAACAGCTCCTCCACCTGCCCAGTTCGATACAGTCGCGCTTTTTCTTCCACCAAAATGAAGCGTAGACCGAATGCATCCTTGAAAAGACGTACATGGAGAAGGAGTACAGTATCACATTAACGTTAACCAGTGAGTGTATCATTTTCAAGGATCTGGAGATATGTTCACCAGTGCAATATTATGTCCCACCGCACCGTAATACCTGGACCCCAAAAATGATCGTTTTAGACTATGTTCCTGGGTGCATTACGTGTGCTCACCTCTAACCAGCCATCCAGCATTGTCGAACATGATCGCATTGGTGGTTCAGGTGGTATGGTATGGGAAAGGGTGATGTTGCACAGGCTTACGGACGTGCAAAGCTTCGATCGCGGTACACTCATTAGTCAATGTTTTCTGAGACTATATTCTTTTCCCGTGAGCGAGGGTAGAATGGTGCATTCGGCCATGATTTTATTACTATAGAGCCGCCCGGAGAGCCGCGTGAATGCTTCTCAAAAAATGGTTCAAATGGCTCTGAACACTATGGGACTTAACATCTGAGGTCATCAGTCCCCTAGAACTGAGAACTACCTAAAACTAACTAACCTAAGGACATCAGACACATCCATGCCCGAGGCAGGATTCGAACCTGCGACCAAACCAGTCGCGCGGTTCCAGACTGAGGCGCCTAGAACCTCTCGGGCACCACAGCCGGCAATGCTTCCCAGACGTGGAGGTATGCCTGCCCCGGATCGAACTCACCCTGCGTGTTAGAATGACGAGGAGGTGCTGTGCGGCCAGCCTGATTGTAATTTTTCTGTGGTTTCCCACATCCCACTAGGTGAGTGCTGGGCTGGCTCCGATGTTCTGCACCAGACAGACGCTACAAGGATTCATTTGGAACACTTCCTCACAGTTGCACACAGAATTTACACTACACGCAGAGTGACTTGGTACACTGCTTATGTCACGGCGGCTGAATAGGAGACTGATAACCTTAGCAGTTTGGTCAACTGAAACACATAACCAGCATCAGCACCATAGTTATGGACTGCAACGAACAGCACGGGTGAGGAGCTCTTGGCGGGGGGGGGTGCTCAGCGAAAGGTGTGGTCTGCCACTTCTCCCGACTTGAATCCCATCGAGCACTTTTGAAACGCAATGGGTTCAAGTACTGCGGCACGTGCGTACGCAACATTCAGCAGTTGGGAACCGCACTGGTTGAGGAATGGAACGCTCTCCCACTAGGTATCCTTACCAACCTTCTGGTCAGTGTGGGGACAGGTTGCAGAAAACGCATTGTTGTCAGTGGTGGTGAGACATCCTATTAAAAACCATGTTCTCCCTTTCGTAATGTGCAGAGCACCATTATGGACCGTGGCGATTATAATGTAATTATGTTCTCTACGAAAACAGATTAAGGAAAGTTAAACCTACATTTATAGCAATTATAGACTTTGAGAAATCTTTCGACAATGTTGACTGGAATACTCTCTGTCAAGTTCTGAATGTATCAGGGCTAAAATACAGGGAGCGAAAGGCTATTTACAATTTGTACAGATATTTGATGGCAGTTATAAGAGTCGAGGGGCATGAAAAGGAAGCAGGGGTTTGGAAGGGAGTGAGACAGGGTTGCAGCCTAACCCAAATGCTATTCAATCTGTATATTGAGCAATCAGTAAATCAATCAAAAGAAAAATTCATAGTAGGAATTGAAACTAATGGAGAAGAAATAAAAACTTTGAGGTTCGTCGATGACTTCGTAATTCTGTCACAGACAGCAAAGTATCTGGGAGAGCAGCTGAAGAGAATGGACAGTGTCCTGAAAGAAGGATATAAAATGAACATCAACAAAAGAAAAACGAGGATAATGGAATGTAGACGAATTACATCGAGTGATGCTGAGGAATCAGATTAGGAAATGAGACGCTTAAAGTAGTAAATGAGTTTTTCTATTTGGGGAGCAAAATAGCTGATGATGGTCAAAGTAGAGAGGATATAAAACGTAGATTGCCAATGGCAAGGAAAGCGTTTCTGAAGAAGAGAAATTTGTTAATGTCGAGTATGGATTTATGCGTCAGGAAATCGTTTCTGAAGGTATTTGTACGGAGTGTAGCTAAGTATGGAAGTGAAACGTGGATGATAAATAGTTTAGACAAGAAAAGAATAGAAGCTTTCGAAATGTGGTGCTACAGAAGAATGCTGAAGATTAAATGGGTAGATCACATGACCAATGAGGAGGTATTGAATAGAATTGGGTGGAACAGAAATTTGTGGCACAACTTGTTGATAGGATATATTCTGAGGCATCAAGGCATCAGCAATTTAGTAACGGAGGGCAGCTTGTAGGGTACAAATCGTAGAGGGAGACCAAGAGATGAATACACTAAGCAGATTCAGAAGGATGTAGGTTGCAGTAGGTACTGGGAGATGAAGAAACTTGCACAGAATAGAGTAGCATGGAGAGCTGCATCAAACCAGTCTCTGGAGTGAGGACCACAACAACAACAACATTGTCTCTGTTCGTCTCATTGCGTATTTCTTTCAGTTACTTTCTGAGTTATACTGTAGTATTTCTCTCCATGATTGATCCAAGTTTCATCGAGATGTGTTACTTGCTGTGACACATTACGCGTAAGTTTCTGTCGTTACTAAGCTTTGAGGAGGAACGCATGTAATGTACAGTACAAAGTCATTTAAAAAATGCACAGGCAATGTTATCGAAAAAGAACAAGCTATAGGATGCCCAGATTGAGATGTCAGAAAAGTAAAACACTGTATACGAGAAACTATGCAAATTTATTGCTTTTTAACGTTACATAAAGGCCTAGGAGAGTCAGATGTTCGTGTCTGAAGATTGTGTCACCACAGATTAGCACTCAACATGTCCAGCATCACGAATTCGCCGCATGATAAGCCTCGCGTCCAAGTTGCAAGCAGTATTTATGGAGTGGTTCTTTGAAAGGCCACTGTAATCTGCTACCGTAGATCAGCCAGATTCAGTGCCCTTGCGCATTCGTTGTTGACTTGCAGTAGCTGCACCGAAAAAAATCTGAAAACGTTAGGTTAGGACTGTTAGGAGCCAGAAATCGTTAAATATGTGGATTAATTATTCCCACACTATGAGAACCCTATGGCGTGGGTCCTATTGATAGGTAATAGTGTGCTGTATCTCATCGTGCTGTAATTGAGGTACCACGCACTGCTCAGTCATTTCAAGGTGACTGACAGCTCGGTCCCCTCAGCAAAAAAGAATGGGTCGATAACGTTGTATAAACGTCTGGATGCTGGCTGGGTCTCTGCGACAGTCAAAAGTTTCGCATGCCATATGACACATTGAGCCTGAGGAAGCTGTTGTGGCGTAACGGTCATTTTCACATTACAATCGAGACACACCGTGCGAGCAAACTTGTGCCATCTACGTAGAATGTGTTTCTGAAAAATGGTGTTCGCTCCATGAACTACAAGCTACTGGTCTGCCTCCCTGAGCATGATCTCTCAGCATTAACTCCCATCGTTATTTCACGTGCTTTACAGAAAGTTGCTTATGGCCATTAAAATTGTTACACCAAGAAGGAATGCAGATGATAAACGGGTATTCATTAGATAAGCAAATTATACTAGAACTGACATATGATTACATTTTCACGCAATTTGGGTGCACAGATCGTAAGAAATCAGTACCCAGAACAACCACATCTGGTCGTAATAACGGCCTCGATACACCTGGGCATTGAGTCAAACAGAGCTTGGATGGCGTGCACAGGTACAGCTGCCCATGCAGCTTCAACACGATACCACAGTTCATCAGGAGTAGTGACTGGCGTATTGTAACGAGCCAGTTGCTCGGCCAACATTGACCAGACGTTTTCAGTTGGAGAGAGATCTGGAGAATGTGCTGGCGAGGGGCAGCAGTCGAACATTTTCTGTATCCAGAAAGGCCCATACAGGACCTGCAACATGCGGTCGTGCATTATCCTGCCAAAACGTAGAGTTTCGCAGGGATCGAATGAAGAGTTGTAACACATCTGAAATGTAACGTCCATTGTTCAAAGTGCAGTCAATGCGAACAAGAGGTGACCGAGACGTGTAACAAATGGCACCCTATACCATCACGCCGGGTGATACGCCAGTATGGCGATGACGAATACACGCTTTCAATGTGCGTTCACCGCGATGTCGCCAAACACGGATGCGACAATCATGATGCTGTAAACAGAACCTGGATTCATCCGAAGAAATGACGTTTTGGAATTCGTGCACCCAGGTTCGTCGTTGAGTACACCATCGCTCGCGCTCCTGTCTGTGATGCAGCGTCACGGGTAACCGCAGCCATGGTCTCCGAGCTGAGAGTCCATGCTGCTGCAAACGTCGTCGAACTGTTCGTGCAGATGGTTGTTGTCTTGCAAACGTCTCCATCTGGTGACTCAGGGATCGAGACTTGCCTGCACGATCCGTTACAGCCATGCGGATAAGATGCCTTTCATCTCGACTGCTAGTGATACGAGGCCGTTGGGATCAAGCACGGCATTCAGAATTACCATCCTGAACCCACCGATTCCATATTCTGGTAACAGTCATTGGATCTCGACCAACGCGAGCAGCAATGTCGCGATACGATAAACCGGAATCGCGATAGGCTGCAATCCGGCCTTTATCAAAGTCGGAAAGGTGATGGCACGCATTTTTCCTCCTTACATGAGGCATCACAACAACGTTTTACCAGGCAACGCCGGTCAACTGCTGTTTGTGTGTGACAAATCGGTTGGAAACTTTCCTCATGTCAGCACGTTGTAGGTCTCGCCATCGGCGCCACCCTTGTGTGAATGCTCTGAAAAGCAAATTATTTGCATATCACAGCATCTTCTTCCCGTCGGCTAAATTTCGCGTCTGTAGCACGTCATCTTTGTGTTGTAGCTATTTTAATGGCCTGTAACTTAATAAGTACAATGTTATACTTTTATGATTCCCAAGAGGCTCATTCTGTGTTCAGAGTTAGTCAGGCGTGTAGCGTCATTACAATCTTGGCAGTTAGGATCACAGTATCTCTAATTTGAAAGTATGGAGAGGGCTGCTTGGGAGAGAGACGTAGAGAGTTTGTGTGTTGCGGTGCGCAGGCAGCGTGGACGCGCTGTCTCTGGAGGACCGCCGCTACTTCCACCCGGCGCGCGCACAGTGGCAGAGGGTGCCGGGCCGGCCCAGCGCATACCGCCTGCGGCCCAACTCCTACATCTGGGTGCCCTCGGCGCAGCTCTTCCCGCGTGCCGGCGGCTTCCCCGCGGAGTTCTCGCTGCTCGCTACTCTACGGCTGCACCCCCAGGTAAGTCACTGACAGGCTTTCTACATCTACATCTACAGCTGCACGGTTTGTTGTGTACATAGTTCCGCGTAGTCAGCGCGTACACAACAGCACGTACACAACTTTCCCACTAGAGCGCACCCCGTTAAGCACAACAGCGCAGGCGCAGCGCTCGTCCGTCTCCGCACTACGAGATGGCGCTGCCTTAGAGACGGACCAAATTCTGCTTCCGCCGATCCGCGTATTAATATGTAACGCAGCCAATGAGATTGCTGCTAGCGTACAACCCTTTCTCCTCGCGGATCACACTCGCGCAGTGACACATGAGCGCCCCAGGTATTATAACAAGTGTACAGACCTCCGATTAGTCAGTCTACATTTATCTGCATTAGTCTGTACCAGTCTATAGTCAAGTTCCAGTCTGCACCTAATAAGATTATCATATTCCTGTACATAGCCATGAAGAGAAATGTATAGACACTTTGTCAAGTATCAGAGATATGTGAGAATAAGATCAACGTACCAAGACTGAAGGAACTTCAGATTGTCAATTGTAAATAGCACCCAGAATCAAGTTACGTAAGGTTTATGTTTGTTACTATTTCAATAAATGTGTGTGAAAATTAATCAAGTTCTATTTAAAGTTGGTCACCATCAATCTGCTTCTCTAAGCGTGCAAGTGGCATTTCTATCGTCTGACCTAACGGCAGAAGATAAACACGCCACGATAAGACCACGAGACATATTGCTGACACTCGCCTACTTCGTTAGAGCGACAGTCAAATAATCTGATGGTGTGTCTACCGAAGATCTTACAGTACGTACACCACATGGTTACTCTGCAATTCACACTTAACTGCCTGGCAGAGTGTTCATCGAACCATTTTCATATCACTTCTTTACCATTCCACTCTCGAATGGCGCGTGGGAAACAGGAACTTCTAAATCTTCCTGTTCGAGCTTTGATTTCTCTTATTTCATTATGATAATCATTTCTCCTTACGTAGGTGGGTGTCAATAAAATTTTTACGCATTCGGAAGAGAAAGGTGGTGATTGAAATTTCGTAAATAGATCTCGCCTCCAGGAAAACCGACTTTGTTTCAGTGACTGCCAACCCAACTCGCGGATCATACCAGTGACACTCTCACCCCTATTGTACGATAACACGGGAACTGGCTGCCCTTCTTTGCACTTTTTCGATGTCCTCCATCAATCAAATGTAATGTATTGCGAATACATAGAAAGAAGGATCCTTTATTGCATGATTATATGATACCGGAACTAATAATGGTAGCAGTTCAGTTACTTCTGTAAAATATCTGGGAGTATGCGTACGGAACGATTTGAAGTAGAATGATCATGTAAAATCAATAGTTGGTAAGGCGGGTGCCAGGTTGAGATTCATTGGGCGAGTCCTTAGAAAATGTAGTCCATCAACAAAGGAGGTAGCTTACAAAACACTCGTTCTACCTAGACTTGAGTATTGCACATCAGTGTGGGATCCGTACCGGGTCGGGTTGACAGGGGAAATAGAGAAGGTCCAAAGAAGAGCGGAGCGTTTCGTCACAGGGTTATTTGGTAAGCGCGATAGCGCTACGGAGATGTTAAGCAAACTCAAGTGGCAGACTCTGCAAGAGAGGCGCTCTGCATCGCGGTATAGCTTGCTGTCCAGGTTTCGAGAGGGTGCGTTCCTGGATGAGGTATCGAATATATTGCTTACCCCTACTAATACCTCCTGAGGATATCATGAATGTAAAATTAGACAGATCTGAGCGCGCACGGAGGCTTTCCGGCAGTCGTTCTTCCCGGGAACCATACGCGTCTAGAACAGGAAAGGGAGGTAATGACAGTGGCACGTAAAGTGCCCTTCGCAGCACACCGTTGGGTGGCTGGCGAAGTATAAATGTAGATGTACATGTAGATAGAATCGTACCTGGTAAGGATCCCACACCGCGCAGCAATATTCCAGCAGAGGACGGACAAGTGTAATGTAGCCTGTATCTTTAGTGTGTTTGTCGCATCTTCTTAGCGTTCCGCCAACAAAGCGCAGCCTTGGTTTCACCTTCCCCATAATATTATCTCTGTGGTCTTTCCAATTTAAGTTGCTCTTAATCGTAATTCCTAGGTATTTAGTCGAATTGACAGCCCTTAAATTTGTACGATTTAACGAATACCCAAAATTTATCGAATTTATTTTAGTACCCATATGGATGACATCGTACTTTTCTTTGATTATTGCCAATTGCCACTTTTCGCACCATACAGAAATTCTCTCTAGATCATTTTGTAATTGGAATTGATCGTCTGATGATTTTAGTAGACTGTAAATTACAGCATAATCTGAAAAAAGTCTAAGGGGGCTGCTGAGATTATCACCTAGATCATTTATGTAAATCAGGAACATCAGAGGGCTTATGACACAACCTTGCGGAACGCCAGATATCACGTCTTCTCTACTCAATGATTTACCGTCTACCACTACGAACTGTGACCTCTCTGAGAGGAAATCACGAATCCAGTCACACAGCTGAGACGATACTCCATATGCACGCAATTTCCAAATTACTCAACTACTGTAACAAGTGAACGTCAGGAGCTCGTGTCGTTCTTTCATCAGCATAAAAGTCTGGTACTTCACAGCACCTTATAATCAGAGTTCATTTTGGGTGGACTACACAGCCTTCATGTCATTATTAATCATGATAATTTCTGCTTACAGCTGTAATCTTCTATTATTTATTGCGACTGGAATTTCGAGTACTGCTTATCGTCAGGCAACTGCAAGAAATCGCACCAGTTAGCAACAGTGATTCACGAAACTCAACATATATTCTACTTAAAGTGTTGGCAACTGTGGAGGAATGGTATTTACAAAAGTCTGTTTCGTTAGTTTCATTTCATCACCCTCATCCCGCATGTGCGCACAACGCTCCTCTCTTCAGCGAAAAACATTAAAAAATATAAATAAAGGAGAAAATAATATGACCAAAAGGTGAAAATCTTAACTATGATTGTAAAATCTGTAGAAGGATGAATTCTCTAATGGTGTACATAACATTAAATCCGTCGAATTTCTTTAGTGTTTAAATTAAAGCCGAAGACTTAAGAAGAATAAGTATTTAAAAACGTGACAGAAACGGTGACGCTCTTGTTAAGGATCATCACTGCACTTTTTCTAATAAGCTGAAAGACGTACAATGGAAAAAAAGGAATGATTTTGTGAGGAGAAAATGTGTTCTCTTGGTTTTAAGGTTGTGGATATAAATGTAGAGTCGTTATGGTAGTGTCTGTTGTGATCAAGTTAAATGATGTTCGAACGAATCATGGGAAGACAGAAAGTGAGGAGTAGTTCGTTATCATGTACGTGGAATCTGGAGAAGGGCAGATGGCGAACAATGGAAGAGAGAAGGGGGCAGCCCCGATGTGGATGGGGGCATATAACACGGGCCTTTTTTAATATCGGAGTAGATTTCATCCTCTGGGAAACGGTGTAAGTTGCGTTAGGATAGGATATAGCGTTGTTCACGTGCATGTACTGTCAGATGTGTTCCTACAGGTGCAGTAGAATACCAAGATTCTTGAACAGATGGGAATGTCGGAATCCAGCTTTTTGGATTGTGTAGGACATTCGAAAGTGTTCATTGTCGGTGAGGAGACGTGGGAATTTGATGAAATACAGATGATCCATGTTGGGGAAGCTAAACGGTTGTGGAAAGCAAGACAGAGTCCATGGTGCTCATGGAACTGGAGGCAGTGATAAAACTGGGATGGGGCGAATGTCCAGTCAACATTGGTGAAGGAGAGGACAGTGCGGATTAACATTAGTTTGTAGGTTGGAGTACAGTAGAGTATCACAGTCCCCACGTTCGGCAGTTTAGTAGTTTTAGGCTATTGTGGGCTTCCTGTTCGGTGGATAGCAGATGATGTTTTCACATTAGTTGCCAGTGGAGAGCTGGTCCGAGGTATCTTAATGTGTTAGTTAACTTGATAGGATGGTTGTCAATGCTTAAGCAAAAGTCATGGATTCGGGTAGTTGGCAGATAATTATTGGCTGTGTTTGGTGGGCAGGTTTGGGGGAGGGGAGGGTTAGGATGAGTTGGTATTGTTAGTAGTGACAAAATATGGTAATTTACATAGAAAGGAACCAATCAGACGGACGTAGTTAATTCGAAGTGCATGTATCTGGAAAGCTGACCGGAATGCCATAAGGTCGGGGTCTTTTTCGAGGTTGAGGATACGAAAATGGCAGATTTTCTCTTTTTTAGTTGATGAGATAGAAGAAGTCAGAAAAACAATATTATCAGAGGAGACATTTTGACTGAAGCCACACTGCGTCTCTGTTGTTCAGATGTATATAGATACGTTGGGAAGTGTTACATTCGAAGACCTTTTTAAACAACGAGGATGGGGATGATGGGCCAATAGCAGGAAATTTTGCTAGGGAGTGTAGCCGTTTTGAGGAAACGTAGGATTTTGGAGATTTTCCAGAACTCAAGATAGTTGCCTGCAGAGAGGATCGTGTTGTAAAGGTTTATAAAGATTCCTAGAAAACAACACGGTCATTATCTTAGATGTTTGTATGTAGTGCTTTCGCATGCGGGAGCAGTGTTTAGCTTTTTGTATAAGACATGTTTTATCTCATGTATGGCGATAAATGGGTTCAGCTATGTCTGTGGTATCTTGTCCATGTAGTGAGACCTGTGAGCAAGTGAGGGGAAAATGTACGTTCATCTATGGTGTGGAATAGGGAGTAGGCGAAATGAGGGTCGTTAGGAATTGTGAGGATATACGAGAGACTGGATGAAAAGAGATTAACTATATTCAGGGCGCGAGGTGGGAGTAGGTTACTGCGAAGGAGTAGACAGTCAGGAACGGACGTGATGCCTGTGAATCAGTGGAATGCTTTCCAGTATTAGAGGAGTTAATGGTGAGCAAAGCGTCAAGTCTGATGCACCTTTGGCGAAAACCCTGGTGTTTCTGATCGTTGAGTAAGTCTGTGAAAACTATAATATTCAAACTGTGTTCCGCAATGTTCTGATTCACCAAAAAAAAAAAACGGTAAGAAATTGTTCTGTATTGATAGACTAGTTGTTAGTGCGCTGGATAAAGAGTGTTTAGTCAAGTGAAACCTTAGAAGAAAGTTCGGTAAGTAACTTGCAGTGTTCTAAATGGTGCTTATCATTACAGTGACCCTCTGCCGATCACTTTATTTGTTGAAACGCAAATATGCATACAGCCGCTAAAACAAATGAGTGTGAATGTTGTATAAGTACAACAGCGCACAAATAAACACGAAACACGGTAAAAACCACGACGGTAACATATTTCCCGTGTACATATGGCCTAAATGTCAAAGACAGTACGACTCTGGTGATAGAAAGATAGTTGTCACAGTCGAAAATACCCTCGAGCGCAATTGTTCATACAGGTAATAGACCAGCAACATCAATAAAAAAGTATGAAAATTGTTAAATATTTACATACAATGAACAAGGTTTCCTTCAAAGCTATAGACATGAACATTTAAGTTATTTAGTCATACACACTAAAACTTTGATACCATCTTGAAGCAAGTTAAGATCCAATAACGTAATTAAAAAAGGAATAGCTTAATGTGCCCAAACGTCGCGAGTGGATATTAAGTCCACAGTAAGAAAAACTAAGTAAACATTAATACAACGTGAAGTTCACATACAATTTATATATGTTTCCATCAAGCCAATCCTATTTAACTGCAACTGTAGTCACGTAAAATATCTAGACATTGAAAGTTTTGTTATGATCGTGAACTAGCAACAATACAAGAACATGCTGTTCATCTGTACCAAACGTAAATATCCACACTTGGCTCAAAACTTAGTAATCAACTCTGAAGTAGTACAGAATAACTTTTACAACTTGTAACAAATGTCCGCTTCTCGAAGCCTAATGCTTCAGCGTAACATCAAGACTAGTTAATGATGAGACCTGCGTAACTATGAGACAAATCGCAACAGAGTAAATGAAATTAACAAAAAATTACGCAACTTATGCAAATGGTGTCGAACTCAGCCATCAATAGTACGAGAACCATTTGTCAAAGTAACCAGCGCCATGCGAATTTGCCACTTCCTATAGCACAGAATCACTCAGCAAAATTTTGAACGCAGCGAAGCAAGTAGTAGCAAATTCCTGTAACATCATGCGATTACTACACCACGAAGATGACGTGCTACAGACGCGAAATTTAACGACAGGAAGACGATGCTGTGATATGCAAATGATTAGCTTTTCAGAGGATTCACACAAGGTTGGCGCCGGTGGCGACACCTAAAACGTGCTCACATGAGGAAAGTTTCCAACCAATTTCTCATAAACAAACAGCAGTTGACCGGCGTTCCCTGGTTAAACGTTGTTGTGACGCCTCGTGTAAGAAGGGTAAATGCGTACCATCATGTTTCCGACTTTGATAAAGGTCGGATTGTAGCCTATCGCGATTGCGGTTTATCGTATCGCGAGATTGCTGCTCGCGTTGCTCGAGATCCTATGACTGTTAGCAGAATATAGAATCGGTGGCTTCAGGAGGGTAATACGGAACGACGTGCTGGATTCCAACGGCCTCATATCGCTAGCAGTCGAGATGAAAGGCATCTTATCCGCATGGCTGTAACGGATCGTGCAGCCACGTCTCGATCCCTGAGTCAACAGATGGGGACGTTTGCAAGACAACAACCATCTGCACGAACAGTTCGACGATTGCAGCAGTATGGACTATCAGCTCGGAGACCATGGCTGCGGTTACCCCTGACGCTGCATCACAGACAGGAGCGCCTGTGATGGTGTACTCAACGACGAACCTGGGTGCACGAATTTCAAAGCGTCATTTTTTCGGATGAATCCAAGTTCTGTTTACAGCATCATGATGGTCGCATACGTGTTTGGCGAAATCGCGGTGCACGCACATTGGAAGCGTGTATTCGCCATCGCCATAGTGGCGTTATTACGGCCGTTATTACGGCCAGAGGTGGTCGTTCTAGGTACTGATTTCTCAGGATCAATGCACCCAAATTGCGTGAAAATGTAATCACATCTCAGTTCTAGTATAATATATTTGTCCAATGAATACCCGTTTATAATCTGCATTTCTTCTTGGTGTAGCAATTTCAATGGCCAGTAGCGTACAAGCAGCTAACTGTGTACAAAGACGCACGATATACATCACTTACAATTTAAAATGAAATTTTTTATTCATCCATAGTTCTCACTCACTAAATTTCAGTTTATACTAGAAGAGCAAATAAAGTGACCGGTAACCAGGTCACTGTAAGGTGAAGCGCTAGTTACAACACTGCAAGTTGCTTAACAAAACTTTTTTCTAATGTTTCACGTGAATAAACACTCGTTATCCATGACACTAACAACGAGTCTATCAGTACAGAACAAATTCTCATTTTTTTTTCTTTTGTTTTTTTCTTTTTGGCGGACCACAGTTTGAATATTACAATTTTCTGTGACTAGAACTATAACAACATGGTGGCGATCGACTGCCAGAACATGGAAGTGCGACCACTAATCCCCTGCTTAGCTTGTTACAACGCCGAGAACGCACCACAATACTGGTGAGAATTCTGCTCTGATATGTATTACAGCACGATGGCTCATCCTCTCAAATGCTCCTCACTGCAGTGACAGGGCAGCACCACGACACGCCCATCAGTCGCACTGGTGAACATTCCCCTCACTACCACAACAGTTGATATCTACAGGTGTTATGTGATACGCAAAAGGCAGGTCGACGGTATCGGAGTCTGCAGCAAACATGAATCCTTAACCGCCGGAAACACGCGGTCGCGCCTTTGGTTACCTCGCTCTCTACAACTCGGCCCATCTCTGATGTCACCGAGCAAGCATTTAAATAGCACACCTGTCTGCCATGGGTACCAAACCCAAGATGCAGCAAGGCTCTCCAAAATCGAAAAGGACGACTGGAGGCTAAGGTTGCTACCGCAACCTCCGTCTTACCCCTCCCCCGCCCCCTCTTTAAACAGAAACAAAACAGAACGTAAAAGGCCCACTACCTGACTCTTCCACAGCACCCTGCTTGTTGAGAACTTGGAACTGGCTGATATGTGCCCAAAAACCCTTGCCACTAGATGCATCCTGCACCAGGAATGCGAATGAGGAAAGTACCTTGCTCGCCCAAATAATGGAACAACATCTTTTATATAACCTTTTTGTTACCCTTACTCTGCACTCAACAATTTCTTAGGTAAACAAGATTAGCTACACGCAGAATGATGGGACATCCACCCTTATTTTATCGAGCAGCTCCTTTCTATGCACTCTCAAAATGTTGTTTTCAGCCACTTACAAGTTTCTCTTCGTCGTTTCCAAGTTCCCATCAACCGGTAGATTATCATTAATGGGCGACACATTCGACTGTAGTGAGTTATTATAATAGGTGAACATAAGACTGGTACCAGTTGACTTGTGAGCCTCATGGTGCGTGGTGTTCATCGCAAAGTTAAATCAACGTATCGAATGGTCCCACCGAGTCGGTACTCTGGACTGGTATACAATCAATGCTGACTTCAAATTAAGATCCATGCGTTCTACAAATGACGGCTGAGGATGTTTCTGTGTCGTAGTTACATGGCGGTTAGCACTGCAACGCAGCTCTTCTATATTTCTCTGGATGAAGAGACTGAAGCGTTATCGCTCACCAGCACCCTAGGACCTCCAAAGACTGAAAAAAACCAAGTTAAATGCTGGACAGCCATCTTCGGAGTACCTCATTTACTGCGGAGTAGCCCCACGAACCGGGAGAAGGCCTCCACTATCACCAAAAATACTTGCTCCTGCGCTCTGTCCGCGGAAAAGGACCTAAGTGATCAATGAAGATCTCCCCCCCCCCCCCCCCCCCACTTAGAACTGGGATTTGATTTAGCCCTAAGACAATCCTGGCACTGACTAACCATCCTCCTTGTTTTCCTATTTAAGGTTGGCCAGGTCTAATGCCCCTTAATTTTCATTCTAATTCTGATGCAAGTATTTGAAGAAGGTCCATCAGCAAACAGATCTTAGCCTTGCACAGAATTACTCTTCTTAATAAATGGCCCACAACTTCCTCTCCTTCAATCTCGCTTTTAATTACGTAAAACTGAGTGTCAACTTCTTGCTTGGAATCTAAATCGCAAAATAGCACCTCCCAGCAGATGACTCCAACAAAAAAATTCATTCACCAAATGAGATGACATTTCCTGTGGCTCTTCTTCTTGTTGAAGCAGGTGGCTTAAGGCATCGTCAAGCTGGTTGTGACTCCCTCTAACATGCTGGACCTCAAAACTGAATGCAGATATGCAAACATACCATGTCGCTACCTGTTTTTCGGGGACGTGCCACAACACTAGATAACGCTTGGGTATCGGCCTCCGATATGAACAACCTATGGTCTAAATAAAACTTAAATCTCTCGAGATCAAACAGTACTGCCGAGCCCTCCAATTCATAATCTGGCTACCTTCTTTCCGCCTCAGGTAACGACCTTGTTCGTATCCCATGGGTTTCCTTTCGCCTTGAAACTCCTTAACTAGAACCACCTTTGATACCAGAACTTGATGCATCAGTATATAATATATATTGGTTGTCAAAGGTAGAGAGTCCCACGACCGGGGCGTTAAGTAAAGCTGTTTTCAGAAGCTTGCTGACGTTCTTCCGAAATGAGCAGTTCCTCTTTCCGTTTCAGTTGATTCAGAGATGTCGCCACTTGTGCAAAATTCAGTATAAAGTTACGAAATAAACTCGACGTCCTAACAAACTTAGCTATATCTTTTTTATTTTAATGAGTGGAAAACAGTGGTACTGCTAAAATTTGCTGCTGGTCAGTCCGCACCCCATCCGTTAAAACTATAAGCCCCAGAAAAAGATATTACTCTTTAAGTTAACCTTGGAATGTTTCACAATTAGTCCAGCCTCCATCAGCCTTCAAGTACTCGTCCAATATATAACGGATGTTCCTCAAAAGTAATAGCAACATCATCGAGATAGTTGTATACACTCTTATACTTAAGGTCTCCCAGTACAGAAACTAACAAATGGAACAGAATGGCTGCAGTAGTGGCGAGACCAAACGGGAAGAGCTTATATTCGAATAAATTCCAGTCCGTTGTAAAAGCTGTGACTGCTTTAGATTCTTGGGCCAGAGGCATTTGGTGGTTTGTTTAGACCGAGACTGAAAAAATGCTGATCGCGGGAAAACCAAGCAGAGCAATTATGGAGATCAGGTAGTGGCACAGAGTCAACAAGTACCTTTTGATTAAGCGCTCAGTAATCTACCACTGGCCGATAACCCTGTCCTCCCAAAACTCTGGGAGAGGTACAGGTCGAAACTGATAGCCTAATTTCCCACTCAGCAAGTACTGCATCAATCAATTTTCTTGATTTTTTAATTTTTGGTGGGGATAGACGATACGGTGACCGACCCACTGGAACCTTGTCTGTCAACTGGATGGTATATTGTATTTTAACAGTTACTCCCAGACGGTCAATAAGCACCTCCAGGAATTGTTTCAGTACTGGTAACAAGGCCCTGCTCTGCTCCAGATTCATGTATGAAACTCACAACCAGTAGATTAAACTGCGTATACTTCGGACTGACACAGATGTTGACACATGGTCGACATTTAAACTCAGAGACACAAACTAAGTGGGATTTGTACAGCTCCAGAGTCTTAGAAAGACGAGAAACCCTCTGGTGCCAATATTCGTCAATATGTGAAAGACTGCTTCCAGAATATAGTAGATGATTCATAGTGAAGAGCGGCACAAACAAAGGGTAGAGTAGTGCGTGCGAGCCCATTCACATTTCGCGTCTTCTTAATTAACCTGTTAATATTTTCACACCACCCGTCCTTGATCTGCTCCGACCTTTACCACGATCGTACTCAAAACGCCCCTTTACAATACAGTGGGAACAAACATAACCATTGTCAGAACGGAAATTGGCATAAGTCTGCTGGGTTGCATCAGCATATATCTTTGAGTCATCAGACTTCTGACAGGTTTAAAGCAGTCCGCCATCAATTCCCCTCCAGAGTGCCAGCATTTGGAACCTACGTCCTAAATTATTTACTGGGAGTATTCCAATACCTGGCTTCCTCTACAGTATACTCTGCTGCTCCCTCTAGTACCATGGAAGTTATGTTATCTCTTAACAAATGCCCTAAGGGCCTATCTCTTCTTCTTGTCAGTGGCTTCCATGTATTCCTTTCCTCGCCGATTTTCTAGGGAAAATCCTCATTCCTTACGTTATCGGTCTACCTAATTTTCAACATTCTTTTGTAATACCACAACTCAAATGCTTCGATTCTCTTCTGTTATTGTTTTGTCACAGTCGATGTTTCACTATCATACAGTGCTGTGCTCAAAACCTGCATTCTCAGAAATTTCTACCTCAAATGAAGGCATGTTGGATACTAGAAGGCTACTCCCAGGAATGTCCATTTCGCCAGTACTAGTCTGTTTTTTATGTCCTTGCTCCGGCCGTCATGGGTTATTTTACTGCCTACCTATCAGAACTCCTTAACTTCCTCTACTCCGTGATCACCAATATTGTTGTTAAGTTTCTCGCTGTTCTCATTTCTTTCCAATTCCTTCGGTTTACTCTCAGTCCATATCCTGTACTCATTAGACTTCATTCCATTTAGCAGATTCTTAATTCTTCTTCATTTCCACTGAGGTTAGCGTTGTCATTAGAGAATCTTGTCCTTGACATTCTTTTGCCTTGATATTTAATTCCCCTCTTGACCCTTTTTTCGTTTCCGTCATAGCTTTTTCGATGTAGAGACTCAACAGTAGGAGTGAAAAACTACACTCCTGTCTTACTCGCATTTTAATCCGAGCACTTCCTTCTTCGCCTCCCACTCTTTTTTCCACTGGGATCTTGCACATATTGTATTTTACCTGCTTTTCCCTACAGCTTACCCCTATTTTTCTCAGAATTTCGAAAATCTTGCACCATTTTACATTGTCCAGCCCTTTTTCCAGGTCGGAAAATTTTCCTTCGGTCTTGCTTCCATTATAAACCAGAACGTG
Source organism: Schistocerca americana (assembly GCF_021461395.2). NCBI lineage: Eukaryota > Metazoa > Arthropoda > Insecta > Orthoptera > Acrididae > Schistocerca > Schistocerca americana. The sequence continues at coordinate 694,227,395 of NC_060122.1, forward strand.
AGACTTGCCTCTCTGGTACCTTTATCTTCCCTAAAGCCAAACAGATTGTCATCCAGTAAATCTTGAATTTTATTTTCCATTCCTCTGTATATCATTCTTGCCAGCAACTTGGATGTTTGAACTGTGAAGCTGATTCTGCGATAATACTCGCACTTGTTGGCTCTTGCAATCTTAGAAAAGTGTGGATGATGTTTCTCCGAAAATCAGATAGCATATCACCAGACTTATACATTCTACACACCAATGGACATAGTTGCTTGTTGCAATTCCCACAATGACTTTAGAAATTGCCGGCCGAAGTGGCCGTGCGGTTAAAGGCGCTGCAGTCTGGAACCGCAAGACCGCTACGGTCGCAGGTTCGAATCCTGCCTCGGGCATGGATGTTTGTGATGTCCTTAGGTTAGTTAGGTTTAACTAGTTCTAAGTTCTAGGGGACTAATGAACTCAGAAGTTGAATCCCATGGTGCTCAGAGCCATTTGAACCATTTGAACTTTAGAAATTCTGATGGAATGTTATCTATACATTCTGCCTTATTCGATCTTAGGTTTTCCAAAGTTCTTTCAAGTTCCCGTATCTCTTATATATCGACTCCTGTTTCTTCTCCTATCACGTTACCAGACAAATGTACTCTCTCGTAGAAGCTTTCAATTTACTGTTATCACCTATTTGCTCTCTCCTCTGCATTTAACAGTGGAATTCCCTTTGCACTCTTAATGTTACCTCCCATACCTTTAATTTCACCGACAGATGCTTTGACTTTTCTATGCGCTCCGTCAGTGTTTCCCACAATCACTGGCCGGTCGGTGTGGCCGAGCGGTTCTAGGCGCTACAGTCTGGAGTCGCGCGACCGCTACAGTCGAAGGTTCGAATCCTGCCTCGGGCATGGATGTGTGGGATGTCCTTAGGTTAGTTAGGTTTGCGTAGTTCTAAGTTCTAGGGGACTGATGACCTCAGAAGTTAAGTCCTATAGTGCTCAGAGCCATATTTTTTTTAATATGCTGTAATAGTCCTTTAGTACTCAATGATACCTGTCAGTAGGCACTTCACTCACCAAAATCATTTAAGGCATTTTAATTTTAAAAACTGATTATATACAGAAATCATTTATCACGAAAAAATTTAAAATCAGTTCGTACTAAAGGTGCATTTTCGCCCATGCACTTGTCTTAATTCTGTCTTTGCAATCATTTTGCTGGCTGTTCTTTATCTAGTTGGTTCCAGGTTTTATTGGATTTGGCCGAATTTGCTATTTCATTTTGGATGCTACATCCAGCCCTGGTGGTTACTCCTCAGTGTTTCACTTCCATCGCTGAAAACCCAGGGTTTCTCCAACAACGCGGTCATAGCCCTCATTTAGCTGATCATCAGTCTAAAATTCTCGTTCTCAGAGTGTCGGCCGGACACTGCAGCTCACAGGCTATCGTCATCTATTAATGACACCACGAGTCTCGTGCGGCCCAGTTCGGCCTCCTTGCCCTCAAAAACTCGCTCCGGCTCGGCCGCACTGTTCCTAACGTCACAACAGGACGTGCGTGCACGGCAGCGTTTGTTTTTTAAGGTTGTCGTCACAATTACCTGGATTTACTATCTCGTCTTGTAACGACAACTGTACATATAATAATTTTTTTCTTTAAGAATTTTGATAAATTAATGTAAGCAATGTTTTGAACTTTTTTTTCGGTTCGTATCGTTATGTTAAAGAGACTGTGAGCAACTTTTGAAATGAATATTATTATTTATGTTAGATTTCAAATAATGTGGTAATCAAAGGAAAGTGTATTTAATGTTAAAACTATTGTAAGATGTGAAAATTGTAATTTATACACTTGGTCCATACGTAGGTAATGCATTAAGATATGTGTAGTAGAAAACCTGTGGTGAATACCCTACCTGTAGGGGAGCGGGAAAAGGTGGAGGCAGGCGAGGCGGGAAAGCGCACACTGGCGCGGTTCGGCACAACGGACACAGTATTACAGTCGGAGGCGAGCAACAGTCGGAGTTGGGAATCGGTCAGAGGAACACGTACTGTACCGAGGAGGCTACCCAGGAAAAGTGGATTCCATTGAGCCTCGGATGAACCGATTCCGACGACTACTTGGCATGGCTATATTCTGAGGCACAAAATTGGAAAGATTACGACGCTAAGAAGATGGAAAGTGCCGATGTAGTGTGAGCCTTAGCCGTGCTTGTACAGGGTGTTTCAAAAATGACCGGTATATTTGAAACGGCAATAAAACCTAAACGAGCAGCGATAGAAATACACCGTTTGTTGCAATATGCTTGGGACAACAGTACATTTTCAGGCGGACAAACTTTCGAAATTACAGTAGTTACAATTTTCAACAACAGATGGCGCTGCAAGTGATGTGAAAGATATAGAAGACAACGCAGTCTGTGGGTGCGCCATTCTGTACGTCGTCTTTCTGCTGTAAGCGTGTGCTGTTTGCAACGTGCAAGTGTGCTGTAGACAACATGGTTTATTCCTTACAACAGAGGATTTTTCTGGTGTTGGAATTCCACCGCCTAGAACACAGTGTTGTTGCAACAAGACGAAGTTTTCAACGGAGGTTTAATGTAACCAAAGGACCGAAAAGCGATACAATAAAGGATCTGTTTGAAAAATTACAACGGACTGGGAAAGTGACGGATGAACGTGCTGGAAAGGTAGGGCGACCGCGTACAGCAACCACAGAGGGCAACGCGCAGCTAGTGCAGCAGGTGATCCAACAGCGGCCTCGGGTTTCCGTTCGCCGTGTTGCAGCTGCGGTCCAAATGACGCCAACGTCCACGTATCGTCTCATGCGCCAGAGTTTACACATCTATCCGTACAAAATTCAAACGCGGCAACCCCTCAGCGCCGCTACCATTGCTGCACGAGAGACATTCGCTAACGATATAGTGCACAGGATTGATGACGGCGATATGCATGTGGGCAGCATTTGGTTTACTGACGAAGCTTATTTTTACCTGGACGGCTTCGTCAATAAACAGAACTGGCGCATATGGGGAACCGAAAAGCCCCATGTTGCAGTCCCATCGTCCCTGCATCCTCAAAAAGTACTGGTCTGGGCCGACATTTCTTCCAAAGGAATCATTGGCCCATTTTTCAGATCCGAAACGATTACTGCATCACGCTATCTGGACATTCTTCGTGAATTTGTGGCGGTACAAACTGCCTTAGACGACACTGCGAACACCTCGTGGTTTATGCAAGATGGTGTCCGGCCACATCGCACGGCCGACGTCTTTAATTTCCTGAATGAATATTTCGATGATCATGTGATTGCTTTGGGCCATCCGAAACATACAGGAGGCGGCGTGGATTGGCCTCCCTATTGGCCAGACATGAACCCCTGTGACTTCTTTCTGTGGGGGCACTTGAAAGACCAGGTGTACCGCCAGAATCCAGAAACAATTGAACAGCTGAAGCAGTACATCTCATCTGCATGTGAAGCCATTCCGCCAGACACGTTGTCAAAGGTTTCGGGTAATTTCATTCAGATACTACGCCATATTATTGCTACGCATGGTGGATATGTGGAAAATATCGTACTATAGAGTTTCCCAGACCGCAGCGCCATCTGTTGTTGACAATTGTAACTACTGTAATTTCGAAAGTTTGTCTGCCTGAAAATGTACTGTTGTCCCAAGCATATTGCAACAAATGGTGTATTTCTATCGCTGCTCGTTTAGTTTTTATTGCCGTTTCAAATATACCGGTCATTTTTGAAACACCCTGTATGTGTGCCGTGCTGCCCGCTATCTCGCTGCCCGCCATCCGCCGCACCGACTTGCACAGGTCAAACATTTATTTCATCTTTAGAAGTGTATCTGTGTGGACCAGTGTCGAAAATGTTTCTGACTGTTCAATAATAACGTGACTTTTACCAGCATTGCCTTAGCCGTGACTTATCCTGATCACTGACCTAGACAGGGTCCTTACCTCGTATTGTGCAACCCGAGTATCCTGAACTGAAAGTTTAATGTTAGTGTTAATGAAAATTATCAGCAGATTAATCTATGCCATAAAGGAGTCTAAAGTTCTGTGTGTTATTGCAAATGTTGGTAAAGAACAAAAGCATAACTAAATTGGAAGAGAGTTTTTTTGAATTGAGTTAGCGATGTTATTTAATTAATTTGAGACAGAAATAATGACAGTTAAATTATTCAGAAGTAAGACAAAAGAGTAGTTATTCATAGATTGATAATTTTGAGGGTTAATTTGACTTCAGTACTTAATAGTCTCAGTTTAACGACCATAACAGTTTCAGGATCCCCCCCCCTTTCTCTTGTCCATTCTTTCAAACCTTGAAATGTGCTGAACAGATTTGACTAGTAAAGCTAAATTCTATATTAATCCTAAGTGTATTAGTGTTTTTCCATCCTTAATAGTGACATTGTGTGTGTGTTTTCAAGATTGTCAATGCTAGGGCAATCTATGCCCGATTTCAGTCTGATCAATACACAAAATGCAGTTTGTAGTAATCATTGCTGTGTGGTGTTGTGTAAATTTAGCTCGTCCAAATTAGTACAAAAAAAGAGAAAACTTTAGTTCAGTGGATTTTTCTGGTTCCAAACTTTGCCATATAACGCATCATTACTACGTGTTACTATGCTTGTACATGCACCCACTTGTACAAGGGAAAACTCACTCATTGCCTAAGTAGGCTGGCGACCGAATTATTAATTATAGGTAGCATCTACTGTGTGTACTTCTTGTCCATGCGAAAGAGTAATTATACTTCACATTTGCTTGATGCATCACTGTAGTTATTGACTGAGTATAAGTCCGATCTTGCTTCTATTAGGTACACGCGGTCAACTAATGTACTAAAATCCTTGTTTATAAGGTGAAGCCCGTGAACTTATTGCAGTACAGGCTTTATAGAGCTAACGTACGTCCGAGCAGGGCGGTAGTGTTACAGTCTTACAAATCAAACAGATTCCTTTTGTTGGCCGTCTTGGATCGTATTTTGAGCTAGCAATGGTTCACACTTCGGCTCTACATCTACATCACACGCCACAAGCCACCTAATGGTGTGTGGCGGAGGGTACTTTCGATACCACTATTTGATCCCTCCAACCCTGTTCCACTCGCGAATAGTGCGTGGGTAGAATGATTGTTGGTAAGCCTCTGTGTTGGCTCTTATTTCTCGAATTTTGTCCTCGTGGTCAATACGCGAGATATATGTGGGGGGGGGGGGGGGGGAATTAATATGTTTTCCGACTATTCCTGAAAGCGCTGTCCCGAAATTTCATTAGTAAATATCTCCTGATGCGCTACGCCTCTCTCGAGCGTCTACCAGTGGAGTTTGTTTAGTATCTCTTTAACGCTCTCTCGCCAGCGAAACGATCCCATGGCGAAACGAGCAGCTCTTCGTTTGATCTTCTCTATCTCCTCCATCAGTCCTACCTGATAGGGATCCCAGACAGATGAACAGTACTCAAGAATCGCGCAAACAAGTGCATTATAAGCCACTCCTTTCACGGATGAGTTACATTTCCTTAAGATTCTTCCTATGAACCTGAGATTGGTGTCTGCTTTTCCCTCTATACGTTTTGTATGGTCATTCCACTTAAGGTCGCTCTGGATGGTTACACCAAGATATTTTACGGCAGACGCTGTCTCCAGCTGTTTGTCATCAATAGTGTACCTGTACAATAGTGGACTTATTTTCCTATTTATCATCATTATGTTACATTTATTTAAGTTCAGCGTCAATTGCCATAGCCTGCACCATTCATCAATTCTCCGCAGGTCGTTCTGTAAATTCTTACTATCTTCTGGCGTTTCTCCTTTGGTATAGATAACTGCATCATCTGCGAATAGCCTTAAAGAGCGTCCGATGCTTTCTGCTAGATCACTTATATATAATGTAAACAGCAACGGTCCTATCACACTTCCCTGTGGTACTCCGGTTACTGCCTTTAAATTTGTCGATTTTGTTCCGTTAAGAGCGACGTGTTGAGATCTATCTGCAGGAAAGTCTTGAATCCAATCGCAGGTCTGCTCCAATACTCCGTAAGCTCGTTTTCTTTCATTAAACGGCAAGGTGGGATGGTGTCGAATGCCTTACTGAAATCAAGGAACACGGCATTAACGTGAGCGCCGTTGTCCACTGCGCTGTGGATATCATGGAGGAACGGAGCGAATTGAGTTTCGCAGGATCTCTGTTTGCGTAATCCATGTTGATTTTTATAGAGGCAATGTCCAGTTTCGAAAAACGTCATAATTCCTCAGCATAAAACATGTTCCATAATTCTAGAAGAGATTGACATCGACGATATAGATCTATAATTGTTTTGGGCACAGGTGACCGCGCAGTTGACCGCCCAACCAAACCAAACATCATCATCAACATTATAATTATATGGATCTGTTTTACGGCCTTTCTTATAAACGGGAACGACCTGTGCTTTATTCCAGTCGCTAGGTACCTATCGTTGCTCAACCGATCTACGGGAAATTACTGGTTGAAGGGGAGCTAATTCTTTCGCGTAGTCTTTATAGAATCTTGTAGGTATGTCATCTGGACCTGACGCCTTTCCACTACTAAGCGATTGTAGCTGCTTTTCAGTTCCGCGATCGGTTACCTCAATATGTGCCATCCAGATGTTCGTACGACGATTGAAAGGCGGGACAGTGTTACGATATTCCGCCGTGAAACAATTTCGGAAGACCGAATTCAGTATTTCGGTCTTCTCTCTGTTATCTTCCGATTCGGTGCCGGTGTGTTCGCTGAGAGAATGAATTGACGATTTTGACCCACCTACTGATTTTACATACAACCAAAATCTCTTAGGGTTTTTACTCAAGTCGGTTGACAACGTCTTACTTTCAAAATCATTGAACGCTTCTCTCATTGCCCTCCTTACGCTCGTTTTCGCTTCTTTCAGCTTTTGTTTGTCAACTTGGTTTTTGCTTCTCTTGAATCTGATATGAAGAGCTCTTTGTTTACGTATGGATTTTCCAACATGACTATCGAATGATGGTAGCTCTTTCCCGTCCCTTAAAACCTTACTCGTAACATGCTTGTCTAGGGCATACTAATCGATGCCTTTGAATTTTTACCATTTGTTCTCCACATCTTCGTCCTCATCACCGATTACTTGATGCTGACTGCTGAGATATTCTGAAATGTTTATCCCGTCACCCTTGCTGAGCAAATACATCTTCCTGTCTTTCTTAACATTCCTTGTATGACCCGTCGTCATAGATGCTATCACAGCTTCATGATAACTGATACCTTCCTCCACGTTAACCGATTTGATAAGTTCATGTCTGTTTGTTTCCAGGAGGTCTATGACGTTACCCTCACGAGTTGGTTCTCTATCTGCTCAAGATAATCTTCGGACAAGACATCCAGAACAATGCCACACGATTTCTTGTCCCTGGCACCAGTTTTGATTGTATAATACTTCCGATCTATACCTGGCAAGTTGAAGTCATACCCTATTACAACGGCATGATCAGGAAAATTACTAATGATATTCTGCAACATCTGTCTGCAGCTCTCTGCAACTACAGACCCAGGTGGTCTATAGAAGCATCCGGTCACCATTTTTGACCGATCTTTGATAATCAGTTTCACCCAGATTAATTCACATTCGGAATCCGTGATAACCTCGCTAGATTTTACCAAAATTTGTATTGCAATAAACACGCTGCTACCATTGGCGTCTATCCTATCATTACGGTAAACATTACAATCTGAGCTTAGGATTTCGTTGTCATGGACGTCTGGTTTCAACCAGCTTTCTGTTCCCGATACTATCTGTGCATTATAACCTACAGTAAGAGATACTAATTCTGGGACCTTTCCTTGGAGGCTCCTGCAGTTTACTAAAATCATATTAATCTTTTCTGTGGTGTCACCGCCAGACACCACACTTGCTAGGTGGTAGCCTTTAAATCGGCCGCGGTCCGTTAGTATACATCGGACCCGCGTGTCGCCACTGTCAGTGATAGCAGACCGAGCGCCAACACACGGCAGGTCTAGAGAGACTTACTAGCACTCGCCCAGTTGTACAGCCGACGTTCATAGCAATGGTTCACTGACAAATACGCTCTCATTTGCCGAGACGGTAGTTAGCATAGCCTTCAGCTACAATTGCTACGACCTAGCAAGGCGCCATAGCTTTGATAATTAATATTGTGAAGCATGTATCATCAAGAGCGATGTTCTACAAATGTGTATTAAAGTTAAGTATTACAGCAACTGCGTCCATTTTCTAAGTTCTCATTTCCTTTTAACTGTTCCAGACCTCACGCTCATCTGCGTGAGCTTAACGCGTGCCTTTCGGCTTCCTCTCGTTGTGACTTGGCTGTCGTGCTAAGTTACAACATTTTCTGTCAGAGATCTGCGAGGACGAAGATTCTCTGAGGTCGCTGTGGCTGATTTAACAGGCAAATCGTCTTTGCTCATAAGGGAGGGGTTCTCTAACCTAAAAAAAGTCCCATGCGCACGCACACGTACTCTGCTAACCCAGTAGCCGCTTCCTGCGTGTAGACCATGCCTGACCTGTTAGGGGGAACCGTAATATTCTGCACCCGATAGCGGAGGTCGAGAAATTCGCGTCCGATACCGTCGCAGAGTCGTCTGAGCCTCTGGTTTAAACTTTCCACTCTGCTCCGAACCAGGAGACCGCGATCAACCATTGGTACGAGGTTACAAATAAACAGCGTAGCCTGCACCGCTCGTGCTTTGCTACTTGCCTTCATCAAATTAGCCACCCGTCGAAAGGAGCAGAGGATGGCCTCAGAACCCAAGCGGCAGGCGTCATTAGTGGCGACATGTGCCACTACATGCGGCTGGTTGCACCCAGTGCGCTCGATGGCCCCCTCTACATCACGGATGAGACCTCCCGGCACACGTACCGAATGCACACTGGAATTCTTTCCCGCCTTGCTTGCTATCTCTCTGAGGGGCTCCATCACCCGCCTAACATTTGATCGCCCAGTGACAAGCATACCTTCCCTCTGTATTTGTCCGGAATGGGCAGGAAAATCGACCGCGCCCAACAGGAGAGGCATGACGTGCTGGCTCAGAGTTATAATCAACACTAGGTAGCACCCCGTACCTGTTGCTAAGATGTAGGGAGCCAGCCGCCCGGCCTGCTCCCTCTTTCGCCTTACGTCCAGTGACAAGCGAACCCACCATTGTTTGCCACCCACTCTGGAGTGAGGACGGACCGGTCAGTTGTTGCGTATCAGAAGCCGCAGAGGCGTCCGGGTCACCAAGAGATTCAAATGGCACCAAAAGTGTAGCAGGTCTGATCAGTGGCGCCCCGACATCACCGCAACTTTGAACATTAGCTAGAAGCTTGTCGACGGTGGCCAACGCAGCTTCCAGCTGTTTACGGACAGCTGCCAACACTCCTTGAGTCCGCTCACCACAAGCACAGTCCCTAACCATATCGTACTGTGTATGAAATAGATATATCTCAAAAGGCGCTACTGAGTAACACTAAAAGTTGCTGTGCAGATTTATCACTGTACTGTGAGACCGCAAGCTATTAAGAAATAAATTTCTCTACTGAATTTGATGTATTTAAAGAAGCCTGTTATTAGAAATCCTGCTTGCCGAAAAGTTACTGCACAAGATAAGTAATAAAACTAGAATTCACTGATCTAAACTGTGTGCTGTGTATTAGCACAAAATTAAAACTTAGTGGCGTCACGGAGTTTCTGGCAACGAGAAAACTTACACTAGGAAGCCGCCCCACACAAGGATATTCACAAGACTTACGCAAAAACAGAAACTACCATTAATTTTCTGACCACTAGTCTACACAGTAAAATACACACGTACAGTTCACTTCCTTGCAGAAGCACATGAAAAAAAAACAAAGACTAAATTAATTTAGAGTTTATCAGACAAATCCTGCTGCTGCTCTGCTGCGCGTCCTCTCTGCTCGACGGCTGCCGGTACACGAATCTTACAAAATGTAGTTTTACTGCCACTTCTAGCACCTCATTTAGTGAAAGACTGTGAAAATGATACTAAACATGCACATTTATTTCCACTGAAAAGACCTTATTTATGTGGCGTAGCAAAAATATAAAATGGTTAACGAACGTAGATACACTGTGTTCTGCAATGTAGAAACACACACATTACAAACACATACAGATACTCACACACACACACACACACACACATCAGGTGACCAAAAGTACTAGGTAAGTACTGAGCTGTTTAATAATAGCATGTTCCTCCTTGCGGATGTCCCGAAATTGCACTAATGTGTTTTACACGTCGAAGCACGGACTCTACGATAAGATGAGACAAAAAATTTTAAAATTTTGATGCACGAACCTTGCAGTACTGTCCACAACTGTTCTCGTCTAGTTTGCATCACTCCCAATTAAAGGAGTGCCAAAAAATTTATGATAATAACACAGCCAAACCTTCGATATACCGTGCCTGTTACATAAAGATTCGGCTTAGATATGGGAGATGTTACAACGAAACCTGGACTGCTTGATAATATCGGAGGCCAAGTAAATCGACATTTTGTAATACGCTGTTCTGATGATGCACACAGGTGGACAGAATGGTTCAAATGGCTCTGAGCACTATGGGACTTAACATCTGAGGTCACCAGCCCCCTAGAACTTAGAACTACTTAAACCTAACTAACCTAAGGACATCACACACATCCATGCCCGAGGCAGGATTCTAACGTGCGGTCGCGCGGTTCGAGACTGAAGCGCCTAGAACCGCTCGGCCACTCTGGCCGGCTAGACAGCGCGGTTGACGCGAACACTGACAAGTTTCACCCATAATTCTCATCTTCATCTTTAAAAAAACGACTAAAGTGTTCTCGCTAATCAGGATAACTATGTCAGTTTACTGAGGTTCCTCCTACAACGAAGGCAACATGTCTAGCAGCTGCATCGTCCATTTCCACTTCTTCCATAATAACACAACTTTAAGAACGACCGGTCTAGTGACTGAACTACAACACTATCAACGATCCAGTTCTCTAAGCGCTCGATAATCGATCTTTGATACCACACGTGGGCTATGTGAGGGCATAATGAATAATGCTGTGTCAGGGATCGTGCATCCATTAGTTGCTGGTGATTTGTTCATCGTGTGAAAACCACGGGTATCGACAAGATAACTTGAATGCTCGACTTAGGTAAGATCGAGTGCTCCGTGCAAGGGATGGGGAGGCGGGGCGAATAGTGGTCGTGAATTCACTGGAGTTTTCACCAAGACACTTCTATACAACTAATCATCAGTTACATGTTACATTGTCTTCCTGGAAAAAGGTCCACATAACGGGACCCTAAGGTATCCATTTCGTCTTTAAAAAATCCACGTAACGTGGACCTACCATTGGTCTCTGCAGCCGCACAATGGGGACTGATTGTGATCATACGGACACTTTTCAGAGTATAACTAAGGCGCTTCTGAGCCGCACCTTGCTGACACGCAGGATACATTGGCTCTTAGGGTCTATGCCACACTTTCAGGTCGTATAATCTCGACACAATAGAAAAAGAGTTCATCGTATCATTGTACACTGCACCACTGTTGTATGGTCCAGTGACAATGTGGTTGACCCATGCTGATAGCTGGCTTGTGCGTCAAGCGGTCAGCTAAGGGACACAAGTCGGTCGTCGATTGGTGAAGCCTGCGCCGTGCACTTATCTCCTAACACTTACGGTATAATTCAATCTCTGTTGGTCCATCATGGCCAGGGGACATCGGCTGGTTAAGTAATTGTCAATGCCAATAAAATTCACCAACAGCCGTGTACTTTAAGATGTTATTTTATTTTATTCTGAAGGCTACCAGTTAAGGCACTTCATTATACCATCTTCAGGATAGAAGTGTATGGGGCCTGCAGATGGCATAGTGATATGCCGAAACTGGTTGCCTTCAGAATAACACAAAATAACATCTTAAAGTACACGGATTTTGGTGAATTTTATTGACATTTACAGTTACGTATGTTCATGACACTCCGCGTTCGAATGGGTGGCGATTTGCCTCAAGATACACCACTGATCACCCCATGTGTCCCTGCGGAGGCAGAGTTACTTTCAATCGTCTGATACGACGGTTTACGTGTGTGCAAAATATTGTCCCTGCAATAGTGAACGTCCAGCTCAGGCACTTTTGACCTCGTTACCCGAATTATTGTGTAATCTTAGGTACGCTGTGACTCATGCTTCCCGTGCCGATTTTCGTCTCACGTCGAAAGTCGATCAATTCGCGATGTGCTGCCACATTCACTGCTCGCCGGTCTGTAGTAGACTGCTCAGACATCGCATCTACAACCGTGCTTTAGGCTGCATGTAACCGCTATATTCGAGCTTTGTACAAAGCACATATTCCAGTGAGTTAATACTTCCGTAACGTCAATATTCTTCTCGGGACTAAAATGAAGCGAAAGTCAACCATCTTTGTACCAGATTAAACAATCACTTCGGAAGCTAGGAGGAAAATCGAATACAGTAAACTTTTACGGATAGCCAAAATACACAGAGAAAAATCTCTGTCTACATTCCACAAGCTGCTGCACAGAGCCTTGTGGAGGATACGAGACAATTTCAGCTCTGTTTCATTCGTTTATCGACTGAGCGTGAAATTATTGTCTGTATGCCTCAGTAAGTACCTTTATCTCTGTTATTTTATTGTCACGGTCCTTATGCGAAACATGACACTGAAGTCGTTTTGATCATGTTGAGCACTACAGCTGAAATGGCCACCACATGTGTATTATTACATATATATTGTGTTATGGTCGGTTTCGTTCTCAGAACCAAAAGATGTCCTAAAACCGAAACCGTTCGTAACACAGTAAATGTGCAATATGTGACCCCCCCTTTTGTTGTCGCTGTTGATGCTGCTCGAGCGGTTCCAGGCGCTTCAGTCTGGAACCGCGCTACCGCTACGGTCACAGGTTCGAATCCTGCTTCGGGCATGGATGTTTGTGATGTCCTCAGGTTAATTAGGTTTAAGTAGTTCTAAGCTCTAGGGGACTGATGACCTTCGATGTTAAGTCCCATAGCGCTCAGAGCCATTTGAACCATTTTTGTTGATGTTGAGCTGCTACTGCTACAGCTCGGTCGGTGGAATGGAGACGCGACGCGCAGTGATGGTTGTCCCCTTCGGATAACGTGGAACAGCACCTGAAAATCTCTAAAGAAAATTGTTCCTCGCGTAATGTAAGAAAGCCCGTTTGCGGGTCCACACAGTCTTCTCAGCGATGCGAACTGTTGATTTTAATTGTCTGTTATGGTTTTATGATGATTTGTTATGCCCGGTTAGTTAGCTATTGAGGTATTGAGTAAATCATTCTTCACCGTCGTCGTTTCACACCACTAAAGCGAGGAAAAATTCATTTGAGGTTCAATATCAGTAGTTGTTGCGTTGCTAGGTAGAATTGTTCACTACGGCACGACGTAAATCCAGAAATGATCTATAATGCTATCTTGCTTTCGTGCGTCGTAATATTATTTCGGAAAAACACTTCTTTCAATGCTCAATGTTCATCAAGTCACTCTTTCTATTAAAATGTTAACAGTTAATTAATTTGGATCATCAACCATCACACAGTTCAATTAATGCTGGAGCCAACACGTGAGATTTCCATTACTGACGAACAATTTTTATTGTTCCTCCTTAGGAGTTAGTTTATAATCATCACACCACACGCACACCGATGGATCAGATCAATTACGTACGATTCTTTTCAGTTCGGCGATCGTGACAATTACAACTTTAACAATAGGTTCAAAAATGGCTCTGAGCGCTATGGGACTTAATATCTGTGGTCATCAGTCTCCTAGAACTTAGAACTACTTAAACTTAACTAACCTAAGGACATCACACACATCCATGCCCGAGGCAGGATTCAAACCTACGACCGTAACGGTCACGTGGTTCCAGACTGAAGCGCCTAGGACCGCACGGCCACTCCGGCCGGCTTTAAGAATAGGCGTATTTGTATTATCTTCGTGTGGTCGTATTAATGTTTCCTACTCAAGACTTATCAGGTATTGCAGGCCCATTCTTCGTTGTAACAGTTCACTTCGATGAAGGTTGAGTCCAACAATAAAATCTCTAGTAATTAAAGTTCATTAGCTCGTCGTACATTATCAGAATATCATTTCAGTTCAAGTTCTCAAGTCAGAATAACTGAGAACAAAGTCCGCTCATCTCTATCACGTAACAGTACTTTTTTCAATAGAAACAATCTCGTAGCGTGCCGTTTGTCGTACTATAACAAACGGTGCTCTCTCACGACTTGATAGCACGCAAGCTAGCAAGCGACTAACATTTCCATGATCGAGCATTGTAAACGCATTGAATTTCCTTTTCGCCTCGTTTACAACTCTCTTTCACGATACATGTTGTCTCTGACCGACATATTACTTTGGACTTAAATTTCGTCGTACTGATTTGCAGTTATTAGTGAGATGTTTGATAGCTAATTGAAAATACACTTTATTTCTTTCTACCTTTATATGATGACATACTCAGGAATTATTGAAACTTGTGTTCATCAAAACTTAAATGTGTTATATTATTGTCAAAGTTGTCGTACTTGTCAGGATAAAACTGTTCTATACTTTCAATTATCGTGACATTCTTATTTGGGTTTTCGGGTTCCTTGGGGTGTTACAAATAATACACCTAAGGTATTTTTCATAAATCTTTAATATTGTAAACCACTGAGCAGATTAGGACCTCAGTCTTCCTCTATTAGCGGTTTCCTAATTTACCAATATTATTGCTTACGGTGACTCTAGCGCACTTTGTTTACATTAGGCATTCTGGCATAACTTCGTTTACATTTTTGGCCACCCACGCCCTCTTTGTCGAGGTTAAGAATAAAAAAAACGAAATGCCGTAATACATATTATTCAATCGGAATTATGGGGTCAACGCTCTCTTAAACTTTTATGGAGCGTATTTCCTATAACCAAATGTTAATTAACACCCATATATAATAAAAGTGTGCAACATAAAACACCAAACCAAGTGTGTGGGTATTCAGTTTTAGGAAGGAAGGAAAGAAGGGATAATTGGTTTTTATTATGATGTATCACTTTAACTGGACCTCTTACCCTATGTTTACATATAACACGACCGAAGACAGTGACAGAGATGTGGCATCAAAGATAGCAGAGTCGATACCCCAAAATTAAAGTATTTGGTAAAATTAATTGTCATTTATCGAGAATAAAAGCACATGTAAGTTGATCATTGTAATACACAAGCATAATTACAAATTTGGAAAATTCAAAATTTGATCCAATATAAAACAGTAACATTTTTAGCACAACACACGCTTTTCAACATAGTGGTCACCGAGCGAGGTGGCGCAGTGGTTAGCGCACTGGACTCGCATTCGGGAGGACGACGGTTCAATGCCGCGTCCGGCCATCCTGATTTAGGTTTTCCGTGATTTCCCTAAATCGCTCCAGGCAAATGCCGGGATGGTTCCTTTGAAAGGGCACGGCCGACATCCCGCCCCGTCCTTCCCTAAACCGATGAGACCGATGACCTCGCAGTTTGGTCTCTTCCCCCAAACAATCCAATCCAATCAACAGAGTGGTCCTTGAAAGTAAATATTTTCACTTTTAATTTGCATGTATTACGTATTAAAATACACTCAGCTGGTGCACACGAATACGCATCAGTAATAAAAACATTAATTTAACAAGCACTTGTTAACAACGGAATTCCGATTGCTCTAATATACTTCGCAAGCACAATGGACCTTAAATATTCACACATTTAAATTGTCAGTATAACTTATTAAAAAATACGCAGCCCAGTTGTCGACACAACTTCAATAAATTAAAGGCCAGTAGCTGACCATAGTTTGATCTTCGTACCTCGTATCAAATTGATCTGAATATGTAAAAGTTTGTTGAAAAATACGCATGGGGGCTACTGCCCATTTAACTTATAGTCTTAAGCGCACCTAGAATTAGCAAGGTAAACAATGACAACATCTTATGCTCGGTGAAAGCAGCACTCATACATCTTCGAATGGGCAGCAGTATGACCTGAATGCTTGCCAGCAAATCAGAGAGAGTAAAAGTTGTAGCTCCCACGTCAAAATGTCATTTCGTGTCAAAGTGAGCCAAACATAATATTGATATCATGCTAGGGTATTAGCTTTATCTTGCAGTACAAGACTTTTTTCATCTTAGACTGTTAACACCGAGCATTTCAGTAAATTAGTAATAAACATCCATATACATAAGGAACGTGGGGCTGCTATGTTTTTAATTACCAACTTTCAAAGTCAGTCATAAATTGTACTGACCTTGTGGTAGGATATTAACTTTATCTTGCCGTTCAAAACGTTTGTCATCTTCTACTGATAACGCTAAATCGTAACACAGTGGAAATAACATCTCGAAGAAACAGCGCACTGACCATTCTGAGCAGCAGATGGTGACTCCCTTTACCCCAAATTGTGGCTACCATTATCCCAAACTTTGACTGCCAATTCCCCAAATGGGAACTGCCATTACCCTGGGAACTGCCATTACCCCAAAGAATAACTGCCATTACACTGAAAGGTGACTACGATTACCCCACAAGGCTACTGCCATTACTCTGAACGCAGGCAGACTATTCTAAACGGTACCTGCCGTTACAGCAACTCACCAACATTACACTGATAATACCCACGATGCTTTCAGTCATCGTTTGGGGTGATGGCTGCCTTTATTCAGTTATAGATATGTATCTATATACATACTCCGGAAGCAACCGTACAATGCATGACGGAGTGTATCTTGTACTTTGTCAAGTCCTTTCATCGCAAATAGAGGGAGGGAAAAAGGACTATCTGTAAGCTTCCGCACGAGCGCTGATTTCTCTTATATTGTTTTCTCAGTCCATACGGGAGATAGATGTAAGTAGCTATAGAATCGTTCGGCAAACAGTCGTAAATGCCAGTTCTCTAAACTTTCTCAATAATGTTTCGGGAAAATAACTTCGTCTTTCCTACATCCGGCCGGTGTGGTCGAGCGGTTCTAGGCGCGTCAGTCTGGAACCACGCGACCGCTAAGTTCTCTGGTTCGAATCCTGCCCCTGGCATGGATGTGTGTGATATCCTTAGGTTAGTTAGATTTAAGTAGTTCTAAGTTCTAGGTGACTGATGACCTCAGAAGTTAAGTCCCATAGTGCTCAGAGCCTATTGAACCATTTTCTTTCCTACAGGAATTCCCGTTTGATTTCACGAAGCGTTTCCGTAATTCTCGCTTGCTGATCGAACCTACCAGCAAAAAATTCTAGCAGCACGCCTCCGAATTACTTGGGGGCCCCTAACACTCAAGCAACACTGCAGAATGTTCGGGTCGTACGAGTCTTTTCTACGCGGTCTTCTCTGTGCGTGAGCTACTCTTTCCTTGAATCCACACATTAAAGAGTTTGTTGGTCTTCCCTACAGCCACAATACGTCCTCGTTGTATTTCATGTCGCTTTGCAGCGTTACTCCTCGATATGTAATCGATGCGAATTTGTCAAGGAACATATCACTCTGTTAGAATATTGTAGAATTCTTTTCCCTTCTCATCTGCCCTTTATAACACCAAAAAGAAATTTAGATCATGTCATCGTCACTTACACATGACACTGCCTCGTGCACCACAGTATCATCAGTGAGCATTCGCCGACCGCTACTCACACTGTCCGTCAGGTTTTGTATGTATGTAGAGAACAGGAACGTTCCTATTGTACTTCCCTCAGGCACTTCTGACGATGCCTTATTCTCCGATAAAACACTCGCCGTCCAGTTAAACTTACCGGTTTCTATTATTTAAAAAGTTTTCGAGCCACTAACATATGCTCGGACCTTTGTTAACAGTCCGCAGTGTGGCACAATGTCAACGGCTTTACGGAAATGTATGAATATAGAATGTGGCCGATGCCCTCCATTCACATTACACAGGATCGTAGACGAGACTAAAGTAAATAGTAATCAGGAACTAATGACAGGGCCCGCCGGAGTGCCCGAGCGGTTCTAGGCGCTACAGTCTGGAACCAAGCGGCCGCTACGGTCGCAGGTTCGAATCCTGCCTCGGGCATGGATGTGTGTGATGTCGTTAGGTTAGTTAGGCTTAAATAGTTCTAAGTTCTAGGGGACTGATGACCTCAGCAGTTAAGTCCCATAGTGCTCAGAGCCAACTAATGACAGGAAATGCATGTTTAGCTTCTTGTTCATGTAAACAAAGTATGACTTGCAGCATTAAGCTAAGCTCACAGCAATGTTTAGGGCCAGGATCGACATTCACAACAAGTGCACAAAAATGGCACACAAAATTTTGACACCCTCCCACAAATATCCATGTGATTTGCTTATAAATGACACATGTGTGTCTGACAATATCAACGAATCCGTCTTAAACGTGACTCTTTTATGTTTGTAAGTTCAGCGGCTTCAGAATGAAATTATCATTCTGCATCGGGTTGTAAACTTGCATGAAACTTCCTGGGAGATTAGAAATGCGTGCAGGATCGAGGTTCGAACCTATTAAATTTGGTATTTTGTAGATAAGTGCTCTACCGTCTGAACCACGCAAGAATAACTCACATCCCGACCTAAGGCAAAGCATCCGGGTTGAAGTCAAATTCCGTCACAAAGTTTTAATCTCTCAGGGAGTTTCATCAATGGCTTCACGCAGTCCCACAAGAAAAGTTCCCGCGATCGTCGTGTTTGTGGAATGGAAACTCCACTTCCAGTTTAAGAGGCTGTCTGTTTCTCAAGTGTTGATACTCATTTATAAGGAAGAGGAGTGGTGAAGTACTCCAGCAGAACATTTGGTACTTTCTTCCTTGCAGTAAAAATTTCACAGAGATATTGACGGATATTTGCTGACAAACCATCTCCAGCCTGACAGAACAGCGCCTCCTCCAAATCTACAATGTGAACAACTCTCTATACGTCCGCGCACGGTATCTGAGTGGTCCGTGCTACAGAATGTCAATCCTAAAGGCCCGGGTTCGATTACCGGCTGGACCGGAGATTTTCTTCGCTCAGGGACTGGGTGTTGTGTTGTCCTAATGATCATCATTTTCATCCCCATCGATGCGCAAGTCGCCGAAGTGGCGTCAGATCGAAAGACTTGCACCCGGCGAACGGTCTACCCGACGGAAGGCCCAAGTCACACGACGTTTACACTTTAACTCTCTATACGATGACAGGTATTTGCCAGCACACAATGCAACGATGTTTCAGAAGAAAGCAGCATTAGCAGGAACAGGAATTGACCAGTGAAATATCAGTAGTCTATCCTCCAACTGAGGTTGCTGAAAGAGCTAAATGCCAAAACATGTTCAATGGAGCGATGTGGTATTAGGGATGTCGAAATGTCGACCGGCAAGTCTCATGGCTGTAGAACGTAATTCGTGGGGGGAGTGAATTTTCCACGGAGTGACATTTCTACGGAACCTGGAGCTTTTGTGGCGGTAAGCGGTTTTCCGCAGGTACAGGCAGACAAATAAGTCTAGCAGCGTAGCACTGAGTGCCGTAGCCTACGACACATCTTCAAACAGAGGGAGAATGGAAGGACATAGCTGCATGACATTTTCCTGAGTTTCTGCTGCGAGGATTTTGTGTTTGATGTCAAGCCGTACAGATTTTAATTTACAGATTTCATTACATAATGTCTTTCACTTGGCTTGCCGCAATAATTCTGTAGAAGAGACACGGCCTTCGAGATAGTCTTATCGGTTTTCATTAGAAAATATGTCAGAAATTGCGAGAGACATTTAGCCGACTTTGTGCCGTTTCCAAGGGAAACCACGAGGCGGTAGCCTCACTTCTACCACAAAAACGTTTTTACGAAATTTGCAATGAGTATGACGTGAAGTGAACTACTTTTCGATACTTACATAATTTATAATGTTTGTTACGTTTTCATCTTCTCTGTAGTATCTGTGTGTAGATCACTTAAGTCTAAATTATTTTAAGTTGCTGTCAATTTGGAGCCTTTTTAAAACCTTTCAATAGTCTCGGTGGTCGTAATTGGTTAGGTTAGTAGGTACAGCACTTTTTCGTGAAAGGCAAAGTTCCCGAGTTCGAGCCTCTGTCCAACACGCAGTTTTAATTTGTCAAAATGTTTCAGTGTGGTGACTAATAGCGCCGTACTTTTCCCAATACTGTGGTCGAAACTCTAAATCTTTCAGATAGCTACAGGGCGCATCGTGGGCTTCGGAGCACTGGCAAGTTTAGCCATATCTCGAGATACAAACTGCCCGCAAAAAGAAGAACTCAACGAAGCTATTTCATGATTGAGTGACAGTTGTCCTCGTATTGATTTTATTCATTATTCTATGCTGGCAAATCTGCCCACAGAAGCGAAAGAATTGCTCTTCTACAATTTTAATCGCTATTGGATGCACAAGGACCTATTAGCCACGCAAGTAATAGTACCAATCCTGAAAAAATGGTAAAGATCCAAATGTGGCCTCCAATTATCGACTGATTGCTTTGTCGTCGTGTGTTGCCGAAACGCTGGAACGAATGGTCAGAGGGAGATTGGAATGGTGGCTTGGAAATCGTAATTTGATGCCTCGGAGGCAGTACTGCTTCAGAAAAGGCAAAGGGGCTGGGGGCAGTCTGCACTTGCTTGCTATGCTGTGAATATTAGGTCGGCCTTTCAAATAAAACAGCGAGCGCTGTCTTTCTAGACGTTAAGAGAGCTTTCATATACCAATTCTCTTGGACAAACGGGCACGGTTCGGTATTATGCAACGGGTGATTCATGGCATCAGTACTCTGGCCGCTCAAAAACGCACCTACATCTGGTACAAAGGAAATATGATTTGACCCTTCCTTGTCTCCTGCCTCAGGGTGCAAATATAAGCCACCTCCTCTACACGCTGTTGGTCTAGAACGCACATTCGCCCCCCCCCCCCTCCCAAAAAAAAACTGCAGTATGCAGACAGTGTCTCTGTTTATTCCACTGCCGCTTCGTCTTCTCAGGACAATGCGGCATTACAACCAATGCAACCAATGCATACGTTGATGAGAGGCTATTTGATAATGGGCGGGAGATTTCGGCTGAGAAATCAGTAATCGTCCTCTTTTACATGTCGGCATCGACTGGTACTGATGGTCACACTTTGTGTGGAAAGTACACTTTCCACAAAACTCTGACTCTCGAATCCTAGGGTGATATCTCACTCACGCTTAAGCTGGGCACCTCATATGTGATACTTTGTTACCAAGTGTGAAGAAGACTTAAATGTAATTCGATCACTCACCTGCGTATGGTGGGGAGCGCACCATGTACCGGGGGATTATGCGATCAGGGGAGATGTTTGTACCAGCTTTCACACTTGGTCACCTCTCATACCTTCTATACGATATTCATCGATTTTGTCTCTTTTTGACTACGGTATTCATTCAGTCAGCTGTCATATTCCAGTCTACTATTGCAAGATAAACTGTTTGGAAAGTGCTAATGTCAATATCGGCTTCAGTCTTCTCGTTAGAGCTCAGTGGCCTTGTTTTGTTTGTGTATATACCGATGTATCCAAATTTCCGCACGAAGAGTATGCTGGATGAACATGCCTCTGCCCTCAGATTCTGATACGAGAAACCTTCGAACTGCCCACAAGGGCTTTTATATTTACGGCGGAGACAGTGGCACTTCTGGAAGCTCTTAAGTCTATCTCTTCCAGTTCCTTCCCCAAGTTATTAACTGTGGCTGATTCTCAAAGTGTCCTTCAAAATGCTCAACATAAGAGGTGGAACAAAACGACTAACCGCTGTATCTTGAATGCGGTTTCGGAATACATTCGCAGCACACGCATGGGGCGGGCAATCTGTTTGCTGTGGGTGCCTTCCCACTTAGGTAGCTATAATGAGGAATTTGATGCACTAGCCAAGGAAGCGACATCTGTAGGCAGTGTCCTGGACCTGATATTACCTTACACAGACTACTCACGTGAGTTCAAGAGATACGCAAAACGACAATAGCAAGAGATGTGGTACGTTTCCCAGCAAACGGTAGGTGGTTATTACACAGAGCTCCATCTTCGGATTCCTTCACGGCCGTGGTTCAAGAGGACACATTTGGACCGAACCACGATTTCTACTAGGATAGGACTTCGCTTCAATTTCTCCACTTTTCCTCAACATCTACATCGAATCAACGTTTTCTCTTCGTCGGCTTGTGAGTGTGATCCTAAGTAGGAAACTGATGTCAACAACATCTTGTATATGTGTCACCAATTTGACTGTGAACGGTTGGACTTCCTCAAGGCATTGCTGATTATGGGATAGCACCTTCGTAAATCAGCCTCTTCTCTTTAATTTACCAAATGTACTCGCCTTTACGAAATGATTGTTATGTTCGTAAGAGTACTGGGCACAGCAATGGTGTATCACAACACAGTTTTAACTACTTTTGAATCTTATTATTGTAAAAATGTGGTGGACACAGCTGTGACGGTTTGAACTTTCTCTGCTTGTAAATATGGATTTCTGTATTCTTTTATTCAATTCTACGTACGTTGTAGTAATGTTTTATTAATGGCTAAATCGAGTTTCTACTCGGGAAAAAAAAAATTCTTCTCTCGTGTCTCAAAGCGAGGCTGGTTATGCTATTTAAGACGGTTTTCTGAAGTGTATTCCTGTTAACAGTTAATCCTGGTCTTCTTGAAAACGCTGCATTTTTAACTTTAGAAGCAGAACGTCACTTACGATGCCTCTGGTGCCTCACATCTGTACAAGTGCGTGTGTATTCTGACCGCGGCCGTGGCCGCGAGGGAAATTTAGACCGGCGCGTCGGAAGCTCGGAAAACGAGACGAAGATAAGTTTCATTCTTTCGCTAAATTTTTTACTGTGGTACATTTGTTTGTCTTCTGGACTTTGCGTCCAGTTCCGCCACTTATAAAATAAACGTCTTCAAGTTTCTGTGACGAGAAATGCTACATTTTCCACAACTACTCGTAACGAATCATGGTCTGCTTCATTGTGGCCACATCACAGACGAATGTGTGGTGTTTTTGAATGAAGTGCCACCAACATCCACGAAGCAGGTATTTGTCTGCTTTGAAACACAACCGGTTAACGGACACATGTTTCAAATTCATTGCCCAATCAAGACCTCGTATTACCAGAAAGATTCATTTCCAACTGTTGGTTTCCTACGATCAAATACTCCGTTACGGTCCTTAAAGTTAGGGACAGCCTAAATAGAAACGGTATGTGTCCATTTAAGATCGACCTGACGAGTTGCACTATGTGAGTTGCATCGTTATATTTTCGTGACATATTATTTGATCCATTGCATTTCGGGAGTGCAGCCACATAAAATCCTTCAACTTACAATTCAGCCGTGTACCTTTCGACCATCTTGCGAGTGACGTGTCAGAATGAAGCTGCTGCACTTGTATTAGCTATTTTAAACACGAGACCATTTTCTATGATTGCGGCCACAGAATACAATTGGGCCTTAGATGTTTTTCGGTGACAAAGAGATCTATATGAAGTGATCTATCGGTAAATCCTCTACCCATGTTGAAATCTGAAATATCAAAGGAACAATAGGAGCTGCACTACAGTAGCGTCTTTACTTTTTGAGCAAAGAAAAAGGGTCTGATTCCATGCGGTGTCTTATGTGCAACCGAAATCCCTATTAAATATATCCTTCGCCAAATGAACGTCCACCTTTCAGAGCTGAGACCCAAAATTATGAAGTGGACGCTAGAATTTCGTCATTGTCGTACATCTCAGTGTGGCTAATGTCAGTGCTTTGCCACAGCTGATATATTGGTCTATAATAGCCATGTGTGCCCCTCGTTATGGGACATACGCGTCTTCAGCACGGTGTATAAACAGTCATAGTCGAAAGGAATCTTGTGGTCCCCACTTATCCATGACGGAACGCCAAATTGCTCCGGTCTTCAATTGGGGGTGAATATTCACTGTAGTTCTCTGTCCAGGATGCGACTTGTTTTTGACGACAGGCTTCCCATATTAAGCAAATTAAAAAACAATTTCGTGAAGTAGTTGGTCTAAAAGGAAGAAATGAATTGTGACTGGAAATCATCTACAGAAAATGTAGAGCCAACTGAGAATTTAAAATTCCGTCTTTATCGTAGAAGGCCAACTACCTTGCCGCAGTGGCAACACCGGTTACCGTCAGATCACCGAAGTTAAGCACCGTCGGGCATAGTCAGCACTTGAATGCGTCACCGTGCTGGTCTTCTGAGTGCTGTGGGCAAGAGGGGTGCACGCAGCCCTTGTAAGGCCAATGAAGGAGCTACTTGACTGAGAAGTAGCGACACCGGTCTCGAAAACTGACAACGGTCGGCAGAGCGGTGTGCTGATCCCATGCCAATATGTATCGCCATCCGCTGACGCCTGCGGGCTGAGGACAACATGGCGGCCGGTCGGTACCGTTGGACCTTGGACCTTAAAGTCCTAATCGGATGATCTTTGATTCTTTTTCTTTTTCAACTTAATCTCAGAATATTAAGGAGTACTAGAGGATATTTCTCTGGTGGGTTATGTAGCTCAGCATTGAATTTTAGATTTTCAGTCAGCTCTTCATACTGTAGATGATTATAAGTCTCATTCAAAGATGCGTTAAATGTTTCTCTAAGCTGTTGCATCTCTTACTTCTAGAGACTTTATTTCATAAAATATTGGACTGTTTTCTTCGTTTTTTTTTAATTTCAATTTTCATACAGGATGGATGAAATAGTATAATTAAACGGCATTATTCGTTTGAAGGAACTAAATAATTTTTTTCAAAGGTAAGGTTCACGGTGGTCAGTTTGAAACTCCATTTGCCAATTTCCACTCTTCGCTTGGCTATGAAAATTCACGAACATCAATTGTTTAGTATCTAAGGGGTATTGTTTTGGCTCCGCTCAAAGACAGTTAAATATCGCACCAATGTAACTTTTTAAGCGCAAAATAGCTGTTCAAGAAATGACAAATGATTGTAGCGCCTGCGGTAATATGGACCCTCCGGAGTACAAACTGTGGGACTTTGTGGACCACTAAGACACAGCGGATTATGGTCTACAGGCACTGAGGATGCTGGACCCCAAAGGCATCATGGAGTAGAAAGTGGGCCTGCAC
Source organism: Schistocerca americana (assembly GCF_021461395.2). Taxonomy (NCBI): domain Eukaryota; kingdom Metazoa; phylum Arthropoda; class Insecta; order Orthoptera; family Acrididae; genus Schistocerca; species Schistocerca americana. The sequence goes on from NC_060122.1 coordinate 694,252,486, forward strand.
CTCACGATAGCACTACAACCGCAGCGTCCAGAAAGGCCAAGGAGGACTTCACGAGACAATCAGTCACATTTCAGCAAGTTGCCAACCGGGCAAGGCAGCATTCTGATCACTGGACAGAAGGCAACAGACGTAAGGATAATGACTGAATGAAACTCTTTTCAGGACTGTTCACTGTGTTGGTGCAAGTGATTACGGATATGTGGATTCTAAGAAGATATAGCGAATCCTGAAATTAGTGTGCCACAGAGGAAACGGTACTGCCACGGTGCCCTGCGTCCGGAGAATATAGCAGACAATGAGTGTTGACTACGTTTATTGGAGGGCGGATACAGCGGTGGAAACAAATTAACAAAAGTAACTGTAGTACCAAAAATACTACTAGGAGTTGGGTAATTAGTTAAAACGTAAACTGTATTTTTTTGTAATGGTTGTAAGTGTGGTAATATGCTTTTTCTATGTCTTTGCTGTAATATTATGGTTTTCTTGTATTACTGTTGTTATTTTGCGATTTTTTCTTTGTAGTTTTTGCTAGTGCTACACATAAATGATTATTCTATACTCTTTTGACAATAGTCAAAAATTTAGGAGGAGGAGATTAGTGTTTAACGTCCCATCGACAACGAGGTCATTAGAGACGGAGCACAAGCTCGGGTTAGGGAAGGATGGGGAAGGAAATCGGCCGTGCCCTTTCAAAGGAACCATCCCGGCATTTGCCTGAAGTGATATAGGGAAATCACGGAAAACCTAAATCAAGATGGCCGGACGCGGGATTGAACCGTCGTCCTTCCGAATGCGAGTCCAGTGTGCTAACCACTGCGCCACCTCGCTCGGTCAAAAATTTAAGTTACATGGCCTACTTCAGTTTTGCAGATTGTAAGCTGTAATTATGAATAGTGAATAAATCAGTAAATGAATGAAAGTTCACTCGGAGTATGGATGGATATTAAAAGGCCAAAATATTAATAAGATAAATAGAGATTTGGCGGTTGCAGGCCAAAAAACTAAGTACCGGGTGATCAAAAAGTCAGTATAAATTTGAAAACTTAATAAATCACGGAATAATGTAGATAGAGAAGTACAAATTGACACACATGCTTGGAATGACATGGGGTCTTCAATTAGAACCAAAAAAATACAAAAGGTCAAAAAAATGTCCGACATATGGCTCTTCATCTGATCAGAATAGTAATAATTAGCATGACAAAGTGAGACAAAGCAAAGATGATGTTCTTTACAGGAAATGCTCAATATGTCCACCACCATTCCTCAGCAATAGCTGTAGTGGAGGAATAATGTTGTGAACAGCACTATAAAGCATGTTCGGAGCTATAGTGAGGCACTGGCGTCGGATGTTGTCTTTCAGCATCCCTAGAGATGTCGGTCGATCACGATACACTTGCGACTTCAGGTAACCCCAAAGCCAATAATCGCACGGACTGAGGTCTGGGGACCTGGGAGGCCAAGCATGACGAAAGTGGCGGCTGAGCACACTATCATCACCAAACGAAGCGCGCAAGAGATCTTTCACGCGTCTAGCAACATGGGGTGGAGCGCCATCCTGCATAAACATCGTACGTTCCAGCAGGTATTTATCAGCAAGGCTGGGGATGATGCGATTCTGTAACATATCGGCGTACCTCTCACCCGTCATAGTAGCAGTTACAAAACCAGAATCACACATTTCCTCGAAGAAAAAAGGCCCGATAACGGTAGATGTGGTAAATCCAACCCATACCGTGACTTTCTCGTCGTGCAATGAAGTTTCCACGACAGTTCTTGGAATTTCGGTAGCCCAAATTCTGCAGTTGTGGGCACTGACAAACCCTCAGAGCGTTAGATGAGCTTCGTCGGTCCACAACACAACCAATCGTCATCTTCCGCCATCTTTTGAAACGCCCACACCGCAAATGCCCTCCGCTTCACTAAATCGCCAGGTAATAGTTAATGATGCCGATTGATTTTGTGCGAATAACATCGGAGGGTACGCCTCAGTGCCAACCAAACAGTAATGTATGGAATGCCGGTGCGTCGTGCGACTGCACGAGCGCTGACGTCCCCGTGCATAGACGAACCCGCTACAGTCTCCATTTCTTCCTGAACCTACTCAGCAACATTACGCATGTGCTCGGTCGGCCACTACGGGTTCTATCGTCTAAACAACCCGTGTGGCTTCGAACTTCGAAATCATTCTCGCCACAGCTGCATTTGTCAACGCACCTTTACCCGTTAGAATCCCCTACCAATGGCGATAGGATCGTAATGCTAGCACATTCCCCATTCTGACAATATAGCTTCACTAAAAGCGCCTTTTCAGGTAACGTCAACATGCTGCGACTGCTGGCGCATCTGATTCTCTCTCTCATTACAGCTCCTTTTATACACGATTGTCATGTGTAGTCACTGACGTTTCGCTGTCCAGCGCCATCTGTCAGATATTTTGTGAACTTTGCTTTTTTTTTTTGTTCTATCTACATTATTCCGTGGTTTATTAAGTTTTCAAATTTATACTGACTTTTTGATCAACCGGTATCGTACAACGGTTTACAAAGAGTTTAGAGGTGTGGTCCTTTTGTTCCTGGCAGGGCCGGTCGCAGGGCACGGTGCTGAGCCTGCGGTCGCGCCGGCAGCAGGACGCCTACCTGTCGCTGGAGGTGTCCGGGGACGGCGAGGGCATGCGGCTGGTGCACGCCGCCACCAACGGCAGCACCCAGCTGGTGGCGCTGCCCGGCCTCAAGATCCAGGACGGCCGCTGGCACCACGTCGCCATAGGGTTAGCACCAAACATTGTGTCTCCTCCTTTTTTTTAGCCATGGATCTTATCACTAGCCGAATGCTATCATGAACTTTTTATTATTTTGTTATAAGCTTTTCATCGCTGTGCAACAACTACACCAAACATCTTTATTTATATGTCTTGTAGTCCCTGTCACACTACTGATTTCCCCCTCCCGCTCATATCAGCGCCACCTTAACAATGCTCTGGTGCCATAACATGTATCCTTGATACGACTAATGTAACAATTTTTATGGGGAAGGTCTTCTATATCCTTATTCCCTCACCATATCTCTGTAATACATGAGACTGTATAACGAATGAAGGGGCACTGAATCTGTGAGAAAATAAACTTATAGCACACCTTGACGAATTAATGTAAAATAAATTCTAAATACATTTAGTTCATACGTAAAGGCATACAAGGCAAATAAATAAGTGGTATTTATTGAACAAAGCTTTTCCGTACTAAATATAAAAATTTTTAATTAATTGCTAACTAATTGGCAAAAATTTTACATATTTTATGTTTGTACCATATATTTTCATCTTTTCCATTATTGTACCAGAAGATGGTCAATGTATCACCTAAACTTGTAATGACTGTTAGCATATTACAAGTTTGTTGGTGTATGAAATGAAATGAACTGTATTATCACTAAATTGACGGCTTTATACCGGATTTATATATCTACTGCAAATATAGACTCTAATGGCTGTTCTTCGGAAAGCCTGTATAATCTCATTTTTGTCTGAAAACAGATGGCTAAACTTCAGTGACAACTCAGTGTAGCATAACGTATTTCTTCAAACACAATTTAACTGTTTTCCTTTTACACAATAGCTAGAGTAGTTAGGGTAAGTTGAAAAGAGGGAAAAAGAAGGTGATATTTATATGTGCGTATGATAGTTCGAAGATAATATTTTGGTAAAACACTGCATCCTGCTGCGCGAAAAGTTCGTAACTGCCAGCAGCACTTCCTCGTCCGACACGGATCTTTGATCCTTCAAGGCTTTTCTTAGAACATCGAAAGTATGATAATTGCGTGGGGAGAGATGAGTATTACAGGGCGTTTACTCGTGTGTCTCCCACTCGAGTTGGCTAACGTGTGCGTTAAGACAATTGCGATGTGGATACGTGCGCCATCAAGGAGCTGCTACACCCCTTTCGCACCATACCACAACGAGCTGCAGACCAGCGTAAAGAATTGGCGGAAATCGCACGTAGCTGCCTCCAACGACGAAGTATTTGAATTCTTCTACAACTCTACGACAGAGATCTCAGCAGGAGCGGCTACTATACAGTGAAGTTAGTTCGAAGGTCTAGCTAATTGTTGCGAATAAAAGCTTTTTAGTTTCCACTGTGGTTTCCATTTTGCGACCGACTGGACTTTAATAAACGAATAACTCTCGTACGTTAGCACTAACTAGGACAATATTTCATACAATATTTCAATGACAACTCTTATCCACACATTTGCAACGATTTCGTCTTTGGCTCGTTTTTGAACCCTCATTTAATGTGACGTTCTTACTTCTATTATTACTTTCATTCGAGTCAGTTTTCGCAAAATTATTGATACCTTCTCTTATCGTCGATCTGTGATTACGAAGCATTTTCTCTAAACTCACAAGGATACCCTCTGTTTCGCAAGGGAGGAAGGATGTTGTTGATATGATCTTAAACGTTCAGCGCACATAAGGTCAGTTACTGCTATACGCACAATGGTGTATTTCAGTAGTAACTAGAGTGGAACACAGGAACGAAGGCCGGTATACAATAATTGCAGCCCAGGTAGGCACAGAAGTAGAGATAGATGATAATCAATTGCTAGAGTTGTAGTTTGCTTCCCGTCTCTCATTCATTCTCTCTCTGTTTTTAGCCTCACACTGTGATCATCGGTAACTTTATTCTGAGAATTGACTAAGATGAGTGATGCTCAACAAAACGAGATGTTACCATTTCAAACATAAGACATTAAACTGTTAATACCGCGTGAGTTGTATCTACTTCACTGAAACTGCACTACGTTCAGTAAGTAGCATTCTATTCTCTTTCATTTACCATTAGTTATGGAATCCATAAAATCCATTTGTTTGCACTCGCCCTATTCATATTCATCTGGCGGACCGTTGATGCAGCAGTTTGGTCCGGTAAACCCACCTCCTTCACTTAGTGACGTTTTATTCACATTGACGATTGTGTGACTAACAAATTGTCTAACGATGTAACTTCAGTAGCCCTACTCCTCCTCCCCTTTATTTTCTAAGACTGAATTTATCAAAAACTAAGAACAGTTATAACTGCCAGAAAAAAAAAGGAAAGGAAAGTAATGCAACTACTTGTCATTTCGCCACATTCAAAACAAGTGACCGAGCAACGTGGCGCAGTGGTTAGCACACCTTGACTTTGATTTCATTTCGAGAGGATTACCGTTCAAACCCGCGTTCGGCCATTCTGGTTTGGATTTTACATGATTCTTTCCGAATCCCTCCCCAATCCAACAGGACAGATGACATCGCTGTTAGATCTCTTCCCCCAAAGCAACCAACTAACCAACCAAATCAATTGCTACCACAACTGAACGAGAATTGTATTTTTAATTTACTCGTTATTTCTTTGAAAAAGTGTGCTACATTTTCCGCTTTAAGCAGTAAGAAAAGACTGTAAGCGCCTGCTAACCAACATATTCCTCATGAATGGAAATATTCTCATTACAACTGCAGTGGAAGTTACTTAACCGAAAGTTATCTTATACACATGTTTAAATGAATAACGCTTCGTAATTGAACTTCAAATAATTTCTTACATCTTATTAAATACTAAATCTCGTTTACACGTTTAACGGAATAACGTAGTCGATTTTTTTTCCTATTCGAATTGAAATGGCCGCTCGGAGTGGCCGCGTGGTTAGAGGCGTCAAGTCACGGATTTCGCGGGCCCTCCCACCGGAGGTTCGAGTATTCGAACGGGCTTGAGTGTGTGTGTTGTTCTTAGCAAAAGGTAGTTTAAGTAGTATGTAAATCTAGGGACCGATGACCTCAACAGTTTGGTCCCTTAGGAATTCACATGCAATTGAATTGAAGTGACGTCAAGAGAGAGTAACAATTCCTCTTTTTCTATTAAGTGATTTTTGATTATGAAACACAAGTAAAGTTGTCCAAACGCTTCTGTTTGAAATTATTAATTGCCTTGTAACTCTTGATCTACATTGCTGTCATTGCGATAAAATCCTTTTCCGCAGCTCGTGGTCGTGCGGTAGCGTTCTCGCTTCCCACGCCCGGGTTCCCGGGTTCGATTCCCGGCGGGGCCAGGGATTTTCTCTGCCTCGTGATGACTGGTTGTTGTGTGATGTCCTTAGGTTAGTTAGGTTTAAGTAGTTCTAATTTTTAGGGGACTGATGACGATAGATGTTAAGTCCCATAGTGCTCAGAGCCATTTGAGCCATTTGATAAAATCCTTGCGTTATGTGAGGTAATGGCAGTTGCAAAATGTCCAAGGAACGTGAAACTAATTTTAAAAAAAATTAAAAATTGATTCATTCCCGAGTTTATTAGGATTATAATCCACATGACATAAATGCAGTTGCGAGCGACAAATTTCTGAAACTTCCTAAGTTCTGTTCTCTTACAGTTTTGAGAATTAGCTCTTCTCCATCGCTTCACTAAAGTTATGCACAGAAAGAATTATTTTTCCCGCAACTTGCTCATTGGGTTATTCATCCTCTTTAACTTATTTTTGAAAGGTTACATCCATTTTAAAAAGGGGCAGCTGGTGATAATGAAGTATCGCTTTTGGTACTTTCTAATGTGTGACAGGAACAGGACCCCTACGTCACGGCTTGATGAGCTAAAAGATTGACAAGAAGTTCTTCTGCAAATAAGCGGGCCTCCACGACTAGAAGAATCAGAAATTGTGCCACTATTATTAGAATGGCCAGTGGACAACCGTTTACAGAATTATGGGAAAACTATTTACTAAATCACCTTAAATATGTTTGAAAGTTTACGACAAAAACCTCATTGGCAAGTTCCATCTCCGCAGTAACCATTAGACAAGGATCGTATGACAGATTGTTTGTTGTAACTCTTACGAAAAAAACTATCTTCAGAAGGAAAGGTAACCGACTCAAGCATTTCGGATGCGCTACACAGAATCCCTGGAGGAAATTTTATATTATCACCTTCCTCTTCCTCATATGGGAGCCACAAATTAGTGCTTTACAAAATTAACAGTTTCAGTAGTTATACCGAAATGCGTAAAACGTAAGAGCTGTGTGTGTGTGTGTGTGTGTGTGTGTGTGTGTGTGTGTGTGTGTGTGTGTGTGTGTGTGTGTGCGTGTGTGTGTGTGTGTGTGTGTGTGTGTGAAAGCATTTTGTTCACCGTGAGTCTAGCATGTGAATCAACTAAGCTATTAGTCTGAAGTATTCCTGGAATCGTTTAGTGTATCGTAAATCAATTTTCACTTGGATTAATTATGAGAAAGTCGTCACTAAACGACATGTAGTCTCCTTGCAAAGGTATTTTAATTACAGAATTCTTAAATGGAACCAGCAGCTGTTATTATTGCTGTCCGTACTTAATTTTTCATCCCGCGACTGAAACACTGTCCTTTCCATCACTGTTTCTCCGATTTATAGAATGAACAGTAGCATCGCAGGATTGCATCCTTGTCTTGCAAACTTACAGTTTGCATCCTTATTCACTTAGTTTAACGTTTCCTTTAGGAAGCACAATGCAACTCGACAAAAGTTTTTGAGATGTAACTTGCCAAACTTACCTATTAGATGCATGAAAGAGAATTTAATTCCACTCGATGATCAAATCATATCTTTTACGTTTCAAATATCCTCCTAGTCCATACAGCTGAGAGTAGTATGATAATTGATTAACTAAGTTTCGTCCTCTTTTTTTTCGTGCTCAGGCTACACGGAGACCACACGGTGCGCAGCTACCTGGACTGCCGCTGGGTGAGCACCAACATCCTGAGGAGGAACTCCTTGGACACGCCCCAGGACGCTGACGTCGTCATTGGCTACCTCTTCATGGTAAGTACCACCATCTTTAGAGAACGCCCAAGATACGACGTTTACATCTCTATACTTCTGCTTCTCTCCTAGGCGACAAGAAACCTCTCACGTAAAATTACAGTCCTACAGTCATCGAAAAAAGTCAACCAAAATTAATCATCAATTTGGTAAAACTGTTCTATGCTGGCAGTAATGTGGGTTTAGCTTGCAAAAATAATATGAAAATCTTATTTGGATCTCACAATTTGAACTCAATAAATAATTTTCCAACATGGGTGAATAAAGACCATAAACTAATAATATTTTCATCGATGAAGCTCGCAGCAAGGAAATAACTGTATACCTAGTAACAGATACTCTATCTGATCATGATACACAGTTAGGATAAGTAATTCAGAGCCTTAGAATGTTGATTATACTCATTGAAAATTAGTTAGAACAATTAATGAGACCAAAACTGAATATAAGCAGAACCAGTGACTTAAAATTTGTGTCACAGCTGGGACTTGAACCCAGGTTTCCTGCTTACTAGGCAGATGTGCTACGACTATATCAAGGGAGCATTGTGACTACCACAGCTGCATAGACTACCTAAATCCAATGCCTTCTTTAATACGAACTTCAATTCAAGACTTCAGCCCATCCCGGGTTCGATTCCCGGCGGGGTCAGGGATTTTCTCTGCCTCGTGATGGCTGGGTGTTGAGTGATGTACTTAGGTTAGTTAAGTTTAAGTAGTTCTAAGTTCTAAGGGACTGATGACCATAGATGTTAAGTCCCATAGTGCTCAGAGCCATTTTGAACTTCAGCCCATTCTCCCTTTTCATATGTCTCCGGAAAAATGTAATTTCATCAGATCAATAGATCTGAGGTACAGGTGGGATCTCCCCAATACGTGCAAAGTTGAGGTGCCAGTCCAATGTCGGAGAGCTTCGGCAATAGTGATGATGTCAGAAAGGGTAAATGGGCTGAGGGTTTCAACTGAAGTGTTTCTTGGGGAGCGCATTGGACCTAGGCAGTCAATGCAGCTCTGGCAGCCATAATCCTACGTTTGTGTACAGCCTAGGACATCTGCCTGATATGCAGAAGACCCGGACTCAAGCCCTGGCCATGGCATAAATTCAAATTCACTGCTTCAGCTTTTCGTGCTCCGCTATTTTTTCTGTACACTGGTTTACTTTGTTTAATTGTATGTGCTAAAATATGTTGTTGCGAGCAAATGAGATTAATTATCATTATACTGGATCTGGCTTCGTATTAAATGAAGACAGTATTGTTACTGTAACTCAACAGAATGCACAACATATCCATCTCTGCTACAACTACCGTAAAGATGTTCGAATTTATTTCTGTTATCAAAAATAACGAAGTAACCGTACGCAATGTACCTCAAACTTTGGAGTGGATTTTTCGTCAACATTAATTATTAATCAGTACCACGGCTAATACTAGAGCATGAGACTATCATTATTAACAAGAAAATAGTTTTTCTACAACTTTTACCAGTCCATAAGTTTTGCATTATAGCGGTATGATTGCCCTTATTATCAGATTTGAATCTGCTGCGTCGGCGGCTCGTTCCGCCGTGTCGCAGTTCTGCACCACGAACACTACTTAAAAAGCTGAAAATGTTTTAAATAAATGGGTAATATACCTGGCAAACTTTCTAATAATACCATGCGAGTTCTCATTAAATAACTATATTGAACTATATTTAAAACTCGAACAATGACAAGTTCACACACCTTTCTTTATAATCAGCACATAATGGCGTCCTGTTTACAGTCTTGACAAATGAAAGCTACCAATGCGATAAACATAGCCCCACAGGTTCCTCCTCTCTACGTGAATCCAAGAAGACGACAAAGAAATTATTGTTCTTACACTACTATTTATACAATTTCTGATAGTCATGAAATCTCTGAATTTTTCTTTACTAATTCTTTTCTGTGGCGGTTTCACAACTCGCCGACACAGATATTATTTCACAAATCCAGTACTTAATCCTTTACAAATACAAAATATAGCATAATTGTCTCTATTCTATTACTGTTCAGAGTCCACAGACGTAATCAGTGCCTATGTATAAATAAAAGTGTAATTGCACAGTTATAAAGCATGTTTTACCAGGAAAAATTATAGGCTTCTATCCTTATCGGAGCTAAAGTCGAGACTCATATGTTTCTCGAGAAATGTAATTCCTTCAGGCTCCAGAACAAATGTTTCTAAGAACAGTTAGCAGGAGATGACATGAGATGATATTCATAATAAACCAAATGCCAAAATTAAATTAAATATTTTCCATGATAAATTAATGTAATTATATGATAATAGCTTTCCGAATATGCTAATCAGAAAGGACATCAAACAGCCAGAGTAAAAAGCAATTGATTTTTCGAGGAACTAAAATATGTACCTTGTAAAGGGAGAAGAGAAATTTATCTATTAAGAAGAGCAAATGAATGTCTTTCAGCAGTTGATAACTACAAAAACTACACAGGCTACGAAGAAGAGATATTTAAAAAATCGAGAAACATTCACATTATGTCAGAAATCAGACTTAAGTCTATATGTAATTTATTAATATTAAAGATAAAACAACTATATACATAGCAGGATAACTTCAGTATTCAGTTGAACTGAAGGGCAATAAATGGCGAGTCACAGGCAGCAAATTTGATTAATTATAATTTCTTAGGTACAGTAGAAAACATAGGGGCGAACAGTTAAAGAGAAAAATAGCACCTCTCATAAAGTTTTATCATACTCATTTATCACCAGAATTTCCTTCTGAAGTTAAGAAAATTATAGATTCTGTCATAAATAAAAATCCATCTACATTTGATGTGGTTTTCCAACAGAATACAAAATACTACCTCCCATATAATAAGTGCCGCCTTTTCTGAAAAATGTAACGCATGACTAAGGGCATTTTTCCAGGGAGATTGAGATACGCCATTGTTAAACCCCTCTTCAAGAAACGTGTTAGAAGAGATTTCAGTAACCAACCCGTTTCATTAGTCACACCACTATTCAAAAGTTTTGAGATGCCAGTGTATTCTCAAGTAGTATCCTACCTGATCAACAATAAGATCATCAGTAAATCATGGTTGGGATGCCAGAAGGTTTGCTCGAACGAGACTGACGTTTACCTGTGCGCTAACCAAATATTGGAAGCATTAAAAAGCAAAATAGCATCGGTTAGTATCGGTCTAAGGCATTTGACTCAGTGAATCACTATATTCTTCTAATTTAACAGGTTTTTTTTACAACTGATAGCGCAGTAAATCAATGGGAAATGTCATATCTAATTAAAAATGCAGACTGTTGTACTTCATAAGTCAACCAACGTAAGCAGGGAGCTTCTTCTGACTATGGAGAAGTCACTTACGGGATTCCACAAGGCTCTGTGGGAATCGCCAGAAGAACATCTGAGAGTAAACAGTGAAACGCAGCATTATTCTGTGACGACGAGCGCACGGATTATCTGCTATACTGTTCTTACTGTTCTTTTTTACGACTTAGATTCTTCAGTTGATTGGCGTTTGAGCTTTAAGAAACAAAAAGTCATTGCCTGATTACTTCGTTGGACCTCTTTAGCAGACACAGATAAGCTGTAGTTGGCTAAAGTGGTGACCAGCATACTGAATTCCGTTGTAGACGAACAAATGCAGCACCGTTCAGTATCGTCAACCGCAGAGTCGGAGCATCCGTGCGACACATAGAGTACAACGGATCGGCGTTACGCTTTGTTGAAGCACATCGAAGATTTACGAGACACAGAAAACCAGGAAAATGTTGCGTTGAACTCTTCTATTGCATCAAGGAACACCCGTTCGGTGGATAACAGTATCAAGATGAAGATACCCCCACCATGTTCATTCCTGAAATAGAAATATTAAAAAAAGTAGGAAGATTTTTCTGTTTAGCGAAAGTGACAAAAAGCAGATTTCAGAGTACTTGACGTCTCAACACAAAAGTTTTGTCTCAAGTACAGGTAGTGCTGAGAATCAGTGGACAAAGTTCAAAACCATCAACAATATGCATTAGATGAGTATGTGCCAAGCAAGATCGTACGAGATGGAAAAGAGCCACCGTGGTACAACAACCGAGTTAGAAAACTATTGCGGAAGCAAAGGGAACTTCACAGCAAACATAAACATAGCCAAAGCCTTGCAGACAAACAAAAATTACGCGAAGCGAAATATAGTGTGAGGAGGGCTATGCGGGAGGCGTTCAATGAATTCGAAAGTAAAGTTCTATGTACTGACTTGGTAGAAAATCCTAAGAAATTTTGGTCTAATGTCAAAGCGGTCGGTGGATCAAAATAAAATGTCCAGACACTCTGTGACCAAAATGGTACTGAAACAGAGGATGACAGACTTAAGGCCGAAATACTAAATGTCTTCTTCCAAAGCTGTTTCACAGAGGAAGACTGCACTGTAGTTCCTTCTCTAGATTGTCGCACAGAAGACGAAATGGCAAATATCGAAATAGACGACATAGGGATAGAGAAACAATTAAAATCGCTCAAAAGAGGAAAGGCCGCTGGACCAGATGGGACACCAGTTCTATTTTACACAGAGTACGCGAAAGAACTTACCCCCCTTCCTGCAGCGGTGTACCGTAGGTCTCTAGAAGAGCGTAGCGTTCCAAAGGATTGGAAAAGGGCACAGGTCATCCCCGTTTCCAAGAAGGGACGTCGAACAGATGTGCAGAACTATAGACGTATATCTCTAACGTCGATCAGCTAAAGAATTTTGGAACACGTATTATGTTCGAGTATAATGACTTTTCTGGAGACTAGAAATCTACTCTGTGGCAATCATCATGGGTTTCGAAAAAGACGATCGAGTGAAACCCAGCTCGCGCTATTGATCCACGAGACTCAGAGGGCCATTGACACGAGTTCCCTGGCGGATGCCGTGTTTCTTGACTTCTGCAAGGCGTTCGATACAGTTCCCCACGGTCGTTTAATGAAGAAAGTAAGAACATATGGACTATCAGACCAATTGTATGATTGGGGTGAAGAGTTCCTAGAACACAGAACGCAGCATGTCACTCTCAATGGAGATTTCAGGTGTGCCGCAGGGGAGTGTCTTGGGACCGTTGCTATTCACAATATACATAAATGACCTTGTGGATAACATCGGAAGTTCACCGAGGCCCCCTGCGGATGATGCTGTGGTATATCGAGAGGTTGTAACAATGGAAAATTGTACTGAAATGCAGGAGGATCTGCAACGAATTGACGCATGGTGCAGGGAACGGCAATTGAATCTCAATGTAGACAAGTGGAATGTGCTGCGAATACATAGAAAGAAAGATCATTTAGTTACAATATAGCAAGTCAGCAACTGGAAGCAGTTAATTCCGTGAATTATCTGGGAGTAGGCATTAGGAGTGATTTAAAATGGAGTGATCATATAAAGTTGATCGTCGATAAAGCAGATGCCAGACTGAGATTCATTGGAAGAATCCTTAGGAGATGTAATCCGAAAACAAAGGAAGTAGGTTACAGCACACTTGTTCGCCCACTGATTGAATATTGCTCACCATGTGGGATACATACCAGATGGGGTTGATAGAAGAGAGAGAGAAGATCCAACGGAGAGCAGCGCGCTTCGTTACAGGATCATTTAGTAATTGCGAGAGCGTTATGGAGATGATAGATAAACTCCAGTGGAAGACTGCAGGAGAGACGCTCAGTAGCTCGGTACGGGCTTTTGTTGAAGTTTCGAGAACGTACGTTCACCGAGGAGTTAAGCAGTATATCGCTCCCTCCTACGTGGTTCTCGCGAAGAGACCATGAGGATAAAATCAGAGAGATTAGAGCCCACACAGAGGCATACCGACAATCTTTCTTTCCACGAACGATACGAGACTGGAATAGAAGGGAGAACCGATAGAGGTACTTAAAGTGCCCCTCGCCACACACCGTCAGGTGGCTTGCGAAGTATGGATGCAGATGTAGATGTAGATCTGACTTTCCAGTACAACGGCGTTGTAATCGAAGGGACCAAATTTATGACCGCCCTTAGAGAACTTGGCGATAAAACACCAACGATTTGCGTAGATGTAATCCTCCGCCCGCCCGCCGCGCAGAAGTATACACTTTTTAAACAGTTACTCCTTGAGCGGCTACATCGACGATGGAACAACGTACCCAACAATTACTGCATGGTGAAAAGAGGGGAGTTAAGTCGTCTTAGGAATTTTGGTGGCTCATGTGAAGCTTAGTCGACGACACCGAGTTTCCAGGTACGACACTACAAGATGTATGGCGTGTACAGCTGCCAGAGGGAGTAAGAACGGCTGTGGCGCTTTCCGACGCACGTGACATTTCGTCGTTGCTCTCACTAACGGACAAGGTCTATGCCACGTTAAACGCAGGGCATAGGTCGTCTGTGACATTCCAACGCAGCAGGACAGATCTACAGGAAGCTGCAGCGATACGACGACTCCAAGAAACGGACGTTACTCAACAACTGGACGAGCTACGAAATCATACTGATGGCTTACGGCGTCAGATATCGACACTGTTCGGAGGTAAGGCAGACACATACAGGAAGAACAAGAACAAGGAAGATAGCAGCGTGTCTAAGGAGCGTATCTGTTGGTACCACCGTCACTTCGGAAACAAGGCGACGCTCTGCATATCACCCTGCACTCGGCAACAGCGCTGGCCGTAGGCGTCTCCGCTCGCGAGTTAGAGCACCATCGCGTACCAATGCGAGGTGAGAGCGGTGATAGGCAACTGCTAGTGAGTAATCTTTCTTCTTTACTCTCACTGCCACATCGACTTTTTTTCACAGATGTTAAATCTGGCCGCGCTTATTTAATCGAGTCGGTCGGACGTCAGTGCATTGCCTGTTAGAAGTTGCGATGTGAAGCTTCTTCCATCTCAATCAGAACTCACAGGAGCAACAATGACTTATGGAAAACGCCAAGAGAGATGTAGACCTCGGATTCCAAGAACGTTTATCACGGGACTTTCGTGATAACTGATGAGTCAGACGCAATATTTGGTGGAGATTTCTTGTTTCTTTATGCAGTTTAAGTCGTTATTGGTTCGTCGAGCACCCGTCGGGGTACGCAGTGCATTAAAGGCACCCTAGGACGACTTTCTCTGCCTATGTTTGATGACAGACAGATGGTGACGTCCCACGTAGCAAACTGCAAATCCGTGCCGTGTGAGCAGACAGTAAAGCACAACACAGTCTACCACGACAGGACTACTCCCAGTCAACCGGGGTCTCAGCGCCCGCACCGGTTAGCTCCTGATCGTTTCGCCGCAGCTAAGGCGTAACTGGAAGATCTATTGAGCTCGGATGTTCGTAGATCCGACAACCCGTGGTCATCGCCAGTTCATCTAGCAAAGAAGAAATACGGGATCTGGAGACCATGTAGAGACTACCGGGCACTCAGTACTCGTACCATTCCCGGTAATTATTCGATACCACATACCACCGCTATTTTACGCCGGCACTGGCTGGCGCCACCTGGTTCAATGTCATTGATTGTCGGAAAGCATATCACCAGATACCAGTCGCACCTGCTAATATACCGAAAAGGGCTGTCACGACACCATTCGGCTTATTCGAATATCTCCGTATGCCGTTTTATTTGAAAAATGAAGCGCAAGCTCGGCAAGAGTTTGTCGACGAAGTGCTACGAGTGATTCACATATCTCGATGACATCCTGATTTTTTCGGCCTCCGAGAAGTTACACGAATTGCATCTAAAGACTGTTTGCCAATGCGTTGATGCATACGGCATTTCGGTCAACGGATCAAAGTATTTTCTTCGAAGACGTTAGGCGCCGTTGTTGGGATACAAGTGACAGCAGCCCGTATCAGCCCAGTGCCAGACAAACTTGCCACTATCGAAGAGATGGCTCGCCCCGTCGGTTATTACCAACTACGCCGGTTCCCTGGTGCAGTTAATCTCTACAGACAACATCTGCCTAACGCGGCTGCCATTCAGATATCTTTGACGTCAGCACTAGATGGCAAGAACGCAGTGGGCAAACGATCTTTGCAGTTGACATTAGAGATGTTAATAGCATTCGATAAGATCAAGGCGTGTCTACGTCAGGCAATCATGTTGGCACACTCGGCTTCTCAGGCGCGACTGGTGATTGTTATGGATACAAGCCAGAAAGCCATTGCCGCAGCTCTACGCCAGCACGTCGAAGGCCACTGGCAGCCCTTGGGCTTCTTCTCCCGTAAGCTTACGCCGTAAGAAGTTAAATAGAGCGCTTACGATAGGGACTTGCTGGAAATTTACGAAGCTGTCTGACACTCCCGGTCACAAGTGGAAGCCAGGCCGTTCACGGTTTTTACAGATCACAAGCCGATTGCTTTCGCCTTCAGTAGGAACAAGGATGACTGCTCATCGTGACAATTTAGACAACTTGAATTCATCACTCAATCCACTACAGACCTGCAGTATACGAAAGGAGCTAAGAACGTCATGGCGGACTACCTGCCTGGGTTGGAATCGATCTCTCAGGCTACTGACTACAAGAACTTAGCTGCTGAGCAAGGGGCAGAGGAACAACTAGCCGATTTCCGTTGCGACGGTACATCCGGGTGACGTCTGCGGCAGATGCACCTGCTGGTGAACGTTTCCGAGTTAGGTGTAACGTATTGCAGGAAAAACCGAGACCTTTGGTACCTGAGAATTTGCGACGGCAATTATTTGACAGTATCCATGGGCTGTCTCCTCCGGGAATAAACGCCAGCGTCAGACTGATGACGGACACATTCGCGTGGCCCAATAAAAAGATAGACTCTCATAGTTGGGCAAAAATTTAGATTGTCAGAGGGCCAAAGTTGGCACAAAGCGATAGGAGACTTCACACTTACGGCACTGCGTTTCACACATGTGCACCTGGTTACTGCGGAATCTGTATTTCCGTTGGAAAGATACCTTTACCTCCTCAATACAGTGGACTGCTTCACCAGAAGGGCGAAGGCGATTCCATCATTTCCACGGGAACGGTGGCACGGGTATTTCTTTCATCGTGGATTGCACGCTTCGGCTGCCCTTTATATGTCAAACTAGTGGCGGCAATTCGAATCAATGCTGTGGCGGCAATTCGGATCAATGCTGTTCTCAGAACTGGCCAACCCCTGCGGTTTCCACCACCATCAAATCACGGCTTACCACCCAACAAGCAATGGACTGGTGCAAAGCTGGCACACCAAGCCGCGTTAATCTGCCACTCACAATCTTGGTCGTTAGCTCTTCCACTAGGTATGTTGGGTCTTCGTATAGCATTAAAAACAGATTTAGGAGCATCCACTGCAGAATTGGTATATGGTGAACCCTTATGACTGCAGCAGAACTCAGCGCTGATCAAACTGGGGCGCGACGGACTGAATTGTCATATGTAATGCTAACAGTGCGCGGACATATGGCCAGACTTCGCCCATTCGCTGTCGCGAGACATGGGGCTGTAACTACGTACGTGCAGAAAGATCTGCAATCATGTTCACATGTGATGCTACGGATGGACGCTGTCA
This sequence comes from Schistocerca americana, assembly GCF_021461395.2. Lineage (NCBI taxonomy): Eukaryota > Metazoa > Arthropoda > Insecta > Orthoptera > Acrididae > Schistocerca > Schistocerca americana. The sequence continues at coordinate 694,269,818 of NC_060122.1, forward strand.
AGTCGCCGCCGCAGCCCCATGTTCTGGGCCTACAGAGTGCTCTTCCAGGACGAACATACCATGTATATAGATTCTAGCCGAGAGTAGTCTACTATTGTCAAATATAGGCCTAGAGTTGAGGAATAAATTTTGGAGAATGTACAATGGGAGCACATCATTGTATGGTAGTGAAACATGGAATGTGGGAAAACGAGAAAACAATAAAATCAAAGACTTTGAGATGCAATGCTACAGAATGAAGCAAAAAACTAGGTGGAGTGATAAGGTGAGGAACGGGATAGTCTCCACAGAATCAGCTCAGGGAAGAACATAAGGAAAATATTGGCAAAAAAAAAAGAGACAGGATGGTAGGACAGGTGCTATGATATCAGAGAATAGGTTCCATAGTACTAGAGGGAGCTGCAGACGGTAACTGTAGAGACTTTGTTAAGTCTTACAAATGTCTCAGGACGTTTGGCACAGGTGTTATTCTGAGAAGAGGTTGGTGGAAGAGAGGATTTCGTGGTGAGCCACATCACTTCTAGGAATCAATGGATAACCATCGGTGTTCTCCAGTGTTCTAAGTTCTTCTGTTATATGTAAAATTTAGGTCTTGTGCTATGACACGTTTCTAAACTGACTAGCGGATTTACATAAAAATTCGCCAGTTTAGTGTCTTACTCCACCCCTTCCACTTTCCCTGCCCCCACTATAAACTTCGGTGGACATCCTAAGCTAAGAGTGCAGTGTATTTTGATACTATATACAGGTTGTTCGGAAATTCCCGTTACAGACTACTGGGACTTGTAGAAGCGACTGAGTACATACTATTTCGAATAGGAATCCATGTCCGGAAACTTACGGTTTCCGTTTTACGACGATTTCAGTTCAGATGTGTAACGCTTCTGCGTCTGCTGATGGAGAGAGAAAAGCCTCAGAGCTGCTTGTCCTGGTATGGAATAGGATGGACAGGATGACGTGAAGCTGTGCCACTGAATGTCGCTTAGGAAATGTGGCTTCAGCATGATGGTGCGGCATCTCACATCTCACGTCGTTTCGGAGGCATCTCAGCAGACGATTTGGTAAAAGATGGATAGGCCAAAGTAATCGAATCGCCTGGCCGCCATTACCGCCGGATTTTACTTCTATGGACTACTTCGTATAGGGTCTTGTTTAATGTTGAATGTGCTAGAACTGCACCGTCAGAGAAACAGTTGCCGGCACGAATTCAGGCAGCTGCACTATAAATTGAAGAGACGCAAGGTGAGATAGAGAGTGTGTGCTAGAACATGCTCCCTAGGTACATTGCCTGTAACAACATTGATGGTTGCCACATCGAGCCAATGTTGTAATGCATCCAGTACTGTTCTGTAAGCAGAGTTAAATGTTTCTTTTATTTTGAAATAATGTAAATACGATATGTTCAAATGTTAATACAAACAAATATGCTTAAGTGAGAAGTGGATGTTTCGTTGGGTTTCCTTTAGAATCGTTACCTAATAATTGTACTGCGTCACGCCTAGTTCAATTCCTCAAGCAGAACTGGATGAGTTAAACGTCTCATTCGTTGCACAACGGAAGGTTTCCGGACATGGGTTTCTATTCCAAATATTATGTACTCACGACCCTCTATGAGTCCTAGAAGTTAGTAGCGGGAATTTCCGAAAACCTGTATTACTGCGTGGACTGAGTTATCAACCACGTTAACTTAGATATTCAGCATACTTATATACTACAGATACAATGAAGATACACCTGCCTAATATCGCTTAGGGCCCCCGCGAGCACGCAGAAGTGCCGCAGCACGACGTGGCATGGAGTCGACTAATGCTTGAAGAAGTACTGGAGGCAACTGACAACATGAATCGTCAAGGCTGACCATAAATCCGTAAGAGTACGAGGGGATGGAGATCTCATCTGAACAGCACGTGGCGTATGCTCAATAACGTTCATGTCTGTGGAGTCTGGTGGCCAGCGGAAGTGTTTAAACTCAGAAGAGTGTTCCTGGAGCCACGCTGTAGCACTTCCGTACGTGTGGAGTGTCGTATTATCCTGCTGGAATTGCCCAAGTCCGTCGGAATGCACAATGGACATGAATGGATGCAGGTGATCAGACAGGGTGCTTACGTACGTGTCACCTGTCATAGTCGTATCTAGACGTAGCAGGGGTCCCATATCACTCCAACTGTACACGCCCCACACCATTACAGAGCCTCCACCTGCTTGAACAGTCCCCTGATGACATGCAGGGCCTATTGATTCAAGAGGTTGTCTCAAAACCCTACAGGTCCATCCGCTCGATACCATTTGAAACTAGACTCGTCCAACCCGGCAACATTTGTCCAGTCATCGACAGTCCGCCGGCCGAAGTGGCCGTGCGGTTAAAGGCGCTGCAGTCTGGAACCGCAAGACCGCTACGGTCGCAGGTTCGAATCCTGCCTCGGGCATGGATGTTTGTGATGTCCTTAGGTTAGTTACGTTTAATTAGTTCTAAGTTCTAGGGGACTAATGACCTCAGCAGTTGAGTCCCATAGTGCTCAGAGCCATTTGAACCATTTTCATCGACAGTCCAATTTCGGAGTTGACGGACTCAAGCGAGGCGTAAAGCGTCCTGTCATCAATCGTACACCAGTGGGCTTCGGCTCTGAATGCGCGTATCCAGAATGTTTCGTTGAATGGTTCGCACGCTGACACTTGTTGATGCCCCAGCACTGAAATCCGCAGCAATCTGCGGAAGAGTTGCACTTCTGTCACGTTGAAGGATTCTCTTCAGTCGTCATTTGTCCTCTTCTTGCAAGATCTATTTTCCGGCTACAGCGATGTCTGAGATTTGATGTTTTACCGGGTTCCTGATATTCACGGTACACTCGTGAAATGGTCGTACGGCAACATCCTCACTTCATCGCTATCTCGTAGATGCTGTATCCCATAGCTCGTGCGCCGACTATAACACGACGTTCAAACTCACTTAAATCTTGATAAGCTGCCATTGTAGCAGCAGTAATCAATGTAACAACTGCACCAGACACTTGTCGTCTTATACAGGCGTTGGTGATCGCAGCGCCGTATTCTTCTCGTTTATATATGTACTTCAATACGCATGCCTCTTCCAGTTTCTTTGTCACTTCAGTGTAAATGATTTCTATTGGGGCCATTGGCGCAGTGACGAGTGATGTGTGACGTATGACGTGTGCAGGGCGACCTGGAGCAGCTGACAGTGGTGCCCTCCGCGGAGGCGGTGTCCGAACAATGCGACGCAGACGTGGCGCTCACCAACGACACGGCGCCCGTCGTCGTGGAGGGGTACGGCGACGCCGACGCCGACGACGACGATGACGACGTGGACATGGACTCCACCTCCGAGGAGGGCAGCGGCGGCGGCTCCGACGAAGACCTCAGCGACGCTGACAACGACATAGACACCGACTACCAGTACGGTAAGGACTGCGTTACACCGCTCGCCGCATGCGGGCAGCGCAACATGAAAGCGTGTGCTGAAAAGTAATGATCTAAAATAAACTTTATCAGCATTAAGAAAGAAATCGCAAATTACGATTATGGTTTCGTATCACCTGTAGAATATCTGAGAACAAATGTTGATTTGTGCCGGACCATTATCGAACCCGGATTTTCCGCTTGTCGCGAAAAGTGGCCTCACCTTCTTCTGCTATCCGAGACCCCTCCTGGCGCGGCTCAAATCTCCATTTGACCCGGTGTCTTCACCTCCTTGTGTTCGCACTATATTACTGTGATACCTGCACTGTGCGAGACGTTGTTTTATTTCGTCATTGCATTGCTATGGCAAGAAACAGCGCAGTCCAGTGTGAGACTCTTCTTTGAACATCAACAGCCGTGTTCAATAAAGAACAGACTTACAATTGAGATTACGGTTCCTCATCAGATGCAGAATATTTTTACACTATTTACATTCTGCATCTTTATTCTTCGTGACTATCTATTTATTTCTCAGCTTGATAACTCTGGCGACGAACACATTTCTCCCAGCGAGAGACCAGGTTGTCGATACCGCCCCAGCAGAATGTTTGACTTTGTTGACGGAGCCACAACCTCACCTCTACTTGCGCTGTTCAGTCACTCTCAAAGTGAAGCCTTCGTAGGCGTTCTCCATCGATAATCTCTTCCCCTCGGGCTCAGAATCGTGGAACCAGCTTTCATCACTTGTCACCGTGTTGTTAAGGAATCCAATTACTTTGCGCTCAAAACGCAGAAGAGACTATTGACACATGTTCATTCCCCTATGTTTCACCTCAGAAGCGAGCATGAGGTATCCACCGTCACTTTGCTTTCTATACCGCATTTCTGCAATGATGGCCTTTACACGCTCTCGTGATTACGCCACACTCACCTAAGAGCTGGTCTGTGTTTCCTCACGATTTTTTCTGATCAGTTCGTCAACCTGATTCCGATGAGTCCATTCTGTTGCCGTATGCAGCCGTCCACATTTTGAGGTTAGCACCACCTTTTCCTTCATTACGAACACCAACAACCAATGTTGCAAATTTCCTGTGTCGATAAAATCAGCACAACACACAGGTTCTATGGATATCAGTATTGCAGGCACGTTTTCTGGGATTAGAAACTGAAATACAACGTGTTATTCCTCACGCACCAGCATAGGTACACTACACATCACCATGTTAGATGCTACAATTTGGAGCCCTCTAACGGCAGATGGTTGCAACTTCCGTCGGCAAAACAGGGAAGTCGACGGAGTAATATACATGACATGTAATATCCCAGCCAATAATGAGAACGGCATAAAAAATTCAGCGGCATTAATTTTCAGCATACAGTAGTATCCACAGCTAGCCCGACTGACCAGCTCATGTTCTTTTCCCGGCCAGTGAAGTTACTTTGCAACTGATTTTTTAGCTGTTATTTACTGCCTACAGTTACGAAGGAAAACAATGCCACAGAAAACCGAAAAGAAAGTTATTCCTAGAGCGCTCGATTGCCAAGTTCCGTCTCTTCCATTACGTGTTGACAACAAAATACCAATAGCCGTTATTTTGGTTTTATTTGTCAGGAAACCAGTTTCGGCATTACATTATGTCTCTACAGGCCTGAATATATCGAGTAATCCTCGTGCCAGAAACCATTGCAGCACTGTCAACTGGTATAGTGAAGATTTTTTTCCCACGAGCATCTGCGCTCCTTGGACAGCTGTCAGCAAAATGTAACATCGAAACTGGTTGCCTAACAAATAAAACCAAAATAACGGCAGTTGATATTTTATTATTGGAAATCGATCAGCCGAAGTCCCGCACTCCAGACATACGATGCAGTTACGTTTATTACGTGTTGACGTCCCATTTTTCAGCTCGCTCTTTAGTTTGGCAAACATTTGCCTTCAGTTGGGCCTTAAAATGCGGATTTATGTCCAAGACCGCTCTGATACCTGTACGTATTCACCCATATGGTAGTGGCTGAGTGAACGCCGTTTGACATACCTGTGCGTTCCACTCCAACGTACACAGATGTCTCCTGGTCCCGGTCAAAAATAGCAAAGGAGGAGGTCATATAAATGGTAATCTGTGAGCATTTATTGGCTATCCTCTAGATTGTACTTCTACGGCAGCTTCTTCCTCAGTTCTGCGTCAGTATTTCAAGCCATTTGAAAGCATTTGCTGACATCTTTGTTCGAATGCGTCAGTTTTTACTAATACCTTCACTTTGATCGTATTGCATAATGTGGTTGTCCATGCAGGGCAGCTATTTCACGACTTCTGTTACCGCATTTTATCCATTACTCAACTTAAGTATTGTTAAAAAAGCAATGCAAACGGCTTGCAACATGTTCCTTTAATCTGAAGATGATCACCGACTGACTGAAACCGAATAAGGCGTTTTGAAATGCTTATGCTGTTGTGTCGTAAAATTAAAATCCTAAGTGTAAAAAATAAAAGATATATGCCACTCACTTAATCTCCAGGGCAGTGTGATATTACCGTGAACACAAGCAAGACTGCGTTTTACTTTCGTCACACTATGTAAGTTGGGCAAAACAAATTTGATTTTTGCTTCTCTCACGCGCGTAAGTCTATTTTCCCAATGCTGTCCCTCACCATTGACTTAACAACATTCGTAAAAAATATCAAAAGGTATACCGATTTTCGATATGGTAAGAGTAACCTTGTTACAAGCCAATGCAGGTTAACATGCAATTCGATCCAAGCGAAGCCATTTTGAGTCTCAAAAATTCAGCTGGTACGTGGGTACTAGGTTCTCAGGTAATATTCCCGTAGTCAGTACATCGCTTTCCTCAACAAGTGCTCACGAAGTAGCAAAAAACGTCTGAAAGAAACTAATACAGGCCAAATGTGTGGGTGATGAATGAGTCATCCTATCCGTAGAACATACGATGCGGCAGTTTCCACAATGAATATATATATTAATGATCTTCCATCTAATATATAACAAGAAAATTGGTTATTTTTGCAGATCACACTAATATTGTAATCAGTCCAAGCATACAACAGTAACAGAAGAAATGCTAAACAATGTTCTTAAAAGAATCATTGACTGGTTTTCTGCGAATGATCTCATCCTGTTTTAATGAGACACAACATATTCAGTTCTGGACATTTACAGATTTAATGCCAGTGATAAGTGTAAAACATGGCGAGGAAATAATAAATAACGTAAAAACGTCAAAATTCTTGGGTGTCCATGCTGATGAGAATTTACGCTGGAAAAAAGCACGGTTTGGAATGCCTAAGACAACTTATTTCAGTCACGTTTGCACTTGGAATCATTTTCAATCTTGAGGAGAGACACATCAGTAACTTGACATATTTTGTATCTTTTCAATCAGTAACTTCGTATGGAATAATGTTCTGCCGCAACTCATCTTTAAGAAACGAAGTCCTCATTGGTCAAAAACCTGATGTAAGAATAATATTTGCTGCCCATCCACGATCATCTTGTTGATATATATGAAAGAATTGGGCATTTATGCATCCTAATTTCTGATTCACACTGCATTTATTCCGTCACGAAGTTCGTTGTGAATAGACTACTACAGCTTAAAAGGAACAATGATCTGCATAATTACTACACCAGAAGGAAAAATGACATTAATTACTCGACGTTAAGGTTGCATTTAGCACAAAAAGGGTGTACAATGGTGCAACATAAATGTTTAATCTTCGGTTACACGATAAATCAGTCTAATCTAAAAGCCGTAAATTCAACTAAATACCTAGGTATTACAATTAGCAACAACTTAAATTGGAAAGAACACATAGAAAATGTTGTGGGGAAGGCTAACCAAAGGCTGCGTTTTATTGGCAGGACACTTAAAAAATGTAACAGACCTACTAAGGAGACTGCCTCCCACTACGCTTGTCCGTCCTTTTTTAGTATACTGCTGCGCGGTGTGGGATCCTTACCAGGTAGGACTGACGGAGTACATCGAAAAAGTTCAAAGAAAGGTAGCACGTTTTGTATTATCGCGAAATATGGGAGAGAGTGTCAGAGAAATGATACAGGATTTGGGCTGGAAATCATTAAAAGAAAGGCGTTTTCCGCTGCGACGGAATCTTCTCACGGCATTACAATCACTAACTTTCTCCTCCGAATGCGAAAATATTTTGTTGACACCGACCTAAATAGGGCGGAACGATCACCACGATTAAATAAGGGAAACCAGAGCTCGTACGGAAAGATATAGGTGTTCATTCTTTCCGCGCACTATTCGAGATTGGAATAATAGAGAATTGTGAAGGTGGTTCGATGAACCCTCTGCCAGGCACTTAAATCTGATTTGCAGAGTATCCATGTAGATGTAGATGTAGATTACTTATCAGGTGATATGTCTGACACCACAGCAAGGCAAAATTTAAAAGCAAAGTGAAAAAGTTTCCCCTTGACAACTCCTTCCCTTCCGTAGAAGAATTTATTTTATAGTAATGTGTGAAAGGTTGTGAATAAGAATCACCAACTAAAATCTGTGTATCAAATATAAAATAAAGTAACCTCATAAGTGTTCAGAATGTAGCTATATTTACAAATTAAAATGTGATGTGAATGTAAAATGATTCGTTCCACATCATTACGATCTATCAAGAAAAATTATCCGTGTATTACGAAAATAGCTGTTCTAACTCTCAGGTGCGCCATGCTCTAAGGTTTTCCATCCTAACCTTGGTGTTTTGAAAACTAGGCTGGTACTCAACACTGAGCTAAGTCGGCATTCTACAATGTTTTAAATTCAGTTCTACGCCCGCTGTTCATAGTAACAAAAAGACCGACGACTCGCTTCATATCGAGTGAGGTGGTGCAATGGTTAGTACACTGCTCTCTTATTCGGGAGGAACGACGGTTAAAACCCGCGTCCTCCCACCCTGATTTAAGTTTTCCGTGATTTTACTTCATCGCTTCACCCATATGCCGGAATGGTTCCTTTGAAAGGGCACGCCGACATCCTTCCCCAGTCCGATGGTACTGATGGCCTCGTTGTTCGGTCCCCTTCTCTCACATTACCAAGTAACCAACTCACATCAGCAAAGAGCAGTGATGGCAATGGACAGATTAGAACAGACAACAAGCAGAAGGGTGTCTTTTAGTACGCAGACTTTACGAAAGTTCGGTCGCCCCTCTCCATGAACTGCAGAAACACTGCAGTTTTGGTTCCGATACTACTGAGGGGACATTGCACGTCTGACTGCCAATAACATGTATGTTTCATCTTCTAGTACATCCACTCCCACCTGTCACTTCGCCTCATCCTTCCGTTCACGCAGACAACTTCACTGGAGGAATTCCTAAATTCTCCAATACTCTAACAGGTTCCACACATTTTTATCGTTGTCAGTACATGCTCTTTCCCACGATGTGGAATCGAATAATGACTAAGATTAGGCATTAGATGGTAACACTTTACTGTGTGCTTTGAACATCCTTGGCTAATGTGGCAGTTATTGTGCCGGAAAGAACTTTATAATGAACTAAAAATAGTCGCTGAAAGTCCTCTTCATGCTTAGCTAGTTAAAATGTAAGAGATCGTATTCTCGGTTCCCAATATTTGTTATCTCATACGCTGTCAATGGATGAGTTCAGTAACCACGTTTCTGTGCCAACTGTGCTGTTAATTGGAATCGAAATCTCATATAAAATTATTGCAATAGAGAATTGTGAAGGTGGTTCGATGAACCCTCTGCCAGGCACTTAAATGTCATTTGCAGTGTACCCATGTAGATGTAGATGTAGAACGTAGCGCAGTGCTGCGTTAATCAAATTGCGGGATCAGTAAGGAAAACCTCTTATACCAAGAGTATGTGCAATTATCATTATTACTGACAAATATTATAATTTTTGAAACTAAAGACCTTAACGTAAAGTTGACTGTGATACCTTGTAAACCAGAAACGATACAACGTGCTGAGAACTTCCTAGTTCCTGAAACGTCAGCCCTTTACCACTGCTACAAAACTGGGCGTCGACAATAATACATCATCAACTAGAAAATCTTGAAACGTACAACCAGAGACAGGAGCTACGAGCAGTAGCCACAAATTGCCCGCTGATCGCTGCCTTAGTACAGTGTCCACATTTGGAGTTCACACACATTTTATCTTCAAAATGACGAATTCGTCTTTTTTCTTTCAAAATATTCATGTATCTTCGATAGACACGAGAAACAACGTACTTTCAGGTTGCAATCTTGTTTTTTTTTTTTTTTTTTTTTTTTTTTTTTTTTTTTTTTTTTTTTTTTTTTTTTTTTTTTTTTTTTTTTTGTCATCAGTCTACTGACTGGGTTGATGCGGCCCGCCACGAATTCCTTTCCTGTGCTAACCTCTCCATCTCAGAGTATCACTTGCAACCTACGTCCTCAATTATTTGCTTGTCGTATTCCAATCTCTGTCTTCCTCTACAGTTTTTGCCCTCTACAGCTCCCTCTAGTACCATGGAAGTCATTCCCTCATGTCTTAGCAGATGTCCTATCATCCTGTCCCTTCTCCTTATCAGTGTTTTCCACATATTCCTTTCCTCTCCGATTCTGTGTAGAACCTCCTCATTCCTTACCTTATCAGCCCACCTAATTTTCAACATTCTTCTGTAGCACCACATCTGAAATGCTTCGATTCTCTTCTGTTTCGGTTTTCCCACAGTCCATGTTCCACTACCATACAATGCTGTACTCCAGACGTACATCCTCAGAAATTTCGTCCTCAAATTAAGGCCGGTATTTGATATTAGTAGACTTCTCTTGGCCAGAAATGCCTTTTTTGCCATAGCGAGTCTGCTTTTGATGTCCTCCTTCCTCCGTCCGTCATTGGTTATTTTACTGCCTAGGTAGCAGAATTCCGTAACTTCATTGACTTCGTGACCATCAATCCTGATGTTAAGTTTCTCGCTGTTCTCATTTCTACTACTTCTCATTACCTTCGTCTTTCTCCGATTTACTCTCAAACCATACTGTGAACTCATTAGACTGTTCATTCCGTTCAGCAGATCATTTAATTCTTCTTCACTTTCACTCAGGATAGCAATGTCATTAGCGAATCGTATCATTGATATCCTTTGACCTTGTATTTTAATTCCACTCCTGAACCTTTCTTTTATTTCCATTATTGCTTCCTCGATGTACAGTTTGAAGAGTAGGGGCGAAAGGCTACAGCCTTGTCTTACACCCTTCTTAATACGAGCACTTCGTTCTTGATCGTCCCCTCTTATTATTCCCTCTTGGTTGTTGTACATATTGTATATGACCCGTCTCTCCCTGTAGCTTACCCCTACTTTTTTCAGAATCTCGAACAGCTTGCACCATTTTATATTGTCGAACGCTTTTTCCAGGTCGACAAATCCTATGAAAGTGTCTTGATTTTCCTTTAGCCTTGCTTCCATTATTAGCCGTAAAGTCAGAATTGCCTCTCTCGTCCCTTTACTTTTCCTAAAGCCAAGCTGATCGTTACCTAGCGCATTCTCAATTTTTTTTTCCATTCATCTGTATATTATTCCTGTAAGCAACTTCGATGCATGAGCTGTTAAGCTGATTGTGCGATAATTCTCGAACTTGTCAGCTCTTGCCGTCTTCGGAATTGTGTGGATGATGCTTTTCCGAAAGTCAGATGGTATATCGCCAGACTCATATATTCTACACACCAACGTGAATAGTCTTTTAGTTGCCACTACCCCCAATGATTTTAGAAATTCTGATGGAATGTTATCTATCCCTTCTGCCTTATTTGACCGTAAGTCCTCCAAAGCTCTTTTAAATTCCGAGTCTAACACTGGATCCCCTATCTCTTCTAAATCGACTCCTGTTTCTTCTTCTATCACATCAGACAAATCTTCACCCTCACAGGGGCTTTCAATGTATTCTTTCCACCTATCTGCTCTCTCCTCTGCATTTAACAGTAGAATTCCCGTTGCACTCTTAATGTTACCACCGTTGCTTTTAATGTCACTAAAGGTTTTTTTGACTTTCCTGTATGCTGAGTCTCCTTCCGACAATCATATCTTTTTCGATGTCTTCACATTTTTCCTGCAGCCATTTCGTCTTAGCTTCCCTGCACTTCTTATTTATTTCATTCCTCAGCGACTTGTATTTCTGTATTCCTGATTTTCCCGGAACATGTTTGTACTTCCTCATTTCATCAATCAACTGAAGTATTTCTTCTGTTACCCATGGTTTCTTCGCAGCTACCTTCTTTGTACCTATGTTTTCCTTCCCAACTTCTGTGATGGCCCTTTTTACAGATGTCCATTCCTCTTCAACTGTATTGCCTACTGCGCTATTCCTTATTGCTGTATCTATAGCGTTAGAGAACTTCAAACGCATCTCGTCATTCCTTAGTACTTCCGTATCCCACTTCTTTCCGTATTGATTCTTCCTGACTAATGTCTTGAACTTCAGCTTACTTTTCATTACTACTATATTGTGATCTGAGTCTATATCTGCTCCTAGGTACGCCTTACAATCCAGTACCTGATTTCGGAATCTCTGTCTGACCACGATGTAATCTAATTGAAATCTTCGCGTACCTCCCGGCCTTTTCCAAGTATACCTCTTCCTCTTGTGATTCTTGAATAGGGTATTCGCTGTTACTAGCTGAAACGTGTTACAGAACTCAGTTAGTCTTTCTCCTCTTTCATTCTTTGTCCCAAGCCCATATTCTCCTGTAACTTTGTTTTCTACTCCATCCCCTACAACTGCATTCGAGTCGCCCATGGGTATTAGATCTTCGTCCCCCTTTACATACTGCATTACTCTTTCAATATCCTCATACACTTTCTCTATCTGTTCATCTTCAGCTTGCGACGTCGGCATGTATACCTGAACTATCGTTGTCGGTGTTGGTCTGCTGTCGATTCTGATTAGAACAACCCGGTCACTGAACTGTTCACAGTAACACACCCTCTGCCCTACCTTCCTATTCATAACGAATCCTACACCTGTTATACCATTTTCTGCTGCTGTTGATATTTCCCGATATTCATCTGGTCAGAAATCATTGTCTTCCTTCCACTTCACTTCACTGACCCCTACTATATCTAGTTTGAGCCTTTGCATTTCCCTTTTCAGATTTTCTAGTTTCCCTACCACGTTCAAGCTTCTGACATTCCACGCCCCGACTCGTCCTTTCGTTGATTATTCAATCTTTTTCTCATGGTAACCTCGCCCCTGGCAGTCCGCTTCCGGAGATCCGAATGGGGGACTATTCCGGAATCTTTTTCCAATGGAGAGATCATCATGACACCTTTTCAATTACAGGCCACATGTCCTGTGGATACACGTTACGTGTCTTTAATGCAGTGGTTTCCATTGCCTTCTGCATCCTCATGTCGTTGATCATTGCTGATTCTTCCGCCTTTAGGGGCAATTTCCCACCCCTAAGACAAGAGAGTGCCCTGAACCTCTATCCGCTCCTCCGCCTTCTTTGACAAGGCCGTTGGCAGAATGAGGCTGACTTCTTATGCCGGAAGTCTTCGGCCGCCAATCCTGATTATTTACCAAAATTTAGGCAGTGGCGTGGATCGAACCCGGGACCGAAGACGGTTTTGATTATGAATCAAAGACGCTACCCCTTGACCACGGGTACTAAATCTTGTGGCAAAACCCTTTTAACACGATTGTTTCATTATTCTCTAGCGGATTCTGTAAATAGTATAAATCATTAGTATGCCAATATACTATATCAACGTTCTTTTGAACATGCTATTTCATCTTACGACTATATTGCTGGGAGCTTCATAAATGCCGCAGACGTACTTTAACATTACAAAAACCTCGTTCAGTAAAATTTTCTGTTTATTAGATAAGTTGTTACAGAATATTGCATTCCGCCAGTAAGCTTCAGCTGCTTTGTACAAATAGTTCTCACTTGGTAGCCTTCCAGAATTAAGCGTAAGATCTTAATTATTTCCGTGATAACTTAACTTTTTATGAAGCCAAACTTCTCCCCAACTTTTCTTTGCCTCCAAGGCTTTGGTTCAGTAAACAAATTACAAGCGTTCTGCGACAGACTGCTCGCCCACTAGTTCTCGCGTTTATTCGTTTCGTGCTTTTTCAGCGCTGTGGCGATAATACCAAAACAGCTACCAGAGGTGGCATACTAATATATAAATCTTTAAAAAAAAAATCTATGTTAACGGCTCTCTCTTGTGCAGAATAAGTGAATCTTTAATGGTACAATGTTCTGCATAGGAATGTATAGTATGTCTCATATTACATTCAGACGACAAAAAGTACGGGAAACTCAAATAGCAAAATTCATTTGTTTTCTTGGTTCAACTGTCAGCGTGTCTTAATGGCACTCTCGTTGCTCCCAAAAATTTATCTTCAGCAGGATATCTATAGCGAGGTCCTCCTATACTTAGTGATTTACGTTTCAGCGAAACGAGAGGTGGAAGCCAGCAGCCGGCTAGTCTTAGTTCTTTCTTGAACGCCACGTGATTACTTTGTTGCCTGTTTTGTAGGTCCATACAGAGACTTGTCGGGTGTGGTTGGCTATTTGCAGGCACACTGACCCCCCTCTCCACCCCTACCCCCAATACACGCACTGTAATCTGTCAATCACAATATTATTGTATTTGAGGTATAGTCACGTGGAGACAAGCAAAGATTTGTTTTAAAAATTGACTCCAGTTCAAAATCCAACATCTACGGCTGGGAAACAGCCTGTAGTCTGTGTATCTGTGATCTCCAATGGGGCCTTAAGTCAGGAGATGACGTAACAGACTGTCAGCATTGCTATTTCATAAGTTACATAGCTAGGGGGTGGATCACGCTTCATGGAAACTTCGTGCGGATTAGATGGCTGCCGTTCCTTTCTTTTCTGTTTCTCGCGCTTACCTTCTTTGTATTTGTGTATGTATAAATACGCTTCACGCTAACACTGAAGTATTGAACAAGAGAAGGATGAAGTGGAAATAAGATAAAATGCGGAACTAAATGTATCACTGGCTAAAATAATAGCAAAATTGAATATTTGCTTAAAAAGAACAATGAGCTGCAACACAAAATGTTTTCAAAACAGATGTACTGGAACAACTCGTTCATTGAAAAGTTGATTCTTATATCATTAGGGAATAGCTACTTATCTTTGAGCTGTCTCATTAGTACGGTGAATCGACATTAGTACTGGACAAATGATTAAATTTGTTGAGTCCGGCTTGGCTTGCAACAATCACATAGATCTACTTTGTTTTAATTTTGATTATAGGGCAGTCAGCAGCTTCCTTAAATTCGACTGAAGTTTCATATCTGTTACAAAAACGATGTTATGACGTAACAGCTATGTTAGTCCCAGAATAAAACTATATCATTAACATCATCACACAGGAATCCGGTTTTTACGGGAAGGGTAAGAAAAATACTGGACAGTCTGTTAACCAGTAAACCACAAAATATTTCAGAATCGTTAAATGCCCCAAGGGAAGAAAAAGAAAAGCACTCGAAGCTTCAGTGAGCAGAGCTGTATCATCAAAAGACGAGGACTGAAGATTTTCCTAAGTTCTAAAAAGTTACACAGCATTATGTGCGTCAGTAGAGCAGAAACAGTGCACAATCTATTTTGTTACGCCGAGCTGGCATTTCGTTGGTATTACTGTCGAAGTGGGTTTCAATAGGATAAATTGGGAACACAATTTCTCTCTACTGATGAGTCAGTGCTTTGCAAGGGAACCAAAGTTAACGCCATATGTAGTTCAATTTGAAACGTAAAGCTATATTATGTTAAGGTGTTGAACGTGAGCACTATGACAAAACCCTCTTAAGGGCTTCTGAAATAGTTGAACCCGTAAAAAACATGATCGTAATCCACTTTGATTAAGGGCGCCAAAAGATGTAGCTCATTCCACACAGTTGTGTGAAATATAAGGTACTGTAGGACCACATTTTTTATTGTGGTGCAAGTAATATAGATAGGTTGAAAATGCTCAAGGGAATGAAATTAGCTAGCACCTAAATCATTAAATAAAATCTTTATTTCAAAAATAAAAATAGCCTACGCAAAAAAATCATTTCCCTCAAGACTTTCTGTACCATTTTCGTCGAGTATCTGTAATTTTTGAACTTCGGATTTATAAGCATATTTTGTATATTACACCCTGTTTGCTGCAGAAACTCGGTTTGAAATTAATTAACATTCTTTTTTAATCTAGCTCTACCTTTCCTCTGAGTTTCTTAACACAATGGGAAATGATTAGGGATTGCTTCATAACTCCTTATCCTTTGTCTCTTGCTCTGTCTACGTACACCTGAAACTAAACAATGGAGCCGCCTCAGGTCTACATATCCTGTTAAGTGAATGCAGCTACTGAATATCAAAAGCACTCTCCTTTATCCTGGGATGTATAACTGAGAGTTGTATTTGTATTTGGTAATGACGAAAAAAGAGGGACAGAGTCAGTAAAAGCCGGAAACTGCACGCAGCCTGCAATATTTCCCCAGCGATAGCATTAATACATCTACTACATCTACATCTACATTTATACTCCGCAAGCCACCCAACGGTGTGTGGCGGGTGGCACTTTACGTGCCACTGTCATTACCTCCCTTTTCTGTTCCAGTCGCATATGGTTCGCGGGAAGAACGACTATCTGAAAGCCTCCGTGCGCGCTCGAATCTCTCTAATTTTACATTCGTGATCTCCTCGGGAGGTGAAGCAATATATTCGATACCTCATCCAGAAACGCACCCTCTCGAAACCTGGACAGCAAGCTACACCGCGATGCAGAGCGCCTCTCTTGCAGAGTCTGCCACTTGAGTTTGCTAAACATCTCCGTAACGCTATCACGGTTACCAAATAACCCTGTGACGAAACGCGCCGCTCTTCTTTGGATCTTCTCTATCTCCACTGTCAACCCGATCTGGTACGGATCCCACACTGATGAGCAATACTCAAGTATAGGTCGAACGAGTGTTTTGTAAGCCACCTCCTTTGTTGATGGATTACATTTTCTAAGGACTCTCCCAATGAATCTCAACCTGGTACCCGCCTTACCAACAATTAATTTTATATGATCATTCCGCTTCAAATCGTTCCGCACGCATACTCCCAGATATTTTACAGAAGTAACTGCTACCAGTGTTTGTTCCGCTATCATGTAATCATACAATAAAGGATCCTTCTTTCTATGTATTCGCAATACATTACATTTGTCTATGTTAAGGGTCAGTTGTCACTCCCTTCGCCAAGTGCCTATCCGCTGCCGATCTTCCTGCATTTCGCTACAATTTTCTAATGCTGCAACTTCTCTGTATACTACAGCATCATCCGCGAAAAGCCGCATGGAACTTCCGACACTATCTACTAGGTCATTTATATATATTGTGAAAGCAACGGTCCCATAACACTCCCCTGTGGCACGCCAGAGGTTACTTTAACATCTGTAGACGTCTCTCCATTGTTAACAACATGCTGTGTTCTGTTTGCTAAAAACTCTTCAATCCAGCCACACAGCTGGTCTGATATTCCGTAGTGTCATATTAAGAGTGTCATATGTCTTTACTCAATGAGACAACGTGGAGAATGCCAGACTTTAACTTACGACGTTGACGCAACGTCTTACCATTACATTTCTTTCCAATGCCGGGCAGAGGGAGCAAAATTTCTTACGTCGGAAGGATTCGAAATGATCACTTTCGAGTCGAACACCATTGCACGAGCTTGTGTTAGCGACCTCCGGTCTGGAGGAAATCGAAATGAGATGGTAATCAATATAGATGTTAATTCCTTCAGCATGTACATCTGAAGGTGGAATTTCTAGTTCCGAAACCTGTAATGTTCTGTATCGAATATATTAATACAAACCTACCATTGAAAATTTAAAAAAAACAGGCAAATGAATCGGCGCTGCTGGATTTCTGGGTGAGCCGTGTTTGTTATCTCTAAGGGGAGGCGTCACGTTTAATGTTAACAGCTCGTGAACAAGCGTACGTGTCGACGAGCCAGGCGTATCGAAGCCCAACGTGCTATCGAATTAGCCTAACAGCTTTAACGAGTCTGTGGGAGCGTGATTGTGTTGTTTGTTCGATCGGATTAACGCCTTTGCACTTTTATCGAGTTGCTGCAGCGATGTTATCTGCCGCCCTGAGCTGCTGCTGCACAAACCGAGATTCAACGTAATGCAAATGCACGGACAAAACCCGCAAAACGAAGGGCCTTTAATTTTGTAAAAATTTTAAACCAAGCACAGTCTGCATTCGGTGTTGAATAATCTACATCTACCTGAGTACTCGGTAATTCACACTTAAGTGCCTGACAGAGGGTGCATCGAACCTCCTTTAGACATTTCTCTATCGCAGTAATCTGTAGCAACGCGCATCGAAAACGAACATTTAGCATACTTCCGTGCGAGCTCTGATTTCTGTCATATTATTGCTATGATCACATCTCCCTACTTAGGCTGACGTCAACATGATATTTCTGCATTTCGCGCTATGGTCTCGCCTCAGCGAAACAGCCTTTATTTTAATACGCATCGTATCCGTGACACTGTATCGCCTACTCCGTGATAATTCAAAGCGAGTTGCCCCTCTGTGGACTTTTTCGACGTCTTCCGTCAATCCTGTCTGATATGGATCCTATACCGCACAGAAATACTCCAAAAGAGGATGAACAAGCGGAGTGTAGGCGACTTATTATTGCATTTGTTGCATCTTCTAAGTGTTTTGCCAATAAAACGCAGTCTTACGTTCGCCTTACCCACAACACAGTCTAAGTGATCGTTCCAATTTTCTTGGTATTGTAATCCGGAGATATTTAGCTGAACTGACAGACTTTAGCTGTGTGAGATTTGTTGTTTAACCGAAAATTAACATTTATTTTGATACTCATGTGGATGACCTCCGGTTTTTCAGTATTTACTGTCAATTGCCACTCTTCTGAACATAGAGACATCTCGATTAAATCATTCTGTAACGGTTTTGATTCTCTGATTATTTTAATATATGATAAATGACAGTATCATCTCCCAACAGTCGAAGAGAGCTACTCACATTGTCTCCTAAGTTAAAATTCTATTCCTCATTCGTTCGGTATGTTTTCCATTATTTTCCCCGTGTTTCTCACATATTTTTCGCACTTTATTCACGAAATACTATTCCTAACATCTGATGTTTTCATAATAGGAACATGCATTTCACTTCACTCGAGAGAAAATGTAAAATACATATTAGACGATTGCACCTGAAGATGGTCGCACAGGGTCCAATCACGAAAATAATTGTGATTGTAGGCCTTTTTATTAATACTGTCTTCCTCTGAACCTTTCAGCAAGTGTGATAACGAATACAACCCTAAGCAATGAATTAAAATTTTTGCCAAGTTGAGAATTCGAACCCGGATCACCTGCTGTGGCGTGTACTCATTATCATAAGTAAAGCTGAGACTTAATATGTCTCTGGGAGACGTAATTTCATGTGTTCAACAACTGTCATAGTCCAGGTGTTCAGTAAAACTTACTTACTTGCTTACACTGGACACACAAACTACAGCCGGTCCTTGGCCACACTAATTCCAGCCTTCCACACTTCTCGTCAGCTGGACCTCATCTCCCAGACCCAGTATCCGCATGTCTCCCATTGTATTATCCTTCCATTTCGTTCTCGGTCGTCGTAGTGTTCTCGTTTCTTCGGCTTGTCCATCCATCTCTGACTTTATTACCGTGGTCTTCCCTCTCCTCCTTCAGTCACGATGTTAGCTAGTTGTATAATTCTCTGAGTTCTCTGTTTTTCCTTATTCTCGGCTGTTCATTTTCTTTCACTGTCTGATACAGTTTCCCCAATATTTCTATTTTTTTTAGGGTCCATGTCTCGCTTGCGTAGCACACCATTTGTTTGATAGTGGTCTGTTATATTTTTAATTTTGCCTGCCCGGATAGTAATTTAGAGTATATGGTGTTATGTATAGCACCTAGACATCCTACCCCCCCCCCCCTCCCATCCCCTTCTTCCCAGGTTGAATTCTCGTGACGATTTTCTGTTACATAATGTTTTGTCTTCTGTGTTGTTAGGTTCCTCATTGTTAGATGGTTTGGTCCTAATTGAGCTCTTCTTCCTGTTGCTATGAACTTCGTTTTACCTTCCTTTACACTTAGATCTACTTCCTTGTCTTTTTCCATCAGCACAGGTGCCATATTCTCCAGGTCTCCAACGCATTTTCCTGTCACCACAATGCCATCCGCGAAAGCCAGAACGTTTACCTTTTTCCCTATGGTGACTCCTGCACGTTCTTGCGTTACTCTCCTCAGGGTGATGTCGAGTGCCAAATTGAAGAGGATTGATGATATAATATCTCCCAGTCTCACTTCTGTTTTTACCTCACACGTTTCTAGGAACTCCCCCTGTACGTTCACTCTACACATTGATTCCATTACAGATAATTTAGTTGGCTTTATCAGCTTTTCCGGTAACCCACACTCTGCCATTACCCTGCACATCTCCTCTCTCATTAGGCTGTCATATGCTTTGTTGAAGTCTATAAACTTAAAGAAAGTATCCTGATTGTGCTCCCAGTTCTCATCTAGTATTTGCCTTAGTGCATATATTGGGTCGGTTATTGACTTTCTGGACTCCGCCTGCGCTGTGTCTAATATTTCTTCAGGTATGGGTAGAGCTTGTTCAGTATAATTCTTGATGTTGTAGCACGTGCACAGCGGAGATATCCCTCTACAGTCCTGTGTAAACGTTTTTCTTCCCTTCTTGTATGTGGGACATACAACATCAGTTTTCCATTTCTCCCGCATTACTTCTATGCTATACACTTCTTTTATCAATTCGGCTAACAATTTATGTCTTTTGTCCCCCTTGTTTGATGAGCTCTGCTGATATCATGTCTGTGCCTGAGGCCTTCCTACTTTTCAGTATTTTTATTGTCTTCTTCACTCCCTCAGAGTTAGTTCTTCGATTAATGGTTGCACGTTCTGGTTGTTTTCTGCCCTGTTTTCGAGCTCGTAGGTGCCTACTGGGCTGTTCAGCGCTTCCTTGAAGTATCACTTCCGGTTCTCTAGATTCCCCTCATTTGTAGTGATCAGTTTTCTATTCTCAACTTTCATTATCATAGGCCTTGCTCTGTAATCATTTCTATAGCTTCTCATTGTCATGTAAAACTGTTTACTGTTGTTCTGCTCTATTTCTCCTCTGCCTCCTCCATGAATGATCTTTTCTCTAGCCTGATTGTTCTCTTCATTTCTCTCATGGCTCTCCTGTATTTTATTTGGTTTTCACTTCTGTTACTGCGCATTATTGCCTGTCATGCTGTCTTCATGCTTTTCTATCTGTTTCATTGAACCATGGTTTGTGCTTGATATTGCTATTATTGTTATCTCTTAATAGTTCTGTGTTGTATCCTTTATAATTGTTACTGTGGTACATTTTGTATTGGTACCTTCATTTTCTTTCCTACTCATTTCGTTCTCTAATTCTGTGAATCTGTTTCTAATCTTAATCTTAAGCTGTTTAAGCTCCTCCTCATCTTTTAGCCGACGCACCCCTACTCTTTTGGTTTTTTTCCACTGTTGCCCTTAGTCGGTTGTTTTTGTAATGATTGTTTCGTTTTTATTAGCACAAGAGAGTGGTCTGAAAATGTCTCAGTTCCTCTTATTACTGCCTTATTATGTTTTTTCTCCATCAACATATGGTCTACTTGGTTCCTAGGTAGCCCTTCCGGTGAGGTCCGTGTTGCTTTATGCATGCCTCTCTGGGGAAATGATGTACTGACTATTTTCGTGGAGAAGTTGATGAGCCTTAGACCATTATCATTTGATTCAGTGTGCAAGCTGAACATGTCTGATATGTTTGCCATTGTTGTTCTTGTTCTCTTTTGCCATTTGAGTCTCCAGTACAATTTTGATGTCATAGTGGGGTAATATGGAGCAAATCTGGTCTAAGGTGTCGTAGAATTCGTCTTTCATGTCTTCCTGCTTATCCTTGGTTGGGGTGTAGACACTTACTAATGATATGTTCCTGTATTTACCTTTGGTTCTGATGTAGTATATCCTTTCAGTGACGTTATTTTATGATTTATTGCAAATTCTGTCCTAAATATACGGTAACGACGTTTGTTTTCGCTGTATATGATTCCACAATTTTTCTCTCTGTGCTGGCCTTGCCTAGGCCATCCTATCTTCTACAGGCCTGTAATCTCCATCTTGTTCTCTGTTAGTGCTTCATCAAATATCTTTGTCGGTCCTGCAGCGTATAGTGTTCTTACATTCCGATGTTTCTGTTCGCAGTCCTTTATTCATAAGCTTGGGTCGCTCTCCGTAACATCCGTTCCAATCCGAGACTGGGCGTGAGAATATAGGTACCTTCCAGTTGTTGTTTTTTTTTTTTTTTTCTTTTCTTTTTTTTTTTTTTTACTATTGCCGCGCGGGATTAGCCGAGCGGTCTCAGGCGCTGCAGTCCTGGACTGTGCGGCTGGTCCCGGCGGAGGTTCGTGTCCTCCCTCGGGCACGGGTGGTTGTGTCTGTCCTTAGGATAATTTAGGTTATGTAGTGTGTAAGCTTAGGGACTGATGACCTTAGCAGTTAAGTCCCATAAGAGTTCACACACATTTGAACATATCTTTTTTTTTTACAATTTTCAATGGCTGGCTAGTCTAACGATTAACGCTCTCACTCTGTCTGGGCTTGGGACTGGCTGGAATACTATCTTCCTTCCAGGCGTGGAAAAGGAATCTTTTAATTTATCTTAGTTGCATAGTATAACCTTTACCCATACTAATTCATAGGAACTATCTACTTCAACTTCACTACAAGACAAACTACCCTAACTGCAACACACACTCCACCATCAACTATATTCAGTCGATCCATTCTGAACACTGTTTGGTTCGTAGGTAAAATTTTCGCTTATCTCCGGCTTTAGCCAGGTTTCAGTACCTGTAACAATTTAGCGCTTCTAGATTTGGATCTATCCCGACAGAGCTACGACAATTTAAAAGTACCACACCGATATTTGCTAAGTCTATCCTGTTCCTATGTTTGCCCAGCAATCTTTGAGAATGAAGCCCTTCCTGTGCTATCCCGAGACCATCTAACATGTGTGTAACAGCCTCTCACCTATTAGGCAGAAACAAGAATATCACCACCCTTCTTCGGAAGTCGATGTATTCGCAGCCAACATGTTCGCAGAATCGCCTGAGCCTCTGATTCAGTCCCTCCACTCGGCTCTCTACTAAAGAGCCTTTGGAAAATGCTACAGATAATGAGCTTTGCCTTCATCTCTCAAAGAAGATTGACAGTGATTTCCAGTTCTGGCAGCCAACCGAATCCAGAAATGATCGCTTCAGACTGAAAGCTACGCACATCATCTTTACTAACATGTGTCATCACCTGCAGTTGCCTGCTCCCTGTGCTAATCGTGGCATACAGGAGGGCCCATACCACATCTGGGACGACTCTGCCCCAGTATGAACTCGGTGTGTAGTCTGGATTTCTTCCCTCTCATTGGCAAACATATCCCTAAGGGGCCTCATTACGCAGCTAACACCGGATCTTTCAGTTCCAGTGGTCCTACCCTTTGTGAATGGACGGAATCTTGCATGTTGAGAGGCTTCCGCTGAAGCAGTACAAAAGACCTCATGTGGCTCAAGATAATTATCAGTCACAGATAGCAACTGAAACCTTTTTATCAGACAAACTGGGGAGGCCTTTCATTCACTCACCAGAAGGCTTTTTGCTGACTGCCTCAACTTTCAATTACCGTCCGCTGGTTATGGATGAACCGCAGTGCAAGCATTAACCACGGCTGCCACAGTAGTGAACCGATCAGTGGACTCATAGGATGTACTGGACGGCCCTTAGATCCCCACGTCCTGACCCAACAGGGAATCCCATTGGCAACAGACTCAAGCTGCGCGACCGTACAGCCACGAACTCAGCTCATATCCAAACATAGGTTTTTTTTTTTTTTGGTCATCAGTCTACTGACTGGTTTGATGCGGCCCGCCACGACTTCCTTTCCTGTGCTAACCTCTTCATCTCAGAGTATCACTTGCAACCTACGTCCTCAATTATTTGCTTGTCGTATTCCAATCTCTATCTTCCTCTACAGCTTTTGTCCTCTACAGCTCCCTCTAGTACCATGGAAGTCATTTCCCCTAGTCGTAGCAGATGTCCTATCATCCTGTCCCTTCTCCTTATCAGTGTTTTCCACATATTCCTTTCCTCTCCGATTCTGCGTAGAACCTCCTCATTCCTTACCTTATCAGTCCACCTAATTTTCAACATTCGTCTATAGCACCACATCTCAAATGCTTCGATTCTCTTCTGTACCGGTTTTCCCACAGTCCATGTTTCACTACCATACAATGCTGTACTCCAGACGTACATCCTCAGAAATTTCTTACTCAAATTAAGGCCGGTATTTGATTTTAGTAGACTTCTCTTGGCCAGAAATGCCTATTTTGCCATAGCGAGTCTGCTTTTGATGTCCTCCTTGCTCCGTCCGTCATTGGTTATTTTACTGCCTAGGTAGCAGAATTCCTTAACTTCATTGACTTCGTGACCATCAATCCTGATGTTCAGTTTCTCGCTGTTCTCATTTCTGCTACTTCTCATTACCTTCGTCTTTCTCCGATTTATTCTCAAACCATAGTGTGTACTCATTAGACTGTTCATTCCGTTCAGCAGATCATTTAATTCTTCTTCACTTTCACTCAGGATAGCAATGTCATTAGCGAATCGTATCATTGATATCCTTTGACCTTGTATTTTAATTCCACTCCTGAACCTTTCTTTTATTTCCATCATTGCTTCCTCGATGTACAGTTTGAAGAGTAGGGGCGAAAGGCTACAGCCTTGTCTTACACCCTTCTTAATACGAGCACTTCGTTCTTGATCGTCCCCTCTTATTATTCCCTCTTGGTTGTTGTACATATTGTATATGACCCGTCTCTCCCTGTAGCTTACCCCTACTTTTTTCAGAATCTCGAACAGCTTGCACCATTTTATATTGTCGAACGCTTTTTCCAGGTCGACAAATCCTATGAAAGTGTCTTGATTTTCCTTTAGCCTTGCTTCCATTATTAGCCGTAACGTCAGAATTGCCTCTCTCGTCCCTTTACTTTTCCTAAAGCCAAACTGATCGTTACCTAGCGCATTCTCAATTTTCTTTTCCACTCTCCTGTATATTATTCTTGTAAGCAGCTTCGATACATGAGCTGTTAAGCTGATTGTGCGATAATTCTCGCACTTGTCAGCTCTTGCCGTCTTCGGAATTGTGTGGATGATGCTTTTCCGAAAGTCAGATGGTTTGTCGCCAGACTCATATATTCTACACACCAACGTGAATAGTCGTTTTGTTGCCACTTCCCCCAATGATTTTAGAAATTCTGGTGGAATGTTATCTATCCCTTCTGCCTTATTTGACCGTAAGTCCTCCAAAGCTCTTTTAAATTCCGATTCTAATACTGGGTCCCTATCTCTTCTAAATGGACTCCTGTTTCTTCTTCTATCACATCAGACAAATCTTCACCCTCATAGAGGCTTGCAATGTATTCTTTCCACCTATTTGCCCTTTCCTCTGCATTTAACAGTGGAATTCTCGTTGCACTCTTATTGTTACCACCGTTGCTTTTAATGTCACCAAAGGTTGTTTTGACTTTCCTGTATGCTGAGTCTGTCTTTCCGACAATCATATCTTTTTCGATGTTTTCACATTTTTCCTGCAGCCATTTCTTCTTAGCTTCCCTGCACTTCCTATTTATTTCATTCCTCAGCGACTTGTACTTCTTTCTTCCTGATTTCCCGGAACATGTTTGTACTTCCTCCTTTCATCAAACAAGTGAAGTATTTCTTCTGTTACCCATGGTTACTTTGCAGCTACCTTCTTTGTACCTATGTTTTCCTTCCCAACTTCTGTGATGGCCCTTTTTAGAGATGTCCATTCCCATTCAACTGTACTGCCTACTGCGCTATTCCTTATTGCTGTATCTATAGCGTTAGAGAACTTCAAACGAATCTCATCATTCCTTAGTACTTCCGTATCCCACTTCTTTCCGTATTGATTCTTCCTGACTAATGACTTGAACTTCAGCCTACTCTTCATCACTACTATATTGTGATCTGAGTCTATATCTGCTCCTGGGTACGCCTTACAATCCAGTATCTGATTTCGGAATCTCTGACCATGATGTAATGTAATTGAAATCTTCCCGTATCTCCCGGCCTTTTCCAAGTATACCTCCTCCTCCTGTGATTCTTGAACAGGGTATTCGCTATTACTAGCTGAAACTTGTTACAGAACTCAATTAGTCTTTCTCCTCTTTCATTCCTTGTCCCAAGCCCATATTCTCCTGTAACTTTTTCTTCTACTCCTTGCCCTACAACTGCATTCCAGTCGCCCATTACTATTAGGTTTTCGTCCCCCTTTACATACTGCATTACCCTTTCAATATCCCCATACACTTTCTCTATCGGTTCATTTTCAGCTTGCGACGTCGGCATGTATACCTGAACTATCGTTGTCGGTGTTGATCTGCTGTCGATTCTGATTAGAACAACCCAGTCACTGAACTGTTCACCGTAACACACCCTCTGCCCTACCTTCCTATTCATAACGAATCCTACACCTGTTATACCATTTTCTGCTGCTGTTGATATTACACGATACTCATCTGACCAGAAATCCTTATCCTCCTTCCACTTCACTTCACTGACCCCTACTATATCTAGTTTGAGCCTTTGCATTTCCCTTTTCAGATTTTCTAGTTTCCCTACCACGTTCAAGCTTCTGACATTCCACGCCCCGACTCGTAGAACGTTATCCTTTCGCTGATTATTCAATCTTTTTCTCATGGTAACCTCCCCCTTGGTAGTCCCCTCCCGGAGATCCGAATGGGGGACTATTCCGGAATCTTTTGCCAATGGAGAGATCATCATGACACTTCTTCAATTACAGGCCACATGTCCTGTGGATACACGTTACGTGTCTTTAATGCAGTGGTTTCCATTGCCTTCTTCATCCTCATGTCGTTGATCATTGCTGATTCTTCCTCCTTTAGGGGCAATTTCCCACCCCTAGGACAAGAGAGTGCCCTGAACCTCTATCCGCTCCTCCGCCCTCTTTGACAAGGCCGTTCGCAGAATGAGGCTGACTGTTATATCCTAGCCAGTAATGCCACCCGAGCCCGCTGCCAAAAGGTTGGCAGCATCAAAGTCCGGACGCCGTCCGCATAAGCAGCGCCAGCGATACACGAAATCGCCGCAAGTCTGCGCGCGCCACCGCTGGCTTCTGGCTTCTTAAGCGCTGGAGTCGCGAGCGCTAGGACAGTTCTGTATTCGCCGCTCAGTTGTATACTCGCCACCGAATTGTGTACTTGCTAGTCAGTTGTGTGTTCATCGCAGCAGAGTTGGTGTTTGTCGTCAGCCGACGCTGACCTAGCCACTCCGACTCGAACTAGACAGATCTCTGTAGACACGGAGTTCACTAGGGTGTTTCTGTATCTTCTATAATAAAGATAAGTACCGACTTTTATTTAATCAGAGTGTTTGGGTTTTCATCTTTCTGTTCACTGTTCCAGCGGACCGGTCGGCCCGCTATTAAAAGTGTGGCGGTGACTTCGTAAGCCGTTTCTACAGCGAATTGTTTGTCGCTACGAACACCGCCACAAAACTGACTTCTTATGTATAGGTATTACAGTCTCTCAAAAAAGACGCAAACTATACATTACACGTTAGTAAAATTCGAGACTGTGCTAGGTAAACGCAAGAGATTTGAGAATTTCAGCCTCAAAGCACACAGGTAAATCAAAATCAGTCACTTCTAGGTAGAAGATCGTCAAGAAATTCACTAACGATACACTTTGCTTTGCTACATTTCTGCCTTACTGATTTAGACGGTTCAATTGTCGTAGAAATCACTTCGATGATGTCGGTAGAGACATAAATTATCCTTGGCTACATTTTACCATCAAAGGGAGGAGGAGATTTAGCCTGAGAATTTCTGATGCCTAGACTATGTACCAACGCTGTGGACGTAATCTACGTATAATTCAAAATGCTTCTCGGCCAACGTCAAGTAGTAATGTATACAGGATATCATAGACCTTCAATGTGTTTGTCCTCTATAGCAAACGATTTCATTTGCAGTCGATATACTCGTTCTAATAGCTTTGTACGGCAGTAAGGCATTCCAGTGCCATCAGGTGACCAATGTTCGAACTTCCAGGCATGCAAAGCTTGTGAGTGAGGGTGACCGCTTGGCTTTTATAATTGTATACACTTTTTTTATAAATTTTCCGCAAAGGTCTGGCACTTTCTTCCTGTTAAAAGAGATTTCAGTACTATAAAAAGTGGGTATTATCGTAAGGTAGCCGAATTACAGTAGCCATGGCTGCAGTTGACAAAGTGAGCATTGTCATCCTCCCCTTTGGTTTCTTGCAACAGTCCAAGTTTTGCTTGTGTGATGGTCTACGTGTTTGGTCTCCTTTTTTTACAATAGTTTGTTGTTTGTAATTACTTGGATTTATTCCAACAATGATCAGGAATTAAACAAAAAAACTCAGCGTCGAAGAGATTTTAGAAATTCTGGAAAGTAGTAATATAACTGGTACGGAAGATGATAATTTTCTTCAGAGGCTGACGGCCAGGAAGAAATTTCCTAGATAACAAATTACCTCGAGGAAGAAGCTTTAGTTGAAGGTAATCATAACAGCGGCCAACGTCCTCACCGCAGTGGTAACACCAGCTCCCGACAGTCACCGAAGTTAAGTGCTGTTGGTTTTGACTAGTACTTCGATGAGACTACCCAGATCTACCAAGCACTGCTGACAAGCGGGGCGTCCCCAGACTGTGCGGCCAATTGAGGAACTACTTGATTCGTAACTAACGGCTCCAGTCGCGAAAACTGACTCACCCAGTAAATCGGGGTGCTGATCACATGGCCCTCCAAATCCGCATCCAGTGACGCCTGTTGGCTGAGTTTGAAACTTGGGACGTTAGATTTTCGGGAGGCCTGTTCGGACGGAGTTTACCTGAATTTTGGTTTTGATTTTTGATCCTGATTTCTATATAATTTCTAAGAATCATATTTTGGAAGATTATATATCTGTGTCAAATCAAGGAGAGAATGAATCTGTTGAACAAATGTGCTGACTGTTGCTGAATTTTCAAGGAACTGTTTTAACGAAGAACAGCTCACACGTAAGGACGTTTCGTGGTGTTATGGAACCTATGCTTCATCACAAATTAATTTCTCTCATACTACTGAAAAGAGTACATATCAGTTCTCGGGTCTGGACCGTAAATTTACTTTCAAAATCTTTTCATAAAGAGTTTACTTTATTTACTAGCGATCCATCAAGAACATTAACACACTATGTGAGCGTGGAAGTAGTTGCCAAGAAGTAACTGATGGAAACAAATTAAATTTCAACCAATGGAAATTTTATTCATAAAAACATTGTCAAAAACAGATTTAAAATTTATAAGCAGAAAAGCACCGTCAAATATCAAGTTACAATTTAAAAAATGTGAATTTTATTCCTAAAAGCTTTTCAGAACAGATTTAAAATTATAATCAGAGTAGCACACTCGAAATATCAAGTTACAATTATTCAGAGGCAGAATAATTTTTTTTTATTTTTTTTTTTTTTTTTTTTTTTTTTTTTTTTTTTTTTTTTTTTTTTTTTTTTTTTTAGGAGCCTTCGGGCTGAGAAGCTTCCGCTCCCTTTCAACACGGCCGTAGTCACGACCGCTCACAACGACCTCTGAAAAACTACACTGGTGCAAATCTGAAACACACCAGATTACTTTAAACTAAAAATTTTAACAACTCACACGAACACATTAACTATGCACTCCGTAAGAGAAATGGAAATGGTACAAACAGTCACACTAAGAAATTATTTGCCACCAAAAGTGCAATTTGTTTTTAAAAGGGCTCTTACGGTGGAAGGGTGGCAACCTCATAAAAATGACTATTTAAATAAAACCCATGAAATTCAGACTTACATAAAGTGTACAACATGATCTACATTACACATATACCGCCTCGCAAGACGATAGGCAAGATAAAAACATATTTCAGGAATTCGGCCTTTACCTTTATTCTATAAATTCGTTAACACCGAATCCGTCAAACATGACAAAGACAGCTATTAACGTATGACAGACCGACAGACAGACAGACCGACACTAACTGCCTAACAAATGGGGACGAGAGACAAAGGAGCAAGCTGGGGACGAGAGACTGACCAAGAACACAAGTAGAATTTAACAAGCAACTGAAACAACATATCACTAATCAGTCAACTTCTAGTAAACTACTATGCCTGGCGAAGACCTGGCGCAGCACCCCCAAAATGCTCTTCCGAACCGTCCGCTGCCAGCCGCTTCAACGGACGCAGGAAGGCTCGATCTCCCGTCTCACGGCGTCGCAGCTCTCCCCGGCCAGACCGATGTCGTGGTTTGACCCCTGTTGCTCTCGTGTCGGCCGCGAAGCCACTACGCCTCGCTATACGGCGCGTCCACTGGAATCGAGTGGCGACCTCAAATGCGCCAACGCTCCAGGCGGACAAGTCATCGTGTGTCCCAGTGTGCGACCGACTAACGAACAATCCAACCGCCAATGACCGTTGAGCAGACTGGCGGCCTAACGCGCAGACTCAGATGCAGGAACTCAGCCCCGACCGGGCGACCACTAGCTGAGTTCTGTTACTGGCGGAGTGGCAAGACTCTCATTTTCTGGCTTTAAGGTTTGATACAAACGACAGACATACAGCACTCCGACGACAGACTAACACTAACTGCCGCACAAATGCAAACGAGAGCCATACCAGCAACTGGTGACGCGAGACTGACCTAGCCTCACTCCGACTGACCGACCTACTAGACTCGCCGAGACTGACAGACTGCCCTGGCTGGCCAAGTGCCTCCGAATGACTGACTGACTCACTGTCTCCGTGCCGAGCTCATAGCGCCCCTTAAATGCACATGAACAGGCAACTTCTCCCTTTTCCAACAGAGGGAGACACCAAAGCTGCGATTTCCACAGCGGCACCACCGCCAGAAACGGAGGACGACTGCTTCACACTAAGCGCTGAGGCGCGCTCTTCAAAACAGCAAAATTTACCACTGCTTAATGTACTACTACGTTTCTTGATAAACTTTCTGCTGAATGTTTGCTGCTTGCAGAGGTAAAAAGCGAACTTTTATGCATTACAGAAAGATACTGCTAATTTTGCACCTACAAATGTAGAAAAAATAAAATGTTACGTTGGGATTCTATGCTAACTAGAATCTTAGAACTACACACGAGTACAGTTGTAGTGGGATACAAAATTTTGTGTATTTGTCATATTTGAAGCTATGTCAGTGAATAGATTTCTTAAATTAAGAGGAAGTCTACATTTAGCAGATAATAATAAGAAAGATACTCAGAATTCGGACCATCCCTGGGTAGGTCAGCATTTGTTTCACACAATCAAATCCAAGCGTCAAGCCGTTGAAATAGAACCTCATTATATGTGGATAAACAGACAATCCCTCCCAAAGCGAAGGTCAGTGTCAAACAGTTAATGCAATCTAAGCCAAACAGGTGAGTAGTGTAAGTGTCTGTGTATCGTGGGGAAACTGTCACTATGTACGACTTTCTGATCTTTGAAGGAGCTTCCACCACTGTAGTTGAAAAATACAACCAGTTTCGTCTAGGTGACAGTACTGTCATGCAACATTCTGAGAGAGTCATTGTCCATTTTACCAGTTATATTTTAATAGTTATTTCAGTACATACTGACTATTCCAGAGGGAAAAGGGTGTTAACGCTTTTGAGACTGTTAGATTTATTTTTATTTCTCGTTCAGCTACAGGCAAAGCGTGATACACTTACAAACATCAACATAAAAATTTAAATTAACATTAACAATGTTAGAATAAATCCATTTCAGAAACCAATTTTTTAGGCTGATGCAGACTTGAAGATAAATGACCCACGAGGGCTCATGCAGGAGGGTTGGGGGGGGGGGGGGGTATCAGCGATGATGGTGCTGTAATCTCCACAAAGTGGACCTAAAAATCCCAGATGCAAAACTAAAACGCACATGCAGTGAGTCAAAATGCACGCTCCATGTTTCTGCAGTAAGAGGACACAGTTGTTTTCTACAATACCACACACAATAAACGTTCCATAAAAATAGTGTCACCGGCATCATCCCATTTTTGTAAAGATTTTTGTGACTAATTTTCATAACTATTTTGCAAGCACAACAGCTCTAGGGATGGAAAAATAGAAAGAGGAAAATATCACAAAACAATGACAAATTATACCTTATGTCAGAGGGTCCTCTGTGATAGACGATCCCTGATTTGTATCTGGATAGTCCAATTCTTTTCTGCTATATGAAAAAGTTTCTAAAAACAAGTTCTGCTCGGATACTAAATTAAAACTGTGTCATCCCAGACATGAAAAGGAATGACTGAGGGAAGCCTACTGGCAATAGGGGCGGCCACGATACTGGACGTGCTGGACGTCCCTTGGATTTGAGGACTGCATCCACGTAAGCAGCGGTCGTCTGCATCATTCGCACGCCGCTGGCAGTTCGCCACTCTGTATCACGCGGCACTGATTCACGAAGTGACTGGCAACAGCCGCGTGCTCTTGCCACACAGGTAGAGAAACATAGACTCTGCCTATACGGTTTCGATACAACGTAGCGGCACTAATTAGCCCGGAAAGTGTTCAGATGCAATTGCCTTTTAGCGATCGATTTTTTATGTTTTCTGTGGAGAAGGTGTGCGGTGATTGATCGAGTGTTACCACAGTATAACGAAAATTAAAGTAATAACCGTATATTGAATGTTATTGAAAGTCGTTGTTTCAGTTGTTGTACTGTACATTTCTGTGAAATAGCAACTGATCAATTATTTATAGCTTTCACAGTTAGCTTCTAAAATCTCACTTAGACACTGAGACGTATTTTCAGCAGAAGAAATGAAAGATATTTACGTTGAGGAGCGCGAGAACACACTGTGATTAACAAAAAAAGAGAACTTCATAAACTTCAATCCAGCTACACCATAGGCTTTTCTGAATAAAGCGAACAAATGAACTAGTAGGACTCGTTACATAAGAACGGAAAGAGAAAGCACGTGTAAGGTGTAGTGCTTTAAAAAGAGTGGCCATTATTTGAATATATGTCTTTGTAATGTTATTCGAATAGGTAGATTATTCAAACAAATTCATTCGCCAGTAAATTATATGTAAATTAAATAATGAATAACCTATAATTCCACCGTATTTTCTTTGTTGACTTCTTGTACAGAAGTAGTATTTGCTCCCTTGGGTTAGTGCAGTTCCCGTTTGTTTGTCAAGATATATATCTCTGTGGCGTTGTGGCTTAAGTTCCACTCCACAAAACGTAGGCTTAGGGTTTGATCCTTGTTGCTGCTATGATTTTCGATGTTCTTATCGCATTCTTCACCTATAACAATTACAATAATGCCAAGTCAAATTGCACCAAATATCGGAGTACGTGTTGAAATGTAGATCCCCGTATAACTGGCTGTATAAGTCTATACAGAGGTGGCAGGAAGTCAGGGGCACAGTCTCATGCCTAGTAAAGTACTGTAAGGTGAAACCATCTATCGACTTGAACGCAGTTTTGATTTACAGCGTAAGAAATGAAACATAAAAATGTTACAGACGCCTTCAGTTGTTAAGGCTGTAACGCACTAGGCAGCCGCAGTGTCGAGCAGCCAACTCAGTCAGCGTCAGCCGAGGGAGATGCAAGTCGAATATGTTACGCCTTTTTTTCTCATAACATACGTACTTTAACTATAATTATAAAATTATTGTATCGTCGTTTTACTTGCTTTATGCACTGCGAATTAAAAGTTCACTTATATAAGTGTTGGAGCACACGGAAAATGTAGTGATTCATCTACTTTTATGCGATTAGTTTTGTATGAAAACCTTGTTAGTAAAAGTTTACTAATATTGGAAAAAAGCCCCATATCAAACCAGGGAGTAGGATGCCATGGGCCATTGTCAGAAACGAGGAATTTGGCGGGTCTGAAAATTTAATGCGCCCTTATGGAGGAAAGAGTTTAACAAACAATAAAACAAATTTTAAAAATTAGCTGTCTCGCACTAAATATTTTATATAATGAACTTTTGGCATTATCGAAAATAAACGGAGAATTTTTCATCCCCAAATGGGAAATTTGTAGTTGCCATTATAAATGCATGATGTGTCTTACAAAATAATGCGTCAGAAATAGATGACTATAAATTTATTGTAAGTCCCTGCAGAACTGCAATTTCCCCCAGGTCCTAAAAGCTGTCATAGATCATGATGAAATTTATTTTCAGGATGCAGGCAACATCTGGCTGCTTCGACAATCGTTAAAATCTTGTAAAACATTTATGGAATGCTGCCTGACGTTCAAAGTCATCCAGTGTTTTAGGATTAACTCTGAAAAAGCTGGCTTTTGGAATATGGAATAGTTTTTCTAGTCGACATGCGTCTATGGAATTACGTAGAGCTTTGAGATTCAAAAATTTCGGAACAGACGCCGGGTTGGAGTATACAAAAGAGCGCACTTTGCAAATGTGTATCGTGAAAGCGTCAATAGGCGATTTCAATAGTATTCACCTTTCTATAAGCACTCCGTCTTCAGGCCACGAGTGGGCTACCGGGACCATTCGACCGCCGTGTCATCCTCCGGGGAGGATGCGGATAGGAGGGGCATGGGGTCAGCACACCGCTCTCCTGGTCGTTATGATGGTATTCTTGACCGAAGCCGCTACTATTCAGTCGAGAAGCTCCTCAATTGGCATCACGAGGCTGAGAGCACACCGAAAAATGGCAACAGCGCATGGCTGCCCGGATGGTCACCCATCCAAGTGCCGGCCACGCCCGACAGCGCTTAACTTCGGTGATCTCACGGGAACCGGTGTATCCACTGCGGCGAGGCCGTTGCCAATCTCAAATCTTAGTGCAAAGTAAAGTGATAACGTGTACTGGGGCTTGAATTTTTATTAAGTAGGTGGGCACCACGAATTCCTCACCTTTGTCCAACTTTTCATCTTAGAGTAGCACTTGCAACCTGCCGCCTCAATTCTCAATTACTTGGTGGATTTATTCCAATCTCTGTCTTCCTCTACAGTTTCTATCCTCTACAGCGCCATCTATCACAAAGCGAGAAAAGTGGTCCAACTAAAACATTTATATTTCTTTCGTACTACACGAATATGTAATAAAAAATAGGGGTTCCTATTTAGAAAACGCAGTTCATATCCGTTTGACCCATGGCAGCGCCATATAGCGGGCCGACCACATCGCCATCTGGTTTTCCCCTTCAAGCTAGGCAAGTTTTGTTCTTTGTAGCTTTTTCGTTTGACGCTTATTTCGTGAGATATTTGGCCCGGTCACGATCAAAGGACCACCCTGTATACTAACCGTCTTTCCATATAGCTTACCCCTACTTTCCTCAGAATTTCAAAGATTTTGCACCATTTAACACTGTTGAACGCTTTTTCCAGTTCGACAAATTTTATGAATGTGTCATGGTTTTTCTGTGGACCTGCTTCCATTATCAACCACAACGTGAAAACTTCCTCTCTGGTTCCTTTACCTTTCCTAACGCCAAACTGATCGTCATCTAACACATCTTCAATTTTTATTTCCATTCTTCTGTATATTATTATTGTTAGCAACTCGCATGCATGAGCTGTTAAGATGACTGTGCGATAATTCTCTTTTCAATCGGCTCCTGATATCTTCAGAATTGTGTGAGTGGTGTTCATCTGAAAATCTGACGGTAAGTCGCCAGTCTCGTTCATTCTACACATCAACGTGAGTAATGATTTTGTTGCCACTTCCCCCAATGGTTTTAAAAATTCCAATCGTATGTTCTGTCCCCTCTGCGTTATTTGATCTTAGGTCCCCTAAAGCTGTGTTAAATTGTGGCTCTAATACTGGAGCCCCTCTCTTCATTGTTAACTCCTGTTTCTTCTTCCACCATGTCGTCAGACAAGTCTTCCCTCTCGCAGAGGCCTACAATGTACGCTTACCACTTATCCGCTCTTTCGTCTGCATTTAACAGTGGAATTTCCATTGCACTCTTAATGTTACCGCAATTGATTTTAATTTCACCGAATATTGTTTTGAGTTTGGTTCAAATGGTTCAAGTGCCTCTGAGTACTACGGTATTTAACTTCTGAGGTCATCAGTCCCCTAGAACTTAGAACTACTTAAACCTAACTAACCTAAGGACATCACACACATCTATGCCCGAGGCAGGATTCGAACCCGCAACCGTAGTGGTCGCGCGGTTCCAGACTGTAGCGCCTAGAACCGCTCAGCCACAAATGCCGGCTTTGAGTTTGGTCCATGCTGAGTCAGTCCTTGCGGCAATCAATTCTTTTTCGATTTCTTCACATTTTTTTCCTGCAGGCATTTCGCCTTAGCTTCCCTGCACGTCCTATTTATTTCATTCTTAAGTGACTTGTAATGTATACTGCGTTCTAAACACTTCACTGACGGACTTAGGGGACATAAGGAATTCCAACGCACGCAAGTCAATGCTACGACGGTGGTACGCCACCATAATGTGAAGGGAATATAGCTGAATAACATATGCTGCTCATACAGCGAGTTTAGAATCGTACTCCACCTTTAGCACACAACCTGCCAATGGGCTTTTCCACAATAAAGCTACAGCAAGAGACAGGAATTCTACTGTTTTCTGGTGACTGCACGATTCGCGATTCTTTTTCGAGAAGTCGCCACAACTTTCAGGTCCATTGACTTGAAACAGAATCCATAGTCGTACCAAGATCAGACAGCCAGACAACTGACACGATAATCGATATCTGATGAAAGTAAACGCCAAGTGAATCACTAAAAGACAACCAGTAATTACACACATCACTAGCTACACAGAAACGACAGAAAAGCCGGGAAGTAAACTAGTGCATAATGAAGGAGACCCTATATGCTTGCGGAAAGCTACAGACCCCGCTGAAGCTATTTTCCGCCGATGGCGAAACGTTGGATATCAACAAGAAATTCATCCAACCACGGCGTCATAGCCCCGAAGATAACTTTCCACTGTTGAGTCATTTCTCTAAATTTTCCATCTCGATATCAATTTTTATCTGTATCTTTCATTTTGACATCCGTGTGATAATTCACAGGAGTATATGTATTACGGTGTTCTGCAGTGAAGCAATTTCAACCTACTCTTTCTTCCATTGCCAGCCGGAGTGGCCGAGCGGTTCTAGGCGCTACAGTCTGGAACCGCGTGACCGCTACGGTCGCAGGTTAGAATCCTGCCTCGGGCATAGATGTGTTTGATGTCCTTAGGTTAGTTAGCTTTAAGTAGTTCTATGTTCTAGGGGACTGATGACCTTAGAAGTTAAGTCCCGTAGTGCTCAGAGCCATTTGAACCATTTTTTCTTCTTCATTTCGTTATCAGTACTGTATCTGAGGTACTGAATAGTTGATTTCGACCGATTACTGATTTTAAATAAGGTCAAAACTTCCTTAGATTTTTACCTTGAGCAGCATGTTTCATCATCGACGCTTGGCAATACCCAGTTTCCCACATCGTCGAAATAGTTGTGAGGCAGTCATGGGTATAGCGAGTGCCGGAAGCGACTGATTCCGTGGCTGCAATTCACTGTACAAACTGGTGATATTTTTTCAAATGCAATGTTTGCAATGTTCCTTTTCGTCTTTCATGTGGGATCATCAGCAGCGATGTGAAAAAGACCAAGAGTAGCCGTGGCCAGAGTGTACGTACAAAAACGCCGTGTGGTGAATGAGTCAAATAACGAAACATATTGCTCCATAGACTTCCTCCGAAACGTTTATTGGCTGACCCAGGTTATTTCTGGGCACTTGCGCACATATGCTATCATGCTGCGTGAGGCGCGCCAGCCTCACTTTGACCCACAAAAAAGGGTTAAAATAGTATTATCCAGGTAATGATTGATTATTTTCACTGGTGACCAAAACTTAAGGACGAAAGTTAGTTTCACATGATGTATCATTGACAAGCAACACAGCTCGATGGAACTTAGACCATCCATGGCCGATAGATGTGGGCGAGCGGTTCTAGGCACTTCAGTCTGGAAGCGCGCTAACCGCTACGGTCGCAGGTTCGAATCCGGCTTCCGGCATGGATATGTGGAATGTCCTTAGGTTAGTTAGGTTTAAGTAGTTCTAAGTTCTAGGGGACTGATGACTTCAGATGTTAAGTCTCATAGTGCTCAGAGCCATTTGAACCATTTTTGGACCATACATGAAATGAACTGCTGCAGTATAGTAAACTCGGTAAATGAAAAAAGTATGGTATGAGAAGAACAGAAATAATTACACTGAAGTCACTGCGATTAATGATGCCCCTGGACAACACAGAAGGTAGAACACATTCCTTTACGAGGTGCGTGATCACCACGGACGGTATTTCTTGCTCTGCAACGTGCTCTCATCCTAGCCACAAGGTTGACAAGGAACTCTTGTGGTAGGGCGTTCCATTTCTCCTACATCGCGGTTGACAATGGTTGGATGGCCTTTGGAGCATGTAAACGTACCGCAGCGCGTCACCGCAACGCAGCCTACATGTGCTCGATGGGATTTAAGCCAGGGAAGCTGCCAGTTTAGTCCACTGACTGAATATCTTCAAGTTCCAAGAGCTCCTCCACCTGCACCGTCCGACGCAGTCGGGCATTGTCTCCATTAAAATTAATGATCAATGGCCAATCGAAGCCCTGATGTATTGTAGACCTGTTTCTGAGTTATTTACAAAGTTCACAAAATGTCCGACAACTGGCACTTCATCTTATCAGAATAGCAAAAATTAGCATAACAAAGTAAGACAAAGCAAAGATGATGTCCTTTACAGGAAATGGTCAATATGTCCACCATCATTCCTCAACAATAGCTGTAGTCGAGGAATAATGTTGTGAACAGTACTGTAAAGCATGTCCGAAGTTATGGTGAGGCATTGGCGTCGGATGTTGTCTTTCAGCATCCCTAGAGATGTCGGTCGATCACGATACACTTGCGGCTTCAGGTAACGCCAAAGCCAACAACCGCACGGACTGAGGTCTGGGGACCTGGGAGGTCAAGTATGACGAAAGTGGCGGCTGAGCACACGATCATCAGCAAACGACGTGCGCAAGAGATCTTTCACGCGTCTAGCAATATGGGGTGGAGCGCCATCCTGCATAAACATCGTACTTTCCAGCAGGTGTTTATCAGCCAGGATGGGGATGATGCAATTCTTTAACATATCAGCGTACCTCTCACCCGTCATGGTGGCAGTTACAAAACCAGAATCACTCATTTCCTCGAAGAAAAAAGGCCCGATAACGGTAGATGTGGTGAATCCAACCCATACCGTTACTATCTCGTCGTGCAATGGAGTTTCCACGACAGTTCTAGGATTCTGAGTAGCCCAAATTCTGCAGTTGTGGGTGCTGACAGACCCTCGGAGCTTGAAATGAGCTTCGTCGGTCCACAACACGTTACTCAACCAATCGTGACCTTCCGCCATCTTTTGAAACGCCCATACGGCATATGCCCTCCGTTTCACTAAATGCCCTCCGCTTCACTATATCGCCAGGTAACAGTTCATGATGCCGATGGATTTTGTACGGATAGCATCGGAGGGTACGCGTAAGTGCCAACCAAACAGTAGTGTATGGAATGCCAGTGCGACGTGCGACTGCACGAGCGCTGACTTCCCCGTCTATAGACGAACCTGCTACAGTCTCCATTTCTTACTGAATTGTCTCAGTAGCATTACGCCCTGTGCTCGGTCGGCCGCTACGGGGTCTATCGTCTAAACAACCCTTGGCTTCGAACTTCTAAATCACTCTTGCCGCCACTGCATTTGTCAACGGACCTTTACCCGTTCCAATCCCCTTCCTATGGTGATAGGATCGTAACGCTGAACTAGCACATTCCCCATTCTGATAATACAGCGTCACTAAAAGGGCCTTTTCAGGTAACGTCAACATGCTGCGACTGCTGTCGCATCTGATTCTCTCTCTCATTACAGCTCTTTTTATACACGATTGTCATGCGTAGTCACTGACGTTTACCTGTTCAGCGTCATCTGTCGGACATTTTGAGAACTGTTTTTCTTTTGTTCTATAAAACCCCATGTCATTCCAAGCGTGTGTGTCAATTTTTAAGTCTCTATCTACATTATTCCGTGGTTTATTAAGTTTTCAAATTTATACTGACTTTTTGATCACCCGGTGTATTACGTAGGTCCCAGCTCTTCAGTATAATACCTTTAGATGAGACATTTGATCTAGGAATAATTTAAAAATGATGAAATATAGATGAATTTTAGCACATTTCCTAGTTTTTTTAATTTTTTTTTTTTTTTAGTACGTTCACAATTTATTCGCTCGCTTCTTGGGCTACACTGCTGGAGTATTGTTGTGTGACACATAATAATGGAAACAGTTTGCATCGTTAAAGTGTGACCTAATAAACCTTGTGAGATGCTGTGCCCGTTCCTCCCAGAAATTTTTCTCTTTTTCCCGGTAAACTTTGGGGTGTCACTGTTTGGGAGTGGCTTACTTGCTCTATTCAGGAGTCAATCTGCATACTCTCGTGTCTGTGCGATTAACAGATTAAAGAAGTCTTTTTGCTTCTGACTGCCTTACACAAGTAAATATTATACATTGCCAACATCTTGGGATCAACGAGGCAAGCATGACCACTCCTTATCGGCAACTGAGATACTCTAAAAGTACGTTGAACAGACGAGCAGACACTGCAAAGGCGAAATATTAAAAATTAAGTGGACGAGAAGGGATGAAATGGAAAAGTCCGAAATCGAATAGGGATGTAAAGAAATCAGTGGGACAGACATACCGAAAACGCCACACTAGTTGAGGTGGTGGTGGTTAGTGTTTAACGTCCCGTCGACAACGAGGTCATTAGAGACGGAGCGCAAGCTCGGGTTAGGGAAGGATTGGGAAGGAAATCGGCCGTGCCCTTTCAAAGGAACCATCCCGGCATTTGCCTGAAACGATTTAGGGAAATCACGGAAAACCTAAATCAGGATGGCTGGAGACGGGATTGAACCGTCGTCCTCCCGAATGCGAGTCCAGTGTGCTAACCACTGCGCCACCTCGCTCGGTCACTAGTTGAGACATGTCATTAGAGCTCGATTAACACTGAATAGAGTAACAGGCGATTAGGTGTTGAAATGTATTACAATATTTAAAACTGATGGAAACAAACTGAAGACGGCGTTAAAAATCATCACATCACCAAAGTTTGGTAGCCGAGCATGAACACACACACACACACACACACACACACACACACACACACACACACACACACACACACAGAGAGAGAGAGAGAGGGAGAGAGAGAGAGGGAGAGGGGGAGAGAGAGAAAGGTTGGGAGAGAGAGGAAGAGGTAATATACGATGGTCATTCCATGAATCATGGCAACTAAGGTGTAACGTGCTAACATGGGGCATCACTGTAACTTCAGTTAACGTATTCAAACACCCGCGGCAGATAATACCAAAATCAGTCGATAGATTGCGACCGCATCGGAGGATAGCTCTCTACCAATGCCTGGGACATTCAGTCTGAGCGTGACCGTGCTACAGTATGGAGATAAGCAGATTGGAATAGGGAGCATAAGTGAAATAACCTTTCTCACTTTCAGAAGTGCCACTACGTGACATGCAGAACTACGAACAACTGTAGGTGACGGCTCTGTCGAATAACGCAGTCATACTCCATGATAACGCTACAGTCAACACCGCACACACCATCAATAACTGTGTACAACGATGAGGGCTGGAAATTCTCCCCCCTCAACCCTACACCGCGAACTGCAACCCACACGACTTAGACCTTATTCCTCAACTAAAGAAAGAACTGCGTGGGGAGCGTCTTACAAACAAGCTGGATATCCTCACGGTATTTCGGCGACAGGTAGCACACATTGATGCCAATGGCAGAGCCATTAAACGCCTTCCCCATCGTTGTAAAGGCTGTCTGTGTCAACTGGGCGACTATTTTGAGGGACTGGAGTTGATTTTGGTTCATGTTGTTTTCCATTTGTACTCGTGCACAATAAATTTACACGGAGATTAAATGCGTTTATTTCATTTCACCTTCTGCCCCATTTTCACATTCGTATAAACACTTCGTTGCCAGTTCAACATGTATCGTGGAAATCCCACATCGCAGCATTACTTTAAGATATATGATATCTGCCATGTCTTATAGAATGACCCTCGTATGTATGTTGAAAGAAATCAACAAAACATCAATTGCAAATGCAGCCCATTGTCTACGATCCGATGACACATTCTGAAGAATGTTTAAGTTATACATCACTATGCAGGGCCCAGCAACGGACCGAAAACAGTCTTAAAATTCCAGAATGAGATTTTCACTCTGCAGTGGAGTGTGCGCTGATGTGAAACTTCTTGGCTGATTAAAAATGTGTGCCGGACCGAGACTCGAACTCGGGACCTTTGCCTTTCGCGGACAAGTGCTCTACCAACTTTTTTTTTTTTCTTTTTTTTTTTTTTTTTTTTTTTTAACTGTGTGCCCGACCGAGACTCGAACTCGGGACCTTTGCCTTTCGCGGGCAAGTGCTCTACCAACTTTTTTTTTTTTTTTTTTATATATAAGAAAACAAATAAAAACCTCTTGGGTATGAAAATAAAAGACGACGTTCTTCATAAATAACACAATGTCCTTTGAAAACGTAAAACATAAAAGGTAGCTATATTTCCGCAACGGCCTTCTTTTGTATTTGTATGTTTTTTTGGTAACATAAATGAGTGTACAGTCTCACCATCAGCAGCATTTCTTTTTTTATTTTATTTTATTTCTTTTATTTTTTTATTTTTTTATTTTATTTATTTATTTTTTTGGAGCACAAGAGAAAGAAAACAAATCGGCTGCAGATAGAGAGCTACGTGTGAAAGGGATAAACAAGTGTAACGAGAAAAAAAAAACTTAGAAGAGGAGGAGGAAAGAGAACTGAAATAAAATAGGAATACTTTCCGCGCCATGCCCCACTTTGGCGCGCCAGCAGAACAAAATACATTCTATCATTGACCATTGAAGGGGAACGTGGGATCGTCCAGCCTTGGCTGGCACGGTTCGTTGAGATTCCAGCTTTGAGGCGGGTTGGTGAAAATGCTCTGTAAATAGTTCGCGAAAGTGGCCCGATAGTGTCGATGCCGGCGAAGGGTGTGGTGATACACTTGGAGGCGTGTCCAAAAGTCCGCCGGATCGACGATGTCGTCTCGGAAGAGGTAGTCGACAGCCATGCCACTGATCCATGTGATGGCGTGCCACTTAGCCGATGGAAAGTAGGTCGTGTCGGGATATATCATCATAGTGGGAGAAACGTGATGTGGTGGTACTCGGAGGTAGAAAGCCACAATCTTCTGTACGAGGGTCCAGACAGCTGCTGCTGGCCCACACTCAAAACGATGTAAATCTGTATCTTCGACATTGCACTTGAGGCACAGGGGTGAGTCCACCAGTGCGATGCGATGCAGTTTCTGTCTTGTAGTATACTTGCCGTTGACGAGAAGGTACCACATAGAGGTGGTGTCAGTGGTGTGATATGGTTGGTGGATCGTTTTCCAAACTGTAGGCCATGAAACCTGGGGGTGACGTGTTTCGACGGGGTTGCGGGGTGGAGACTTTCGGAGAAGGCGGTAGATGTCG
This sequence comes from Schistocerca americana, assembly GCF_021461395.2. Taxonomy (NCBI): domain Eukaryota; kingdom Metazoa; phylum Arthropoda; class Insecta; order Orthoptera; family Acrididae; genus Schistocerca; species Schistocerca americana. The sequence goes on from NC_060122.1 coordinate 694,312,959, forward strand.
CGGGTGGTCGTCTTCCTGGTCCTGGGGAGCTCGGTGCATATGTAGCTGTACTCCAAAAAGAAACGGCCGATATGTGACATCGGAGGTGGGATGTGTGCCAAAGACGTCGGTGGGCGTCTCGAAACAGGCGCGAGCTCGGTGGTCAACATTCCAGTGAAACTAGCATTTTGGCTTTTCCATAACCGGAGCATAGTATTGATGTAAAGTGCCGTTGTCCTGGCTCTCACATTAACCAGATCGAGGCCACCGTCTCGCTTCGGTAAGGTGAGAGCTTCATACTGGACTTTGAAGATGTGTCCAGAACAAATGAAATAGCCGAATGCCGCCTGTAACCTGGCCGCCATTGTCGCAGTGATGGGCAGAATCTGCGCTATATGGGGTATCCGAGCTGCCAGATGGGTATTGACGAAGGTGACTCTCTGGCACATATTCAGCGGGCGTAGTATGTGATTTTGTATGTTGGCCCGGATGCGTTGCAGCAGCGCACGAAAATTGATCGCCGAGGTGCGGCGAATGTCTCGCGTGTACACCAATCCGAGACAACGAATGGTGTCCACCAGTTGAAATGGAACTACGCTGTCTGCGGGAAGGCCGCGGCCGATCTTCATGGCGCATGATTTTGCCACGTTCATAGCGCTCCCTGCCCCTGCACTGCAACGGGTAATCCACTGCATCGCAGCTTGTACGTCGGCCGCTGAACGTACGA